>NC_090334.1:53031427-54478943 GCF_035084215.1 Heptranchias perlo | reverse complement strand
TTAATTATAAATAGAAACAAAATAAACAGAAGTATTAGGAAAGGATAGTAAGGCACAAAACTGTTATTACAGGTGAAGTTATTGGAAAATGGATACTGTTGAGAACTCATAACATAGGAGATCCAGTATGAAATCCATATCTCTTGGATGTTATGAGTACAACCCATGATATAAACCAGACATGAGCCATGTAACATTCAGCTTCAGATCATAATGATATTATGTCATATTGGCAATACTTTATAGCATTATTTTCAATCCAAATTGCATTGGAAAATCTACAGATCGATCTGTGGACTGTTGGTTTGCACTGCAACAGTAAGAAAACAAACTTGCTTCATATTTTCTACACTGTAGTATTCTATTTCTGAGAGGTCATTTCAGTTAATAGCATTCATTCATTAAATTCGTTTCAGTTCCATTAGACTGCAATAAGGATGGTGACTTCTAAGATTAAGCCTCAAGTTACACCACATCCCACCACCCTACTCTCGGGGGGTGATTTTGAATCCCAAGAACGGGTGGGTGAGAGTTGAAAATAGGTTTTTTTTGGGGTCGCAACCGCAATATTTTCGGACTTTGCGTTCCCAGTGGGAAGCCTGTACTTTTACATTAAACTCAGAAATAATGCCGGGTTGCGGTCGCAACCCAATAAACAACTATTTCCAACTCCCACCCACCCCCAACCCACGCGTTCTTGGGGTTTAAAATCACCCCCTCTATCTCCTAACCAATTACCAACTCATGTCACAAGGAGAGACTTGGAGAGACATGAGGAAAATCAGCACCACTCAGGGCAGCTGCTGCTGCTTTGGAGACTAGAATGCTGTTGTGAGTGGAAATTCTTGCAGTAGATTTTCGTGATCAGCAGAGTTTAATCTCTAGTGCAGAAGCAATGTCAAGTAGAAGTGGGAGTGACATTGATTGCACAGAAATGATATCCTGGTCACAATCTGAGAATTGCTACACATAGGCAAAATATTTCCCCAGTGAGGTGGTTATAGCAACAGAGGCCAAAATAACATAGGCAAATCAACCTACGTTATTCTTGCGCACTATGAGAAGAGGAGGGGGAGAAGGGTTCCAACGTGAACTGAGGGGAGGGAAAGAAAAGTGACAACTATATGAACAATCAACAATACAAAATACATATCCACAATAGCTCACAATTTCTCCACGAGAAGGAGGGGGGTGTATCTTTACAATTTTTACCACCATTTTCTACTATGCAACTGAAGAAATATTAGATGTACCTGCAACTTAAGTTATGTCCAGACCGTGCCCCATTGCACTTTCACTGTAACCACAAGTCATAAGATCGATGTTCAGAAGTGTTTTTGAGGTTGTGTTAGATTTATTGAAGCTGTTTGTCAGCTTTTGCTAGTTATCTAGATTGGCATGTATACAATATATGCCTGATAGAAATTGGGCTAAGGGCTGAGTTCAAATTTAAGTCCCAGTGGTGAAGTGGCAGTACTCCATCCCTTTATGTCAAGTGGTCCTTGACCTAAAGGGATGGAGTACTGCCACTTCACCAAATTGTACATGTTTAATAAAAGGGGCATCTGATCATTTAATGTGAAAGATTCTAGTTACACAACTAGTTCACAAGCAATTTGCATAAAGTCAATTGTTTTCTTTTTAAAGACTTATATGGATGGATGAGCTATAATTTTTAAAAGTCAGTTTGTTTCCAGCAAAAAGGTATTGGTTACATTAGAACTCTGGGAGATAAGGTTCCAAACCACGAGATACCAAAAATGAACAACAAATATTGTTTGTTTAATTCTTAAAGAAAATAAATGTAAAATACAATGCCTGCTGTCTGCTGACAATAAAGATTCACAATGTGTGATGAGCATTGTTAATGGACAACACTCATCACATAGTGCAAAGATATGTCAGTCATTTACTGAAAATAACATCATGCAAATATGAAGTGTGTCCCTTGGTGCTTTTTAAAATCTAAGTTGGAGGGTTAATCACAAAAAAGTGGATGATTCTCCAACCCCTTCATCTCCAATATAGCCCCTTTTTTCAAAACATTCGACAAATTACTGAATTTATTTTTAAAAAACCCTTTGAGTAGATATTGTAGTCGCAGTGTAATCCTTTGACTGCTGAACTTGCAGAGTACACTGCTGAAACCCAGCAGGTCAATCAGCACCTGAAAGGGAAAGATACATTCATGTTTTGGGTTTCACCCTTCATCACAATCCCAGTGTTTCTTTTTGTCAATTGTCTTTTATCAGATAATGTTTGATAAAATCAAATTGCAGTATTATTACCTGTCATAGTATTCATAACCACAAAAGGCACTTCAGTCAACAGTTACCTGGAATGTACACTCTCAATCACAGTTGTGTTTCCGTGATACCTCCTTTACATGCTTGCCCTATTTTGTGAAAGGTGCTTGCCTTTAAGATGAAGTACCTGCTCTCAATTCCTCCCACACAATAAAACTGTGTGCTATTAATGTGGAGGAGATTTTGAGGAGGCACTCTCAACACAGAGGAAAGGAATTTCAAGTATCATCATAAAATTATTTTGGGAAAGGCAAACTGGGAACCAAACACAACACAAGGAATATTTCTTTTAGACTTCTGTTATTTAAAAGGATGGAGCACAAAAACATACTGCATTCACTAAAATCATCTTTAACTAAACCAATGTTGTAAAAGGTCAGTGCTAAGTTTTGCAAATGTAAGATGGAAACATGTAACGACTGATGATAGTGTGTCTGATTACACATACTTGGCTTAATTTCCTAAATCGCTCTGCTTTCCAAACAAGTATTCTGCCGTTTCTGGGAGATTTTGAGATGCCTTGTGAGGAGTGAACCTTTACCCACTCCATACAGGCAAATGCTGTTAAGCATGGAGCCAGGGGGAGTTGCTGCTTGCTTGGTTCAGTCGGGACCCAATTCATTTCTGGAGGTCAGTATGCACAGTGAGCTGGCCTCCAGAAGGGCGAAAGTGACCCCCACTGGTGGGTTCCAGGTCAGGGAAATGGCCTGGGTCCCTGAAGAAAGCTGAAATTTCTTTTCTTTTTAAAAGAAATGTCTCGATTGGCTCCTTTGCACAGGGGGATGTGGCTGGGGGAGGCCTGGGCATTCATCCCTATGCACCCCCCCCCCCACTCCCAGTGGTGGGCAGGTACTAGATTTTCTGCTGGCATGGGCCAGGCTGGTGCTGAAGATGCAAATTAAGGATGCTTCCACTCACCTTGTAAACGCTGGTGGGGTTAGTGCTTGAGGATACCAATGGGTGCAATCCCAACATAACTGCCAGGACCATGTCCCAAGGATTTTCGGGCCCACTATATATTGCCTTCTGATAGTTCGAGTCAAGTGTAACTTGTAGCAGTTACTTTATTTTATTATTTAAAATATCTGTAACCCTTCCAGAATAAATTATTTTTTGCTTCAAAGACTGGAATGTACAATTCAAAGTTCTTAAAAATGCACCAAAAATGTCCAAAATTAAACATTTTCTGGGGTAGGTGGCATGTCCCCAGACCCGTTAGGAAATAAACCTTAGTGTCTTCAGTGTTCACCTTCTTCATAAATTTTTAGACCCACCACTGCCAAATATGCATTTTTATGTTCTTCAGTACTTTTTTTCTGCAATAAAAGCATCGGATATATTGGATACACCCATAGCTTAAGTTGCAACAAGCTCACTGCACTCTCAGCATAACCAATTGTTTGTACATCATAGGCAAGGTCTTTGGGTTTTGTTTTCCAACAGAAAAAGGATCCAAATTTTGAAATGTGGTTCTGAAATTCTTGTGAAAATCTTGGAATGCCATAGGGTACGGTAGCATAGTGGTTATGTTGCTGGGCTAGTAATCCAGAGGCCTGGACTAAAATCCAGAGTCATGAGTTCAAATACCGCCACGGCAGCTGGCGAATTTAAATTCAATTAATTAATTAAATTCAATTAATTAAAATAAAAAATCTGGAATTAAAATACTAGTATCAGTAATGATGGCCATGAAACTACCGGATTGTCGTAAAAACCCATCTGGTTCACTAATGTCCTTTAGGGAAGGAAGCCTGCCGCCCTTACCCGGTCTGGCCTATATGTGACTCCAGACCCACAGCAATGTGGTTGATTCTTAATTGCCCTCTGAAATGGCCTAGCAAGCCACTCAGTTGTAAAATCTTGCTACGAAAAGTCATAATAAGAATAAAACCGGACGGACCACCCGGCATCGGACCACTAGGCACCGGACACGATAACGGCAAAACACCAAGCCCAGTCGACCCTGCAAGGTCCTCCTTACTAACATCTGGGGACTTGTGCCAAAATTGGGAGAGCTGTCCCACAGACTCGTCAAGCAACAGCCTGACATAGCCATACTCACAGAATCATACCTTTCAGCCAACGTCCCAGACTCTTCCATCACCATCCCTGGGTATGTCCTGTCCCACTGGCAGGACAGACCCACCAGAGGTGGCGGTACAGTGATATACAGTCAGGAGGGAGTGGCCCTGGGAGTCCTCAACATTGACTCTGGACCCCATGAAATCTCATGGCATCAGGTCAAACATGGGCAAGGAAACCTCCTGCTGATTACCACCGACCGTCCTCCCTCAGCTGATGAATCAGTCCTCCTCCATGTTGAACACCACTTGGAGGAAGCACTGAGGGTAGCAAGGGCACAAAATGTACTCTGGGTGGGGGACTTCAATGTCCATCACCAAGAGTGGCTCGGTAGCACCACTACTGACCGAGCTGGCCGAGTCCTGAAGGACATAGCTGCCAGACTGGGCCTGCGGCAGGTGGTGAGCGAACCAACACGAGGGAAAAACTTACTTGACCTCGTCCTCACCAATCTACCTGTCGCAAATGCATCTGTCCATGACAGTATTGGTAGGAGTGACCACCGCACAGTCCTCGTGGAGATGAAATCCCGTCTTCGCACCGAGGACACCATCCAACGTGTTGTGTGGCACTACCACCGTGCTAAATGGGATAGATTCAGAACAGATCTAGCAGCTCAAAACTGGGCATCCATGAGGCGCTGTGGGCCATCAGCAGCAGCAGAATTGTATTCCAGCACAATCTGTAACCTCATGGCCCGGCATATTCCTCACTCTACCATTACCAACAAGCCAGGGGATCAACCCTGGTTCAATGAGGAGTGTAGAAGAGCATGCCAGGAGCAGCACCAGGCGTACCGAAAAATGAGGTGCCAACCTGGTGAAGCTACAACTCAGGACTACATGCATGCTAAACAGCGGAAGCAACATGCTATAGACAGAGCTAAGCGATTCCACAACCAACGGATCAGATCAAAGCTCTGCAGTCCTGCCACATCCAGTCGTGAATGGTGGTGGACAATTAAACAACTAACGGGAGGAGGAGGCTCTGCAAACATCCCCATTCTCAATGATGGCGGAGTCCAGCACGTGAGTGCAAAAGACAAGGCTGAAGCGTTTGCAACCATCTTCAGCCAGAAGTGCCGAGTGGATAATCCATCTCAGCCTCCTCCCGATATCCCCACCATCACGGAAGCCAGTCTTCGGCCAATTCGATTCACTCCACGTGATATCAAGAAACGGCTGAGTGCACTGGATACAGCAAAGGCTCTGGGCCCCGACAACATCCCAGCTGTAGTGCTGAAGACTTGTGCTCCAGAACTAGCTGCGCCTCTAGCCAAGCTGTTCCAGTACAGCTACAACACTGGCATCCACCCGACAATGTGGAAAATTGCCCAGGTATGTCCTGTCCACAAAAAGCAGGACAAATCCAATCCGGCCAATTACCGCCCCATCAGTCTACTCTCAATCATCAGCAAAGTGATGGAAGGTGTCGTCGACAGTGCTATCAAGCGGCACTTACTCACCAATAACCTGCTCACCGATGCTCAGTTTGGGTTCCGCCAGGACCACTCGGCTCCAGACCTCATTACAGTCTTGGTCCAAACATGGACAAAAGAGCTGAATTCCAGAGGTGAGGTGAGAGTGACTGCCCTTGACATCAAGGCAGCATTTGACCGAGTGTGGCACCAAGGAGCCCTAGTATAATTGAAGTCAATGGGAATCAGGGGGAAAACTCTCCAGTGGCTGGAGTCATACCTAGCACAAAGGAAGATGGTAGTGGTTGTTGGAGGCCAAGCATCTCAGCCCCAGGGCATTGCTGCAGGAGTTCCTCAGGGCAGTGTCCTAGGCCCAACCATCTTCAGCTGCTTCATCAATGACCTTCCCTCCATCATAAGGTCAGAAATGGGGATGTTCGCTGATGACTGCACAGTGTTCAGTTCCATTCGCAACCCCTCAGATAATGAAGCAGTCCGAGCCTGCATGCAGCAAGACCTGGACAACATCCAGGCTTGGGCTCATAAGTGGCAAGTAACATTCGCGCCAGATAAGTGCCAGGCAATGACCATCCCCAACAAGAGAGAGTCTAACCACCTCCCCTTGACATTCAACGGCATTACCATCGCCAAATCCCCCACCATCAACATCCTGGGGGTCACCATTGACCAGAAACTTAACTGGACCAGCCATATAAATACTGTGGCTACGAGAGCAGGTCAGAGGCTGGGTATTCTGTGGCGAGTGACTCACCTCCTGACTCCCCAAAGCCTTTCCACCATCTACAAGGCACAAGTCAGGAGTGTGATGGAATACTCTCCACTTGCCTGGATGAGTGCAGCTCCAACAACACTCAAGAAGCTCGACACCATCCAAGATAAAGCAGCCCGCTTGATTGGCACCCCATCCACCACCCTAAACATTCACTCCCTTCACCACCGGCGCACTGTGGCTGCAGTGTGCACCATCCACAGGATGCACTGCAGCAACTCGCCAAGGCTTCTTCGACAGCACCTCCCAAACCCGCGACCTCTACCACCTAGAAGGACAAGGGCAGCAGGCGCATGGGAACTACACCACCTGCACGTTCCCCTCCAAGTCACACACCATCCCGACTTGGAAATATATCGCCGTTCCTTCATTGTCGCTGGGTCAAAATCCTGGAACTCCCTTCCTAACAGCACTGTGGGAGAACCGTCACCACACGGACTGCAGCGGTTCAAGAAGGCGGCTCACCACCACCTTCTCGAGGGCAATTAGGGATGGGCAATAAATGCCGGCCTTGCCAGCGACGCCCACATCCCGTGAACGAATAAAAAAAAAGAAATTGAACAGAATTTAACTTATTCTGTCACCATAAAGCAGTCTTAAAAAAAATCACTACATATGCAACAATTATTATAGACACCTTTGTCAAGTCATACAGAAGCACCCTGTTTCAGCAGCCCTAGCAACTGAGTCTTTGGTTAAGCATTCCAAAGGTGTGCTCTGTATAGTGATTCTGGTTGAGACATGTGCCTCCTTGTATTTACATTCTGCTGCTGTTCTGGGGTTTTTCAGTGAGACCATCAGCCTTGCCTGCAGAGGACAGTTTACAAGAAGGGCCATCCTTGTTATAGAAATTGTCTGCAGGCCAGGTGGGAGCAAATGACAAAGCTCAGTGACGGCTTCTCTTGTGAAGCAGACGTAATTAAAACCAGGTTCGGTGACAGCCTCACCCTTAAATGCTTAGGTAGGTGTGTCTGGGTCTATAAATATGGCTGCTGAGGTACTGACTGGTGCAGACATAACGCTTCAGTTGTCAGTGCACCAAAGTTACTGCCTTCCTCATCTATATCGTGCAGCACAATATGAACTCCCAAAGGAATTCATATCCTCCACACTTAGTTTTGTGCAAGTGTCTTTGCAGCAGCAAGCAACAATACTGTACAAGTTTGGTAAAGAAACAATATAAATATGCTAAAGTGGTGACCTCAACAGCCAAAGAAACTAATTCCAGGAGCAAAATACAACTATGCCTTTAAGAATCCAACTTCAGCAGACCAGGCCAGTGGATACATACTTGTGAGGTGAATGCTGGGGCCATAGCGCACCAGAATAATGTGAATTATGGCATGGGACATAATTTTAGTATTTGAAATGAGACTTCAGCTGGTCAGCAGCACAGCCAACCTTTGGCTCTTTTTTTTCTTTGCTGCAAAATGCTGTGCCCTGGGGATTGGGTGCGCGCACCTGTGCGCCCAAGATCCCGATCCACACTGCTGGCAAGGCTCTGCCCCTGCCTCCACAGCCTTGCAATTTTGGAGCTATTGTGTTCAAAAAAAACAGTAAATGGAAAATGAACAGCCATCTGTTGATTTTCCATTTACTGTATGTCATTTAACTAACAATGTTTTTGTACAGTAGAATAGGAGTCTGTTGACCCGGCAGCAATGATTATGGTTTTATTGGGACCAAACAGCTGCACTGAATTAATTGTAGCCGTGTGTGCACTGCAAAGCTGTGTGCTGCAAAGTTGTTGACTAAAGTCTTTAATTTCTGGCTGCAGATTTAATTGGGCTTCTATATAGCCCGGTGTTACTGAACAGTAATATTCCAGCAGAGGCTATTGGGATTGCCAAACTCTTCAATATGTCAGGAGAATTTAACAATGGTCTTTTGCAACACCATCCTCCAGCTGCTAAATTATGCTGTAGCATTGGGATAGTTTTGTAAAAAAACGTCGCCTCCCATGTGCTCTGGGATGCTGTGGTCAATTGTGACAGCCCACTTCTTCCCTAGCTAAAATGAACTTACGTGCTCTGTATTGCTCTGTTCCACAGTACAGTTAATTTACCCAATGAGCCATTCTGGCAGCATTTATTTCATTAATTTCTAGAATTAATTTTAATTATTTTAAATAGCATTTTTTGTTAGCAAAAAGTGAAATTAGATGAATTTAGTAAATGACAAAAACTTTAAAATATTTTTCAAGGACTGGTACTAATTTTAGTTTACTCTCTGAACCATGTAAACAGGGTATTTCTGAGAGTATTGTAGTCATACTTTGCATATGTTCCACTCCCAGCAGTTAGGATGGAATGCCAAAGAGACTAGTCAGACAGTAGACAAAGGCATTTTTAATATCTGGCAGCTTTATTGTGTTTTAAAGTTGTCTGCCTTAATGCTGTAACTGCTTATTCAAACAGAACACTGCTTTGATTTATTAAAGATGGAGTCAGCATGTTATATACAGGCCATTTAAAAAGGATTGCCATCAATTTTGACATCATTTAATTTTCTTCCGTCTTTTTTGTTGATTTTTAAAGACTGAGGGGCTGAAATTCAACTTTAGCGGGGGTGTGAAATGGGCGATAGCAGATCCACCGCCCATTACACACCACACCTGATTTTCCTTTTCATTGAAGTCAATAGAAAGGGAAATTGGGCAGGATGCATAACAGGCAGCCGATCCACTGCCGCCTGTTCTGCAGCCCTGCCAAAGTTGAATTTCACCCCTAGGTTCTAATAGGTAGGAGGACAATGATGGGATCGACTTATGTAAATTCAGCTATCATACACCATTAGAATCAATAAACCAGTACCGCTAATGATGATATCAGGATTTATTATCCAAACAATGACATTGAAAAAAAAATCAATGGAAATAGAAACAAAACCAAACAGATATTCAAGTTAAGCGTAGCTCTTTATAACAGTTTGGTATTAGAAGAAGATCCTTTTGGTGATACTCCCTCTTTAAATTTGTAGTAGATGCTAGATAAATTCCTGTGGCATTCCATCTGGTGAGTCAGAGGACATGGTAAGAGTTAGTGAGCGATGTAGTACGTGCATTGTGGGTTTATTTTTTGATTGGCTCAAATTAATCGATCAGAAGTTTTGATTTTATGGACACATTTAAATTGTGATTTGTGCTATATACAAGACTTTTGATGCTAACAGGTTTCTCGTGGTGTTGTTCATGGTAAGTTGGATGATGTGATGTCCTATAAGAAGAGGAGCATTATGCTATATAATGCACAATGCATTTTTCTGCTGCTAAGGTGAAGATGAGTCTCTTTAAGGCTATAAGTCTAATTGATACTAACTAAACACTGGATAAGTTTCATTCAAAGGTTAAATGCTGTTCAGGCTGTAGATCAGAGCCCTGACTTTATTTGTGGAATAGTCAGTTAAATTAAGAGGCTTCAGACCGTGTGACTCTGGTATTTTCTGTTCCTGGAATTTTTTTCTGTGCATTCCAAGTGACTGCCCAAAAAGTATAAACAGACAAAACAATGTCATATATGCTGCTATTGGACACTGCAATTTCTAGGCTAATAACACTTTTCAATTGGCCAAGTTACTAAAGTTTGAGAGTTTTATTAAATTGCAGAGGTATTTTGAGTACTGTATGGTAATGAAACAAACTGCTGGGTTTGGGGGGTTTATCACTATGCTGAGTTCCTCCTGATCTCAACCATGCTGCTGTGGAGAGGTACATAAAAGAGAATAATTCCTGAGCTGCTGCCCTGTACCTCCTAATGGCCAACTCACCGCGGCATTGGTAGTGACTTAAGAGCAGACTGTTTGCCCTGGTCACAGGTAGACCATTAATGGGAATACCAGGGGGACTGGGAGGGAGGTAGAAAGATTCAATGCCTTCAAAGTAAAAGAGTGATGTGTACTTTAAGGCTCATTAGTATTAGATTGGGTATAAAATGGAAGGAGCCAGGTTTCCTCATCTAAATCTGCAATAAAAACAAAAAAATGGTTGATCAGCTTCTGAGAAGAGAAAAGTTAGGTTAACATTTTGGGTTGAGACCCTCGCTAGAACTTTTATTTTAGATTTCCAGCTTTTATTTTTAAATCTGCAGTAACACATTTTGACACAGATAATATGGTTTGTTCAATGTTTTTGCTCAAAATATTTCCACTTGATGTGAAATGACTAATGCATTTTGTAAAAATATCAACCTGGATTTAGGAACTGTACAGCTAAGTTATGACTCATTATTGCCATTCCTTATGGTCATTGACTTGAACCTTCAGCGTAATGAACTTCTAAAGATATATTCTGCAGTACTATTGGCAATTTCAGGCTGATAATGTTAGGCTTTATATGACTATTTAGGGCTAATGCATTTCAAGTGACATAAAGAAAGTTAATAGTTTGCACCGAAATGTCAACAACTCTAACCATTAACAAAAAATTATTTTAAAATTGCATCTATTATAACCAATATAATGTGATCAGTTAAACAGATTTTTTCAAATGTACAGAATTGGAAAAGATCACTGCTGCTCCCAAAGATGGAAAGAATGCTATACCATACCTCACCTCCAATACCTCTCAATCATTTTGCTAAACATGACCCAGTTTTCTCTTAAATTTACGAAGGTTGTGCACTCCACTGTCTAATGGGCTCTCTGCTTCACATGTTGCTTCAAATCTCTCTAAAGAAGTTAAATTCAGAGTAAACTTTTTTCTACATGGCAGTTCTACAGGATATTGAATCCTACCTTTTTAAACTGTAGAATATATTGCAGCGTAATGGCTCTGAATATTAATACCTAACTTTAAAATATACTACTATATGGTGTGTTTAATACTCAAATCACAAAAAATTATATATCTGCCAAACTGTGACACTTGTCTTTTAAATAGTGTATTTTTCTAAATTTCTGACTACATGCACAATGGCTTCTAGCAAAACATTTTTATTTTTAATGATAGATCCCTGTAGAGAATGAGCTGTGTGTTGTATAGGCATGTATATGTTTGTTATTTAGAGTTATCAAGAATTTGAGAAGGTGGTTGTGAGCTCACTAGGATTCTTCTGAAAGGGACATCTTTTGGATAGGAAGAACTGAAGGGGAAATTTTTGGTAAGATAAAGAGGCTTCATTTGAGTTAAAGTTCGGAACGATATATGATGCGACTAGGAATACTTCATAATTTGTTCCATGCACTTTGTTTCCCCTCTGTAGGTTTTTAAACTTTGGCTGACTGTTTAACTAACCCCCACATTGATAATTTCTTCCACTTTAGCATCAAGCTGCATGAGTGTAATCTTTACTTAATTAAAAAGATTCTTAAAACTGCTATTTGTAAAAATGCAAAATCAAGCAGTTGCCAAAGATTCAGCATTGTTCCCAACGCTGAATAACTTTGCATGATGGGAAAAGGGTGCTGGGTCAGTGGATAACAATCAGAATTGGGAACTGATAGCTATTTCCTTCCTTTCTATCTTTGGGACACTGCGGTAAATTGTACTGCCCTTATCGTTGCAGTGGCTGACATCAGCTTACTCAATACAGACCACTGTTAGAACCATGGACCTTTCTGACCTGTATGGTTCTGCACCATACCAGGCAGTGTATTTACCCACTGAGTTTCAGGAGTACTTGCAAGCCAATAATTCTTGCACAGTTTAAAATTATTTGATATTCTTAGATTTGATTATGATTCATTTCATCCATGGAGTTCAGATTTCTTTAACCACAGAGCATTAGCAAAGAAACAGAAACAAAAACAAAGTTTGTGTCATGCTGGATTATAGTAAGGCCTCTTTGCTTTCTAAATAAACCAGAAAATAACAGCTGGCCTTTGTTGAACCAGACTGCAGTATCTTCCAGCACATATAGTGCTATCTAGATTTGATCAGCAGAGGGCAAGAACATTCAATTTTCAGACATTTAAAGAGTTTTGGATAACATTTACAAAATGCATCAAGCTTGAATATTAATAATTCTATTCCATAATCAATCACCTGTGCAAATAGGTGTATGGAAAATGTGAAATCAGGCAGGCCTTTTTTGCTGGCTCCCTGATGGATTTGTGCAGTGCATACATTTCTGGCTGACATTTTAGGCTAGCATCATTTTAATATTCAGTCTCATGCAAATTCGATCTAAAGTGGCATTGTTGTGAAATCCCATTCTTTCCAATCGGATCATGCAGAGTGATCCCACAAGCATCATAAGGAAAGTCGTGGCCTCTCCTGCCCGACAAACCCTCCTCACACCCAGTAAGTTAAAATTAGCATAGCCTTCTGCTGCCTTTGGCAGGTGGGAAGTGAACTCGCTGGAGTGGTTTCCCGCCGCAAACCCGCTCCGAGTTAAAATCATCAGCAGCAAAGAAGTGCCATGGATGGAGGAATGGCAACCATCAAGCCTTTTAGGTATGAGGAAAAAACTATTCAACTCCTCGGTAGATATAGTGGGGAGATGGTGAGAGATGGGAAAATTGGAGAGCTGCCAGGAGCAGGTTGGTAATGGAATGAATTGCTACAGTATTGAATAGTTATAGTCTTGAGACATTTACATTAATTGTAAGATCTACTATCTTTGCTCAGTCACTTCTGAGTTACACGTAAGAGTGCACTTTCCTAAAATGAATGACCTTTTGTATCCATCACGTCATAGAATCATAGAATGGTTACAGCACAGATAGAGGCCATTCAGCCCATGGAGCTAATGCTGGCTTTTTGTAAGAGCAATCCAGTTAGTGCCATTCCCCTGCTCTCTCCCCACAGCCCTGCAAATTTTTTCCCTTCAAGTATTTATCCAATTCCTTTTTGAAAGCCATGATTGAATCTGCATCCACCACCCTCTCAGGTAGCACATTCCAGATCATTACTACTCGATGTGTAAAAAAAGTTTTTCCTCATGTCGCCTTTGGTTCTTTTGCCAATCACCTTGGGCTCGATTTTCGCGTCGGGTTACCTGCGGGTTTCCAGCGGGGGGGCCCCGAAAATCCCGATATCCGGTCACGTGACCGGATCGCGCCGAAATCCCGCCCACTTCCGGGTACCGCGCTGACGTGCGGGGCTGCGCGCGCAAGCCCCGCTGGTGGGAATCCCGCAGGCAATTAAAGCCAGCGGGGTTCCACTTGAGAGTACTTACCTTGCTTGTTGAGGTCAGTTAATGAGCTGAAGCAGCTGTCAAAAGAGGAAGTGTGGGATTTTGGGTTCAAGGCAGTGAGTTTCCCACACTGGGGGAAACAGTCTCTCTCCAACCAGGCGTGTTGCAGCCAGCAGCCTGTGGCAGGTGCCAAGGTGCACTCCACGGGGGAGAGCCCTCACCCACGCAGGAGGCCACCGCGTCACATAGGGCAACCCCTGCCCTCCACCACCCCCCGCCAAGCCAGAGGACAGACCGACACGAAACCGCAGCCCCAGTCCGAGGAACCACACACCTACCCTGCACAACCCCTCAGACCAACACCTGCTAGATGGGTGGTGCGTGGACACCCTCGGAGGACGAACAGCATGACCAGCCCCAGCAGCCTCGCAGTCCACGCCGTCCGCCGCAGAGACGTGGAGCCCCCCAACACGGTGTTGTTGCACGCCCACCTGCACAGCAGGAGGGAGGGCTACCGCAGGGAGAGACGCATCGCAGAGGGCACTACCCTCGCCGCAGGGTCCACAGACCGAGGCGCAGCTCCCCGGACCTCTCCGAGCAGCAGTGCACAGGGAGGCGCAGATTCGCTCGACAATTAGTCGTGGAGATCTGCAGGCTCTTTCATGCCGAGCTGCTCCTGGCTGGCCCCAGCACCAACTGCTTACCTGTCGCTGCCAAAGTCACCACTGCCCTCCACAACTTCTCCTCCGCATCCTTCCAGGGTGCAGCCGGCTACACCGCCGATGTCTCTCAGTCGTCTGCGCAGAAGAGCCCTGCAAATACACCTGCACCTACTCTGCAGTAACACGATGGGTGGCATCAGTGGTGGGTCCTCATAGTGATACCCAGGAGCGGGCATTATTGGACACAACGGACAGGATTCACGGAGACATGGCAGTGGTGGTGTCAATATAATGTGTGCTGTTTGTTGCTCTGAAACTCAATATAGGTAACACCCGGGACAAACCCTCAGACACCCTTGTGCACCCCCTTCATGCTCACGACACGTTTGCCTTACGCTGCCTACTGCACATATGTGATGCATGCCCTGTGGCTGCAGCACAGGTAGTGGCAGGTTGAGTGAGGCTGGCCGTGAGGGAGATGCACGAGAGGTTGAGTGTGGGATGGAGCAATGAGATTGTATGAGGATTGGTTTGCGTGTTAGTGGCAGGATGAGTACTGGCGAGGTGAGTAGGTGGAGGTAAGATGAGGATGGGGTTTGAGTGGGTATGAAGGGTGATGTGACAGAGTAGTGTTGGCGGTGCCGAAGGAGATGTGGGGTGGGGGCAGTGTTGTGGCAGACGGAGTGTAGGGGAAAGACTTTGTGTTCTCACTGTGGCTGACCTACTGCGGTCATTGCAGCGCCTCCTGCACTGTATGCAGGTGGGCGATATGTTGGTGGCGCAGGTGACCCCCTCTGCCACCTCGAGCCAGGCCTTCTTGGTGGCAGAGGCAGGCCGCTTCCTCCCGCCCACCGGGGGGAAGATCTGTGTCCTCCCCCTCCTCCTCACCCCATCTGATGATACCTGGGGTGAGGCATCATTAAACTGGGAGCAGCCTTCCCCCTGGGCTGCTCCATGCTGCAATTTGTCCCATTGGTTGCAGCATCTGTCAGTGGAGGACTGCCCCTTTAACTAGAGAGCCTCCAGCTGACAGATCTTACTGCGCATGCGCAGCCCGCCCGACGCGCAGACCAGCGCCGTGGACCCCGGAGGAGCAGGTAATTGATTCATATTAGTGTGTTGCCTGCTACGATCGCGCGGGCAACCCACTAATTTCGGCGAGCGTGTTGACCACGCTCCCGGAGGACCACCCGCTGGGAACCCGCAGGCCTGCTAAATTCGAGCCCCTTATATCTGTCTCCTCTGGTTCTCGACCCTTCCATCAATAGGAACAGTTTCTCTTTATGTACTTAATCTAAATCCTTCATGATTTTGAACATTTCTGTCAAATCTCCTCTTAACCTTCTCTGTTCTAAGGGGAACAACCCCAGCTTCTCCCCAGTCTATCCACGTAACTGAAATCCCTCATCCCTGGAACCATTCTAGTAAATCTTTTCTGCACCCTCTCTAAGGCCTTCACATCCTTCCTAAAGTGCGGTGCCCAGAATTGGACACATACTCCAGCTGTGGCCGAACCAGTGTTTTATAAAGGTTCAACATAACTTTCTTGCTTTTGTACTCTATGCCTCTATTTATAAAGCCTAGGATCCCGTATGCTTTTTTAATCACTTTCTCAACCTGTCCTGCCACCTTCAAATATTTGTGCACATATACCCCCAGGTGCCTCTGTTCCTGTACCCCCTTTAGAATTGTACCATTTAGTTTATATTGCCTCTCCTCATTCTTCCTGCCAAAATGTATCACTTCTCAGTTCTCTTAAATTTCATCTGCCACGTGTCTGTCTATTCCACCAGTCAGTCTATGTCCTCTTGATGTCTATTACTATCCTCCTCACTGTTACTACACTTCCAAGTTTTGTGACATCTGCAAATTTTGAAAATGTTTTGTTTTGTTTGAAAACTAGGTGGGATCGTGAGAGGTGAGGAGGATGCAAAGAGGCTTCAAGGCGATTTAGACAAGTTGAGTGAGTGGGCAAATATGTGGCAGATGCAGTATAACATGGATAAATGTGAAGTTATCCACTTCGGAAGGAAAAACAGAAAGGCAGAGTATTATTTAAATAGTGATAGATTGGGAAATGTTGATGTACAAAGGGACCTGGATGTCCTTGTACACCAGTCACTGAAAGCAAACATGCAGGTGCAGCAAGCAGTTAGGAAGGCAAATGATATGTTGGCCTTCATTGAAGAGGATTTGAGTACAGGAGCAAGGATGCAGTTATACAGGGCCTTGGTGAGACCACACCTGGAGTATTGTGTGCAGTTTTGATCTCCTTACCTAAGAGAGGATATACTTGCCATAGAGGGAGTGCAGTGAAGGTTCACCAGACTGATCCCTGAGATGGCAGGACTGTCGTATGAGAAGAGATTGGGTTGACTCGGCCTGTATTCACTCAAGTTTAGAAGAAAGAGAGGGGATCTCATTGAAACATACAAAATTCTGAAAGGGCAAGGCGGACTGAATGCAGGGAGGATGTTTCCCCTGGCTGGGCGTGGGGGGGGTCCAGAAGGAGGGGTCACTGTCTCAGGATACGGGGTAGGCCATTTAGGACTGAGAAGAGGAGAAATTTCTTCTCTCAGAGGGTGGTGAACCTGTGGAATTCTCTACCACAGAAGGCAGTGGAGGCCAAGTCACTGAATATATTTAAGAAGAAGCTGGATAGATTTCTAGACACAAAAGGCATCAAGGGATATGGGGAGAGTGCGGGAATAAGGTATTGAATTAGAGGATCAACCATGATCATATTGAATGGCGGAGCAGGCTCGAAGGGCCTACTCCTGCTCCTATTTTTTATGTTTCTCTGTGCCCTGTGCACCCAAGTCCAAGTCATTAATATATATCAAAAAAAAGCAGTGGTCCTCTTCCTGACCCCTGGGGAACACCACTGTACACCTTCCTCCAGTCCGAAAAACAACTGTTCACCACTACTCTCTTGTCACTTAGCCAATTTCTTATCTATGCTGCTGCTGCCCCTTTTATTCCATGGGCTTCAATTTTGCTGACAAGCCTATTATGTGGCCTTTGAAATTCCATATACACCACATATACACCATTCCATATACACCACATCAACTCTCTGTTACATCAACAAAAAACTCAAACAAGTTAGTTAAACACAATTTGCCTTTAATACATTCGTGTTGGCTTTCCTTTATTAATCCACGCTTGTCCAAGTGACTATTAATTTTGTCCCGGATTATCGTTCCTAAAAGCTTCCCCACCTCCAAGGTTAAACTGACTGGCCTGTAGTTGCTGGGTTTATTCTTACACCTATTTTTGACCAAGGGTGTAACATTTGCAATTCTCCAGTCCTCTGACAGCACCCCCATATCTAAGGAGGATTGGAAGATTAAGTCCCGGAGATTTAGAACAGGAAGGATCTGACAAGCGGCCTGGCAGCTTCAGAGCATCCATTTCTGCATAGATATAGAGGGTATATCGAAGCACTGAGCACCATTCTGAGCATGTAGATTTTATGGATTTTTCCGACACGCAATCTATCCATTAACAGGAATTGAAAGGTGAAAGGGCATGTCTCCTCATCTTGTGAAAATATGAGAGTTTCTTTGCTTTATCAAAAGACTTTGAAAGAAACTGGAGATTGAAATGTCATTGCTTTATCTTTAGCAGATCTGACATTTGTTTAAATTTATTAACAACATCTGTGAATAGTAGCGTCTGTAATTGTACTTTCTTTCTTTGTTGATGGTTAGAAAAGAGAACAGAGACTATTCTGTTCATAGAGAATGGATTGCTGTTTATTACTGTTGAAAATGCAGTTAAGTAATTAACCGCTTTCTTCTGAACTATTTTTGAGGTTGTAGGATTTTTTTCTCTATTAAAAACCTGGAAAGTGCACATAACATTGAACTTTTGAGCCTTTTTATGAAGTCATTTCTGTTTATTTATGAGATTCGGCAAACTCATTAATATTACTCTAAATTTTTCACTTCTGGATAATGTACAACAGTGACAACAATATTTATAATGCTCCAATACGGTCAGATTCTAGATCCCAGCAATGCACAATATTGCCAAACTTTGGCAACCTCAATGCTCCAACCCCCACCCCGCCCTACTGCCCATCAGTCCTGCTGGACCCAAAGACATCTATCTGCAGACTTCTATTCCCCACAACTCTTAGATCCCAGCACCCTTCTCAGTGCTTGCAATCCATAGACTGCATGCCACGTCCTCCCTGATCTCAGAACCACCCCAAAGCTTGTGGGCCCTCTTTAACCAATGCTACCAGATCCCAATGAGTTCAGATTCTAGGACTTGCCCTAGTGTTCCCAGAACATCTCGCTCCAGTCCTCCCAGATACTGAAATTCCCCATAAAATACATCCAGACCCTGAAACCCTATCTTGGTACTGCTATAATCCCAGTACCTGTTCCCAGTGCTGTCAGATCCCAGGGATGCTGCCAATGCTGATAAGGCAATGTTCCTGGCACTACCACTGGACATAACACCCCTGTTCTTTTAAAACTTCTGACTCACCATGACCAGTGCCAGGGGAGATCTAATAGTCTATTGTAAATATTCCTGAACAACACTCCCATATACAACTTACTACTACTCATTCCTTTTATTCATTTAACTGGTTACACAAACACTTTAATGTAACATAATGATCAAAATGTTTATACATTGGAACTTCATACAGACAAAAACAAAATTTTACTATGGGAAAAACCCTTCTACTTCATACCTGGAAGGTGCCAAATACAAGCAGATTGTATTACGTATTAAGGAAAAAAAATCTTCATGCAATAACCTCTGACCAAATTTGTTTTAGGTTGTGCTTTTAACAGATGGAAAACTACAGATCCACAACCATGTACAGAGACTCTTTTTTGTGAAACTTATTCTTTGAGAATTTCAAAACTTCTTCAACTTGTCAAAGTATATTGTAATTATACAAACAATCTTCCACAAAGGTTTTGACAATTTTGGAAGTACCCTATGCAGTTTCTACATTATGGCAACTTTCAAAATTACAGCTGATGAAATTTGCCAACCAATTTGTAGAAAAATGACCTGAGTTACTTTTTAACTAACATCTATGGGCAATAAAATAAGAAAAATCCAAGTGAGTAGGCATGTTTCAGAATAGAAACCAGATCAGTGTAGTTATCCTTCCTCTTGGGAGGAATTAATGCAGAGCTTCTATTGACATATAAGCCACCTCTGTTTCAAGCCATAGTGCCTACCTGGGGAGCCTTAAAATGTCAGCTTGTGACTTATTTACAGATGCCTTCTGTGACTGGCACTGAATTACACTTTTTTAAAAAAAAGGTTTTGTTCCTTTCCTCTCCTGAAGGCATTGACTCTTGTTGGGGTACAGTTCAATAGATGCCAGGTCTTCATGTACCTTACCTAAGTGGCTATTCATCAAGAGTGAACTTAGATGGTGATTGTTCACCATGGAGGGTATCATAGCCAAGCCCAATCGTGTCCTCACTTGAAATCTGCACTTTTGAGCAGGGATAGCAATCGGGAGAGGGAATCCGGGTTTATTTTTCTCTCATTTTTCTACCTAGGGGCATTGAGGCCAATTACATTCTCCTACTGATACCCTGGCTGAGATTGGCTAACTCATCACAGACCTGCAATATGCATTTTCTTTAATTACAGCTGGTTTCACAGTTCTAATTTAAATTAGCTTATGTTATTGTCAATCTCTTTTAAATATCGGTTTCACCAGACCATTCCTCCTAAGATATGTGAATGACATTGTCCCTTAAGAGAAGGTATTTGTTAAGAAACATTGGTAATAATATCCACCCTGTAAAGAGAAGTGCATAATATTGTAACCAAGTGGTATTGGGGTTTGCCCATTTGCACATCTAACTGGTCTATTCCAAAATAAGATCCCTTTGTGAACACATACTTCATGTGAATTGGAACAGGAAACATTACATTTGTCTACATTAATATCCATCTGCCGTTCCTTTCATTATCTGCTTAATTGGTCAAGTTCTTTCAAATGCTATCAATCGCCCTTATGCTCATCACCTGACCACATGAGTCATCACCAATATGTTAAAAAGCCTTCCTGTCCATGTTGTTAATGAATAGTGTGACTAGCAGAGGATCCACAAGAGAACAGACATAATTCTGTTTGTATCTCCTCCACAGCTGAAGCTTTTTTATTCCTAACCATCTTGTGTTTCCCATTGCCAAGCTAGTTTTGAACTAGCTAAATTGAATTAATTCCAGGAGTTTTAATCTTCCCCAAAAGTCTCACTTTTGGGGAAGATTAAGACGTGATGAAATGAACATGATGAAATGCTTTCTGAAATCTAAGTAAATTACGGTATATCAATTGGATCACCCCATCCAGCAATTTAATTGTCTTCTAAAAGAATGCCAGTAGAATTGTGAGACACCAAAATTGTTACTTATGAACAAATGACTGAAACTCAGGAAGCAACAAGGACAGAACAATTATTTTTAAATTCAAATTTAAACCACATCATTCAATGAGGCAGAAAATTTGATCTGCAGTGATGCAATGCTTTATTTTGTTCTGGGAATCTAAGAAGTGTTATGAAAGAATAGTTTCACAAAATAAACATTTTAAGGCTGCACTGAAGAAAAAAGTACATAACAAAACTCTTAATGAGTCATTTTGGAACATAACAAAGGCCCTTAGGGAATTTGCAGTGAATCGGTACACTCTAGAACAGTAAACATTTCAACACATGTAGAGAAATTGCTGTTTATTGAGTAAGAACAACAGTCAGTTTTCTGTCTTTCTTTCTTCTGAAGGCATTGATTCATTGCTGCGGTATGGTTCCACTGGTATTGGTTTCCCGCCTCCTTCCCCAATAGCACACCCAAGTGATTATTCATCTGTAAGCCTTGATAGCGAGCTTTGACTATGTAATCGATTTTTAAGGACATGATACTACAAGCAGACAAGTCACTGATGCTTTTGGAGGAATATTTAAGGTTAAATAATAGAATCCTGTGTGCCCATGCTAGTTTCAGGGTTTGATTTCAGCTTTGGCTCAGTGGTAGCATTCTCAAAAGGTTGTGGGTTCCAGCCCTTCTCCAGAGACTTGAGCACATAATCTAAGCTGACACTCCAGTGCAGTACTGAAGGAGTGCTGTTTTCAGATGAGATATTAAATGAAGGCCCCATCTGTACTTTCAGGTGTACATAAAAGAAGAGCAGGGGAGTTCTCCTGGTGCCCTAGCCAATATTTATCCCTCAACCAACACCACTAAAACAGATTATCTGGTAATTTATCTCACTGTTGTTTGTTGGACTTTGCTTTGTGCAAATTGGCTACACTGTTTCCCTACATCACAACAGTGACTACACATCAAAAGTACTTTGTTGGCTATGAAGTGCTTTGGGCCACCCTGAGGTAGCAAAAAGCACTATATAAATGTAAGTTCTTTCTTTTTCTTTCTTTAGAAAATTCAAGATTTGAATGTCTGTAAATCTGAAGTAAACAGATATTTTAAATTGGATTTTGTGGATTGGAGGGATACATCATTAATGTGTAGTGGCCAATCTTTCCCAGTAGACTGCCAGGAATATGATGTATACAGCCAAGGGCTTCAGTCACACCCTTTCCTCTCAATTTGATACAGTTTCCCATGATAACCTACCAAAAGAGTCAATTCAAGTTTGTGAAAAACACTGGACATCTTTAGACCATTTTGTTCCCTTCTGGTAATAAATTATATGAGAGTTTTTTGTAGAATTTTGAGTGTTGGTCAAAATCATATATTCACATGATTTGCCTGCCAGCAATTTAAAAAAGAAACAATTTTGTTACCAGGAATGGCAGAAAATTAGCCAATTAAATGCATCTGTAATAATACCATGTTCACACATATCAAGCAGCTAAAAAGCTCCATAACTGGTTTAAAGGATGAACATTTTGTTAACCTAGCAGTGGAATGCACAAAGGTGAAATGTTCACAAATGGACAAAAGTGCACTGAGGTCCTAGTTAATGTTATCAAAGAGACACTGTACTCTGAGAAACAAATGTAAAAATGTGCATGAATGAGAGATACCCCGCCCCATCTATCTTTATATGGAGATGATGACCATATATGGAATGTTTTAAAGTTTTGACAGATTTTAAAAAGTAGCTTTATTAAATATTTAATTACCATTTTGTTCTTAATTTCAAACATTTGTATGGTGTACATTTCCCCGTGTCTGTGTATCTGTATGTGTGTAAAGTTAAAGAAAAGGGTAGATGCTCCTCAGTGGTGGATTTACTGCCAAAATAACACTGAAATTGCACTTCTGCTTGTTGCTGTTACAATGTTGAGAACCAGCCAATTTTCCTCACACTACCTTTGTTACACATTCATGGTGGGCTCCCAGCATTAATAGTACCCTCTCTCAGCAGTCTGCCTTTGGGTGGGGGGAGGGGTGGGGGAGGAAAATCCATGCTGTGGCTGCAGCTGAAAGGGCCGAAGCAGCCATTTTGTGTCTGTAACAATGTGGCTGGTACTTCTTGAGGGCACTGAGCCCTCAACTTTTAAAGATTTTTCACTTGAGGTGATACTGTCTGATAGCCTAACTTTTTGGCCCCAAGTGAAAGAAGCCCTCAAAGGGCATTATGCAGGTCTGTAGAAAAGGTGGCCTTGATAGTGAACACCACAGCATTGATATGGCTTCCAGTTCAGCTTCTGGTCCAAGATGTTGATGGTGAGGGACTCCGAGATGGTGGTGCTATGGAAGGTTAAGGGGAGATGACTGGGCATCTTCTTGTTTGAGATGGCCTTAGAGGATGACCTCCAGGAGCTCCAGCCTAGAAGGCTCAGCTGTAGGCTGTAGAATCTTGGCGTGGGCTGCAGGAGTCTGGGCTGGCTGGCTGGCTGAGTGGCACGAGCAGGTGGCTGGTGGAGGAGCAAACATGCTGTCATCCTGAGAGATAACAAGTGCCTCTCACATGGAGCCAAGGCCACTCTCCCTGGGGTGGCGCCTCAGCACTCCTAAGGTTCAGCTGGAGAACAGAGTGCTGGAGTGATGTGAAGCCCTGGAAACCCGTTTCCAAAGCTCCAAAAGCCAAGATAACAGCGATTTGAGTTTCCATGGCAGCAGTTTCCCTCCTCCTGTCCATTGCCTGCACCAAGGCCTCCCGTGTAGCATCAGAGAACCTTGTGCTCGCTCTCCTTCAACCATTTCTTTAACAAATAGTTGCAGTACAGGTCTTGCACCCAAATGCATCTCCCCTTTAAGAGCTGATGATGCCTTTTGATAGCATCCTGGTCTCCTGATATTGCACCCTCCCCCCCACGCCCGAGAGGCATGCAGCCAATGCACAGCACGGGTAGTGCTAGCTGCATACACAAATCATTATAATAAGCAGGCAGCATGGATTTGCAGATTTGTGAAGGTTTCATTTTTGGTTATCGGGGGAAATTCTGCAAGTCACACTTGCCTGTAGACCTGTTTGTCACTGCTATCCCAAATGTAGCTGAGCAAGTTGGAAGAATGGGAATCCCTTTGAGGATACCATTTACAATTCACTACCTGGAAGAAGAGGACCAATTTATCCACCACACCTGGAAATTTTGCCAGTCTGAAAAAGTTTCAAGCCCTCTCAAGGCTATTTTCAGGTGTAAAGAGACCTCAGAACCTATATTTGCACTCACCGATATGCCAGTAACCGAGTAAGCAGACCCTGCCAGTTGGATCTCAGGATGTTCAAAGTGACCTTTGTCACCTTCACTTCACCAGGAAGATATTCCCTCACTGAACTATGTCTCATGCTGCAGGCTGATCTGCAGCCCACTTCCAGGAATGTAGTGATACTACTCAAAGCTGTGAATGCCATAAAGCTTAACCTTTTTTGCCATCAGATCCTTCCAGGCAACATCACAGAACATCAGTCAAATCAGCCAGTCATCTATACACAGATACATTAAATGTCATGGATGCTATATTTGCCAGGGACATCATTGTCATCATTTTCCAGCAGCTTGAGAGGGCTTAAAACTTTTTCAGACTGGCAAAGTTTCCAGGTGTGGTGCATTATCCCTCCTCAAACTCCTCGACTTCTGCTGCCTTTGACACAGTCAATCGCACTATCCTCCTCGAATGCCTTCCCTCTGTTGTCCAGCTCAGTGGGATTGTCCTCACATACCTATCTGATTGTAGCCAGTGCATCTTCAGCAATGGCTTCTCTTCCTGTACCTGCACCGTTACCTCTGGAATCCCACAAGGATCTGTCTTTGGTCCCTTCTCTTCATCTACATTCTGCCCCTTGGTAACATCATCCGCAAACATGGGGTTAGCTTCCATGTATATGCTGATGACACTCTGCTTTATCTCTACCTCTCCACCACCTCTCTTGATCCCTGTATTGCCTCTGTTGTCAGACAGCTTGACCGACATCCAGCCTTGGATGAGCTGTAACTTCCTCCAGCTAAATCTTCAGCCCCTGCCACAAATTCCATACTCTTGCCACTGATTCGGTCCGCCTCTCTGGGCATTGTCTCAGGATGAATCATACTGTTTGCAATGTCGGTATCCTATTTGATCCAGAGCAGATCTGCTGATCCCATCACAAAGACCACCTACGTCGCCGGCCTCAGCCTTACTTCGGTCCATCTGCTGCTGAAACCTTTGTCCCTGCCTTTGGCACCTCCAGACTCAACTATTCAAATGCTTTCCTGGCCGCCCTACCATGCCCCAGCCTCCATGAACTTTATCTCATCCAAAATTCTACTGTTTGTACCCTATACCGCACCAAATTCCACTCACCCATTACCCCTGTCCTTGCCCTGCATTGGCTCCAGTCCCCCAAAGCCTCAAATTTAAAATTTTCATTCTAGTGGTTAAATCGCTCATAGCCTTCGTCCCTTCCTAGCTCTGTTACCTCCTCCAGCCCTACAACCAACCCCCCCCCCCCCCCCCCCCCGACTGGATGCTCCGTTTCTCTGAACTTTGACTGCTTGTGCATTCTGACCCCATTTTGGCCCACCTTTGGTGGGTGTGCCTTCAGCTTCCTAGGCTTTTGGTCACTCCTGCTAACATCTTCATCTTTGGCTCGATATCCATTTTTAAAATTTCACCTCTGAAGTGCCTTGGGACATTTTTCTACATTAGTGGTGTGATATAAGTTGTTGTTGATGATGATAAATCCAATATGATAAAACAAAGTGAAAAGAGTTCTCTGATTCCAGGGCAAACAAATTTTCCTGGATAATTGAGCAAGTAAAAGCACAGGAACATAGGGAAAGAAGGATCATCTATGTGAAGGGTCTGAGGCACTGAACTCTTCCTCCCTCCACCCCATTAAAAAATATACATCTAGAGTCTGAGGCCATGATTTTTACTCGGAGACGGGATAAAAGTGTACGAGGACTGAAGCGGGCGACAAGCCGCAACATCGTGTGATGTGAAAGCCTGGTCGATTTTAATGGCCAGGCGTCATTTAAATAAAGCTTCCAGGTTTCGTGGCAGATTGACGCATCTCTGGATCTGCCGTCCACCTGCGTGAGGCAATTTCCCTACATAAAGCCTCAGTCCACCTCTGCAAGGGAGGCTGAGGGATAGGAATCCATCGACTGGAAAGTGCAGTTAAAAATCGATGACATGACTGGAAAGAGGGAAGGTGGCCCCCAAGTTCTCAGATGCTTCCCAAAAGAAGTAACAGATTAAGAGGAAACCCTTTGTGACGTGCATATACCTGGCAGCTGCTCCGCATAAAAAGCGATTTGATAACTGTACTTTGGCAGCCTTGGGTTTGCTGACAGCATTCACTCAGCTGCCAGCTATCTCATGCCAGACTTGCTGCACAAGTAATTTCTTTCGAAAAAGTGTAGACTTTCTTCCCCTCACTTTCTGCAGTGTGAGCTCTAGTGCAGCATCTGCTGGTGTGTGGTTAAGCAGCCTCCACTGTCATTATGCAGCAAAAATACCTTCCCTTTTGTTGCAGGTGAACATGCAGCCATTTAAGATGCTGCCGGAGACCTTTAGATCAGCCTCAGCAGTTGACCTTGTGCAGAGACATTCCATCGGGTGCAGGAGGACCTCTCATGAAATAGAGAAATTATGCAAATCCAAAATATCAAGAGTAATCTGCCATGTGAGTGCTGTCATGGAAACCAGTCACAATGTACCATTTACCCCAATTTGTACAGCTATAGGCTAATTTTACTCTGCTCTCAGACTACAACCATGGGTGTGTCTGGGAGGAACAGAGTGAAATTTGATGATTTATGTACTAGGCTTTTCACAGTGTATTTAAACTTCTGTGCAGAGCCTAGACCGTATTTTATGACTGTTACTATCTATGTTGAAGATGTATGCTTTGAATAATAGCTCCTAATGTGAAATGAGAGAAAATATTTTAATGTAATTTTAAATGCTGCATTTCGTTTTATATTATGTGGTTGGTGGAATCATTGGATAAAGTATGAAAAGACTACATGGTAAATTGTTGCTGGTAATTCCATATCTGTGAGAAAGGTTAATATGATTTTATTAATCCAGGTTTAGTAAACTGACATGAAGAAACAGCTGGCAAGACTGGAAAAAAATAAAATGTCTAGTTTATATTATATAGCTGACTGCAGGGTTTTAGAAGTTAAAGAAGGATAAAAGGGTATATTTTTGTTTTCACAGCCTGGGCAGTAATCTGGTGGACGAGACTGCCCATCCTTTATAGAACTCCCCTGATTTTCTGATTTCAATGGAATGAAAATAAGGTAGGTTCTATAAAGGGTGGCAAATCCACTCCACCAGATCACGGTGAAGAAAAAGGGTACGGTAGCATAGTGATTATGTTACTGGACTAGTAATCCAGAGGCCCGGACTAAAATCCGGAGTCATGAGTTCAAATCCTGCAACGGCAACTGGTGAATTTAAATTTAATTAATTAATTAAATTCAAATAATTAAATAAAATCTGGAATTAAAATACTAGTATCAGTAATGGTAGCCATGAAACTACCAGATTGTCGTAAAAACCCATCTGGTTCACTAATGCCCTTTAGGAAAGGAAACCTGCCGTCCTTACCCGGTCTGGCCGATATGTGACTCCAGACCCACAGCAATGTGGTTGATTCTTAATTGCCCTCTGAAATGGCCCAGCAAGCCACTCAGTTGTAAAATCTCGCTATGAAAAGTCATAATAAGAATAAAACCGGACGGACCACCCGGCACCGGACACGACAACGGCAAACCAAGCCCAGTCGACCCTGCAAGGTCCTCCTTACTAACATCTGGGGACTTGTGCCAAAATTGGGAGAGCTGTCCCACAGACTAGTCTAGCAACAGCCTGACATAGTCATACTCACAGAATCATACCTTTCAGCCAACGTCCCAGACTCTTCCATCACCATCCCTGGGTATGTCCTGTTCCACCGGTAGGACAGACCCACCAGAGGTGGCGGTACAGTGATATACAGTCAGGAGGGAGTGGCCCTGGGAGTCCTCATAATTGACTCTGGACCCCATGAAATCTCATGGCATCAGGTCAAACATGGGCAAGGAAACCTCCTGCCGTCCTCCCTCAGCTGATGAATCAGTCCTCCTCCATGTTGAGAAGCACTGAGGGTAGTAAGGGCACAAAACGTTCTCTGGGTGGGGGAACTTCAATGTCCATCACCAAGAGTGGCTCGGTAGCACCACTACTGACCGAGCTGGCCAAGTCCTGAAGGACATAGCTGCCAGACTGGGCCTGCGGCAGGTGGTGAGCGAACCAACACGAGGGAAAAACTCACTTGACCTCGTCCTCACCAATCTACCTGTCGCAAATGTATCTGTCCATGACAGTATTGGTAGGAATGACCACCGCACAGTCCTCGTGGAGATGAAGTCCCACTACCGCCGTGCTAAATGGGATAGATTCAGAACAGATCTAGCAGCTCAAAACTGGGCATCCATGAGGGATTGTGGGCCATCAGCAGCAGCAGAATTGTATTCCAGCACAATCTGTAACCTCATGGCCCGGCATATTCCTCACTCTACCATTACCAACAAGCCAGGGGATCAACCTTGGTTCAATGAGGAGTGTAGAAGAGCATGCCAGGAGCAGCACCAGGCATACCTAAAAATGAGGTGCCAACCTGGTGAAGCTACAACTCAGGACTACATGTGTGCTAAACGGCGGAAGCAACATGTTATAGACAGAGCTAAGCGATTCCACAACCAACGGATCAGATCAAAGCTCTGCAGTCCTGCCACATCCAGTCGTGAATGGTGGTGGACAATTAAACAACTAACGGGAGGAGGCAGCTCTGCAAACATCACCATCCTCAATAATGGCAGAGTCCAGCACGTGAGTGCAAAAGACAAGGCTGAAGCGTTTGCAACCATCTTCAGCCAGAAGTGCCGAGTGGATGATCCATCTCGGCCTCCTCCCGATATCCCCACCATCACAGAAGCCAGTCTTCAGCCAATTCGATTCACTCCACGTGTTATCAAGAAACGGCTGAGTGCACTGGATACAGCAAAGGCTCTGGGCCCCGACAAAATCCCAGCTGTAGTGCTGAAGACTTGTGCTCCAGAACTAGCTGCGCCTCTAGCCAAGCTGTTCCAGTACAGCTACAACACTGGCATCCACCCGACAATGTGGAAAATTGCCCAGGTATGTCTTGTCCACAAAAAGCAGGACAAATCCAATCCGGCCAATTACCGCCCCATCAGTCTACTCTCAATCATCAGCAAAGTGATGGAAAGTGTCGTCGACAGTGCTATCAAGCGGCACTTACTCAACAATAACCTGCTCACCGATGCTCAGTTTGGGTTCCGCCAGGACCACTCGGCTCCAGACCTCATTACAGCCTTGGTCCAAACATGGACAAAAGAGCTGAATTCCAGAGGTGAGGTGAGAGTGACTGCCCTTGACATCAAGGCAGCATTTGACCGAGTGTGACACCAAGGAGCCCTAGTAAAATTGAAGTCAATGGGAATCAGGGGCAAAACTCTCCAGTGGCTGGAGTCATACCTAGCGCAAAGGAAGATGGTAGTGGTTGTTGGAGGCCAATCGTCTCAGCCCCAGGAGATTGCTGCAGGAGTTCCTCAAGGCAGTGTCCTAGGCCCAACCATCTTCAACTGCTTCATCGATGAACTTCCCTCCATCATAAAGTCAGAAATGGGGATGTTCGCTGATGATTGCACAGTGTTCAGTTCCATTCGCAACCCCTCAAATAATGAAGCAGTCCGAGCCCGCATGCAGCAAGACCTGGACAACATCCAGGCTTGGGTTGATAAGTGGCAAGTAAAATTCGCGCCAGATAAGTGCCAGGCAATGACCATCTCCAACAAGAGAAAGTCTAACCACCTCCCCTTGACATTCAACAGCATTACCATCGCCGAATCCCCCACTATCAACATCCTGGGGGTCACCATTGACCAGAAACTTAACTGGACCAGCCATATCAATACTGTGGCTATGAGAGCAGGTCAGAGGCTGGTATTCTGCGGCAAGTGACTCACCTCCTGACTCCCCAAAGCCTTTCCACCATCTACAAGGCACAAGTCAGGAGTGTGATGGAATACTCTCCACTTGCTTGGATGAGTGCAGCTCCAACAACACTCAAGAAGCTCGACACCATCCAAGATAAAGCAGCCCGCTTGATTGGCACCCCATCCACCACCCTAAACATTCACTCCCTTCACCACCGGCGCACTGTGGCTGCAGTGTGTACCATCCATGGGATGCACTGCAGCAACTCGCCAAAGCTTCTTCGACAGCACCTCCCAAGCCCGTGACCTCTACCACCTAGAAGGACAAGAGCAGCAGGCGCATGGGAACAACACCACCTGCACGTTCCCCTCCAAGTCACACACCATCCCGACTTGGAAATATATCGCCGTTCCTTCATCGTCACTGGGTCAAAATCCTGGAACTCCCTTCCTAACAGCACTGTGGGAGAACTGTCACCACACGGACTGCAGCAGTTCAAGAAGGCGGCTCACCACCACCTTTTCAAGGGCAATTAGGGATGGGCAATCAATGCCGGACTCGCCAGTGACGCCCACATCCCATGAACGAATAAAAAAAAAATCCACCCCATAGTGCTTGTATTTGTGTGTGGGAGTGTAGGGAGAGGAGGAACTCCTGTCAGTTCTTTTTTTGTTTTTCCTACTTGCAGATTTTCATTAATCTTCAGGATGTAGTGCTTTGCAGAGATTTATGAGCGAGGTCAACTGAGGTATTCCAGCAGTTCGATCAAGGATTTAAGGTCTGTGGTTAGTGCTATAATATACTCCACCTGAATAGAATGAAGTAGTTTATTTTTAAACAAAAGACTTCACAGCATTTCTGACAAACTTTGTCCATTTACTAATTGTGGCTATTGTGCACATGGCATGAGGCCACTGAGATTTTGTTGCAGACTAACATTAGGTTTTTCCAAGCATTCAGATGAAGCCGTGAGTCTACAAAGCAAGGATGGTAATTTGGATTATTTTGGTCTGAAGTTCAGCTTGGACAAATTAGAATCAGACAAAACAAAGTAAGGAACTCACACAGGTCGATCTTCAGTTTGCCTGATAGGGGATGCACATTGTCTCCCTGTAGGGACCACATTCTACTTCCTTAAGCCCAGAAAGTCTAGGCATAGGTCGACAGAGCCAAGGCTGAGGGACCCCCAAATGAGCGCAGGAGTACTACTGGAGTTTCATCAGCTAAAACCAGTACAAAGCACTGGTAAGCTTCCCACTGCTTGTCTAACCAAGACCATCCTATCTTTTAGGGCATCACTTGTAAGGTTATCCGGAGCTGAATGGAAGAATTCCTGCCCCCAGAGATAGGTCCATTCCTCCAGGTTCCATTAGTGAGCCAGGCTGGCTCCTCAATCATCAACAGTGTCTTTCAGCACTGCAGAGCTAATTGGCTCAAGCATCAGATTATCAAGTCTGCCATAGAGGGGTTGACTTTGTTCCAAACTTCCACTGCTAGGTGCATCATCTGGGAGCTATCTGTACCTTAAAGAGCCCCCACTTATTCCCTCTCCAAGGAGGATAGTCACATTTTGTACAATTCTGGGAAGATGAAGAAGAGGGGGAAGGTTTTAAAATAAAACTAGCAGCAAGGGAAGGAATTCGTAGAAGTGAAAGCTATTTTGTTAATTTTATTAATGGTTCACAGAGCTAACCATTGTCCAAACAAATTCTTTTATCTTGTGCCACTTCAAATCATGAAATATTGTATTTGTGACAGTTCAAAACCAACCCATGTCATGATTTTAACTTGACTCGTGGACCGTCACAGAACTCTTCACCTTAGGTGCCTTGTTATCTTCTGAGCTCCCATGAAAGTTTTATTATGAGCACTTCTTTTTCATGTCGTCTTTTTTTTTTCCAACTGTTTCTGTTCTATTGAAAATGTTTGAAATAGTCAGCCTTCAGGTGAATTATCAGACAATTTGATGCTATTGGGTTCCACATAAACATTAATTACTGTTGAGAAAAAAGAACAGTCTCAGTTTAAAAAAAAGATGAGCCATTTTTCATTAAAATGCCAAAAATTAAAACCAGAATTGTAAAATTGAAAAATAAAATGGGCTAAAAAGCGTCTGACCCTTTAAGAGCTCCATCGCCCTTGGTGTTTCACTTAGGCTTATTCCAGATAGGTGAAGGGAGGCCCATTGCGATGCTGTCCTAAGCAGGTGGAAAATTACACCAAGCTTCATTTAAATGTATTGTAGTTAATTGAAGATATGGATCATTTTTAGTGAGTCCACTTTGGTCCTAACTATAATCTTTCAAAGTTCTGGAACTGTCCCTCTAGGTTGGAAAATTGCACATGTCACTCCGCTTTTTAAGAAAGGAGAGAGAGGGAAACCGGGGAATTATAGACCAGTTAGCCTAACATCTGTTGTGGGAAAAATGCTGGAGTCTATAATTAAGGATAGGGTGACTGAACACCTCGAGAATTTTCAGTTAATCAGAGAGAGCCAGCATAGATTTGTGAAAGGTAGGTCGTGCCTGACAAACCTGATAGAATTTTTTGAAGAGGTGACTAAAGTAGTGGACAGAGGAATGTCAATGGATGTTATTTATATGGACTTCCAGAAGGCATTTGGTAAGGTCCCACATAATAGACTGTTAGCTAAGATAGAAGCCCATGGAATCGAGGGAAATGTACAGACTTGGTTAGGAAGTTGGCTGAGCGAAAGGCGACAGAGAGTAGGGATAATGGGTAGGTACTCACATTGGCAGGATGTGACTAGTGGAGTCCCGCAGGGATCTGTCTTGGGGCCTCAATTATTCACAATATTTATAAACGACTTAGATGAAGGCATAGAAAGTCTCATATCTAAGTTTGCTGATGACACAAAGATTGGTGGCATTGTAAGCAGTGTAGATGAAAACATAAAATTACAAAGCGATATTGATAGATTAGGTGAATGGGCAATACTGTGGCAAATGGAATTCAATGCAGACAAATGTGAGGTTATCCACTTTGGATCAAAAAAGGATAGAACAGGGTACTTTCTAAATGATAAAAAGTTAAAAACAGTGGATGTCCAAAGGGACTGAGGGGTTCAGGTACATAGATCATTGAAGTGTCATGAACAGGTGCAGAAAATAATCAAGAAGGCTAATGGAATGCTGGCCTTTATATCTAGAGGACTAGAGTACAAGGGGGCAGAAGTTACGCTGCAGCTATACAAAACCCTGGTTAGACCGCACCTGGAGTACTGTGAGCATTTCTGGGCACCGCACCTTCGGAAGGACATATTGGCCTTGGAGGCAGTGCAGCGTAGGTTTACTAGAATGATACCCGGACTTCAAGGAGAGATTACACAAATTGGGGTTCTATTCTCTGGAGTTTCGAAGGTTAAGGAGTGATCTGATCGAAGTTTATAAGATATTAAGGGGAACAGATAGGGTGGATAGAGAGAAACTATTTCTGCTGGTTGGGGATTTTAGGAGGTGGGGGCACAGTCTAAAAATTAGAGCCGGACCTTTCAGGAGCGAGATTAGAAAACATTTCTGCACACAAAGGGTGGTAGAAGTTTGGAACTCTCTTTCGCAAACGGCAATTGATACTAGCTGAATTGCTAAATTTAAATCTGAGATAGATAGCTTTTTGGCAACCAAAGGTATTAAGGGATATGGGCCAAAGGCAGGTATATGGAGTTAGATCACAGATCAGCCATGATCTTATCAAATGGCGGAGTAGGCACGAGGGGCTGAATGGCCTACTCCTGTTCCTATGTTCCTATGTTCTGTCTAAAAGGCCCACCAGTGCTGAAGTGGCACTGAACTGGTTATATGGATTGGAGCCAGGTTTTCTGGTCCCCTAGTTCCACTCCTGCGCCAGTGACCATGGCGATCAGGAAATATAAATATACCTAAGCGTTTCTTCAGTATTGAGACACTTACTTTGTGCTTCTCAGTGGTGGCTGAGCAACCAAATGTAACTTAGCTGCTGTTTACTAAGAGTTTCATGCCAAATCTGAATTGTTCCCGGCATAAATATGGTGCAAAAATAACAATGCCATTTTATGGATTAAACTGTGCTAAGTGATATACAATTATAAAAGTTCATTTATTGTTAAATATGAGCGGAATTTTAAAAATGAGTGAAAAGTTGCACCATTAAAACCATTTCCAAATGACTGTATAAGATGTTGGGGTGGGGAAGAAATGCAAAATGCAAATATTCTTTCTCTAAAACATGTCTGATTCAAATACAATCTATGCATGCTTCATCATTTTATTTTTTACCGTTCAAATAATAAAAACTTTACAAATATGATGAATATTTACACCTGAACTTTTAAAACATCCTCACGCTGAGGCACAATCAAATTGTATGTTTTCTGAATTACAAAATTTTGCACTCCTGCCACATTAATCCTGTTTGGTTGCCTGACCTCATTCCTCCTCACAGTTTATAGTAATTACAGCTCTGTTCCAGGAGTTGATGGAAACGTATCCAGGAGCTAATGATTGACCTTATCAAATGGACATTAAAGAGCACTCCTGCTCACAATAATGTCAATGCAGGCTACAATTTGATTTACACCAGGCAGAAGGGCTTTGTATATGTAGTGCTATGCAGAGCTTTCAGCATTCTTGTAATTGCAGCTGTGCCATTAAGAACAAAAATGTGTGCATTGCATAGTTGTATTAGTTAAGTTTTGTCAGAATTTAGCTTATTAAATACCTCATTAGCTGCTTAACAAGTGGTTGAGCACTATTATTGCTTGTGCATTATGATTGGCTATATTGTTCATGATTTCTAATAAAATTGATCATGCAGCATTGGCATGTTTCTTAATAGTGTGTTCCTGTGAGTTCCAGGGCTACTATTGATACTAGCTGATCAGCACTTAACGTGTTCATACAAGATTTTTTTGTCCATTATTTAAACAAAATTGTTAGAGTTTAAGGTAAAATAAAGGGGTTATTCTGTCCATTAAAAGAGTAGATTTGGTACTGTCATTCACATGCATTAAGCAGTTGTATGCTTATATTGCCAGCAGTAAATTTCTAGGTTAGAGTCTCACTTTTTTTAATAAATGAACAGTTCTACCCCCAGAACTGTTTCTTGGTTTGGAGGATCAGTTTATTTTCATTTTTTGAGTAAATGTCAGCATTTAAAAAAAATATTTTAGAATCCTTTTGTTCTCTGCAAATTAGAATTCAAATTAGGGATAAAATTGTGATCATGCTTTGTGATAATTATTCATTCTAGCCAATATCAACCATCTTTGATTGCAGCCTTACCGTGTGATCTGTTCTTTTAACTTTCATATCATAAAAGCATTTTTTTGCACTGAACATGGTTGCGAATGCGATGAGGTTATGACATGTACCCTGAACAATAATCTTAAATATTATAATGCTTTAGTTTGCTAAAAAATTAGGCGAAACAGTCACAGCAATCTTTTTTGTATCATAGTTTTCTCTGTCTTACTTGGATAGATATGCCAACCATTTGCAAATGCAACATATAGTAGGACCTAATGTTTCATTAAAACATGAAATGCAAGTTTATCAGCATCTGAAAAGAGAAAAGGTAGGTTAATGTTTTAGATGACGACCCTTCATTATACAGGTACCAAAAATGATCAATATTGTTAAGGAGATGCTGTATGATGTAGGAGCCATGTAGGACAAGAATTAGAAAGGTGGGAGGAGGATGCATGGCCAGTCCTATTGAGTTCATGCTATATTTCTTAAAATTATCAAAAATTGTCAAGTACTTAAGATTCACTAATTTTTTTTCAAACCACTACTAAGTAAAATGTCGCACTACAATATGTGATGACATGGTTACTAAATATCTGCAACATATTGGTGGACTTTTCCACTCCCCTTGTTATAAATATCAGTGGATCTCCTATGACGTTACAGCATTAATTTGAAGAATATAGTCTCTCTCTTTCTTGTATCTTGTCTATGTGTTTCTGTTTCTGTCTCTCTCCTCTTCTGCTTCTCTCTTTTTCTCTTCACTGTGGTTTCTCTATGCCTGGTTTTGCTTCCCTCTCTAACTACTTTTCTTTCTTTTTGGGTGGGAGGTGGTGGGTGGTATGGTGAGAAAAGGAGCCCCAATGGGGGGAAGGCTACATTTTCCATTTGTGGGTTGCTGAGAAAATGAGAGGCTCTGGCAGTCTTCCCATCTCCTCTCCCCATCACTCATGCATCCCCTGCAGCCCATCACTCCCATCTGTACCCCCTGCCCACTTGTAATAATTTTTGATAAGACATATATGTGAGAAAGAGATGCAAAGCAAGCTATTAGTCTAGACCAGTTTGCGGTAGCTGTTTTTACTCAGTTGAAGATGAAGAATATGATACTATAAGAATGGATTTAAGTGACTATTGTTTCCTTCTTTTTTCCCTGGAGAGTAGGAGGTTTAGGGGTGATCTTATAGAAGTCTATAAAATAATGAGGGGCATAGATAAGGTAGATAGTCAAAATCTTTTCCCAAAGGTAGGGGAGTCTATAACGAGGGGGCATAGATTTAAGGTGAGAGGGGAGAGATACAAAAGGGTCCAAAGGGGCAATTTTTTCACTCAAAGGGTGGTGAGTGTCTGGAACGAGCTGCCAGAGGCAGTAGTAGAGGCGGGTACAATTTTGTCTTTAAAAAGCATTTGGACGGTTACATGGGTAAGATGGGTATGGAGGGATATGGGCCAAGTGCAGGCAATTGGGACTAGCTTAGTGGTATAAACTGGGCGACATGGACATGTTGGGCCGAAGGGCCTGTTTCCATGTTGTAAACTTCTATGATTCTATGATTCTATGATTCTTAACAAACCCCTCTAGACATCTGAACAGCAAATCATATTCTATGCTATCGAAGATATCTTTTAGTGTAATAGAAAAAAAAGAAAGGATTTTATTTGTATAACACCTTATCATGTCCCGAGGACATCCCAAAGTGCTTCACAACCAATTAAGTACTTTTGAAGTGCAATCACTGTTGTTATGTAGGCAAAATAGTGGCCAATTTGGTCCCATAACCAGAAAATGAGATGAATAATCAATTAATCTATTTGTGGTGTTTTTGGTTGAGGGAAAAATCTTGGCCATGAAGGATTTTGAGCTTTTTGAAAAGGACATTTTGATGTCTGCTCTTAAGGAGGATTAAGTAAGGTCTATGGAGTGGGAACTGTCAGAATCAGAAAGGTAAAAGCCCATGGGATACAGGGAAATGTGGCGAATTGGATCCAAAATTGGCTCAGTAACGGGAAGCAAAGGGTAAAAGTTGATGGATGTCTTTGCGAATGGAAATCTGTTTCTATTGGTGTGCCACAGGGCTCAGTGTTGGGTCTCTTCTGTTTGTGGTATATATTAATGATTTGGACTTGAATGTAGGGGGCATGATTGGGAAATTTGCAGACGACACAAAAATTGGCCCTGTAGTTGATAGTGAAGAGGACAGCTGTAGACTCCAAGAAGATATCAATGGGTTGATGGAGTGGGCGGAAAAGTGGCAAATGGAGTTCAACCCGGAGAAGTGTGAGGTAATGCACTTAGGGAGGGCAAACAGTAAAAGAGAATATGCAGTAAACAGGAATATATTGAGAGGGGTAAAGAAAGTGAGAGACCTTGGAGTGCATGTGCACAGGTCCCTGAAGGTGGCAATGCAGGTAGATAAGGTTGTGAAGAAGGCATACGGAATGCTCTCCGCTATTAGCCGAGGTATAGAATACAAAAGCAGGGATGTAATGATGGAACTGTATAAAACGCTGGTAAGGCCACAGCTGGAGTATTGTGCGCAGTTCTGGTCACCACATTACAGAAAGGATGTAATTGCTCTGGAGAGAGTGCAGAGAAGATTTACAAGAATGTTGCCAGGGCTTGAAAATTGCAGCTACGAGGAGAGATTGGATAGGCTGGGGTTGTTTTCCTTGGAGCAGAGGAGGCTGAGGGGAGACTTGATTGAGGTGTACAAAATTATGAGGGCCTAGATAGAGTAGACAGGAAATACCTGTTTCCCCTAGTGGAGAGTTCAAGAACTAGAGGACATGGATTTAAGCTGATTGGTGGAAGGATTAGAGGGGACATGAGGAAAAGCTTTTTTACCCAGAGGGTGGTGGATGTATGGAATTCGCTGCCCGAATTGGTGGTAGAGGCAGGGACCCTCAACTCTTTTAAGAAGTACCTGGACCTGCACCTGAAGTGCTGTAAGCTGCAGGGCTGCGAACCGGGTGCTGGAAGGTGGGATTAGAATGGGCACCTGGTTGTTCTTCGAGCCGGTGCGGACACGATGGGCCGAATGGCCCCCTTCTGTGCGGTATCTTTTCTATGGTTCTATGGTGATGCTCGCATTGGAACAGTTAGATGGATAAGGGAATGGACTTGAAACCCTAGATTAACAGGGTTAATACTTATGGCAAAAGAGGATAATAGGTTAAAGTAATGAAGGATAATTCACGTGCATTGAATGCAATTGAAACAAAATTACAAATAGACTAATTTGGGATTGATAGCCTACTGAGGAGTGGATTGTTGTATCGAAAAACCAGTTGATCATGGACCATAATTGTTGGCTTGACCAAGATCAAAAAGAATCATGGGCCTGTTTACAGCTCAAAACTGCCTTCAGAAAGAATGTACTTTCAGGCTTGCTGTACCATTCAAGGACACTTACTCATAACAAAGGAACAGATAAGACAGCTGCTCTTCTGGACTGTGACAAATGAAAGAAAAAGAAGTATGTTCGGCCCAGCAACAGACTTAGAAAGGAAAAATATAAAACATGCAAGCTTGCAATGATTTTCAGGAGACCACAAGCAGCATTCAAGGAAATCATTGATGAAAAATTAACCCCCTCAACTCTCCGAGAACAAGGACTTGATCATCCTTGCTTCAGAGTTGTGCGCTCTGAATAAGGTTGTATGACATCATTATCTGAAATGATTCTCGAGTCAGTCTCGGTTGATTCTTGATCTTTCGTGTCCTATACCCTACCGCCAGTACACCCTGTTCCTTTTTCAATACTGCCATGAGAACCAGTAGACAGAGATTTGGTTTAACATCTCATCTGAAAGATGGCACTTCAACAATGTTGCACTCCCTCAGTACTGCACTGAAGTGCCAGCCTAGATTATATTCAAGTCCTGGGGAGTGGGAGAAGGGCTTGAAATCCACAATCTGCTGACTAATATCATACTGGTAGCATGTTATTTCTTTAACTAATGCAGAATATCAAATAGCTGTCTCCATATGGCACCCGGCTTTTATTAATAACACTCTGACATCACTTCACGGGGAGGTTTGCTAGTGCTGTTGGGGAGGGTTTAATCTAGCTTGGCAGGGGGATGGGAACCTGAGCGTAGATTCAGAAGGGAGAGAAGCAAATCTGGAAATGGAATGCAGAAAATTAGTAAGTGAGTTTGGAAGACAGAGGAAACAAAGGTCAGATAATAGACAACAAAGGAGTGTGGTAATACTTAATGGTATATACTTCAATGTAAGGAGTCTAGTGAATAAGGCAAATGAGCTGAGGGCACAGATAGACACGTGGAAGTATGATATCATAGCAATTACTGAAACATGGCTTAAAGAGGTGCAGGAATGTCAGCTCAACATTCCTGGTTACAGGGTGTACAGACGAGGTAGAGAGGGGGATAAAAAAGGAGGAGGGGTGGAAATATTGGTTAAAGAAATACTTACAGCCATGAGGAAGGATGATATGTTACAAGGATCATCAAATGAGGCCATGTGGGTTGAACTGAAGAACAAAAAAGGGGCAGTCACACTGCTGGGAGTGTACTATAGACCCCCAAACAGTCAGAGAGAGATAGAAGAGCAAATGTAGGCAAATTTCCGAGAAGTGCAAAAACAATAGGGCAGTAATAGTAGGGGATTTCAACTACCCTAATATTAACTGGGATAGAATCAGTGTAAAAGGTATAGAGGGCGCAGAATTCTTAAAATGCATTCAGGAGAACTTTTTTTAGCCAATACGTAGCAAGCCCAACAAGAGAGGGGGCAGTTGTGGATTTAGTTGTAGGGAATGAAGCTGGGCAGGTGGAAGGAATATCAGTGGGAGAGCATTTTGGAGGTAGAGATCATAATTCAATTAGATTTAGAGAAGTGATTTAGCAAAAGTGGACTGGAAACAGCTACTTGAAAGTAAATCAGTGTCAGAGTAGTGGGAGGCATTCAAGGGAGAGATAGTGAGCGTTCAGAGCAAATATGTTCCCACAAAGAAAAAGGGTGACACTTCCAAATCTAGAGCCCTCTGGATGTCAAGGAGTATACAGGGTAAGATAAGGCAAAAAAGGGAAGCTTATATCAGATATTGAGAGCTCAATACTGCAGAAAGCCGAGAGGAGTATAGAAAGTGCAGGGGTGAAATTAAAAAGCAAATTAGGAAAGCAAAGACAGGGCTTGAAAGAATATTGGCAAGTAAAATCAAGGAAAACCCAAAGATATTTTTATAAATACATAAAGGGGAAGAGGATAACTAAGGAAAGAGTAGGGCCTTTTAGAGACCAAAAAGTTAACCTATGTGTGGAGGCGGAAGATGTGGGTATGGTACTTAATGAATACTTTGCGTCTGTTTTCACAAAAGGGGGATGATGCAGACATTGTAGTTAAGAAGAAGGAGTGTGAAATATTGGATGGGATAAACATAGTATGGGAGGAAATATTAAGGGGATTAGTATCTTTTAAAGTAGATAAATCGCCAGGCCCGGATTAAATGCACCCCGGGCTGTTAAGAGAAGCACGGGAGGAAATAACGGAGGCTTTGACTATCATTTTCCAATCCTCTCTGGCTACAGGCATGGTGCTGGAGGACTGCTAATGTTGTACCATTGTTTAAAAAGGCAGAAAGGGATAGATCGAGTAATTACAGGCCAGTCAGCCTAACCCAGTGGTGGGCAAATTACTGGAAACAATTCTGAGGGACAGTATTAATCGTCATTTAGAAAGGCACAGATTAATCAAGGATAGTCAGCATGGATTTGTTAAGGGAAGGTCATGTCTGACTAACTTGATTGAATTTTTTGAGGAGGTAACAAGGAGGGTCGATGAACGTAGCACATTTGATGTAGTCTACATGAATTTTAGCAAGGCTTTTGACAAGGTGCCACATGGCAGTTTGGTCAGAAAAATAAAATGGGATCCAAGAGAAAGTGGCAAGTTGGATCCAAAATTGACTCAGTGGCAGGAAGCAAAGGGTAATGGTCGACAGGTGTTTTTGTGAGTGGAAGGCTGTTTCCAGTGGGGTTCTGCAGGGCTCAATACTAGATCCCTTGCTTTTTGTGGTATATATTAATGATTTGGACTTGAATGGGGGGGGCTTGATCAAGAAGTTTGCAGATGATACAAAAATTGGCCATGTGGTTGATAGTGAGGAGAAAAGCTGTAGACTGCAGGAAGATATCAATGGACTGGTCAGATGGGCAGAAAAGTGGCAAATGGAATTCAATCCAGAGAAGTGTGAGGTAATGCATTTGGGGATAGCAAACAAGGCAAAGGAATACATAATAAATGGGAGGATACTGAGAGGTGTCGAGGAACAGAGGGACCTTGGAGTGCATGTCTACAGATCCCTGAAGGTAGCAGAACAGGTAGACAAGGTGGTTAAGAAGGCATACAGAATACTTTCCTTTATTAGCCAAGGCATAGAATATAAGAGCAGGGAGGTTATGTTGGAACTGTATAAAACACTAGTTAGGTCACAGCTTGAGTACTGCGTACAGTTCTGGTCACCACATTACAGGATATATGTGATTGCACTAGAGAGGGTACAGAGGAGATTTATAAGGATGTTGCCAGGACTGGAGAATTTTAGCTATGAGGAAAGATTGGATAGGCTGGGGTTGTTTTCTTTGGAACAGAGGAGGCTGAGGGGTGATTTAATTGAGGTGTATAAAATTATGAGGTGTCTAGATAGAGTGGATAGGAAAGACCTATTTCCCTTAGCAGAGGGGTTAATAACCAGGGGGAATAGATTTAAAGTAGTTGGTAGAAGAATTAGAGGGGAGCTGAGGAAAAATGTTTTCACCCAGAGAGTCGCAGGGGTCTGGAACTCGCTGCCTGGAAGGTTGGTAGAGGCAGAAACCCTCATCGCATTTAAAAGGTGCTTGGATGTGCACTTGAAGTGTCGCAACCTACAGGGCTACGGACCAAGAGCTGGAAGTGGGATTAGGCTGGATGGCTCTTTTTCGGCCGGCACAGAGATGGTGGGCCGAATGGCCTCCTTCTGTCCCGTAAATTTCTATGATTCCATTCTCTGGTTCACAAATTCTGCTTTTATTAGTAATGCTAAATTAGGGAATTTAAGGTTGAAATAAAAATCTTAACTCAATATTGAAGAGCTTTAGAAACATGTTTTATTAAGTAACAAAATGTGGACATATTTGTTGTTTCAACTGATATTTGTCTTAGCTTCAGGTGTGAGTGAGATTGTTGCAAAAACAGGACAAACTTCAATTGATCTTCTTGAATCACCTGGGATAGTACAACCAGCATAGACACTGCTTTGTACCACAGATGTTGCTAAGTCCTATGACAATGTTCTAGTATCCTGGGTGGTTGCCTTTTATTATACTATCTCACTCTCATACCTCTACCTCACACTTATAACTACATTCTTGAACTTCATTTTCTCCTTCCACCTTTTTGGTTTTCAGGTTTTCATCCAATTTTGCCCCTGCTCCAATTTATCACGAGGTATTAGAGATAGCACCTATTGCAGGGTACCATGGTCAAACACAGCTCTGTGGCATGAATACATAGGCAATGCTAGGAAAGTTGTCTCGTCAGCAGGTGAAAATCCCAGCATAGCTGCTCTGCTAGTTTCCAGCTGGGTGAGTGTTTTTACTTAACAATTATGTTACTGAAGCCACTGTTGGACCACACAATACACTATGTAGGATCTGCCAGCCGTTCTTGCATTACAGCAGTGATGGCCCCTTATTCTTGCCTTTTCTCAGTTCTGGAGCGGCATTTGCCTTGCAGGGGCCCCGTATAAATGTTTGGTTTGGGGCTATTATATTTCACTAGATAATGATACTAAATACTAGTACTGCTAGACACTGGATCCACCTGATTGGCTCAGGGTCCCGTGCAATTGCACGGGTTACATGATCCTGATGCTGCCCCTGTTTCAGTTGACACTATGAAAAATATGATGCTGCCAACCTTGGCATCTGCAGTATGTGTGTGCTGTTGAGCTGCACGGTCTTGTTTTCGTAGCGGTTGAGGGATTTGAAGATGTGGATGCCCCCTCTGCTAGCCTGCCTCTGCTGGGTATTGTGCGCCACTTCTCCTGCAGAGAGATAAGTAAATGATGGTAAGGCTGGCAGGTAAGGAGAGTACGGTAAGTGGCATGGGTGAGGTGAAGTAAGAGATGTTGGGGTGTTAAGATGTTGCAGTGGAGGAAGGTGCTTTGGGTTTGTGCAAGGCAGTTGCTGCGTGCTAGGGGATCTGTGTAGCTATAATGCAGGATAGGGAGATAGATATTCCCTTAATCAGAGAGCACTGTATAGGGTTAGTTATGTAAGTGCTGCTTTAAGAGGGTGAAGAGTGTCTTGGTGCAAAAGGTGGGCAAGGACAAAAGGGAGAGTGTGGTGAGCATGTTGCCTCACCAGCCCTAGTCAAGTCGTTGTACTTCTTTCTGTACTGTACACCTGGGAGTGAAGGAGTTGGTGGTCAGTGCCAGTGCCACCATCCTCCATATGGCACAACTGACATTCCTGGCTGGCTTGGTGGAACAAAGATCCAGAAGTCTGTGCTTCCTGATTTCAGTCTCGTCCAGGAGGGCTTGAAGGTCTTCATCAGAGAAGTTCTGGGTCTTTCTCTTGGCTGTAGTTCTCTCCTGCTGCCCTCTGAGTCATAATGCTACCAAAATATAATCAAGATATTGATGATAAATACATTGCAGTAATTTGACAGTGAAATGAAAGAGTGAAGCAGTGTTTGCGACTTACCTAAATGCAATATGAAATGCAGCATGAGAGTCAACAGAAGAGCCAATACTTGTTGACAATTAACCTACTTTGGATAAACGTTGAGACAGATAGGTCTAAGTGAGTTGAAAAGCAAGCAATCAAACATTGTTTGAAAAGGAGAAAATGGGGTCTTGAGGTGTATTTGAGAAAGGGATTTTACTTTAGTTGTGTAGTAACTGTTGGTTTGTTTAGCTGTGAGGTTTCTGTTACTGTTGCAGGGGATAGTGTTGAAGTCTTAACTGAATAGGGGAATTAGAGGATGAGCTAAGGAAAATGTGAGACTATGTAAAGAATCTAGAATGTTAGAAAATGTTAGAGAAGTTTAGAAAAAAGAAAAGTTATCCAACATTAGCCCAAGTTCTTCAAGTATAAGAAATTCAATAACGAGAAGAAATCCACTGACAAGCTGGAAGAGAAGAGGATTGAGTATGAATTGTTGAGAAAGTGGACCTAAAATGGAACTAGTGCTATAAAAGAAGATTGAAAGCTCTGAGACTAAGCTGTCGCCAGACTAAGAGGGTAATAAAATCTTAACTTTGAATTAATCTAATAGACTTGGAAAGGAGGCATACAAGTGTTGGTTATTACCTTTTCACACAACTTAAAGAAAACCTTCATGGTATGTACTGTACTTCTTTAATTATGAGTCTAATACCATATTATGTTGAACTGAACCCAATTACAGTTAGTCTGTAGTGATCTTCCACTGAACTGTAATGTTGCTGTAATGATTACATTGACAGAGATATTATCATGCTAGTTAAATAAAAGTAAATTGTTTTTAATATGCCACTGTTTCTGTGCAGTGATTGCTAACTCAGTGCTGGCAAGTGTCAAATGATGCCATTAGTACTGATGTGCTCTATTATTGGTGGTAGTGAGTTTGACCTTTGAATCCTTCAACATAAATTCAAGTCAGCTAAAAATTAAGAGTGGCTAAATCTGAGATCTCATATAAAACCCTAGGCAAATGTAAATTCTGATACCTCCAATAAATTACTTTGGCTAGAAGCTATGCATAAAACTATGATGATGGTTAAAACTATTGCAGACAGAATGAAATATTACAAATATAAGAAAAACTAAGACTACAGTAACTAAAATGTCCCCTTTTATTTTCACATATTCTCATTCATTAATATATGACACTACTGGCAATCTTGGAATTCATGTGCACTTTTGTAGCTTCCAAAGAAAGCAAGATTTTAAACAAGATGTACTAGATATAAATATTAAATTTGGCAGTTGATTAAAACAATTCAAAGCTATTGGTTAAAAGAATTCAGACTACCGCTAATGGCCATTTAGAATTTTGTCTGATGGTGCCTAACTTTGAAAATGTAAGTGGGATTTTGACAATAGGATGTATGACTACAATTTGCTGATTAAACAGTTTCAAAATTATACAGTCAGGAGCAAGTGTTATAAGTGCTAATGCATAAACCTGAAGTACAAATTATATATCCCTCCACAGCACAGCTGTGGACAGGGCTATGAAAGAGTCAAATACATTTAGTGAGACGAGATTCATTGCAATTAATCATATGGCATGATATATTATTACATGCCAAAATATCACTATATTTAACTTTTTCAAAGGGAATGAACAGCGTAAACTCCAGTACAATACAGGCCAGTTCCCATTAAACACGTGGATAAAACAAATGCTTAGTCATGTTGCTGAATGTGCACTGGATTAGTTGCTCCTAAAATAACCTTAAGTACTGGTCTCATTTCCTTATTAACAGGCACTATAATAAAAAATAGTACAAACCTTGCTTTCTATTAAGGGGTAAACAGTTGTGGATAAAATAAAAGCCTCAAATGACCTATTCTAGCATAAACTGAATAAAGTGCTTATCTTTAAGATCCCTGGACTTTTACAATAAAGGGATATTGTGAAACAAAATTAGGCTTTGAATCATAAGCTTGCTGGCCTCATCTGACCTACTGGAAATAAAAAGCAAGCATTAGACATCTAAACAGTTTGCGGCATAATTCTGTGTTAAATTGGAGCTTAATCAGATTCAATGGGAATTTCTAAGAGATTTGTGTCAAATCACGCTCTATATAAAACTGCAATTTTGTAACTGTGCTGGATTTATAGCACCCAAGGTGAATAAAGCATTATTGGATTAAGGAGAACCAAAGAAAAATATTAATTCTTTTCTTTTGCTTAGATTTGTACTCCTGTTGTTAAGCTGGACTCTCAGTTTATTTGTTCTAAAAAAACCGAAACCACCATATCCTTATTTGACTTGCTGTGCTCAGCCATAGAGCAATGTACTTAAAAAAAAAGGTCAAAAGGTCAATATTCATTAAGAAATTTCAGAAAGGTAATGTACATCAAAATTATGTTAATAATTGGTATTATGTGAAGTTTATTATTTTTGTCTAATCTTGATCATAACATTTAGCAATTTATGGTTTTACAAGTAGAATTTGACAGTGCTTAGTTTTTGTTGTTTCATTTATATTTTTCTGGAACTGTTGGTAGGTTTTCACACTACAACTTCAAACCAAATATGGGGTGGAGGGTGGTGGTGGGGGAAGGAAGGATTTGTTTTGGTAACTACGTGGATCAACAGTGTAAATGCATTGAGAAATAATAGGGCCAATATTAGCCCTTCCATAATCCTTTCTTTCCTGTTTTCTTCTACTGAGGCTTTCTTTTCTAGAAAAAAAATCAGCTTATTCTGCTATCTCTCCATGTTTGAATGGTGGGAAGAATAGGATTGGGCTTGACTATGATCCCCAAGGTCAAATAGTCTGCTGACTGTTTAGGCTCACAGATGAAGAATGGTAAATTGGTTGGATTACTGGAGGACTATGGATACTTGAGGAACTATATCCCACATGAGGTACTGCCATCAGGCGTAGAAGGGAGAAAAGGAAGGGAAAAGAAACACTGTGCAAAATTCACCCTGGTAGTTTAAGGCTGCACATATATATATATATATATATATAATCGAAGGAGCTACAACTTATTCTTTAAAGAAAAATACTCTAACGATTTGCAGTTTTAGAATAACAATATTGGACACACTGGGGGTGATTTTAAACCCCAAGAATGGGTGGGTTGGGGGCGGGTGGGAGTTGAAAATAGTTGTTTTTTGGGTCGCGACCGCAACCCGGGTTTATTTCCAAGTTTAACGTCGGCGCGTAAAAGCACGAGCTTCCCACTGGGAATGCAAAGTCCGAAAATTTTGCGGTTGCGATCCAAAAATACAACTATTTTCAACTCCCACCTGCCCCCAACCCACCCGTTCTTGGAGTTTAAAATCACCCCCACTGAGTCTACTTTATAAAATGTATTGCAAGCAGAAACCCTGCAGAGTGAATTTTTTTTTAAAAGAAATAAAATTGTACAAATGGATCTGTAGAATTGCAAATCTCTTTCAGTAAACCCTGGCCCATCTATTTACAGCTCTTTCCTCTCCCACAACAACAGAAACATTTGAGGCCCTGAAATTTCATAGGGGATCTTCCAATCTCCCACCATAGGTTTGCAGGGAGCCTGGCAGAACTTCCAGAGGAATGGCGCAAATGGCTGTTTTCAGTTGTTCAGGTCGTTTCCCACCGAAATTATGGCAGGAGACAAAGAGAATCGCTGTAGAATTTCAGGGCCTGCGTACCACAAATTATTCATCTCTAAATATATGTCAAATGACTCAGTTAATTTCCATTGAAGTTCTTGAGGTGGGTGGGGGGGGCGCGAGGGGAGGCGTTGTTTACTACATGTGAGTAAGGTTGTAAAATTGTAACTTTTACTGGCAAGGTTATTAGTTAATAATGATGTGAAAGTGCTAGAGAAACAGCACGCAGAATACAAACATGCTTATGATGAAATCTGTGTGTCACAGGTCAATATTTATCTATGACACTGGTGGAGTAAAACTATTTTGTCTTATTTCTGCGTAATTTGTTCCCCTTACAGTTTTAGTGTTTAGAGGCACATCGAGTTTTCATATTATATATGTTGCAGTGTTTTATTTTTTATTTTTGCTAGAACTGGGATTAATTCAGTAGGCTCATGTTTTACAAGCATTGGTTGAAGTAAACCTCATAATGCCACATAAGGACACAGGGATTAGGCTTGACGTCACCTGTTTGGTAATCCGCCAAAGCTGCTTTGTGCTCCACTGACCCCATAGCTCTGAAAGGCATTATGAAACTAAGGTCATTTGAGGTAATGTGTGTTCCATGGAGCAACTTCAGATTTTAACAAAGTTGATACCTTTAATACAGATAAAACAGGTAAATAAAGAAATCTGGAGGCTCAATTTAGTAGCACTCTGATTATTTTAAATGGGTTAAATGATATGTTAAAAAATTCACAATGTTTTTACATGAGTACACGACCAGAGGAAATTAAACCTCCAAACCACTTTGTATGTAAATATATTTTATTTAAAAATAATTAATTGTTAAAGAGTATTCGAATTTTTCAATAACAAAAATGAAGATTGTGTTTTATTTGCAATAAAATTTGAATGCAGAATTTGGCTGATTAAAAATTCTTATGGTGTATCAGTGTTATATAGTATAGATTGAAAATAAAGGCTAAAGACAAGGCATGTGACACAACTAAAGCTAGTAACACAAAAGAGAGTCACAAGAAACATCTTAATCTATGATTAGAAACTAAAAGAGGTAAAAAGAGCTCAAAGGCGGTATGAAAGAAATTTACGCTCAATATAATTTTTGTTGCTGCTCCGGACCTGAGCCCATTCTTTCTATCTCCTGTTTCTTTCTTTTAGCCCCTCTAAGGCTCTTCCCTTCTGTTTCCTCCCCTTTCTGTAACCTATTCACACCACCTTTCATTTCTACCCTCTTGGATACTTTGCCCCCCCCATCCCTACCCTAACCCTTCACGACTCCTTTGCATTCCTGCTCCCCTGATGCTATTCCAGACTTGATTCCCTCTTGGATAAACCTACAGTGACATTCAGTGCCTCCTCAGCATTCTACAAAGGGCGCATTGCTGCCTCCTTACAAACAGCAACCCCAATTGCCCCATCCTCCTTTCTCACTGACCTTTCCGGCAAGCGTCTTGTGGCGGGTAACCTTCTTCCCATTTTGCTTACTCCACCCACCACTACCCCCTTGGCCTCAGCCAATGGATCAATCTCCGTCTATCTCTGCATTTCCCTACAGCATGTCTGTTCACTCATGAACAAGGTCCTTGCCATCCACAACCTTATTGTGGATGATTGCATTGGCATCCTAGCTTTAACTGAAACTTGGCTTAAGGGTAGCAACACCTTGCCCCTTTCTGAAGCCTTGCCGCCTGGCTATGCATGCCATTGAAAAATCATTAAATAGCTCCAGCTGAAAAATTAGCACTGGTACAGACAATGGCCTCCTGTTTTGTAATTTCTAAGATTCTAAGGAATGTCAGGGAGATCAGTAGACACCAGAACTATGATGTCTGCACCTGCCATTGAGCCATCAACCATATCTGTATTGACATGCATGACAACAACCAAAGGGAACTGGCTCTGCAGGCTTTGAGTCAGCAGCAAACCAATTGCAGATCTGTGAATCTTGTTGCAAGAACACCTGTAGCCATCCTGCACCAAAGGGATGGGACTGCAAGTGGCAGTCAAGGTATCAATGCCCTCAACATTTCTGCTTATGCCTTCTTCCAGCCTATCATAGCGATTTACTTTAGTAACAGCCAATATGCTGCCCAGAAGTGTATCATGTGGCCAGAACCTTCACCTCCTTTCCCAATGTCTCTGCAGTGTTGCATTTTATGAAGTAGAGGGGTCATTGATGGTAGTCATATGGACATCCAGGCAGCAGGTTCCTGATTCTCCTCTGCCACCATCACTTCCTTCTCACCTGTGCATTATGACTCTTCTGCTGCTACATCCTCAAGCTGACCAACTGCATCCTCTAGGATGTAATTGCAAAGGGTGGTGAGAGGGATATAGGGTGTTGTGAGGTGCAGTCTTGTTCTGGGCCATTAGTAAGTTGCTCCTCCAGGTCTACAATGATAAAAGCTAAAATACTGCCTGAAAGACATGCTTTCAAACAGAGCTTACATTATAAGGTAGGAATGGTGTACAATGTGTGTGTGTTTGTCTGTGTGGAAGTGGGTGAGAATTAGAATCAGACATAATGGCTGGTTAGTCCATGTTCTTATATGTCCAGGATGGCCTTTTATATGGGAATTTAAGGCTTGAAATTTCTAAGCTCTCCACTAATTTGGGTTTGTTTCCTTGTACCATAAATTTACCGATCCTATGCTGCCAGCTGAAGTCATGCTGGAAAGGAATGCAGGTTGGAGAATTGGTGCTGTGGTGTTGGAACTGGGGCGGGGGCATGGGTGGACACAAGGGGGAATATTGGGCATGGGGGCACCAATGGGCATGGGGGCACCAGGGGGCATGAGGGCACCAGGGGGCATGGTGGTCACGGGGTGGGGGGGGAGTCAGTCATCGAGGGAGGGAGAGGTCAGTCATTGGAGGTCAGTCACCAGGGGAGTCAGTCATGGGGGGGGGGGGCGTCGGGGGGGAGACCTGGGGCCATGGGGAGGGTGATCTGGTGTCAGTCACCAGGGTTCAGTCACCGAGGTGGGGGGGGGGGAAGATCAGGATTGGGGGTCATCGTGGGGTCCACGATCATTGTGGGGGGGAATCGGGATTGTTTGGGGGGAGGTCACGATCATTGGGGAGTGGTTGCGATCGTTGTGGGAGGGTCACTGCTTTGTTGGGCCTGAGGGAAGCACTCTTGCTCCTCCAGGCCCACAAGTTGTGCCAGATAGGCACTTATCTGCAGTTTTGGGCCTTCTCGCCTCTGCTCACGTGGCATGAAGGAGAAGGCCCGGGAATTCCGGCCCCCAGGGGTTGCAATAACAAAACCTGAATAAATGGAGACCTGCAATGGAAATGGGCGGGTTGGAGATGGGTTGGGGACAGGTCTGAAATTGTTGCAATTTTCAATGCCCCCCCGCCCCAACCTACCATTTTCTCACAGTTAAAATCCTGCCCCAGCTTTCTGAGCACAACTCCATTCTTGGAGTGCAAGATCAGTGAATTTACAGTTGTGTGCTATGGAAAATGAAAGAAATTACACGAGTGAGAGAGCTACTAGACAATGACACTGAAAGTCTTCAGTTGAAGCTATTGAAGAAAGGGGCATAAAACAAATTGTACAAACTGAAGATAACCAGGAGCTGTAAAAGAGCTGCTAATCCAAAAATAAACTGGAATTGACGATAGATCGCAAATAGCTGAAAAGACTAAATGAAGGGAATGAAGAAGTGTTAATGGGGGAACATTTAGGGAACAGTGATCATAGTATCATAAGGTTTAGATTAGTTTTGGAAGGAGCAATCTAGAGCAAAAATACTTAATTGGAGGAGAGCCAATTTCGGTGGGTTGAGAACGGATCTGGCCCCGGTAAATTGGAATCAAAGATTGGCAGGCAAAACTGTAATCAAACAATGGGCGGCCTTTAAAGAGGAGATGGTTTGGGTACAGTTTAGGTACATTCCCATCAGGGGGAAAGGTTGGGCAACCTAAGCCAGAGCTCCTTGGATGATGAAAGAGATAAAGAGTAAGATGAAGCAGAAAAAGGGGGCATATGACAGATGTCAGGTTGATAATACAAGTGAGAACCAGGCTGAATATAGAAAGTACAGAGGAAAAGTGAAAAAGGAAATAAGAGGGGCAAAGAGAGAGTATGAGAATAGACTGGCAGCTAACATAAAAGGGAATCCAAAAGTCTTCTATAGGCATATAAATACTAAATGGGTATTAAGAGGAGGGGTGGAGCTGATTGGGGACTTAAAAGGAGATCTATGCATGGAGGCAGAGGGCATGGTGAGGCACTAAATGAATAATTTGCATTTGTCTTTACCAAGGAAGAAGATGCTGCCAAAGTCACAGTAAAAGAGGAGGTAGTTGAGATACTGGATGGGCTAAAAATTGATAAAGAGGAGGTACTATAAATGCTGGCTGTAGATAAGTCACCCAATCTGGATAGGATCCATCCTAGGTCGCTGAGGAAATAAGGGTGGAAATTGCAGAGATGCTGGCTATAATCCTCCAATCCTCCTTAGATAGGGGGGTGGTGCCAGAGGACTGAAGAATTGCAAATGTTCCACCCTTGTTCAAAAAAGGGTGTAAGGATAAACCCAGCAACTACAGGCCAGTCAGTTTAACCACGGTGGTGGGGAAGCTTTTAGAAACGATAGTGCGGGATAAAATTAATAGTCACTTGGACAAGTGTGGATTAATAAAGGAAAGCCAGCACGGATTTGTTAAAGGCAACTCGTGTTTAGCTAACTTGAGTTTTATGATGAGGTAACAGAGAGGGTTGATGACGACAATACGGTTGATGTTGTGTAGATGGACTTTCAAAAGGCGTTTGATAAAGTGCCACATAATCGCTTGTGAGCAAAATTGAAGCCCATGGAATAAAAGGGGCAGTGGCAGAATGCATACGAAACTGGCTAAATGACAGGAAACAGAGAGCAGTGGTGAACAGTTGTTTTTGGGACTGGAGGAAGGTATACAGTGGTGGTCCCCAGAGGTCAGTACTAGGACCACTGCTTTTTTTGATCTATATTAATGACTTGGACTTGGGTGTACAGGGACACAATTTCAAAATTTGCAGATGACACAAAACTTGGAAGTGTAGTAAACAATGAGGAGGATAGTGATAGACTTCAAGAGGACATAAACAAGCTGGTAGAATGGGCAGATACATGGTAGATGAAATTTAACGCAGAGAAGTGCGAAGTGATACATTTTGGCAGGAAGAATGAGGAGCGGCAATATAAACTAAATGGTACAATTCTAAAGGGGGTGCAGGAACAGAGAGACCTGGGGGTATATATGCACAAATCTTTGAAGGTGGCAGGACAGGTTGAGAAAGCGGTTAAAAAAGCATACAGGATCCTGGACTTTATAAATAAAGACATATAATACAAAAGCAAGAAAGTTATGTTGAACCTTTATAAAACACTGGTTCGGCCACAGCTGGAGTATTGTGTCCAATTCTGGGCAACGCAATTTAGGAAGGATGTGAAGGTCTTAGAGAGGGTGCAGAAAAGATTTACTATAATGATTCCAGGGATAAGGGACTTCAGTTACGTGAATTGACTGGGGAGAAGCTGGGGTTGTTCTACTTAGAACAGAGCAGGTTAAGAGAAGATTTGATAGAAATGTTCAAAATCATTCATGAAGGATTTCGATAAAGTAAATAAAGAGAAACTGTTCCCATTGCGGAAGAGTTGAGAACCAAAGGACACAGATTTAAGGTGATTCGCGAATGAACCAAAGGCAACATGAGGAAAAACTGGAATGTGCTGCCTGAAAGGGTGGTAGAAGCAGATTCAATCATGGCTTTCAAAAAGGAATTGGACAAATACTTGAAGGGAAAAAATTTGCAGGGCTACGGGGAAAGAGTGCTCAAATGGGACTAATTGGATTGCTCTTACAAAGAGCTGGCCCGGGTTTGATGGGCCGAATGGCCTCCTTCTGTGCTGTAACCATTCTATAATTCTATGATTCCATAAATGCTTCTGATCAAAACCAATGTTCCCAAAAATGACATTAATGAAATTAGAAATCCAAGCTGCATATCCTACATCATAGATGTTCAAAAAGGAAGTCCAACTGACAGAGCACTCCAATTAACACCTGCAGTGGGCCAGGAAGCATGCCATGTTAAAATCAACTCAAAGGATTGTAGAGGATGCACCTCAGAGTCAGGATACCCATATTAATAATAACTGGGTGGTGTGGGAGTGATAATGATTTTTATTAAAAATTCCAGCTTGGCTTAGTTAGTAGCACTCTTGCCTCTGAGTCAGAAGGTTGAATGTTTGAGTTTCACTCCAGGACATAAGAACATAAGAAGATAAGAAATAGGAGCAGGAGTTGGCCATACGGCCCCTCGAGCCTGCTCCGCCATTCAATAAGATCATGGCCGATCTTAGACCTCAACTCCACTTTCCCGCCCGATCCCATAACCCTTGATTCCCTTAATCTATTGATTTCAGCCTTGAATATATTCAATGACTGGGCATCCACAGCCCTCTGCGGTAGAGGATTCCAAATATTCAGGACCCTGAGTGAAGAAATTCCTCCTTGTCTCAGTCCTAAATCTCTGACCCCTTATCGTTGAGACTTGAATGCATAATCTAGGATGACACTCTATTGCAATACTGAGAGAGTGCTACATGAACAGAAGTGTTATCCGTCCAATGTAGTGTTAAACCAAGGTCTGGTGGGCAGGTCAAGTTGATATTAAAGATCTCATGACACTATTTGAAGAAGAGCAGAGAATTGTTCTGGTGTCTAACATTCCTCCCTCAACCAATACTACCAAAAAAACCTGATTAACCAGTCATTCACTTCACTATTGTTTGTAGAAAATGCTGGTGCAGAATTGCTGCTATATCTGTCTACATAGCAGCATTCACTGCACTCCTAATATAAATCATTGTGTGAATCGCTTTGAAATGTTTTAGCAATGTGATAAGCCACTATATAAATGCAAGTATTTCTCTCAGTTTAAAAATCAGATTTGTTTTGGATATTCAGCATTTAAAAAAGGCGAATAGGCCATTATTTTAAGTCTGGGTGATAATGCGATGCTTGGCATCTGTGGCACTAATGTACATTGGTGCAGATGCCCCATAATATCAAGTGTTGGCACCTGAGACCTGCTTTGCATTTGTTGCACACATCATGGGCTAATGCAGTGGGGAAGCATCTGTGGCTCTGATGGCCTGTTCACCAGGCATGCACTAGGCTCACATGGTCTCAGCAGCTGCACAATACTGCTGGAGCTCACCGCCCATATAAACCGGGCAATGCATGGTTGTTCAGCCATGTTGACTCTTGTTCCTTAAAGGGGAGTCTGTTTGGTGGTTGCATCAAGTAGATATGTTGATCCATTGATTTCATTGTTAGTTTCACAATAGGTTTCACTATTCACATCTTCTTAAAGTAGCACCCCACCTACAAGTGTTAGCCAAGTGCACTGTATTTGCCTAAATAGGACCTGTGAGTATTCTGCTGGTCATTCCTCTCTATCTGTGGTTCTAAGAAACCTGATGTGCTATACAATCTTGCCTTGCAAAGGGCCATTGTCATGAAACAGGCGGAGAAGAAGAGAACCTGTCTTGACCAGTGGCAGAAGAGGGGCCTGACAATCAGTCACCTATGTGAGTCTGTGAACATACATCATGCAGGTGCCTTGCAGGTTCCTTGCTCTATTCATGGTCCACAGGACAAATGCATTGACATAGCAGCAATACGCAGTGCAATGCCAAAACACTGCATGCTGTGCACTTAAAAAGTAGGTTAACAGTTACCAGAGTGCTGGGATGCTCTATCAAGTTTACAGTAAAATGCTGCTAAGATGCATTGTAAGACAACATTATAAAATTACTTTGGCAACCTTTTGGATGCCAGAAAATGTATTCCTCACCTGCTCCCAGGGCCTGCTCACAGGTGAGAGAGCATTCAGTCTTTCTGTTACCTCCATCCAGGCTGCTTTCATGCGCCTTTTCAGAGGGAATACCTCTCGATCACGATACTCACCAATAATTGCTGCAGCTGAAGCTGGTGAGGCAGTTTTATGAGGGACTTTATCATTATTGGGTCTGAACAAGATGTTTCAAAGTTCATGATCTTCAGCATAGACTGGTAGCACAGGACATTAGTCTACTGGTAACTGCATCTTGAAGTGGTAAGATGTGTGTCCCAGGTCTGTAGTTCCACATATCCTAAACTTCCATACTTTATCCAGCTGCTATGGTCAGTGCTCCTTCTTTAAAACTAGAGAATGAGTCAATATGCCCTATTTTTGTGCACCTTCAAGTGGTTGGATAGAGCATATTAGCAAAAGGCTGGGAGTGTGTCATCTCCCACTGAAGTGGCTGAAGATAAATGTATGATTCAAAGAGATCTGAAGAATCTGTTGAATAATTTAAAAGTAAATATCTGGGGATCTGGATGGTGCAGTGGATTGGAACACAGTTCATTCACCTCAGGAATTAAAAAATGCCCATACTTTGTTACTAAACTGACAGTCCTACACAGAGTGACTATAAGGTTAGGGTAAGAGATAATGATGGAACAGTATAGGCAGGGCTTTACTTCGTATCAAACCAGCATCATACCTGATCTATGAATGTCTGTTGCTGATGCTAGATGTAAAATGCAGAAAAAAATCTTTTGCTTAGTGGCAACTTCCCTCAATTTGATAAGCCCAAAATTTGTCAAAAAATGACAAGCAAACTGTTGAGTAAATGCCTAAAAGCTTCTAGAGATTTAGTTGAAGACTACACTTGGTCTTAACTCCCAATGTGCAACTCCACAGGAAATGACCTATTTTTAATACAAGAAGTCATTTCAAAATGTGTGCTTTTTAATATATTGTAAATGGAGATTGATGCTTTGCCCTTTATAAATTTATGGTGAAGTCTTCCAAACAAGAATACAAGTCTTTATTAGCAAGGCCAAAATGTATTCAGTGTCTGTCTGGATTAAAGTGGCAAATTCATATGGAGTTGATATTTACAATGCTGACCAAACTAAACATGTATGTGATAAATTATTTATGTGTGTGCCTAATGGCAATATCTTTGAATGGCTGTGTGCCATTTGATCCAAATGGAGAAAAGAAAAAATAAATTCTGTAGTCATCTTATAATTTATATACAATGACACAAATTTGGATAAGCTTCATGTAAGCTTGATGTGATTATACTTCAGCATTCATAATTCAAATTGAGGTGAAGATAGCTAGAGTTTAACTAGAATTATCATATTTGTAGAATGGTAGTATAATATTAATGGTGTAAGAATTCAATGGGACTATTTTGCAATGAACTCAGCATGAGACACCTGTAGGTGTAGAAAGGTATATGCTGTGAGTACAGACTTTTCTCGTACTTTATAACGTACACATTATTGTTTAATTTCAGAATTAGCTGTATTGAGCCAACAAATATGATTTAAAGTGTAACTATCCTGAAATGTTAGAATGAAACAGTAAGCATTCAGGCAAGCCAGACATCTTTTGCTTAAGTTATGGTGGGAGATTGGGGAACCTCTGGAAATTCTACCCCACCACTGAGTATGTTCCCTGCAGGGTACAAAATTGCAAATGTTGAGAAATCACATAAAAGTACATCCAGAAGCAACAATAAAATTGTGAATATTCACTCGTAATGAGTTAGTCAACTTTGGTCGTTTGGCAAAAAGTCCATACCCTTGCCACTGTTTTAGGCTGGACCAGACTGTTTGCATCTCCACATCCTGTTCGACCCTGAGCTGTGTGTCTCATCTCATATCCTCTACATCACAAAGGAAAAGAAAGAACTTGTATTTATATAACGCCTTTCATGACCTCAAGACGTCCCAAAGTGCTTTACAGCCAATGAAGTACTTTTTAAGTGTAATCACTGCTCTGATGTAGGAAAGTTAGCAGCCAATTTGCACACAGCGTGGTCCCCACAAACAGCCATGAGAAATATGACCAGATAATCTGTGTCATTGACGATGGTTGAGGAATAAATATTGAACTCCTCTGCTCGTCTTCAAAATAGTGCCATGGAATCTTTTATGTCCACCTGAGAGGGCAGATGGAGTCTTGGTTTAAAATCTCATCCGAAAGACGGCACCTCCGACAAAGCAGGATGTTAATTGTATCATGTGATTTATGCCAGTTAGTGTTAATTGTATTCAGGTGAGGTAGTTTGTGTCACGGCGTGGACACGATGGGCCGAAGGGCCTCTATCCGTGCTGTATAACTCTATGACTCTATGACTCTAATTGGGGACTCTCTTGCATCCTTTTTATGAGAGCTTATCTAGGGTATGGTGTGTGTCTAAGGGGAATCTCTATGAATAAAGGTTTGGAAGCAACTAATGACCAAGCTCGAGTATTCTATCTTTTACCACTTAGCTATCCAATTTAAAACACAGTATTCCCTCAGTACTGCACTGAAGTGTCAGTCTGGACAAAACTACTTACTTCCATCTCTGTAATGTTGCCCATCTCTGACTCATCTCAACCCACAACCATCTGCTGCTCAAACCTTTATTCATTGCTTTGTCAACTCCAGATTCTATTACACCAATGCTCTCCCAGCCAGCATTCAAGGGTTAAGTTACGAGGAGAGATTACACAAATTGGGGTTGTATTCTCGAGAGTTTCGAAGGTTAAGGGGTGATCTGATCGAAGTTTATAAGATATTAAGGGGAACAGATAGGGTGGATAGAGAGAAACTATTTCCGCTGGTTGGGGATTTTAGGAGTAGGGGGCACAGTCTAAAAATTAGAGCCAGACCTTTCAGGAGTGAGATTAGAAAACATTTCTATACACAAAGGGTTGTAGAAGTTTGGAACTCTCTTCCGCAAACGGCAATTGATACTAGCTCAATTGCTAAATTTAAATGTGAGATAGATAGCTTTTTGGCAACCAAAGGTATGAAGGGATATGGGCCAAAGGCAGGTATATGGAGTTAGATCACAGATCAGCCATGATCTTATCAAATGGCGGAGCAGGCATGAGGGGCTGAATGGCCTACTCCTGTTCCTATGTTCCTATCCAATCCTTCACCCTCCATAAACTAACAGCTCACCCAACCCTCTGTTGCTCGTATCCTATTCCGTACCAAGCCTCACCCGCCTATCACCCCTGTCCTCGCTGACTTTCATTGGCTTCTGGTCCCCCTCCAGCCCTACAGCCCCCTTTCCCCAGTAATCTCTTTGTCTCTAATTCTGGCCTCTTGTGCATCCTCCCTCCTTTTACCCTATCACTGGCCGTCATGCCTTGTTCTTGAATTCCTTCCTGAAACCTATCCATCTCTTCATCTTCCTCTCCTCCTTTAAGATGGCCTTTAAAATCCACCCTCTTTGACCAAACTTCTGATAAATCCTCCTAACCTTTCCTTCTTTGACTCTGTGTCCATTTTTTCTTACATTTCTGCTTCTATGTTAAAGGCATTATTTAAATGCAAATTGTTGTTACTACTACTACTTCTAACAGGACACAGAGTCTGGTACGAAAGGGCAAATTTAATGAGTTACAGCATGGAACCTTGCTCGACAGGAGTACAGATCAAAGAATCTGGTATGAAGCACAACGTGCCTGGTTCATGCTATACCAGATTTTCTATTAATATTCTTTTTCATCCTGCATCCCAGTAGCAGAGACACAGAAGCTGCAACCCAAATTTACAGTCCTTAGGCAAATACCTTAATAGAATGCAGCATTTTAAGTGTCAAAAGTGATAAAAGTATTTTGTTTTTGTGAAAAAGATTCAATTATACTATGTTCCCTTGTCTATTTTAGTCTGGCTTTGAAACATAATAGAACACAATAATATACATAACAGAAGCAATTTTGCCAAAGCTCTTAGCTCTCTCTTATCTCCCTTTAGGAATATTATTGACAGTACGGTAATTGTGTGTGAAGAAAGTAGTTTTCCTGGTAAAGCTGTTACAATTTTATCATTTAATTTCATTTCTATTGCTAATATACATCCATATTCATGAAGAAATTACAAACAATCTAACATGCCATAATTTAGTAGAACAAATTATCATGATGCAAAAACAGGAATTGTGGTTGTATTTGATAAATTTGTTTTCTGCAACTTTGGCAAAATAGCTCTGTTTAAAAAAACAAGTTATACCTACTACTTTGAATTCTGTCTTCCTTCTTATTCCTATTCATAATCAGGTTTTAGTCATAAAATACCCTTTTAAAATACAATTTTATTAAATAGCTGGTACAAACAAATAAAAACGTGACCAAAGTAACAATACAAAAAAAGGACTATGTATTGATCTATTTTATACCTGGGTGAAGTTTCCATACATTGTTACAGTAGGCATTGGGTAAGAAAGAATAAAAAATCTTGCATTTGCATTGTGCTATTCTTATCCGCAGGGTGTCCCAAAGTGCTGCACAGCCAATGAATGACTTTCAAAGTATTGTCCCTGCTATTATGTAGGCAAACATGGCATTCAATTTGCACACAGCAAGGTCCCATACACAGCAATGAGAAAAATGACTGGTTAATCTGTTTTTGGTGGTGTTGGTTGAGGGATAAATGTTGCCCAGGAACGAGATGCTTATGGATGAGGAAGGCCATTCAGCATCTTAATATATCCATCTTACGCTCCCCCATTGCTTCACCTAATTGTTTCTTAAATGGTTCCAGGGTTTTCGCCTTCATTACTTTGCTCATAATTGTTGATCACTCTGACTAGGAGAGTCCCTTGCTCTTCTTTAAAGAGTATCATTGGATCTTTTGCATCCACATCTGAACAGATGGATGGTGCCTCAATTTAGCACCTCATCCGAAAGACAGGACCTCTGACAATGCAATACTCCCTCAGTACTGCCTAGACTATATGTGCTCAAATCCCGGGAGTACAGCTTGAACCCATAACTTTCTGACTCAGAATTGAGAACGCTACCACTGAACCAAGCTGATACTTGTAGAATCTAAGAATCATAAGAGGTTAAGAAATTTGATGGCGCCCAAAAACGGGTGCGCAGGGGGCAGAGCATGCGCTGCATGTGCCTGTTCACAAGGGTGCAAGGACCATGTGAAATTTGTGCTGCGACCTCATTATCATGTGTCAGGTGTGCAGTCAGCATTACCCGCACTGCTTATTGGCTGCATGCCTGTCTGGGGAGGCGGGAAATGGGGCTTCTCTGATGCCACTTAAAGGCAGCCAGCACCTCTTAAAGTGAAGATGCACTCTGGATGCAGATAACAGGAATCGTTCTGAAAGGTACAAAATGGCTGCAAGAAAGTCCAGAGAGGGCACCCAGGTTTTCCAATGCAGCGGTGGGCAGGAGGAGGGAGATCCAGTTCCCCTCGTGGGTCAGAAAGCCCTCCAGGCAACACCTCTGCCGCCAGTGGGAAGAGGTCGCTAAGGAGGTCAATTCAAGGAACATAGTTCTTAGAAAATGGCTGCAGGCGGAAAGAAGTTTAATGACCTCACCAAAGTTGTCACGGTAAGAATCCTACCTCTCACCTCAATTATCCTCTCCTAACACCTGCACCACCTGAAATCACACTACTCACAACATTCCCCTACGCAGCTTCCCATCATGCTCCTACAATCACTGCACCACACTTCATTCCACCTCCTTCTCCTCCTACTCATACACCATGCACCTCCTACTCTCACCATTATGGCAACCCTCACTTACCCACATCTCACATCTTGCACACAACATATTTACTATTCTACCATGACAGGCACATTTTCAAAACAGCTCACAAGGCCGTCACTGATACACTCCTTTCATGAAGGAGAAGGTTGCACACAACATCAGGCAGCAGATGGTGACCGGAGAAGCCAGAGGCCGCCTGCGCACCCTCACATTACTCAAGGAAGACGTGATGGACATCATGGGCAGGGGGCATGTCATAGCTATGGTGAGTGGCAATGCTGGAGGAGACGTCGCGTAGAGTCTCTTCGCACCTTACCCTTTTCCCTTCTCACTTCTATCTTGCCCTACACATTGGATGTTTGAGGTTGTGAGAAAGAGAAGTGGTAGATGAAAGGTTAATGAAATTTTAAAAATTAATTTGATTAGTTCAGTTTCGGCTTTTTTATTGATAGACTTTTCTCTCTGACCATAGTTACAGGCTTTTGATGCTGCTTTACGAGTATGAAATTTACATCAATCAGTTGCAAGATATTTGTATTTAAGAAAGTGGAACCATATAGTGCGATATAGGAAGTGTGACAAGTTGGACAGAATATTAATCATGAAATAATAGGAGCTTGTAACAAAGGTAATGCAGTAATCATGGTTGACTTTAATCTTCATATAGACTGGGCAAATCAAATTGGCAAAGGTAGTTTGGAGATGAGTTCATGGAATGCATTTGAGACGGTTTCCTAGAGCAATACGTCATGGAACCAACCAGGGAACAGGTTATTTTAGATCTTGTATTATGTAATGAGACAGGGTTAATTAGTAATCTCACAGTAAGAGATCCTCTGGGGAAGAGTGATCATAATATGATAGAATTTCACATTCAGTTTGAGAGTGATGTATTTAAACTAGAGTCTTAAACTTAAATAAAGCCAATTACAAAGGTATGAGGGACGAGTTGGCTAAGGTAGATTGGGAAAATAAATTAAAGTGTATGATGGCTGAAAAGCAATGGCAAACATTTAAAGAACTATTTCAATATTCTCAACAAATATACATTCCATTGAGAAATAAAAACTCCATGGGAAAAGTGATCCACCCGTGGCTAATTAAAGAAGTTAAGGATAGTATTAGATTAAAAGAAGAGGCCTATAATGTTGCCAAAAAGAGTAGTAAGCCTGGGGATTGGGAGAATTTTAGAAACCAGCAAAGCCTGACCAAAAAAATGATAAAAAGAGAGAAAATAGAATATGAAAGTAAACTAGCAAGAAATATAAAAATGGATTGTAAGAGCTTCTACAAGTAAGTAAAAAGGAAGAGAGTAGCAAAAGTAAACGTTGGTCCCTTAGAGGCTGAGACTGGAGAAATTATAATGGGGAATCAGAAAATGGTAGATGCGTTAAACAAATATTTTGTATCCGTCTTCACAGTAGAAGACACAAAAAAATACTAGAAATAGTGGGGAACCAAGGGTCTAATGAGAGTGAGGAACTTAGAGTAATTAATATCAGTAGAGAAAAAGTACTTGAGAAACTAATGGGACTAAAAGCTAATAAATCCCCTGGACCCGATGGCCTACATCAGAGGGTTCTAAAAGAGGTAGCTGCATTGGTTATGATCTTCCAAAATCCCCTAGATTCTAAAATGGTCCCAACGGATTGGAAGATAACAAATGTGACCCTGCTATTCAAGAAAGGAGGGAGAGAGAAAACAGGGAACTACAGGCCAGTTAGCCTGACATCAGTCGTCGGGAAAATGCTGGAATCCATTATTAACGAAGTAGCAACAGGACACTTAGAAAATCATAATATGATTAAACAGTGTCAACATTTTATGAAAGGGAAATTGTGTTTGACAAACCTATTAGAGTTTTTTGAGAATGTAACTAGCAGGATGGATAAAGGGGAACCAGTGGATGTAGTATATTTGGATTTTCAAAAGGCATTCGATAAGGTGCCATATAAAAGGTTGTTACACAAGATAAGGGCTCATCGGGTTGGGGGTAACATATTAGCATGGATAGAGGATTGGTTAACAGACAGAAAAGAGAGTAGGGATAAATGGGTCGTTTTCATGCTGGCAGGCTGTAACTAGTGGGGTGCCACAAGGATTGGTGCTTGGGCCTCAGCTATTTACGATCTACATTAATGACTTAGATGAAGGGACCGAGTGTAAAGTATCCAAGTTTGCTGACAATACAAAGCTAGGTGGGAAAGTGAGCTGTGAAGAGGACACAAAAAGTCTGTAAAGGGATATAGACAGGTTAAATAAATGGGCAAGAAGGTGGCAGATGGAGTATAATGTGGGGAAATGTGAGATATTCACTTTGGTAGGAAGAATAGAAAAGCAGAATATTTTTTAAATGGTGAGAAATTATTAAATGTTGTTGTTCAGAGGGATTTACTTGTCCTCGTACAAGAAACACAAAAGTTAGCATGCAGGTACAGCAAGCAATTAGGAAAGCAAATGGAATTTTGGCCTTTATTGCAAAAGGGTTGGAGTACAAAGGTATGGAAGTCTTACTACAATTGTACAGGGCTTCGGTGAGACCTCACCTGGAGTACTGCATACAGTTTTGGTCTCTTTATCTAAGGAAGGATATACTTGCCTTAGAGGCAGTGCAGCGAACGTCCACTCGATTAATTCTTGGGATGAGAGGGTTGTCCTATGAGGAGAGTTTGAGTGGAATGGGCCTATACTCTTTGTAGTTTAGAAGGATGAGGGGTGATCTAGTTGAAACATCTAAGATTCTGAGGGGGCTTGACAGGGTAGATGCTGAGAGGTTGTTTCCCATGGCTGTAGAGTCTAGAACCAGGGGGCATAGTCGCAGGATAAGGGGTCGGCCTTTCAAGACTGAGGTGAGGAGGAATTTCTTCAGTCAGAGGGTTGTGAATCTTTGGAAATCTCTACACTGTAGGACTGTGGATGCTGAGTCGTTGAATATATTCAAGGCTGAGATAGACAGGTTTCTGGACTCTAGGGGAATCAAAGGCTATGGGGATTGGGCGGGCAAGTGGAGCTGAGGTCGAAGATCAGCCATGATCTGATTGAATAGCGGAGCAGGCTCAAGGGGCCATGTAGCCTACTCCTGCTCTTAATTCTTATGTTGTTATGACAAGAAGTGCACATGATACAAGTTTCTTTGTAGATAGAAATGTGTACAGAATAAGTTAAAAGTCTCAAACAAATTATATAAGCAGAACTTGCCTTTATTATGCTCAACTGCCTTTCTCATAGACTGAGGATGATAATTTCCAGTGGTTAAGTAAAGAATCCCACTGAAACTAATTATGTCATTTAACTCTAATTCATCACGACCTTGACTAAGAGAATTATGCATTTCAAGGCTAAGTGGCACCTATTGTATTATGATGTATGACATTTAGAAAAATAAAAATTGTGGGCAGAATTTTCAGTTTGTTGGTAATTTACCACCCACTTTGTGCCTTTTAGAAAAGCCACTTTATGGCAATAAAGAGGCATCACTGCTAGTGTTAAACACTTAAAGATCATGAAGGTAAAAAACATTATTTTAACCAATTATTGAACGCTGACTGCATTGATTAAACATATAAAGAGTTGATTTATAATTCACTGGTTAGTGAATGGAAAAATGGGTCAAAGATTCAGATTATCACCAAGAAGATTTTTTTTTTATTCGTTCATGGGATGTGGGCGTCGCTGGCTAGGCCAGAATTTATTGCCCATCCCTAATTGCCCTCGAGAAGGTGGTGGTGAGCCACCTTCTTGAACCGCTGCAGTCCGAGTGGTGAAGGTTCTCCCACAGTGCTGTTAGGAAGGGAGTGCCAGGATTTTGACCCAGCGACGATGAAGGAACGGCAATATATTTCCAAGTCGGGATGGTGTGTGACTTGGAGGGGAACGTGCAGGTGGTGGTGTTCCCATGTGCGTGCTGCTATTGTCCTTCTAGGTGGTAGAGGTCGCGGGTTTGGGAGGTGCTGTCGAAGAAGCCTTGGCGAGTTGCTGCAGTGCATCCTGTGGATGGTGCACACTGCAGCCACTGTGCGCTGGTGGTGAAGGGAGTGAATGTTTAGGGTGGTGGATGGGGTGCCAATCAAGCGGGCTGCTTTGTCCTGGATGGTGTCGAGCTTCTTGAGTGTTATTGGAGCTGCAGTCATCCAGGCAAGTGGAGAGTATTCCATCACACTCCTGACTTGTGCCTTGTAGATGGTGGAAAGGCTTTGGGGAGTCAGGAGGTGAGTCAGTCGCCACAAAATACCCAGCCTCTGACCTGCTCTTGTAGCCACAGTATTTGTGTGGCTGGTCCAGTTAAGTTTCTGGTCAATGGTGACCCCCAGAATGTTGATGGTGGGGGATTCGGTGATGGTAATGCAGTTGAATGTCAATGTGAGGTGGTTAGACTCTCTCTTGTTGGAGATGGTTATTGCCTGGCACTTGATGAAGTGGGAAGTTAAAAGAATTTTTATTCACTCAGGGAATGCTTTGCCACAAGTGACTATTGAGGCAGTGACTGTAATATCATTTAAAAGGGAATTGAGTAAGTATTTGAAAAGGAAGAATATGAACGGATACAAGGAAAGGGCAGAAAAATGGGATTAGAGTAGTCAGCTTCATTTGAAGAGCAAACAACGGCACAGGCATAGGCACAATGCCAAGTGGCTTTCATCTGTGCAGTAAATTTGATGATTTACGAACAGCTGGTTTGCTATTTTCAAAGCTTTGAAATCCTTAATGCCACCACCACCCCCAGTCCAATTCCAAATAGGAAATATTAATTAATACATTGCAATACACATGTTTTCCAACATTATTGTGTGGCCCAATTTGTGCTAGACTTAGGCATTTATTATATATGGCTCAGTTGTCAAACTGAGCCATACAGACCAGGAAGGTCTGTGCTGAATTAGTAGATCTCAGCTAACCCAGAAATCTGCACTCCAAACCCATGCCTGCACAAAGTGTTGCATGCCCCTCAGGATCCTGTCTTCGTCGAGCTCCACTGGTTCCTTGTGAGCCAAAGAATCAATTTCAAGATCTTCATTTTCAAGTCTCTCCACTGTCTTGTTCTACCTGGGAAATCTTATCCAACCATACATTCCAGCTCGCATCCACTATTCTTTTGATTCGGGTTTGCTGCTTGTTACCTGCTTTCTGTGATTCATCACTGTTAATCTTTTATGCCATGTGCTCTAAAATTCTCCTCCAAAACCACTTTTTCTTGCTGCCTCTTTGCCTGCCTTCAGAAGCCTCCTAATAACCTCTAAATGTGCCTTCAGTCTCCTCCTAAATCCCTTCACTTCCTGCTCACTGTCATCTCTTCCCCTTGCAAAATGTTCTGAAACATTGGGCTCGATTTTCGGACGTCCGAGACGGCGGGTTCGTGGTGGGGGGGCTCCGAAAATCGGGGATTCCCGGGGTGGGTCCGGAGCCTGGCTCCAACCTGCCCACTTCTGGGTTCCCCAGTGACGCGCTCAGATGTGCGTGCAGCCCCCGCATACGGGACTCCCGCCGGCAATTAAAGCCGGCCAGATCCCACTTAAGGCAATTATTTACATAGTTCAGGTCGTTTGCAGACCTGATTGACATGATATTTTAGGAGGGGTGGGATTTTTCAACTCGACTGAGACTGTTTCCCGTACTGGGGGATGCACTCCCAGTTGAAATGGACGTGTTGCAGCCACCAGCCTGTGGCAGTTGCAAAGGTCCATTTGACAGGTTGTGGTGGGGAGACCCTCACTCATTGCAGGAGGCCACTCTGTCACTTTGGGCAAAGTTTGGCCTCCACCACCCTCCTCCTAACAATAAAATTCACCAACTCGCAACCTCAACCCCGGTGTGCAGACACATTTACCTACCTTGCGGACCCCCTCAAATGTACATCTTCCGGATGGGGGCCGCCATAGCTGCAGTCATGACCTCCTTGGAAGACAAACAGCATCACCAGCCTCGCTGGCCACGCCGTCCACCTCTGACACGTGGAGCTCCACAACACAATGCTGTGACACATCCACCTGCACAGCAGGAGGAAGGGCAAAGGCAGAGAGAGATGCGTCGCAGAAGGCACTATCCTCGCCACAGGGTCTACAGACCGAGGCTCAGCTTCCTGGACATCTCTGAGGAGCAGTGCATACAGAGGCTCAGAGTCACTCGACATGTAGTCGTGGACATCTGCAGCCTCCTTCATGCCGAGCTGCTCCCGGCTGGCCCGAGCACCATCTTCTTACCTGTCGCTGTCAAAGTCACCACTGCCCTCAACAACTTCTCCTCCGCATGCTTCCAGGGTGCCACCGGGGACATCGCCAACGTCTCTCAGTTGTCTGCACAAAAGAGCCCTGCAAATACACCGACACCCACTCTGCAGTGACACAATGAGTGGCATCAGTTGTGGGTCTTCATAGTGATCCTCAGGAAAGGGCATTATTGCACAGACCAGACAAGATTTGCAAAGACGTGGCAGTAGTGGTGACAATATAATATGTAATGTGAGTTGATCAGAAATCAAATATAAGTAAAAACCATGACAAACCCTCAAACACCCTTGTGCATCCCCTTCATGCTCACGACACGTTTGCCTTACGCTTCCTACTGCACATATGTGATGCATGCCCTGTGGCTGCAGCATAGGTAGTGGCAGGTTGGGTGAGGCTGACCATGAAAGATATGCATGAGAGGGTGAGTATGAGATAGAGCCATGAGATTGTTTGAGGATTGGGTTGAGTGGTAGTGGTGGGATGAGTACTGGCGAGGTGAGTAAGTGCAGGTAAGATGAGGATGAGCTTTGAGTGGGTGTGATAGAGTAGTGTTGGCAGTGCAGAAGGAGATGTGGGGTGGGGGCGGTGATGTGGCAGACCGAGTGTAGGAGAATGAGTAAGTGTACTCACTTCGGCTGACCTACTTAGGTCATTGAAGCGCCTCCTGCACTGTATGCAGGTGCGCGATATGTTGGTGGTGCTGGTGACGTCCTTTGCCACCTCAAGCCAGGCCTCTGTGGTGGCAGAGGCAGGCCACTTCCTCCCGTCCGCCGGGGAGAAGATCTCTGTCCTCCCCTCCTCCTCACCCCATCTATTAAGACCTGGAGTGAGTTATCATTAAACCTGGGAGCAGCCTTTCCCCTGGGATGTTCCATGCTGTAATTTTGGCTCCTTTCTGCAGCATCAGTCAATGGAGGACTGCCCCTTTAAATAGGGCTCCTCCAGCTGACAGCCTATGATGCGGTTGCGCAGTCCGCCCGCTGCACAGCTTTCCAGCGCGAAACCCGAAAGCCACGCGCCCAGTCGACATCCCGCAGCCAACCCGCCTCCCTCCTAAAATCGAGCCCATTATTCTACATGAAGAATGACATGCAAATGTAAGTTGTTGACATAAATATTTAATTGTTTGGAGCTTGGATTTTCACTAACTAGGTAGATGAGGCAAACCACTAATTTAGGTTTAATACGCAGAAGATTCTGCCAATAGTCAATAGTACTAATTAATTTCCATCATTTCATCCAAACATCAGAAGTAATTTTCAATGTGGACTTACGGGCCCGATGTTACCAGGGCTGCGGGTTCTCGGTGGGGGGGGGGCTATCGGGCGCGTGGGTAACATGCCCGGCGAAATCAGTCAGCTCCCTGCGCGATTGTAGCATAATTGGATCCACTTACCTGGTCCTCCGGGTTCCGCACTGCTGATCTGCGCGTCGGGCGGGCTGCGCATGCGCAGTAAGATCTGTCAGCTGGAGGAGCTCTATTTAAAGGGGCAGTCCTCCACTGACAGATGCTGCAACAAACAGAAAAAATCACAGCATGGAGCAGCCCAGGGGGAAGGCTGCTCCCATTTTAATGATGCCTCACTCCAGGTATCAATACATGGGGTGAGGAGGAGGGGGAGGACAGAGATCATCCCCCCGGCGGGCGGGAGGAAGCGGCCTGCCTCTGCCACCAGGAAGGCCTGGCTCGAGGTGGCAGAGGGGGTCACCAGCACCACCAACATATCGCCCATCTGCATACAGTGCAGGAGGCGCTCCAATGACCTCAGTAGGTCAGCCAAAGTGAGTACACTTACTCTTTCCCCTACACTCCGTCTGCCACATCACCGCCCCCACCCCACATCTCCTTCTGCACTGCCAACACTACTCTGTCACATCACCCCTCATACCCACTCAAACCTCATCCTCATCGTACCTGCTCCTACTCACCTCGTCAGTACTCATCCCGCCACTACCACTCAACCCAATCCTCATACAATCTCATGGCTCTATCTCGTACTCACCCTCTCGTGCATCTCTTTCACGGCCAGCCTCACTCAACCTGCCACTACCTGTGCTGCAGCCACAGGGCATGCATCACATATGTGCAGTAGGCAGCGTAAGGGAAACGTGTCATGAGCATAAAGGGGACGCACAAGGGTGTTTGAAGGTTTGTCATGGTTGTTACTTATATTGAATTTCTGACCAAGTCACATTACATATTATATTGGAACCACTACTGCCATGTCTTCGCGAATCTTGTCTGGTCTGTGCAATAATGCCCTTTCCTGAGGATCACTATGAAGACCCACAACTGATGCCACTCATTGTGTCACTGCAGAGTGGGTGTAGGTATATTTGCAGGGCTCTTTTGTGCAGACGGCTGAGAGACGTCGGTGATGTCCCCGGTGGCACCCTGGAAGGATGCGGAGGAGAAGTTGTTGAGGGCAGTGGTGACTTTGACAGCGACAGGTAAGAAGATGGTGCTCGGACCAGCCAGGAGTAGCTTGGCATGAAGGAGGCTGCAGATGTCCACGACTACATGTCGAGTGACTCTGAGCCTCCGTGTGCACTGCTGCTCAGAGAGGTCCAGGAAGCTGAGCCTCGGTCTGTGGACCCCGTGGCGAGGGTAGTGCCCTCTGCGACGCATCTCTCTCTGCGGTAGCCCTCCCTCCTGCTGTGCAGGTGGATGTGTCACAGCACTCTGTTGTGGAGCTCCACGTGTCAGAGGTGGACGGCGTGGATGGCAAGGCTGGTGAGGCTGCTCGCCCTCCGAGAAGGTCATGACTGCAGCTACGGCGGCCCCCATCTGGAAGATGTACATCTGAGGGGGTCCGCAAGGTGGGTACATGTGTCTGGACACCGGGGTAAGTGTGCAAGTTGGTGACTTTGATTGTCAGGAGGAGGGTGGTGGAGGCCAAACTTTGTCCCAAGCGACAGAGTGGTCTCCTGCAATGAGTGAGGGTCTCCCCCTACCACCTGTCAAATGGACCTTTGCAGCTGCCACAGGCTAATGGCTGCAACAGGTCCATTTGAACTGGGAGTGTTTCCCCCAGTGTGGGAAACAGTCCCAGTTTGCTCTAAAATCCCACCCCTCCTCACATAATCCCTTAATCAGGTCAGTTAATGACCTGAACAAGCCAAATAAATACCTTCAAGTGGCATCCCGCTGGCTTTAATTGCCTGCGGGATTCCCACCAGCGGGGGCTGCGCGCGCACGCCGGCCCGTCAGCGGGGAACCCGGAAGTGCGCAGGTTCGATGCGGGCTCCGGTCCCGCTCCGGGATTTCCCGATTTTCGGGGCCCCCCCGCCAGGAACGCACCCGATAGCGGGTGCTAAAATGCTGCCCGTTTTTTCACTCAGTGAGAGGAGACATGAAGAATTCTTTAGTGGACTTTTGAAACCAGATCCTAATGCAGTAATGATCAGAAATAATATTTTTGGGCCCTGTATTTCCTTATGCTTTACAACAACAACTTGCATTTATATAGTGCTTTTAACCTAGTAAACATCCCAAGCCACTTCATAGGAGTGATTATCAAACAAAATTTGACACTAAGCCACATAGGGAGAAATTAGGACAGGTGACCAATAGCCTGGTCAAAGAGGTAGGTTTAAGAAGCGCCTTTAAGGGGAGAGAGAGGTAGAGAGACAGAAAGGTTTACTGCAAAAGAAGCCATAATTGGGGTTGAAATTAGGGCGGTCCCTGGTCCCAACTGGCTCCTTTTTCCACCCAGCTAGGGTGCAAATAGTGGAAAATATGTCCTATGATGTGAAATGCATCATGTGGCATACTTCTCATTGTTCATACCCTAGCAACGCTAGGTGCGTCCCTGGCATCTAACGTTGCTAAAGGGTAAAAATCATATGGGACCAGAGGAACTTGGGGACCCAAAGTATGGTGGGGTGGTGGGGACTTCTAGCAACCTACCACTTGCACCCCTGATCCCTTGGGGGGATTTGAAATATAAAAGGCTGGTTTCCCTACTGCAGTCGATTATCAAGTGAATTATTATTGTAGAAATTAGCCTATTTCGAAAAAGAAAGCAGGCCACTTTTTGATTAAAAGTAAAATCCTCTGGAGGACCATGGGCCCAATTATGCTGTGGCGAGGCACTGCAGTGAGTTTTTTCCCGCCCCCACCTGAGGTGGGCACTCCAGCTCTGCCATAAATAGCATAGATGCCGACTGAAATACTTAGATGCCCCTGACCCTAGAAAGTAGGATGGGATCAGGGGTGCAAGTGGTCGGTTGGTAGAAGTCCCCACCTCCCCACCATACTTATGGGACCAGAGGAACTTGGGGACCCAATGATTTTTACCCTAAAAGGAATAACCTGTGATGATTGATCTGTGTCCATATCTGTCTTTGTACTTGTGTTAAACAAACTAGTTCTTGTGACTCTTTAGGATCAAACACAAAATTGAACTTAGTTTAACCTGTTTACAAACCTCGATTACAACAACATGCTGCAGCAATGCTGAGATAATGATGCACGTGAAATTTTCTATTTAATTATGAGTAAAAACAACCAATGAAATTGTAAAAAAAAGTCCTAAATTGACATTAATTAATATGGTTTTGTATGATTTTAAAGCCAGTGGTAGAAAGAATAATACAGATTATGCTTATTTTTCAGAATGACCTGTATCAAGATGGGTTTTGGTAAAGAACAAAATCTGTGATGATCACTGCTATTTGAATGACACTTATCAGATCGACATATGTTGTGGTTCATTTTCTAGAATAATGTAGGCTGACAGCAGAGCCTGACATGATTGTGTCTCAAAGTACTGTTTAAGTTGTTCTATTCAATGGTGCAAATCACTGACTTTATTTTAAGATTCTGGCTTGCTTTCATGTTGGCAGACTTGAATTCCAAGCCATGACAGGGAGGAAATTATCTTTGCACAATGCAACACAGATTCTGTGCTCATTTACTCTTGAGGGAACAACAGTTATGCAGGAGGGAAACTGATATACAATCTTCCAATACCTGACCCAGCAGCATTTGTTAATAGGTAAGTTTTAACTTTTTTTCAACAAAATGACTTGTGTTCAGGTGATCCAGCAGCAGTATTAAGTAAGGCTCTGACTCTCACAGGGACACCTTAAATAAAATGTGGCACTGCAAATGGAGAAGGTAAAATAACTAAAAATATTTACCTACAAATAAATATATATTGTCAGAAGGCACATACAGTAGAATTTATCCATAGTCTTTGTTTACATGAGCCCCAATTTTAACTCAGGATAGGTTGCTGGGTGGGTGGGAAACTTCCCAAATACTTATTTGAGGCCCAGGCCTTTTTAACTGCCTGACCTCATTAAAATAGTTCTACTCCATCTCCAGCCTTGTAAGATTTTCAAAATTCACAGATCCCCCAAAACTCGGAGAAAAACCCAAAAGAAAAGGACTTTGGACTCTTTTCTAACCATTTCAGGGTAACTCACACACGCGCCGCACCAGGAAGCATCAACCAGGGAAAAGTACTTTTCGAGGAATCCACGTCCTTTAAGGGACTCGCTTCCTCGTAGGGGCGACTGTAAGAATTCTGCGAATTTACTTTGTCCCTGAGTATGGAAAACTTTGGCCATTGACTGAAATCCTAAAATGGAAGGATAGGTGAGAGGTCACCAGACGAATCCACAACACACACATGGAATGTGGGAGAATTACTGCTTCAGACATGTCTCTGTTTTAATGCAAAACCTACAGCAGGTGGTCGACACTCAGCACTAATTCAAAAGGCATAGGCCATTGAGAGAGGTAACTGCTCCAGACATGGTGGGGCCATGCCTTTGTTTTAAAGCAAAACCCATCAACACCTAGGACGTTGGATACAAAAGGAAGCCTTGTGTGACAAGCTCTAAAAATCGGAATTAATAATGACCCATCGGGCGAAGCAATTGCAACATGGATGAGGGACCATCAAAAAGCCATCAAAGATTCTTAAGGACTTTGTAAGAACTGTTTAAACAGACATGAAGTTTTTTTTTAAAAAGTGTCGAAGACCATTGAAAGAGAGGGTTATTAGAAGTGGAAACTCAAAACCCCTCTCTCTCTCTCACTCTCTCTGGCTCTTGCTGGCTGTTGTGTTCTGCTTGTCTTGTTCTGCCTGTCTCTGGAAGAAAGGGCAGCTTCCAGCAAACAACAGCTCGGGAGGCGACAGTTCAACAAGGCGAGGTGCCAACAGGAAAGCAGCTCTAGAAGCAGGCCGACATCCAAGAAGAAACCAGAGCAACAGCCCCAGTGACCATCAGACACCTCGCGGCAACAAGGGCCTGACGAAACAACCAACCGAATATTGCCACCAACCAACCGGGTAATATTGGGCTACCGCGACCAAAGAAAACCAACTCAGAAGAAAACCGAAGATCTGCAAAGTTTCCACTCTACAATCTATTTCTGACTTACCTCTGGGTGAATTACTGTCAAGGATTCGATTGGTGAGCATTATCTCTGGCCCTTTAGAGTCCAACTTAACTAGTACAGTGGGATTGGGAGGGGTGAGGTATCTTTCTACTGTAATTTCCCTCGTGTGTACCGAAGTGTTCACCATTTTATTAGAGTGTTAAGATTGATGTGTTGTATTTTCTCTCTTGAATAAAGGCAAAGTTTCTTGCTCCAAAACCAGTTGTCTGCTGCACTTTGTCACGACCCCCAAATAAGTCCAAAGTCTAGAACCCAGGGAGTGTGAGCGATTCGAACCGCTCAAAAGTCAGAGGCAAAGCTGACGCACACCACCATCCCCTACAGCCTGAAACCGGGGGATTGACATCGTGGTCAGTAGGTGGGAGCGGGAATTGTGCCGGGAGTTGGATGCTATCGGGGACCCAAGAGAACAGTCCCTGGCATAATTTAGGGCTGGGAGGGGACGGTCTACAAGCAGCTACAGGCACTGGAAGGAAAGGCAGGGGAGGCCCAAGAACTCCCTGGTTAGCACTCCTGCTCCTCCTGGCCCACAAGAATTCCTAACAAAAATGAAAAATGAAATTTGATTTGACCACCCTGCTAAATCCCGCTGGGGTTTCGGCGCCATTCAGGCCTCATGATCCCAGGAGTTAAAATTGTGTCATGACACCAATGACATCATCAGGCCTCAACTTCTGCATCTTAAGTAGGCCCCTCCCTGCTTGGGGCAGGCCACCCTCTCGACTGTGTGTAACATGGAATTAAAGTGACTATAGAATCTATAGCATGCAACCAGGCCATTCGGCCCAATTGGTCCATGCCTGTGTTTATACTCCACACTAGTCTCCGCCCACTCACCCCATCCTGCCCCATACCCCTTTATTCCCTTCTCCCTCATGCATGCACCAAGCCTGAACCCATTGTCTTCGATCCCTGCCACAAACTCTGTTGCCTAGCTACTGACTCCATCCCTCTCCCCGGCCACTGATTGAGGCTGAACCAGGCCGGTCGTAACCTTGGCGTCCTATTTGACCCTGAAATGAGCTTCCGACCACATATCTGCTCCATCACCTTTGTAACATCACTCATCTCCGCCCCTGCCTCAACTCATCTGCTGCTGAAACCCTCATCCATGCCTTTGTTACCTCTCGACTTGACTATTCCAATGCTCTCCTGGCCGGCCTTCCATCTTCCACCCTTCATAAACTTGAGCTCATCCAAAACTCTGCTGCCCATATCCTAACTTGCACCAAGTCCTGTTCACCCATCACCCCCGTGCTCGCTGACCTACATTAGCACCTGATCCAGGAACGCCTCAGTTTTAAAACTCTTATCCTTGTTTTCAAATCCCTCTATGGCCTCACCACTCCCTATTTCTATAACTTCCTCCAGCCCTACAACCCTCCAAGATCTCTGCGCTCCTCCAATTCTTGCCTCTTGCACACCCCCAATTTTAATCGCTCCACCATTGGTGGCCACGCTTACAGCTGCCTAGGCCCTAAGCTCTGGAATTCAGGACAAAGTAGCCCACTTGATTGGCACCCCATCCACCACCCTAAACATTCACTCCCTTCACCACCCGCGTACCGTGGCTGCAGTGTGTACCATCCACAGAATGCACTGCAGCAACTTGCCAAGGCTTCTTCGATAGCACCTCCCAAACCCACGACCTCTACCACCCAGAAGGACAAGGGCAGCAGGCACATGGGAACAACATCACCTGCATGTTCCCCTCCAAGTCACACACCATCCCGACTTGAAAATATATCGCCGTTCCTTCATCGTCGTTGGGTCAAAATCCTGGAACTCCCGACCCAACAGCATTGTGGGAGAACCTTCACCACACGGACTGCAGCGGTTCAAGAAGGTGGTTCACCACCACCTTCTCAAGGGCAATTAGGGATGGGCAATAAATGCTGGCCTTGCCAGCGATGCCCACATCCCATGAAAGAATAAAAAAAAAATTCCCTCCCTAAACCTCTCCGCCTCTCTACCTCTCTCTCCTCCTTTAAGATGCTTCTTAAAATCTACCTCTGACCAAGCTTTTGGTCACTTGTCCTAATATCTCCTTATGTGGCTTGGTGTCAAATTTTGTTTGATAACGCTCCTGTGAAGCACCTTGGGACATTTTACTACATTAAAGGTGCTATATAAATGCAAGTTGTTGTTGTTGAATATGTCATGCTATCTGATTCAACCACTCTATGTGGCAGCAAGGCCCACATCCTCACCGTTCCCTGTGCAAAGAAACTCCTCCTAAATTCTTTATTTGCTGGTGGCTACCTTATATTTATGCTTCCTTGTTTTTTGACTCTGTATTTCTAAGTAGATGTTGCTTCTTGAAAACCTCTAATCCTGATCATTCTGCAGGTTCTGTTTCTAATTACATCCAATTGGCATTGCAGATTTTTCTTCCTGGTTCTGCAGGAATTGAATTTCTGAATTTGGAATCCTTTCTGTTTATATTTATAAGCTCATGATAAGTCAGATGACGCACTGTTTTCTACTGGCCCGAGGGTTATGCCATGAAATGCACAATACATTATTCTGCTAAGATGGAGCTGTGTACCTTTAAGGTCACAGAATCTAATTGTTATGATGTAGACAGAGCCTCCGGTCAATCAGGGTTTAATTGTTTGCCCTCACTCCGCACAGTTCCCCACCCATTCACAACTTAACTGTTCTTTAGGTTGTAAGTTAGAATTGTGGTTTTCTTTGTTTAAGTGTGATTGATAAGGTTATGTTATTATGTGAATAAAGTATTTCTGTTGGTGGGAGAGGTTCTCTGTAGTTTCCAAATGGCTGTCTTTCTTTATTTTTCTTTAAAGATTGTTGGAAGAAATTTTCATATTAGCTACAAGAAATTTGTCTCGAATAAAGTTGCCTATCGTTAAGTATGGCGGAGAAGTGTGACACATGAAGTGTGACGTGACGGATTGGAAATTCGTGCACACATACTGCTTTTATTATATTAATATATTTCATTGCTTGTATGAATTGAAAATATGCTTAATTAATCAGAATATTCAGTACATGATTCTGATAACTTGATGTAGAGTTCTTATAGCCACAGAAATTTCTAACTTGCTTATAAAGCCTAATTGCAAGCTGCCAAAAATGTATGAACCAACTGGAAACATGACTCAATCTTAAAACTTAAATAAATAATTTTGCCACAGTTGAAGAATTGCGACTGTTCATATAGATATGCAGTACCTAATTATCATTGATAAAAAATTCTACCATATTTTATAAAAACTGTTATTGGGGTCATGTACTCGAGAGGTTCATTGTATCAACCAACAAGCAACCACAATGATAGATTTTCAATCCAGAATACTAGATTTATAGCCAAAACAGCAGTGGGTAAAGAGCTGGCAGATCAAAGAGTGACCTAAATCATGATGTGCGCAGTTAATTTAAAAATGGAGTGCTTATGTTTTGAATATAATAAATCTTTAATAAAGAGGAGGGCCCTTTACTACCTAATCACTTGCATTGTTTGCATTTTGTTATTACATTTGAATTTTGAAAAAGGACTTCAAAGCTGAATAAAAATACTTTGATCTTGAAAGGCTAGAATTTCTCAATTGATTAAACAAGGCATCCCCTAAAATTGTAATTTACATAAAGAACCCCCTAAAGATGTAATTTAATTGACGGGAATTCCCCAAGTCTCTGGCTTTACTACAAAAACATGAAGCTGATAAAAATTTAATGCTATGCTTTGGCAATTTTTTCTTCATTTATGAATTACTAATTGTTCTAAGAAAAGATCTTTCTTGTTAATTATAAGTCAGTTCTTGAAACTAAAAAGTGAAATAAAGTCAAATCCACAACATCGTAAGCCATCATGTAGCTCCAATAGTGTTTTTTCCAACAGAACAGCCAGAGTTTGAATTCTGGAGTTGACCAGTATTCAAATTGAGGAACCCTCATTAGATAAATTTTACTATTTCTTGGCCAGACTGTTAAGCGGAACACTTTATAGTGTTGGAGAGTTCTATACTTGCCAGTAGGGTGAAGAAAAAATCTAAGACCATTCCTGCTCCATATTAGTGCAGCCTCGTCATTGAGAAGATGTGATAGTAGCTATAGAGAAGTCCATGACCCCAACTACCCTACCCTGCTGTCTGAGTGTGAAACTGTGATGGCCAGAAGATAAAAATTATGAACAGAAGGATTAATTAAACTCTGAATTAAATATATGCGTTTTAAAAACAGGCAGACAAACAAAAAGTTTACTCCCCAGAAAATCATCATGTTAAGTTTTTGCCCTCGGAATCAGATGCACAGGATGCTGCCTTTTTCATATGCTCTCACTGAGATGAGCTTTAAATGTACAATGAACTGTCTTCAGGAGAAATCCTCTCTTCCAGCTGTTCAGTCTTCACTTGCGTCAGAACGGCAAATGCCACAGTGATCGGGAATTTAAACGTTGTGAGTAAATTATTTGCAGTCCTTTTTGGCTAAGGCTCGACATACAAAATTGGCCAACCTCAAAGTGATTTGGGGAGGTCATGACCTTTTCTGATGCCCCCCACTGACTCTGCTACTGTATTTGATTTTAAATTGCTTGCTTGTCACAAAACAGATGGGAGGCAACAGCTTAGAATAGTGTTAATATGAACCAATGTTGTCACAGCAGAACACATTTTTAGGAACCAACCTGTAAACATTAGCAGCTCTCATCCTTATGTGTAGCAGCACCATAAACATGCTCTTTTTGAAAACATTTATGCTCTTAATACACCTATTGACCAGAGCAATTCATTCCTTCATATGCGTCATTTTGGGCTAAGTTGAGAGCAAGGGGCGTGCAAACTGAAGTAAGAGAATTTAGTGGAGACAGAAAGAAAGCGAGTGAAAGAGTGAATTGGTTAATTGGAGAGGTAGTGAAGATGGCTGTTGATATACAGTACGATTACTGAATTTTTTTTTGAAGAGTTCTTCTACCTCTGTTTTACGTGTCTAGACAACAGTATTCGTCTCACAGTCCAAACAATAATAGCTCACCTATCAGACCAGCAAAAAAAAAACAGTTTACATAAGAACATAAACTTTATTCCCAAAATCTGGACTATAGTTTCCTTCAGTAATGCGGTGAGCAGCCATTCCATTTATTACCAAAATAGCAAGATAATCTCTCTGTCTGGGATAAAGGTTTAATTCAGTATCATGGCAGAAACAGAACCTTATTAAAACTTTGGCAACAAAGTATTGTTTTTTATTAAAAGAGAAATAGGAATTTGCTTAGATAGGCTACTTACAAAGAAGAAGGAAACCATTGAGCTCAGATTAAGCAGCGGGTTATTTAGGTCCACTCATTCAAACATTATTCAGAAGAGAACAAAATGCAGCTTCGCTCTACTTTAACCCTTTGTTTTAACTTTTCCATCTAATATAAGACGATTGAAACATCTTTCCTCCAATTATTAATAAGTATTTATAGTGACTGACAGTTTTAACTATTGTAATTATATTCAAATATAGAATTTCCTTTAGACGTTATTAGGCCAAAAATTGCTTGTAAAATAACGGTGAGCTTAACAACGCTCACCGTTTTTAATGGGGAAATCGAAGAGCAAATTCCAGCGACTGAACATGCGCAGTCAAACGTGGAAATTCGGATCTTGCTCTTCCTGATTCATCTGTGATCTGTCAGCTTCGCGCTAAAGGGACCTCGCCGGCTGCAATCAATGGACCAGAACGAACTTGCTCTCCTGCACAGCTGGAAACAAACTAACCTCGCCACAAAAAAGGTATGCTGTGTTTTTTTTAGGTTTAAACTAACTTTTAACGGCATGGTAAGTATTAATGACTGCTAAATAACCTTTCTGGCACTGAAAATTAACTTTTAAAAACGTGGAGTCTCATTACTCCTAGTTTTAATGGTTTTTAGATATGTAAAAAATGTTTAAAAACATTTAAATATGTTACTTTTTTTAAACTTTTTCTTTCTGTCTCTTTTATCTCAGTCTTTTAATTTTACCCTCTCTTTATTTCACTTTCTCTATCTCGTATTATTATACATTTATTAACCTTATCGGACACTTACTGGTTTTTAGTTTGTGTGGTTTGTCAATGAGTTTCGCTTCCTGATTTTCGCATCATGAGAGCTGATTAGTTGAGGGGACATTGAGATCCTTTCCCTGCTCACAGCCTGGAAAAGAATGTTGCTGTTTTTGAACTTGAATTTTAAGGAAGTTGCCGCCAAAAAGAACGCGGTAACTTAGTGGGTGAATTTAAATCTCGTGAGCGGCAAGCACTGTTGGTTCGCCACTCAGAGCAATTTATGGGCCAATGTCTTCTCAATGTTTGGCTTTTGACAATTGTAAACAATTTTACAACACCAAGTTATAGTCCAGCAATTTTATTTTAAATTCACAAGCTTTCGGAGATTTTCTCCTTCCTCAGGCAAATGTTTCAAGATCTCCTTGAAGCCTACTGACAGTTTTAACTATTGTAATTATATTCAAATATAGAATTTCCTTTAGACGTTATTAGGCCAAAAATTGCTTGTAAAATAACGGTGAGCTTAACAACGCTCACCGTTTTTAATGGGGAAATCGAAGAGCAAATTCCAGCGACTGAACATGCGCAGTCAAACGTGGAAATTCGGATCTTGGCTTCAAGGAGATCTTGAAACATTTGCCTGAGGAAGGAGATCTTGAAACATTTGCCTGAGGAAGGAGAAAATCTCCGAAAGCTTGTGAATTTAAAATAAAATTGCTGGACTATAACTTGGTGTTGTAAAATTGTTTACAATTGTCAACCCCAGTCCATCACCGGCATCTCCACATCATGGCTTTTGACATGCAGTTATAGCTACTGTAAATATGGCTGGTGTTACTTCTAACAGATGGGAGAGCCACAATTTGTATGTTATTTCATGGAGATATAGATTTAATTAGAGTCAAACAGATGTCTTTGCACATAGGATGTCTTTGCACATAGTGGTGTCATAAAGCTACAATTATATTTTAAATGTACGGAAAACTAGATTACATCACGGCTATATTATTGAAGGTTTTGTGATTACAGTGTGTCCATTGCATGTGGGAAACTGTCCATAAGGATCATCTAGGGGGCACTGCAGGTGAGTTTATTTCAATTTAAGTTCCTATAAATTTAACTCTATCTAAATTTCAGATTATTTAAGTCTTCAATCCAGACAGACACTACAATAATACCTATGGCACCTGTAGTTGCAGGGACAATTGAACTGTAGCACCTGTAGTTGCAGGGCCAATTGACCTACAGCACCTGTAGCTGCAGGGCCAATTGACCTACAGCACCTGTAGTTGCAGGGCCAATTGACCTACAGCACCTGTAGCTGCAGGGCCAATTGACCTACAGCACCTGTAGTTGCAGGGCCAATTGACCTGTAGCACCTGTAGTTGCAGGGCCAATTGACCTACAGCACCTGTAGCTGCAGGGCCAATTGACCTGTAGTACCTGTAGTTGCAGGGCCAATTGACCTGTAGTACCTGTAGCTGCAGGGCCAATTGACCTGTAGTACCTGTAGTTGCAGGGCCAATTGACCTGTAGTACCTGGAGTTGCAGGGCCAATTGACCTGTAGTACCTGGAGTTGCAGGGCCAATTGACCTGTAGTACCTGTAGTTGCAGGGCCAATTGACCTGTAGTACCTGGAGTTGCAGGGCCAATTGACCTGTAGCATCTGCAGTTGCAGGGCCAATTACATAGAATGTACAGCACAGAAACAGGCTTCGGCCCAACAAGCCCATGCCAGTGTTTATGCTCCACATGAGCCTCCTCCCTCACTGCTTCATCTAACCTTATCAGCATATCCTTCTATTCCTTTCTCCCTCATGTGATTATCTAGCTTCCCCTTAAATGCATCAATGCTATTTGCTTCAACTACTGCTTGTGGTAGCACGTTTCACATTTTTACCACTCTGTGGGTAAAGAAATTCTCCTGAATTCCCTATTGGATTTATTAGTGACTATCTTATATTTATGGCCTCTAATTCTGGTCTCCCCTGCAAGTGGAAACATCTTCTCTACGTTTACCCTATCGAACCCTTTCATAATCTTAAAGACCTCTGTCAGGTCACCCCTCAGTCTTCTCTTTTTTTTAGAGAAAAGAGCCCCAGCCTGCTCAATCTTTCCTGATAGGTATAACTTCTCAGTTCTGGTATCATCCTAGTAAATCATTTTTGTACCTTCTCCAGTGTCTCTATATCCTTTCTATAATATGGAGACCAAAACTGTTGATAGTACTCCAAGTGTGATCTAACCAAGGTTCTATACAAGTTTAACATAACTTCTCTGCTTTTGAATTCTATCCCTCTAGAAATGAACCCCAATACTTGGTTTGCTTTCTTTTAATGGCCTTATTGTTACCTGAATTTAAACATTTATTTAAGCAGAATCTTTTGGTAACTGTGAGAGAGGAATCCGGTATCGTGAGTGTACTTTAATCTCACTGTAACACTATTGTTGCAGGGGTATTTGATAAAGAAGGAAGCGTGCCTTTTTACAGCAGAAAAGGACAGGTTAACAGTGAAATGTCACCGGCATGATTTTAACATTGAGGCGGGAAGTCAGCGGTGGGTAAATAATCGTGTGGGAAACCCCAAAGTAATTTGAGCATGTCGGATTGTGCGATCGCAACTCAATTTAAGGCAATTGATTTTACTTCCAAGTTTCGCGTCTCAAAGCTGCGCAGCGGGTGTACTGCGCACCCGCATGACGCGATTTATAGCTCACTATTTAAAGGGCCAATGCAAAAATGGATTTTGAAGGAGAAAGGAGGAAAAAATAAAATGGAAGGACATAGAGGAAAGGCAGCCCCCAGGTTCTTGGACACCTCCCTTGAGATATTACTGGCTGCTGTGAGAAGCAGGAGGGAGGTGTTATACCCAGGTTATAGGAGGAAGAAACCTGTTTCTGCCACCAAGAACCCGTGGCTGGAGGTGGCAGAACAGATCAGCAGCAGGAGCAAGATGCCCAGGTCTTGGCTGCAGTGCAGTAAGCATTTTAAAGACCTAACCAGGTCAGGAAAGTGAGTACTTTTGCTGATTCGCCCACATCCTGTGTTGTGCAACACTCTCCCCTCACCCCACCCCCTCACTCTGTGTTGACATGCCTACTCCATCACATCACTCCTCAAGCCCACTTAAGTTGCAGTATCAACCATCCTTCACTTTCCATGTATTTCCTTAACTCCCCATTTATGCACCCACCACTGACACTCACCCCAATGTTGGTGCAGTGTGATGTATCTGGCCAATAGTCACCGTCTGATGCTTCTGTTTCAGTGTCAGCTTCACCCAAAGCAATGCATTCATAGGGTGACCTTCAGTCACTCACAGGTCTGTTCTTTCTTCCCTCGGAGGAGAAGAGAGCACAAAATGCAAAAAAAGGGAGAGGACCAGAACTGGAGGTGGTCCATCACAGAAAGTCCAGCTCACAGACATAGAGGAGCCATGGAAATAAGTGGGATAGTTGCGTGCCTATCCATCGGAGACGCAGATGGTTGGTGACAGAACTTTAACATCTTTCACACACATGGTGAATTGATTTTATCAATGAGTGAACCGTGCCAGACCTCAGTATAGTCATTGGAAAGATTGTCACTTTTCCGTTGAATAATTCATATCGCTTTCTGTTGTCTTTCAGGGCCTTCATGACTTCCAAGAACAATCAGGGGAAATGGAAGACATTGATTCCTCAGAGAAGCTCATTCCTTCTGAGGGTGCACCATCAATATACAGCCACACACCAGCGCAGATACTTGTACTTTGGTGGGTCCTGTTAGATAGTTGGGATGTCACCTGGTGATTCACCACTCATAAGTGAGCACGAGCAGACACTGGTGGAAGGGGCAGCTGTGGAGAGTCTGTGTCAGAGGGCGTACTCCTCTTCAAGCTCTACTCAGCTGGACATAGATGTTGAATCCTGGTGGCCATCGTTGAGAATGAGAATGGTTGAGGTACAGCTGCACCTTTGTGAGATACTGGAAAATGTGCCATGCACACACTCCACAATAGCAGAGAGGATGGGGGAGTCCAACTCCATCGCTAGTGGATTGTTGTCGCACGTAAATGTGAGAATGTCTGCAATGGAGAGAGTGGCAGCCTCCATTGAGCTTCAAGAACGGCTCTCAAATGAGTCTATGTAGGTCATGACAATGTTCTGTGCAGACTCTGGATGCCAACATGTCTGATGCATTAAACAGGATGACAGCTACCCTATCAGTGGCCTGTCAAGGCGGCACATCTGTTCACCAACCTGTTGTCCAGCAGAGTGGTAGGAGTGATGTTGCGCTGCCCGGGAGAGGGATAATGGCGAAAGGGGACTGGAAGTGGGGACTCCACTCAAAGCGCTTCCACATCTCACCCATTGCCCCTCCCCCAACCAGTACCCACAATGCTGCCTCCTCTCTCGATGGCCAAGTCTGCCCCTGCACAGGTGCAGGTGGAGCATTCTTTGTCAGGGCCCTCAAGGGCATCAAAACCCAGAGGGCGAAGGCTGAGAGCATCTCAGCAGACAAGGCAGGTATCTGAGCAACCTTCCACTACCTCTGCTGAAGCTACAGGGGATGCACCACCTAGAAGTGGCAGAAAGCGAAAGGTTAAGCAATTGTAGTTCACCAAGGGTATGCACAAGGGTGCTTGATGAAATGTTATTTTGTTCATTTATATATATTTTTTGTTATGCCACATTAAATTGAATCATTATTACCACTACCATGTCTTGGCCATATCGTCCCGTCTGAGAAGTCGCCCTTTCATTTGTCTCATTGTGAATTCTAAGCCATGACGACACCCATTGGGCAGGTGTGCAATGGGTGTATGCGTGGTTGAAGGACTGTTTTTTGCAAAGGGAGGTAGTGGTGGTGTGGGCGGTGGTTGTTCCAGGCGGCCTTAGTATGTCAAATTCTTCACATTGCACATCTCATTATGAGAACCGGTTAGAGATGAGGGCATACCTGGCATCACAGGCAGCAATGTGTGTTCCCCATCTTCATTTTCCTCTTCCTCATAATCCTCCTCCTCCTTGTCCTCCTCCTCCTCTTCTTCCTCATCCTCTTTCTCATCCTCTTCCTCTTCTTCAATGTTGATGCCAGCAGAGGATGTTTGATGAGCGCATTCGACCTCCTCCACCTGTAACCCTCTCTGCTGCGCTATGTTGTGCAGGACGCAGCACAACATGATTATTCTGGACACCCTCGCTGGTGACTACTGAAGGGCTCCCCCAGATCTAACAAGGCACCTGAAACGCATCTTCTACATGCCTATGACTTGCTCAATGACACACCTGGTGGTGATGTAGCTCTGGTTGTACCGCTGCTGTGCCTCGTTGGTGGGGTTTCTCACAGGTGTCATGAGCCACATCAGCAGCGGGTATCCCTTGTCTCCAAGGATCCAGCCCTTCAATCTGTCTTCTGTGTGGAAGAGGTCCAGAATATTGGACTTGCACAAAATGAATGAATCATGACAGCTGCCAGGGATTCTGGCACACACCTGCAGAAATCTCTTCCGGTGGTCGCACACCAGCTGTGCATTGGTGGAGTGATCATCCTTTTGGTTTATGAACACTCATGGGCTCATGTGAAGGTTCTCGGATTGCTATGTGTGTGCAATCAGTTGCACCCTGCACCCGTGGGAAGCCATCCAAAGAGTTGAAACCCACTGCCCTCTCATTCTGGTTGATGTCGTCGTGGGGGAAGTTTGCGTTGTAATAAATTAGATAGCCATTTGGTAAAGGATAGAATAACAGAGCCTGATCTTCAGTTGCTTCCAAGGCTTTATTCACTGATATCCACATTACCCACTCCACACCCTAGATAAGCGCTCATATAAATGGATACAAGAGAGTCCCCAATTGATACCCATCACCTGAATACAATTAACACTAATTGATATAAATCATATGGATACAATTAACACACATAGTCAGATGCCCTGGCAAACAAGCCTTCTGTCACTTGTCTTATACACTTATGTGCAGACAACTGAGATACCCTGGAGATGTCACCAGTGGCGCCATGGAAGGATCTGGAGACAAAGAAATTAAGGGCAGCTGTGACTTTAACTGCAACGGGCAATGCGTGCCATCAGGTCCAGCTGGGAGCAGCTCTTCTTGAAGGAGGCTGCAAATGTCTGCCGACTCAATCTGAGCCAGCGTAGGTACTGCTCTTTAGAGAGGTCCAGGAAGCTGAGCCTCTGCCTGTACACCCTCTCATGTGGGTAGTGCCTCCTGTGACGTCAGCCCCTCTGTTGGTCCCCTCTCTGGTCTTCTCCAGGTCTTTGTTGCGCACCTCTGTCTTGTGCATCTGCAGATCCCAGAACTGCACGAAGTGCCTGCCGCTGATGGTGATGTGCTTCCTCCTCAGATGTACTCTGGAATAGATCCATTGTGCCCCCCATCCTGATGTTGTCAGTTTGAGGGGGTCCAAAATGTTGCTAAATTTGTCTGAACACAAGAATCCTCAGTCTCAACAAAGAATTCCCAGCTAAGTGTTTGCCTGAGAGAACTGAGTGCCCAGCCTCAATACCTCACCTTTTATTGAGATGTGTCAAGCACAGGTTCAAAGGTCCAAATGAGCTTCAGCTGCATCTCGCCTCTGTTTTAATGGCGTGTTTCAGAAGCCATGGGAGACATGGTCAGGAGAAGTTAAATCAGTTTCTGTTGCAGAATCCACAAAAAGTTAAGTACCTCAAGTGTTTAAATTACCTAAATTGCCCCTTTAACTATCAGCCTGCCGGCTTTAAGCGGGGACGAAACTTCCAGATTTCTGTTGCATGCGCATCCTAACGTGCCTGGGTTAAACCCGGAAGGGGATGCATTGGAGCCAGGATGCGGTCCTGCTGAAGAAATCAACTATTTTTACTACTCACCTTCCTTCAGCCCAGCCATTCTTAGGGGTTAAAATTACCTGACACATCTATGCTCTGGACTACTGGGAGATCTGCTAGTACTTAAGGAAGTAGATGTAAAAAAATAAAGAATGCCAAAGGTTTCCTGCTGGCATTAGAGAAACTTGCCCAGCAATAGAACATTCTTCTAGTTGATCTCACTATGTTTGTAAAAGCAATAACTTTCGAATTGACCTCAGATTGTCCCTATTTACAGTCGTAAGACCTTATGGCTTTAAAAGGACAGTTCAGGTAACATATATATCTGATTATCAGCATAATACAATGGCGTGTAAATTGCTCTGTGTGGCGAACCAACAGTGCTCGCCGCTCATGAGATTTAAATTCACCCTCTAAGTTACCACGTTCTTTTTGGTGGCAACTTCCTTGAAATCCAAATTCAATAAACAGCAGTGTTTGTTCCCGGGCTGTGAGCGAGAAAAGGATCTCCATGTCCCCTTAACCAATCAGCTTGAAGCAAGCCACTCTGCAAGAACCAGGAAGTTCCCGTTGGCAGAAGGGTCGAGAACCAGAGGACACAGACTTAAGTTGATTGGCAAAAGAATGAAAGGCGACATGAGGAAAAACTTTTTTATGCAGCGAGTGGTTATGATCGCTGCCTGAAAGGGTGGTGGAAGCAGATTCAATTGTGGCTTTCAAAAAGGAATTGGATAAATACTTGAAGGGAAAAAATTTGCTACAGGGAAAAAGCGGGGGAATGGAACTAACTGGATTGCTCTTACAAAGAACCGGCATGGCTCGATGGGCTGAATGGTCTCCTTCTGTGCTATAATCATCCTATGATTCTATATCTACAAGCAATTGGATCCCTCTAACCAATAATGACTTTAATTGTTGTTTTCCACTCATTGGGGGCTGTTTTAAATCCATGTTGGAAAATGAAAACCATTATCAACATCAGCTAATTAATAACTAGTACTGCATTTTCAGCATGATGGTATGTTAATGCCAAAATTACCAACGTGTGAGTGTGTAAATGAGTTGAGCTGGCAGTATAATTCAGCTACAAGGTCCCAATCTGATTAAAACAAAGCAATTTGAGAACCTGCACCCCTACCCTGGAGAGTGTCTCGTGCAGATTTGAGTTTGCACTCAAGGTATAACTGCAGTCGAATATGAAGCTTGGTTTAAATGTACGCAGATGGTCCACTGATTAATGTTATAAGAAAGTGGACCTTGCTGCCCCATGATCTCCTACCATTAAAAGTAGGCACTGAAGGAGTGAAGTTAGTGTGAGTCATAACTCGTAGTATAACTCAGACTTTAAAGAATCTTACAACACCAGGTTATAGTCCAACAATTTTAATTGAAAATCACAAGCTTTCGGAGATTATCTCCTTCGTCAGGTGAACCTTGGTTCTTTACATTTGTCAACCCCAGTCCATCACCGGCATCTCCACATCACAACTCAGACTTTGACAATTTTGCCTGTACCCTACAGCTACTAGTCTCAGATGGGTACTGTAGTATAACTACAGCTTTAGAAGCTTTCCTATAATGAACGTTAATTGGCTTTTTATCTTTATTTGAATATTTTCAAAAAATCTCAGTGTCCATTGAATATTTTATTTGTATTAAAGAAGAGCTATTTTAGCAAACTAATTCCATCCTATGCAAAAATTTCAGTGCATTTCATTTCTTTAGTTGGCACGCCGAAAACTTTCTTTTAATTAAAGAGCTCACTTTCCATAATTGCAAAATAGGAAGTCTAAATGCAAACTTTTACACAAAAAGCACATTTGATGGACAAGTTGTCTGATTTGGTTTGTGTGTTTTCACTGCACAGAGTCCTTTTTAGATTAATTACTGGCCAGAAATGTCTACGTTTCAGACTTTGTGTATCATAACAAATGGTTCCTGCGTAAGGGAATCCCATCAATTTGATGATGGGCCATTAATCAGTCAGTTATATAAATAATACAAAGGACAAGCAGTACCTCAGGGAAAGATTGACATTTCTCTATGATTCACTTTTAATATGGTGACTAATGGTGGGCTTTACTGTGTATTTATTGAGAAAGGAACAGTAGCTAGGGCAAGACATCAAAAGTGGTTCTAATATTTGCAGAATTAGGATGGTTAGTAATGTCTTGCAGATTCTAAAGGAGCAATGTTATTTAGCTTCTAACAACCAAACTTGATAACAGAGAGCCAATCTTTTAGATTCAAAAGATTGCATTAGACAGCTGAATTTTTGGTTCCGGCTGTTTCATTGGGTATGCAAATATAAACCATCTAAATAAGTAATTTTTCAGAAACCTGCTGTAAATAACCATAACAGAAGGTCTTCATTTATATTTATAAGTTCGAATACATTTTATTATTTTATGAAGATTAATAATCTTTGAGCATCATAAGCAAATATTATAATCCCATTTCTAAGATCCTCCACATTAGGCAAGAAGTGGTTATGTATATGAATAATGTGCATGTAAACACATAAAGCATTCAAACCAAAATTGGAGCGCTAGAAGCATTAATAACTATGAGGATTATGATATAGTGGCTAGTACAGAGACGTGACTTAAGTTTCCTTGAAATTTAAGACTAGGAATTTAAAATTCCTGGTTATAACATTTTCAGGAGAGATAGGGAGTGGTAAAGGGGGTTGGAGGGGCAGTGTCAGTGAAGAATTCTATCAGTGTGCTTGAATGGAAAGATGTCCTAGGGGGTTACATGAGGACAGAATCCATACAGATAGAGTTAAGAAAAAGGAAGCAAAATGGTGCAATTCTTGGTGTGCATAATAGACCATCGAACAGATATATGTATGAACAACAGGGCAATAATATTGATTGATTTTAACTATCCCAAGATAGACTAGGATAAAGGTAATGCATGTGATCAAAGTAGACCATGTTCAAGTACATAATTTCCTTGAAGCGCATGTGCAAATAGATAAAACCATAAAACAGCCCAATAGAATTTTGAGCTTTACAAATAGGGGTATACAGTACAAGAGTGAAGAAGCAATGATGAATTTATACAAAATGTTGGTTAGTCCAGAGAACTGTGTGCAGTTTTTGGTGCCCCATTATAGAAAGGACATAAAAGCCATAGAGAGCATATGGTATACAGTCCCCAGTGGGATAGGATACTATAGTTATGAGGAGATACTTGAGATAATGGGACTATTTCTACTGGAGCAGAGAAGAGGATAATTAATAAAGGTTTTTAAAACTACAAAGAGCTTTGGTAGAGTGTACTGGGAAAGACTATTTTCTCCGGTTGGGGAGTCAGTGACAAAGGGTGATCAATTTAAAATTGTCACTGAGATTAAGGAGAGAGGTTAGAAGAAATTTCCTTACACAGAGGGTTGTTAAAGCTTTGTCACACAGAGTGGTTGTGGCTTTTAGGAAAATTGGACAAATATTTGAAACAGAGGGAGACCACGAGACAGTGGGATTAGTTTTGCACTGTTCTTGCAAAATGCCAGCTCAGAAACAATGAGGGTCATTTTAACTTAACCCATCCGACAGGAATGGGGCAGGTTTGGGTTGGACGCCTGTTTTGTATCCCGCCCGATTTTACGCTCCATTGAAGTGAATGGATTGTAAAATTGGTTGGGATGTAAAATGAGCATCCGACCCAAACCTGCCTCGTTCCCGCCGGTTGGGTTAGGTTAAAATGATGGGCTAAGTGGGCTCTTTTTGTGATGTAGGCATCTTTGCTTCCAAGAACATCAGTATGTTAGTACATGAGAAAGTGTGCTTATTAACCACATCCTCAATGATCAGCATCAGTTATGGACTGATTCTGTATTTGGAAGGTAATCTAATGTAATTGGTGTAATTGTGGGGCTGCATTTTTCTCAGTAACACCAATTAAGGAAATCTGAGCACACAGTTAGAATGCGAATTTATTTTTGTTCCATTGCTCTGGACATATATTTCACAATAGTAGAAAACAAGGGAGAAACTGGACCTCGCTGTGCCCGTTTTTGGGTGCAGAATGAAGGCAAAAAGCCCCAATTTCCTAGTGCTGTCTCCCATGCCCCAAGGGTGCATGAAATACATCTGATGCCATATATGCTTGGTGATATTCAGGCGTCCCTGGTGACTGCCTAAAACTGGTGTTAGACCCCCTTGCATGTGCTAATGAGCGGCCTCATGCCTTTTTTTACTGCCTTGCCCAGAAATTCATTAGGACTGAGTGGAGCATGCAACGGGCATACTTAGGTGTTTGGGTTCTTCAGTGGCTTAACCAGCAGTCCTCAAAGAGATCGATGGAGGCCGCCATCTAAAAAGGTAAGTGTTTTCTTTTAAACTTACTTTCACACTGATCCGGGGTGGCGGGGGGGGGGCTGCAATAGTCCAACACCCATTCTCCTCCCCCCTCCCAGGCCTTACCTACCAAAATCGGTCCTCTTCAAACTGGTGAGCTGTCTCTCGGCACCAAATTGTCATCCGCAGCTTGCCCGAAATATGCTGATGAAACTCAAGGTCTAATTTCGGCTGAGCCTAAGGCTTTTGGTTTCTGGCGCGCAGTCTCAGCATGCTGACCATTCTGCATCTGAAACAGGCCAAAATGAAATTCTAGCCCAACATCTTAGCAAATTTATAAACTTTACCTTAGTTTTATTTTTTTAAAGTAGCATAGATAACATGGATTAAAAGGTTTACTAATAATTATTTCATAAATGTTTATTGATAATCCTACAATCAAATAGAATTTGATGAGAACCATCGTGAGCTGTATTTCCAATATAAAACCATATTTAAGTGCAAAATTATGCCTGGGCTGCTTATTTTAATGATTTTTCGACTCATAGGATCATAGACTGGTTACAGCACAGGAGGCCACTTGGCCCATCGAGCCCGTGCCGGCTCTTTGTAAGAGCAATCCAGTTCGTCCCATTCCCCCGCTCTTTCCCTGTAGCCCTGCAAATTTTTTCCCTTCAAGTATTCATCCAATTCCTTTTTGAAAGCCATGATTGAATCTGCTTCCACCATCCTTTCAGGCACCACATTCCCAATCGTAACTACTCGCTGCGTAAAAAAGATTTTCCTCATGTCGCCTTTGGTTCTTTTGCCAATCACCTTAAATCTGTGTTCTCTGGTTCTCGACCCTTCCGCCAATGGGAACAGTTTCTCTTTATTTATTTTTACCTGAACCCTTCATGATTTTGAACACCTCTATCAAATCTCCTCTCAACCTTCTCTGCTCTAAGGAGAACAACCTCAGCTTCTCCAGTCTATCCACGTAACTCAAGTCCCTCATCCCTAGAACCATTCTAGTAAATCTTTTCTGCGCCCTCTCTAAGGCCTTCACATCGTTCCTAAAGTGCGGTACCCAAAATTGGACACAATACTCCAATTGTGGCCGAACTAGTGCTTTATAAATGTTCAACATAACTTCCTTGCTTTTGTACTCTATGCCTCTATTTATAAAGCCCAGGATCCCATATGCTTTTTTAGTTGCTTTCTCAACCTGTCCTGCCACCTTCAAAGTTTTGTGCACATATACCCCCAAGTCTCTCTGTTCCTGCACCCCTTTTAGAATTGTACCATTTAGTATATATTGCCTCTCCTCATTCTTCCTGCCAAAATGTATCACTTCGCACTTCACTGCGTTAAATTTCATCTGCCATGTGTCCGCCCATTCCACCAGCATGCCTATGTCCTCTTGAAGTCGATTACTATCCTCCTCGCTGTTTACTACACTTCAAGTTTTGTGTCATCTGCAGATTTTGAAATTGTGCCCTGTACACCCAAGTCCAAGTCATTAGCATATATCAAAAAAAGCAGTGGTCCTAGTACTGACCGCTGGGGAACACCACTTTATCAAAGACGAAATTCACTAAAAGAGGAATAAAGTTAAATAAAGAATATAAATAGGTTTTTAATAACTTTTCCTTCACTGTACGCATTTATTTCCCGAAACAAATTAGGTTTTCTTTATGTCTCCCTCAGGCAAAAGACCTTTATAAGCATAAAGCAAATCACATGAAGCAAGTCACATGAAGCAATAAGATTACAAGGTTAGTCTGTCTGGGGGCAGTGACTCAGCAATAACTTCATTAAGATATCAGATCTTGTACAGAAACCACTTTTACACCAAAATCTCCACTTTGTTTTATAGATAAGTGTATTCTTTCATTTTTGTTATCAAACAGAAATTAATAAGTCATTAAACATCTTATATAAGTACCTGTGGTGCAAAGAATTTCCCTGCACCATCCAGCTTAATTGTGTCTAAACCTTCATTTCGATCTTTCATTTTGCTGGAATATGTTCTACCATCTGTTATGGCATCTGATTTTTAATTCTACTGGGCGAGATGGAATGAAGATCTGTACCAAATCATTTTAATGTCAATCACGTACATATGATGAGTATCAAGATCTACTAATATTTGAGTTAAGGCCTATCTATATCCTATAATACTATCTTTTTTATTACTGGATAGTATATCACTTATATATTTATGTAACAGCTTGCAAAGAATCCGCACTTGCTGCACGAGCCAGTAAGGAATAAACATTTGGCTAAAATTTCAAGAGAAATGAAATTCTATGTAACTGTTTCAGTGTTCTCCTTTAAGACTAGCATCACCTTTGCCAACCGGGATTAAATTTGTATTTGAGACAGAGGATCGCGATCAAGCGATGTACATGTTAGTTAATAAAATAAAATCCAGTAAAAGCTCCAAATGCACTCTGCTGTTCTGTAGAGTAGTTGAAGCTTGAAACAGGCTCAAGACTATCACTGTACCACCTCAAATTCACCTTGCAATTTCAACATTTTTACAAAAGAACAACTTGACGGAAAGTAAAAGTATGAACAGACAAGGCTCACAGCTGCCAAATAATTTCTCCCCTCAAACTGTCTGTTACATGGTAGTTCCCACATAAGTACAGGAGTATATTTGTAATTACAGTCAAATACCATATAATTATAGGTGCCATTAACATGACAGTGAATAGTTAGTATGTGCCACTTTCACTAAGTACCTTAATGGAGTTCTGTTACATTTCCAAGAAACCATAATGAAGTTACAGCTGAGTCACTGGCCTTGCACAAATTAGTCTTGCCATTTGCTAGTCTGGCAAAGGACAATGTTTTTTGACAATTAGGTGAAAGGAAAGGTAATTTACTATTCCTGATGATGGAGTACACCCTTGCACTAATCATCTGGCACAACATACTAGGCTACATTATTTTGGGTCCAAATAAAACAAGGTTTTATTTATACAAAACAGATTCAGTAACCACAGTAAGGGTGACTCATCTGGGGTAATTTTTCAACTTTCTCCTCCTGGTGGGGTGCCTTGCAAGAGCATTTTCAAAATGTAAATGGTTGGAAAATTATTGTACATGCTGGAATTTGTAATATGCGCTTCTGGTGTGAAGATGGAAAATTACCGCCGTTATCCATTTTGGAAGAGAAATGGGGAAAAAAACACATATGTAACATATATTGTAACAACTCATTGGGCCAGAATTTGCTGTCAAAATAATGGTGGAGCTAATGACACTCACCATTATATATGCGCAAATCACATAGCAACTTCAGGCGAGGGCAGATTGCCGTTAAACGCGAAAATTCGGAAGTTGCTGTTCGAGTTGCGGTGCTCTGCCCTTAGCTTCCCGAAAATGGCATTTCGCTGACTGACTCACCATTCAAATTCATTGAAGGGCGTGAAGTTCCTGTACTTTCATGGTAGCTACGAACCAAGCTCGTCACAGAAAGTTAGGGCTTGTCCATTTCAGTCTCAGTACCCTTCTTGCTGGTGTGATATGTCTTAATTACTGCCAAACAATGTCTCAGGCATTAAAAATTAACTATTAAAAATTGTTGGAGATTTAAAAAAAATGTAATTACAATTTTTAAAAAAACTTTCTTTCTGTCTCTTTTTTTCTCTCTTTTTCTTTCTCTCTTAATCCAATCTTTCTTTCCCTCACTTTATTTTGCTTTTTGTACCTGATCTAAGATTGAATTCACTATTCTAACTTGTACTTTCTGCTCTCTGGTTCAGACTCTTTGCTGTGCATTAACAATGCTTCAATCTGATTGGTAAAGGAGATACACAGTTGCTCGCCCTGTTCACACAGGTCCCAGATGCCCTTACAGCAACTTGCCGTGGAAAAGCTCATGGAAATTAAATGCTCAAGGGCAAGTTCGTCGGCTGCAGCAAATTCTAGCCCTATGTGTTGTCAATCAGCCTACCAGTACCCCTTATTGGACTGCTAATTCTCCTGAAATTGGAAATTACTCTTGTCAGTACAGTCCCCAATACTTAAAACGTCCACGTTTAAATCAGGCAGTGGTTTATATCGGCCAAAATGCAATAACCATTAGCCATTTGCATTAACGTCAATTTCAAAATTGCGGGTTATAGTGTTTTAAGTGCTCCGTTTATATTGGGCAATGAGTTCCAGGAATTTTGTTCTATTGCTCTGCAGACTGGATGGTTATGTTTAGCATCTTTCCTATAAGAGCAACAAATATTACAAGTTAAGCAGAAGTATTTCCAGGGGACAGGTAGAGAATTTATTGAAATCTTTTAAGAAAAACTAACAGAACATACATCTTACGCTAGGCATGTCTATGAAAGCTAAGACCCCTGGTTATGAGCACCTTTCACTCAGTTGACAGAGTATAGCAAATCCTACCTTTCTCTGGCACTCCGGATCCCCAAATAGCATATACGTTATACAGCCATCGCGAATAACGGGCAAATCGTGTTCGCACAAACGCACTCACTATAAGCGATGGGGACTGCATTAGTAGATGAACATTTACCATGTTCATATGATACCCCTCTGTTTGCTATTTTAGTGGAGATATCAACCCATTTAAAATAAAGAGGTTAACATCTGCATTAAAATAGCAGAACGAGGGATGTTATAAAAATACATTAGGTATTCTTCTGCTACTATTACCAATTGTAATTTCTGGACTCTAACCTCTCAGAGCTTTTTGTGCTTCCAATCTTAACCTTACACTGTATCTGTCTCAACAGTGGGCCCTTCGGACTACTGTCTCATGCGTGCCTCTTACAGCATACTTTGCAACAATTCACACTCTGAGGAGAATTCCAGTCTTGTTTGACTATATAGATCTGATTTTACAAGGCTCTGCCAGCAGTGCAGAAACTTAGTGATATTTGAGTTAATGATGAACTATAGTTTTTTTTTCAGAATAAGCATTTATTTAATACTGTATTTAACAACTTGTACCGTCCATTTCTGCATTTTTGCTAAAGCTCTCAATTTGCGAGGCAAAACTTTCCTGCAGTCATTGCAATTGTGGTTGCATTACAAGTTGCAGCTCACAAATGTGGCAGGATAAGAATCCCTTTATTGTATTTCCATTGTTTCTGCTAGAAATACATAGAAGTTACAACACACAAACAGGCCATTTGGCCCAGCCAGTCCATGTCTGCATTTAACCTCCATGCGAGCAAATAGTCCTAATCAAATTTTCCCACCCTGTTCTATAACTATATCACTTATCACTATAACTATATCACTTCATATCACTTTATCCCCATTTCCTTCATCCATCTGTCCAATCTAATCTTGAACATTTCTATAGCTTCTGCCATATTTCCATAGTTTCTGCCTTAACCACTAACTCTAGAAGTGAATACCACAGTCTCGCAACTCTCTATGTAAAGATGTTTCTCCTGCCCTCTGTTCTGAATCTCTTACGTTTAATCTTGTGTGGACTATGTTCTAATGTTCTTGTTCTAGATCCCTCAAGTACTGCTTCTAACTATGCTGCCCCATCTTTTCAGAATTTAAAGAATTTGATGAGCAAAATAATTTAATGAGGGGACAAAATCTTCGGGTTCAAATCACCTCAGATAGTAAGTTTGCTCCTGTCAATATCCAAAGATCTGTATTTATAGAACATGTGACTCCTACCCATGTGTCAGAGGAGACCTGTCTTCACCACCTTCACTTCATTGCAAAAGCATTGACTGAGCCATCTCATTTGCTGTGGGCAACTTACAGACAACTTGAAGGATTGGTACAGCACTTCCAGTGACAGTGAAGATTATGACTGCATTACGCTTCCAAGCAACATGTGACTGCAATGATGTTGGACTTGCGCAGCAAGACAGGTAGCAATACCTTCAAAAAAGTGACAATGACCAAACAGATTTAAATAACTATCAAACTCAAAAAAGCTACCATCAAACACATACTTGAACAAATCTCACAAGTTGTTTGTATTTGAATTGAATGGCTTGGCCCCTTCCTTGGACATTATGCACAGACAAGCCAACAAAAATCTAGCGCAAATATATCAAGTTAAGCTTGCACCACCTGCCTGAACTCCCTGCTGAGAGGCCCAAGCCATTTTGAGGGCCAGTGCTCATAGGCACCTCACCAGTTGTTGGGGGTGGTGGGGGTTGCTGGTAGGAGTTCTTCTGGCTTTGGCACTGAGCCGAGCTGGAAATTTTATGGTGGGAGCGAGAGGTGGGGAGGCATTCGCAGGAGTGACGTGGATGGGCGGCTGTGGGCTGGAAGATTTTTGTGAGTCCAGGAGGAGCTTAGAAACTGCATTCACTTACTGTGCTATCTCTACCCATGTAGCTTGGACTTGTCATTCAACAGGAAGGTGACTTTCAGCTCCAAAAAAGGATGAACTTCCTTTGCTATACCTCCTTCAGCAGGAACTCTAATTGATCATCAGAAAAGAATGGAGTCCGCCCTCATGCACACACTTTTAAATCAAACTATGCACACCTCCTCATAGCAATGACACTCCTTTTGGTTAATGGGAAGCAGTGGGCCTTTACGAGTTGCTGCCTCACTCAGTTCTTCATCTCCAAGGCAACTGTACCACAGGCCTGACTCTCTGTGACATGTTTTGCATATACAGAGAGCATATGGAAACTTTAGCATATGGCATCAAAGGTTCTTCACTTTACTGTTCGACTTCTGTCATATATGGTTTAACTGTGCCTATTGTACTGCTATATTAAAAAAAGCCTCCGTACTATACCTGGCACCTTCTTCAATTTCTGGCATATCATGAGCCAACTTCATTGCCACTAATAATTTCTCTAACTCCGCCATTCGAGTTACTAAACTCAGCATTATTGGAAAAGAGCCTAAACTGTTGTCTTCCTTGGTGGGTGTGATTTGGAGTTCTGTTTCTTCAATGGATTTACCTATTGCCAATCAATACAGATTTTCTTTTCCTTTTCTATGGTATTAATCAATACAAAATTGAGGGTATTGTGGTTACAACCACTTATAGCTATGTCAGCCTACATTTTCATTTAATTACTTGTCCTGAGTACATGGTCAACTGTGCACTTGGAATTATTTCAGGAATGGAAAATCATGATAGTATGTTGGTTACTGATTGTCCTCTGAATCTGGGACCATAATGTAATCATGCTAGGTTCTTTTTAGGATAAATGGAGGACAGATGAGTGCGGTATGGTGAGGATGCCAGCAGAAACCCACATAGGAAAATGTCCTCACTGTGCTATTTATAGCAGTTCGTAAATGTGTTTATAAAGTATGATTTTACTATCCATGACACGGAGGAAGTCTCCCCTATAAATATATATGAAACTATTGTTTTTATCGAAGAAAAGCAGGGAAGTTCACCCCAGTATCCTAGCCAATATTTATCCCTCAACCAACATCACTTATCTAGATTATCTGGTCATTATCACATTGCTGTTTATGGAACCTTGCTGTGTGCAAATTGGCATGTCTCGTTTCCTACATTACAACAGTGACTACATCTCAAAAAAATGCTTCATTGATTGTAAAGTGCTTTGGGATGTCCTGAGGTCATGAAAGGCACTATATAAATGCAAGTCTTTCTTTTTATGCCCAATCTAGTAGAAGAGATAATATTGTATTTCGCATGTCCTTAATGATTTTATCTCTATTACCCTGCCTTGCAGAAATTTCAAACATTTATAATTTTATGAAAAAAGAATTTCCTCCTTATGTCTGTTATAAATTTATTTTTTACTTGTCTAAATTTATATCCTCTGCTCCTAACACTCCCAAAGCAGTTAATCAATCACTTAACAGTATAAATGTGCAAAAGTTTGTTAATTCAGCTATGGATTGCAAAATTTGAAGTGAAATGCTTCATTAGGAAAAGCAGATTTACCAACAAGGCCCTGCATATGCTGGTAATCTTTTATGGAGAAACGAAGCAAGTTTTTTTCTGGAGGCGAACATCTCCCAAATATACAAAGGTGGCAGCAATTGTGGAAATACGTATTTGAAAGAATGAACTCAGTGTCAACAATATGGAAGACTTGGGTGAAGTTGCATGACCCAAAGAAAAGCACAGAGGTAAGGCATAAATATAATTGTTAGGTAGCAGCATTGGACACTCTGGAATCACCTGCCTCCATGACATTACATTGGAAGGTGGTCTGTGAAGTGTGGGGAAGTTCAATACCCAGATATGCACTTAATTTCCAACGTGAATGATGTTAAGAAGTACTGGCTGTCTGCAATGCAGCCTTTGATTGGGCACAAGGCAACACCAGTGGCATCTACTACGGAAACCTTAATTAACAGGAAATTGTCTTATGAATGTTCTCATTGCTGCTATGGAGGCTTTGGGGCCCAAATGCAAGATGTAGTCAAAAACAGGTTTGAATTCCTAGGAGAAGTGTAGCAGACAACCTTGAGGAAAGTGTTCCAAAATCTCCTATATACCCAGTGTTCTATGTTCATACACATCAATGGGTGTGCAAGGTGATGATTCAGTAGTGGTAAAATTGAGGTAGCACAAGAACAGCTGGTTGGTACTTATGTCATTGGCAGTCTGTGGTATCACCTAGCCTAGGTGACAGCAGTTGCCACCTCTGAAAGGAAAGAGCCCACAGCAACAACAGAAAAAGAGACCTCACGGATGTCCAGCAAAGTTTGCCACAGAGGGTTTCTGTATCTTCTATAGCTCATCAGTTGGTTACACTGCTATTTACCAGTGTTACTTCTACAACCAGGAGAGTACTTAGTAGTAGAACAAATCCACAACCAACATGGAGTAGTTCACGGCAGATAGTTGTCAAACACAGGAACAAAACACATTAAATATGTACACAAGTAACACTGAATTTAAAAAAAAATCACATTTAATATATCTTGCAATTTATCATTTTTATAGTTCTGTGAAAATAAACCTAGGAGAACATATCCAGTCATTGCAATATTTTCAATGTGTGTACAGGTCAGTAATTATTGGGTCCGACTTTAATACCTTCTCATGAGTAAGCACAATAAAAAAGAAAGATTTGTATTTTTATAGCACCTTTCACGATCTCAGAATATCCTAAAGCACTTCACAGCCAATTAAGTACTTTTGAAGTATAGTCACTATTGCAATGTATAAAACGCGGCAACCAACATGTGCACAGCAAGTTCCCACAAACAGCAAAGCAATAAATGACCAGTTTATCTGTTGGTTGAGAGATAAATGATGTCCAAATCACTAGGAGAACTCCTTGCTCTTCTTCAAATAGTGCTATGGGATCTTTTACATCCACCTGAGGGAACGGACGGGCCCTCGTTTTAACATCTCACACTGAAAGAGGGCACCTCCAACAGTGTTGCACTCCCTCAGTACTACACAGAGTGCCAGCCTAGATTACGTGCTCAAGTTTCTGGAAGTGGGGTTTGAACCCATGACCTACAATGATTCAGAGGCAACAGTGCTACCACTAAGCCAAGGTTGATGCCTCAATGTTAGTTGATAGGGACAGTTGGAATAGATGAAGCAGTTAGCTAGTCAGATAAAGTTTTCTGAACCCAAGTATCTATGCCAAGCTTTTCTGGAGTTTATCTTTTTATGGAGATCCTTATGTTTGTATGTTATGTTGATTGTGCTCATTGAGTTGTTAAGCTTTGATGTAACTTTTTGTATTTTGCGATTTCAGATGCTTTCAACAAATATATTGCTCAACAACTCCACATATCTCCTGAAATGTAAAAGTAGATCCTTCTCTAGAGAAGGGATAGTGGTGATGGGTCTGATGCCATTTATACATTTTAATTATAAACTTTAAACTCCACGTACAGAAACAACTCTTTGGTGCTGCTCTAGTAATATTCTGTATGGGACTGATAACCTGCCACACCTCTCAAATGTTGCAGAGGATGGACTCTGGCATAGAATAGGCAGTCCTCACCCAGTCCATTGGTCTTCGGTGGTGGTGCAAAACGTACGATAGTGAATCAGCAGCCTATTTTACAATCCACCCAATTTTCTTTTCCATTGAATTTAATGGAAGGTCACCCCCTTTGACTTTAGATCGTAGTAAGTCTAGGAACAAAAGACTGGTTACCTCTGCTGCCTGACAAAAAGGGTTACAATATTTTGTAATCAGGCAGGCGTACACTTGAAGCTGCTGATGGTGACAAGGAAGATGTTGCTTTCAGGAAAAGGCCCACTCTTCTACCAATTTTCACAGCCTTCTACACTACTTATTTGATTCAGTGTAGATTGGATGTGATTACTTAACCAAGGAGCTGAATGTATTTGAAATTGAGGGTGCTTGTAGCTCCTAAAGATTAGAGGGAGGTAGGCAATATCATAGTCAGTCTTTTACAAAAAGAGTTAATGATTTAGTCCTCTCAGAAATAAAGATAACACAACATTGTCTCTCCATTGTTCAGTGCCTGCAGTGATTCAGTCACCACTTGTCTTTTTGATGTTGAGTTAACGAAGATGATTTTACCAGCAAAGAGAACAATGTCAGTTTTGATGACATCTACTAGGTCATTTGTGAAGCTGAGAAACAGAGTAAAGCCACGCATGTTCCCCTGAAGAACTCCTAAACTGATTTAAGTCAATGGTCATGTGATATGCAGTCAAATGTTCATTTGTCATGCATTTTCAGTTTGTGAATAAGAGATTTCTCCAGTTCAACAGCACACCAAATATAGCACAGCTTTTCAGTGAAGTGAGTTGCCTCAGACCTGGATGGTTATATCTGTTAGTAAATTGGAAGTCCTTTTTCCACGTGGATTTAAAAATTTACATTTAACTTGTATAAATGACATTAGGCTCATCATTATTATTTCTTCTCTTGAGAAAAGATGGACTGTTACATTTCTGGGGATATCACCTGACAGAGCGGATCATCTGACCTGACCGTTGTAGAACCCACCTGATTTTCATCTGACTGATTTCAATGAGATCACCGCTCAGCTGGTGAAGATGAAAATTACCCCCATATATGCTAACTTAAAACACTTAGGCATAGGCTTTCCATCCCACCCTGACCAATTTTTTTTTGTTAGATCTGGGGAAATCTACTCATGGATGCGCTTTGCTGTTTTCTGGGGCATATCCCATCAGGACACAGTATACCACCCCATATATAGACGAGTGTACAGCAGTTTGATACAAATGATAGAAACGCAGCCTCTACTGTGTTTTCCACCTGCCCAGTTTTGAACGTTGGACACAGGGGCTGCTCATTGGGCCGTGGCATCCAGCATTCAAAAGTCAGCGGAGGGGAGTCTCGTGCCTTGTGCAAATGTTCTGAGAGCAAAACTATGTATAGGCCTTATCACCAAAATTTAACATTTTGAGAACAATTTATTCTTCCAGACAGCTCTCTCCCACTGTGGCAGGCCCCTGCCATGGCTCTCTGCGGGAGGCCGGACAATCCGCCTCCTACATATAAATGACCCTAGGCCCAAAAATATGGCCAGGGTCAGGAAGCATTTTCCAGTGTGAGTAGGAGTTCTGCTCTGCTGGAGATGACCCCAATTGGAAAGCCTAGGTTTGAATATCCAAACACTGCACCAGTGAAATTAAAGAGTAGGATCTGGAAAATTAATCTTGGGCAGTTAGGTGCAGATACCAAGCTTTCCCCTTGAATAAAGAGGAGACATGGGTATGGGTATCCCAAAGTCCACTCTACCAGCATTGGTATCGCTAGTTCAACACTATTGATTCTGACCAGGAAGGATCCAGGTTAGCGTGCTGCCAACAGTTTCATCAGGGTTCAGGAGGGATTCAGACAATCTTGCCATCAAAAATACTCCAGTAATGGAGATCATGGCTTGGATTTTCCTCACCTCATCAGTAAAATGGGGGTGGAGGGGTTGGGGGCAACCTCCGCCCACCTACCTGATTCTGCCGGCAGCTGACCACGTTTTCCTTGCGGGTGCCTCATTTAATATACAGACAGGATTTCAGCGAGAATCCTGTTCTTGACTGGAAGGAGGAAAATCAGGGTAGGCTGGAGCAGTTTCTGCAGCTGTAATAGCCGGAAGCACAGCAAGTCACTTAGAAAGGGGAGAGAAAGAGGGAAAGGAAGATTGGAGCAGTATTTGAACATTGAAAAGTGATGGCAGAAGAGGAGCACCATTTAGACACCTGCGATGACCAAGACCATAAGATTCTCAGAAGCTGCGGTGAAGATCATTCTGGCAGAGATAAAGGCCAGAAGACAAAGGCTCTTTGGTACCCAGGGAGTTATACCCTAGAAAAGTTTTTGCAGGCAGTTTGGAGGGAGGTGGCACTGGCGGTCACAAACTGTTATTCAGTGTTGGAAACATTTTATTGACCTCCCCAGGCTGCCAAAGGTAAGTGAAGGCATGAGTGCCCAGCAGATGCTGAGATACTATTGGAAACATGATTGGACATGAATTTAGATTTGAGGTTAGGATCAGATCAGCCATGATCTTATTGAATGGCGAAGCAGGCTTGAAGGGCCGATTGGCCTACTCCTGCTCATATTTCTTATGTTCTTATGTTTAACCAGGACCACATAGTGTAAAAGAAGAAATGAATGAGAGCCTTAGTAGGCAAAAGAGACCCCCACCATCCCCTTCATGGGAACATCTCTTCTGATTCCACTGTCCCATATATTTTCTACAATGTTTGACTGAGAAATGAAGAGACTGCTGCATTCCTTGCAAGGGATTATAAAGGGCTTTATTGTGTCCTGCAGTTGGAAAGTATCCTCTTTATTGAAGGGGAAAAATTTGCAGGGTTATGGGGATAGGGCGGGGAAATGGGACTAATTGGATAGCTCTTTCAAAGAGCCAGCACAGGGACGATGGGCCGACTGGCCTCCTTTTGTTCTGTATCATTCAATGAAAGAAGTTGATGATGATTGCTTGCCTGATGGCATATGCTGCTGGTAGCAAGGTGTCAAGGCCCATCTCCTCTCTCTCCTGGCTTCTTTGTCACGAGCAGGGGATTAGTTTCCAGCATCTTCTTCCTCTTCATCTTCAGTGCTTGGAAATTCCAAACCCTTTACAATCCGGATGCATAAAAGTTAATTGCTGTGGCATCTTCACAGCCACAGACAAGGTTGTGCCCCAGTGGAAAGAAGCTGCAAATTAGGTTTCAACAGCTGGCATATCTCTTTGACGTGTAAGGGGGGAAAATGCAGCCTTCTCTGACACTACCTAGAGGAAAAATCTAGAGAACCTCTGCGGTCAATAGACCCTGTGGGTTGGGTGTGACATGCATGCATGCTCCTGCACTCTCCTGGAATCCCTCTATTCCTTTTGAAGGCACAGGAATGATGAAATCCTCAGAAGGAAATCCATTATTTCACTTTGCAGAGGACCCTTTAAATTCTCATCAAGTTTCACAACATACCTTTAAATATTCGGAAACTGTAGCTTCAATGTAGTGGAAGTTACTCCCAGCCAAAAAAAAAATCACAAAACTGCACTCCTGTGTGACCTTGCACCTTTTCCTGCCCATGGGCCACAAATACAGGCTCAGCACTGCCACTTTTACAGTGGCAGTGATTTTCAAGGTGGTAACTTGTGGAATCACAGGGAAATTTCGGGGGGTGGGAGGGGGGCACTTGCCCACACTCCCCTGCTTCATTTGAATATGGTGGGGGGTGTGCTTCCAGCAGAAGGCTAAGGTTCACAGATGGTTCGCTGGAAGTAAAATGGGGCTGAGAGACCCCCTGCAGAAACTCGGCCTCTAAAAATGGCTGCCATGGTTTCACTTAAGAAAAATCCAGAGCCTAAGTCTGGCTGAATTTGTCCTGGTAATCAACAGGTGAACGTAACAGACTGAGCAATCTGCCACACCATTTGAGACTGGATAGAAGGTAGTGGCAACTCTGCATGGTACCATATTAATGAGATATTGGGATTGTGCTTCATAGAGTTAGAGGTTAAGTGATCCATCCTGGGATCAAGCGGAATGTCATATGGGAATCCTAGAAGTCAAAGTGCAAGGTCAATCAGTATCTTAGTGATGGATTTCTCCCACTTGACCATAGAGGCCCAGTGAAACCAACCTCATGGGTAGGTCCAGAATCATGCCATGTTTTTGCTCATACTGTTCATTCACCTTGAACAAATGTCTTGCATGTGTCTAGCCAGGTTGGATAAAGTTTTATTGCTTCTGGCAATACTTTCATCAGCCCCATCCAACTGGCAAAGCCTTAATCCTTGGCACAGCTTTGAACACAGTGAAGATATACTATTACAAAAAGATGATGAACTATTTCGGTAAAATTGAGCAAGGTTGACTTCATTATAAGTGCTCAACTATGAACCATTATGTGGATGAGGGTAAACCTTTACTCTGGTTTTCTGTTGCTACTGCAAGCACAAATATGTCATAAACTCTTATAGTTAATCAACACCACCGTGTATTGCAGCATTGCTTGTTTTTGTGCTGTTTTATAAAGGAAAGTGATCATTACTAGAAAAAATACTAATTAATACCACCCCAATTATCTGCATCTTCATTTTAAGCATCTGCATAACGTACTCAGAATTTTATTGCACAAAGCATTAACCCTTTGTTCTACAGACATGTAGATACAGTTCAACTAGTCATACAGGAACTGTGAAGCTTTGCCATTGGTTCAGTGAGTAAATACACCACCCAGTGTGGTAAGGAAGGTTTGATCCTGATCTATACTGAATTAACTGACCTTGGTTCGGATGATGCTAGATTTGCTACAAGTGGCCTCAGCATCTTAAAAAAATTAACATTCCATACTTTTCATTATCTTTATTCTGGAACCTCCTGACTCCACTGTCCATTTTGGAGCTGGGACCCACATCAAAAACGTTCCAAAGCCTTGTCATAGATGCAACATAAAACAGGAAGCTAATTATCTATCAGGTGGTTGGGATGATTTTCACATGTATACAGACGCATTCAGTTCAGTTTATATTTAACTGACAGTTTCTTTTTGAATTTGAGATGTCTGGTTTACAAAATCCAGGAAGCCCCAGTGATTCTTTTAGGAGATATACAATGAAACTGTTCAGTTCAAAACAGCAGTCGACTATAGGAAAATCTCATAAAAGAAGACAGTTTGAAATTTTAGAAGCAAAATATTGATATATTTGGAAGACAGGAGAAATATTATGGGATATACCCCCTCAGCCTTTCCTGTACTTATGCTTATTTTGCTCCATTATAAATGAAAGAATGTTGCGTATAACTGCAGCTTAAACCTACGTAACTATTTGTTGTTATGTATGGCCTCAGACGTTACTCCAGTTGTCCTTGGGACACAGAGCATAGCCCAGTGAAATTGGTCAATTTTGCCCCGTTTTCCATGCGGAAGATGGGTGCAAGGACGACCAATTTCTACCTTACCTCAATTTCCAAATTATTGGCAGAAAGCTTGGAGGAAGGAAGAGAAGCTGCATATGTGACAACTTAGAAAATTAGCAAAAGCTGACCAACAGCTTCCAAAAGGCAGACAACTCAAAAACACTCTAAATATAAGCTTCTGCCATGTGAAAACAAGTGATTACACTAAAAGTTCAGTGGGACATGGGCTTGTAAGCTGAGCTGTAGGTATACCCAACATTCCTTCAGAAATATTGAAGGAAATAATGCTTAAGTATGTGAAAGTCTGAAAGGGATACGAGATTTACTTTGTATAGGTTAAGTAGTTTAAAAATTATTTATTTTAGTGCTAGTTTCTACTCCATAATACACAGGTCAGCAAACATGTCAGTTTTGGTATAAAAATGTCATTCTTCCAAGGGAATTGTAGTTTAGAGATAAAGACTGCCTCATCCTGTAACTATCTTTCTCCCTCTGATAGTTCTCCCTCCCTCATTTATGCTGGCAGAGTAAAGAATGTGTAAAAGCCTCCAGCTCCCTCAATCTACTCCAGAGTCAGAATGAAATGGTCTCATCTTCTAATGTCTGAGATCAATTGCTTAGAGAATTGTACCCCCTCCCTCACATTTTGTGGGCAACTTCTTCTTGATGTAAATCAACTTGAGTATTTGCTGTGATTCATCTGGAAACTTGCAGTAAATGTGCATTTTGAATTCAAAGATAAATGGGACATAAGCCAAGGAGCAGCTGTTTCCGATTTCCTGTGCCAATTTCACGAGTGTTACAATTTATTACAACTTTATCCCCAAGTAGGAATGAAATAAAACATGTCTAAAGCCTGAGTTACACAACAGCTATTTATTAAAAAATCAAACATTTTTCCAGCTACTCAAGATTCACGTATGTAGGTAAGACCTTTAGGTCCTGGCTGTTTCATACAATTGTACGAATTGCAGTGCAGAAGAAGGCTATTTGTTCCATTGTACCCATGCCAGTGTTAAACCTTCAACTGGGACTACTACTCCAGGCACCATTTCGTTATTCTATCTACAGGTCCTTTTATGCTTTCCTTTCCAACTAATTATCCAAATGGTTTCAAATACAAATGATGATATAACCAACAGTACTGAGAGGTCTGCATGATGTCCCATGAAGTTGTTTGCCAACATCACTTGTTCTCTTATTTGCAAACAAGGAAATAGATGTGAGGGTAAATTTTCCTCTATAGGTGCCAGACCAGCACAACAGGAAACAACTACCCCTGACTTTCCTCCCTGGGCCATATGCCTAGAAATCAAGCAGGAAATCCCAGTATAGCTGCAGGCCACCTGAGGCGGGGTGGGGGGGTTGTCTAGATTTGAATATGATTACCTGTCTCCATGTCTTCAGCCTGGCCCGAGGACGCCTGCTGACCCTTTGATTTACAGGGGTTCAGGAGACCAAGGCAAGCCATAGCACCAGCTTTTCACAGGTGCCTCTCCGCTGGCACACAAAGTCAGTGAAAATGAAACGGAGGCGGGGAACGCCCTCTCCTGCCTCAGTAAAATAGAAATGTTGGGCCCTCTGCTTGCTGCTGGCTACATATCTTAGGAGAAGTCAAATTACCTTGTATTCATTCACATAAAATGCTTTTGTGCTGTGATGTGAAATTAAACCATCTGCATATTTCCTGCAATATAAATGTAATAGATTTTAGCCAGTAACAGATGTTTAGAGATGTAAGTAAATTTATAAATGTGCACTCATTCACACAGTGGCTCCAAGCTAACTTAGGACTGCTGCGTGTCTGTAATTCATTGCCGACTATCCATTCTACATACAAGCAACTCAAACAAATTTAGATAGACTAAGTCCACATTTTATTTCGCAACTACACAATTTGGATGTTTTCAACGGGTAGTTTGGAAAAATCTTCGTTTTGTTCATCTATTGATCTCTGGAAGAACAGATCATTTTGTTTTAGTACTCCTTTCAATGGCATGACCAAATATTACTGAAACTAGTAAACAATGTGTCAGCCAGCTTTTGTTGATTTAAAACATTTCCTGTTCCTCTAGCTGGATATGCCAAAAAAGACCATGTGACAATACCACCAGAAAGATAGAAGAACAAATAGAAAACTACTTAATTCTCTAAAAGGTGAATAAAAGTATTTTGCCAAAATTGCAAATCAGTGCTTCAAAGCTTACACCTTACAATATTTGTAGAAGTATATGAAATATATGATTTATTGTCACACTTTTTATTCCATTTACTTTTAAATGGAGTAAAAGGCTTTTTGCTGACCTGCCCTGGCTGTAACTTGTTTAAAAAACTGCCTTGACTTTGTGACAAGGCCAAATGAGGTAAAACAGAATATTTGGATTGCTGACAGCTTCACTTTATAGTGACCTTCCAGAAAGCAATATTTACTTCAATGGGATTGTTCCATTGATTCTTAAGCAATTTGTTCTAAATTTATTAGTTAAAGTTGGTAAATATCTTAAAGGGATGATAGCACTGAAGAAAAAAAAATTACATTAAGAGCATATGCCTTTCTATCAAAAAGAATATTCACACTATTGTTGTATTGATCTTTCACTTAACTTTTGGTATAAATTTTTTCTTCTGCGGCTCTGGAATGGAGTGTGAACACTTTAGCTTAGACTACATCTGTGTAGCAATATATCAAAATTCCTTTAAGTAATTAAGTAATTTGAAATGTTGACTTGTAAAATAAAACTTAACTACTGCAAAAATCCACAGCCCTTCCTGTGTACGTCTGCCATAACTTTAGCAGGAGTCTACCAGAAGGACCAGAATGTATCCGGGATTCAGGCTTATGCTGGAATTCCCACTCAGTCTTTAAAGGGGCAAAGCCTCTGCACAGCCTTCAAAGGCCTGTTCGGTGGGCAGTGCCCTAGATGCATCCCCAGCGGAGCGAACACCAGCCATTGCAATGCAAAACAGGACCTCTGTGGTTGCAACTTGGCACTTCTACTTGTGATACTCTTCTTAAATTACAAATCATATTTTCTAATGCTTCCTGACTAAAACAAACTAAATTGTACAAACGTTTCAATCTAGCTTTTAACATGATGATGGCAATATCTGTCTGACTCTGCTCCCCTATTCTGAGTCATTTCTTTGCCTCACATGCCAGTATATTTCTCCCTGGGACTACTAGACCTCTTATGCTATAGGGTGGAGAAAACATTACAAAGCCTCACAATATTCCACATTGAATTTCTGCTGCTGTTTTATTACCTTTCTTTTTAGTATACCTGCATCTCTCTCTCTCCTCTCATACGACGTGGTTTCATTGAGGCCAGGACTACACTACAGAATCAGCAGCCTGTTTAGAAAATGGCCATTTTCTCAACAAATTAAAATCATAGATATTATATTAAATGAAAATTTAGATTTATTTTACCTCTATTAAAGAAATTAAAGGACATGAGGCAGGTTATGATCTCTGTTTTATCCAGGTTTATCTTTCTGTTCTGTATTCAATTCTGGATTCCAGAATGTGTAAGTTCAAGCCCCACTCCAGGACATGGCACATAACCTAGACTGACATTTCATTGGAATACTAAAACAGTGGAATACTGACAGTATTGCATTATTGGAGGTGCTGTCTTTTGGATGAGATATTTAACTGCAGCCCTATTTATTTGTTCTGGTGGTTCACCATTCAAAGTGTCCTGGATAACATTTCTTCCTTAACCAACACCACCAGAAAACAAATTAATTGTTCATTTATTTATTTCGCTCTTTCTGGCATCCTGCTATGCACAGAATGGCTGCTGTGTTTTCCTACATAACTGACTGCACTTCAAACATAATCAAACGTGACCCTGACCTGCCGGTCGTTTGCCATTTTAATTCCCCTTCCCACTCCCCCTCTGACCTCTCTGTCCTCGGCCTCCTACACTGTTCCAATGAAGCTCAACGGAAGCTTGAGGAGGAACAGCACCTCATCTTTCATTTAGGCACTTTACAACCTTCCGGACTCAACATTGATTTCAATAACTTCAGATCACAACCACTGCTCCCATTTTTTTGGTCAGCTAGTGCTGGTAATGGTTCTGCTGTTGTCATTTACACCTACTCCTGACCAACCTTTTGTTTCTTAACCTGTCCCATTACCACCTTCCTTGCCTTGCACCATCATCCCTTTTGTCATTTAATCACTTGTGCCCTCTACCCTATCACAGACTTTCCTTTTTGTTCTTTCCTCCCCTCCCTCCCCACCTTTTCTTGGCTCTGTACTTGCTCAAAAACTCTTTTAGCATCTTCAAATTCTGATGAAAGGTCTTCGACCTGAAACATTAACTCTGTTTCTTTCTCCACCGATGCTGCCTCACTAGCTGAGCTTCCCCAGCATTTTCTGTTTTTATTTCAGATTTCCAGCATCTGCAGTATTTTGCTTTTGAAACATAATCGATTGCTTGTGAAGTATTTTGGGATGTCCTCAGGACTCTATGGGCTGAAATTCAACTCCGGTGCACTGATGGCACAGGCACAGAGGATGAAAAACTGGGGGGAGAGGCCTTGCATCCAGTTTGGGCTTGTCCCAGTTATTCTGCTGGGCTTGCACAGGCAGAGCACGAGGCTCACTGTACTTTATAGCACAAGTCTGATAAGGGGCATTAGTTTTATGTTTGGAGGTATGTCCTTGCTATCCTAGAGATTGTGTTGCATTGTGTCATTGCTGTGGGCCTGTAAAACCTGAGCACAGCACACCCTTACTGGTGCACGGCCACTGGATTGTCTCGTAAAGTTGTCCTGCCTGACCTCTTTCATTTATTTAGGACGCTTTCGGGGTAATTTTGACTTTGGGCAATAGTGCAAAATGCACTCTATCAGCTCGGCCACCGGTTAAATACTTACTCCGACTTTTGTTTTCATTGATGCCCCTTTTTTTGGGCCTTTCTTTGTGTTTTTTGCATTGCACATTTGTTTTCATAGTTTGATAGATTGAATCTTTAATTTGTTGCCTTTCTATGGTTCGAATTTAATTTTTCCTACTTTACCATTCAAGATATTTTCCAGGAATAGGTAACAGCATCCTTTGGATAGCATGGCATTCCATGGGTAATTTTGCTAGCCCTTAGGGAGAGAAGGCTGAAGAGGAGCTTTTTTTTAGTTAGGAGCAGAGGCAGACGTGCCTGGATTTGAGGAGGAGTGAGCAGACCTATTCCTACCTAAGGAATCTAGTTCAGAGGAGTTATATTTTTGCACTTACATTTCAACAGGAAGGGAGCTACAGAACTGACTGCACTTCAGAACTTTATCATATCTTACAGCAGATCCTCCCAACCTCCTCTATGATTGGCACAGCTCTGCTCATGGCAGTGAAAATGACGGCTGCTTTGAACTTTTCTGTTATCGACTCCTTTCAGGGTGCCACAGGTGGCATATGTAATGTCAGCCATGATTCAGTGCAAGGGCCAATAAGTTGAGGAACATCAGCAGGAGACAGCAGAATTGCCAAAGAAGCAACACTTCATCAATGCCAAGCATAGGGCCATATGGGCTCCTGTCACCATTTCCTTCATAGTTATGAACCGGAAGAATTTTCACTCTATAAATATGCAGGTTGTATAAGACCATCGGAACTGTATCATGCAGGTAGATGCTAAGTACCCTGGAAGTTTCCATGGTTCATTCCTCCTATGCCAGTCTACAATCCCACCCTTGTTTCAAGGCAGTTCTCTGGAGCCCTCTCGGAGCTGATGACATCAATGTGGACTTCCAGAACAGCAGCTCCTCTGCCAGGATCCAAAAGGATCATACTATTCGATTGCTCAAACAAAGATTCCACTGTCTGGATGGGTCCAAGGGAATGCTTCAGTTCAGCCCCGAAAATCACAGTATTGCGCTACATGCTGCACAATTTTGCTGTCTAGAGACAAACCTTACAGCAGGAACAGGAGGGGGTCATGAGGAAGCCAAAGAGGATGGAAACATTGAGGCAGAGCCTGCAGATTTGCCAGCTCCACTTGTCTGGGAACTCTGCCAATGATTATTTGAAAACCAATTCACTCAAAATTTGCAAGCTCCCCTGCACAAGCATTCCTGCATCAGGTTCCCAATGAACTGACACAGCATCCCCATACTACAGCTCACCCACCATGAAAGCATGTCCAGTCATATACTAAGCAAAAAGGTCAAACAACACAAAGGAAACCCTTACACCAAGTTCAAGTGTAAATGTATCAAATTTGTTGATGACAAGAATGTGGCACTTGTGTGGTCTATTATACTTTCCCTGGTCCTTCCCCGCAGTCCAAGATACAGTGAATGTCTGTTACTAATTATGCTAGTGCTCCTTCTGAGTGCTAACCTAATGGGAAAAGAAAGTCAGGTGGCTGTCTGCTGGCTTTCCTGTGACGAGCATGGCTCATTACCTCCTTCAACAAGGTCAGAAGATGTCCCTGCAACTGCAGTCACCACCTGTGCAGCTGTGGTGACTGCCAGGGCTTGCTTTCTTTGTGGTTCGACATGAGTCCTTTGAGTGGGCCGACTCAATTATAGATAATGAATTGTCCTGAGAGACCTTCCTCATCCCTGCCTCCTCCTTCCATGTCCCTACTGCTGAGGACTCCCTCAACAAGTTCAGCCGGCTGCATGGGAGCAGACTGCAGAACTACAGTGAGATTGCAGAAGCTCTGTGCCAAGGTCCTGTCCAGATAATTCCCCCAGCATGTAAGTCCCATAGGAACTGACTCACAGAAATGAGAGTCCAAGGTGTCCATACTCCTGAGAGAACTGATAGCTGTGCTCAGGACCTTAATTAAGAGGTGGGGGTGGGGGGGCGCTCCCCTACAGGTGCCCCTGGAAGTGCCACATACTGCAGGGTGCACTGCAGTTCTGTGAAGTGGACTCATCTGTATTAGCCATCATGCGTTGCAGGGTTCTTTGCAGACTCTCGAGGGACTCATTAATTGATGATACTCAGAAAGCAACCTTTCTCAACAATAGATGTGAGTATGAAGCTGGTTGAGTGGAAAGGCTGAGAGGTCGATTTTAACTAACACGCGTCTTTCTTCATGAAACAACTCTACAGTAGTACTTTGTGTTACCAAAGAGGTCCTGCTTATATAACAAGACGAACGTTAAGACTTTTTAACCAGAACTCCACTTTCTTACTTAAATAATGGTACAGTCTTTCCAGGACTTCCCTTGTTTAAGTTAATCTTTTTTAAGTTTTTGTGTTTGTGTTCTCTCTTCAACCATACACAGGTAAGCATACATTTAAAAAAAAGAGATTCAACGCAGAGCACTTTACAAAATAAACAATGGCAAAATTTCAAGTGCAAAGTTTCACTTGTTACACTTAGCTTGATAATACTCCACTATACCTACTACACTGCCCAAACAGATTGGTAGGTGTTGACTACATCCCTTTGGCAGAGCACATAGGGGAAAACCGTCAGGGGAGGATTGCATATTCTTAATGGAGCCTGGTTGATTTTCTGTCCATTGAGATAAATGGATCAAATATTGGCATGTTCCATTATGGGCATGCACCCCGCCCCACCGCTCTATTTGCTCTGCTCAGGCAATTATTTACACCCAAAAGAAGAAATTCTGCCTCAACCTAGCTACTAATTGATTAATCTTGCAAATATTTGAAATTCAGGTTACCTATTGTTGTGAATGCCAACTGTCTTGAAGAATATTTTTAAATGCTACACCTCACAACAATATTATTTAATGTTGTGGAGAAAATGAGATAGAAAAAACTTATTGAATGATACTGGGATAGAATTTGGACTAATTTTACATTAATGCAAGTTAAAGCACTTTACTGCTTTATTCATGAATTAACAAACTATGATTTATAAGGATGCATGACCTAAAATAATGTCAGTAAAACAGTGTACAGAGGGGAACTTTCTCAATTTCTGATCAATACAGGCAAGATCCAAGCAGTGGCATTAAATAACCAGGGATACAGCTTCTGATAGAAGTGACTGTAGTGTAAGGTATCTACCAGAATAAATACATGTTACACAAACCATCAATTTTGTGCAAAGGTCATGGCTTTATTAAATAAATGCAATTTACCTTGTAATAAACAACAAGTGACTAACCTTATGGTCTCCAGCCCCTGGCACAACAGAAAAGGTTTTGCCCTATCCATCACATGATCACATGATTTAGTCTTTGTATAGTTTTTAACCCTTATACCTTGTGATGCCTTTCATTAAAACCAATGTCATTTTGCTAAAATATTCTTCTTAAATCATTGCATTCAACATTAATTTATATCATGTTTAGGCACGGGTATTGAATGTATGAAAATGCTCCCTTATGAAATGACCTAATTTCAAGTCAAAAGTAGTCACACACTGCTCACGTATTTTTGAAACTTCAGTGACAAAAAATTTGCAATCACTCGAAATCTGAAATAAAATCAAAAAATCTTGGAAATGCACAACAGGTTATTCACCAACTGAAAAAGAAATAGGGCTATAAATTCGGCTGTGTAGCGCCCGTTTTTTAGGCACTACGCGGTGTCCTAAGGTCCCAAAATGGCGTCCGGAATCCGCGTGCATGCTTCTAGCGTGACATGCACTGGACACCATCTTGGTAAGGCGATTGCACATGCGCAGGCAACGAATGCCAGTCGGAACATAGGAACATAGGAACAGGAGTAGGCCATTCAGCCCCTCGTGCCTGCTCCGCCATTTGATAAGATCATGGCTGATCTGTGATCTAATTCCATATACCTGCCTTTGGCCCATATCCCTTAATACCTTTGGTTGCCAAAAAGCTATCTATCTCACATTTAAATTTAGCAATTGAGCTAGTGTCAATTGCCGTTTGCAGAAGAGAGTTCCAAACTTCTACAACCCTTTGTGTGTAGAAATGTTTTCTAATCTCACTCCTGAAAGTTCTGGCTCTAATTTTTAGACTGTGCCCCCTACTCCTAAAATCCCCAACCAGCGGAAATAGTTTCTCTCTATCTACCCTATCTGTTCCCCTTAATATCTTATAAACTTCGATCAGATCACCCCTTAACCTTCAAAACTCTCGAGAATACAACCCCAATTTGTGTAATCTCTCCTCGTAACTTAACCCTTGAAGTCCGGGTATCATTCTAGTAAACCTACGCTGCACTCCCTCCAAGGCCAGTATGTCCTTCGGAAGGTGCGGTGCCCAGAACTGCTCACAGTACTCCAGGTGCCGTCTAACCAGGGTTTTGTATAGCTGCAGCATAACTTCTGCCCCCTTGTACTCTAGTCCTCTAGATATAAAGGCCAGCATTCCATTTGCCTTCTTGATTATTTTCTGCACCTGTTCATGACACTTCAATGATCTATGTACCTGAACCCCTAAGTCCATTTGGACATCCACTGTTTTTAACTTTTTACCATTTAGAAAGTATTTTACTATTTAGAAAGTAAAGTAAGGAGAATATGCATTAGATCAGTGTGCAATGCTGATTTAAAGGGATAGATACCATTTTGGCACTCAACGCTCCAGCAAATGCATTGTCTTAACCATGAACAGCTGAACATGTCGTAGACAGCCTGGAGGACCCCCCATCAGCGCTATTAAAGGGACCATGCAGGATTTACAGGTTAGTTGCTGGATTATTGCTTCTGACTGCTAATGCATTTGTACCTGTTTTTGGAGGTCCCTTATACTTGAATAGAGGACATTGCCTAAAAATTAGAGCCAGGACTTGCAAGAGTGAAGTTAGGAAACGCTTCTACACGTTGAGGGTGGTAGAAGTTTGGAACTCTCTTCTGCAAGCGGCAGTTGATGCTAGCTCAATTGTGAATTCTAAATCTGAGATTGATAGATTTTTGTTAACCAAGGGTATTAAGGGATATGGGGCTAATGCGGGTATATGCAGTTAGGTCAACGATCAGCCATGATCTCATTGAATGGCGGAACAGGCTCGAGGGGCTAAATGCCACTGCCACTTGCTGCCTCCTGTTATGCGCCACCTTCTCCTGCAAGAAAGCGGGACGTGTGTCGGTGAGTGTCCTGCAGGATGTTTGGATAATGTGCCTGTCATGGTTGAATAGCTGCCAGTGTGTGTGACCTGTGAGTTGTGGGTGTGCGGCTTGCAACAATGGTAATGTGTGAGTGTGAGAGGAAGCATCTGATTGGAAGAGTCGAGTATTGATTGAATCAAAAAAAGAGTTTGTTGGTGAGTGGGTGATGGGTGGTGTAGTGTGTGGAGCAGTGGATGCGACTAGTGGTGCAGTTGGTAGGAGATGCCACTTGACAGTTGACCTCACTCACCTTGACCACTCGTGTCAAAGGATTGAACTTCTTCCTGCACCGCATCCATATTCCTGGTGCTACACGCCTGGCATTGACTTCGTCCCCTACTGCCTCCCACTGCCTCGGCAGCATATGTCTGAAGGGCCTCTTGCCCCTCTGCGGGCATAGGATGCCCCTCCTTCTGTCTACCTCTTGCACCAAGGACTTTAGTGGATCATCAGAGAACCTTGGTGCACACTCTCTCGCAGGCCCGGTACAAACTCAGATGGACAGATTGGTGAGGTCTGGCTTGCAGACTGGAGGATGTGGGATTTAGTAGTGCGCAACCTTTATTCAATGTTTTAACATAACTCAACAGTTTGTAAACATAGTGAGGGACGGGACCTGCATCTGTGTTTTACGTGTGTGATGTCTGATCTCTGTTTAGACTCCGTGCGGACTCGTATCTTATTTTTTGCAAATAAGAGGTGCAGGCTGCCTTTAAAAGGTTCAAGCCACTCACGTGATATTTGGCCCCCCTGCTGGTGAGAAGTCACTGAATAACGCGGCTAGGCCTGGCTGCTCACACTGGAATCAGGTAAGCGAGCAGGCAGCGCGTATCTCACGTGCTGTTTGCATCGGAAAGACCGGCGCCCGGGTTAATCCTGCATCGTGACCCCCGCGCCTGGATTCGGGGGTTATCGAATTTAACCCCCATAATGTTTAACATGCCCGGGGTTTCCCTTCCTCAGAACCAATCCCTCTGAGTAAATTATTTTGTATTTTTCCTCCCTTTTTCTCAGGTCACAATAAATATTCTACAGATGAGAGGTCAGGCAGGCAACCTGTCAATGCTATTGTGTAACTAACGGGAAATTTTGTGAGTCTGGTCTTGGGTGATTTGCCTTCAAATTATCCCCCTCTCCTTCCCTGTGGCACTTCTCCTTGATAACACAACTGAAATTTGGAAGTCACTGTATAGAGAATCACTGTTGTCAATCACTCTTTAGTACTACACCAAAGGATGCTTCAGCTATTTAAATATATGAAGGAACACCTCTCATGGCTTAGCAGATAAATGCACCACCCACTGTTGAATTAAGCCATATTGACCAGGAAGGTTCTAGGTCCAATCTCTGGCCTCTACCAGGGGAGCAGTATGGATACTACAATTGTCCCCAATGCTTCAAGGTTAGTGAGTGGTAATATCACCCTGGCTTCCCACATCTGATGAGTAACCAATGAGTGGTAATGGAAAGTGCATGTGGGCATTGGTCAGGTTCAGCTCTGATGCTCCTCAGAGTTTCTGCCAATATCCAGGTAGGAATTATCCTTCCAGCGGCAGTGTTCCGACAGAATGGGACTTCTGCCTGCCCTTCCAACACTGCTAGAACCCCAACCCAGTTTCCTGATTGGTTTCCCAGTGGACCTTGGCAGAGACCGAGGCCTAAACAAGAAGCTAATTGGAGACCAGAATGGAGGGAGGGGAGGGCACTATAGGGACCCCTACCTCCACCTTTCCCATGGCGGCTCCTGGAAATTTTGTAAGTAGTAAGTAGGGCGGATAGGAGGAAAATCCACCGGGTACTTGGGCGCCCACCACCCCCCCTCCCCATTTTCCATTTGTATGCAGCAGGCAGGGAAGGAGTGGCCAACAGCTGCCCTGGCAGGGGTACGGGCGGGAAGTCCAGGGGTCAGGGTAGTGAGGTAGTAGTAGGCCTCACTGCCTCAATTTTCTGTCATTTTTCGCCGTGATCATGGGGGATTATGGAGCAGAATATTAGCCTCAGTGTCAATGGCTAACATATCATGAATGACCACTTGGATGAACTACTGCAGGACTGCCAGTAACCATAGAACAATGGCCCAGAATTCGATGATATTGCTGATGAACGCCATAGATAGACTGTGTGCACCCCAATCCTGCAATGATAAATTTACATCAAAATTTACTGGGGAACTGATTAGAATATGCTACAGCGAGTGTAGCGGCAAATTGGGAGTAGCGCGGCCAATGGCTAAAGTAAAAACCCATTGCCATGAGCTGCTACTCAGGCCAAGTTTAAAATCGATATTTAAAGGTTGAACTGATGGGCTGAAACAAGTATAAATTCAAATATAGAGAGCTGATTCGCCTCAAGGACTGTTTTTATATCCGTCTCGTTAGTTCATTGGATGGAACAGTGACCCCACACCCTTCGCATTGAGGTTGTACGAATAATACGTAAATCAGAGACTTTTAATCTTTAATTGCTCCATCAGTCCACAATCCCTGTGCTATTTCTGACTTGCTACTTGGATTGTAATATTGGATTATTCACATTGTGAATAATAATGACTACATTCACAGCACATAGGATTAACGATTAAATTGCATATTAAAAAAGTCACATTCAAATGGTAGTTTAAGGCTAGGGACCGGCAACCTGCTCCCCCCCCAGATGCATATGATTTCTGTTGCTTTGCACTTTACACTAGTGTCTCTACACACTGTCAGAACTGCATCACGGAATAATTAAAAAAACAACTAATGAGGGCGACACAATTATTTTTTAATTTAAACTAAACTATGTTCCTGTGATTACACCAAACATACTGACCAGGCCCATTCGGCAATGGTCTATGTGACAGCAGTGATCACAGTGGTGTTAATTCAGCAAACTTGATCTTGCTTTTGATTTTAATTGGGGGGCGGAACTATGATAATTAGTTGTTCAACTGTTTTAGCGAGGGAAATATAGGAGCGGCACTAAGGGCTCAGGAAATTATTGAGTGGCGTAAGTGATGGTTGAAGTTATTTACGCCATATTTCTTTGGGACTTACGCGCTGTTAGTTGCCCTGCGACATAAATGCGCCATTGCCAAGAAATTCTGGGCCATTATTCAGAAGAGGAAAAAATAAATAAATATGAGTGAAGAGTCACTGAATTATATTGATCTCGTTCTGGTGCCAGATCACTCCTCTGAAAAATAATAGAGGAAATAAATTCAAAGTATTACAGATTTTCTAATGTTTGTCAAGTAGCTACCACATTCTTACCCTTTCGATTGTCTTTTTTACTCTAAAATCATCCTATTTAAAGTTTCCATTCAGGTGCAAAGCAGGTAATTGCTGTTAAAGTAAAACTGTTCTATTACTACAGTAACTGTTGGGACTAGCCAACATGGTGCTCTCAATAGACGCACTGAAAATGACAAAATTCCTCAGTCGCATGGAACTGTACATATTATAAGCTGAAATAGAAAATACAAATAGAAATCATATAGAAATGACAACATGGAAACAGGCTGTTTGGCCCAATCAGTCAATGTTGGTGTTTATCCTCCACACGAGCAATAGTCCTAATTCCATGTGCCCGCTCTGTTCCCATATCCCTTTATTCCCCCATGCCTTCAACCACATATCTAACCTATACTAAAATGTTGACATGGTCTCTGCTTCAATCACTAACTCCAGCAGTGCATTCCACAGCTTCATAACCCTCTGTGTAAAAGTGTTTCTCCTGCTCTCTGTCCTAAATCTCTTACTTTTGTCCTAAATCTCTTACATCTAATCTTATATCTATGCCCCTCCACAATGGAAAGAGTCTGTTTCTATCAACTCTGTTACATCTCTTTATAATTTTAAACACGTCTACCAAATCACCCCATAATCTCCTCAGTTCTGAGGAAAACAGCCACTATTTTTCAAGTCTTTCTTTGTATGTGTATTTCCTTATACCAGGCAGCATCCTATGAATCTGTGCTGAACCCTCTCTATTGCCTCAACATCCTTCCTATAGTGTGGTGCTCAAAATCGCACACAGTACTCCAGCTGTGGCCATACAAAAGTTTTATATAGATTCACCATTACATCTCAACTTTTACATTCTATACCTCTTGCCATAAAACCCAATATTCCCAGCATGTTAGAAGTCGAATTCTCACTTAACTACTAGTAATTCCAGCAGAAGTAATTAATTTCTAACTGAGAATGTGTCATTTCATTAATTTTCCCCAAAGTCTGAACCTATCCAAGCTGCCACTGAGTAAGGTTTGGCTTTAGCCTGATGAAAAATATCAAATTCAGATAGTTTTGAATTTCTGGCCATATTTATCTCTCAACACCACCCCACACCCCCACCCCCTAAAAAGAACGTGTTCTGTTTAGATGCGCTTTTGGCCATTAACTTTATTATGGACAGTTAAAGAGATGTGTTTGCCTACTACTGACGCATTGGTAATTTTCATGAAATAGTTCACCTTTGTCGTTCACTTTGTGCCCCTTTACAGCATTCCAAAAAAGTCCAAAGTGAACATGTAATCTGTGTTTTGCTGCTATACTGACTGAACAATGGTGCCAAATGGAATGAGATTACACAAGGTACATATCCTGACTTAATCTGCTGTGACCTATAGGCCACAAAATTGTTTTAACTGCCAACCATGACAGATGTCAAAACATTGAGCAGCTTTTCTGTTCTCAAAAACTGTTATACAGCACCAGTAGGATACCTACTCTTTTAAACCCTCCTCTTCTAAAGGGTCTGACAAGTGCTACGACACAGCACTGACAGGCCTCTGCTAACTCATACAAGTGTGTGAGCCTAGGCAGTGAACATTGGCATGCTATACAACCGTGGCAGGGTGGGGAGAGATTCTTAACTGAGCCCAATCCTGCTTTTACCTAATGCCTGTGCATGTGCAACTTCAGCAAGTGTCACCAGATAATTATTTGGTGTGGGAGCCCTAATCAATTTATTCTCCTTCCAGACTAGAGACACTGGATGAAATATTGGGTGAGAAATTGGGCCATGTAGCGCCCGTTGTTTCGGCGCTATGAGGCCTCCCGAAGTGCCAAGATGGCATCTTGGCTACGCATACAGCGTGATATGCACCGGACGCCATCTTGGTATGCGTATTAGTGCATGTGCAAATAACGAATGCCAGCAGCATGTAAAGTAGGGAGAAAATGGATACAATCACCATGCAGCGCTGATTTAAAGTGATAGACATCATTTTGGGACAACGTTCAACTCAACGCATAGTCTTAACCACCACCATCTGAATATGTCTTAGAGTGCCTGGAGGACCCCCCCACCAGCGGTATTTAAAGGGACCATGCAGAATTTACAGGTTAGTGACTGGATTATTGCTTCTGGCTGCTGACACATTTGTAACTGTTTTTTGAGGTCTCCTGGACTTGAATACTAGGACGCAGGGACATAGCCTAACATTTAGAGCATGGACGTGCAGGAGTGAAGTTAGGAAATGCTTCTACACACAAAGGGTGGGAGAAGTTTGGAACGCTCTTCTGCAAATGGCAGTTGATGCTAGTTCAATTGTGAATTCTAAATCTGAGATTCGTAGATTTCTGTGAACCAATGGTATTAAGGTAAAATGGGCTAAGGCGGGTATATGGAGTTAGATCACATATCAACCATGATCTCATTGAATGGTGGTACAGGCTCAAGGGGCTAAATGCTACTGCCACTTGCTGCCTCCTGTTATGTGCCACCTTCCCCTGCAAGAAAGCGGGACGAGTGTTTGGGTGATGTGCCTGTCATGGTTGAATAGCTGCCAGTGTGTGTGGCCTGTGAGTTGAGGGTGGGCGGCTTGCAACTGTGGTAATGTGTAAGGGTGAGAGGAAGCATCTGATTGGAAGAGTTGAGTACTGATGGAAAGAGTTTGTTGGTATGTGGGTGATGGGGGGTGGTGTAGTGCATGGTGCAGTGGATACGGCTAGTGGTGCAGTTGGTGAGAGACGCCACTTGACAGGTGACCTCACTCGCCTTGTCCACTCGTGGCAAAACATTGAACTTCTTCCTGCACTGCATCCACGTTCGTGGTGCTATACGCCTGGCATTGACTTCGTCTCCCGCTGCCTCCCACTGCCTTTTGGGCATATGTCTGGAGGGTTTCTCTTGTCCCCCCCCGCTCGCGGATGTGGGATGTCCCTCCTTCTGACCACCTCTTGCACCAAGGCCTCTAGTGCATCAGCAGAGAACCTTGGTGCACAAACTCTCGCAGGCCCGGTACAAACTCAGATTGGCAGATCAGTGCGGACTAGCGTGCAGATTGGAGGATGTTGGATTTGGTAGTGTGCAACCTCTATTCAATGTGTTAACATAACTCATCAGTTTTTAAACATAGGGATGAAACCTGTATCTGTGTTTTACGTGTGCGATGTCTGATCTCCGTTCAGACTCTGTGCAGACAGCAGATTGTTATTTTTAGCAAATAACAGGTACCAGCTACCTTTAAGAGATTTTAAGAGACATCCTCCCTTTAAGAGATTGGGGCTCCCCATGCTGTTGGAAAGTGCGCATTTACTTCAATCGACGCTTAAGGCCTAGATTTCAATGCTGCTTGAAGGTGAGTACTAAGGCTGGATGAAATTCTCGTCCTGCTTGCGCAGGTGCCATTGGGCACATTTTAATAGCAGATCGCACTACCTACGCCCGATAATAGGCCTTATCCAATGTTTTTCTTTCCCTCCAGCATTTCATACCTTGATGACTCAAGAATAAAGTTGCTGAGCCATATAGATTAGGAAGGTCCCAGGTTTGATCCTGCTTTCTGTTGAGTTAGTTAAACTCAGCCAGTGTGATAACTGGTCTCAGTGTCTCTAGTCTAGGAGAAGGTCTTGTAGTGGGAGTCCAAATGAAATACCTCCAGAATTATAAATGCTCCTGCTTCCCCTTTAAAGTCAGTCTATTATGCACTTTTGATCCTGAGAGCATTAAAGTGATATGTAAACAAACAATAAAATACTGTGTACGAACATAAAATTGTATGGAACAGGAAAAGACCATTTGCCCATCAGGTTCACTCCCTCCATAGATCACATACAATTTGGTTTATCATGACACCAACCAACCAATTCAATTAACAACAACAAATTGCATTTATATAGCACCTGTAATGTAGCAAAATGTCCGAAGGCGCTTCACAAAGGGGTAAGCAAAAAAATTGAATGTTGAGCCAAAGATGAAGTTTGGTTAATGAGGTGGGCTTTAAGAAAGATCTTAAAGAGGGAGAGTGAGGTGGAGATGCAGAGGGGTATAGGGTGCGAATTCCATGCCATGGGGAACAGGTGCCTCACGGCACTATTGCCAATGTTGGAGCAAGGGGAGAGGGGAATGCACAAGAGACCACAATCAGAGAAACTGAGAGTTTTTTTGTGGGGGTGGTTGTAGGTTTGTAGGAGGTTAAAGAGAAAAGGAAAGGGTAGAGCCAATGGTCAGCGAGGACAGGGTGACTGTTGAGCGGATCTTGGTGTGGGGTAGGATATGGGTAGCAAAGTTTTGGACAAGCTGAAGTTTATAGAGTGGAGGGTGGAAGATCAGCCAGGAGAGCATTGGTATGGTTGAGTCTGGAGGTGACAAAGGCATGGATGAGCGTTTAAGCAGCAAATGGCTTGAGGCAGAGGCAGAGGCATTCAATGTTACGGATGCTCCGCCATTCAAAATGATCATGGCTGATCGTCTAACTCAGTACTCTGTTCCTGCTTTTTCCCCATATCCCTTGATCCCTTTAGCATTAAGAAATATATCTATTTCCTTCTTGAATACATCTAATTACTTAGCCTGCACTGTCTTGTGTGGTAGAGAATTCCACAGGTTCACCACCCTCTGAGTGAAGAAATTTCTCCTCATCTCGGTTCTAAATGGCATACCCCTTATCCTGAGACTGTGACCCCTGGTTCTGGACTCCCCAGCCATTGGGAACATCCACCCTGCATCTAGTCTGTCTAGTCCTGTTAGAATTTTATATGTTTTAATGAGATCACCTCTCATTCTTCTAAACTCTAGTGAATATAGGCCTAATTGACCCAATCTCTCCTCATACGTCAGTCCTGCCATCCCAGGAATCAGTCTGGTAAACCTTCGTTGCACTCCCTCCATGGCAAGGACATCCTTCCTCAGATAAGGAGACCAAAACTGCACACAATTCTCCAGATGTGGTCTCACCAAGGCTCTGTATAACTGTAGTAAGACATCCCTGCTCCTGTACTCAAATCCTCTTGCAATGAACGCCAACATACCATTCGCCTTCCTCACTGCTTGCTGCACCTGAATGCTCGCTTTCAGCGACTGGTGTACAAGGACACCCAGGTCTCATTGCACTTCCCCTTTTCCCAATCTATCACCATTCGGATAATAATCTGCCTTTCTGTTTTTACAACCAAAGTGGATAACCTCACATTTATCCACGTTATACTGCATCTGCCATGTTCTTGCCCACTCACCCAACTTGTCTAAATCACATTGGAGCCTCTTTGCATCCTCCTCACAACTCACATTCCGCCCCAGCTTTGTGTCGTTTGCAAACTTGGAAATGTTACATTTAGTTCCCTCATCCAAATCATTGATATATATTGTGAATAGCTGGGGCCCAAGCACTGATCCCTGCGATACCCCACTAGTCACTGCCTGCCACCCTAAAAAAGACCCCCCTTTATTCCTACTCTCTGTTTCCTGTCTGTCAACCAATTCTCAATCCATGCCAGTATATTCTCCCCAATCCCATGTGCTTTAATTTTGCACACTAACCTCTTGTGTGGGACCTTATCAAAAGCCTTCTGAAAATCCAAGTACACCACATCCACTGGTTCTCCCCTATCTATTCTACTAATTACATCCTCAAAAAACTCCAGTAGATTTGTTAAGCATGATTTCCCTTTCGTAAACTCATGCTGACTTTGTCCAATCTCGTTAATGCCTTCCAAGTGTTCTGTATCACATCTTTTATAATAGACTCCAGCATTTTCCCCACCACTGATGTTAGGCTAACTGGTCTGTAATTCCCTGTTTTTTCTCTCCCTCCTTTTTTAAATAGTGGGGTTACATTTGCCACCCTCCAATCTGTAGGAACTGTTCCAGAGTCTATAGAATTTTGGAAGACGATCACCAAAGCATCCACTATTTCCTTTAGTACTCTGGGATGTAGATTATCAGGCCCTGGGGATTTGTCAGCCTTTAGCACCATTAATTTCCCTAGCACTATTTTTTTACTAATACTGGTTTCCTTCAGTTCCTCCCTCTCACTAGACCCTTGGTTTCCTAACATTTCTGGGAGGTTATTTATGTCCTCCTTTGTGAAGACAGAACCAAAGTATGTGTTTAATTGTTCTGCCATTTCTTTGTTCCCCATTATAATTTCCCCCATTTCTGACTGTAAGGGACCTACATTTGTCTTCACTAATCTTTTTCTCTTGACATATTTATAGAAGCTTTTTCAGTCAGTTTCTATGTTCCCTGCTAGTTTACTCTCACTTTTCATTGTCTGAGTGACTCCTTATTCTCTGTGGCTTCAATCTTCATCTTAACTCATCTTATGCTCGCTCTTCTGAGTTCACTGCCCTCCTGTCCTTCCTAAATCTCCCTCCATATAATCTCTCCTACCCATATTCGCTGCCGCCCCCCGATCTTGCCATCTCACATGGTTTCTCCAATATGTGGTCATTAGCTCAGCTCAGGTTGAACAGGACATCAAAGTTGCAAACAACCTGGCTCAGCCCGAGACAGTGATGGATGGAATCGGTAGCAAGGGTATGGAGTCTGTGGTGGGGGCCAAAGACAATGGTTTTGATCTTCCTAATTGCAGGTCAAACACCTTACATTAAATATAAAAATTTACAAATACATCACAGGTGTTAATATTTGCCAAGCTTAACATGCTTGCTACTTCAATGACTAGCAGCCAACCAAAGTCACTCAGCAACATTAGTCAAACAGCAGGTTCTCATTCAGCATTTAGCTGAAGGAAATTGCAGCTCATTCAATACTGGATGCTGGACACGCAGTCTGAGAATACAGAGGCATTGGATTGAGAGAAGTGGTGGAGAGGTAGATCTGGGTGTCATCAGCATACATGTGGAAGCTGATCCCGTCTCTTAGGATAATATTGCCAAGGGGCAGCACATAAATGAGCAAGAGGAGAGGGCCAAGGATAGATCCTTGGGGGACTCCAGTAGTAACAGTACGGGAGTGGGAAGGGAAGCCATTGTGGAGATGCCTTGCCTGCAATTGGATAGGTAAAAGTGGAACTGAGTAAGCATGATGTGGAGATGCCGGTGATGGACTGGGGTTGACAAGTGTAAAGAATCTTACAACACCAGGTTATAGTCCAACAATTTTATTTGAAAATCACAAGCTTTCGGAGGCTTTCTCCTTCGTCAGGTGAGTGTGGGATTCCTTGAACGTTTCGCATTTATAGTCAGCGAACAATACCTGGTGATTACAGATAATCTTTCCAACTGCCCGTTGTCAAGGCAATCAAAGTGTTCAGACAGAGAGGTGTTACCTGCAGGACCACCGAATATACAAACGGCCAGAACACAAGACAGAGAGAGAGAGGGAGAAACATCCGAAAGGAAGAGAAAGACAGAGAATGACCTGTTGTATTAAAAACAGATAACTTTTATTCGCTGGTGGGGTTACGTGTAGCGTGACATGAACCCAAGATCCCGGTTGAGGCCGTCCTCATGGGTGCGGAACTTGGCTATCAATTTCTGCTCGACGATTTTGCGTTGTCGTGTGTCTTGAACGCCGCCTTGGAGAACGCTTACCCGAAGATCGGTGGCTGAATGTCCTTGACTGCTGAAGTGTTCCCCGACTGGGAGGGAACCCTCCTGTCTGGCGATTGTTGTCCGTTCATCCGTTGACGCAGTGTCTGCATGGTCTCGCCAATGTACCATGCTCCGGGGCATCCTTTCCTGCAACGTATGAGGTAGACAACATTGGCCGAGTCGCAGGAGTATGAACCATGTACCTGGTGGGTGGTGTCCTCTTGTGTGATGGTGGTATCTGTGTCGATGATCTGGCATGTCTTGCAGAGGTTGCCATGGCAGGGTTGTGTGGTGTCGTGGACACTGTTCTCCTGAAAGCTGGGTAATTTGCTGCGAGCGATGGTCTGTTTGAGGTTGGGTGGCTGTTTGAAGGCGAGTAGTGGAGGTGTGGGGATGGCCATAGCGAGGTGTTCATCGTCATCGATGACATGTTGAAGGCTGCGGAGAACATGGCGTAGTTTCTCCGCTCCGGGGAAGTACTGGACGACGAAGGGTACTCTGTTGGTTGCGTCCCGTGTTAGTCTTCTCAGGAGGTCTATGCGATTTTTCGCTGTGGCCCGTCGGAACTGTCAATCGACGAGTTGAGCGTCATATCCCGTTCTTACGAGGGCGTCTTTCAGCATAAGGGCAGTCCCACTGTGTTGGACAATGGAGGAGAGGTGTTGGAGGAGGATGGTGTGGTCAACCATGTCAAAGACCGCAGAGTAGTCAAGGAGGATGAGGATGGATAATGCACTAACGTCAGAATTACAGAGGATGTCATTTGTGACATTGATTAGAGCTATTTCAGTGCTGTGGCAGGGACAGAAACCTGATTGGAGAGATTCAAACATGGAGTTGCAGGAAAGATATCTGCAGGTGTCTGCAGCTCACCGGTCTGATGTTAATGAGGCCTGAGACCCAATATCTGGTGCACCTCAGGCCTACCCATTCCAGCGCAGGCAACGATCCCTGTGCCCAGTTCACGCTGGCAGGCAAGCATGAATGAATTTCTAGACCATTGTTTCCAACAGGGATCTACCATGGATCCCTTAATGGAGCGGAGAAACTACGCCATGTTCTCCGCAGCCTTCAACATGTCATCGATGACGACGAACACCTTGCTAAGGCCATCCCCACACCTCCACTACTCGCCTTCAAACAGCCACCCAACCTCAAACAGACCATCGTTCGCACCAAATTACCCAGCGTTCAGGAGAACAGCGTCCACGACACCACACAACCCTGCCACGGCAACCTCTGTAAGACATGCCAGAACCTAATTATGAGATTCACATGCAACTAACAATAGTGTAAATTAAAAGTAGTAACTACTAAAATGTAGAATTGAATGCCTTTCCACATGGTGATTATGACCATTAGCAATAATATGGAAATTTTAAGAGACATTCTCATGAGTGTTAATACACTGAGCTCAGTGGTTAACCTACAGCACAGGAAACCAATAGAAACAGAAAGGAAGCATAATTACCTATCATCCAAAGACTGCTAATTGCATTAACTAGGGAATTCTACAATTCTGTACTATAAATAGTCATAGTCCTCTGATTTTACATTGTTAGCAAATGACAATTAGCTGGGGAATTCTGCAACTGCTGAATTTTTGAATCCTAATTAAAAACACAGATTAACTAACCAAGAAAATGTAACAAAGGAATGATTTATTTCTGGCAGATTTACCACTACAAGTAACTACTGTTCTTTTTACTGCAACGTTTAGCAAATCTGGATGTATTTGAGATCAACAAATTATAAGACTTTGAATGTAATGCTGAGTGCACAAGTATTTTTGACTGTTCAACTATTATTGGAATATATGGAATCCTCAGTACTGGGGAGACGGGAGCAAATTTCTATTTGCTGCAGCAGATTTGTTGACAGTGAGCAATAAGCAAGTATTTCAATGTGCTTTGTCTTTTTTCAAAACTAGAATTAGTTATTTATTTCACAATATTTAGTTATTTAGCATTCTGATGACTATGGACATACTTTAATGTGTGTAGATTTCTAAAAATTTTGGGTGAACAAAACTCCAAGAAGGCATGAAAAGAATACATTAAAAATCAGAAGTTCAAAGTCACACCTTCTCTCATCCTTAGCACTGGTGTAATAAAGATTTAAATCATAATTACATTTTCATCAGGATTGCTTTTCCAAAGACAATTAATACAGAAATAAATACTTGTTATAAATACTTGTTATATGAATTACAATAACATTGATCCAAAAATTTTGAATTTGCCAATTTTTTGATACTGTCTTTTGATCAGTAATATTGAAGTTTGTTTTTACAGATTTTTATTTTGGAGATCAGTACAATTTGAACTATGCTTATGTTTTGAAAAATGATATTTCTTCCAGCTTTCAAAAAGTCAAGGAAAAAATATTTCTCTTCCATAAGGTGCCAGGGACAATGAGTACTTGATGGTTAATAACAGAAATCTTTGTTGACTAATCTACTGATAAGAATAGTACCAAATGTGTATTTGTAATATTCATTTCCAAATCTAAAGTCTTTATGATACACTTCATTGTAAACAAGTGACTTTTACACTTAAACAAATAGATTATTTGAACAGCCAGGACATATTATTATTGGGAGATAAGACACAGTACAAATAACAATGTTTTTTTTACAAAAATATTTATTTCAGCTCCAGCCTTAGAAGAGAGAAGCATTTCGTTGCCACTGATAATGTTTAATTCAGATAATATTTTTTGATTTCTATAATACAAATTCTCTAAAGTTTTAAACAAATATATTTTAAAACGTGCTCAAATAAGTTTGTCCTGATCTGTCTTAAGAGAAAGCTCCATTGAGTTTCATGTACTGCAAGCCTTTCTAGTACTGATGTTTGTGAACTGTTTTTCACCGCACAAGAACCTAGCACTGTGTTCAAAATTTGATGTTTGGTGCAACGTGATTTCTAAAATTGCACACACTTATGCACAGAGTAAATGGAAATCAGTACCAAGTATCTAAGTACTTTAAATTAAATTCTTTCTTTTCACCTTTCTCCCTTTTCTCCTGAAGTCACAGGGGCCAATTATAGTCCCTGTTACAACCCACAGAGGGACGCAGATCGGTGCAACAGTGAGTTAAATAAGGCATAAAAATCAGTTCCATCTGATTTTTGCCCACCCTGCATTTCACTTGATTCTCCCACGCAGCTCTCATCTGAAACAGTTGGGAGCTTTGTGAAATATGCCAACTGCTGGCTGAAGACCTGCCGCTCACTTCCACCAGGAAAACAGTATTGTCTGTACCAATCAAAGTCAGCACTGCCTTGAGCATTGTTCTTCCACACCCAGGTTCTCATGCTCACCTGGTATTTCACCCTGTGAATACCCTTCTGACTCTAATTCCTCCTGAGTAGGTGTCTCTGGGTTGATGCTAGAGTACGTGAGATGCCATGATCGAGTTGGTAAAGACGTGGCAGCACGTGTGTATCTGGAAGTGCCTGGGTTGTCACTGGAGTGGCCGATCACTTCTTCTAAGCACTCCCTATAATGTGAAAGGCAGAAGAGTTTATTTAGTTGTGCAGTGACGTTTCCCCTTGGAGAAATTGTAGCTTAAGGCAAAGCCATTGTAATACTTTAAGAAAGCACTGCACTGCCTATGATGAGCCTTTATCAACCTTCTTTTACCACCTCGCCTGCAACCTCACCATCTCCCAAACCTCCCCATTTTGTCTGCTTTTTATCTGTAGAGCTTCCTCTTCATTTGGACGCATAGCTTTTGGTAATGGTGTTCCTCCCCAGCTGCGTTCCTCTGACATTGGGTATGGACAACCTTTTCCTTTGCAGGGAGAGAATTCAATGTTAAAGGAATGTAAGTGACATGGACACTTCTTTTCACCCATGTCAGTGCATGCATCCCATGAAGATAAGAGATGCAGGTGCATTCTCCCTTTAAATGAACTGTCCTTCAAGAACTCCTGTGGCAGGCATGGTGAGTTTACAGAGTGGTTGTGCTCACATGGTGCTTCACTATTTGCAGAGGCTCTCCTTAATATAAGTCAGTTTCCTTCACACCCAGGTGATGGCACAGAAGAAGTACGAGAGTTAAGAAGGGAGTAAAACCTCTATCATTCATAATGGATGTGCATTAGAACCTGCCTTGACATACTTTCCCCCCTCCACCCTCGTGAGGTATTTGAACCTCCTCCTGCACTGTGTGGCAGTTTTTGGGGTGGTAGAGGTTGCACTCACTGCTTCAGCAACCTTCCTTCATTTTGCCTGAACCACCCTCTCATGCAGCTTCCTGCTTTCAGTCCCCAACAGTCTTTCCCTTCTAGCCCATACTTCAGTCAGTGAAACATCGACAGGCATATCTATGAGCCCTTCCTGCTGTTGATCCAGAAGGATTTTGCTCTGTCAGACATTGTGGCTCCTGCTTTCCAAAAACACTGGCCCCTTTTTAATTAGCTGCAATGTTTTAGATGCTGCTCTAGTTCCTTCCTAGTGGTGGTAACCCAATGAGGACCGAAATCACTAAGCGCCTTAGAATGTTTTATTATGTTAAAGGCACTATATAAATGCAAAATGTTGTTGTTGCTCCTAATCTATTAATAATTCATAATTAGGGCTCCAGGAGGTAAAACAGATGGGTTAGCAGCTGAGCCACATGGGTGGGACGCTAATCTGCCAATCACAAGAAAATCCAGGTCAGTAACTTCAATCAAGAGAGAGTGAAGCAAGCAGTCTGTTAAAATCAGGCAAGGGATCCCTGCCGAAGATATCCGTAAACAGGCATTGATTTCAACTGACCTGACAGCCCACATGGGAATCATCATTTTCTTTCAAATGCAGTCTGCACAGATCTTTGTGGCAGCTGCATTAAAAAGAAAAACTGTTTTCAATCTGTACTTTATATTCTTGTTGCTTTAACTTTTCACTTCTTTATGTCGATGTTCTCTGTTTTATGTACTGTTATTTTGACTTTATTTGTTGACTTTCTTTCCTGGACCAACTTGAACTCTCTCAGCACCAGATACAGCCTCAATATTGCAGGCTTGGGAAGTCGTCTCCTCCGCCAGCCAATAATTCCTGGTATGTACCTTTCAGGTCAACTTAACTTTAGCTTTGTGCCCAACATCACTAAAATGTTCTTTGGAACCTTTCCTGGTCTTTTACAGTGAACCTGACATTGATGCTCTGGTCCAATTATTTCTATGTTCCTTGGGTCTCTGCAGTAGGTGCCTTGAGATTCCAAAGATCTTCCTGTGGTATGAACTAACCACCATGATGAGCGCTGCCCCTGGAAAATATTTTTGTATGTTGCCTCGGATGCTGGATGCTGTCTTCCAATTTTGAAATGTACGTACATGAGAAGTGAAGGCTTTTAGCTGTACCAGTGCAACACTTTGCATTTTATTTGCACTTGTCTGCATTATGCATCCACATGGACTGACAATTGTGAATTTGTAAGTCTGTGCAAAATGCATATTTTTCTTCACCCACTGACAACAATTTAATAGTTAGTACAAATATGAATCGTGCTCGACACATTCAATTAAACACACACAGCGTGGATATGGTTTATGCTGAGGAGGTAGCCTGCAAAAAATATTTCAGATTCAGGTCATTGGTTTCAGGGGATGTGCCAACAAAAGTCATTAAGGACACATCCCGGTCCTGAAGGCTTATTTGTTATTTTAAGACAACACATGACACCAAGGGATGAATGAACTTGAAGTAAAATGAAGAAAACAGATGGAAAGCAAATGTTTACCATGAAGTGCTAATTTTTAACTTGTTGATAGTGGATGATAAAAATGCTATTTCATAGGAGAAAGTGAAACACAGATGAGCACATTCATACATGATGGGACCCTGAATAACATCTGCAGCAGTGCATGTGGGCCCCACCTGGGGTCCAGGCCAGGATGATGGCTTGGAGCTCTGAAGAGCAACACAAATTTTGAAATGTTATTTTTAAAGAGACCCACTTACTAAGATGGCCACCGGGGGTTGGGGGGGGTGTGGCGCTTTAAATTTCTTTCCGTGTGGCATTGATACCCCACCTAGACTGGGTACAGATTACCACATATTGCAGCCTCTTGGTGGACATCTGAGAGCTCCCCATAGAGGCACGGATACCTACCATTAGTATGCAAAATGAGGCACCTCTCTTTGACCTTGGTAAGTCCGATGGGGATCAGCAATGCAGATTCCTGGTAGACACAATTCCTGTGTAATAGCCGGGATTGCAAGCCCACAGAGTTTCAGGGTAATACACTTTATATTATACTGTTATGGGATAAGCAGGTGTGCAGGGGATGGTTTGTCTTCCAGGCTGGCTGCCTGTCAGGCAGGAAAGCAGCCAGGGAGAGATCAGAGTCTTTGGGGTTTGTATGAGGGAGGTCGGGGTCTTCGGAGTTTAAATGGGGGAGGTTGGGGAGAGATCAGGGTCTTCGGGGTTTGTATGAGGGAGGTCAGGGAGAGATCGGGGTCTTCAGGGTTTAAATGGGGGAGGTCGGGGACAGATCAGAGTCTTCAGGGTTTGTATGGGGGAGGTCAGGGAGAGATCGGGGTCTTCGGGGTTTATATCGGGGAGGTCGGGGGGAGATTGGGGTCTTCAGGGTTTGTATGGGGGAGGTCAGGGAGAGATCAGGGTCTTCGGGATTTGTATGAGGCAGGTCGGGGAGAGATTGGGGTCTTCAGGGTTTGTATGGGGAAGGTCAGGGAGTGATTGGAGTCTTCGGGGTTTGTATGGGGGAGGTTGGGGAGAGATCGGGGTCTTCGGGGTTTAAATGGGGGAGGTCGGGGAGAGATCGGGGTCTTCGGGGTTTGTATTGGGGAGGTCGGGGGGAGATCAGAGTCTTCAGGGTTTGTATGGAGGAGGTCGGGGAGAGATCGGGGTCTTCGGGGTTTGTATTGGGGAGGTCGGGGGGAGATCAGAGTCTTCAGGGTTTGTATGGAGGAGGTCGGGGAGAGATCGGGGTCTTCGGGTTTTGTATCGGGGAGGTCGGGGACAGATCAGAGTCTTCAGGGTTTGTATGGAGGAGGTCGGGGAGAGATCGGAGTCTTTGGGATTTGTATCGGGGAGGTCGGGGGGAGATCGGGGTCTTCAGGGTTTGTATGGGGGAGGTCAGGGAGAGATCGGGGTCTTCAGGGTTTGTATGGGAGAGGTCGGGGATAGATCGGGGTCTTCGGAATTTGTATGAGGCAGGTCGGGGAGAGATCGGGCTCTTCAGGGTTTGTATGGGGAAGGTCAGGGAGAGATCGGGGTCTTCGGGGTTTGTATGGGGGAGGTCGGGGGGAGATCGGAGTCTTCAGGGTTTGTATGGAGGAGGTCGGGGAGAGATCGGGGTCTTCGGGTTTTGTATCGGGGAGGTCGGGGACAGATCAGAGTCTTCAGGGTTTGTATGGAGGAGGTCGGGGAGAGATCGGAGTCTTTGGGATTTGTATCGGGGAGGTCGGGGGGAGATCGGGGTCTTCAGGGTTTGTATGGGGGAGGTCAGGGAGAGATCGGGGTCTTCAGGGTTTGTATGGGAGAGGTCGGGGATAGATCGGGGTCTTCGGAATTTGTATGAGGCAGGTCGGGGAGAGATCGGGCTCTTCAGGGTTTGTATGGGGAAGGTCAGGGAGAGATCGGGGTCTTCGGGGTTTGTATGGGGGAGGTCGGGGGGAGATCGGAGTCTTCGGGGTTTGTATGGAGGAGGTCAGGGAGAGATCGGGGTCTTCGGTGTTTGTATCGGGGAGGTCGGGGGTAGATCGGGGTCTTCGGGTTTTAAATGGGGGAGGTCGGGGAGAGATCAGAGTCTTCGGGGTTTGTATGGGGGAGGTCGGGGAGAGATCGGAGTCTTTGGGGTTTGTATGGGGGAGGTCAGGGAGAGATCGGGGTCTTCGGGGTTTAAATGGGGGAGGTCGGGGCGAGATCGGAGTCTTCGGGGTTTGTATGGGGGAGGTCGGGGGGAGATCGGAGCCTTCGGGGTTTGTATCGGGGAGGTCAGGGGGAGAGCGGGGTCTTCGGGGTTTGTATCGGGGAGGTCGGGGGGAGATCGGGTCTTCGGGGTTTAAATGGGAGAGGTCGAGGAGAGATCGGGGTCTTCTGTGTTTGTATGGGGGAGGATGGGGGGAGATCGGGGTCTTCGGTATTTGTATGGGGGAGGATGGGGGGAGATCGGAGTCTTTGGGGTTTGTATGGGGGAGGTCGGGGGGAGATCGGAGTCTTCGGTGTTTGTATGGGGCAGGTCGGGGAGAGATCAGAGTCTTTGGGGTTTGTATGAGGGGAGCGATTGTTGTGGGGGGAGTTCGGACACTGTGCGGTGGGGTCGGCCATTCGCGGGGTGTTTAAAAGGCAAGCTTGGTGAGCCGCGGGGAAGCACTCCTGTTCCTCCTGGCCTACAAGCAGTGCAATAAAGGCACTTACCTCATGGATCTGGCCCTTCTCGCTGCCGTTTCACTGGCAAGATTCACGAGCCCCGGCAAACCCGTGCTGGAAGCGTTAAATTCGAAGGTCTCCTGAATTCAATTTTAAAACACCTACTTAATGTCTCATAATGAGATAAATTGCTCCCGTAAGTACTCGCCCGCCTGCACTAATTATGGACCCGCCTCTGGCGAGTAGGTTACTGGTATCCAAAGCGCCTCTGTTAAACCCGAAAGTGGACCTGTTGGAGCCGGGTTGCGGTCGTGCTGGAAAAATCTATTACTTTAACTTCCCACACCCCCCCCCACAACCCACCCGTTCTTGGGGGTTAAAACTCCCCCCAGAATCTCAGACTTAAACAAGACAGGTTGCTAAATACCATCGAGTAAGTGATCGTGACTAAGCAGATTTAAATTGTTAGCTTCAAAAAAAGCTGCCATTCAAACAACACATTCCACAAGATGTTTAAGAACATAAGAACATAAGAACATAAGAAATAGGAGCAGGAGTAGGCTATCCGGCCCCTCGAGCCTGCTCTGCCATTCAACAAGATCATGGCTGATCTTCTACCTCAACTCCATTTTCCTGCACCATCCCCATATCCCTTGATGTCTTTAATAGCTAGAAATCTATTGATCTTTGTTTTGAATGTACTCAATGACTGAGCCTCCGCAGCTCTCTGGGGTAGAAAATTCCAAAGATTCACCACCCTCTGAGTGAAGAAATTTCTCCTCATCTCAGTCCTAAATGGCCGACCCCTTATTCTGAGTATGTGACTCCTGGTTCTAGATTCCCCAGCCAGGAGAAACATCCTCCTTGCATCTACTCTGTCAAGCCCTGTAAGAATTTTGTATGTTTCAATAGAAGTTGAAATAGTTGATGTATAAAATTTTTTATGTATTAATAAAGTGAAACAACTTTAACCTTACCTGTTTGGGCTTCCCTTGGCTTTCGATTCACGTCAGGTGAAAGCAGGCAGAAAGGGCTGGATCCATGAGGTGAGTGCCTTTATTGTACTGCTTGTGGGCCAGGAGGAGCAGGAGTACTTCATCCAGGCCCAACAAGCTCACCTGGTGCGACATGAGACCCCGCGATCGGCCTGCCCCGCCCCTTCCCCTGATGCTGGCCCCCCCCCCCAATGATGTTGGACCCCCCCCCGATGCTGGACCCCCCGATTTTCCGATGCTGGACCACCTGATCTTATCCAAGGCCCACCTGATGTCGTTCCCCTCCACCCACTCCTCCAATTTCTAACAGGGCCCACAATCTCTCTCTCCCTCCCACCCCCCTCTCGATTCGCGGCTCCTTTCCCTCCCAACAGGCAGCCAGCCCATCAATCTGGTAGCCTGGCGCGTGGGAAACCTGGAAACACAAATGCTTACCTTCAGTTGAGTTGCGATCGCAGATTGCGACGCACTCATTTGGCTTCCGGGTTTCCCATGTGCATATTTAAAGACTGGCTGGGTTCCCGGCTCCCAGCTAAAATCATGTTCCTTGTCTTTTCCAAACATTTCTCCTGTCTGGTTCCCGCTAACTTGTTCTTTGTTTTTCATTGTTTGCAGCAAATTCACCATAATGTGTTATGGGTTCTTTTTAAATAGACTCAGGTGCAAAATGTCTAATGAATATAACTTTATTTACTTATCCACAAAAACTCTGCAGTTACACACCACCCCTTATGTACAGTGTGTACAGTAAAGAGGCCAATACCATGCTAAATCTTAGACAAAAATAAAGGTTCAATCTCAATTCACAGTCTAAGCTGTGCTGTTGTGCAGATATACTGACAAACCTGGCACCTTCTCTCAGGGGGTGAGGAAATATCAAAGGGAGAGTTGCTGCCAGGCAATAGTTATGGGTTTACAAGCAGCCGGCTCAAGAGCAGCAAAGGTAGAGGCCTAGGTGTTGGTGCAACCAAGCAAATCCACAACAAAGATAAAAGAGAGTAACACAACCTTAATAAATCAACTTCAAGTTTTAATCTTCAATGTGTTAGAAATTTTTGTAAATCCTTTAATGTATGTCCATTCACCGTACTGTTTGGTGGACTAATAAATAATATACAAACATTTTCTGCTTTCTAAAGTAAACATTCAGCAAAGCATGATGCTGTGTAAAAATATTACATACAAATTGCATCATTTGATGTGTTGTGGGTGTTTCCACACAAGAAATGCTAATTGGCAGTCCAGTATTGATGTAGGATCCAAAGATTTTCTTGCATCCAGATCCAGATTCTCCTGAATTAATCCCAGTTATTCATAACTCCTTCACCACAAACATTTATAATCATATTATCAAATAAGTTGTGATATTCTCAAAATATATTTTATTACAAATAGCTCTTCTGCTATTACATGCTTAAGTCTCTGGAATGGGACTTGGAGACAACCTTCTGACTCAGAGATGAGAGTGTTGACTGAGTCAAGTCTGCTACATAACTTTAAAGCAGATCCAATATTGACTGCTTGGATTAACTTTTTACTCACTGTTTACTGACAATGGTTGCAAAAAATGGCAGCTGCAATGTGTGAAGTCCATTTGCACATTTATTTAATCTTTGGGTATCATCGAGAGGGAAAAATTAAATAATTAGGGAAGAGTTGAGTTTTGTGCCAGTACTGTCACCAGGAAATGTGCCCACTGAGTAGAATATCCAGTTCTGGGTTGTGTGCTAACTATACATATCAAGGCAGTCACAAATTTTAGACTTATACAACCAACATATTTTGATGCTTTCTTATCACTGAAGAATTGGAAGAGCTGTGTGGAAATATATAGATGTGGGTCTGTGGGGTCACACGTTTCACAAATAGGGTGCTGCTGTTGTGGTAATGTGAAAATACATTTTATGGCAAGGAGGGGAGACTCGAATATTATGGTCTGTGCTCTTCTGGGCACTTCTTACTTTAACATTTTAAACGGAAAACCTTAAAAAATTAGGTTTCTGAACATAAATGTTGTAATGTTAAGTATTGGCAGGAAAAATCAGAGAGCAAGTTATTATCTTAATGGCGAGAAACTGGAAAGTACTGCAGTACAAAGGGATCTGGGGGTCCTAGTGCAAGAAAATCAAAAAGTTAGTATGCAGGTGCAGCAGGTGATCAAGAAGGCCAACGGAATGTTGGCTTTTATTGCTAGGGGGATAGAATATAAAAACAGGGAGGTATTGGTGAGACTGCACCTGGAATACTGCATACAGTTTTGGTGTCCATACTTAAGAAAAGACATACTTGCTCTTGAGGCAGTACAAAGAAGGTTCACTCGGTTAATCACGGGGATGAGGGGGTGGACATATGAGGAGAGGTTGAGTAGATTGGGACTCTACTCATTGGAGTTCAGAAGAATGAGAGGCGATCTTATTGAAACATATAAGATTGTGAAGGGGCTTGATCGGGTGGATGCGGTAAGGATGTTCCCAAGGATGGGTGAAACTAGAACTGGGGGCATAATCTTAGAATGAGGGGCTGCTCTTTCAAAACTGAGATGAGGAGAAACTTCTTCACTCAGAGGGTAGTAGGTCTGTGGAATTTGCTGCCCCAGGAAGCTGTGGAAGCTACATCATTAAATAAATTTAAAACAGAAATCGACAGTTTCCTAGAAGTAAAGGGAATTAGGGGTTACGGGGAGCGGGCAGGAAATTGGACATGAATTTAGATTTGAGGTTAGGATCAGATCAGCCATGATCTTATTGAATGGCGGAGCAGGCTCGAGGGGCCAATTGGCCTACTCCTGCTCCTATTTCTCTTATGTTCTTATGTAACCATTTATAAATATTTTCCAAAATTTAAAAGATTTTACGAAGGATACAAATATAACTTTAGTTGTCTGTGTAAAATTAATTTCAATATATGTATTGTGTGCTGACCAGAACAGAGCAATACCCTACTTGTTTTGGCCTGGAGGAAGCCCTCCTGCGTAGGAATCAATTGCCCCTCCTCCATCCAACGCTTAGACATTCTACCTAGCTGCTAAAGACAAACTGGATTCAACTGAGTTACACCCAAAAGTATCAAAATTACATGTATTTATTAAAAGACAGATGTAAATTCCCCTTTGAAGTCAGCACTGCTTTCATTATACCAGCTACATAACCTATTTGCCAAAATGACATACACTGTTGATAATTAAAATGTTGTGTTGAACGACACTTTAATTATTATAGCAGTCTCCATTGCAATTTAACTGAGGTATTGTCTGTGCTCCAAATATTATAATAACACTAAAATGACAAGAAGGTTATAAATATTTCATTTAAATGATCAGACTGCAGTTAATATTGAATGTCTATTCTCTCATTGGGTTCATCAGCATGCCAAACCACTTCACAGGCTCTTACATTCTTCTTACTCTGTCTCAATTTCACAATTATTTGGTGGTGCTATTTTGAACTACTTTAAAAAAAATTCAGTGTAATGTTTGTTACGTGCACTTCTTTTATAATATATAGCTGCACAAAGATAAGCTTTACTAGATTAATGTTTGTTTAGGTGAAGGGGACATTTGGTGGAAATGCTGGTACCGTCATAAACTATATCCTCATTAACTGGTGTTATTTTTGGTAAACAGAAAACTGGATGTGATTTAATAGGATCAACTATATACAGCCTCAATCTGTGGTTTTGGAGGCTTGCAGATTCTGAGTAAAGCACCTGCTGAATTATATTTTTCTATTTTTAAATAAAAATCTGATACTTAGCCTTCAGATCTCAACATAGGCTGATTTCCATCAATCCTCTCAAATCCTTCTAAAACTTTTTTCCTCAAGGGTTTGACTGCTGCTGTTAAAGTGTGTGAGGCTGGTTTAAAATAAGCCAGAACTCGAACGGCTGTACTGCTAGTTTGAAGTATAAGCAGTTCTAATTGTCGTTGGCAAGCTCTCCTAGCAAATAAAAGATCTATGTGAAACTGCCAATTAAGCTCACTGCCAAAAGCAAAAAACAAGGAATCTGAACATTTCTCAGGTTAACTGGGGCCATGGCTGGCACAGGCAGAAGTTCATCTGTGGCACTGCCATTAAGTCTTCATACTTGCATTGTTACAGTAATTTTCTAAATACTAGGAGGGTACATGGGTTCCACACCAAAAACAACCTAGTCATTTTTAGATTATGAGGCTTGTGTGGTCTAAAAGTATAAAAACAAAATCATATTTCCATTATAGTGACATCATAAAACTGTCTAATTTCCAAACCTAAAAAAGTTTTTCGATTCTCACCAAGTACTATTTATTGCCTTCCCAGCCATGATTGTGTTTGTGACACTTAAATTACGCAGCATTTTATTTGATAATTGTTTGCAGCAGCATTTAGGCTTTGTCGTCAACTGTTGTGGAAGGGGCAGCGGTGCAGTGTTGCAGCTCATTGGATTGGTAGGTCACGGGACAAAGGTTTATGGCCAATCAGGAGGTAGGAAGAACCATGTAATTCAGGCAAAGAAAGACATTAAAGGATGAACTAAGAGGGCACAGAAAGTTTTGCTAAGATTGAAATGTGGAGCAAGGTAAAGCATGATGTTATTAGTGAGGGATGATATAATAACTATCAAAAAGGTAGAAAAACAGCAGAAAGAATATGGCAGAAGCAGTATTGGTAGGAATTATTAAAAAAGGGAACAAAGTAACTGGGAGCTATCATTCACTACAAGGTCAAGGTAAACAAGTAAGTGAAGAAATGTTTAGGTAAATAGGAGAAGGGCCATGGAAGCCATTTTCTGAGATAGTTGTGGGGAATTTCAATATCCCAAAGTGTGCAGACAAAGAACAACCAGAAGTCAGCATTGAAATTACAAACACTTTCACAGAAGTAATTTAATTATGGCTTCTTGATATAGTTTGTGAATCAGAGACCAGGGCAGATGCTATGTTAGATTTAGTATTTAGCAGACCAGAGGAGCTGTTTAGCAACCTGAAACTGGCTGAACATTTTAGTTGTAGTGATCATTGTAGTAAAAGCTATAGCCAAAACAGTGCAGAGGTACCTGACATTAGAAGACCAAACTTGTTGGAGTTATGAGAAGACCCGGAGGGAGGATTAAGTTGGAAGTGGAACTCGAAAATAAAACAACAGAAGAAAAATGGAATGCATTTAAGATTATTTTAAAGAATGTAGAAAGGAAGTGCATTCCTAAGAAAAGAAGGAATAATGCAGCAAGACCAAGGTCACAAAGGTTGAATAAGAAGTTAACAAATGACCTAAAAGCCAAGTTATATAAATATCATCTGAGGTAACTAAAATGACTATTACTGAAGGTATGAAGGAAATAGTTAGATTTTAGAAAGGAGCAAGAGTGATCCAAAGATTTTATTTTAACACTATATACAGTTGACAGAGGGTGAAAGACCTGATGAATCCTTTAAAGGACACGGGACAGGGCTGTTACAGAGGATCCGGAAACGGCAGATGTGTTAAATGAGTTCTTCAAACTAATTCTACATCTAGCCATTTTGGTTCAGAAATCTATATGTGTCGAGGTAAGTAAAGCAAGATAGTATAATGTGTTTTGTAAAGATAGATAAGATAAACACTATCATCAAGAATCGTCAAGAAAATAAGCAAATAAGTGATTGATTAATATTTTTAAGAGCTCCAAAAATACTGACGCTGTACCTATAGATTGGAGGATAATATCAAAATATTTACAAAAGGAGTGAAACATAACCCTCAAAATGGTAGAAAAATTATCTGAAAAACTGTAGTGGTGAAAACACTCAAGAATATTTTATGAGAAAGTTATCAATGTTCCTAGGTGTTGAAGAGTAGTCATTCCAGGTTTAGAAGTAATTGGTTATTTCTCACAAATCTATTAGAATTCTTTAGGATATGTTCAAATTAGTGGATGCAAGCTATGCAGTTGCTATAGGGGGATGGGACTAAGTGGATACCTCTTTCAGAGAGAGGACACAGGTACGATGGACTGAATGGTCTCCCCCTGTGCTGTAAAATTCTGTGATTCTATGGATATAATTTACTTGACTTTCACAAGACATTGACTAATGTGAGAGAGAAAAAAAATGCTTGCATTTATATAGCATTTTATCACATCTCTCAGAAACATCCCATATAATTAATTATTTTGTAAGTGCAGTCACCATTATTATGTAGGCAAAAACAGTAGCCATTTTGCACACAGCAAGATCTCCACACACGGCAATTGGGAGAATAACCTGTTAATCTTTTTTTGATAGTGTGTTAAAGGAAGAATGCTGGACAGGACACTAGAAAAACTCTTTTATCTACTTTAAATATGGCCTTGAGATTTTTAACATCTAGCTAGGTAGGCAGACAGATTTCCAGTTTAATGTCCTATCTGAAGGACAACACCTCCAACAATGCAGCACACCCTCACTACTGCATCAGATTGTCCCCTGAATTTTGTGCTTAAGCCGACAACCTTCTGACACAGAGGCTATGAACTGAGCCAAGCTGACATATTTAAAGAAAGGTTATGGCCATGTAATTAATGTCAAGTTAGTTAGTTGAAAATTGTTTTGGTAAAAGAAACATTCTCTCTGGGGAGCTGTGACTCATGGGCCTGGATTTTAACCTGGAGACGTGAAGAGAGTGTGTGGGGAGGGGTGGGGGGTTGGGCGTGGGGGAGGTGGGGGGTTGTTTATCACATGCGAAACCCTATAGTGAAGTTGGCAGGTCGCAACTTCATTGAAGGATAAAAATGTTATTTCCGGATTTCGCGCCTGGCAGCCAGCCAGATTGACAGGCTGTCGGCCAGGGAGAGATCAGAATCTATGGGGTTTGTGTGGAGGTGGGGAAGGGGGCGGGGTCGGAGAGAGATCGGGATCTTTGGGGGTTGGATGGGGGTGGGTGAGAGAAATTGGGATCTTTAGGTGTTGGATGGGGGGAGGGGGGTGGGGAGAGATCAGAGTCTGTGGGGCTTGGAGGTGGGGGGGGGAATCGCGGGTGGGGGCAGATGTGCAGAGGGTCATCATTGGGGAAGTGAGAAGTCAGCCATTGCTGGGGAGAGTCTCGGACATCAGGGGAACAGTCTCGGACGGGGGGGTGTCACGGACATCGGGCAGTGGGGGGGGTCCTGGACATCAGGGGAGCGGTCTCAGACGGGGGGGGGGTGTCACGGACATCGGGGGGGGTCTCGGATATCAGAGGATCTTGTACATCGGGGGAGAGTCTCGGACATCAAGGGGGGTCTTGGATATCGGGGATCTCAGACATCGGGGGGATGGTCTCAGATATCGGGGTGGTCTTGGACATCGGGGGAGAGTCTCGGACATCGGGAGAGAGTCTCGGACTCCAGTGGGGGATCTCGGATATCAGAGGGGTCTCAGACATTGGAGGGTGGGTCTAGGACATCGGAGGGGGTTGGCCAATTGTGGGGGTCCAATCGCGGCAGGGAAGCTTGTTGGGCCTGGAGGAAACACTCCTGCTACTCCTGGCCCACAAGCAGTGCAATAAAGACACAATAAAGACCTCACGATCCGGCCCTTCTCACCTCCTTTTCACTGGTGAGATTCACGAACCCCGGGATACCCGCACTGGAGGTGTTAAATTTAAAGTTAAGTCAAATTTAATTTACAAAGAACTACTTAATGTCTCACAAGGACGTTAATTGATGCTATAAATACCCACCTGCCTGAACAAATTAAAGTCCTGACCGTGATGAGTAGTTTACTCACACACATCCAAATGTGCCACGATTAAACCCGGAAGTGGGCCTTGGAGCCGGGTTGTGGTCCCACTCCAAAAATCAAATATTTTAACTACCCACCCACTCCTCCTCCCCCTCCCTGTGAGGGTTAAAACTCCCCCCAAGGAGCTGCATGGGATCAGTTCTGGGCCCCTTTTTTCACAATATTCCTAAACAATTTGGAGAAGAGTACTTATTTTATACAACATAAAATTTATGGATGGCAGTAAATCTGTTTGGCCTCCTAACAAATATAAGGGAGATCGGTTAAGCAATGCCAATTGGATTGTGTAGAGAAATATAATGTGCGTTGGAAGAAAAAATATGACAGATGGATACATAATAAAAATGTTTAATTTGAAATAGGCTGATGGAGTTCAGATAAAGACCATTCCCAGTAGAATACACCGTCGCATGCTTCCTCTTATAGGGAGGAAACCACTAAAGATTCTGGGGGTGGTCACCCCCAAATTGATTCTAAACAAAGCAAACTAATAGAAACACCTAAAAAGAAAATTCAAATGAGAACAGTAAAGCAAGGACTGATCAAAACAAAAATTCCATTTGGTGCCCAGCTGTTACAGAAGTCATCCAATGAATTGATGGACCTAGCATGTTAGTACTTCACAGTCATTTGGATGCAAACTAAATATGAATGAAGAGGTCCCATTTTAAAGAAGCTGATGGGAATGCGGTTTTTGGTAAAGGCCAACTAGGATTCATCCAATGCCTCCACTGAAAGGGGCAACATCGCTAGAATTTCAGGTAGGGATAGGCAGCTCAAAATGGTTATATAATGAAAATAACATAACACGGTCCCAAGCGGGGGGGTCAGACCGGCAATTGAGAGGGAGGGAGGGATCGCAGGGCAGAGGTTGGGGGGGGAGTCGGACCGGCAAACGGGAGGGAGGGAGCGATCACAGGGCAAAGGCTGAGGGGAGCCTGATTTATATATTATAATAAAGTCCCCCGCCTCTCGAGCGTGGGCCAAAGACATGCCACGCAACCCACCGCTGTAAAAATGGTGGCAGGCGCGTACACATCGGGTTGGGGTCATGTTTCACGATTTTTAATTTTTAAACCACCCCCCGACTCTCTCCTGCCCATTGTGGGGGGTTAATATCAACCCCATTGTAACTAAAGTAACAAAAGTTAAATCAAAACAGTAAAATCAGGGTAAATCAAAACAAAAATTCCATGCTGTGCCCACTGGTCACAAATTGGCATCTTAAAAAGGAGCTGGATTGATATCATGAGAAGTGAGATCTCAGCGCTCCCAATGAGTTGCAGTGAGCAGACTATAAACGTGCTTTGACGACTCAGAACCTCCTAACAATGCTTTCCTTCAATCTTAGTAAGCTGCAGAAAATGGAGTCCAAATCCTACATAGCCTCAGTACGAGCACCCCTGGGAGATGTAACACTGGTGCCAGGCACTATGGAGTGAGCCCTCATGGGCTCATGGGGTGGGGGGATGGGAGGGTGGGGGGGTGCGTGCCTCCTTTATGGGATCCTCTGGTTTAGGATAAATGTGTGAATATGTTGTGCTATGGCTAGAAGTGAGAATGTCAGGTTTTAAAGGATGTTTTGGGCAGAGAAGGAAATGAGATTCTTGCTCTTAACATGAGAGTGTGTTGGTTTAACCCAGATTATAAATATCAACAGGAAGTGAGCCTGGACTGGTTGCGTTCAGGAGAATCAGGTCTACATGCAGTCTAACCAATGGTCCTTAAGGAGGCCGCTGCAAGCCACCACCAAAAAGGTACACTGGTGGTGCAGGAGTGCTCCTCCCGGCTCCACATTAAAACTGCAGGCCTCTGCTGGCCACTCCTCGCCCTCCCATCCCGATGTCCCGATCTTACCCCTGTCCTGATGTCCTGATCACCCCCATCTCCATAATCTAATCACCCCTTTTTCAGTGGCCCGATCGACCCTCTCCTGGTTTGCAACCCCCCCTCCTGATCGCCCTCCCTTTCCCGGTCGCCCCCTCCCGATTACATCCCCTTCCCCTTTACCGACCTATCTGAGGCCTGCTGCTGGCGATCCAGAATTCAAAGACTCTTTGCCAGTGAGCTGGTGTCCCTAGCTTGCCCGTCTCATTTAAATGAAGCTCGAGGCCCAATATCGGGTGCATCTCGGACCTGCCCGTTAAAATCGAGCCAAATTTCTGCTTGCACTAAATTTCTCCAATACTTTGGTTTCCCTTCTGAACTCTAATCTTCTTTGCTTGAAAATTTGCCACGTACAGAGGAACTAAAACTAGCCTTACCTAATAGGTAGTATATAGTTATGTGCTGCGCTGACTTTTCGTGAAAAATTCTATTTCTGCATCTGTATATTGTGAAAATTCTACTTCAAAATCTTTTATCTGAAATTCTGTTTTCTCCCCAGTCTCTCCTTGGTCTCCACTGGATCAAAAGCGGGAGCAGCGAACCTGCTCTCAGGACTCCATTAGTGCCATTCTGAGTCAATTGCTAGAAGAGGAAACTGGGGACGGCTTTCCTTCTGACAGACTTTTGGCCTCTGCTCAACATATCTTTAAGGCAATGTAATTAAAATTGGGAAGTCAGCAGAATGGCGGTGAAATCTAAACACAATGTTGCTGCACAGAGGTGCTCCAAAGCACAGTTTTCACCAGATCATCCAAAATAGTTAAAATCCTTTAATAATATAACTATTATAAAATTTACAGTAAGCTTAAAATTCCAACAGCATCCGTCATCATACAAACCCCATTCATGTTGTTATATTAACAGCTCACGCTGTTCTTAACTGTTGCCATAAATGTACGGCCTCTTACTACGTACAACAGAGCTTGAACTAATATAGTACCAGGCTATTCTTTTACTAATAATTTTTAGGGGATTTCACTTCAATTGATTTAGCTGTAAACTGGATATGTTTATCACTATAAAAACTGTTGAGAAATGTGCTGGCGCTCAGTCTATTTAATTTTCAGTCTACAGAACTCCAGGGATGAAGTTGGTCTCCGCCAGTCGTGCGAAACGAGCTCGTAGCGAATCGGCCACACATTTTACACTGACGGCTGATTTTCTTTTCCATCGATTTCAGTGTGAGTGCCCCTTGAAATATCACTCCCAATGCTTTAAAGGGCCACTTCCTTGGACGTAGTCCAATTTCACCCCTTCATGTCTAGCCTGGAAGCCGCTTAATAGTAGAGCATGAAGGAAGAAAATATAATATTAACAAAAATATCACATTAGAACATAGCTCCAGGCTCCAAGCAATTTAATTCCCAGCAGAAATTAATTTTTGTCATTTTACTGCACAGTAAAAACATGTTTTTAAAATGATTCTCCCCCCCACCTGATTTGATAGTAGCCACTAACTTCTTTGGCAAGGTTCTGAGCAGCAGTTTGCCACCGGTTGACGATGTCAGAGTGCTAAGCAAGCTGCTGTTGGCTAAAATTCATAGGGAGCTGAGAGTGGTGAACATTTTAAATTTACGAGTTTTGTTTTAACATAGTGCAGAATGGCCATTAAAGGGGAATGTTACTATAGGGATGAGTATGTTCAGTCTAAGTATCAAGAAATGCCATTTTTTTAAAAGCATAGTTTGCAAAGAGATATTAGCAAAAAAAAACTCATCAAAGACTGAGGGGGAAATAAGACAGCTCATGACTTGCCTGAAAATATACTAGACACATTGACGCCAAAGGTATAAAGTGGAACGCTTTGTTGACATCTGGCAGTGGCTTCCTCGATTGCCATTCCCCACACATGGTTATCCGGAGAGGTCCAGAAAAACCACTTCAAGCAATTTCTTTTTAAAACATTTATTACTTTTTAAAACAATACATGAGGTACATCTAGGATTATTTATTTAACATTCAAAGGACTAAACACTGAAGTTGCCTTATCCTTCAGCACAAATAAAATTGCTCTTAGGCCTAAATGTGGGGGAAAGAAAATGACTGCATAGAAATTCGGCTGCAAGCGCCCATTCATGTGGGCGCAGGGACCATGTGAAATTCGTGCAGGCAGCTCATTATCATGGTTCAGGCATGCAGCAAGTGCTTCCCGCACTGCTTATTGGCTGCCCACCTGTCTGAGGGGGTGGGAAATCGGCCGTCACTGACACCACTTAAAGGTAGCCAGCACCTCTTAAAGCGGAGGTGCATTCTGGCTGTAGAAAGGAGGAAATGCTTGTGAACAGAGAAATGGCTTCAAGACCAGTAGATTTGGCCCCTAGGTTCTCTGGTGCTGTGTTGGAGGCCCAAGTCCAGGCGGTGGTCAAGAGGAGGGAGATCCTGTTTCCCCCCCCATCACCCCAGGATGGGTCGGGGGAGGGGGCGCATAAAGCCCTCCAGGCAATACCTCCGTTGTCAGTGGGAAGAGGTCGTAGAGGAGATCAATGCAAGGAGCTTAGCTCCCAGGACATGGCTGCAATGCTAAACGTTTAATGACCTTGCCAGGTTTCTCATCTTACCTCTCACCCATTTACTGTCTGCTCACACCTGCACCACCTGCAGCCCCGCTGCACACAACATTCCCCTCCCCCACTTCCCTCCACTCTCCTACAATCACTGCACCAGACTTCACTCCAACTCCATCTCCTCCTGCTCACAAACTCTGCACCTCCTACTCTCAGCACTATTGGAACCCTCACTTCCCCACTGCTCACATCTTGCACACAACATCTGCACTATTCTACCATGACAGGCGCATTCTCAAAACAGCTCACAAGGCCGTCACAATCACACTCCTTTCTTGAAGGAGAAGTTCGCACACAACATGGGCAGCAGGCGGTGACTGGAGAAGCCAGAGGCTGCCTGCACCCCTCTCCCCACTCCAGGAGGACATGCTGGACATCACGGGCAGGAGGCAAATTATGGCTGTTGCGAGTGGCAAAGTTGGAGGAGATATCGTGCAGGGTCACTTCAGTCCTACCCTCTTTCTGCCTTCTCATTTCTATCTCACCCTACTCAATTCGCATGACAAACTGCAGCTGCTTTGCAGCCACTCATCTCCCTCTGCTCTCCCGTCACACTAAAAGATAACCCTTGTATGTCTCTTTCATTTGAGGTGTGATCTTTTTGTGCCGATGGGCATTGTTTGTTTTCCCACTGGTGGCCCAGGGCACTACATGCTATTGAAATGATACTGAAATCATGCACAGAAAATGCCACATGCCCAATAGGCTTCATGGCTGGAACCCTAAAGTCGCCTTGAGCACTGGAGATGATCTGCACAGATTGGTACCCTTTCCACATCTTATGAACATGCCCAGAGGTTTGTGTACACTGAATAATTCCTAAATCAGAACACAAAGTCTGTTCGTATAAGCAACTTAAGATATTTGGGAACATTGATTTAGACTTTATCTGTGGCTCGATGTTATGCACTTATGCAGCCCACAAAGACAAAAAGCTTGGACACCCCCTGACTTAGTACTGCTTACTCAGCCTGTCACTATCAGGCTCCCTGTGGATCCAGTCTAAGGGAGACTTCTGGGTATCCTTATATGTGTGACAGATTGTTACATACCTGTAATTTAGTGAATATTAATTAGAGTATCACAGGCTTCGAAAGAAATCAACCACATGAATATTCCCGGCACTCAACGGACTTGGACTTGTGCACATAAAATGGGAAAGCTATAGATTTAAATGAAAACAAAAACTCATATTAAAGCAAGAGTGCCATCTACAGATAAAAAGTCAATGTAATTTGTTTTTAATAATTTAAAGAATGAAGACATTTCAGGCATAAATAATATTTCTGCGCTTTAGTGCTGGAATGGCTACAGACCATTATTAATGAGATCAGCATGTGTACATATTCAATCAGAAATGTTTCTGGATCTGATCTCTGAAAGCACAGCATGGGTAGACTTTAATTGAAACAATGAATGTTTCTGTGCACAGCTGCAACTAATTCATCTGCGGCTGAATAAGTTTCATTTCTTTCCCAGGTATATTTGAATTTGTCAATTCTATTAATATGGTAATAGTATTAAAAGAAGAAAAACGGTGGTGAAACAACTGCATTACTGTAATATTCTTAATTAAATTATACAGGGAGAGCAACTCATCTGTACTACATTTGCCTAACCTTTACTGAGTTGACATATTGGCTTGAGTAGTCTGTTCTTTTCATGACGAACTTACCTCAGAGGCACTTGGGCAGCCTGTCAAATGTTGTTTTGATTTTTTGGAAGCCTTCATTATTACTTGTTATCTTTTTAAGATCTAGTTCACTCTTGTTTAGAGCATGCACTACTTGGTAAAAATTGGAAAACTTTGTTTCATTCCATCAGTGGGAAAGTTTCAAATGTAAGAATTGAGTAAGCTTACTGCTGGCACCATGAAAAGTGTATTGTAAACATAAACTATAAAACAATAGTTTATGTTCAATTGCCAAAGAGTTTACAAGAGATGTGGGCCTATTTATGACATAACAACAATAATAATTTCTGTCCTGTTGCCCAGAGAATAGCTGCTTAGTTTAACTGAACACTGGAAAACAAACTTTCTGCAGATTATGTAGATATATTTACATCCTGCTAATATTTGTCATCTTGTGCATCAAATTCACAGGAATTCTTTGGAAAGCTTTTTTCTCCCACTTTCTACCAAAATGTAGCCGGGGTTGACTGTCGTCCAGTATTCCCATGCTGCATTTGGATGTGGCTAAGATTGGGAATTCACTCTGAGAAATCCTGTGTCCACGGTACAGCTCATTGGAGTTGCAGCACACCACTTGCTAGAGACCTTTCTTACAGAGTTATAAATAGAAATAAGATAAAATAACATCTCCCCCCTGCCCAAACGGAGGAAAAATAAATAACCATAAGATATACGGCTACTGTACTTCAAAACTAAGGAGCAATAATATTAGACCAGAAATAAATATACAAAATCAGATAAAATAAATTAGACAACATACTTTTCATATCTTGTGCAACTTAGAATAAAAGTTTCGCTGTTCCATGAATCACATTATTTATATTTTCTGGAAGAGTCCTAAGTCCGCATTCCAGACAACAATTAAGTATTTAAGCAGTGAGCTATCTCTATAAACTTGTAATAATAACAAGCTTCACAAAAAACTAAAAAGGAAACAAAAGTAATTAAATTAAAATAATAGGTAAAGGAATGAAACTAATGGCAGTGGATGAAATAACACTCAATCATAGGACGATTCCAGAGAATATAGATGGAACAGAGAAATATAGAATGGGAAGATAAATAATTAAAAACAAATCAAGATAGATAGGCTAGCTGGAATATAATACTGAATAACAAGTGCACACCAAACTAGATGCCAGTGTTGAAGCCATGTGAATATTTAGAACACAAAATTGGAAAGAAATCTTCTTACAAGTCACAGAGACCACCAACAATGTTAAAGGTGAATCCCATTGTATCTTAGCATAAAGACCAGGACTGTAACAGCAATATGTGGGTTTAGACCTTTGGTTAAAGAGCTCACATTTGTATAGCACTTTTCATGTCCTCATGACATCCCAAAGCACTTTACTGCCAATGAATTACATTGAGTTACATTGAATCTACAGAACAGAAGCAGGCCATTCAGCCCAACTGGTCTATGCCGGTGTTTATGTTCCACACGAGCCTTCTCCTTCCCTACTTCATCTAACCCCTATTAGCATACCTTTCTATTTCTTTCTCCTTCGTGTGCTTATCTGGCTTCCCATTAAATGTATCTATGCTATTTGCCTCAACTACTCCTTGTGGTAGTGCGTTCCACATTCTTACCACTCTTTGGGTAAAGAAGTTTCTCCTGAATTCCCTATTGGATTTATTAGTGACTATCCTATATTGATGACCTCTTGTTTTGGACTCCCCCACAAGTGGAAACATTTTCTCTACATAGAATTGCAAAGAGTACTACCCTATCAAACCCTTTCATTATCTTAAAGTCTTCTAAAGAATTAGGCGTGTCAGCAAAGTTGAAGCCCATGGAATAAAGTGGGCAGTAGCAGCATGGATATGAAATTGGCTAACTGTCAGGAAACAGAGAGTAGTGGTGAGTGGTTGTTTTTCGGACTGGAGGAAGGTGGTGTTCTCCAGGGGTTGGTACCAAGACCACTGCTTTTTTTGATACATATTAATGATTTGGACTTGGATGTACAGGGCACAATTTCAAAATTTGCAGATGACACAAAACTTGGAAGTGTAGTAAACAGCGAGGAGGATAGTAATAGACTTCAAGAGGACATAGACAGGCTGGTGCAATGGGCGGACACATGGCAGATGAAATTTAACGCAGTGAAGTGCAAAGTGGTTGGCAAACTTTTTTTAGTTTGGCAGGAAGAATGAGGAGAGGCAATATTAACTAAATGGTGCAATTCTAAAGGGGGTGCAAGAACAGAGAGATGTCAGAGTACATGTGCACAAATCTTTGAAGGTGGCAGGACAGGTTGAGAAAGCCATTAAAAAAGCATAAGGGATCCTGGGCTTTATAAATAGAGGCATAGGGCCCGATATTAGGAGGGCGGCGAGTTCGGAGTGGGGGATCGACTGGGCGCGTGGGTAACGCGCCCAGTGAAATCGGGGTGATCCGCACGCAATCGCAGGCTAATTGAAGCCACTTACCTTTGCTTCCGGGTTTCGCGCTGGAAAGCTGCGCAGCGGGTGGACTGTGCATGCGCAACATAGGCTGTCAGCTGGAGGAGCCCTATTTAAAGGGGCAGTCCTCCACTGACTGATGCTTCAGAAAATAGGAAAGATTGCAGCATGGAGCAGCCCAGGGGGAAGGCTGCTCCCAGGTTTAATGATGCCTCACTCCAGGTCTTACTGGATGGGGTGAGGAGGAGGAGGAGGATGGAGATCTTCCCCCCCGGTGGGCAGGAGGAAGTGGACTGCCTCTGCCACCAAGAAGGCCTGGCTCGAGGTGGCAGAGGAGGTCACCTGCACCACCAACATATCACGCACCTGCATACAGTGCAGGAGGCGCTTCAATGACCTAAGTAGGTCAGCCAAAGTGAGTACACTTACTCATTCCCCTACACTACCACTGCCACATCACTGCCCCCACCCCACATCTCCTTCTGCACTGCCAACACTACTCTATCACATCACTCCTCACACCCACTCAAAGCTCATCCTCATCTTACCTGCACTTACTCACCTCGCCAGTACTCATCCCACCACTACCACTCAACCCAATCCTCATACAATCTCATAGTTGTATCTCATACTCACCCTCTCATGCATCTCTTTCACAGTCAGCCTCACCCAACCTGCCAATACCTGTGTTGCAGCCACAGGGCATGCATCACATATGTGCAGTAGGAAGCGTAAAGCAAACGTGTCGTGAGCATGAAGGGTGTTTGAGGGTTTGTCTATATTTGATTTCTGATCAACTCACATAACATATTATATTGTCACCACTACTGCCACGTCTTTGCTAATCTTGTCTGGTTTGTTCAATAATGCCCTTTCCTGAGGATCACTATGAAGATCCACAATTGATGCCACCCATTGTGTTACTGCAGAGTGGGTGTAGGTGTATTTGCAGAGCTCTTTTGTGCAGACGACTGAGAGACGTTGGCAATGTCCCCAGTGGCACCCTGGAAGGATGCGGAGGAGAAGTTGTTAAGGGCAATGGTGACTTTGACAGCGACAGGTAAGAAGATGGTGCTCGGGCCAGCCGGGAGCAGCTCGGCATGAAGGAGGCTGCAGATGTCCACGAGTACATGTCGAGTGACTCTGAGCCTCCATGTGCACTGCTGCTCAGAGAGGTCCAGGAAGCTGAGCCTCGGTCTGTAGACCCTGTGGCGAGGGTAGTGCCTTCTGCGACACATCTCTCTCTGCCGTTGCCCTCCCTCCTGCTGTGCAGGTGGATGTGTCACAGCACTGTGTTGTGGAGCTCCACGTGTCAGAGGTGGACGGTGTGGCCGGCGAGGCTGGTGATGCTGTTCGCCCTCCGAGGAGGTCATGACTGCAGCTACGGCGGCCCCCATCCAGAAGATGTACGTTTGAGGGGGTCCGCAAGGTAGGTAAATGTGTCTGCACACCGGGGTAAGTGTGCAAGTTTGTGAATTTTATTGTTAGGAGGAGGGTGGTGGAGGCAAAACTTTGTCCACAGTGACAGAGTGGCCTCCTGCAATGAGTGAGGGTCTCCCCCCACCACCTGTCAAATGGACCTTTGCAGCTGCCACAGGCTGATGGCTGCAACACGTCCATTTCAACTGGGAGTTTTCCTCAGTACGGGAAACAGTCCCAGTTGATCTGAAAATCCCATCCCTGCTAAAATATCAGGTCAATCAGGTCTGTAAACGACCTGAAGTACCTGGTTAATTACTTCAAGTGGCACCCCGCCGGCTTTAATTGCCGCGGGAGTCCCACATGCGGGGGCTGCGTGTGCATGTCAGCACGCCACTGGGGGACCCGGAAGTGGGCGGGTTGGAGCCGGGCTCCAGACCCGCCCAGGGAATCCCCAATATTCGCAGCCCCCCCCGCCACGAACGCACCCGCTTTTGGGGGTGCGAAAATCAAGCCCATAGAGTACAAAAGCAAGGAAGTTATGTTGACTAATTTGATTGAATTTTTTGAGGGGGTGACTGGGCGTGTGGATGAGGGTAACGCAGTGGATGTGGTATACATGGATTTCAGTAAGGCCTTCGATAAAGTCCCCCACAGGAGACTGGTCAAGAAGGTACGAGCCCATGGAATCCAGGGTGCCTTGGCACTTTGGATACAAAACTGGCTTAGTGGCAGAAGGCAGAGGGTGATGGTCGAAGGTTGTTTTTGTGACTGGAAGCCTGTGGCCAGTGGGGTACCACAGGGATCGGTGCTGGGTCCCTTGCTGTTTGTGGTCTACATTAATGACTTGGATATGAATGTAAAAGGTATGATCAGTAAGTTCGCTGATGATACAAAAATTGGTAGGGTGGTAAATAGCGAGGAGGATAGCCTCAGTCTGCAGGACGATATAGATGGGTTGGTCAGATGGGCGGAACAGTGGCAAATGGAATTTAACCCGGAAAAGTGCGAGGTGATGCACTTTGGAGGGACTGACAAGGCAAGGGAATACACAATGAATGGGAGGACCCTAGGCAAGACAGAGGGTCAGAGGGATCTTGGTGTGCAAGTTCACAGATCCCTGAAGGCGGAGGAACAGGTAGATAAGGTGGTAAAGAAGGCATATGGGATACTTGCCTTTATTAGCCAAGGCATAGAATATAAGAGCAAGGAGGTTATGATGGAGCTGTATAAAACACTGGTTAGGCCACAGCTGGAGTACTGTGTGCAGTTCTGGTCGCCACACTACAGGAAGGATGTGATCGCTTTGGAGAGGGTGCAGAGGAGATTCACCAGGATGTTACCAGGGCTGGAGCGCTTCAGCTATGAAGAGAGACTGGGAAGATTGGGTTTGTTTTCCTTGGAGCAGAGGAGGCTGAGGGGGGACATGATTGAGGTGTACAAAATTATGAGGGGCACAGATAGGATGGATACTAAGGAGCTTTTTCCCTTCGTTGAGGGTACTATAACAAGGGGACATAGATTCAAGGTAAAAGGCGGGAGGTTTAGAGGGGATTTGAGAAAGAACTTTTTCACCCAGAGGGTGGTTGGAGTCTGGAACTCACTGCCTGAAAGGGTTGTGGAGGCAGGAACCCTCACAACATTCAAGAAGCATTTGGATGAGCACTTGAAATGCCATAGCATACAAGGCTACGGACCAAATGCTGGAATATGGGATTAGAGTAGACAGGGCTGATGGCCGGCGCGGACACGATGGGCCGAAGGGCCTCTATCCGTGCTGTATAACTCTATGACTCTATGACTCTATGAAAACACTGGTTCAGCCACAGCTGCAGTATTGTGTCCAATTCTGGGCACCGCACTTTAAAAAGGATGTGAAGGTCTTAAAGAGGGTGCAAAAAAGATTTACTAGAATGATTCCAGCGATGAGGGACTTCAATTATGTGGATTGACTGTAGAGGCTGGGGTTGTTCTCCTTCGAGCAGAGAAGATTAAGAGGAGATTTGATAGAATTATTCAAAATCATGAAGGGTTTAGATAAAGTAAATAAAGAGAAACTGTTCCCATTGGCAGAAGGGTCATGAGCCAGAGGTAAAAGATCACATCACTATTTTGAAGAAAAGCAGGGGAAAATTGGCTGCAGCATCCCCTACATTACAACATTGACTACAGTTCAAAAGAACTTGATTGGCTGTAAAGCATTTTGTGATGACCTGAGGTCATGAAAGGCGCTATATAAATGCAATTTCTTTTTTTCCTTTTGCTAAAAATAAGGAACAGAAAAAAACTCCTCAAAATGACAGACTAAGCAACAAAAATATTGATTTTCTGTGTACATAGTATAGGTATTTATGGAAAAATTGATGAAAGACTGAAGTGTGCATTAGCAAATAGTAAATATTACATTGATATTATACAGAAATCCGTTATAATAGTCTGAAGTTTTCTTGTAGATCCCAAGAACCGACTGTTTATTTTGTAATTTGCTGTTCAATGTTACAGTTTACAAATTAAGAACATTCACAAAAATGAAGCAATCATTCAAGAAAAGTTCAACTGGGGGAGTCATTTTACATTAAACTAACAACTCTCTAAATAATATATGCATCTGCCGTTGTTTTATTTAGTTACTAACGTTTACACAAACAAATTTTTACAATTATATCTTCACAAAAACATATATATTCTGTTAATAGTTATGGTTAAGTGAGTATATGTTTACCATTTATTGAAGCAAGATCAAAGAATAATGCACTGCTGATGTTGTTGTTTGAGTATCTGGTTTATTGAGAATTAGTACAAAGGGATTCAGTTCCAACATACTAAACATGAATAATAATATTCCAGAACCTTATACTATAAACAGAAATGTTACCATAGTTGTAATATTTGAGTCTGACTTTTAATATTTTCTCTCAAAATAAGATGTTGAAAATATTTTTAACAACCAGAGAATTCTGGAATAGAAAAGGGGCCAGGGAAAAAATGAAGTAAAAGCCAAGAAAACTCCCTTGGGTTTTCAGTGCAGCTGCAGTGAACTCATTTACCTCTGCAAACATCTACAGGCTAATCATGGAGGAAGTAAAGTACTCAAACTAATGAGAAGGTGTGCACTCTGCTGACCGATGAGTCAAATACAGGCTTTCGGGAATTCTCCATAGTCTTAAGAATCTGAGTAAAAATGTATGGAATCTTAAGATTCCTTACATTTATCCACCCCAGTCCATCACTGGCATCTCCACATCATGGCTAAAAATGTATGGCCCTGCCAAGATGTGAGTAAAGAGAGATGAAGCAAGAGAGGCAAGAGTCAGCTCAGCTGCCAGGAACTACTTGTACAGAGTTCAGTTTAATTGGTGACAAAAGTAGAATTGGAATGATGACATTTTTTTCTTTCATTTTTATTTTTCAGTAGGATTGTTGAGGGCTTTTTGGATGTGAGTGATGGGGAGTTTGTGCTACTGAGTGACCAGATGCTGGAATTATGGGGCACATTTTGTCTTTAGAAAGGAATTGTCCTTTAATACTTCTCATGCACCTAACTGGACACTTAACCACTGTTAATGCCTTAAAGTTCAATAAACCAGCTGCGGAGTGTCCAATTATTAGAGGGAATGTTTGAATGCCAACTGACAAAAAGCCCATTCCCTAACAAATCCTTGCAAGAATTGCTAAGCGCAGTAAGGACTGGTGGACGCACACTTTTGGTGAGTGAGGACAGCCCCCTAGCAAGCATCGAGGATGCAAAGTGTTGCAATATGTGTCAGTCAGGTTCAGTATGGGTTCCATCATTCTCCACTTGCCCAGGCGGGTGACTGTATTGCAGTGCATTTGCTGCCTAATCGGAAGTGCACAATATTCCATGTGCTTCCAGGCTGCCTCTCCTCCTCCTCTTCCTGCTTTTCTGGGATATATCTGCCAATGGTCGTGGACAGAAAACTCTTCTGTATTATTCCACTTCTCCCACTGCTTTAGTGATCTTTTGAAATCTTCCCCTTTGTTAAGTTAACTAACTGCAGCTTTTAGCTGTAAAACTGCATCTACAATGATGCACGACTTCATTAATGACTTTAACAAGCTAAAATTAGCCCTTTCATCATTTTTCACCAGCACTTTTGAGGGGAAGCAGTGCTCGCAGCATTGCGAAACTTGAATAAATTATCTGTTAGTGCTCACTTTTACCCATGTCTACTTTATCACTAAGATTGGCAAACCCAGGGTTCTGTCCTGGATTGCTTTTTTTCGCTGTTTATACCAATGATTTGGATCTAGGGACTCAGGGAGTGATATTCAAATTTGCAAATAATATTAAAATAGGACGCATTGTAAATAATTCTGAGGACCAAAGGAAGCTGCAAAGAGATATTGATAAAATGATGCACTGGACAAAAAAATGGCAGATTGAATTCAATGTCACTAACTGTGAGGTGGTACATTTTGGTTAAAAAATAAAAGTAATTATACTTTGAATGGGAAAAGATTGGGTGATGTGGAAGAGGAGAGAGATTTGGGGGTTCAGGTTCACGAGACCTTAAAAGCAGCACCACATGGCATAAGGCCATTAAAAAAAAGCCATTGGAGTAGTGGACTTTATGGCAAGAAGCACAGAGTATAAAAGTCAAGATGTATTGGTAAATTTACATAAAACCTTAGTATGATCATGGCCGGAGTACAGTGTGCAGTTTTAGGCTCCACACTATAAGAAGGGCTTTGAGGCAATGGAGAGAGTTCAGCGCAGATTCATAGGATGCTGCCTGGTATAAGAAAAAACAAATATGAAGAAAGACTTGAAAATTTAGGGCTGTTTTCATTAAAACAGAGGAGATAATGGGGTGATTTAAATTATGAAGGGATGGGACAGAATACATAGAGACAGACTGATTCCAGTAATTATGGGGTCTGGAACAATGGGACATTGATATAAGATTAAATGTAAGAGATTTAGGTCAGAGAACAGGAGAAACACTTTTACACAGAGGGTTGTGAGACTGTGGAATGCACTACTGGAGTTAATGATTGAAACAGAGACCATGTCAAAATTTAAGAATTTATTAAGACATTTATTTAGGTGGTTGAATGAATAGGGAATAAAGGGATATGGGAACAGAACGAGCACTTGCTAGTGTGGAGGGTAAACACCAACGTGGACTGGTTGGGCTGAACGACCTCTTTCCATGTTACAATTTCCATATAATTATATGTTAAAGTTCATATTTATGATTGGGGTTGAGCAGATCTTTTTGCTAAACCTTTATGATGCCATGTTCTGCTTCTACATTTAGAGTTGTATTACAAATTACTTCCATCATCTCTTCTGACAAATATAATTAGTTGGTAAATGATATTATAGTGGGTGGGCTAAGCCCTGTTGTCATGCCATATGCCAACCAGTGGATACTAGTGAGTTTTTTCCATTTGCACAGTATAAATCATATCATGGAAATTGTGTTTTCTGCTCCAGTCAGTTGTACCTCAAGCACCAATGCTCTTTTCATAGTTTAGTATTCACCAACATAGATGTTAACAAAAGCACTTTCACCATTTTGAATGAACAACTCATTGCCAAGAAATGAATCATGCCGTATGGCTGTTGTTTGTTTTATTACACTTGTCCTTTAGTTACAACTCAACATCATACATACACATTGATAGAAAATAGTGGACAAACTACAGTGCATAGTGTTGCCAACATTTATGATTCACTCTTGTCCTGTGATTTGTGGAAGTCTTTTAAATGCTCATGATTTACATGAGAATTTTACATTAGCATTAAAAAAAACTGCTGTAAATCACGAGACTCCCAAGTGAATTGTAAGTGTTTGCAATACTGAGTGTAGCAGATGCAGTGTGGATGCAGTTGTTTCTTTTTAAAAGAGTACAGACGATATGCTTGGCAACCTGTTTTTGTTTGTTTAAAAGGGAGGTAATGATGTTAATATACAATTAATATATAATTGCATGGATAGAGTGAGATATCATGGTGCATGGCTCTTCTGGGCCTCCTAAAAATACTTTTGCATGAAGGCAATGTCCCTTTAAGGAAAGCAGCATATTGTACATCAATGTGATATGTACTCGATTCATGTCCAACTCGTTGTTTGGCATTTCTTTGTATAAAGCCACTGAACTCACTATGATTTGGCACTAAGTGTTATTCTGGGGAAAAAATGCTGCAGTTTGTTTGTCAAGGGGTATACATAATGTGCAAGAGGTAGTTATCTCTCCAATTCAGGAGGAGTGTGATCTGTATGCGAACTTGGTGAAATTTGAGAAAGACATATAAAGTGCCATTGCAGTCATGATCACATCCATATGTGATCATTATACTCCAAAAAGGTCAACCACCAATAAATCTGCATATTTCTCAGCTGGAGAGGCTATATCATTTAAAATATTATCTAAGCTCTACTCCATAAATATAAGCATCAGCCCGGCTCAGTTAGCAGCACTCTTGCCTTTGTGTCAGTAGATCAAGTCTCACTCCAGGACTTGAGCTCATAATCTAGGTTGGCACTTCAGTGCAGTTTTCAGGGAATGCTGCATTGCCTGAGGTGCTGTCTTTCAGGTGAGACATTAAACCAAGGTCCAGTCTACTTGTTGAGGTGGACATAAAAGATCCCATGGCAGTGTTTGAAGAAAAGCAGGGAGTTCCTCCCTCAACCAACACCACTGAAAACAGACTAGCCGGTTATTCATCTTATTTACTGATTGTGAGATCTTGCAATCTGCAAATTAACTGCTGTGTTTACCTACGTAATAACAATGACTACATTTCAAAAGTAATTAATTGGTTACGAAGCACTTTGAGATGTTCTAAGGATTTGATAAGCTGCTACATAAATACAAGTTCTTTTTTCTTTAAAATTAGTTCGCACTGCTAGGCCAGTGCGAATTGGGCACAGGGCACAATCTCTGCACCCAAACAGGAAGGCCCGAGCCCCGATCGAAATTGGGCCTCAGGCCTCATCTGAATAATTGGGTCTAGCTGCTGTTGCCTGTCACGCCTCCAGAGGCAGCTTGACCGTGTGGCTCGATTCAATTTGGGCCGCTTGCCTCTCTGGCAATTGTGGGCAATGTGCACTTGAATCTTTCATAAGTGATCTCTGTGGACAAGGCTCCCTGCCGGTAGGGCAAAGTTGGAAAATAACCCCTTAGATACTGTGTAATGAAAAATCACCAGGTACTGGTTTGTGGTGTCAGCCAAGTGCTGTGCTTCATGAATTTCACACCTACTAATGCACTTAAGTCTACTGACTATAAGAATATTCATGCAGCAAACAGGCCTCATCCATGCTTTCATTACCTCCAGACTCGACTATTCCAATGCTCTCCTGGCCGACCTCCCATCTTCCATCATCCGTAAACTTGAGCTCATCCAAAACTCTGCTGTCTGTATCCTAACTCGCACCAAGTCCCGTTCACCCATCACCTCTGTGCTCAATGACCTATATTGGCTCCCACTCCACCAAAACCTTGAATTAAAAATTCTCATCTTTGTGTTCAAATCCCTCCATGGCCTCGCTCCCCGCCGCCCCCCCAACATCTCTGTAACCACTTCCAACCCTACAACTCTCCGAGAATTCTGGTTCCTCCAATTCTGGCCTCTCGTGCATCCCCGATTTCCTGCGCCCCATCATTGGCGGCCGTGCCTTCAGCTGTCTAGGCCCTAAGCTCTGGAATTCCCTCCTTAAACCTCTCTGCCTCTCCATCTCTCTCTCCACCTTTAAGACGCTCGTTAAAACCTACCTCTTTGACCAAGCTTTTGGTCATCTGATCTAATATCTCCTTTGGCTCGGTATCAATTTTTGTCTGATTAAGCTTCTGTGAAGTGCCTTGGGACGTTTTCCTATGTTAAAGGCGCTGGATAAATGCAAGTTGTTGTTTATGGTGCATTGTTTTGTTTTAAGCTTTTTTGTTCAAAGACTAAGGTTTGTTGTTTCTACTTAAAATGCATTGGAAAAGTGTTATTTTAATATGCCAAGTTTTGGATAGCAGTATAACAAGGTTATATGAAACCATACTAATATTTGGTGCATACTAAAAATAAGAACATTATTGGTTTTATACAGACCCCAAGATCCTACACCTTTTGTATCATCAGGAGAGCTTCATAAATGTTATGTTTATTTGAGGTTTTTTATCCTGATATTCATTAATAAACTTATATACTGGGGGAGCTGAGTAGTAGAGTAAAGTACTGTGAGGACACTTTCACCTTAAGACTTTGAGTTCAAATCCAGTCCAGACAGATGTGATATATAATGAGTTTGGACTGTCTCAACCCAGTTCCTAGTGAGCATGGACCTACACTATAAAGTTGTCTCCAATTCAGCACTAAATGGCAGGCCTAGAGATGGCTGGCATGGGAAATAAACAAATGCCATACTGGTGCAGTAAGAACAGCTCTTCTGAGGTTGGGGCTGAAGAATACTGCTGAGACAGTGTAAAGGGAGCTTTATTCTGCACTTATCTGTGCTATATTTGACTTTAATGCTGGCACTGGGTGCCCAAAATTGAAAAATTTCCATTCCTTCAGCATTAACATCCTTCGATTTGATGAGCTTAAAAAATATTATTAAAAATGAAATTTATTTTAGGAAGAAAGATGAAACTAGGGTTTGAATTTCTTTGGAGGTTCTCTAGATCATAACTTTGGTGGAAGATTCGTGGAAACTCCAGAGAAATAGTGTAAACAGTGTTAACACCCTTTTTGCGGGATTACCACGGATCTTCTGCCAAAGATTATCCATGACCACCACGGAATAGAGAGTTGTATATTGGAGTTTGTAGATGACACTAAATTGGGTGGCACAGTAAGTAGTGAAGATGGGTGCAGGAAGTTACAAAGGGACATAGATAGATTATGTGAGTGGGCAAAACTGTGGCAAATGGAGTTCAACGTAGGGAATGTGACGTCATCCATTTTGGATCCAAAAAAGACAAATTGGAGTATTTTCTAAGTTGTAAGAAACTGGGAACTATAGAGGAGCAAGGAGATTTGGGTGTCTATGCACACAAATCACTCAAAGTTAGTGGACAGGTACAAAAAAGCAATCAAAAAATGAGACCTTTATCTCAAGGGACTAGAATACAAAGGGGAGGAAGTTATATTTCAATTGTGTAGAGCCTTGGTCAGACCCCATCTGGATTACTGCATTCAATTCTGAGCACTGCATCTCAAGAAGAATATATTGGCCTTGGAGAGGGTGCAGCGCAGATTCACCAGTATGATACCGAGGCTAAAGCTGGAATTTAAAAGATTAAGGGATGATTTGATCAAAGTTTTCAAGATGTTAAGGGAAACTGTTAGGGTAGATAGAGAGAAACTATTTCTGCTGGTTGGGGAGTCTAGGACTAGGGGACATAGCCTAAAAATTAGAGCCAGGACTTTCAGGAGTGAAGTTAGAAAACACTTCTACACGCAAAGGGTGGTAGAAGTTTGGAACTCTCTTCCGCAAATGGCAGTTGATGCTAGCTCAATTGTTAAATTTAAATCTGAGATTGATAGATTTTTGTTAACCAAAAGGTATTAAGGGATATGGGGCTAAGGTGGGTATATGGAGTTAGGTCATAGATCATCCATGATCTCATTGAATGGCAGAACAAGCTCGAGGGGCTAAATGGCCTACTCCTGTTCCTGTGATGCTATATACTGGGGCTAACAGGGTTCAATTATGAGGACAGGTTGCATAAACTTGGCTTTTATTCCCTTGGATATAGAAGATTCAGGGGTGATCTAATCAAGGTGTTTAAAATGATAAAAGGATTCGCTAGGATAGATAAAGGAAACTATTTCCTCTGGTGGGGAAATCCAGAACAAGGGGCCATAATCTTAAAATTAGAGCCAGGGCATTCATGTGTGAAATCAGGAAGCACTTCTTCACACAAAGGATAGTCGAAATTTGGAACTCTCTCCCCCAAAAGGGTCAATTGAAACTTTCAAGACTGAGATTGATAGACTTGTGTTAGGTAAGGGTATCAAAGGATATGGAGCAAAGGCAGGTAAATGAGGTTGAGGTTCAGATCAGCCATGATCTAATTGAACGGCTGAGACTCCTATTTCTATGTTCCTATGTTCCTAAGTTACAGTGGATGATTGGGAGATGGGGACAACCCTTCTGTAAATTCTACCCCATAGTTTTTAGATTTATAATACTGTTTAGATAAATGGTGAGGCAATCGAAGCATATCGTTCACATGTACAATGAAAATGGGATTACTTATCCCTTTTATTCACGCCCGTGTATTTGGTTTGTAGTCCACCTGATTTACATGTCAGCATGCTACTTTAGTGATTGACACTAGTGACCACCTGTTCAGTTATCTAGTAGGGAAGCTGTTCATCTAATTTCCTTGCAATTGTAATAAATTCAGGCTTTTAAAATACTGATTTTTATCAGGCTCTTCGTGTGACTGGACCTTATACCCTGTGAATAGAAAGGGTGATTCTTGCACACCTTACCTTTGCAGAGGTTGCACGGCCCAGGTCTAATAATTAACCCAACCATAGTACATTAGGTAGTAAAGCTGGATACCAAATAATGAGGTACTCAAAAGAATTTGAAAACCATCAAGAGAGAAAAACTTTGGGTATCTTTAACAGTTAAAAAGCATATACTATTTGTGTGGTAAGTGTGGATGGGATCAACAACAAATTAATTAAAGTCATGTGTAAATTGAAAATGCTGTTGGGAGGTCTGAGCTCAGCAGTTTGCATATAAGGGGCGTCATTTTAGCACCCGCTATTGGGTGCGTTCCTGGCGGGGGGGCTCTGAAAATCGGAGAATCCCGGAGCTGGACCGGAGCCCGCCCCAAACCCGCGCACTTCCAGGTTCCCCGCTGACGCGCCGGCGTGCGCGCGCAGCCCCCGCTGGTGGGAATCCCGCAGGCAATTAAAGCCAGCGGGATGCCACTTGAAAGTATTTATTTAGGTATTTCAGGTCATTAACTGACCTGATTAAGGGATTATGTGAGGAGAGGTGGGATTTTGGAACAAACTGGGACTGTTTCCCACACTGGGGGAAACACTCCCAGGTCAAATGGACGTGTTGCAGCTGTCAGCCTGTGGCAGCTGCAAAGGTCCATTTGACAGGTGGTGGGGGGGGGGAGACCCTCACCCATTGCAGGAGGCCACTCTGTCACTTGGGACAAAGTTTGGCCTCCACCACCCTCCTCCCGACAGTCAAAGTCACCAACTTGCACACTTACCCCGGGGTCCGGAGAAATGTACCTACCTTGCGGACCCCCTCAGATGTACATCTTCCAGATGGGGGCCGCCGTAGCTGCAGTCATGACCCCCTCAGAGGGCGAACAGCATCACCAGCCTCACCAGCCTCACCAGCCTCGCCATCCACGCCGTCCACCTCTGACACGTGGAGCTCCACAACAGAGTGCTGTGACACATCCACCTGTACAGCAGGAGGGAGGGCTACCGCAGAGAGAGATGCGTCGCAGAGGGCACTACCCTCGCAACAGGGTCCACAGACCGAGGCTCAGCCTCCTGGACCTCTCTGAGCAGCAGTGCACACGGAGGCTCAGAGTCACTCGACATGTAGTCGTGGACATCTGCAGCCTCTTTCATGCCGAGCTGCTCCTGGCTGGCCCGAGCACTATCTTCTTACCTGTCGCTGTCAAAGTCACCACTGCCCTCAACAACATCTCCTCCGCATCCTTCCAGGGTGCATCCGGGGACATCGCCGATGTCTCTCAGTCGTCTGCGCAGAAGAGCCCTGCAAATACACCTACACCCACTCTGCAGTAACACAATGGGTGGCATCAGTTGTGGGTCCTCATAGTGATCCTCAGGAGCGGGCATTATTGCACAAACCAGACAGGATTCGCGAAGACATGGCAGTAGTGGTGCCAATATAATATGTAATGTGAGTTGTTCAGAAATTCAATATAAGTAACAACCATGACAAACCCTCAAACACCCTTGTGCATCCCCTTCATGCTCACGACACGTTTGCCTTACGCTGCCTACTGCACATATGTGATGCATGCCCTGTGGCTGCAGCACAGGTAGTGGCAGGTTGAGTGAGGCTGGCCGTGAAAGAGATGCACGAGAGGGTGAGTACGAGATAGAGCCATGAGATTGTATGAGGATTGGGTTGAGTGGTAGTGGCGGGATGAGTATTGGCGAGGTGAGTAGGTTCAGGTAAGATGAGGATGAGGTTTGAGTGGGTATGAGGGGTGATGTGACAGAGTAGTGTTGGCAGTGCTGAAGGAGATGTGGGGTGGGGGCAGTGATGTGGCAGACGGAGTGTAGGGGAAAGACTACGTGTACTCACTTTGGCTGACCTACTGAGGTCATTGGACCGCCTCCTGCACTGTGTGCAGGTGGGCGATATGTTGGTTGCGCTGGTGACCTCCTCTACCACCTCGAGCCAGGCCTTCCTGGTGGCAGAGGCAGGCCGTTTCCTCCCGCCCGCCGGGAGGAAGATCTCTGTCCTCCCCCTCCTCCTCACCCCATGTATTGATATCTGGAGTGAGGCATCATTAAACTGGGAGCAGCCTTCCCCCTGGGCTGCTCCATGCTGTAATTTTTGCTATTTGTTGCAGCATCTGTCAGTGGAGGACTGCCCCTTTAAATAGAGCTCCTCCAGCTGACAGATCTTACTGCGCATGTGCAGCCCGCCCGACGCGCAGATCAGCAGTGGGGAACCCGGAAGACAATGTAAGTGGATCCAATTAGTGAATTGTCTGCTACAATCGCGCGGGAAGCTGACTAATTTCACCGGGCGCGTTACCCACGCGCCCGATAGCCCCCCCGCCAAGAACCCGCAGCCCTGGTAACATCGGGCCCAAGAAATGGAAATGGTCTGTTTTACACGAGTAAATGTTGCCTGATGTTTCCTGAACAGCCTTTGGTAACAAAGGGTAGCACCAAATAAATGTAGAAAGCTAAAGACAGGATTTAGGGGCATCTTTGGCCTTAAGGTACAGGTAGAGATAAATTAAAATTGTCACTATAGGAAAATTATTAAAGGATGTATTTTCCTCTGGCTGGACACGACAACAAAAAAAAATAGGCGTGAGTAAATAGGTTAACACGACCGGTAGTGAATGATAATGGAGCATATAATTTGTTTCCAGCACTGCCAATGGGTAGATTTTCCAACTGGCTGATTGCTGACAGGTAGAATTTGGTTGGGCGCGACTGGGAAATTGGGTTGGTAGCACTTCCGGCCAGTCCTTGCCACATGCGTGACGATTCTTGCTGTACGCCCGTGTAATCCACTCTTGCCCATTTTGAGTGGGCGCCTAATACATAGAACATGCAACGAGGGCCACCTACAGACCAGTTCCTGTTTCTGATGTGTCTGCAGAAGTCCTGCCCAACAGAATGTCCACTCATGAAAAATAAGAATAACAGGGAAGAGATTTAACATCCCAGTTAGAGACTGAAGCAACCAATTTTTGATGTTCTTTAAAATTTTTAATTTTTGAGCTATTGGCCCAGATCTCCTTGGAGTGGGGCATCTTGCAGTGTGCGCCGCTAATTAGACTTTTTCCTGCACCCTTCAGCTCGAAATTTATTTGCGCCATAACTTGCTGGAAGTGTGATCTGACAACGTTGTGGCAAGGGCAACGGGGCATCTGGGATCTTAGTGAATGTGGGACCAACAGTCTATTCTCCTTAACCACTGATTGAGAAAGAAACAGAAACAGAGGAACGACAGAGAAGGAGGGTGAATTAGAGTGGGTGAATTAGAGTTAAATCAGGTACAGAAAGAGAAATAAAGAGGGGGGAAAGAAAGATTGGATTAAGAGAGACAGAAAAAAAGAGACAGAAAGGGAAAGTAAGAAAAAGAATTTAAAATTAGCAATTTGACATTTAAAAAATTTCTAACCACAATTTACAACATGCAGGATTGTGATTGAACAGTTTAAATTGATCCCTTTCTGGGCCAGAGAGGTTGATTTTCATTGCATTAGCAATTATCAAACCATTAAAAAGGTACTTAATCTGTTAAATTGCAGCCCTAACTTTCTGCAGCAAGGTTAATGGACAATTAATGTTCAAATCCAGCAAGTTGTTAAAAATATCGGGGAGGCTAAGGGCGAGATGCCATTTGTTTCCGGAGATGTTCTGGGGACAGATCTGCATGGATGGGTATATAATGGCCCTGGAGGGGCAGGACTTCCTTAGCTTTTGCTTTGGTGGTGGTGGTCGTCATCGTCGTCGTCTGGAAGTTGTGAACATGTACCACAAAGACTCTGGAATGATGTGGCTCTGTCGGCAGGATGCACAGAATTCTGTGGGCCATGTCCAATGTCATTTCCACTTTGTTATCCAGTGCGTGAAGGGACTCGAGGATACGATGAATGGATTTTATTGGCAAAGCCACCGATCTTTACTTTTGACAGAAGAATAGATGGAATTGCAGAATGTGATCCCCAAAACACCAGTAAAAATCTTGGAATCCCATGTAATAAGAATGGAATTTAACTTATGCAGTCACTGAAAACCAGGGGCCCTGATGATTATCAGTTTAAATCGGTGATTGAGAAACAAGAACTGCGAATTTCTTATGCTTTGCCATTAACTATCCATTTTAATCATAAGGAATACTTATCTATCAATTCCCTCATTGGAGGAATCAATGATTAAAGATGAAAAAGTTTAGGAATCAGTAATTAAGGGTAATGTCCTCAGTTAGATCTACATGTTTTGTGATCAATGTATAGTTTGGCTGAGGACAATCCAGCAATTCTTTAAGATTGCCAACTTTGTTTAGTTGACATCAATCAAATTACAAATTTGACCCCTTGATTAAGGGATTTGGTACAAATTTGTTTCTGCCACACTAGTGTAATAGTCATAGCAGGAAAATCAATACTTAAAAACTAGTACATCTAAAAAAGTTTTTTAACATGTTTGGACCCTATGGTGGCCTTTTAATATTTGTAATTCTGTTTATTCTATTTAATTTTGAGCTAATGGGACCTCACATCAACTTTGTAAAATAAAAAAACACAGGTATGCAGCAAAACAACTCTCCAAACATACTTTCAGTCCCAAACAGTCACTGTTCATTTGTTATAATATTATTTTTGGTTTAGTATTGTAAAAATGGCTTGCATTCCACATAACTGTTTAAAAATATATTACTCAATTAAGCCATTATTTTGAATGAGTATAAAGGTTTTACAGCCGGCCTTCAAATGAATTGATGGTATGCTTCCTTTGCACCGTGTGGAGTTGATTTTAACTGTTGAGCAGTCGACTGGCAGAGTGGGGTTTACAATTGGGGGGGGTTGAGGGTCGAGGGGAGAGGGGATGAAGCCTGGGCCAGCAGCAGACCACAGTATTCTTGGACAAAAATAATTTTAACACTTACTTTTCCGGGCCTTTTCTGCTGTACCACCAGCTTTAACGGAGAGAAATATCCACGATGACAGTCCATCCAGGAGGCAGTTAAAATGGCATTGGTGTCCCATGTATGTCATAGGACCCCAATCTGCATAGATTACTGAGACTCCTGCCTGATTCAGGCGGGCGCTTTGGCCGTCCATTGGAAAGCCTCAGGAATAATAGTGAGGGAGCAGGAATTGGGGTGGTAAGTCCAACACTCCATTTTAACTCCGCTATCGACCCATTTCTGCCAGGCGGAGGGAATTAAAATCTCTGTGTTTCAGATTTATTATTGCATGTAATACTGCTACCTCATTCTGTTCTTCATCATTTTTGATTTTGGAAAGGAAAAATTTACAAGTTTTTCATTTAATTATTCTCTGCCTTTAGACAAAGCTATTTTATTGAACAGTAAAAAGTAGAAAAGTATTACATAAATATTGTAACTTTCACTGTTTTAATAAAACATTCTGTAATTCTGCATCGTCGACTGGGTTGGTTTTTGAATATGGTTTTTAGAAAATCCAGTTTTTGTAATTCCGTTTCATATGAACATACGAAAATGACGGGCAGGAAAAGACCAGCTGGTCCATCAAGCCTGCCCCACACTCACGATGCCTGGGACATCGTGACTAGATACTTCCGATCCCCCTGCAGCCATGTAAGTTCCTGGGAAAGGCAAAAAAATAGAAAGAAACCCAGGGCTAATAAGGAGGAAAATATCTGGAAAATTCCTCTACGACCTCCTCAGGTGATCAAAGGAGTTCACATTGACCATGCATACGTTGACTGTTAGTCCACTTACCTTTTATATGATGGGATTTCTGCCCCAGCCAAGAACTTTAGTTACTCAGATAGGTTTAAAGAGCTGGGTCAATTTACTTTAGAGCAGCAAAGACTTAGAGGCGACCTGATAGGGGCAAATAAAATAATGAACGGGCTGGATTGCGTGCCTATTGATAGATTATTTCAGTTTGACAGATTGGGGAGGACCAGGGGACATGCATTCAAACTACGCAAGGGTAGGAATAGATTAGATGGTCCAGCTCTGTGTTGAGAGTCAGCACCCACCACACAAGCTGGCAACTCATTCCAGAGGTTTACTACTCCATTGAAAAAGAAGAACCGCCTAATATCTAGTCTAAGCTAGGAATCATTCTCATAGTTCTCCTTTGAACCTTTTCCAAGGCCACTATATCACCCACCATGTGAGGGGACCAAGTGTCAGATGGTTTTAATGTCTTGCATGTAGTTTGAGAATGTTGTTTTAGACTTGCAGTCATAATATTGAGTACAAGGTAACACTTTTGTCACTGTAGTAATTGAATTAGCCAATAAGCATTTACTTTCACAGGTGACTATTTCACTATTTAAATAATGGCCCATCATTCTATTATCACTGAGGAGTTTATGCACTTATGCTTCTTCCCTATTAGTGAATGGGAGACTGATCTTATAGTACTTTCACTGGTGCCTCTAACAGCGAGTAAGCATCCTGTAACTTTGAAAGTATTGTCACTGGTGATAGTGATAAGGAGGAGGGATACATTGTAGCCAATGAAATTGAGTGTAAGATGGCGACACAAGGTTGCAGCAGGGCAATGTTTAGGTCATCCAAAGGTCAGTAAATAAACGTCGCAATTGAGTAAAGCCACATCAGAACATCATGAAACTCAATCCAAAACATTGAGTGATTTTAGTGGTTTTGACCTGACATAACACTCTTCCACTGTTGCTGATACTACTGTAACAGCCGTGCTTCTATTTAAACAAATGTGACAATGCTGTTTTGATTTAAATACAGAACAAAATCTTTATAAAGCTCAAAGCAGAACTTCCCTTTGTATAATGGAGCCACTGTGGTAAATCTTCAACCTTTTTTGCCAATTCCTTACCCTTTCTACGAGGCAGAATTTAAACCAAATGAATTAAGACTATCACCTGCAAAGAGTATGAAAATATTTTTCTTTTAAATATAACATCCAGAATTCAATGTTATATTTTTCTAATTCAAAATTTTTGTAGTGCTAAATTAACAAATCTGCTACATGAGCTGAGCTCCAGAGGTGAGTGATTGCCCTTGACATCAAACCGACATTCAACCAAGCATGGCACCAAGAGCCCTAGTAAAACTGAAGTCAATGGGGATCGGGGAGGAGGGGGGGGAAGCTTTCCAGTGCTGGAATCATACCTGGCACAAAGGAAGATGATTATGGATTGTTGGAGGCTAATCATCTCAGCCGCAGGATATCATTGCGGGAGTTCCTTAGGGCAGCGTCCTCAACCCAACTATCTTCAGCTGCTTCATCAATGACCTTTGCTCTATCATAATGTCAGAAGTAGGATTGTTCGTGAATGATCGCATAATGTTCAGCGGTATTCGTAACTCCATAAATAATGAAGCAGTCCATGCCCACATGTAGCATGACCCGGACAACAGCCAGGGTTGGGCTGATAAATGACAAGTGACATTCGTGCCACAAAAGTGCCAGGCAATGACTATATCCAACAAGAGAGAGCCTAGCTACCTCTCCTTGACATTAATGCTATTAACATTGCAGAGTTCCCCACCATCAACATCCTGGGAGTCACTTGAACAGAAACGCCAATGGATGAACCACATAAAGGTCAGAGGCTGGGTATTCTGCAGCAAGTGGCGTTCCCCAAAGCCTTTCCACCACCTTCAAGGCACAAGTTTGGAGAGTGATGGAATACTCTCCACTTGGCTGGATGGGTGCAGCTGCAACAACACTCAAGAAGTTCAACACCATCCAGGAGAAAGCAGTCCATTTGATTGGCACCTCATCCACTAACATAAACATCCACCCTCTCCATCACTGGCATAACATGGCTGCAGTATGAACTATCTACATGATGCACTATAGCAACTCGTCAAGACTTCTTCGGCAGCACCTCCAAAACCCGTGACCTCCATTGTCTAGAAGGACAAGGGCAGCAGCTGCATGGGAACACCATCACCTCCATGTTTCCCTCCAAGTCACACACCATCCTGACTTGGACACATTTCGCTGCTGTTTCATCGTCGTTGGGTCAAAATCCTGGAAATGCCTACCTAACAGCATTGTGGGAGCACTTTCACCACACGGACTGCAGCAGTTTAAGAAGGCGGCTCACCACCACCTTCTCAGGTTAACTAGGGATGGGCAATAAATGCCGGCCTTGTCAATGATGCTTACATTGCAAGAATGAATATTAAAAAAACGATTCAATTTAATATCAAGGGTATCAAGGGATATGGAGCAAAGAGTTGAGATACAAATCAGCAATGATCTAATAGAATGGTGTACAAGATTTGTTAGTTTGTCTGGACAAACTGATATTCCTGTCTGGACAAAACAACGAATGTTGTACATCTGTTAACGCATATTAACATACTTTGTTTGGCCAGAGGCAATTGGTCTGGTTTATCTGATTGTCTGCACAAACTGCTATAAGTAGAAGTCATTGTAACATGATATAAACAAAGCATGTTTGATTTGACACATTTAAAAGACAAAGGGGGTTCCATCCATTATATCACTATTAATCAAATCAAATGTGTAATTGTAAATGATAGTCTATGTATGCAGTAAATTATGTAAAGTCATAAAGTAATGTTCGCTTTCACTGAAATGATATACATGCCATGCATTTTCAGGTGTGACACATCATTACGTGAAAAGATTTTGGAGGTATCCCCAGTGGTGGTGCCCTCTACAGAGTCACCCTCAGAATGGATTGACACACTCAGCCACAATATCAGCGAACATTCACTTAGTTGCAGCTCAAGGTGGCCTTCATTGCTGGCAGTCATTGGAGGGCAGAATGCTGGCATCCAGGTATAGTACAGAGTTTGACTAATGGAGCCTCACCACTATGTGCTTTGGAATAATCTGCTGCAACAAGCAAGTTTCACTGTTTCAGAAAATATCTTGCATGCACTTAAATGAAGCCATGTTGCACTGTAACACAATTGTATCCAGCCTCTGGTAAATAGGATAAATATCTGTGAGAGTGAGAGGGACATCAACTATGACTTGTGAAAGCTTTTTATAGGATACTTCCATTTGAGAGGTTGCCTTTCACTGCCTGATTATGCAGGCAAGTGTCTTGATCGGCACAAAATAGTTAGATGTGGACAAATCATTGAAAGTGCAATAATGAGAAATATTGCTATAAAACAAAATGCAATGAACATTCATAAGGACATACCGTTGAAGCTGTCAAAAATTATGAAATGTTCATTTTGCAAATATGTGTCAAAAGGGAAATGTTTATGTTTTGAGTGACTCTTTTCTATGTATAAGTTTGTGACCTGATAAGGCAAAGCAATTATTTTTAAAACCTATTTCCTCCATAAAGCCAAAGAAATTGCACCCACAGTTCGTAAATGTGTGAATGTTCAGATAGATTGGATATTTGCTACCTGTTATTCAATAAGGGAAGGCACGTAGAGAACTCTATGCTTCAGTAACAAAGAGGATATTCACTTTTTCTGTAATGAGAGCACTTAGTGCTTCACAAAGCCTGAATAATCCTCAAGAGACCTGAAATTTTAATGTCCTTTCCTGCTTCTCCATTTTTAGAGACGGTCGAGATAATTGAGACATTTTCATAATAATGGATTGCTATGTTTAGCTGTATTGATGATATGGGTTTTGATCTGAATTAAATATTTTTTGCTCATTCAGTGGATAATCATTGGTATGGAAGAATGCTTTGTTCTTGTTTTTCTTAAATAGTTCAATGGCTAAACAGGCTTGGGAAAGGAGCAGCTTTGGGACTTAATTTAATTTGGCAAACATTTCTGTCTTAACTAACTGCCAAGTAATCTGCATCCTACCAGGTAGTTGAACCAGTGAGTCCAGAGAGAAGCTCAGTAAAACACTTACTAGGAGAAAGTTGAGAGCACATTACCTTATTGTATTCACACTTTCCCAAGAGCAAATAAATAGCTTTGATGGTTAAGTTTAGCATTTTAAGATGATAATTAACACTGTGCTTGAAGTCAAATAAAGATGCAGTGCATCATCCTTAGATTCAACTTCTTAGTGTCAACTTGGTTTAGATGGTAGCACTTTTGCCTCTGTATCAGAAGGTTGTGGGTTCAAGTCCATACCTAGGTTTGAGTTCATAATCCAGACTGATACTTCAGTGCAGTCTTGAAGGAGTGCTGTATCTTTGGAGGTGATGCCATTTGGATCAGATATTAAACTGAGATCACTTCTGCCTGGTCTGGTGGCTCATGTGGCTGTTAAATATTCCAAAGCACTCTTCAATGAAGAGCAGAGGAATTCTCCCAATGTCCTGGTTAACAGTCCTCACTTGGTCTACACCACCTAATAACAGCCTCATGGCTATTTGTGGAATGCTGTTGGTATAAAAAGACTGCTGCCTTCGCCAGTGTAACAACAGTCACTGCACTTCAAGAAGATAATTCATTGTGTAAAGTACTTCAAGACATGTCAAGATGAAAGGCACTATATACATGGAAATATTATCAACATTCATTAATATGGTGCAACGCGGACACATAACACACACACCCACCCACACAGACACATCCATCAACATAGTGCAACACACACCCAACACACACACACATCCATTAGCATAGTGCAACCATTAACATAGTGCAACGCACACATGCAACACACACAAAAACACCCAGCACACATCCATCAGCATAGTGCAACACACACACACCCAACAAACACACACACCCACCCACACACACACATACACACACATCCCCACCCAACACACATTCATTAATATAGTGCAACACACACACATACACAACATACCCAACACATACACAAACACACATCCAGCAACATAGTGCATTTTGTTTGGTGTGCACAATACTCTTTTCACCACTGCTCGGCGATGTTATTTAAAGGTGTTGAGCAGTTCCTAGATCTAGGAATTGAGGCAATTTGTGTCAGGAGACTGGATAGCAAGACTTGTACCTGGAACTTCACATCACTAAATAATTATGGGTTTTCTTATTCTTTCCTATCTCATAAAGCTCTATAAGATCACCTTTCCGATTCCCACTTTCCAGGCAGAACAGCCCAACTTTCTCCAGTCTTTCCTCATAACTTAGACTTGTAACACTAGGGATCAGCCTCATGGCTCTTTACTGCATTGCCTCCAGCACTTGAATATCTCCCTTGTGTCATACAATTCCTAATCAACTACCTTCCCTGGGAGTCATGCCATGATCATGTGTTGGGGGGGGGGGGAAACATTTTATAATCTCTAAATTTGCTCCAAGCTTATGAATTCTTTGTGGTTCCTGTAATTCAAAGCTCATTGACCAAAGTTAAACAGTTTGTTTACTTATCTTATGAGGCAGCCTTATCTACATTTGAAGAGATTGAGTATGAGGCCTGGCAGAATATAATTCTGTAGTAGAGGGACTAGGCATGTGTTGCAAAGCCTAGGGTTTTTGAACTAAGGGAATGCTAATCAAGAAACTGGAAGGATAATGGCTTTGGTCTGAGAAGTAAGAAAATGTGAGTTTGGAGGTCTCAGTGGAGTGAACAATAAGCCATGTGGGAAGTCATGTTTGATGAATGATGATTGCAGTAGACCAACTCTACAGGCAAGGGGCTCACTCCAATAGCAACTACGTTAGTTCAAATGAGAATATAAACTACTTGAGGACTACCATTGCTTGTTGAAGCATTAAACAATTACATTACAACAGGGAACACCTGGTAAATAGTGACCATAATATTAAAAGGTTTCAGTTGGCTAGCAGAACCAAAGGTACTGAGACACTACAGATAATTCTGGATTTTAAAAGGGCATACTTTAATAAAATGGCAGCAGATAAGAAACAGATCAATTGGTCAACCCTACTGGTGGGGACATGACTGAAACTGAATATAGATGGAATATTTTTAAGAGTGTATTAAAACACATACAAGCCTTGTACTTTCCTAAAGTCAAAAGAAGGGAGTGTGGCAAGAATAAGCCACAGTGATTGAGTGGTCATGTACAAAGACAAAGGCCTAGAAATTGGATCGCGCCTGAATCAGGGCACGATCCAGATGCTGCGCATGGTGCACGTACCTAAAGAGGCCAGCAGCAGGACCATGGCAAATTGGTCGGCCGGCCTCATTTGTTTATTACTGGTGAGCTGTGCGTGCCAGTCGTGGCCCCTTAGGCAGCTGGCCAATCGCAGGAGGCATCAAGGTCAACTAGCTGGGATGCTGGCCAAGGATCCAAGGTGAGTCCAGGGACAATCGGGCGGAAGGCGAGAGGTGGTTGACAGCGACTCCTGGTTTTAATGTAGAGCCAGGAAGAGCACTCCTGCTTATCCCAGCTTCATATTCAGGTAAGTATATTTTTAAAAACATATCTTTTTAGTGGCAGCCACCTATGGTCCCTTTAAGGACCACTGGTTAGGCCGCATATAGACCTGGTAATCTTGAACACAGAAGGCCCAACGCCTGCTGCGTTCAGGGCAAACCAATTTATGGTTTGGTTCCTAAAACAGGCATTAGGTCCCTTATTAGCATATTCAAGGGGCCTCACACCTGTTTTAGGTGGCCGCCGGCGTGCCTCTGTGGCCCCCAATCCAATATGATATTCAGACGCAGAAGGGTGGCCTCTTAAATGGGATCTCTTTGCACCTGTTTTCTGCCCAGAGACGATCCAATTTCTAGGCCAAAATGTCTTCATAGATTAGATTCACAGGAAAAGACCAACTGATCCATCGAGCCTTGTTTTGGTGCAACTTACGTACACCATGACTCCCACCCTGCCTGCCATGCTTGGGGGAGGCAAGAAAACAGAGAAAAAAAACCTTAGGCCAATTTACATGATCAAACAAGTTCCAGAACATCACGGTGACTGGGACATACATAACCCACCTACCTTCTTTACATAGGCATCTTGGTCATACTCAACAACTCATCCAGCTCCCTTTTGAATGTTTGCAATGAATCCACAATCTCTCCATGAGTCTGCAACTTGTTCCATAGAACGAATGACTGGCACAATATAAAAGCATCATTGCAGCTGCCAGGAAAGTGGGCACAGACCTGCACGATGCACCGCTGGTCATCACACTCCAGTTGAACATTAATAGATTGATATCTTTTGTGAACCATGAAAGTGGTTACGTTGTGCGAAGGAGCCTGCAGGGTGACATGGGTGCAGTCAATGATGCGTTCGACTAGGAGAAATCCTGTTATCTGCACAAACTCCAGAGACCTATCCTGCTGCTTCCGAAGGCCCATGGGGAGAGTGATGAGTCTGTTTGTTCTAGCAAACAAGGCATCAGTCACCTGTTTCATACATGCATGTACGGCAGATTGACTGATGTTGCAGCTGTTCTCTGCGGCAGCCTGGAAGGAGCTAAAGGCAAAGAAGTTCGAAATGCAATGGCTTTGACAGAAACAGGCAATGCAGTGCTAGGTGTAGCAGTTAGCTGCATATTCTCTTACAGGATGTGATGCAACTTTATCACTCCCTCCTTGGAGAAACAAAGCCTGCTTAAGCTATTTTCCTCATGGAAGGTCATATAGGTCTGGACCTATAAGCTCTGTTGCAAGGGCAAGAATTTCTTCAAGTGCACATCCTCCTAATTGCTGGCCCTCCAGCTGCAACTCTGGTTACTCCTTCCTCCCACTCCTCCCGCTCCCAGACAGCAATTCCTACAACCACCCCCATGATGAAATAAAGGCAATGTCTAAAGTCCTTTTATAATTCAGAGAACTATAATCGTGCCTTTGATACTGAACAAATTAAGTTCCAAATTAAGTTCCTGACTAATGAGTTAAGTGAAGGATAGGAACTCAGTTGTCAGTGTTCTTTTCTTTTAGTGTTTGCAATTTGAAAGTGGAATGTTTAATTGATTTGTGTCCAGCAACCCTCATACAGAACAATCTCTTGGCAGGGATTAAGTAATAAACAAACCATCCCTTCAGCATTCGGTACAACGATACAGCACAGGAAGGTAGGAGTTTCAACTTAGATTCAGTGACAGAAACAGGATTGGACAGTAGTGATGGTGAAGTGACATCACTGTACCTAGTAAACAACTCTGAGGAAATAAATCTCTGTCTTCATATAAACCTTGGAGATAAAGAGGCATTAGGTTGCAACCTAATTTAAAATGAGGCCTGGGTGTTAAAAAAACCCTAGGCCTGAAGTTTATACCAGAGAGTGTGTTTCACACTTGCTCCGTCCCATTGCCTGCCCGAAACTCACTTAGGATTAAAATTGACCCCAATGTGTTGCTTTGTGAATTATTTCTAAACTTAACTCTTCACCATAGGAAAAAGAGTGGCAGAGCTATAGTGATAGGGGACTCGATTGTAAGGGGAATAGACAGGCGTTTCTGCGGACGCAACCGAGACTCCAGGATGGTATGTTGCCTCCCTGGTGCAAGGGTCAGGGATGTCTCGGAGCGGCTGCAGGATATTCTGGAGGGGGAGGGTGAACAGCCATTTGTCGTGGTGCATATAGGTACCAACGATATAGGTAAAAAACGGGATGAGGTCCTACAAGCTGAATTTAGGGAGTTAGGAGTTAAACTAAAAAGTAGGACCTCAAAGGTAGTAATCTCAGGATTGCTACCAGTGCCACAGGCTAGTCAGAGTAGGAATGACAGGATAGCTAGGATGAATACGTGGCTTGAGAGATGGTGCAAGAGGGAGGGATTCAAATTCCTGGGCCATTGGAACCGGTTCTGGGGGAGGTGGGACCAGTACAAATTGGACGGTCTGCATCTGGGCAGGACTGGAACCAATGTCCTAGGGGGAGTGTTTGCTAGTGCTGTTGGGGAGGGTTTAAACTAATGTGGCAGGGGGATGGGAACCGATGCAGGAAGTCAGTGGGAAGTAAAGTGGTGACAGAAACAAAAGGCAGTAAGGGAGAGTGTACAAAACATGACCGGACAGATGGTCTGAGAAAGCAGGGCAAAGACCAAGGGAAGTCTAGATTCAATGCAAGAAGTCTGATGGGCAAGGCAGATGAACTCAGGGCATGGATGGGTACATGGGACTGGGATGTTATAGCTATTACTGAAACATGGCTAAGGGAGGGGCAGGACTGGCAGCTCAATGTTCCAGGGTACAGATGCTATAGGAAAGATAGAGCAGGAGGTAAGAGAGGAGGGGGAGTTGCATTCTTGATTAGGGAGAACATCATGGCAGTAGTGAGAGGGGATATATCCGAGGGTTCACCCACTGAGTCTATATGGGTAGAACTGAAGAATAAGAAGGGAGAGATCACTTTGATAGGATTGTACTACAGACCCCCAAATAGTCAACGGGAAATTGAGGAGCAAATATGTAAGGAGATTACAGACAGCTGCAAGAAAAATAGGGTGGTAATAGTAGGGGACTTTAACTTTCCCAACATTGACTGGGACAGCCATAGCATTAGGGGCTTGGATGGAGAGAAATTTGTTGAGTGTATTCAGGAGGAATTTCTCATTCAGTATGTGGATGGCCTGACTAGAGAGGGGGCAAAACTTGACCTCCTCTTGGGAAATAAGGAAGGGCAGGTGACAGAAGTGTTAGTGAGGGATCACTTTGGGACCAGTGATCATAATTCCATTAGTTTTAAGATAGCTATGGAGAAGGATAGGTCTGGCCCAAAAGTTAAAATTCTAAATTGGGGAAAGGCCAATTTTGATGGTATTAGACAGGAACTTTCAGAAGTTGATTGGGAGAGTCTGTTGGCAGGCAAAGGGACGTCTGGTAAGTGGGAGACTTTCAAAAGTGTGTTAACCAGGGTTCAGGGTAAGCACATTCCTTATAAAGTGAAGGGCAAGGCTGGTAGAAGTAGGGAACCTTGGATGACTCGGGAGATTGAGGCCCTAGTCAAAAAGAAGAAGGAGGCATATGACATGCATAGGCAGCTGGGATCAAGTGGATCCCTTGAAGAGTATAGAGATTGCCGGAGTAGAGTTAAGAGAGAAATCTGGAGGGCAAAAAGAGGACATGAGATTGCTTTGGCAGATAAGGCAAAGGAGAATCCAAAGAGCTTCTACAAATACATAAAGGGCAAAAGAGTAACTAGGGAGAGAGTAGGGCCTCTGAAGGATCAACAAGGTCATCTATGTGCGGAACCACAAGAGATGGGTGAGATCCTAAATGAATATTTCACATCGGTATTTACGGTTGAGAAAGGCATGGATGTTAGGGAACTTGGGGAAATAAATAGTGATGTCTTGAGGAGTGTACATATTACAGAGAGGGAGGTGCTGGAAGTCTTAACGCGCATCAAGGTAGATAAATCTCCGGGACCTGATGAAATGTATCCCAGGACGTTATGGGAGGTTAGGGAGGAAATTGCGGGTCCCCTAGCAGAGATATTTGAATCATCCACCGCTACAGGTGAGGTGCCTGAAGATTGGAGGGTAGCAAATGTTGTGCCTTTGTTTAAGAAGGGCGGCAGGGAAAAGCCTGGGAACTACAGACCGGTGAGCCTGACATCTGTAGTGGGTAAGTTGTTAGAGGGTATTCTGAGAGACAGGATCTACAGGCATTTGGAGAGGCAGGGACTGATTAGGAACAGTCAGCATGGTTTTGTGAGTGGAAAATCATGTCTCACGAATTTGATTGAGTTTTTTGAAGGGGTAACCAAGAAGATAGATGAGGGCTGTGCAGTAGACGTGGTCTACATGGACTTTAGCAAAGCCTTTGACAAGGTACCGCATGGTAGGTTGTTACATAAGGTTAAATCTCAAGGGATCCAAGGTGAGGTAGCCAATTGGATACAAAATTGGCTTGACGACAGAAGACAGAGGGTGGTTGTAGAGGGTTGTTTTTCAAACTGGAGGCCTGTGACCAGCGGTGTGCCTCAGGGATCGGTGCTGGGTCCGCTGTTATTTGTTATTTATATTAATGATTTGGATGAGAATTTAGGAGGCATGGTTAGTAAGTTTGCAGATGACACCAAGATTGGTGGCATTGTGGACAGTGAAGAAGGTTATCTAGGATTGCAACGGAATCTTGATAAATTGGGCCAGTGGGCTGATGAATGGCAGATGGAGTTTAATTTAGATAAATGTGAGGTGATGCATTTTGGTAGATCGAATCGGGCCAGGAACTACTCTGTTAATGGTAGGGCGTTGGGGAGAGTTATAGAACAAAGAGATCTGGGAGTACAGGTTCATAGCTCCTTGAAAGTGGAGTCACATGTGGATAGGGTGGTGAAGAAGGCATTCAGCATGCTTGGTTTCATTGGTCAGAACATTGAATACAGGAGTTGGGATGTCTTGTTGAAGTTGTACAAGACATTAGTAAGGCCACACTTGGAATACTGTGTACAGTTCTGGTCACCCTATTATAGAAAGGATATTATTAAACTAGAAAGAGTGCAGAAAAGATTTACTAGGATGCTACCGGGACTTGATGGTTTGACTTATAGGGAGAGGTTGGATAGACTGAAACCATTTTCCCTGGAGAGTAGGAGGTTTCGGGGTGATCTTATAGAAGTCTATAAAATAATGAGGGGCATAGATAAGGTAGATAGTCAAAATCTTTTCCCAAAGGTAGGGGAGTCTATAATGAGGGGGCATAGATTTAAGGTGAGAGGGGAGAGATACAAAAGGGTCCAGAGGGGCAATTTTTTCACTCAACGGGTGGTGAGTGTCTGGAACGAGCTGCCAGAGGCAGTAGTAGAGGCGGGTACAATTTTGTCTTTTAAAAAGCATTTGGACAGTTACATGGGTAAGATGGGTATAGAAGGATATGGGCCAAGTGCAGGCAATTGGGACTAGCTTAGTGGTATAAACTGGGCGACATGGACATGTTGGGCCGAAGGGCCTGTTTCCATGTTGTAAACTTCTATGATTCTATGATTCTATAGCTAGGGTCTGAGAACTGGTATACTCACTATTAACACAAAAAGTAACCCTACTTTTAGGTTGGTGAAAAGTGCATAAACCAGAAATTTGTCAACTTTTTTTCTACCTCTAACTGTACTTTTCTATTGGGGTGGTGGAGGGAGGGGTTCTCACACCACTAATCTGAAATAAAGTGCTGGTCAGTGAGTTTTTTCTGCCACATAGTAAATTGAGAGGAAATTGCAGTTCAGTTACAACCCTTGAATTCAGTTCATGTACAAGGGTATATTTAAATAATGCATGTATGATGTGAAGGGATCACCAATGTGCGCTTCTGTATTATTTTCAGCCTATCCAGATACTTGCTTAAATGTTGTAAAATCTGGAGATCTAGTGGGGGCAAATGAAGATTGTCACAGAAACACTAACTGGGTGAGTAGGTTCTTCCTGCAATTTCTCACCAATTTTATTTGGAAAAATCAAACTTTTTGGGGAAGGGAATGTGTGGTGGTTACAACTGGTAAAAGTGAATACAATAAAGGCAGCACTTGCTGGTCTATGAGTCCATTAAAATAATGCCAGTCCACCCACATATTTTATAACCAGTGAAGTAGCCTGAAGCAATAAAACTGACAACCATACTGACAAGGTACTTTGCCCCATTGACAGACATTTGTAATGTTTTAGTTATAGGGGAATGTTTATTTTGTATTTAATTTGTGTTCGAGAATAATATGTTCATTGTACACTTAAGAGCCAATATTGTGAGGACTCGCCAGTGGCTATTTTTAAATTTCAAAATATACTTTATTTCATAGAACTTAAAAGAGTGGCAGAGCTATAGTGATAGGGGACTCAATTGTAAGGGGAATAGACAGGCGTTTCTGCGGCCGCAACCGAGACTCCAGGATGGTGTGTTGCCTCCCTGGTGCAAGGATCAAGGATGTCTCGGAGCGGCTACAGAACATTTTGGAGGGGGAGGGCGAACAGCCAGCTGTCGTGGTGCACATAGGCACCAACGATATAGGTAAAAAAGGGGATGAGGTCCTAAAAGCAGAATATAGGGAGTTAGGAGGTAAATTAAAAAATAGGACCTCAAAGGTAGTAATCTCAGGATTGCTGCCAGTGCCACGTGCTAGTCAGAGTAGAAATAGGAGGATATTTCAAATGAATACGTGGCTAGAGGAATGGTGCAAGGGGGAGGGATTCAAATTCCTGGGACACTGGAAACGGTTCTGGGGGAGGTGGGACCAGTACAAACCGGACGGTCTGCACCTGGGCAGGGCCGGGACCGCTGTCCTAGGAGGAGTGTTTGCTAGTGCTGTTGGGGAGGGTTTAAACTAAAGTGGCAGGGGGTTGGGAACCTGAGCAGGGAGAGAGAGGAAAGCGTAACAGGAAGGGACAGAAGGTATGGAGTAATAGGTAAAGTGTTGAAAAAGGAAAAAGCAGGAACTAAGCGTCACAAAACAGATTTGAAAGTTCTTTATCTGAATGCACGTAGCATTCGTAATAAAATGGACGAGTTAACGGCACAAATAACTACGTATGGGTATGATCTTGTGGCCATTACAGAAACATGGCTGCAGGGTGACAACGACTGGGAATTAAATATGCCAGGGTATTTAACAATCAGGAAGGACAGGCAGGAAGGAAGGGGAGGTGGGGTGGCTATGTTAATAAAGGAAGGAATCACTGTAATACAGAGAAATGATATTGGGACAAAGCATCAAGATAATGAAACAGTTTGGGTGGAGATAAGGAATAATAAGGGAAAAAAAACATTAGTGGGCGTAGTATATAGGCCTCCTAATAGTTGCAACTCTGCTGGAAGAAGTATTAATCAGGAGATAGTCGGGGCATGTAATAAGGGAACAGCCATAATTATGGGGGATTTTAATTATCATATTAACTGGACAAATCAAATTGGGCAGAGCAGCCTTGAGGACGAGTTCATTGAGTGCATCAGGGATGGATTTCTTGAGCAGTATGTAACTGATCCTACAAGGGGGCAGGCAACCTTGGACCTGGTCCTGTGTAATGAGTCAGGATTAATTAATAATGTCCTAGTTAAGGATCCCCTTGGAACGAGCGACCACAACATGGTTGAATTCCATATCCAATTAGAGGGTGAGAAGGTTGATTCTCAAACAAGCGTACTGAGCTTGAATAAAGGAGACTATGATGGTATGAGAGCGGAATTGATTAAAGTGGACTGGGAAAATAGATTAAAGGGTAAGACGGTACATGAGCAGTGGTGTTCATTTAGGGAGTTATTTTACAACTTTCAAAATAAATATATTCCACTGAGGAAAAAAGGGTGTAAAAGAAATGACAGCCACCCGTGGCTAAGTAAAGAAATCAAGGATAGTATCCGACTAAAAACAAGGACATATAAGGTAGCCAAACTTAGTGGGAGGATAGAAGATTGGGAATTCTTCAAAAGACAGCAAAAAGTAACTAAAGGATTGATTAAGAAAGGGAAGTTAGATTATGAAAAGAAATTAGCAAAAAATATAAAAACAGATAGCAAGAGTTTCTATAGTTATATAAAAAGAAAAAGGGTGGCTAAGGCAAACATAGGTCCCTTAGAGGATGAGACCGGGAAATTAATGGTGGGAAACATGGAGATGGCAAAAATGCTGAACAAATATTTTGTTTCAGTCTTTACAGTAGAGGACACTAAGAATATCCCAACACTGGACAAACAGGGGACTCTCGGGGGGGAGGAGCTAAATACGATTAAAATCACTCAGGAGATGGTACTCAGTAAAATAATGGGACTCAAGGCGGATAAATCCCCTGGACCTGATGGCTTCCATCCTAGGGTCTTGAGGGAAGTGGCAGTAGGGATTGTGGATGCTTTGGTGATAGTTTTCCAAAATTCCCTGGACTCAGGAGAGGTCCCGGCAGATTGGAAAACTGCTAATGTAACACCGTTATTTAAAAAGGGTAGTAGGCAGAAGGCTGGAAATTATAGGCCAGTTAGCTTAACATCTGTGGTGGGTAAAATTTTGGAGTCTATTATTAAGGAGACAGTAACGGAACATTTAGATAAGCATAATTTAATAGGACAAAGTCAGCATGGCTTCATGAAGGGGAAGTCATGTCTGACAAATTTGCTTGAGTTCTTCGAGGATATAACGTATAGGGTGGATAAAGGGGAACCAGTGGACGTAGTGTATTTAGACTTCCAGAAGGCATTCGACAAGGTGCCACATGAAAGATTATTACTTAAGATAAAAAATCACGGGATTGGGGGTAATATTCTGGCATGGGTGGAGGATTGGTTATCAAACAGGAAGCAGAGAGTTGGGATAAATGGTTCATTTTCGGACTGGCAACCAGTAACCAGTGGTGTTCCACAGGGGTCGGTGCTGGGTCCCCAACTCTTTACAATCTATATTAACGATTTGGAGGAGGGGACCGAGTGCAACATATCAAAATTTGCAGATGATACAAAGATGGGAGGGAAAGTAGAGAGTGAGGAGGACATAAAAAACCTGCAAGGGGATATAGACAGGCTGGGTGAGTGGGCGGAGATTTGGCAGATGCAATATAATATTGGAAAATGTGAGGTTATGCACTTTGGCAGGAAAAATCAGAGAGCAAGTTATTTTCTTAATGGCGAGAGACTGGAAAGTACTGCAGTACAAAGGGATCTGGGGGTCCTAGTGCAAGAAAATCAAAAAGTTGGTATGCAGGTGCAGCAGGTGATCAAGAAAGCCAACGGAATGTTGGCTTTTATTGCTAGGGGGATAGAATATAAAAACAGGGAGGTATTGCTGCAGTTATATAAGGTGTTGGTGAGACCGCACCTGGAATACTGCATACAGTTTTGGTCTCCATACTTAAGAAAAGACATACTTGCTCTCGAGGCAGTACAAAGAAGGTTCACTCGGTTAATCCCGGGGATGAGGGGGCGCACATATGAGGAGAGGTTGAGTAGATTGGGACTCTACTCATTGGAGTTCAGAAGAATGAGAGGCGATCTTATTGAAACATATAAGATTGTGAGGGGTCTTGATCGGGTGGATGCAGTAAGGATGTTCCCAAAGATGGGTGAAACTAGAACTAGGGGGCATAATCTTAGAATAAGGGGCTGCTCTTTCAAAACTGAGATGAGGAGAAACTTCTTCACTCAGAGGGTGGTAGGTCTGTGGAATATGCTGCCCCAGGAAGCTGTGGAAGCTACATCATTGGATAAATTTAAAACAGAAATAGACAGTTTCCTCGAAGTAAAGGGAATTAGGGGTTATGGGGAGCGGGCAGGAAATTGGACATGAAGCTGAGTTCGGATCGGTCAATGCCCTGTGGGTGGCGGAGAGGGCCCAGGGGCTATGTGGCCGGGTCCTGCTCCGACTTCTTGTGTTCTTTAGATTTGTGGTTGGGATCAGATCAGCCATGATCTTATTAAATGGCGGAGCAGGCTCGAGGGGCCGATTGGCCTACTCCTGCTCCAATTTCTTATGTTCTTATGTTCTTACAGTTCAATGTAAATATCACAATTCCAAACCAATACAATTCAAACCAATGCAATACAGATTGTACACCATGTGATCCCAATATTACAATTCAATATGATTCATGGTGTACAATACAAGGTGGGGTGGCCTTACACGGTGGCCTATCCCCATAGAGCCTTTGCATAAGTCGCACCATGCTTCAGTGCATCCCGTAGCACGTACTCCTGGACCTTGGAGTGTGCCAGTCGGCAGCACTCAGTCGTGGACAGCTCCTTCAGCTGGGGGACCAGCAGGTTTTGGGCGGATTAAAGGGCCTCCTTCACCGAGTTGATGGTCTTCCAGCCTCAGGTGACATCTGTCTCGGTGTGCATCCCAGAGAATAGCCTGTAGAGTACAGGTGTGCACAAGTGTCCGGTGTTACCGAACTGTTTGGGATGAACCGGGACAGATACCAACGCATCTCTCTCCACACCCTCTCCACAAAGGGCAGCCCATCAGGAGGTGGACGACTGTCTCCTCCCTGCCACAGCCTCGAGGGCAGCTCACTGAGATTCTGTGCCTGTTGGAAGGATTGCACTGAGAGGGCCTTTCTCACCACCATCCAGGCTACATCCTGGTGCCTGTTTGTTAGTTCTGGGGACAAGACGTTCTGCCAAATGGCATCGACTGTCTGGTTGGGGAAAAGCCCAATCGAGTCCACCCTCTCCATTCCTTGTAGGCCTCTTAGAACGTTTTGTGTTGACCACTGTCTGATGGCCTTGTGGTCGAAGGGGTTCCTCCTCAGGAAACTCTCCACCTGGGACAGGTGTGGGGGACGGTCCAGCTGGACGGGATGTCCTGCGCCTGCTCGGCCAACGTTGCCAGACCCAGCCTTCTCAGCGTGTTGGATAGGTAGAAACTCAGCACGTAGTGACGCTTGGTGTTTGCTTACTGGGGCTCTACACACATCCTGAGGCAGTCACACACAAAGGTGCCCATCAGGATCAGAGCAGCATTGGGGACGCTCTTCCCCTCCTTTGTCTGCGGACTTGTACATGGTGACCTTGCAGACGCGTTCTACCTTGGACCTCCAGACAAAGTGGAAGATAACTCGGGTGACTGTGACTGTGGAGTTGTGGGGAATGGGCCAGACCCTGGCCTCGTAGAGCAACACTGTGAGTACCTCATGCCTTATCACCAGGTTCCTGCCAGTTATGGAGAGGGATCGCCCCACCCACGTACCAAGCTTCTGTTTGTCCTTGGCGATCCACTCCTTCCAGTTCCTCGTGCAGGCCACGGGCCCCCTGAACCAGATCCCCAGCACCTTCAGGTAGTCAGACTTGATGGTGAAGGGGACAAAGGATTGGTCTCCCATCTGCCAAAGAATATGGCCTTGCTTTTACTTTGGTTCTCTCTGGCCCCCGAGGTCTGCTCGAAACGGTCGCAGGTGCCCATCAGTGTGTGGACCGACTGCTGATGGGAGCAGAAGACGGTGACGTTGTCCATGTACAGGGAAACCTTAACCTGAGAGCCTCCACTGCTTGGCATCGTCACCCCCTCGATACCTGTGTCCTTCCTGATGGACGCAGCGAACGGTTCGATACAACATACGAACAAGACCACAGAGAGAGGACAGCACTGCCTGACTCCAGATCTGATCGGAAAGCTCTCCGACTCCCACCCATTGATTAGGACTGCACTATGGATGCCCACGTAGAGCAGTCAGATCCAGTCACGGATTCCCTCCCCAAAACCCATTTCAGAGAGCACATCCATCATGTACGTGTGGGATATTCTGTCGCAGGCCTTCTCCTGGTCCAGGCTGGTGAGGCAGGTGTTCACCCCCATGTCCTGCGCGTAGGCGATCGTCACCCTGAGCAGCGCAAGGCTATCAGAGATCTTCCTGCCGGGTAAAGTACAGGCCTGATTCGGGTGGGTCACCTGCTCCAGAGCAGACTTGAGCCTGTTGGCAATGGCCTTAGACAGAATCTTGTAGTCGGCATTTAGCAAGGAAATGGGTCACCAATTTCTGATTTCTTCCCTCTCCCCTTGTAGATGAGGGTGGTGATGCCTTTCCTCATGGACTCTGACATGCTGCCTGCCAGAAGCATACCCCTGTGCACTTCGACCGGTAAGCCATTGCTTCTGGGAGTTCTACAATTCTCAAAGGACCAGAGGGCCTTTGCCAGCTCGTCCAAGGTCAGTGGCCGATCCATGCTCTCCCGCTCGCTATCCTTCAAGATTTCCGTGATAGAGGACAGGAAGGCATGTAGCATGGAGTCTCATTGGTGTCAGATGCGGGGGAGGCTTGAAAATCAGTTGTGTAGTCTATGCACCTGATTTGCTGCCTGCCACATTTCTGTGTAACTTGGGGCAGAACAATGAGGCTGTGCTATCAGAATGCAGGAGCCTCATTTAAATGTTTAAGTATTTAAATCAGGTCCCACGCTGAATCTTGTGACTTCAGGCAAGGTTCCATCTATTGCGTGCACCTCACCCTATTTAAAATTGGTGCATAGGAGTCCTGGGTAATTGCATGCTTTTTAAGGGAATATTATAGTTTTAAATGCTGGGAGATGGTTTCTTTTAATTACATTTTGCTACATTTGCTCCATGTACAAGTTGGTTTTGGTGGGATGTCTGCCATTTTTGGGATAGCAGCCAATATTTTCTTTTAATACCCTTGGTTGTTGCTGCTATTTTAATAGCAAAATACATAGTGTGAGGATGGGAATTCCTTTGGAGTTCCAAAAGCGCTGCATGATTTAGATGAGTAAGAGAAGTCCAAGAGGAGTCAGCAACACATGTGAAATGACATCGAATCCAAACCTGTTATTGCCTCAGGACCTGAGTTTATAGATTCATCTACAAGTACTTAGACATGTTAGAGGAGACCTGTCTTTGCCACTTCTGCTTCACAAGACGGGCTGTCAGAGTTGTACCATCTGCTGCAGGATGACCTACAGAAAAAATCTGGAACAGGGAGAACTCTTCCCATAGAAGAGAAGGCTACTATAGTATGAAGCTTTCCTGCTACTGAATCCTTCCATGTTACTACACAGGACGTCTATCATATCAGCCAGTCTGTCGCACGTGAGTATCAAACAAGTGACAAATGCCTTGTTTACAAGAAGCAACATCTCCATCACTTTCCCTGTGGAAAGGAGGCATCAGCTCGACGGGACGAAGAATTGAAGAATTATAGCTTTCATTCTCTTTCAACCCACATCCTGCGCCAAGTCTTTCTCTCCCATTATCCCTTTCTCACTGGCTTACACGGTCTTCCTATCCCCTAGTGTATTAAATTTAAAATCCCTGTCCTTGTCTATAAATCCTCCATGGCTTTACCTCACTTTATCTCTGTAATCTCCTTTAGGCTGATATCTACTTCTGAATGCTCCATTCTTCTTACTCTGGCCTACTGTGAATTCCCCTCTCCGTTCACCTCATCAATGGTGACAGCCTTCATCTACCTTGGTCCTATACTCTTTGGAACTCCCTCCCTAAACCTCTCTCCTTCTCCACCTCTCCGCCTCTCTCTCCACCTTTAAAAAGCGTTTTAAAAAACTTCTCAAAACCTGTCTCTTCAACTGAGCTTTCAGTCACCTGTTCTAATCTCCTCATTCCCGGCTCAGCCTCCATCCTCCTTACATCTGTTTGAGATGTTTCTTTACGCTAAAATGTATAAATGCAAGTTGTTGTTTTAAATGCAACATTTTTCATCTTAGGCTTTTGCCTCTCTGAAAAGCTTATGGCTTGAGTTCAGATGCTTCCCAGATCTATTAATATTAGCTGAAAGGACAATGGGGTCTCTTTTGACTTTTGAGGTCGTTACTACTCTGCTAACGCTAGGCAAAAATGGACCTTAACAAGTACAACTTCCAGCAAGTATCTGCTCGTACAGCCAGCTGCAATCCGAGTCTGTGCAAACATCTGTGGAGAAAACTCCCAGCAGGCATCAACATCAACAACTTGCATTTATATAGCACTACTAATATAGGAAATCATCCCAAGGTGCTTCAGAGGCATGAGAGAAAATGGATGCTGAGCAAAAGAAGAGCTAAGTAGGAGGGGTGGCTAAAGGCTTGTCAAAGGAATGATAAGGAGGACAGGCAGGTGGGAAAGACTTGAGCTCCAGAACTAGCTGCGCCTCTAGCCAAGCTGTTCCAGTACAGTTACAACACTGGCATCTACCCGACAATGTGGAAAATTGCCCAGGTATGTCCTGTCCACAAAAAGCAGGACAAATCCAATCTGGTCAATTACCGCCCCATCAGTCTACTCTCAATCATCAGCAAAGTGATGGAAGGTGTCGTCGACAGTGCTATCAAGCAGCACTTACTCACCAATAACCTGCTCACCGATGCTCGGTTTGGGTTCCGCCAGGACCACTCGGCTCCAGACCTCATTACAGCCTTGGTCCAAACATGGACAAAAGAGCTGAATTCCAGAGGTGAGGTGAGAGTGACTGCCCTTGACATCAAGGCAGCATTTGACCGAGTGTGGCACCAAGGAGCCCGAGTAAAATTGAAATCAATGGGAATCAGGGGGAAACTCTCCAGTGGCTGGAGTCATACCTAGCACAAAGGAAGATAGTAATGGTTGTTGGAGGCCAATCATCTCAGCCCCAGGGCATTGCTGCAGGAGTTTCTCAGGGCAGTGTCCTAGGCCCAATCATCTTCAGCTACTTCATCAATGACCTTCCCTCCATCATAAGGTCAGAAATGGGGATGTTCGCTGATGATTGCACAGTGTTCAGTTCCATTCGCAACCCCTCAAATAATGAAGCAGTCCGAGCCCGCATGCAGCAAGACCTGGACAACATCCAGCTCGGGCTCATAAGTGGCAAGTAACATTCGCGCCAGACAAGTGCCAGGCAATGACCATCTCCAACAAGAGAGTGTCTAACCACCTCCCCTTGACATTCAATGGCATTACCATTGCCGAATCCCCCACCATCAACATCCTGGGGGTCACCATTGACCAGAAACTTAACTGGATCAGCCATATAAATACTGTGGCTACAAGAGCAGGTCAGAGGCTGGGTATTCTGCGGCGAGTGACTCACCTCCTGACTCTCCAAAGCCTTTCCACCATCTACAAGGCACAAGTCAGGAGTGTGATGGAATACTCTCCACTTGCCTGGATGAGTGCAGCTCCAACAACACTCAAGAAGCTCAACACCATCCAGGACAAAGCAGCCCGCTTGATTGGCACCCCATCCACCACCCTAAACATTCACTCCCTTCCACACCAGCGCACTGTGGCTGCAGTGTGTACCATCCAGAGGATGCACTGCAGCAACTCGCCAAGGCTTCTTTGACAGCACCTCCCAAACCTGCGACCTCTACCGCCTAGAAGGACATGGGCAGCAGGCACATGGGAACAACACCACCTGCACGTTCCCCTCCAAGTCACACGCCATCCCGACTTGGAAATATATTGCCGTTCCTTCATCGTCGCTGGGTCAAAATCCTGGAACTCCCTTCCTAACAGCACTGTGGGAGAACTTTCACCATACGGACTGCAGCGGTTCAAGAAGACGGCTCACCACCACCTTCTCAAGGGCAATTAGGAATGGGCAATAAATGCTGGCCTTGCCAGCAACGCCCACATCCCATGAACGAATAAAAAAAAAGTGGAGGGGTTTAGGGAGGGGATTCCAGAGTGCGGGACCCCGGCAGCTGAAGGCACAATTGTCAATGGGTGGAGCAAAGGAACAGGGATGCAGAACACCAGACTCAAAGGAATGGAGAGTTAGGTGGTTGGGTTGGGTTTAGGATGGGGGGTTGTCGTAGGGCTGAAAGAAGATACAGAGATAGGGAGAGGCAAGGCTATGGATCGATTTAAACACAATAATTAGAATTTTAAATTTAAGAGTTTGTGGGACTGGGAGCCAATGTAGGTCATCAAGGACAGGGGTGTGTGGGACAGGATATTGGCAGCAAAGTTTTGGATGAGCTGAAGTATACAGAGGTTGTAGGATGTAGGTGGGATGGTCAGGAGAGCATTGGAGTAATTGAGTGTGGAGGTGACAAAAGCATGGATGAGGGTTTCAGCAGCAGACGAGCAGAGCTAGGGACACGGTGGATGATGTTACAGAGATGGAAGTAGGCAGTCTTTGCGATGGACAGGATATGTGGTCAGAAGCTTAGTAAAACAGGATGTGAAGGTTACAAACAGTCTGATTCAGTCTGAGAAGGTAGTGAGGGAGGAGAATGGAATCAATGGCAAGGCTTCAGAACCTGCGTTGGTGGCCAAAATCAAGCTTTGGTCTTCCCAATGTCCAGTGAAGGACATTGTGGCTCATCTAACAAGCAGATTTCAGACAAGCAGTCTGACAGCAAGTCCTAAAGTCTTCAAAATAAGGTAAAACATGGGCTTTGGAACTTTTTGAGATAGATTTTGATAGGAAAACTATTTTCCATGGTTTGTTCATTTATAAATAGAGAGGTGAATAAAGGGAAACATAGATAAAGGCAGGGAAGGACAGACAGAGACACAGCGGAAGAGGTGGAGACACACACACACACACACACACACACAATAGATAGAAATGTACTGAACAAAAGTGGGGGCATAAGCTTCCAATGAGAAACTACTCAGGACATATCAAGCAATGATCAATGAGTAGTTAGAAAAAGCTAAGAATTATATCTAGTTTGGAGCCAACTGTCTATGTTTCGGCTGTTATCATTATATTAAGGTTTGATATCATCTACATAAACAAAACCTACATTCCAGTGAGAATGAAGAGTATATTGTGCGACATTGCCATCTATAGGTGTAGTAGCATATGAAACAAGAAGGTCACATGACAACAATCTCAGAATTGATAGATTTACAACAACAAAAACTTGCATTTAGAGCAAATCATCTGATTTTGTCCATCTAGGTTTATAAATACACTCACTTTCAGTAATTCTATTGTATTCCGTGCTGAGAACTTGCCTGAATGGGTTGTAGTTAAAGGCAGACCCGAAGAATATCCTCCTATAGTAAGTATATAAACGTATATCTTGCTTGTACTTTCTGTTGACATTAATAAAACCAGTAAATTGATTTATCTCTGGCCTCCAAACTTATATAATTTAAGTTAATCTACTCTGTTAATTTAACAATGGGTTGCGGGGTGGGATAGTGTGTTGGTTGTCCCACTTGCTGTGCCACTGAATAGTAGAATGCAGGTGCATGTCTGCAATTCTGTACATACTGACTTTCCATCATAAGCAGAGGACACATGGAGGAATGAGAGAAAAACTGATGGTTAATCCCCCAGACCACTGTAGTGCACTTTCTAATAGTCCGATTGAGTCAGATTTTCAGATGCCTTGGTGCAGGTCGTTTCCTCATTTTCCTGACTAGAAAATGGAGTATATCAGTGAGGATCTGAAATGGGGAAGATTTGCTCTGGACACTATGGGGGTAATTTTAACCTAACACGCTGAACGGGAAACCCAGGGGATCAGGTGGAACGCCGGTTTTAACCTCGTCCAATATTACTCTCCATTGACTTCACTGGAGAGTAAAATCTGGGGTGTAAAACCAGCATTGCACCTGATCCCGTCAGTTTCCCAATGGGCGGGTTAGGTTAAGATTTCTCCCTATGTGTACTGACATCATTAATATGTTCTTTAATACACTTACAATGTACCTATACATAGCAACCAGAGCAATTACACAATAAGTTTCTAGGGGACAAATACTTAACATGTTTGTCTGACATTCCTCACCCTGCTATTAGTGAAGGCGTTGACCTGTTTAAAATAAATGGGTTAATGCCTCCACTAAATTAAAGAGGGAAAATTTCAGGTAACCGTGTTAAACGTTTGTCTGCTAGTATCCCGTGGTGTAATCTCAGGGAATGCACAAAATGACAGCACAATAAATATGCCTTAAAATTAGTTTAAAATGCTTCTTTACAACTAATTGAGAATTTCAATTTATCCACTTGAGTCTGGCACAGATGTTTTACTGAAGGTTATTGGCATAGCAAAAAACAAATGAATTTTGAAGTTAGGTCTGTTTAAGGAATGCAAAACTGGAAAGTGTACACATTCCTTGATGGATGTACAGTGGTTTTAACTTACCCTTTCATATATTTATGAAAAACCCCATGCAAACTCTATTCCCATGTCACTTTTTATTTCGATAGTAATTCCTTTCTCTGTCCGCAGGTCACCATCTCTTTTTCAATTTTCTTACGGTAAGTTAAAAAGAACAGAATCTGAAAGTTAAAATGTTTCCTTTCCTTTACTTCCTCACAGATTAGATACACTTTTGCATTTCCCTCCAACTGAGAGGTATAGTTAATACTGAGGAGGGCTGCGACAAAATACAGGAAGACATTAATAAACCTGCAGAATGGGGGTATAATTGGCAAATGAATTTCAATATAGATAAGTGTGAGGTATTACATTTTGGTAGGGAGAATAAGGAGGCCACATACTGCTTGGAAAATAAGAGTCTAATTGGGGTAGAGGAGCAGAAGGATCTGGGGGTACAAATCACGAAAAGTAGCGACACAGGTTAATAAGGCCATAAGAAAACCAAGCAGTGTGGTTCATTTCTAAAGGGATAGAATTGAAAAGCAGGGAAGTTATGTTAAACTTGTTTAGAACCTTAGTTAGACCACACTTAGAGTATTGTGAACAGTATTGTAAAAAAAGGATATAGAGGCACTGGAGAAGGTGCAAAAAAGATTCACTAGGATGATACCAAAACTGAGAGGTTATACTTATCAGGAAAGATTGAACGGGCTGGGGCTCTTTTCTCTATAAAAGAGAAGACTGAGGGGTTACCTGATAGAGGTCTTTAAGATTATGAAAAGGTTTGATAGGGTAGGCGTAGAGAAGATGTTTCCACTTGCAGGGGAGACCAGAATTAGGGGCCATAAATATAAGATAGCCACTAATAAATCCAATAGGGAATTCAGGAGGAACTTCTTTACCCAGAGAGTGTTAGAATGTGGAACTGGCTACCACAAGGAGTAGTTGAGGCAAATAGCATAGATGCATTTAAGGGGAAGCTAGATAAACACATGAGGGAGAAAGGAATAGAAGGATGTGTTGATGGGGTTAGATGAAGAAGGGTGGGAGGAGGCTCGTGTGGAGCATAAACACTGGCACGGACCTGTTGGGCCGAATGGCCTGTTTCTGTGCTGTGCTGTAATTCTATGTAATTTCTTCACTTCTCTTTTAAAAGTGCTGCCTGTCGCTGGGGTACAGTTCCACGGCTGGTGGCAGCTCTCTAGCACCTCATCAAATTAGCCATTCATCACCTTTGAACCTGGACACTGAGGGTCTGCAGGAGAGGAGGAACACAGCTGACCTTGACACTGTTGCCTGACATCCACACACACAATTTCTAGCAAGGCTTACTGGTCAAACCAGGAGCAGGAACCTGGTTTTTCCCTTCATAGTCCAGGGGCAGGCTACATTAATCTATATTAAAACCAATCTGCCAATGCTTAGACTTGTCTTCTTAATCAGTCATGATCCCCTTGAATACTGTCAATATCCCTTATACATGTCGCCTATCTACATATCTTAACCTCACTTGAACAGAGGCGACCGGGGTGGGCGGGGGGGGCGGTTACCTTATAGAGCTATATAAGATAGTTCATCGGTCAAAGGTCATCGACCTAAAACATTAATTCTGTTTCTCTTTCCACAGATGCTGCCTAACCTGCTGAGTGTTTCCTGTATTTTATGTTTTTAAGTTAAGAAGACATATCCAGAACACTACTTCAGATAATCTGTAACAGGAAGATTCGGAGGACAAGTTCAAACTAGTGAAAAGCAAGTTCAGGACTGATGTCAGGAAGATCTTCTTTACAGAAAAGCGGTCAACACATGACATGAACTTCTGGGTAGAGTATTGGAGGCAAAAGCCCTGGAATCATTGAAGAAATAGTTAATGCTGTGATGGGGGAACATTGTTTTTTTCTGGGTGGATGAGCTAAAATGGCCTTCCTCATTTGCACTTATCGTGTCTTGTGTGATCAGCAAATTTTATAATTTTACAAGAAGTGCTCTCCTCCATGTTATTTATGAATAGTGTAAGCACCAGGGAACCCACAAGAGACACTTGTCGAACTCTACTAGTCACTGCTTTCTTTTCTGTTTATCACCACCTTCTGCTTTCTATGTTAAGGTAGTTTTCAATCGTGCTTGCTAATTTGCCATTACAGTAATTGCAGTGTTTGCCAAGATAGCTTGTGTTTGAATCAGAATTATACTTAGATCAGCATTTGTATAATGTACTGGAAAAATTGCTGAATTGCAAATTTCTGTACCACTGCCCATTTGTTCAGCAGTTGAGTCCAGAAGAAAATTTCAGAAAACACTTAACAGAATTGCTTACACAAGATGATTTGGTATATATGATGTGCCGCTGTCTGATGGTGAAATTTGGCAGGAATCATACCATAATTAATGTGCTCCATATTAAAACACAGTTAATTGGAGAACATTTTATGTTGGGATCAGGATTCTGTACTGAAGTATTTTGTTTGGATCAGGAATTATGTACAATGAGAAAGAATAGGAAAGGGTTTGGTGTTGTGGAATTTTGTGCTTGTTTCAAGAATGCGTCTATCTGGAATCAACAGTACACACCACATAATGCTTAAATTTACCTCAGAGAATTGCTAAAAAATGTCAGACATACCTGGAAGCCATCAAGTTCCTCACAATAACTTTCCAAAAATATCTTCCAAACATAAGAACGAAGGTACAGTAACCATATCACAAAGTGCAGATACAAAGGTGAATTCCATGTGATTTTTAAAAGGAGATTGTCACCTTTTTGGAGAAAGGAAAGAACCTGAAGGAGCTGGGCATTTATTTCATTACGGTGCATTGATTTATTTTTAACATTTGTCACCTCATTGTGTCCTAAATTATATCATTGCATTATGTGATCACTAAACAACATTCCTTCCAATTCATCTCAATAAAGAGCAACACTGTCAGTTTAAGAACTTCAAGAACCATTGTGATTGCCTGGGAATAACAGAAGTTGATACATATTCTGAGGCTATAGGTGATTTTAATTTACATTCCACAGCATGAATCTATTTGCTGACAATGGGGTCGATTTTGACTTTAGGTGCCAAATCGGCACCCGATGGGTTGGGGCAATTGGGCTGTCCGCTTGATGAAGTGTGTGAAAGACCCGAGCCATTTTGATGGTCGGGGCTTCATTAGCCTATGATAGGAAAGCTGCCCACAAGTTTGTGAGCATTAACAGGCAGCTCGCTGAGGAGGGGGGCAGGATTTCAGGTGGGCCCAGTGTCAATAAAAAGAGAGGTCGCATCTCTTAAAGCAAGATGCAACCTCTCAAAGTGAAGACATCCTCATAATTGGCTGCAGATTGGGAGGAGAAAGTGAAGGATTGCTTTGGCACGTTTAAGGGCACCAAGATTTTCAGACGGTGCCTGGAGATTTTGTTGGAGCGAGTGAGGGCAGACACTGCAGCAGACTTGGAGGGAGATATCCGAACAAGTGAACACAGTCAGCCTCACCCCAGGACATGGTTGCAATGTCATAAGATGTTTAATGCACACAACATATTTGCCCAAGGTAAGAATTACTTCTTGTGCTGCCTCCTTCTCTGCATTTCTCTCACATCTTACCACAGCACTTCCCTTCCTCCCCACACCACCCCAAGCAATTCCATCCCTCTTTCCACCTGCTTATACTCTAATGCGCGTACCATCTACAGGATGCACTGCAGCAACTCGCCAAGGCTTCTTTGACAGCACCTCTCAGACCTGCGACCTCTACCACCTAGAAGGACAAGGGCAGCAAGCACATGGGAACAACACCACCTGCACGTTCCCCTCCAAGTCACACACCATCCTGCCTTGGAAATATATCGCTGTTCCTTCATCGTCGCTGGGTCAAAATCCTGGAGCTCCCTACCTAACAGCACTGTGGGAGAACCGTCACCACACGGATTGCAGCGGTTCAAGAAGGCGGCTCACCACCACCTTCTCAAGGGCAATTAGGGATGGGCAATAAATACTGGCCTTGCCAGCGATGCTCACATCACATGAACGAATAAAAAAAAATTCGGAATGGGAACGAAGGCTGCCCTCCTTCTAGTTTCAGCTGCACTATCAGCAGTTGTTGTGTCCCTCACAGCTGCACTTGCAACATTTTGCTGTCACCTGGTTGCTTAGGGAATTCTATGGACTCTTCTTGTATTTACCAGTAAATTTCAGCCTCCTGCCATTTTCCTGCTCTGTGACACCCTCCCATCCTGCACACTGCTTGCTGCATATCACACTCAACATGCACACATCAGCACGCCTCACACAAATTCACAAGCATTTGATGGGGCCACACACTATTAAGCTCCCCTTCTTTCTGTGGGACAAGTTGGCACACAGTACTGAGGAGCGTATGTGAACAGGAGGAGGGCCTACCTCAATTCAGGTCTTCACTTCCCTGGAGCAAGAAGCATTGGAGATCCTGGGCACAGACTTCCCTCAGTGTGCAGGGATGGAGAGTTGGGATGATTGGAGTTGAAATCATTGAAGTTGAGGTAAGTGGTCCAGTTTCGGTAGATCCTGTTTGGAGGATATTGGCACTTTTGTTGCCCTATCCCTCCAACAGTCTTCCTCCAACCTCCCGTGTAGCTTCTTGGTCTCTCTGCTGCTGCTGCTGCTGCTTCTGTTCTCCTTCCATAACTAACCAGATTGGTATTGCTAAGGCAGCTGCCATTGTCAGGAGGACTCGCAGGTTGTAGCAGCCTGCTCAGTTTTTGTAAACTGCCAACAAATCTATGTTCTGACAAAGTACAGCTCTCTGGAATAAGATAGGCTTCCAGCCAGATCTAATGAACCAACAAGTTTCATGTGTGTTCCCCTTTAAATAGCATTCCAAGTGGCCTCTCTGAACCACCTAATTTACTGGGTGGGTCCTATCCTCAGTGGTAGTCCTGCTATTTGCCTTCAAAATTGCAGCATGATAGGACACCTATTTAAATATTGCCAGCGCCAGATACAGGCAGGCACCTGGGCCACCTGGGTCCTAAACTCAGTTAAGAGGGCGGCAGATACCACGCAAGAGTAAATAGGGCAGTAAGTACTGCGCCATTATGTTAACCCCATTTGCGACAGTTGGAATAGGTCACCATTGGTCCCGTGCACCTTTTAAATGAACAAAACCATGTGTGTGCAGGTGCTGCCATCACCTGGGACTACAGAGAAATGCTGAATTGTCTCAGGATCTACTTTTTGTCCATAAGAAACTTCCAGCCACAAATCTGCGATCCTGGAAAAATTGCAGCTGTGGCACGGGAGCATTTGTAACCAGTTATGCATTGACCAGAAACTTAACTGGACCAGCCATATAAATACTATGGCTACAAGAGCAGGTCAGAGGCTGGGTATTCTGCAGTGAGTGACTCACTTCCTGACTCCCCAAAGCCTTTCCACCATCTACAAGGCACAAGTCAGGAGTGTGATGGAATACTCTCCACTTGCCTGGATGAGTGCAGCTCCAACAACACTCAAGAAGCTCGACACCATCCAGGACAAAGCAGCCCGCTTGATTGGCACCTGTCTGGGAAATATATCGCTGTTCCTTCATCGTTGCTGGGTCAAAATCTTGGAACTCCCTTCCTAACAGTACTGTGGGAGAACCTTCACCACATGGACTGCAGCGGTTCAAGAAGGCGGCTCATCACCACCTTCTCACGGGCAATTAGGGATGGGCAATAAATGCTGGCCTCACCAGCGACGCCCACATCCCATGAACGAATAAAAAAAAGGCTAAGCAAGCCAAATCTTGAGATTATATGCCCCTCCCCTTGAATTGCCTGGGCTCTGAGTGCATTGTAAAAGAGTGAATAACCACTGGGACAGATGGGAGCCCTGAAACAGCTCGCTGCACTTTTTTTTTTTTCGTTAATGGGATGTAGACATCGCTGGCAAGGCCAGCATTTATTGCCCATCCCTAATTGCCCTTGAGAAGGTGAAGGTGAGCCACCTTCTTGAACCGCTGCAGTCCATGTGGTGAAGGTTCTCCCACAGTGCTGTTGGGTAGGGAGTTCCAGGATTTTGACCCAGCGACGATATATTTCCAAGTCAGGATGGTGTGTGACTTGAAGGGGAACGTGCAGGTGGTGTTGTTCCCATGTGCCTGCTGCCCTTGTCCTTCTAGGTGGTAGAGGTCGCGGGTTTGGGAGGTGCTGTCGAAGAAGCCTTGGCGAGTTCCTGCAATGCATCCTGTGGATGGTACACACTGCAGCCACGGTGCGCCAGTGGTGAAGGGAGTGAATGTTTAGGGTGGTGGATGGGGTGCATGAGGGAATGGCCCCTTGCCTTGTTCCCAAGGGAAACATTTGAAAGCATCAGCAACGCTGAGTATGGAAGAGTGGTGTCACCACCCAGCAAGTATCATTTTTTTGACACCTTTCCCACATGTTCTGTCTTCCTCCTCCCCGGGATTCATTTGATAAATAGCTGTATAACATACAACATATCTTAGAGGGGCAAATTTCCTCACCGTTTTCAGTGCATTAGCGACGGATAAACAGCTCAACAAACTTTTCTCAGTCAGGAAAATCGGACAGAAGCCATTTCACTGTTGCTGAGCACATATCTCATAAAATTGTTTCCAAATCCCAGGTCTGCTTGTCACTTCTTTCATTTCTATGCATATAATATACTGAACTTATTGCCTATCTTGCAACTCACCAAGAGCAATGCCGTGGGAGATCCATAGTATGCTAGTATTTCTAAAGAGTTTTCGGGAACAAGTTTTGACATTTGGAAACTTGTCTTTGTGTTGGCTCCAAAGTACTTTAAATAAATGGAATATTTTTGGCTTTTTCTTTTAAACTTTTAATGGATCACAAGCTTTTATTTTACAGCCACAAAAAATCCATCTTACTCCAATATTGTCATTTACGTTGCCCAGCTAAATATTTTCAAGGATCATGCCTGAGAAATGCAGCAATCAAATTTAATAACTGGTTCACATAAAAATAAAGTAGTTCAGAAACAACTTTATTATTAGTGTGCTTGGATATGGAAATGACAGAATCTATAAGGAGTTTATACAACAAAATGATAGTGAATTAAAAAAACAAGTTTTGTGGCATTTTAGTGCACTGGTTTCTGAAAATTCCACTTGCTTATGGTGTAGCTTACAATTCCCAATTCAACAGGTTCAGATGTTTAAATATTTTGGCCATCGGACACAGAATAACCAAAAAGGCAATTTAGTAATAGAAAGAAATATGGATGACTCTGCTGTTGAACAAACACACGTCTAAGGAACTTGTATCATAGTATCATAGTATGAACAGCACAAGAGGAGGCCATTTGGCCCATCGTGTCTGTGCCAGCTCTTGAAAGAGCTATCCAATTAGTCCCATTCTCCTGCTCTTTCCCCATAGACCTGTAATCCTTCCTAACGTGTGTTGCACAGAACTGAACACAATACTCCAACTGAGGCCTAACCAGTGATTTATAAAGGTTTAGCATAACTTCCTTGCTTTTGTACTCTATGTCTCTATTAATAAAGCCCGGGATCCCATATGCTTTTTTAACAGCCTTCTCAACTTGTCCTGCCACCTTCAAAGATTTGTGTATATACACCCCCAGGTCTCTCTGCAACCCTTTAAAATTGTACCATTTATTTTATATTGCCTCTCCTCATTCGTCCTACCAAAATGCACCACTTCACACTTCTCTGCGTTAAATTTCATCTGCCATGTGTCTGCCCGTTTCACCAGTCTGTCTATGTCCTCCTGAAGTCTGTTGCTATCCTCCACGTTGTTTACTACATTTCCGAGTTCCGTGTCATCTGCAAACTTTGAGATTATACCCTCTATACCCAAGTCCAGGTCATTAATATATATCAAAAAGAGCAGGGTCCTAATACTGACCCCTGGGGAACACCACTGTATACTTCCCTTTTACCCTATTCAAAGGCTGCTAGCCGTATACTTCGATCTTACCACAGAACTGTGTTTTAAGAATTCCTCTGGCTAACTATTGCATACCTTTCAGTCAGTTATGTGGAATTCTGTCTAGCTAGAATACAGTAGACTATAAACATCAAACAATGTGTCTGTTTTGAGAACTCTAGTGGCCAACTCATCAAGTGGTGTTTAGTTATTAGTGTGATGTTACGCTTCATATTATTTCACTTCAGTGTGTGATTGTTTATTTTAATCTTTTTCTTTTATGTGTGGTAAAACAGAAATAAAATAAATTCAAATTGAGATTGAATGCTTGAAGTAGCTAAACATTTCCTCCCAGGTTCTGGCACATTGACAGGTACTATTGTATAAATAATAGTTTTGATTGATTGTTTTAAATTAAAACCACAATAGAACAGCGAAGAGGCTGCTGCCTATTTAAATCACTGCCAAATGTTTCAAACTTACTGATTTTCTGTCCAAATTCCTTAAAAGTCATAAAAATTATATTCAAAGCATGTTGGCCTAATGTTTTTTTTATTCATTCATGGGATGTGGGCATCGCTGGCGAGGCCAGCATTTATTGCCCATCCCTAATTGCCCTTGAGAAGGTGGTGGCGAGCCGCCTTCTTGAACCACTGCAGTCCAATCATCATGAGAAACTTAACAAGGTCATTTCTGCAGCATTATTTTTCAATATTAATGATATGTAAGGAAACTAGGAACAGACTGTGTTATTGGCCTAGAAATTTCAGGCAGCGTGGGGAACGGAGGTGCGTCTTAATGGATAGGCCTGAGGTGCACGTAATATTGGGCCTCCTGACTCATTATCATGGAGCCGGCAAGCTGCGGACACATAACGAGCGTCCCCAGGCAGCTCGTTGGAGAAGAAGACTCATCCTTTGGGCCACTGCAACACCAGCAGCAGCCCTCGGCTCAGCCCTTAAAGAGGAACAGTAAGGGGGTTGACCGGGAAGGGGGTGATCGGTAGTGTAGGTAGCAGTAGCCGGGATGGAGGGTACTGATGGCCGGGAGGGAGGGCAGTGTAGGGCGATGATCGGGGAGGGTAGAGGCCAGGATCGGGGAGGGTAGACACCGGGATCGGGGAGGGTGGATCCCGGGATCAAGGAGGGTAGAGACTGGGATCAGGGAGGGTGGAGACCAGGATTGGGGAGGGTAGATGCCGGGATCGGAGAGGGTGGAGCCCCGGATCGGGGAGGGTGCAGCCCGGGATCAGGGAGGGTGGAGACCGGGATCGGGGAGGGTGGAGACCGGGATCGGGGAGGGTTGAGCCCGGGATCGGAGAGGGTGGAGCCCCGGATCGCGGAGGGTAGAGACCGGGATCGGGGAGGGTAGGGCCCGGGATCGGAGAGGGTGGAGCCCTGGATCGGGGAGGGTGGAGCCCGGGATCGGGGAGGGTAGAGCCCGGGATCGGGGAGGGTGGAACCCGGGATCGGGGAGGGTGGAAACCGGGATCGGAGAGGGTGGAGCCCCGGATCGGGGAGGGTGGAGCCTGGGATCGGGGAGGGTGGAGACCGGGATTGGAGAGGGTGGAGCCTGGGATCGGAGAGGGTGGAGCCTGGGATCGGAGAGGGTGGAGCCCCGGATCGGGGAGGGTGGAGACCGGGATTGGAGAGGGTGGAGCCTGGGATCGGAGAGGGTGGAGCCCCGGATCGGGGAGGGTGGAGACCGGGATTGGAGAGGGTGGAGCCCCGGATCGGGGAGAGTGGAGCCTGGGATCAGAGAGGGTAGAGGCCGGGATCGGGGAGGGTGGAGCCTGGGATCAGGGAGGGTGGAGACCGGGATCGGGGAGGGTGGAGCCTGGGATCGGAGAGGGTGGAAACCGGGATCAGGGAGGGTGGAGCCCCGGATCAGGGAGGGTAGAGGCCGGGATCGGGGAGGGTAGAGCCTGGGATCGGGGAGGGTGGAGCCTGGGATCGGGGAGGGTGGAGACCGGGATTGGAGAGGGTGGAGCCTGGGATCGGAGAGGGTGGAGCCCCGGATCAGGGAGAGTGGAGCCTGGGATCGGAGAGGGTGGAGACCGGGATCGGGGAGGGTTGAGACCGGGATCGGGGAGGGTGGAGCCTGGGATCGGAGAGGGTGGAGCCCCGGATCGGGGAGGGTGGAGACCGGGATCGGGGAGGGTGGAGCCTGGGATCAGAGAGGGTGGAGCCCCGGATCGGGGAGGGTGGAGCCTGCGATCGGAGAGGGTGGAGCCCTGGATCAGGGAGGGTGGAGCCTGGGATCAGAGAGGGTGGAGCCTGGGATTCGAGAGGGTGGAGCCCGGGATCGGGGAGGGTGGAGCCTGCGATCGGAGAGGGTAGAGGCCGGGATCGGGGAGGGAAGAGGCTGGGATCGGAGAGGGTAGAGGCCGGGATCGTGGAGGGAAGAGGCTGGGATCGGAGAGGGTAGAGGCCAGGATCGTGGAGGGAAGAGCCCGGGATCGGAGAGGGTAGAGGCCGGGATCGGGGAGGGAAGAGGCTGGGATCGGAGAGGGTAGAGGCCGGGATCGTGGAGGGAAGAGCCCGGGATCGGAGAGGGTAGAGGCCGGGATCGGGGAGGGAAGAGGCTGGGATCGGGGAGGGTGGAGCCTGGGATCGGAGAGGGTGGAAACCGGGATCAGGGAGGGTGGAGCCCCGGATCAGGGAGGGTAGAGGCCGGGATCGGGAAGGGTAGAGCCTGGGATTGGGGAGGGTAGAGCCTGGGATCGGGGAGGGTAGAGCCTGGGATCGGGGAGGGTAGAGCCTGGGATCGGGGTGGGGTGGAGGCCTGGATCGGGGAGGGTGGAGACCGGGATCGGGGAGAGGGAGGGCGGCGATGGGTGGGGGTAATGGTGGTTGGTGGCGAACTGCGTGGTTTGAATGTCCATGATTCCATGAGGGTGAAATTTAACTTCGGTATGGGCGTAAAACGGGTGGTAGTAGATTGACGTCAATGGAAAGAAAATTAAGACGGGGTGTGCAACGGGTGGCCGATCTGCTACCGCCCGTTTTGTAACCCCACCGATGTTGAATTTTACCCCCTATGTTTTCGTTTGAGTAGCAAACACTGCCTTTCACAAATTAGGGCAAATGGTCCCCAGGAGAGCGACAGGATTTTCGAATGGGTCCCCCAGTAGTTTGTCTATTTGCAAGGGGTCCGCCACACGATAAAGTTTGAAAAATCACTGATTGAAAACTAAGCCAACCGAACTAGTGCAAAAATATTTGCTTGATTTTGCCACTAGATGTCAGCCTACTCATAGACCTTGGTGTTCAAAGGAAGCACGTCTAACTTACACCAGCACCTTTTAGAGTACGAAAACAAAATGAATAATTTCAAATAGGTTTTATTACAAACAAATATTATATAATAAATGTTATGAATGTTATCTTAAATTCATTTTACAGCAAAAGCGGGCTCACTGTTACTTTATGTAGGAACAGTTACTGATCATTTTCTTAAGGATTTACACCTCGGAAGAGCTCGCAAAATACTTAGTTAAAACATGAACAAATTGTGTAGTGTTTGTAGATTAGAGCTTACTCAGTCCACAAAGAGAGTATTTAACTCTAGATATCTGGATGACTGAACACAACTTGCTAGAGAAAATGAAAGTAAAAATGAGGGCCTAAAAATCTGGCCACACAACACCCATTTTTTGGGCACTAACTGGCCTACTAAGGTCCCAACATGTCAGACAGGAAGCACACACATATTTCTCATCAGCGGTGCACCGCCCGCCATATTAGTGATGGTGGGTGTACTGGAGTCAGGAGTGCACCGCCCGCCATATTAGTGATGGTGGCTGTACTGGAGTCAGGAGTGCATATCGGGATTATTTAAAGGGCAGAATATTTTATATCGATTAGGCTCCTGTGCTTCTTGCAGGACCTGTTTTCAAATTTTGAATGCCCCAGTGCTTCACTCACCACGAGCTGAACTCGCATAGCACAACGTGGCACTAACCAGCAGGAAGGAACCCAAGAATGTTTTATTTTTTTTTATTCGTTCATGGGATGTGGGCGTCGCTGGCGAGGCCAGCATTTATTGCCCATCCCTAATTGCCCTTGAGAAGGTGGTGGTGAGCCGCCTTCTTGAACCGCTGCAGTCCGTATGGTGAAGGTTCTCCCACAGTGCTGTTAGGAAGGGAGTTCCAGGATTTTGACCCAGCATCGATGAAGGAACGGCGATATATTTCCAAGTCGGGATGGTGTGTGACTTGGAGGGGAACGTGCAGGTGGTGTTGTTCCCTTGTACCTGCTGCTCTTGTCCATTTAGGTGGTAGAGGTCGCGGGTTTGGGAGGTGCTGTCGAAGAAGACTTGGCGAGTTGCTGCAGTGCATCCTGTGGATGGTACACACTGCAGCCACTGTGCGCTGGTGGTGAAGGGAGTGAATGTTTCGGGTGGTGGATGGGGTGCCAATCAAGCGGGCTGCTTTGTCCTGGATGGTGTTGAGCTTCTTGAGTGTTGTTGGAGCTGCACTCATCCAGGCAAGTGGAGAGTATTCCATCACACGCCTCACTTGTGCCTTGTAGATGGTGGAAAGGCTTTGGGGAGGAGGTGAGTCACTCGCCGCAGAATACCCAGCCTCTGACCTGCTCTTGTAGCCACAGTATTTATATGGCTGATCCAGTTAAGTTTCTGGTCAATGGTGACCTTCAGGATGTTGATGGTGGGGGATTCGGCGATGGTAATGCCATTGAATGTCAAGGGGAGATGGTTAGACTCTCTCTTGTTGGAGATGGTCATTGCCTGGCACTTGTCTGGCACGAATGTTATTTGCCACTTATGAGCCCAAGCTGGATGTTGTCCAGGTCTTGCTGCATGCGGGCTCGGACTGCTTCATTATTTGAGGGGTTGTGAATGTAACTGAACACTGTGCAATCATCAGCGAATATCCCTATTTCTGACCTTATGATGGAGGGAAGGACATTGATGAAGCAGCTGAAGATGGTTGGGCCTCGGACACTGCCCTGAGGAACTCCTGCAGCGATGCCCTGGGGCTGAGATGATTGGCCTCCAACAACCACTACCATCTTCCTTTGTGCTAGGTATGACTCCAGCCACTGGAGAGTTTTCCCCCTGATTCCCATTGACTTCAATTTTACTCGGGCTCCTTGGTGCCACACTCGGTCAAATGCTGCCTTAATGTCAAAGGCAGTCACTCTCACCTCACCTCTGGAATTCAGCTCTTTTGTCCATGTTTGGACCAAGGCTGTAATGAGGTCTGGAGCCGAGTGGTCCTGGCAGAACCCAAACTGAGCATCGGTGAGCAGGTTATTGGTGAGTAAGTGCCGCTTGATAGCACTGTCGACGACACCTTCCATCACTTTGCTGATGATTGAGAGTAGACTGATGGGGCGGTAATTGGCCAGATTGGATTTGTCCTGCTTTTTGTGGACAGGACATACCTGGGCAATTTTCCACATTGTCGGGTAGATGCCAGTGTTGTAGCTGTACTGGAACAGCTTGGCTAGAGGCGCAGCTAGTTCTGGAGCACAAGTCTTCAGCACTACAGCCAGAATGTTGGCGGGGCCCATAGCCTTTGCTGTATCCAGTGCACTCAGCCATTTCTTGATATCACGTGGAGTGAATCGAATTGGCTGAAGACTGGCTTCTGTGATGGTGGGGATATCTGGAGTAGGCCAAGATGGATCATCCACTCGGCACTTCTGGCTGAAGCCTTGTCTTTTGCACTCACATGCTGAACTCTGCCATCATTGAGGATCGTGATCTGGCAACGGGCAGTTGCAGGGGCAGTCTGTAAACACCATGTATTGTTCAATATGTATAAATGCGTAGGCTTCAAGGAGCTCTTGAAACATTTGCCTGAGGAAGGAGAAAATCTCCGAAAGCTTGTGAATTTAAAATAAAATTGCTGGACTATAACTTGGTGTTGTAAAATTGTTTACAATCATTGAGGATGGGGATGTTTACAGAGCCTCTTCCTCCCGTTAGTTGTTTAATTGTCCACCACCTTTCACGACTGGATGTGGCAGGACTGCAGAGCTTTGATCTGATCCGTTGGTTGTGGAATTGCTTAGCTCTGTCTATAGCATGTTGCTTCCACTGTTCAGCATGCATGTAGTCCTGAGTTGTAGCTTCACCAGGTCGGCACCTCATTTTTAGGTACCCCTGGTGCTGCTTGGCATAATTTATAAATACATAAAGAGCAAGAGAATAACTAAGGAAAGTAGGGCCTATTAGAGACCAAAAAGGTAACCTGTGTGTGGAGGCGGAAGATGTGGGTATGGTTTTTAATGAATACTTTGCATCTGTCTTCACAAAAGAGGGAGACGATGCAGAGATTGTAGTTAAGTGTGAAATATTGGATGGGATAAACATAGTGAGAGAGGAAGTATTCAGGGGTTGTTTAGCATCTTTGAAAGTAGATAAATCGCCAGGCCTGGATGAAATGTATCCCAGGCTGCTAAGAGAAGCAAGGGAGGAAATAGCAGAGGCTCTGACCATCATTTTCCAATCCTCCCTGGCTGCAGGCGTGGTGCCAGAGGATTGGAGGACTACTAATATTGTACTATTGTTTTAAAAGGGAGAAAGATATAGACCGAGTAATTATAGGCCGGTCAGTCTAACCTTGGTGGGCAAATTATTGGAATCAATTCTGAGGGACAGCATAAATTGTCATTTAGAAAGGCACGGGTTAATCAAGGACAGTCAGTATGGATTTGTTAAGGGAAGGTCATGGCTGACTAACTTGATTGAATTTTTTGAACAGGTAACAAGGAGAGTCGATGAGGGTAATGTGTTTGATGTAGTGTACATGGATTTTAGCAAGGCTTTTGACAAGGTCCCACATGACAGACTGGTCAAAAAGTAAAAGCCCATGGGATCCAAGGGAAAGTGGCAAATTGGATCCTAGGTTGGCTCAGTGGCAGGAACCAAAGGGTTGACGGGTGTTTTTGTGACTGGAAGGCTGTTTCCAGTGGGGTCCTACAAGGCTCAGTATTAGAACCATTGCTTTTTTGGTATATATTAATGATTTGGACTTGAATGTGGGGGGCTTGTTCAAGAAGTTTGCAGATGATACAAAAAATGGCCATGTGGTTGATAGTGAGGAGGAAAGCTGCAGACTGCAGGAAGACATCAATGGACTGGTCAGTTGGGCAGAAAAGTGGCAAATGGAATTCAATCCGGAGAAGTGTGAGGTAATGCATTTGGGGAGGGCAAACAAGGCAAGGGAATACACAATAAATGGGAGGATACTGAGAAGTGTAAAAGGAACAAAGGGACCTTGGACTGCATGTCCACAGGTCCCCGAAGGTAGCAGAACAGGTAGATAAGGTGGTTAAAAAGGTATACAGGATAAATTCCTTTATTAGCCGAGGCATAGAATATAAGAGCAGGGAGGCCACAACTTGAGTACTGCATACAGTTCTGGTCACCACATTACAGGAAAGATATGATTGCATTAGAGAGGGTACAGAGGAGATTTATGAGGATGTTGCCAGGGCTGGAGAATTTTAGCTATGAGAAAAGATTGGATTGGCTGGGGTTGTTTTCTTTGGAACAAAGGAGGCTGAGGGGAGATTTAATTGAGGTATATAAAATTATGAGGGGCCTAGATAGAATGGATAGGGAGGACCTATTTCCCCTAGCAGAGAGGTCAGTGATCAGAGAGCATAGTTTTAAAGTAATTGGTAGAGGGATTAGAAGGGAGCTGAGGAGAATTTTTTTCACCCAGAGGGTGGTGGGGGTCTGGAACTCACTGCCTGAGAGGGTGGTAGAGGCAGAAACCCTCAACTCATTTAAAAAGTACCTGGATGTGCACTTGAAGTACCCTAACCTACAGGGCTATGGACCAAGTGCTGGAAAGTGGGATTAAGCTGGATAGCTCTTTTTCGGCCAGCACGGACACGATAGGCTGAATGGCCTCCTTCTGTGCCATAACTTTCTATGATTCTATGATAAGGTCTCCCTGAAGCGATATTTAAAGGGATAATGCAATACTTACAGGTCAGTTGCTGGTTTCTCATTTCAGGCTGCTGGTTAAGTTTTTGATGCCTGGAGGGCTAACTGCTTCTCTGGACCGGGGTCTCCAAGGCAGCATTGGAGAACCTGGGTGCCTTGCCTGGACCTTTTGAAGCCATTCTAGCCCTTTGACAACGTTTCTTCCTGTGTGCCTGAGTGCACCTCCCCTTTAAGAGGTGCTGGCTGCCTTTAAGTGGCGTCAGAGATGCCTGATTTCTGACCCCCCTACACAGGCGTGCAGCCAATGAATAGTGGGGGTACGTTTGCTGCAGACCTGAATGATTTTAACGAGATCCTAGCATGAAATTACCGTGCTGCTTGGGATCACATGAACAGGAGCATACAGCACGTGCCCTGCCCTCTATGGCCCGTTTTCGGGCGTGATCGAATTTATAGGTCGCCATTTCTTAGATGAGACATTATCTGTCTTCTCAGGTGGACGAAAAAGATCCCATGGCACTATTTCAAAGATGAGCAGGGGAGTTCTCCTGGTGTCCTGGCCGACATTTATCCCTCAACCAGCAACACTAACACTAAAAATTATCTGGTCATTTATCTCATTGCTATTTGTAGGACCCTGTTCTGTGGAAATTGGCTGCTGTGTTCTTACAATTCAACAGTAATTCATTGACTCGGACGTCCTGAGCTGGTGGATGGCACTATATAAATGCAAGTTCTTTTTTTCTAATTCCATTTGTCATCTTTTGCACCTATTTGTGTGGATTAACTTGTTGCACATTCTTGGCTGGGATTTATACCTATGATTCCAGAAATAGGAAGTTAGGCTCTTGACACAATTCTAACTGAAGACATGCTGAGTAGCATACTAAATGAACAATTAACCTTGCAAATAGACATCATTGACTACATAATGCTATTTATTCAATGCCACTGCATTTAAGTACATTGTATGACAGTCAAAGATAAGCATTTATTTTGTCAATAACTCTTAAATTAATTCTTGTATATAATTATGATGCAAAATGAACACGGTCACAATACTGCCAGACTGTCATTAAAGTAAAATGATATGTTATGTAAATATATGAGCATCTTAAGCACATGAATGCTTTAATGTATATAGCTAAATATATTGCAGCATAGTATATAAATCAGGAATTCTGACTCAAATAGGATACAGTTGTGTTAGTTCCAATAGATTGTACACAATTAGAAAGGGATTTAATTATTTGCTGTCACCATTCTGCAGATTACAAAACCGTGGGAATTTAAAATACCATCATGCCATATAGGTCCTACTCTTGTTCAAAACCTTGGACTAGCACTTCACATATTTATAAACATAAACTTATTTATGACAAACATCAGAAACATTCAAACAATACAGCACAAGTTATGAACAAAAGGCTCGATTATGCTGTAACAATTGTAAACGCCCTTAAATAATGCAATACAATATAGACATATTTGATTTACAAAAAACAATAATAAAATTTCAGATAGATGTATAACTTTTTCCATAGTTTGTCAATTTATTCATGCTTGGAAATATAACTTTGACCGAAAAGTCTTCGTTTTTGTCTTTGAGAAGGTTTTTTCTCTGTTTCCAGAGGAGATGGCGATATTTAGCATTTGCCAGCCACATTTCACACTTAGAGAAGAAAATGATCACGGTAGTCCCCAAGACCACAAGACACGTCAATAATCCAAGCACAATGAAGCAGATCACTTGACTACTATTGAGCAGGGAGCTGGATGTGTGGATGGTTTCTTTGACTGTGATCTTGAGCATGCCATTACCTTGCTGGTGTGTTGATTTATGAGAGGCATGCAGCGGTGGATGGAAAGGCTTGCCGCTTCGGACCCAACTTGATCCTGTATGCTTGGACACATTTTGCCTTGCGTCATGATTAAAGTTCTCAAACGCATGGTGTTGGCAGGTTTCTCCTCCATATTCAGGCAAGCACACGCAATTGAAACCTCTCCCAGGATGATCATGGCAAGTACCTCCGTTTTGACATGGATGGCTAACGCAGGATGCGACTGAATAATCACAGGATTTGCCAGTGTACCCACTGAGACAAAAGCAGCTGAAGCTGGAAACCAGATCTGCACAGGTCCCATTGTTGGCACAAGGGTTTGGGTTGCAGTTATTGATGCTTATTTCACAGAAGTCCCCAGTAAAACCAGGCAAGCATCGGCAGTGAGCCTTCACCCCAAACCCATTGTCATCAAAGCAACTTCCTCCATTCTGACAAGGTGGCCTGCAATCAAATAAATAAGTAACAGAGACTGAATATATCTACCTATAGTATATCAATATCCATGAAACTGTGACACCAGTCCATTTGAAATCCAGGGGTAACATGTAAATATAATATCTGCTATAATTACTTCCTCCAAAAATGGACATTGTTACCTTAAAAAAATTGGCAGAGATTTTGCTGTTCCTGTGCCTGGGCAATTCGATCACCTGGGCACAGTAACTGCAGGGAAGTTGGACGGGGAGGAGTGCATGCCCCTAACTGAGCCACCTATTTTTCTTTGTCCATTAATTTAAATAAGCTTAAAATCAGACTAGCTCTCTTATGGTCATGAACTTCTCTATGCCTTCTTTGCCAGTATTCAGGGCATCTAGGTAATCCAATTGCTCCAGACATGGGAAAAGGAAAATCTGATCTAATATTACAAGAGTGTCTGCTATTCTTGCTTTCTCTACAGGCGGTGCTGAAATCTCTCTCAGCCTGTTACAACAAACTCAGCTCAATGATGTACCATTCTTCTCCGATTAACTATGGGAAAGGTCATGGGAAATTCAATAGTAATACATTAAAAGTATTGCGCATAGCACCTTTCCTGTAAATGTCACACTTACTTCCTGTCACACTTTAGATTCCTGTCACATTTTAGTCTATCTTCTGACTTACCATTAGCAGTGCCATAGGAGATCTGCACATTATATGGTAATGTCCTAGAATGCAGTCCCTAAAAACATCGAGGCAGGTTTAGATTGCCTGTAACCATACTAATTTGTAACAAATTCAGGATTTTTTATACTTTATTATAAATACTCATGGCAATGGAGGCACAAAACAAAATTAAAAAGGAAAAAATGTGCTTTTCAAATAAGTGTGTCTATATAACATGCAGTTTGCCCTATTTTTAGGCAACAAATCAAAAAATCTTTCTGTGTGATAACTTCACAACCAGAACTACATTTTACCATGAGAACACAAATGGCATGAAGGTGAGAGGGCTATAGCTCATGCCACCTATCACACTGCACTTAACTGCAGAAGGAAACTGCAAAAACACAAACGTAAAATAAATTGTCAATGGACTGCAAAACTCACTGCTAACATACACAGTGTAACTATTGCCACAAAAAATGCTCACTACGCACTCCTTACTGCAGATCATTCATGGAAAATAACAAACATGCACTAAGTAATTATACCAAAACTAAGTACGGATAAATTGCAACTTGTAAAACAAAGTCCATAAACCCATTGGATAAGCAGAAATTTTAATGGCAGTAATGTTATTGCACATCATTTGCAGTTGTGAGGCAGACGAGCAATAATTCAGCCACTTGATAAATATGGACCTAGAAATTCAGGAGCGTATGGAAACATGGGCAGGGGAATGGGGACGGTGCGCAGATTGAGAAACAATGCAGGCAGCATGCAAAATTTGTGGTGTCTGCTTACTATAATTATTCGTGCATGGAGCCAGCGCTACCCGCGCTGTCCATTGGCTGCACGCCACTCGGGAGGCCCCGATATCGGGAGGCCACTACGTTACTTAAAGGCAGCCAGCACCTCTTAAAGGGGAGATGTATTCTGGCTGCAAGACCTGCTGTACTAAACGGCCCAATTTCTAGGCCGAAATGCTTTACTTCAAGTGACTTTTGAGGCACAGGCTGTAACATCATTTAAGAGGGAATTGGATAAGAATTTGAAAGGATATGGAGAAAGGAGAGTGAAATGGAATTAGACTACATAACTGCAGTGGAAGAGATAGCCCCAGCACAAGTGCAATGGGCTAAAAGACTTCCTTCCGTGTTCCAGTTTCCAGATTTCTATGAGTGCTGATTATGTTATTGGCAAAGTGATTTTCAAACCACTGTCGCTGTTCAATGAATCCCAGCTTAAAATAGCCTTTTTACAGCTTTGGATTTACTCCTCAATATGACTTTTTCGGAACTGTATTATAGCATTTAAATTAATTCTGGCACATCACAATGCACTTTGTCACTGACATAGACGTGGTGTACGATATGCACGTAGGACTATCTAAATCAAATATTTTGGGACTTGGGTCTCTCTTACGCAGGTTGGAAATCAAAATGGGCACGTTGAAGTGGTCACTCATTTAAATTAGTAAAAGGCAAATTTACGACTGATACCAGGAAGTTCTTCTTCATACACAGAATGATCAACACTTTGAATGGATTGTGGTAGAAACAAAAATGTTGCAATTATTTAAGAATCAATTGGACGCTGCAATGGGGGAATTAAGGGTCATTTTGGATGAAGTAAGATGGACCAAATGGCTTTCCTCATCCACAGTTCACTTGTGATATCTGTAATATGAATGGAGATAGTTGATCCTGTTGTCCGCTGCCTGAAAACACTGTAGTTTGGATTTTAACAGCACTTATCCTTTACCCATTGGTGTAGCAGGGTCCTTTCCTGAGTTGACAATGGCTTCCTATAAACTCCTGTCCACAGATACACACGTAACCACCATCTTCACTCTCTATACATGTAGAATTATTAGCACATGGGTGCTCAGGTGAGCAGCTGTGGGAGGCTGTAATAAAAAATGTGGCTAATTAAAACAGAGAACCCACTCTGCATCATGCATACTAATACATTAACAAAGTAAATGTTCGGTTTTAATGGTTTTTAATTCAAATTATTTTACATGAAAGATAACTCCAAATTTACAAATGCATTGTTTTAAAGACACTTATACAAACACATGTCAATAGTTCAATATGCACAGGGTTATACGGAGATACAATTGAGTACAGCAGGACTCTAAAACTGTGGCTGGTCTATTCTCCCTTCAGAATGCCATTAGAATCATAGGTCATTTTGTACTGAAGGGAAATCATCTTTTTAGTAAGAATACATTATATTTTTAATCAGTATGCTCTTATTGAAGTCTAAAAAAAATCAAACCAATTGCAATATTGACCATGAAAGCATTCTAGAGTTTTTTTGAAGCTATTGAGCTGAATTCTAATCCCGATGGTGGATTAGCAGCGGAGCGGGAATACCACCCATCAATGTGAATCCATCACTAAACCCTGCCAATTTCCTCCGAGGGCCATTATTTGCCATGCAGGGTGGGTTTGGAACAGTAATGCCACTCCTGATAGACTTACCACCACTGGGAGGGAGGGAAATACAAGCTGCAGCTAAAGGGCAGCATCAGTTTCTGAACAGCAGCAGCACCCTTGGGTGGGTGGGGGTGGTGATGGGAGGGGGAAGATCAGCAGCTGGAAGACCCCCCTGTTCCTCCATTACATCACTGGAGGTATTGGAAGCTTAAGTGAGGGCCAGAAGAGGCACATTGTTGAGATTGAGGGCAGTGAGCTCCATAAGTGGGTGGTGCAGGTTTCCTGGAGGGAGATGGCAGAGGTAGTCAATGCAACCTGCACCATCCCAAGAACTGCCACACAGTGCAGGAAGAGGTTCAATGACCTCACAAGGGTGGTCAAGGTAAAGCAAGGCTCTGTTGTCAATATAAATCTTCTACCACTCGTAGGGGTTGATTTTAATTCCCTTCGCCTGGCATCCAGGGGCCTATGTCTGGGTGTCTAAAGCACCTGCCTGATTCAGGTGATAGGGCCCTTTTAATGTGGAAATTGGGGTCCTATGATGTAATCAGGACACGATTGCTAGTTTAGGTATCAACTGGTCGGCAGGGGTACTAAAAATCAACTGCAGAGTTCTGAGTTGATCTCCATGCATGTTTTCTCTTCTTTGGGGTTTAGATGATTGCAGCAGATATGTAGACTGCTGTCTTATGAAGGAATTTGACAGAAGTCTTTGACAGTGAGGGTGTTGGGGGAAGAATAGGCAGGTGTGAAGAGACCTTTTTTTGGTGAGCGAACCTTTATTTATTGGAAGCTCCGGGCTATCAGTTGTGCCCTCCTTCTTCTGGTTTCTAACTGTCTTGCCACATGTCCTGTTCTTCCTCAAGTCTTTCTGGAAGCAGGAAGCCTTTTTCTATTAACTTCAATGGAAATGAAAATCGGGAGAGACGTATAACGGGTGGCTGATTCGATATCGACCGTTTTACACTATCGCCCAAAGTGAAAATTACCCCCATTATTTCAGTTCTCCCCTCACACCAGGGAACCCCTCCCTGATGTCAGCTGCCATTGGTAATGGTGCACAAAAGAGTGGTGGCACTGGAAATGCTGTCACTCAGGAAGCACTAAAGCTAGCACAAATCATACAGGCTGAGTACTGCTGTGTACCAGCCTTCCCTGGATCCTGATTTTTGTCTGCCACATCAACTGAAATCAATACAGTGGCACTCTGAATGAGCAGAGACCAAGGTGGAAGATCTCCACAGAACTGAAAATCACCAATTAATTTAGAAATATGTCCTGCAGGGTAGGATAATGATTAAATAGGAAATGTTATACAATCACATATATTTAAGTAATAATATTAAAACAGAAAATCCTGGAAACACGAAGCAGGTCAGGCAGCATCCGTGGAGAGAGGAAGGTAGGGTTAACATTTCAGGACGATGACCTTTCACGAGAAACACTGGGCCAGAAATTGCGCTGAGCAGCGAATGGAGGTTACCTGCCACTCATAAGTAGCTAACACACCCACAAACTTTTCGCAGGCTTCTGGGCACCAACCTGCTTTAATTTAGACTGGCAAGAAATGTAACGTTCTTTCCCAGGCTTCTCTGAGCTGTGAGAGGAGGAAAGGAGCTCTATGTCCCCTCTGCCAATCGGCTTGAAATAAGCCATTCTGTGAGAACCAGGTAGTGTCAGATAAGATTAGTAAATGTACTATAAAATCAGATAAAGAAAGCAAAATAAAGAGAGGGTAAGATTAAAATACTAAGATCAAGAGACAGAAAGAAAAAGTTAAAACAAAATTTTTAATTTAAAAAAAATGTTTTAAATGTCCAAAAACTATTAAAATTGGGAGTAATGAGAATCCACATTTTTAAAAGTTCATTTTCAGTGCCAGAGAGGTTGTTTGGCAGTCATTAATACTTACCACACCATTAAAAGTTAGTTTAGACTTGGTACAACTCAGCATACCTTTTTTTCTGGCAAGATTAGTTTCCAGCTGGGCAGGAGAGCAAGTTGGCGCTGGTCCATTGATTCCAGCCAGCGATATCTCTTTAATGCGAAGCTGTCAGATCAACAAGGAATCAGGAAGAGTAAGTTCCAGATTTCTGCATTTGACTTGTGCACGCGTGCTTGCTGGAACTTGCTCTTCCATTTGCCCTGAAATAACGATGAGCCCTGTTAGCATTGCTGTTATTTCTTGAGCAATTTCTGGGCCATTAACTCTGCTTCACTCTCCACAGATGCTGCCTCACCTGCTGAGTGTTTTCAGCATTTTCTGTTTTAATTTCAGATTTCCAGCTTCTGCCTTATTTTGCTTCAGGTAATCATGTGCCTATGTTTTGTGCCACTATATGAATGCCTCCATTATGATGATTCACAGCTATTAATCACAGGTTTAAAATGTTGATATCCCCAAGACTCCGGTAACCATGCCAATATAAACAGTTACATTTTTTCTCCATCAATTAGGAACACAGGAACATTAGCAACAGGGGTAGGCCATTCAGCCTCTCGAACCTGTTCCGCCATTTAATTAGATCATGGCTTTGCTCCATATCAGTTGATACCCTTAACTAACAAACATCTATCTATCTCAGTCTTGAAAGTTCCAATTGACCCAGCATCCACAGCCTTTTGGGGGAGGGAGTTCCAGATTTCTACTAGAGTGTGAAAATGTGCTTACTGATGTTGCTTCTGAATGGCCTAGCTCTAAATTTAAGATTATGGCCCCTTATTCTCAATTCAGGTCACCCCTTAATCTTCTATACTCATTGGAATACAAACGTAGTTTATGCAACCTGTCCTCATAATTTAACCCTCTAAGCCCAGGTGTCATTCTGTTGAATCTGTGACCACATCCCTCCAAGGACAATATATCCTTCCTGAGGTGCAGTGCCCAAAACTGAACGCAGTTCTCCAGACCAAGGCTTTGAACAACTGAAGCATAACTTTCCTTTGTATTTCAGACCCCTTGAGATAAAGAAATTAACAAATAAAACAATATGATTGTTCCAAAAACTGCCTTGGGGATTTTTAGCCCCATAATTTCCATGGCATTGTTACAACTGTCCTTTGCGTTGAAATGTGTGTGAATAACATTTAATCACTTGGTAGACTGCTATCTAACATTCTCAAGGCCCATATATTAGTGGCTGAAAAGGTGAGTGTATTGGTATTATAGTGGTGGTTGCAGGGTATTAGATAATACTCTGAGCTCCTACGATAAAGCTTTAGATGCATTCCTTTTGTGAGATCAAATAAAAATGTTTCAGGATACTGGACAGCATTAGAAAGGAAACTAAACGAGTGAATGGGACTGAAAATAGAAAAGTCACCAGGCCCAGCTGGTATGAATCCCAAAATATTGAGGGGCCTTGGGGAAGAAATAGTGGAGGCACTAGCCACTACGTTCTAAAATCATTGAAAACAGGATTTGGCCCAAAGGACTGGAGGATGGAAAATATTACACCTCTGTGGAAGAAAGAAAAGGAGTAACACAGAAAATGATAGACCTTGGTTGTAGTTAAACTTCTTGTGCCAAAAATTCCATAGACCCTTTTAAGGGGGGGCAGATGTGCAGTAGGGCAGCACTTCCATCCATCACTTTAACAGGTCCTTGACTCTGTCCCAAATTGCAGGGATGGGGTCATTTACATACACAGGGTGGACACCGAAGCATGTAGAGGTACAAAAGAGGCGCCTGCCCAAAGAGGTGGAAAAAGCAGAGTGCCATTCCAAGAAGGGGCACCCAAGGTTTTTATCAGTCTGAAGATTAAATAACCCTAAAATAACTTTATTCCCCAGAAGAAATGTCTGGGCAACAGGCTTACAGCATTCAATCCCTTTTCACTGAATCAGTGAAAGTTAAAGGGAGAGAGTTTTTCAAAATTATGAATAGTTTTGAGAGGATAGTCTAAAGATTGTTTCCACTGGTTGGCAAACTGGCAAATAAGGTGTAAATTGAGCGTTATTATTAGGATAACAAAAGGAGAAGATAGAATATTTTTTTCACAAAGAGAGTTATTGAAACTATTTACCATAAGTGGCTATTGGGGCAGAAACTATATCATATTTTAAAAGTATTTGAAAATGAAAAGTATAAAAGGTTACAGGGAACGGCCAGGAAAATTGTATTCAAGTAGATAGCTCCAGTTAAGGAGGTACAGGCACTTCTGTCTGTAATTTCTAAGATTTTATAAAATGTTGACAATATGGAGCAGAAATACTAGCTGCAGTCCACCAGTATATAAATATAGAAAATAGAACTAATATCAAATCATCTTTGTTAAAAGGTCATGTGAGTATTTCTAGATAAGTCTCGGTCTTCAAAATTAAAAATTGCCCTAAAAATAAATTTACTAACAAATTGTCTGAGTAAGTATAATGTTGTTTATCAGGCTCGAATATAATTCTGGATATTTTCCAGCTGTTTTTAATTTATGGATTGCACTTTACAGTTTTGCATTTGCATGACACTGCATGAATGAACAGACCTGTGTCGCAGCGGCTGCCTGTCCAGCCCTCGTCACAAACACATTCCCAAGGTTTGATGCAGATCCCGTGTAAACAGCCAGGAAAAGGAATGCACTTATCACACAGCTCTCCCTGCCAACCAAACTGGCACCTGCAACAGAGAAACACCATCAAGTTCCAGGCAGAGTGTGTTTGATGGTGCCCAGCTATGAACCAGGTTTGCAACCTTGATCCTTTAATATAGTTTATTGACACTAGCAACGATTATTAGATAGTACTGAATTGAATTCATGACTTTTGATAACTCTAGAGAAATACCAGTATATTTTTCACAATAATGTCGTTAATATTTCATACTTCATTTATTTTTTCATTTTCTATTCCTATTTCCCTCTTGTTTTCTTCTCATTTTGTTTCTGTTTTAAACACTGTTAAGTGAGTATGACTAAAGATAGTGGAAACCATATTTCACTGACATAAATGTTTTTGACAAGTTATCTAGACAAAGGTGAAATTTTCAAAGTAACCAAAGTCTGATGAGTGGGAATAGGTAAAAAAAAAATGAATGAAACATTAATCCCAAACGCTTCAAACTCAAGTTTTTATTTGGTATGTATGGTAATTAAAAGAATATATTTTCTTCTCCGCTCCCCCAGGTATTTTGATACCCTACACCAAATCTTGGCTGACAAGGTGGGCAGGCGAGTTGCTCCCAGATCTCTGCCAATGCTGCCCATTCGTTACATGAGTGGCCCCTGTAGTGTCCCTCTAATCCTTGCTCCTCGCAATTGGAAAAGGGCCTATGTTTCGTCTCATCACGTGAGGAAATGTAGTCTCAGGACTATGTCCGACCATTCTATGCATAGCATCCTGGTGCTCCAGTGTGGTATACCACCCCACCACCTCCTTCAAATTCTATTTTAAAAATACATATTCCACTTCATTTTGACACTTAGACAATGAAAGAAATTGGGCCCGATATTAGGAGGGAGGCGGGTTGGCAGCGGGGGGTTGACTGGGCGCGTGGGTAACGTGCCCAGTGAAATCAGGGTGCTCCGCACGCAATCGCAGCTTGATTGAAGCCACTTACCTGTGCTTCCGGGTTTCGCGCTGGAAAGCTGCGCAGCGGGCGGACTGCGCATGCACAGCATAGGCTGTCAGCTGGAGGAGCCCTATTTAAAGGGGCAGTCCTCCACTGACTGATGCTGCAGAAAATAGGCAAAATTACAGCATGGAGCAGCCCAGGGGGAAGGCTGCTCCCAGGTTTAATGATGCCTCACTCCAGGTCTTATTGGATGGGGTGAGGAGGAGGGAGAGGACAGAGATCTTCTCCCCGCCAGGCAGGAGGAAGTGGCCTGCCTCTGCCACCAAGAAGGCCTGGCTCAAGGAGGAGGTCACCTGCACCACCAACATATCACGCACCTGCATACAGTGCAGGAGGAACTTCAATGACCTCAGTAGGTCAGCCAAAGTGAGTACACTTCCTTATTCCCCTACACTCTGTCTGCCACATCACCGCCCCCACCCCACATCTCCTTCTGCACTGCCAACACTACTCTATCTCATCACTCCTCACACCCACTCAAAGCTCATCCTCATCTTACCTGCACTTACTCACCTCGCCAGTACTCATCCCACCACTACCACTCAACCCAATCCTCATGCAATCTCATGGTTGTATCTCATACTCACCCTCTCATGCATCTCTTTCACGGTCAGCCTCACTCAACCTGCCACTACCTGTGCTGCAGCCACAGGGCATGCATCATATATATGTGCAGTAGGAAGCGTAAGGCAAACGTGTCATGAGCATAAAGGGGATGCACAAGGGTGTTTGAGGGTTTGTCATGGTTTTTACTTATATTTAATTTCTGATCAACTCACATTACATATTATATTGTCACCACTACTGCCACGCCTTTGCGAATCTTGTCTGGTTTGTGCAATAATGCCGTTTCCTGAGGATCACCATGAAGACCCACAACTGATGCCACCCATTGTGTCACTGCAGAGTGGGTGTAGGTGTATTCGCACGGCTCTTTTGTGCAGACGACTGAGAGACGTCGGCGATGTCCCCGGTGGCACCCTGGAAGGATGCAGAGGAGAAGTTGTTGAGGGCAGTGGTGACTTTGACAGTGACAGGTAAGAAGATGGTGCTCAGGCCAGCCGGGAGCAGCTGGGCATGAAGGAGGCTGCAGATATCCACGACTACATGTCGAGTGATTCTGAGCCTTGATGTGCACTGCTGCTCAGAGAGGTCCAGGAAGCTGAGCCTCGGTCTGTAGACCCCGTGGTGAGGGTAGTGCCTTCTGCGACGCATCTCTCTCTGCCGTTGCCCTCCCTCCTGCTGTGCAGTTGGCTGTGTCACAGCACTGTGTTGTGCAGCTCCACATGTCAGAGGTGGACGGCGTGGCCAGCGAGGCTGGTGATGCTGTTCGTCCTCCGAGGAGGTTATGACCGCAGCTACGGCGGCCCCCATCCGGAAGATGTACATTTGAGGGGGTCCACAAGGTAGGTAAATGTGTCTGGACACCGGGGTAAATGTGCAAGTTTGTGAATTTTATTGTTAGGAGGAGGGTGGTGGAGGCTAAACTTTGTGCCAAGTGACAGAGTGGCCACCTGCAATGAGTGAGGGTCTCCCCCCCCCCAAACTGTCAAATGGACCTTTGCAGCTGCCACAGGCTGATGGCTGCAACATGTCCATTTCAACTGGGAGTGTTTCCCCAAGTACGGGAAACAGTCCCAGTTGACTTGAAAATCCCATCCCTTCTAAAATATCAGATCAATCAGGTCTGTAAACGACCTGAAGTACCTAGTTAATTACTTTAAGTGGCATTCCGCTGGAGTCCCACATGCGGGGGCTGCGCGCGCATGTCAGCGCGTCACTGGGGAACCCGGAAGTGGGCGGGTTGAAGCCGGGCTCCGGACCCGCCCCGGGAATCCCCGATTTTCGGAGCCCCCCCGCCACGAACACACCCGCTCGGGGGTGCGAAAATCGAGCCCATTATCTTTGGTTATTTGTGCCTAGTCACATATGATCATGTGATATACTTTCACAAAGCAAAAAATAATTAGAAGGCATTTATTGCAATTTAATTAAATGAGGCTAATTAACAACTGTCTGACAAACACAACATCAAAATGCACACAATGACTCAAAGCAACAGTGAGATGTGGACAAGTATTATAAATAATTGTACAGCAACTGGGTAATTAAATTATTCTTTCACAATCATGAAGCACCTAGTAATTTTACACAAGATTGTATAAATCTGCCAGCAGAGCAGAAAGGAAGATGTCTTCGGATCCACATTTGAAAATGAGAGAAATTAAAATAATTGAAACATAAAAACAAATAATATTAAATTAGAAGAAAAAAATCATACATTTAGAAAAAGAATCAAAATCTAACAATAAATTACTGGAAACATAAGAATGTAAAAGATGGGATTTCCGCCACACTTCCAGTGAAATACTGCTGGTGAAACGGGAGCAGCTCCGAGGAATTTCCTGGCCATAGGCCCAAAATTATCCAACGGAATAATAACGCATGAACGCTTAACATGTTTGTCTGAAATTCCACTAATTTAATTGAGGCATTAATGTGTTTGAAATATAAGACCAGCACCTCCACTAAAATATTAGAGAGAAATATTTAAGACAAATAATTTAAACATTTGCACATTAGTAGGCTACTAGATGCCAATGCAGCTTTATAACTTTATCAAATGTAAGTGAAGAAATGTAATTTGGTTGTTCAATAATTTATAATTAGCAAATGACAAAAGTTCCGGTTTTAAAGTTAAAATTACAATGTCCATTTAATTATTGTTCACTCCATGAGATAATTTGCAACATTGAAGGAGGAAAGTGCGGGAACAGTGTTTTTAATATAAAGTATTCCCTTCACCTAGAAAATGTTAACATTAATTGAAAATATCCTATCTCAGGAAATATTTTTACTTTGAATGTTCTTTTCCTTCCCCTAGAGACTTGCCATTTTAGATTTCTGCCCAGTAGATGGTGAACTGTTCCCTGCAGTGCGTGGACTCCCAATCTGCCAAATTTCCAAAGAAAAGGGGGAAAAAGCACTGAAATAGCAAGTAGTGTATAAGGTAGGAGTTTTTATAAACAGTTATTCACAGTAACTGGTTGGGAAGACAGTACCATTGCTGTTGAATTTTGTGCTCATCCAAGTAAGGGATGTCAATACTCAAGGATTTGAGTTCTCCCCACCCTCCGTTTTGCATTCAATGAAAGTATCAGCATGAATTCAAGTGTAACGCAAACCAGATAAAAGATAAAAGTCACAAATATCAAATACCACAATTCATCTCAAAGTCACTTGACTAGACATTTGAATAAGTTGTTCTAACTGTGTAGATCATAGGAGAGTCCATTATTTGCAATCTTTGGCATCCTATCTTCAAAACAACATAAGTGATGGTTCAGAGAAGAGTGACAAAGATAATTCTAGGATTCAAGCTTATGATGAGAGATTTGAAGAGCTGGACTTATTGCCGACAAGAGACTGAAGAGGAGACACGATTCAGGTCTTTCAAATATTGACAGGCCTAGTTGACGGAGTTTAAGTAAGCTCTTTGGCTTAGACAGAGTACGGAATTAATGAAATTAAAAATCCTCAAGCAAGATGCCTCCTGCAGAGTAGTGGATATGTTGGAGTAGACTTTCAGCAAAAGCAGTTGGTTGTTGGTTAACCCCTTCAAAAAAGAACTTGATAAATATCTGGATGGGATAGAATAGGTATAGACTGAAATGATCAAATACTCCACTGGACACAATCGTTCCTATTGATAATGGGGTAGGGGAATATTGTCAATAAGGGCAGCAGCCAGATTTGAAAAGTATAAATGTGAAATGGATATCCAGTCTAGGATTTGCTTGTTTAGCTTTGGAGATCAGGGCATATTTATGCAGAACTTTTGTTCAGGAGACTGGAAGAATTCGGCAGAGTCCATAATGAAATAGATCGTATAGGCTTGCTTTCCAAATGATCTGGATCCAGACACAGTTCAACTCAGCTACAGTACTTGCAACACAAAGTTAACAAGCTGACCATGACACGATGCCGCCTCCCGATATCCCCACCATCACAGAAGCCAGTCTTCAGACAATTCGATTCACTCCACGTGATATCAAGAAACGGCTGGGTGCACTGATACAGCAAAGGCTATGGGCCCCGACAACATCCCGGCTGTAGTGCTGAAGACTTGTGCTCCAGAACTAGCTGCGCCTCTAGCCAAGCTGTTCCAGTACAGCTACAACACTGGCACCTACCCGACAATGTGGAAAATTGCCCAGGTATGTCCTGTCCACAAAAAGCAGGACAAATCCAATTCGGCCAATTACTGCCCCATCAGTCTACTCTCGATCATCAGCAAAGTGATGGAAGATGTCGTCGACAAGCGGCACTTACTCACCAATAACCTACTCACCGATGCTCAGTTTGGGTTCCGCCAGGACCACTTGGCTCCAGACCTCATTACAGCCTTGGTCCAAACATGGACTAAAGAGCTGAATTCCAGAGGTGAGGTGAGAGTGACTGCCCTTGACATCAAGGCAGCATTTGACTGAGTGTGGCACCAAGGAGCCCGAGTAAAACTGAAATCAATGGGAATCAAGGGGAAAACTCTCCAGTGGCTGGAGTCATACCTAGCACAAAGGAAGATGGTAGTGGTTTTTGGAGGCCAGTCATCTCAGCCCCAGGACATTGCTGCAGGAGTTCCTCAGGGCAGTGTCCGAGGCCCAACCATCTTCAGCTGCTTCATCAATGACCTTCCCTCCATCATAAGGTCAGAAATGGGGATGTTCGCTGATGATTGCACAGTGTTCAGTTCCATTCGCAACCCCTCAGATAATGAAGCAGTCCGAGCCCGCATGCAGCAAGACCTGGACAACATCCAGGCTTGGGCTCATAAGTGGCAAGTAACATTCGTGCCAGACAAGTGCCAGCCAATGACCATCTCCAACAAGAGAGTGTCTAACCACCTCCCCTTGACATTCAATGGCATTACCATCGCCGAATCCCCCACCATCAACATCCTGGGGGTCACCATTGACCAGAAACTTAACTGGACCAGCCATATAAATACTGTGGCTACAAGAGCAGGTCAGAGGCTGGGTATTCTGCGGCGAGTGACTCACCTCCTGACTCCCCAAAACCTTTCCACCATCTACAACACACAAGTCGGGAGTGTGATGGAATACTCTCCCTTCCTAACAGCACTGTGGGAGAACCGTCACCAGACGGACTGCAGCGGTTCAAGAAGGCGGCTCTCCACCACCTTCTCAAGGGCAATTAGGGATGGGCAATAAATGCAGGCCTCGCCAGCGACGCCCACATCCCATGAACGAATAAAAAAAAAGTGAGCCATCCACCAGCGCAGATACTCACACCTCAGTGGGTCCTAGTAGTCAGTTAGTTGGGTTGGCACTTGGTGAGTCACCACACACAAGTGAGCATGAGCAGACACTGGTGGCAGAGGCAGCTGTGGAGAGTCTGCGTCGGTGGGCGCACTCCTCTCCAGGCTCTGCTCAGCTGGACGCATATGCTGAACCCCGAGGGCCATCCTTTAAACGAGGATGATCGAGGGACAGCAGCACATTTGCGAGGTGCTGGAACAGGTGCCACGCGCACTCTCCACAATAGCGCAGAGGATGGAAGAGTCCAACTCCTGCATTAGTGGAATGGTGGCACAGGTACGTGAGGGAATCGCTGAGATAGTGTTGCAGGTAACTACGGAAATGTCTGAGATGGTGTTGCAGGTAACTGCGGAAATGTTTGAGATAGTGTCACAGGTAAGTGCGGGAATATCTGCGAGAATGTTTATAAGATATTAAGGGGAACAGATAGGGTGGATAGAGAGAAACTATTTCCACTGGTTGGGAATTCTAGGAGTAGGGGGCACAGTCTAAAAATTAGAGCCAGACCTTTCAGGAGTGAGATTAAAAAACATTTCTACACATAAAGGGTGGTAGAAGTTTGGAATGCTCTTCTTCCGAGAGAAGGCTAGCCTCCGTTGAGCTTCAAGCACGGCTCACAAATGAGTCCACTCAGGCCCTTACAATGGCCGTTCAGACTCACGGTGAGCAACATTCTGCCGCCTGAAACAGACAGACAGAAATTTTACAACTGGGCTTCCAAGGCATCATGCATGTCCTCCAAATTGTTCTCCAGCAGGGAGGTAGGAGTGATGTGGGCCTGGCCCAGGATAAGGATGATGGCAAAAGGGGACATGGAAGTGGGGACGCCACTCAAAGCACTCCCATGTCTCACCCGTTGTGCCTCTCTCAACCAGTACCTGCAATGCTGCCTCCTCTCCAGGTGACCGAGTCTGCCCCTGCACAGGTGCAGGTGGAACAGTTTTTGGCGGGGCCCTCGCGGGCTCCAAAACCCAGAGGCCGTAGGCCGAAAGAATCTAAGCAGTCAGGGCATGAACATGAGCAACCTGCCACTACCTCTGCTGCAGCCACAGGGGATGCACCACGTAGAAGTAGTAGGAAGAGAAAGGCTAAGGTTTTGTGATCACAAACGGGTGTGTACAAGGGTTTGACAGAATGACATGTTTTTCATTTATATTTGGTTTTTGATAAAGTTACATTAAATGTTATTATTCTCACCATTACTGCCACATCTTGCCCATTCTTGACTGCCATTTGTGATGGCGCCCTTTCATGTGCTTCATCATGAATGGCGGGACTTGATGCCACCCAGTGGGTGACTTTACAGTGGGTGCTTGTATAGTTGCAAGACTGTTTTGTGCAGGGTGGGGGGAGATGGTGTTGGTGCTGCTGTTTCCAGGTGGTCTGAGGACTGGACTATTCTCACTTTGTGATCTCCTTATGAGAAGTGTTCATATATTAATGACTCCCTGGCCTCACGAGCAGCCAGGTGAGCCGCTGCTCTGCCGATGGGTTCGTCCTCCTCCTCCTCCTCCTGTTCCTGCTCCTGCTCCTCCTCAATGTTCATGGCAGATGTGGACGCTGGATGAGGACATGGGGCCTCATCGACCAGTACCCCTCTCTGTAGCACAATATAGTGCAGGACACAAGCCACTAATATAATTCGACCCATTCTCGCTGGTGCGTATTGAAGCGCTCCTACAGACCAATCGAAGCACCGAAATCACATCTTCAGCAGTCCTATCGCATGTTCAATTACAGACCTGGTGGCGATGTGGCTGTCGTTGTATAGAAGCTGTTGCTCGCTGATGGGGTTCCTCAGAGGTGTCATGAGCCACGTGTGCAGGGGCTATCCCTTGTCTCCGAGGAGTCAGCACGTAAGGCTGTTTGGTGCGTGGAAGAGGGCCGGGATGTTGAATTCCCTCAGAATGAATGAACCATTGCAGCTGTCAGGGAATCTCGCACACACGTGAAGAAATCTTTTGTGGTGGTCACAAACGAGCTGACCGTCGATGGAGTGATATCCCTTTCTATTGATGAATAGTCCTGGGTTGTGTGGAGGTGCTCGGATTGCTATATACATGCAATCAATTGCACCCTGTACCCGTGGGAAGCCAGCCACAGAGTGGAAACCCACTGCCCTCTCCGTCTGGCTGAGGTCATCCATGGGGAAGTTGACGTATTACGAAGGCCTGCAAAATAAACTGTTGGTGACCTGTCTTATGCACTTGTGGGTAGATGACTGAGACCCTGGCGATGTCACCGGTGACACCCTGGAATGATCCGGAGGAGAGGAAGTTGAGGGCAGTGGTCGCTTTAACTGCTACAGGTAATGAGATGTTGCCAGGCCCAGCCGGGAGCAGCTCAGCACGAGGAGGCTGCAGGTGTCTGAGACCACCTGGTGACTCACTCTCAGCCTCCGTAGGCACTGCTCCTCAGAGAGGTCAAGGAAGCTCAGCCTCCGAATGTAGAGCCTCTCCCGAGGGTAGTGCCTCCTGCAACGTTGGTCCCTCTGTTGTTCCCCTCTCTGCTCTTGTGCAGGTGTTGTGGAGCTACAAGTGGCGGAAGTGCACGCCGTGCCTGGCGAGGATGGTGATGTTCCTCGTCCTCGGATGTAGTGGTGAATGCAGCCATGGCGCACCCCCATCCTGATGGTGTCAGTTTGAGGGGGTCTGAAGAATTGGTAAATACGTGTAATCAGAACAATTCTGAGTGCGAACCAAGAATTTTCAGTCTAAACACAAAGATCTCCCAGTTAAAAGTTTGTCTGAGAGAACTGAGTGCCCTGCTGCAATAACTCACCTTTTAACCCCATCTGTCAAACAGGGATTTAAATGTCCAAATGGCTGCCGGCTGAAACCCGACTACTTTCCCATGGCATGTTTCACACAGCACGGGAAACACGTTGAGGCAGCGTTAAATCGCGTGCCTTCATTGTTAATTGGATTTATAGGCATTTCAAGTATTTTAAGTACTTGATTTTACTGCTTTAAATATCATCTTGCCAGCTTTAATTGCCAGCGGGACTTCCAGGTTCGGGAACAGCGCGCGCACCCAGGTGACTTGGCGGGTTGGAGCCAGGATTCCTGCCCGCTCCAAAAAATCCCAATTTTCCTCGCCCCCCGGCCCCCAAAGCACCCACACTTTCGTTTCAAAATCGTGCCCTATGTGTTGCTAGGCTTTCAGCCATGATCCTATTTTCATGTGACATCTGTTTTCATGTACACTTTCCAACAGGGCTTACTGGACAACAGTCAGTAGCAGGAACCTAGGATGATTTTTTCTCCTCTCTTGATCAAGAGCACTGAGGCCAACTGTACTGCCCCAAATGCTGGTTTGGCTGAGATCAGCTAACTCCTGTTAATTGTAAGGAATCTTACAACACCAGGTTATAGTCCAACTGTTTTATTTAAAAATCACAAGCTTTCGGAGGCTTTCTCCTTCGTCACACTCGCTCACCTGACGAAGGAGAAAGCCTCCGAAAGCTTGTGATTTTTAAATAAAACAGTTAGACTATAACCTGGTGTTGTAAGATTCCTTACATTTGTCAACCCCAGTCCATCACCGGCATCTCCACATCCTGTTAATTGAACCTGGGTTCTTCTTGTGTGTATGGCATAGTGCTACACCAGGCAGTGCCTTTACCTATTAGACCAGCAGAAACCTCCAGGCCTTTGTTAAGTGACTCATGCGCACTGGGATGTAAAAATGAAAATGGGGTAGAAAGAGCAAATATTATTTGATGATGCAAACTATCAAAAGGACTTAGGCACTCACAGTAGCTAGGTAAGCTTTTCCAAATCTCCTGGGACCATAAGGAAGTGTCACACCTGGAAGTACTGATAAACATTAACCATTTCAAGATGACAATAGTTATGTCATAAATGCATATATGGCTGTCAGATCCATTCTCCAAAAAGCAAGATAAGAACATAAGAACATTAGAAATAGGAGCAGGAGTAGGCCATACGACCCCTTGAGCCTGCTCCGCCATTCAAACAGATCAATGCTGATCTTCAATCTCAACTCCACTTTCCTGCCCAATCCCCATATCCCTTGATTTCCCGAGAGTCCAAAAATTTATCTGTCTCAGCCTTGAATATACTCAATGACTCAGCAGCCACAGCCCTCTGGGGTAGAGAATTCCAAAAATTCACAATCCTCTGAGTGAAGAAATGCCTCTTCATGTCAGTCTTAAATGGCTGACCCCTTATCCTGTGACTATGCCCTCCAGTTCTAGACTCTCCAGCCAAGGGAAACAACCTCTCAGCCTCTACCCTATCAAACCCCCTCAGAATCTTATATGTTTCAATGAGATCATCTCTCATTCTCCTAAACTCCAGAGAGCACAGGCCCATTCTACTCAACCTCTCCTCATAGGTCAACCGTTTCATCCTAAGGAATTAATCTAGTGAACCTTCATTGCACCGCCTCTAAGGTAAATATATCCTTCCTTAGATAAGGAGACCAAAACTGTACGCAGTACTCCAGGTGAGGTCTCACCAAACCCCTGTACAATTGTAGTAAGACTTCCTTACTCTTGTACTCCAACCCCCTTGCAACAAAGGCCAACATGCCATTTGCCTTCCTAATTGTTTGCTGTACCTGCATGCTAACTTTTTGTGTTTCTTGTACTAGGACACCCAAGTCTCCCTGGACACCAACATTTAATAGTTTCTCACCATTTAAAAAATATTCTGTTTTTCTATTCTTCCTACCAAAGTGAATAACCTAACATTTCCCCACAATATACTCCATCTGCCACCTTCTTGCCCACTCACTTAACCTATCTATATCCCTTTGCAGACTCTTTGTGTCCTCCACGCAGCTTACTTTCCCACCTAGCTTTGCATCATTAGCAAACTTGGATATATTACACTCGGTCCCTTCATCTAAGTCATTAATATAGATTGACTGAGGCCCAAGCACCTATCCTTGAGGTACCCCACTAGTTACAGCCTGCCAACCTAAAAGTGACCCATTTATTCCTACTCTCTGTTTTCTATCCATTAACCGCAAGATAATCCACTAATTGTTGAATTCCACCTTCTCTACAATTGGGAGAATATCAGGATTATATTTGAAGGATGATCTACATAGAATTACATAGAACCTACAGCATAGAAACTGGCCATTCTGCCTAACTGATCTATGCCAGCGTTTATGCTCCACACAAGCCTCCTCTCACCCCTCATCATGTAGAACATTGAAAAAGTAAGAGATGTCCTTCCAAGTCTACAGAACTGCCCACAAAAGTATACATGAGATGAGAAATCACATTTGAAAAGAAATGAAGATTGCATAAAGGAATGGCCTGACAGCATTACTGCTCCATGCTGTCCATGGGTATTCCTTTGGATCCAATTCAACATGTATTTAAACTGGGCAAATCAATGATGAAATAAATAATTGAGGACTAACCCCTCTCTGAGAGATGGAAAATTAGTGGAATTTAAATCTAATGTGTGAGTCACCTATGGTTAAAAAGTGAGATATTGTTTGGTCAAGTTGCTTGAAGATGACACCAGGCATGTACATAGGAAGCTTCTTAAAGTTATTTAAGAGCCTCATTTTAACAAGGATCAAAAGGAGGAAACAGCATCTAGACACTGGGGGGGAATTTCCACAGGGGTTCTTCTGCTGATCCGCTGTAACTTCAGCAGGAGAACCATGGAAACCCCAGAAAAACGACGAGTGGGAGAAAACCCCCATGAAAATTCACCTCCAGGATAATGTAAAATTGGAAAGTAATTGGCTTCTGTACAAACAGATTAGGAGCAACCTGTACCCCAAATTGGCTACATAAGATGCAAAAATTCTCAATACTCAGAGGGTGCAGAGAGCCCAAATCTATGGTGTCAATCTCAGTATGATTGATCTTGAACACCAACAGATCACCATACTGCTTGATAAAAGCTAGAACATCAAAGAGGGAAACCAAATGGTCAGAGATATACAGCAGTACATTATTTTCACAGAATTAAATTTTATGTTACTGATTAATAGCCACTACCCCATGTATGCCCTGGTTTACTCATATGCTGCTGGCTATGGAGTCTGTTGATGTCATTGTGTCTCTGGATAAGACAAAGGGAAAAGATATTTCATTACTGGTGACCACTAAAGACCCTGGGATGCATACTAAGGTGTTAAATGGAAAACAGCTGTTTCAAAAGAATAATTATGTCACAATTATCTTTTCAAATAATTAAAATCAATATTTTCTATTTACACCTTTTATCCTAACTCAGATCCATTCTTTGATTAATAAATTCAACAGATCCACAAGGTATTACTTGTACGTTTGACTACAACTTTCCCCTGTTGATTCCATTAAGTGAGTTAAGGTTAATAAAATGTTAAATTGTACTCCTCTCTTCCTTGTGAAGGGATAGATTCAAATGCAAATAATATAAAACTGTAATAAGCATTGAATCGAAGAATGACAGCTCCAAAACAGATTGAAAGCATATGGAGATAACCATCCAAGAAACAACTACTTCAGAGTTGCTCCATTAAAGCTTTTTAAACAACACAGAGGTTAAAAAAAATTAGATTTTAATCATGATACATCAAGATATGTACATTATAAAGTCTCGTTAGTTCAGTGTTGGACACTTTAGACAAACAGAGTAGTTTGCAGTTATGAAAAAATATTTTTTTTTTTAACAAGATGTTCAGTAACTGGATTTTAGGCAACATTTCCCTAGTTGAATGTGTAATTGAGTTTGTACCTGCATTCTCCAGTGGTCTCACAATATCCATTTAATGAGTGACAGCCAGGTTTGCAATCAGTCCCTACAGGTGCAGAAGAAAGATGTAAATTAGTAAATAATTGCCCAAATAATGAGCAGAGTTACCGTCCCTAGCAAACATTCATAAGTATCTCCTCTGCTATTTCCAATGGACAGTTTGACTCCATTATATTTCCATTACTATATACAATGGACATGTAATACTATTGATAGTAAAAGTTTAATTATTCCTTGTATGGTGTTTGTGCTCTTGAAGGTGCAGTTGCATTAATTACCCAACCATCTACTTTTTGTTTTAATTTCAAGTCAATTTCATATTTAAAATCCACACAGTTTAATTCAAAGAATGGATTGAATTAAAAATGGTATTTTCAGGCAATAGGGGGCAGATGTTCCTCTGGTAGTGAATCTTAAAGAAAAGTAAACTTGAATAAAAAGTGGTGCAATGTCAATGAATTAATCATCAGTGTTTAGTGTTCCTCTGAGCATTCATGTCCTTCAAAAACAGAAATTAAAATACTGATGAAAAGTTTAAAAAGATCAATTTAACTTGTTAAAAGTTGTTACTGAGGAATTCTAACAGCATTGTACAATTGCACAAGCACATCAAAAGGCAGCTATTTAACTTCAGCTCAGACAGGGCATTAGTGAGAGTAACAAAGGTGAAGAGTGTGGATAGTAGGAGAGCAATGAATACTGTAGGAATTTTCTGAACTAGAGCATGAATGAAGTACTCATGGTTGCACATAGCATGATGGAGGAGAATAGGGAGGTCCAGGAGTGCAGGAAGCATTGAAAGTTTATTAGTAGGTACTATCCCAGTCAGTCTGTCTATAGCAATAGCATCAACTCCCTGTGAATGATAGTGGAGCAATGTCTCAGGGTGCTCATGCTCACCGGGGAGGCTGTAGGTGAAGTGTGCCACTTGGTCCACAAAGGCCTGTAAGGACAGTCAACTATTCACACCAAATTACCAGTGGTATTGAAGATCACCACTGTCCTCAACCTTTATGCCATAGGAGCCTTCCTGACCACTACAGAAGACATCTCAGTAGTCAACCACTTTATTGTGAACTGCTGAATTAAAGAGGTGACTAAAACCCTTTATCACTACACACCTTCCCACAAACTCCTCAACAATAACTAGCAGCAGACCGGCAATTGCAGGCAGGGAGACATGTAAGGGATTCAGTTCTAATACTTACCATACCTGTTTAGTTTTTGCTGCATACCTTTGAAAAACTGACTTCATTTTCTGCTCAATGAAAGAATTACAGACTGCATGATACAGTAATAATGAATTAATTTGTACAGTACTAGAGGTGTTTGTATCTAATATGTTTTGCTACAGTGGCTGCCTTTTGTCTATTGTGAATCTTTTGTGCTAACTGAGGATGTGCCACACTTCTAAGTACTTCCTTTCTAAAATAATAACACTGATGGATAACTGCAGGAATATGAAAGGTTTGCTACCTGTATCTGTGACTAACCCTGATAGAGCTGCATTAGTGCCAGAGGTTTCTGATGTTGTAGTCTTTGTGGGCTTAGTACTTTCAAAAGATGCATCTACTGCCAATTGTACAAAGTGACATGATGAACAGAACTGCCACTGACCAACCCCATCCACTTTCATCTGTGCTCCTCTACAAGCCATTGGTGGGGGACATCCCCATATGATACCCACAGATCTGTGTCTATAAAGAACAGTGAGCATATGTGAGTTTCACAATCTCTTCTTCATGATTGTTTCTAGTGAGTTTCCAAACAAATTCAAGCTAGCCATGACTACATCTTTGCAGTGACCATTGCTCCATTACACTAAGATTTGTGCCCCCATACAACACTGAAGGGGCATGCAACACATTGGGCCGTGTTCTGTACCAGCAGACTCTTCATCAGCTACCAACACTGCTCCTCTTCTTCGTCAGTGCTCAATGATTCAAGCTGTGCTTCTTTATCCTCACTGAAATCTACATCTCCTACCTAGTGCATAACTGTGTCTGCTTCAAGTAGAAGTAGTGATAGTTGGTGCTCCAGTGTGTTGTGCTCTTCTGGTGCAATTGGGTTCTTCTTGGTCTGTGAAAAGAGCTGATGGGTCATTATGAGTACATCAATTTAGCCACTGCATCATTATTGCATGCATTATTGTGTCCTTGGCAATGTTTATGAACATGTTCATGTAATATTATGCAAGTTATAGAATATGATAAATATGGTACTCCCCACTAGTTCTGTTCTCTCCTCTAACCTGCACAAACCCAATGCCTTCCAAACTCTAACCAAATAAATCCATCATTGTTTGTTTAGATGACATGAGTACCTTAAACTCCTTGGCCCCCCACTGTTGTATGATGTGCCCTTTTATTAAGTGTGAGTTTCACCTTTTATCACAAGGTGGGAATTGAGACATGACAAGTTGGCCCGTGGAAATTCCTTTCTGCAGTTAATTCACTCTCCCATCGTTGCATATATAATTTGGATAACCCTTTTCACTTCTAATATATTACTTGCTTCATTCTGGTTAATATTTGTTTGCGTCAGTAACATTTTTGTTGGAAATATCTTTCACAAGCACAACTTCTGCCAGGTGTACATTACGGCCTCTACACCCAGTTTGTGCTAATATTCATGCCTCATCATTGTGCTTCTCTAATCCTGTACTCCTCCCCACCACCCCGCGCCCCCTGTCCACATATCTTCTGCCAGGTCCCAGTCAGGAAGGCAGTGTTAACACCTTCCATCCTGTACGGCCATTCTTTAAGGCATATTAGCATGGTAAGTTTCTGGTCTTCCCCACCGTAGTGTGCTCACACTGCAGTAACTCGCCAAGGCTTCTTCGACAGCACCTCCCAAACCCACGACCTCTACCATCTAGAAGGACAAGAGCAGCAGGCACATGGGAACAACACCACCTGCACGTTCCCCTCCAAGTCACACACCATCCTGACTTGGAAATACATCGCTGTTCCTTCATCGTCGCTGGGTTAAAATCCTGGAACTCCCTACCTAACAGCACCGTGGGAGAACCTTCACCACATGGATTGCAGCGGTTCAAGAAGGCGGCTCACCACCACCTTCTCAAGGTCAATTAGGGATGGGCAATAAATGCCGGCCTCGCCAGTGACGCCCACAACCCATGAACGAATAAAAAAAAAATCACCTGTAGAGTATAGCTACTAAAACTCGCTTTGCACCTACTGCCATTTCTGTTTACAGTTGTAGATACCACAGCTGGATTCTAGGACCTTGATGTTTATGTGGCTCCTTTCGGAAGTGTGAAAAGATCATTATTGCAAGTGTCTTATGATGAAGCTGACTATGAGCAATGTAATTCCAGCAGCAAATATATTAACCTGTCATTAAAATGGACGAGAGTGGTTTTTTTTGCTTTCATTTTGTGAAAACTAAGAATGTCGGCTGCTAAGTTTCTGCCATCGAACTGCTTGGGGAAGGAAAATGACCATAATCAGAGGGATCAAACGAGGGGCTAAACATTGGGAAAGTGTTAATGTTGGCAAATAAATGACACATGAAATGGTTGCTATAGATTGTATATCATGGGGATGGTGAAACCTGGCAGCAAGGCGTCAGCACGTTCAGTGGCGGGGACACAAGGCAGCAGGTTATTGTCTCTGCACAATGGGGCTGAGCAGCATCTCACCATCAATATACGGCTCATCATCTCCCCCGTTTTATAGAAAAGCTGTTTAGAAACAGTCTCTACCGCGGTTTAACATTATCCTCACACTTTCTACAAAAAGGTCATATTTCTACAGAGGAATGGGGTTGGTCAGTAGATTTGTGTTCGGCAAAATGTCAGGGACGGTGGCTGTGGGTTATTGGAACCTCATTATGTCGAGCTGAACCTCTGTTTAAAAAGCCACACGCAACACTAGGTGCAATTTGGATTACAATTCTTAGAGCAATCCTAGTATCACTAGACTTCCCTCTACTAGGAATTAATACATATGTGTGTACAAAGAGCGGATGCGCCCTACCTTTTTTAGTCTTGTGTTATGTTTGCGATGATGAATTTGCTTTAGTGACACATTGTTTGAACAGAGGGTGTCACCAATGATGAAATGCTTCAAAGTGTCTCTTATCACACTCTAGATGTGCTCGATACCCCGATAAACGTACTTGCAACGGATGATGTTCTTCTGAACAGTCTGATCTAAGAAATGCACTGCACGTTTTATCGGATGTTCGTCCTGTTTTACCCACTTTATATTCAACCCTTTACTAAAAGAAACGTCTTCTATCCTCGATATTGTTTAGTCAGATATCTAAACACGTCCACGCACACGTGAAAGCATCGTGAAAAATTATTTTAAAAATGTGTGAACTTTACATCCAGTATTTGATATTAACCAGATCGAGTTTCTACATTTTTATTTCATGTTGGTTTCGACCTGTGTTTTTCCATATGCGAAATCAGTTCATTCCCTACAAGTTGCTTTATAAGCTGATCCGAGTAACACCCAAATACGGAAATCTGGTCCCATAATTACATCGAGACCGTCTCGTATTATCCGCAGTCTCGGTCATCATCGAAAGTCCCATTACTTTGTCACTACAGAAAATAAATCAATACGAGAGTGTTCAATAGCGCTGTAAATAAAACTGTCCCTGTCGCTGTGTTTCTGTACTGGCAGTAATCTGACCCTCGCCTCCACACTACATTCTTTCCACGGAACCTGCGTAAAATAAATCTCAATTTACCTTGAGCAAAATTGCCAGCAATGAGGATCAGAGTGAAGCACGCTAACAACGAAGGAGCAGAGTGGTAGTCCATTGTTGTTTTCATGCCGAGAGCACATACTCTTCTAACAACCTAAACAGTAGTTAAGAAAGATTTACGATTCAGATCGAAATGAATTAGCAGTAATACACCCATCCGACCAGTCCGACCGTTCGACATTTCCCACCGGGTTCCTGTGACTAGTTTAATCCATCTCCTTGTGATGCCAAAGTTATGTATTTCCACGAGGATCAACGGGTTGGTATCACATATTTCCGACACAATTCACCCATAAAGATAAGTTGGATATACAGGTCCACAGAGGCAATGATGCTGGACTGCCAATAAGATGGAAAAGTGAGACTCTACTCTCAAAGGCATCTGGGTGCAATGGACCAGAACTAGTCAAATTTACCTTATAATGTTTTCCTGGGTTCTGGAACAGTTACCCACTCATACCCTCCGTTGTCTGCCAAATCTGGGGGAGGAGGAAGCGATGAATCGCTTCTGACACCAACTTTACCTGAAGCTTCCCAGCTTTCCCCGTTAGCAGTCCCCCCTGGCTCTAGGTAAGGCTGCTGCGATTTGACCTCGAGTTGCTGCTGTCATGGATGGCTGATTTTTTTTTAAAGCTGCTTCGCCAGACTGATGGTGTTTAACATCCCAACCACCATGTCACGTCCTAGAACATGAACACGGATCAAACGTTGAGGAGATAGCTGTCCAACCTGGAGGGAGAGTAAGGTGAAAGACGCATGCGTCCACTCCAACACAAGCTCTATGCCAAAAGCAATCCAACTTCTTAAAGGGGGCTTTGTGTAAGAAATGAGTTCTCCTTATAGCAAAAAACAATAGCCCGTGCAAGCTTATTCGTATATATACCACAATCGTAGAATCTTACAGCTTAGAAGGAGACCATTCAGCCCATCGTGCCTGTGTTGGCTCTTTGAAAGAGCTACCCTAACTCTTTCCTCAAAGCCCTGCAATTCTTTCCTTTTCAAATATTTATCCAATTCCCTTTTAAAAGCTACTATTGGATCTGCTTCCTCCACCCTTTCAGGCAGTACATTCCAGTTCATAACAATTGGCTGTGTAAACTATTTTTCCTTGTCTCCCTGATTGTTCTTTTGCCAATTATCTTAAATCTGTGTGCTCTGGTTACCGACCCACCCGCCTGTGGAAATAATTTCTCCTTATTGAACTCAAATATTTAATGGACTTTAACAAATAACTGCATATAAGGGCATAAGGAAAGTAAAGGAGGGGACCATTGCTTATGTACTCAAACTTTCCTATCTTGACATCCAACTGCATTTAAATGTTTTTAATGCTGTTATCTCTACTCCCCGTTTGGCAGATCATTCCAAATATGATGGTCCCTTGAGTAAATAAGTTCTTCCAAATATCGGTTTTAAATTTACTTTCGCCTTATTGAAATTTGCATAATCCGGGTCAATGTTCTTCACCTAATTAATAATCTGGGTTTACCTCATTTATACCATTTTATATATCTTGATATATAACCATATTAGACTAGAACATTTGACCTTTTCTAATTATTCCTCATATCTCAGTTTTGTTCCTCTTTGTACTTGTACATCTTTTCATGGCATGGTAACCAAATTGGGACACAAATGTGGTCTGACCAGTGCATCTTAAAACTATACCATAACCTTTGTAGATTTGCACTTTATTGTTCTGACTATATATCCCAGTATTCCATTATTTCAATTGCTTTACCACATTGTCTAGGCATTGGAAATGATGACTCTGCTAATGCTCTGAGCTCCCTTTTTCAAGTCTCACTGTGCTAATTCAATTGTTAATACAATAAATGTATGCTTACTAATACATTTTTTCAACCAATGTGCACTATTTTACATTTCTGAGTGTTGAATTCGATTTGCCAGTTGACTGCCTAGTTTTATAACTGATAAAAATCCTGCAGCAAATATTTAGCTGCATCCTCTATCACTACTGCTCTCATTATCATCAGCAAATTTCACAAACCAACATTTGCTTTCGGAATTCAAGTCTTTTTTGCAGATTAAGAGGAACACGAGTCTAAGTGATGACCCTTGCAGGTTTCCACTCAAAACTTCCCCACAGTCTACTATTACATCTAGTGTGACTAAAAAAAATCAACTACTTATCCAGTCCAGTGTTATACCAGAGATTTTAGCTTAATTAGAAAACTTTCATGTGGAATTTCATTAAAAGCCTTTTAAAAGCCAAAATAAGCTATTCTACTTTCAACTTTTCCTTGATGCCCTCAAAAAATCAAAGAGGTTTGACAGGCAGGACCTTTCCCTTCTAGATCTGTTTTTGGTGTTTAAGTTATTGATGTATAGGTATTCCTCCAGCCCATGCTTTTAAAGAGTTTCCATTTTTTTACTTGTTGATGGGTCTGTCGTTGCACATGGGTCAAATTTGTCACTCTTTTAGAAGTGTAAGTACTGTTTTTGATTGCTTCCAGTCCTGCAGGATCTTGCCAAACCTCAGTGATTCCTTCATTACAATATCCAGTACCCCACAAATTGCACCCCTAATCCCCTTCAGTATCCTAGGTAATATACCGTCTGACGCAGAAAATGTGCGGGTTTTAAGTCTCTCTAACATCAAACGATTTTACCACACTGACTTCAAAATCCTTTAAGATATTTTATATATTACAAAAATTGGACAGATTAGTGTTATTCTCATTAGTGAATACTTGCGGAAAACGGCCTTTAATATTTCAACTAGTTTATCTTCTCTTATAGTTCTAACTTCCTCTCTAACTACTCTTTTACTTACATGATATGGAAAACCTAAACATTGTATTCCAAATACTTCGAGCGTTTAGGTTAGGGCACTTAATTGCAGTCCTGACTCCTGAGGGAACGGCGCAAGATCCACAGAGGAGGTCGTGTCATATCACTTGGATTTCAGCGCACGGAGCATGACTACCGGCGGGTTACAAAGTGTTCAGCGATCTATTGGACCTCCTCACACTTTACAAAACATTCTCAAGACTTAAATGTTTAAACAGTGGGAGCGGAGCTCCACGCATGCGTGTAAACACATACAAGGGGTTTCATCTTGGATTTCAGTGTACCAACCTCAATCAAATAGTTGCATTATAACTGTTTAAAAATCAACCATTCCTCTTTATATTTTCCAAAATATTAATTGGATTGCAGGATGATTATAACAAGCCCGGAGTACACGAAAGGAAACGATTCTGATATAACCAAGTCTCTCTTAGCTCAGCACTACTGGCAAATAAACTAAAAGTGTATTTACACTGTAAGAACCCACAGCAGTGAATCATATGTATTGTCTGATTCACAGTCCATTTCAGGAACTGCAAAGGCACATTGTTTTCTCAAATGATAAATGTCTTCAATTTTTTTTAATCCACTAATATTTCTAAGATTTGGACACTCTGCTTTAAATATGACATTTAATATATCTGAAATGGAACAATGCGCAGACTTACACAAAGAGTCTGCAGCAGCAGCATTTCGAACACTTTGTGTTCCACGATCCTGCTAATACTAACTGCAGCAGACAGTCATCGACATGACGGACATAACTATCCTCGTTTTCCTTTTCTCGAGGATATAGCATTACGGTGCGGTGTAAAAACTCAGTCCTCACAGCGTTAAATCAGATTACTAGGTAACCAATTATCCTCGTTTCATTCGCCTGTTTTGCTTCTAATCCATTGAGTTGATTATATCTTCAGGCCTCACTGTAATTTAATGAATCTTTCTGAATCCCACTCTTCCGTAAATCAGTCTGTTGTTTTTAGGGTCAATTTTTATCTGATTACGCTCCAGTGAAGCGCCTAGGGACGTTTTCCTAGGAAAAAGGCGCTGTATAAATGCAAATTGTTGTTGACAAGAACCTGTCTAGTTCCTTCTTGGAATTCATTATGGCTTTTTGTTTCACCACTTGTGCCAGTAATCTGCTCCATATGTTTTAGTAAAAAAGTTCCTCCTGCATTTCCTATTTTCTTTTGTTGTCCTTAATTTGTAAATATGACCCACTTGTGCTTAAATTCTGTACATAGCAGAAAATTAGAACCAATTTGTCAAAACCTTTCATAATTTAAAACATTTGTATAACATCCCCTCGGTCTTTTCGAGAGAAAGGAACCAGGGTAGTCAATCTTTCCACATATGTCATTTCTTTTAAGTTTTGGGAACAACTGTGTAGGCTTTCTTTGTACCCGCTCCAACAACCGAATATCCTTTTTGAAATAGGAAGACCAAAACTGCACGTATTACCCCAGATGTAGTTAAATACAGGTTTGAAATTATCATCTGGATTTATATGTTATACCCCTTTCTATGCATTTCAACATTGTGTTTGCTTTTTTAAAAAACAGCCTGGGAATGTTATGCTGGTTTTAATGACCTGTCCACTAAAACCTGAAGATCTCTCTCCTGCTCCAATACCTCAAATACATTCATTCATATTTAGCACGTAATCCACATAAACCTCCTCCCTGCCAAATCTCATAACCTTACATTTCCCTGTATGAAACTGCATCTGTCGTTATCTGACCGCTGATCGAGTTTGTCAAGATCCATTTGAATTTGTGTACATTGATATTTACGCTGCACGGTGCAGGATTTTATAGGTTGGTACAATGGATTTGAAGTGGTTACTCTTGCACAACTGTTTTGCATAGCCTGGTTTGCTTGAGAACCATGACTGAAACCCTAGCAACATCTTCCTAGCTTGCTGTTTTTGTATGGGAGATAACAGAAGTTAATAGAGTGATCCTGTCCACCAATGAATTCGTTTTACTCTCAGACAAAAAGTCTATATTATGATGTTTCTCACCTTTCTCCGGGTGGCCATAATACATGGGCCTTGTGGGTGATGCAAAGTTTTACACATTCATGTGGTATCCCTGATGCTTCTGTTTTAGTTGGGTATCTCGACTATGCAGTTTACCTCAATGTGCACTCCCCCACAGACCTTCGGAGTAATTTGTTGCACCTCACTGGCAGCAGAACTAGTACACTCTGGCCTTTGTGGTATGCCTGGTCTGTGATTGTAGTCATACCAGTCTTTCTGGCATTTTTGTACGTGTTCTAGACTCTCCTGTGTATGTTTGGCCATCTGATCAGGTCAACCTTCAGTCTGAACATATACTGTACTAAGTTTCTGTCCTCATCAGTCATCTTCCCTGACCATGCCTTTCTGATTAGTATTAACCAGTCTCACACTTGGTGCTCATATAGCAATTCAAAGGTTGAGAACCCTGTAGATTCTTGGGAAACCTCTCTGTAAGCAAACAATAAATGTGGCAACTTTTTATCCCATTCCTCAGGATTCTGCTAAGCATACAAGTCAGTGTGCCATTAAACCTAGATTTGCCCATTCATCCAATTATGGTATTGGAAGGATCAAAGTTTTATTTGGCACTGTTGCCATCATTGAGTGACAAGCTGAGACAAAAACTAGCCCCTTGGTTGGACTACATTTCTTTAGGGAACCTGATTCGAGTGAATTTTTCCAAGAATGTAGTGGGCACAAAATCTGTGTGCATGGATGCTAGATCTATTGTCACGGAGACTTACACGTGTCGTCCACCATGGTTAATATGTACCATTTCCCAACTGACTCCTAATAGTGACCTATAATATCTATGCCAAACCTCTTGAAAGATTCATTTTTAAGGGGTAGGGAGTGCAACTGCATTTTGTTGCTATCCCTAGTTTACCCTTACACCGACACTAATCACACATCCTACAAAAGTCAGCTATATCTTTTGAGATACTGCACCAGTGAAAGCTGTGCAAAAATCTGCATTTTACCCCATGTTGCTCTGCAAGAAGAATGTCATGGTCATGGAATATCTTTAGTAATTCTTTTCCATACGCATGCTGTAACACTATCTGTTGGAATTCTTCCAGTCCCCGTTCCTCAACTGGTTTTGATTTGCAATGACGGACCAAAACCCAGTCTTCATAACTGTAGCTGGTTCAAGCTATGAGTCCATGGTGTTGCGGGTGGCCAGTAGCATACGGTCAAGTCCATTTACCCCTGCTAGCTCACATCAGTCCAGACTATTGCGTTCCCTGGTATTTTTCAAGATATTGGGGGGGGGCGGAGGGGAGGGGGGAAGACTTCAGTCCCCTCGCATTCTTGTATATGGCCAGTGTCATTGTGGCAGCAGGAACCTCCTCACCCCAGGAACTGGCCACTGTCTCAAGAGCCGTGCAGGCAGAACTCACCAATGCGGCCGGTGGTACCGCTACTTCGGTCCGGCTGGGCTCCTGAGCTTATGCCTGACTTTGGGTAATCAGCCAAGCTTTCTCCTTCTTAACCACATTAACCCTAACATCCCCATCATTCAGGTCATTTCCCAGCAGAACTTCAAATGACATGAGCAAAGACACCTCTACTTCTTTTGCCTCCAACCACAAGTGATATTCTGTTCTTTTTTAAAAAAGTGGAAATAATTAAAGGATTTTGTAATTTTTCTCTTCCATCCCCTGAATAGGTATTTAATCAGAAAAAAATTAGCTGTAGCCTTTGTGGTTCCATGGGAAAGGTCACTCTCCATACAGTGTGTCCTCACAGTGTTATAAGCATTTTGTGAAAATTTCTGCTAGGTAACTAAATTAGAAGAAATTAAAAGCTTTCAAGTAATATAATTGTTTATATACTTAGCAGCTGCTATGTGTCTTAAATGTGTGATCATTTTATTTTAAACCTGAGTAGGGCTTGAACCCACAACTTTCTGACTCAGAGGTGAGGGTGCTACTAACTGAGCCAAACTGATACTTTTCAATCACATTGTAAATATACTTTGATGAAAGAAATTCCAAATTAAGAATTATATGTGATCATTTCACTGTTTGTTAGGAATGTTAAGCAACATTAAATATTTAAATACATTTGAGAAAAATTATTACTTTAAGAGCTGACAGAAAACATAATTACTGGTTAAATAAAAGGCAAAAAACTGCAGATGCTGGAGTTCTGAAACAAAAATAGAAAATGCTGAGAACATTCAGCAAGTGTGGAGAGAAAAGGTGAGTTTGCATTTGGGTTGTGGATCCTTTGGGTTTTGACAAAGGGTCCACACCTGAAACATTAATTTGTGTTCTCTCCACATAATTACTGGCTAACAACATTCTGTTCCTGCTATAAGAAACAGAAAATATAACAGAATTCAGATAAAAACAATGGATGATTTATTGTATTTGAAATCCAGTTGTAGTCTTGCATCATTCTTCATTTATGTTTCCTTCCTTATTTAGCTGCAGTGATTAGTCCACGGTGCAAAATCACTGTTGAGCAAATAAATTAAACTGTTAAAGAAGGCATTAGAAGTTTAATGATAGATAATACAAACTTTTTAATGTAGCTAGTGTTATAACATATCCATTGTGAATAGATTGCCCATTAACCAAAAATTAAATTATCCACAATAATATATACTGTTGCACACTGCAAAGAATTCAACAGGCAGAATGCACAATGCTTTTAGACAGCCTGAGAAATATAATCAATGTTCCTTAAAGCACTTTCTTAAACATTCTCATCACTGTTATTAATTTCAAAATACAGATTAAAACAAGTGATGTGACTCTGGAATTAAAATGTAATAAATGTACGACTATTGTAGCATTTCTAAGGCCACGTTGAAGCAGAGCATCTTGGAGGAAAAAATCTTTATAACTGCATATATTTCACAAGGTAAAAAATTACCTTTCAACTTTACCTGTGAGTTACTGCACCATCAATAGTACATTTGTTTGCTTGTAAAAGAGCAATTGGAACACACCTTCATTCTGCTACTAAAATGGCAATGTGGCGATTGAGCTTAAAATTGCCCCAGAATTCAGAACATTTGGTGAGGTTGCAGATATGTATCAGGTTTAAGTTTTTTAGTACTAGGGACATTAAAATCTCTACATCCCCAGGCTATGAAGGAGAAAAGCAATCAGTATTCCCATTCCTGATCCAGAGATCCTTGGAACCTACGCATGTGTAGAGGTTGGTTGTTAGGATGTAGCTTGATTTTTATGCCCTCCCATGTTATGCCAACACCATTGTCTAGGCTTGCATATGAAAAAAGACTTCTTGAATAAGGTATATTGGGGTTTCTGACACCAATGGAATGGTACCACGTGAAGAGTCAGTGCCTTCAGCAGAGGAGAACAGAAAACTGAGGGGAAATACAAACAACCCTTATCTGTTATAGAAAGCTTTAAAACCATATCAGCTCCTCATTACCTCCTAATCAACAACAGCAATAACTTGCATTTATATAGTGCTTTTAAGTAGTAAAACATCCCCACAAACTGTATTGCAATAACTGTGCCTCATGTTATACAACCCAGCCAGAGGAAATGAATTACAGCAGCAATCCCCTTCCCCCCCCCACCCCCACCCCAACAGCGTTTTCAAATGAAAGCAAACTTGAGCTTTGTATTTTTACATGATGGTTGCTGTTAAGGCTAATCCAGTAATATAACATCCTATAATATAAAAGTGATTGACAGTGAATTACAGTGTCAGAAGATGAAGGCTAGAAAAGGAAAGAAAGCTAAATGAAATAATAATTAGTTGTTGTATCATACTGCAGCATTCATTTTCAGGCTGAAAAATTAATCTTAAGAGTGAAAATATATGGAAGGTAATTTCTCAGCATATGATGAAATCTGGTCAGACTAACTCCTGGGATACTTTAGTATTTAAACAGAGCTAATATTTTAATATATTGTCCATATCATGTATATAGCAAACATTATGAGACATTAATAGTAAAATATAAGTGCTCAATTAATTTTTGTGTATATACTACCAGTTAGGTTAACTGCATGAGAAGCATTTTTCCCTGCTAATACACAATGGGGGCATGTTCTGCGTATGCAGTGACAGCAGCTGAGGTTGTCCACCACCACAATGTATTCACAACATTACCCTCTATATTTTCTTCTAATTGCAGTTTGCATATTTCTAAAACACCCCATATTTTCTGAGAATCTGACAGTCACATTACATTCTACATTTCAGGATTATATGGCTGAGGATTATCAAAGGAGAATGTAGATATGAGTTATTTTAAAATGTGCTTTGAGTCATAGCGTGCTTTAATGGGATTTGTTTCCCTGGAGAGCACCATGCTGGATTATGAATCTAAAGCCGAATAATATGTTAATTGGGAAGTTCTTCCCCCCAGGGGCCAAACAATAGGCGATTTCTTAGCTGCCTGGATAATCAAAAAGACACGGTGTATCCTGGTGTTTGAAACCTTTTGTTCTCTGTTGGTCTGTGAGAGAGGTTTTCATAAATCAGAACACAAACACCAAGGAGTCAGGAAGCAAATTGCTGCTTGAAGGTTGAAAAGGCAGGAGACTGCAAAGAGAGAGGTTCTACTATGGGCTGTATCATGCAAATATAAGTTATATTGATTGAACTAAGCAACTTTGATCATACCTATTGCTCTGTACTTTTCACTTTACTGTAGAATAAAGCAGTTTATGATTTGAACCAAACTTTTCCTCATCTGGTGTTAACTTGGTCTCCTTCGGAGAGAATGAAGAAGTACATATGTGTAAGACACTGAGATCCAGTCCACTTCACAAGGGAGTTTCACTGTTACATTTCCAAATCCCACTACCATATAAGTAGATATGGATATTATGAGTCAATTTCATAACAGTAAGATGTTCAGACCATTTAGGGGAGCAACAGTCGCAATTGAACATGAGAAGGTATGTACAGCAGACCTGAATTTGTAACTGAAGGTAAAAATGTCACTTTAAAAATGAGCATCTCAATAGTTTAAATGGTGGATCCCCGCTGCCCCCCCCCCCTCCCCATCTTTCCTTGCCCCTGGATCACCAAGATTCCATTTCCTGGGCATCACCAGTGCAGGCCTACCCCCAGCAGGAGCTAATGCTATCAGAGGGGTCAGGAAAATGAAGTGCAGCTCCAGACCACTCAGGCCTATAGGTGCGGCTTCAACCTTGGAACGTTCTGGCAGCCGTAAGGTCTCAATTCTATTCTAAGATCCTGGGTGGCTGTTCCATTTGTTCAAACTTCAGCCTGGTCCAGGGATCCCCGTAGACACTCCAATTGGTGGAGGTCTAAGGGCAGGCCATAGTGACGTGTTCTTCAGACGCCCCTGCATTGATGCACTCAGCTGATGTTCATATCGAAGAATGAGGTGTGAGGCTAGGAATATCCCCTCCGTCTCATTTACATTCCTCAGAATGGCCAGCACCTACTGCAGATGCAAGCTGCGTTCTGCCTCCCTCCCCCTAAATAAAACCCTAGAAATCCCAGAGCAAAAGTCAAAAGGGCAGAAACCCTTTTGGCCCCTTTTTCCTTACTTGGGGAACTGGGCATAACCTAGGATAAACGGTCAGGAAAATCCATCATATAGAATTTTACAGCACTGAAGAAAGCAATGAACCCATCATGCCTGTGCCAGCTCTCTGAAAGAGTTATCCACCGTCCCATTCCCCTGACCTTTCCCCATACCTTTTAATTTGTTTTCTTTTTCACTTCCCTTTTGAAAGCTATTATAGATTCTGCTTCCACACTATTTCTGGTGTGGCATTCCATGTTCTGACAATCCTCTGTGTCTTTTAAATTCTGCTAACTCTCCCCTCATTCTTTTACCTGTGATTTTAAATATATTTACCTTTAATTACTGACTCACTGACCAATGGAAATAATTTTTCTCAATTGATCTTATCAAAACTTGTCATTGTTTTGAATACCTCAATCAGATTTCTCCCTAACCTTCTTTATTCTAATGGAAAAAAGCTCTATTTCTCTAGTCTCTCCTCCTAACTAAAGCCTTTTAACGCTGGTATCATCTTAGAAAATCTCTTCTGCACCCTCTCCATAGCCTTGACATCTTACCTAAAGTAAGATCCTTAAAATTGGACACAATATTCTGACTGTAGCTTAACTAATTTGCATAGGTTTATCATTACCTCTTTGCTTTTGTATTCTATATCCCTATTAATAAAACCTAGGATCCCATATGCTTTTTTTTACAGCTTTATCAACTTGTGCCACGTTTAAAGATTTGTGTATCTGAATCCAAGTCTTATTCAACCTCCCAAAATGTATCACCTTTCATTTCTTCACATTAAATTTCACCTTATGTCTATCTGCCCAATCTACTAACTTGTCTATGTTTTCCTGGAGCTGCTCACAATTCTCATCAGAGTTAACCATGCTTCCTATTTTTGTGTTCTCTACAAATCTTAATATTGTGTCCCCTACACCCAAGTGCACAGGTCACTTATAAATATAACACACAGAATTTTATAGCACAGGAACAGGCCATTCGGCCCAATAAGACTATGTCGGTGTTTATGCTCCATATGAGCCTCCTCCCATCTTACTTCATCTCACACTATCAATATATCTTTCTATTCCTTTCTCCCTAATGTACTTATCTAGCTTCCCCTTAAATACATCTATGCTATTCGCCTCAACCCCTCCATGTGGTAGCGAGTTCTACATTCTCACCACTCTCCGAATAAAGAAGTTTCTCCTGAATTCCTTATTGGATTTATTAGTGACTATCTTATATTTATGGTCCCTAGTTTTGAACTCCTCCGCAAGTGGAAACATCGTCTCTATGTCTACCCTATCGAACCCCTTCATAATTTTAAAAACCTCTATTAGGTCACCTCTCAGTCTTCGCTTTTCCAGAGAAAAGAGCCCCAACCTGTCCCATTGGCTGTGGTCACACACCAGCTGAACACTCAAGGAGTGGAACCCCTTCCTGTTATAAAACATGGCTGGTTCATGATGGAGAGAACGCAGGGCAACATGTGTGCAGTCAATAAGACCTTGCACCTGGGGAAATGCAGCAATGCGGACAAATCTGAGAGTTCTCTCCTCCTGATCAGTAACCTCTGCGGGGAAGATGATGTAATGTTCTCTGCTTGCATAGGGCATCCATCACTTGCTTGATGGTTGTATGGACAGCAAACTGACTGATGTTGCTGATATCACCTGTTGCTGCCTGGAATGAGCCTGTGGCGTAGAAGTTGAGAGCCACAATTACATATTGAGAAGAGCATTGGTCTCCTCTGGGGAGACACAATTGTTTACATCCCTCCAGACTGAAAAACTACTCGCTGGTGCTTGTTCTTTGACTGATTTCCTATTCATGCTGTCACATTCTCTTTAATACTCCATGCCTTAATTTTATGAACAAGCTTCCCGTGTGGTACCTTATTGGACATCTTTTGAAAATCAATATACACAACATCTACTATATTTCCTCAAAGGACTATTAAATTTATCAGACTTTACAATTACCTTTGTTCTTTTTGAAATGTTAACAACACTTGACAAATTTACATCAATATCACATCCCTTTTGCCATTTTATATATATGAATTCTGACAGATATTAGCTTGGACCCAGCTGTCCAATCCCTCCTACGCCATCTCACCAGCCATGCATTTTACTCCCTTATCTTATATTGATTAGCATGTGACATAGGGACTAACTCTAAGATTACAACCCTGGACGTCCTTTTCTTTAATCTATCTCTTAATTGCTGAAATTCCTTTTACAGGATCTCGGTTCTGTTTCTTCCTGTGTCAATGGCTCCAACATGAATCATAACTTCTAGATGTTTTCCTGCCTTCTCCAAAATTTATATGGACTTCCAGAAGGCATCTGATAAGGTCCCACATAAGAGACTGTTAGCTAAGATAGAAGCCCATGGAATCGAGAGAAAAGTACGGACTTGGTTAGGAAGTTGGCTGAGCGATAGGGATAATGGATAGGTACTCACATTGGCAGGATGTGACTAGTGGAGTCCCGCAGGGATCTGTCTTGGGGCCTCAATTATTCACAATATTTATTAACGACTTAGATGAAGGCATAGAAAGTCTCATATCTAAGTTTGCTGATGACACAAAGATTGGTGGCATTGTAAGCAGTGTAGATGAAAACATAAAATTACAAAGCGATATTGATAGATTAGGTGAATGGGCAAAACTGTGGCAAATGGAAATCAATGCAGACAAATGTGAGGTCATCCACTTTGGATCAAAAAAGGATAGAACAGGGTACTTTATAAATGGTTAAAAGTTAAAAACAGTGGATGTCCAAAGGGACTGAGGGGTTCAGGTACATAGATCATTGAAGTGTCATGAACAGGTGCAGAAAATAATCAAGAAGGCTAATGGAATGCTGGCCTTTATATCTAGAGGACTAGAGTACAAGGGCACAGAAGTTATGCTGCAGCTATACAAAACCCTGGTTAGACCGCACCTGGAGCACTGTGAGCAGTTCTGGGCACCGCACCTTCGGAAGGATACATTGGCTTTGGAGGGAGTGCAGCGTAGGTTTACTAGAATGATACCCGGACTCCAAGGGTTAAGTTACGAGGAGAGATTACACAAATTGGGGTTGTATTCTCGAGAGTTTCGAAGGTTAAGGGGTGATCTGATCAAAGTTTATACGATATTAAGGGGAACAGATAGGGTGGATAGAGAGAAACTATTTCCGCTGGTTGGGGATTTTAGGAGTAGGGGGCACAGTCTAAAAATTAGAGCCAGACCTTTCAGGAGCGAGATTAGAAAACATTTCTACACACAAAGGGTGGTAGAAGTTTGGAACTCTCTTCCGCAAACGGCAATTGATACTAGCTCAATTGCTAAATTTAAATTTGAGATAGATAGCTTTTTGGCAACCAAAGGTATTAAGGGATATGGGCCAAAGGCAGGTATATGGAGTTAGATCACAGATCAGCCACGATCTTATCAAATGGCGGAGTAGGCACGAGGGGCTGAATGGCCTACTCCTGTTCCTATGTTCCTATAACCTTTTGCCCCATTCTGTGATATCCTTACCCTGGCATCAAGGGGCAACATACCATTCAGAACCCTTGGTTATGGCTACAAAAGCTCCTGTCTATTTCTCTGACTATGGAATCCCATCTTACTACTGCATTTATCATTACTACCTTTAACCACATCTCCTATAGGCCAACAGAGAAAACGCTCTTTGAAATTTGCAATGGTCTATAAGCTAAAGAAGCAGTTGGAGCACTGCAGAAACATTAATAACAGAGGAAAATCAGTGCAGGTATTGTACATCAGTTTAAAATTGCTGCTGTGATATTTTGACGTGAAGTCTACAATGACAGATGAAACTGTATATGTTGGAAAGATTTCATTAAGCATTGAAGCTATTTAAGGCATTTATTTTATTATCTCTTGCAACTTCAAACTGACAAAAACTGTTAGATTGCAGAGCTGGGTTCAAACTAATATTTTGTCTGAGAAAACTCAGATATATAAAACAACAAAATGGATGTTACACTGATGTAAACATTGTCAAGTGCTGTTAACTTTCCAGAACGAACAACAAAAAATGTCTGAAGAGTGATTGAAATTGTATGATTTTACGGGACTTCTGACAGGATACCTATACTGTACATGTGGGATGAAACTCTGATCAAACCCATTAACAGAAGGATAGTTAATTTCAACAAGGCTTTGATCTTGTGGGTTAAATAATGGACTATAAGTCTTCAAATATTCCTCGTAATAATGATTTAATCTTAAACTATTCATATACAAGACAAAGCTAAGATTGTTTTATTTCATATTGTCTTATTTATGTAATTAAGGCATGGAAACTTGGATTCTTGCACAAACAATCCCTGAGTGTCAGTAATTCAGCACTCACAGCACCAAAAAAATATTCGAATACAATTCGAAGACTGGTCAAAATTCCTTAGTCCTGTGACTTTAAGCATTATGTGTTGTACAGTTTCTAAGTCAGTGATTGTAAATATATCAAAAATACATTTTACATAATAGCTTTGCTAACAAATTTTCTGTTAACTTCAGTTTATTCCATAAACCTGAGCTGATTCAAAACTTTTCTGCCCGTATCCTAGGCCGCACCAAGTCCTGTTCGCCCATTGCCCCTGTGCTCATTGATCTACAATGGCTCCATTGTCCACCAACGCCTCGATTTTAAAATTTTCATCCTTGTGTTCAAATGCCTCCATGTCCTCACTCCTCCCTATATCTGTAACTTCCTCCAGCCCTGCAACCCTCTGAGAATTCTGTGTTCCTCCAACTTTGGCCTCTTGTGCATCCTCCACTCCCTTTGCCCCACCATTGGCGGTCGTGCCTTCAGCCATCTAGGCCCTAAGCTCTGGAATTACCTCTCCACTTCTCTCTCCTCCTTTAAGATGCTGCTTAAAACCTACCTCTTTGACCAAGCTTTTAGCCACCTGTTCTACCATCTCCCTCTTTGGTTCAGTGTCAATTTTTGTTTTATTACACTCCTGTAAAGTGCCGTGGGACGTTTTCCTCTATTAAAGGTGGTATATCAATGCAAGCTGTTGTTGTTTCATTTTAGAGAAAAACAGAGATAATTTGAGACTCATGGGTCTAATTTATCAAGTGGAGACTGGTATTATTAGCATGCTAGGCACACAGTATTTACCATGGCTTAAACAGTAACTTAAATGAATAAATCTTTATAAATGTACCAATGACCCTATAAAAACCATTTAAAAGACAAACTTTATAATGTGAAAATAGATCCCTGTATGAATTGTACTATACAGTCAAATAGAACCAGAAATTTAGAGCTCATCTGCAGTATATGGCACAGGATAAAAAGTTATATCCAGAAAACCAAAGAGGTTAATTGACATGGGAGTCTCTGCGCTGAAGACCTTGTATAAAAAGTTGTTACCATGGTTAAGAGAGCATCACTGCCTAGCAACTGGTTATTGATACATCTCTTTTGTCTTTTTAAATTCATGTCTTAAATACTGAAAGATCAAATCATGTCCACGTACTGCTTCATTTGCATTTCAAACAATGCAAGCCTGCTTTTGATATCACCACCCTAACCTTTTAGAAACTTAAATTATTCCATTTTATTTGAATGACATTGTGTCATTTCACCACCATATTAAAAACAAACAAAAATAGCTCAGTGATTTGGTGTATTTAGAAAGAACATTTTCAGTAATATAGGGGGCAGTTTTAACCTAACCCGCCTGGCGGGAAACTGACGGGATTAGGCCGGTCGTCCATTTTATACCTTTAACTTTAATGTAAAGTAAAATTGGGCAGGGTGTAAAATGGACAGACACACGTTTGGCATATTTTTCAATCAATCCTATAGTTACACTACAGTAATGAATCCAATTTGTTCCTAATGTTACTGTTTAGAATCAAGATGCATTGGGTTCAGATAATTCCCCTTCCTTACCTTAGCATCTGTGTGAAGTAAGTGCTCTCACCCATTAAAAAACAAATCTGATATATGAATTTTTGAAGGTTGGTGTAAATGGTCCAGTTGACGTCCTCCATCTGAGTTGACTGAGTCTTACTTTTATCCTCAAATAAGCAGAGTAAATGTGTACAACAAACATAATCTTCTCAATCACCTCCACCATTTCTCAGGGCTTTCTGATGATCCACCGCCAAAGTCAAGGTGAGAGAGCGGGGACCCATGCAGAAATTCTACCTCACTGGCCTGGAAATTGCTCAATAAATAATGGCGAGGCTAACAGGGCTTACCATTATTTCAGGGCAAATGGAAAAGCAAGTTCCGGCGAGCATGCGGAGTCAAACGCGGAAATCTTAAACTTGTTCTTCCTGATTCCTTGCTGATCTGACGGCTTTGCATTAAAGGAACCTTGCTGGCTGGAATCAATGGAACTGCGCAAACTTACTCTTCTGCCCAGCTGGAAATGAACTAATCTCACCAGAAAAAAGGTACGCTGAGTTATATCAGGTTTAAACTAACTTTTAATGGCATGGTAAGTATTAATGACTGCCAAACAACCTCTCTGGCACTGAAAATTAACTTTTAAAAATGTGGAGTCTTATTACTCCCGATTTTTTATAGCTTTTGGACATTTAAAACATTTTTTAAATTAAAAACTTTTACATTTTTATTTTTTTACTTTTACTTTCTGTCTCTTTTATCTCAGTTTTTTAATCTTACCTCCTCTGTATTTTGCTTCCTCTATCTGATTTTATAGTACATTTACTAATCTTATCTGACACTTCCTGGTTCTTAGTCTGCGCGGTTTATGAATGAGCTTCACTTTCTGGTTCTCACAGCGTAGCTTGCTTCAAGCTGATTGGCAGAGGGGACACAGAGATCCTTTATTCCTCTCACAGCTCAGAGAAGCCGGGGAACGACCGCTGCTCTTCTTGCAGGTCTCAATTAAAGTAAGTTGGCGCCCAGATGCCCGCGAAAAGTTAATACTTATGAGTGGCGGACGACGTTCATTCACCACTCAGTGCAATCTCCAGCCCATTATGTTTCCGATGATGCTAATACATACTGACCAAAGAAATCTTCCCCATGAGAGGTTCATTTCCTCTGTGCATTAAAGATAGCGCATATGCAAAGTGTGCATTAAGGTGAGTCTTTGCCTTCGATTTTGACTTTTGAGCGACTGACCAGCAGAGCGCACTGGCTGGCTGCCGGGGAGGCAGCAAAGAGACCCTCGCGGTTTTGAGGCCCTGACCTCATTTCAATTTGGCAGTTGAGCTGCGAGGTGCCAAACAGGCGGCCCGATGCAGCTCGCCAGATTGAGGCCTCAAGATTGGGCCGGGGCGGCCGCCAGAAAAAACACATTGCGAAGTGGGGGGTCGCGATCGTGGAGGGTAGGACTTGCGGGGTGGCAGTGGCCCAGATAATTTTTGTGGGTCCCAGAGAAGCATTCCTTACCTTTGGCGGGCCTCTTCGGTTCCATCGCCTGCAGAATTAGTCGGCGTCTGCTCCAACCAGTTCCGACCAAAAATCGCAATCAGGGTCCTATCTACATCAAAGGTCCTGGATTTCAATATTAAGAGGGGCCTATTGCCTGTAACAGACAGGCAATTTGGACATCCAGCAGTAGGTCCCTTTCAAGATGGAGCTGGTCACATCGCTGGTGTTAAAGGGGCAGCAAGGTAGTGAAAATTGGCCCCATTGTGTTTGGTAATGTTCGTAGTGTGGGTGCTAACTTTTGTCACCACTTCTAAAATTGCTCCCGGGAGTAAACAGATGTCACACATGCCAATGCATTTGTCCTACATTAACATGTGTGTGTTAAAAGTTTGCTGAACAGAATTGGAGTTCTCTTTAAATTCCTATGGCTAGACTTCTGGTCAGAGCTGGCACTATTGAATTTCACAACATAGAAGAAAGCCGCTTAGACCATTGTGCCTGTGCTGGCTCTCTGAAAAAACATTCACCACCCCATTCCCCAGCCCTCATTCCATGCCTTTTATTTTTTTCTATTTTCAAATATTTATCCACTTTTAAAAGCTCTTATGGTTTCTGCTTCCACCTCTTTTTCTTGTAGAGCATTCCATATCCTAACAACCACTGCATTAAAACATTTTCCTCACCTCTTCCTTTGTTCTTTTAGTGATAATCTTAAACTTAATGCCTTTAGAAAAGAAAGACTTGCATTTATATAACACCTTTCACAACCTCAGGACACCCCAAAGGGCTTTGCAGCCAATAAAGTACTTTTGAAGTGTAGTCACTGTTTTAATGTAGGAAACGCGGCAGCCAATTTGCCCACAGCAAGCTCCCAGAAACAGCAATGTGATAATGACCAGATAATCTGTTTTTGGTGATGTTGGTTGAGGGATAAATATTGGTCAGGACACTGGGGAGAATTCCCTGCTCTTCTTCAAATAGTGCCACAGAATTTTTTATGTCCACCTGAGAGGGCAGACAGGCCTCAGTTTAACATCTCATCCAAAAGATGTCATCTCTGACAGTGCAGAACTCCCTCAATACTGCACTGAAGTGCCAGCCTGGATTTTGTGCTCAAGTCTCTGGAGTTGTTTTTGGGAACCCACAGCCTTCTGACTTAGCGGTGAGAGTGCTGCCACTGAGTCACAGCTGACACCTGAATGATTACAGACTGAAGGTCAACGTACTAGCAACAGGACTACTGACATTTACATTCAGCCTGCTAATAGCATGAGATGATTGTTATATTTCATGGAAAAGTGAATTTGATTCAAACTTTAAGCATCAAACGTATTTACAGTTTGTGAAATGTCAAAAGGACTCTTTCTGAACCGAGCATAGGAACTAATGCCTGTTCGGGAGCATTTTGTCACTCTTAAGTAACACATATATAAATATCATAAAATTGTACCTGGGTTACAAGGGCCCCAATTTTCAGGTGCGTGGGGGCGGGGTGGGCTGCGAAAATCAGGAAAATTCCAAGCGGGTGAGGAAGCCGGCCCCAACCCGCTGTGTTTCCCACAGACGTGCCAGTGTGCGCACGCGCTTCCCGAATGCAGAAGTCCCGAAGGCAATTAAAGCTGGCGGAATAATAGTTAAAGAACCAAATGTACCTCATTGAGGTGCTTAAGGTACTTTATTTCTAGCGTAGTAGATAGTTAAAACAATTTTAAACTTACCTGGGCGGCTTTTCCATGGCTTCCGATTCACGCCTGGTGAAGGCGTGAAGGGCCGGATCAGGCAAAAGCAAACTAAATAAATTAAATAGAAAACCATTGTGCAAAGTTAAGAAACAAAATTAACCTACCTTTCCACCCTGCTCCGATGTCCGATGTCCCCCCCTCTGATGACCCCCTCTCCACCCCCCTCCAATTTCCCTCTCCCCTGATCTTCCCCTCTTCCTCCCGATCTCCCTCTCTCCCCCCCCCGATCTCCCCCCTCCCCTCCGATCTCCCCCTCTCCCCCCCGATCTTCCCCTCTCCCCCCTCCTATCTTCCCCTCTCCCCCCCCCGAACTTCCCCTCTCCCCCCCCCCCCCGATCTTCCCCTCTCCCCCCCCACCCCCCGATCTTCCCCTCTCCCCCCCAATCTTCTGCGCCGGATGACCTCTCTCTCTCTCCCCCTGCCCCTCGGCGTTGCAGCTCCTGTCGGCAGCCAGCCTGTCAATCAAGCTGGCTACCGATCCCGAAACCTAGAAACAATTTTAATCGCCATCAACTACATCACGATTGCGTCGGAAAAGGTAAGTTTTTTAATTTGGGTTTGCCACACGCACCTTCCCCACCCCCCCACCCCCGCTGCCAACCCGCCACCATTTCAAAATTGAGCCCATGGTGTTTGCTATTGCTTCCAAATCTACTTCTCAGCCTTGTTGTCAGTTAAGACAGTACATTAATGTTTCATAAGCAAGTTCTTACACTGTTTTAAAAATTGCATTCCAAAGCCTTGACTTTCAAACATATTTTAGATTTCTGCACAGTTCTATCAGTTTGTATTGGCCTATTTTTTGCAAGACATCCCACTTTTTTCTTGAATTAAGAGCAAAAGTATATTTAGTAGATTCATGCAAATTACATGTCAATACAAATTATACAATTTAAAGAAATCTGTGTATCATTAGCACTAATATGAAGCTAGACTTTTTGTGTACTCCTAGACTTATATTTCGCTTTCAAAATGTTAATAGTATTCTCAATTGACAGTTCAGAGCTTATCTACTATCCCTTTGGGATCCAAAGAAAGAAAAAGAACTGGCATTTATATAGTGCTTTTTGCAACCTCGACACATCCCAAAGCACTTCACAGCCAATGAAGTACTTTTGAAGTGTAGTCATTGTTGTAATGTTGAGAAACGTGACAGCCAATTTGCACACAAAAAGGACCCTCAAACAGCAGTGAGATTGATAAACAATTAATGTTTTCGTGATGTTGGCTGACAGATAAATGTTGGCCAGAATACTGGGAGAACTCCCCTGCTCTTCTTTGAATAGTGCATGGCAGTTCTTACATCCACCTGAGAGGGCAGACGGGGTCTTGGTTTAACATCTCATCTGAAAGACAGCACCTCTGACAGTGCAGCACTCCTTCGGTACTGCACTGGAGTGTCAGCCTAGATTATATATGCTTAAGTCTCTGGAGTGGGACCTCAGTCCACAACCTTTTGACTCAGAGGCGAGTGTGCTACTACTGAGAGCAAGGCTGGCACCATCTATATCGTTTCCTGTTAAAATATCGAATGGTATGCACAAATAGACTCCAACTTTGGTCATGCCTGCATGACTGAAATATTCCACCTAAACTCTGGCCATGGGTATCTCTGTGGCCATCCACTGTCCTCAAATGCAGGCCACTTTGTCTTTTATATAATGGTAGTGCTTTACTAGGTTAGCGAGAACTGTCGTGAACGAACAAAGTCTCACAGCCCCGTTATGTGGGTCTCATTCACTGTCAGCGGATGAAAGTAAAGAGCCAGCACATCTACATTGACAGTCATCACCGCATAACTGGCCACCTCATATCTTATGAGCTCATGTGGCCTCCCGGTTTGGGTCACAATGTTTCTAAGAGACTAGCAGAGGTTTGTTTTGTGGCCTACCTTGCCACATTTAAAACATCTGCCTTCACTGTCTGCAGACCACTGAGGGAAATTTTTACTCCCCTCGCCTGGCAGAAACCAGATTCATAAATCATCTGGAGCTACCTCCTGAAAACTGTACCTTAGCACCAAATGACAAAGACCTGTTATATCTTTGGTTTCTAGCCATATGCGCTTATGTCTTCCGGCTCGATAACAATTTCTCTGTATTCAGAATGGATCTGTCCTTTGTTTCTTAAACCTCTGCCTGTATGCTTCAGGCATTAAATCATAAGTACCAAAAAGAGAATGCTTTACGTTGCATGGGCTTCATCATCTTTGTTACCCCACTCTGTCTGCAGAAACCTTTCTGGAGTCTTAAGCTGTGTTTGCAGGGAATAGCCCTGCACCCATAGCAGGTTGGGCTATCCAATCCACCAGGTTACCACTCAGATGGCGAAGTTGAAAATGAACCCCTCCCCCCATATATTCCCAGTAGGCAGGAATCATGGCAATCATATTCATATCTGACAACCTTACTTCATTAACATTCAGTGGTTTGGTAGGAAGAGACAAGGAAGCGTTGCCTGAAACAAGTGATGGCAGCAGTCTGTCAGAGATAACGAATATTCATATTCCAAAGGGATTCACGTAGCCAGCAAACTGATGCTAAGGGTCATGTCAACAATCTTTCATACGAATGACAACACAGCCTTGGGATGTAGAGAGGTTGTTTTTGTTTTGAAGGAATAGCCACAGATAAATCTCTCTGGCTTAAGAGTCAAAAATTATTAATATGAACCATAATAACTATAAAATACAAACTCATGTGCTTAGGAACCACAGGAATACGTTTTCTGCTACAATAGTGTTTTAATTGGTTGCTTTGAGTTACTTCGGCCTCGATTTTTTTCAGGCAGGCAGGGAACGGGTTCTAGCAGCCTGGAAACCCAGAAATATGGGTAACCTGGAGGTCCTGCCAAATTTAAATTTTTTGTCTTAGTTTCCTGGCCGGCAGTCAGCCAGACTGAGAGGCTGGCTGGCTGCTGTGCGGGAAGGCCTGTGGCATAGGCCGTAGCCGGGAACGGAGAGGAGGGAGGGAGAGACTGGAAAGGCTTTGAGGAGATCGGTAAGGCCTTGGGGAGATCGGTAAGGCCTTGGGGAGATCAGTAAGGCCTTGGGGAGATCAGTAAGGCCTTGGGGAGATCAGTAAGGCCTTGGGGGGATTGGAAAGGCCAGGTTGGGTGGGGGGGGGGGAATCAGAAATCGGGGGGTTTGGAGGGCCTGGGTGAAGGGGGGGTGAGGGGTTGGCAGATCACATGGAGAGAAGCAGGTTTGCTTGGTGGGCAGAGGAGAAGCACTCCTGCTCCTCTTGGCCCACAAGCAGCGCTGGAAAGGCACTTACCTGCTGGATCCGGCCATTCTCGCCTCCCTCCATATCTTAATGAGGCTGCATGCCTCAAATTTTGGGAAACCTGGCAGCTCAATGGGCTGCAGGATCTTCTTCATCTCAACCTATTTTTTGATTGCATCATTGCCTTCACTACTGCAGCCTACAGTTCCATTGATTTCATTTCTACTTCTAGTTTAAGTACTACTATAACCTCTTCTACTAGCAATCAAGGTACCAAAATTATTTTGTTATAGTAGAATTGTAGAAATATTGCCAGATTTCATTTCACTGTACATGTTCATGGTCATAAATTGAAAGCAGTCTGTACATATTGTACAACAACATTAGTTAACGCAGAACGTTAATCTGGCAGCAAGCATATCTGTGTTTGCTTCCTATTGCACTGAGAGTGTAAATAATGATTGGGCTGGAACTTGCTCCGTCCCGCGTATCAAGGCTGTCCGCAGAACTGTGACAAAACCTACCTCGTGGTCTCCGACGTCCACTTGCTCCCTTTTCAATTTTTTTTCAGTTCAATGCTGTGATTTCAGCCCAGCTTCCTTCGTATTGATAGAGACTGTGGGAATGGAAGCCCCGCCCACACAATCTGTCAAGAAGAGAAGTCACGCCCACGAGCAGGCAAGTACAAATCATTCATTTAAAGTAAACTTCTGTATGTTCGTTTATTATAAAAAGCCAAGCAAATGATTTAATTTAATGAAACTTACAGAAGTTAAAAGTTAAGAAAAAATTGAACTTTTAACATTTTTTTTAATGATCAAAAATATTAAAGTAAGAGCAATTTGACATTCCACATTTTAAAAATTTAATTTTTTGTTGTCTCACAGTCATTAACAGTCGCCGTGCTTTTAAAAAGTAGTGTAGGGCTGGTATTTTCCAGCATACCTTTTGGTGGCGTAAGTATCTTCATTCCAGCTGGGCAGATGGGTAAGTTTACGAATGTTGAGTGATATCTATGATTTTAGTGTATCATGTCCCTTTAATTCGGAACTGTCAAACCGCCAGCGAACCAATGGGAGCAAGTTCGCGATTTCGGGGTTTTACTGCGCATGTGCACATTCGCGAACTTGCACAGTTGATTCGCTGGCGGAGAGACAGGACGTCATTCAGGGACAGCATCTATGGATGAGTAATTTCTGGGTCAAATTTAATTTAGATGTTGCTTCTGATTAATCTACGGGTGGTGATGGTTTCCGTTAGTATTTGTTTGACCTGAAGCAACCATCCTAAACAGTCATAATATCCATTTATCTTTGTCCCTAGTTTTCACTACAATATTTGTCATCTTGTCTTGGCTGCAGTGGTACTCCTTGCAAAAACAAGACAGTAGAGTCCTTCAAGCAGTCTATAAAGTAGTTGCCAAGATTATACAATTAGTTGGAGGAAGCATAGTATTTTGCCTCCAACCATACCCTATTCAGCAAAAAATGCATAGGTTCCGAGATTGCATAACTATTTACAACCCAGATATTCAATTTTTCCTAGAACCATGTTTTGACTGACGCTATCTGAAGTATCTCATGCTTTCTTTTGTATTTTAATACAGGTCAGTCCTAGGTCAACACATTGGGCTCGATTTTGCGATCGCGTTTCCGGCGGGTTCCCAGCGGGGTGGCCCCGAAAATCCCGATATCCGGTCACGTGACCGGATCGCGACGAAATCCCGGCCACTTCCGGGTACCGCGCTGACGTGCGGGGCTGCGCGCGCGAGCCCCGCTGGTGGGAATCCCGCAGGCAATTAAAGCCAGCGGGGTTCCACTTGAGAGTACTTAACTTGCTCGTTGTGGTCAGTTAATGAGCTGAAGCAGCTGTCAAAAGAGGAAGTGTGGGATTTTAGGTTCAAGGCAGTGAGTTTCACACACTGGGGGAAACAGTACCTTTCCAACCAGGCGTGTTGCAGCCAGCAGCCTGTGGCAGGTGCCAAGGTGCGCTCCACGGGGGAGAGCCCTCACCCACGCAGGAGGCCACCGCGTCACATAGGGCAACCCCTGCCCTCCACCACCCCCCGCCAAGCCAGAGGACAGACCGACACGAAACCGCAGCCCCAGTCCGAGGACCCACCCACCTACCCTGCACAACCCCTCAGACCAACACCTGCCAGATGGGTGGTGCGTTGACATCGTCGGAGGACGAACAGGATGACCAGCCCCAGCAGCCTCGCAGTCCACGCCGTCCGCCTCGGAGAGGTGGGGCCCCCCAACACGGTGCTGCGGCACATCCACCTGCACAGCAGGAGGGAGGGCAACCGCAGAGAGAGATGCGTCGCAGGAGGCACTACCCTCCGCACAGGGTGTACAGAGCGAGACTCAGCTTCATGGACCTCTCCGAGGAGCAGTGCATACGGAGGCTCAGAGTCAATCGCCACGTAGTCGCCGACATCTGCAGCCTCCTTAACGACGAGCTGCTCCCTGATGGACCAAGCAGCATCTTCCTACCTGTCGCCGTCAAAGTCACCACTGCCCTCAACTTCTTCGCATCCGGTTCCTTCCAGGGTGCCACCGGGGACATCACCGGGGTCTGTCAGTCCTCTGCACACAAGTGCATAAGGCAGGTCACCGATGGGTTGTTCCGCAGGGCCTCGCACTATATCAACTTCGCCATGGACGAGCGCAGCCAGATGGAGAGGGCGGTTGGATTCCATGCCATGGCCGGCTTCCCACGGGTGCAGGGTGTAATCGACTGCACCCACATCGCAATACGGGCACCTCCGCATGAGCCAGGGCTGTTCATCAACAGGAAGGGGTATCACTCCATGAACGCCCAGCTCATCTGTGACCACCGCCAGAGATTCCTACACGTGTGCGCCAGATACCCCGGCAGCTGCCACGATGCCTTCGTCCTCAGGGAGTCCGCCGTCCCGCCCATCCTGCAGGCACCCAACGCCGGCAACGGCTGGCTCCTCGGCGACAAGGGGTATCCCCTACACACGTGGCTCATGACACCTCTGAGGAACCCCATCACCGAGCCGGAGCGTCGGTACAATGACAGCCACACTGCTACCAGGTCTACAATTGAGCAGACCATAGGTGCGCTTCAGGTGCCTTGATCGTTCTGGGGGAGCGCTGCAATACACACCATTCAGAGTGGGACGAATCATAGTTGTCTGCTGTGCCCTGCACAACATGGCCCAACAGAGAGGGGTGCCGCTGGAGGAGGCCCCATCCACACCCGCCACCCACATTGAGGAAGGCGAGGGCGAGGAGGAGGAGGCGGAGGAGGAGGAGGCGGAGGAGGAGGACGCGCCAGAGGATGTTGGACGACCCATGCGCCGAGCCGCGACTCACCGGGATGGTCGCCGGGCCAGGGAGGCACTCATACGTCAACGGTTCTCCTAGAGTCAGACACTGCGAGGCGCTCGCATCTCCTCACCTGCACATGCGAGCGGCCATACCAGCCCCCTCCACTGAAGAGTGCTGCCAGTAATCCTGCACCCACAGCAGTGTGCCCAATGGGTGGCAGCAGGTGTTCGCCGTCATGATGGCCTCCACGGAACGCACCTATTGCACAAGCCGCGGAAGAATGGACGAGAGGTGGCAGGAGTGGTGAGAATAGAGTATTTAATATCTCGAATGTGACATTATATAAGAAAAAAAGTACAAAATAATAAACACCCTGGTGTATTCCCTTTGTGATTATAAGGCCTTTGCAATTCTTTTCCGGGAACCCCTACATGGTGCTCCCCCTGTGGCTCCAGCAGAGGTAGTGGCAGGTTGCTCGTCTTCTTGACTTGACCGGGTAGATGCTTTTGGCGGACGGCCCCTGGGTTTCAGTGCCCGTGACGGCACCTCCACAGACCGCTCCTCCTGCACCGGGGCAGGGGCAGACTCGGCCACCTGGAGAGGAGGCACCATTGCGGGTACTGGTTGAGAGGTGGGCGACGGGTGGGACGTGGGGGCGCCTTGAGAGGCGTCCCCGCTTCCATGTCCCCGGTCACCATCATCCCTCTCTTGGCCTCGGCCCACATCACCCCTTCCACCCTGCTGGACGGCAGTTTGGATGGCATGTGTGAGGCCTTGCAAGGCCACCCCTAGTGTATCCCTCAGCCTGTTGATGGCGTCGGAATGTTGCTCACCCTGAATCCGTACAGACGTTGTCAGGGCCTGCATGGACTCGATCTGGAGCTGTGCGTGACGCTCGAGGGAGGCCAGCCTGTCCTCCACCGCAGACAGTCCCGCACCTACCTGCGACACTGTGTCGCTGGTACCCTCCTGTGCCTGCGCCACCAATGCCCACATGCAGGAGTTGGACTCCTCCATCGCCTGCGCTATTGTGGACAATGCGCGCGGCACCTCTGCCAGTACCTCAGCAATTAGCTGGTGGCCCTCGACGACTCTCCTTTTCACTGGTGGCCCCCTGGGTTCAGCATCTGGGTCCAGCTGAGCAGAGCCTGGAGATGAGTGCTCCCTCCGTCGCGGACCCTCCGCGGCTGCCCCTGCCACCAGGGTCTGCTCATGCTCACTCGTGCGCGGTGACTCACCAAGTGCTACCCCAACTAGTTGGCGAGGGGGACCCACCGAGGTGCGTGTCTCTGCGCTGGTGGATGGTTGGCTCTGATGTGACAATGCACCCTCAGAGACCGCCATGTCCTCTGAGGAATCGCCCTCCACGATCGCTTCACCCAAAGACGGACCTGCAAGAGAACAGAGGGCACTTTGAGGCATGTGGACCAACTTGACAGTGCGCCTGATGGCAGGTGATGAGACGGTAACTCGCGATCATGGGTGTTGAGTGTCAGCTTTCCCTTACCGGCCGTTTCGGCAGCGACACACTCGCCATCGGTCACCGACAGGCAATGTCGCGTGCGGGCGAGGTCGAGCGCCTCCACCTCTGCGTCGGTGAGCTCCACCACTTGCGGCGGCCCACCTCCGGTGCGTGCCCTTTCCCTATTGTTCTTGCTTCTCTTCTCCTGTGAAGGCAAAACACAGATGTGTGAGTGGGTGCGTATTGCATCGTGAGACGCATCGAGCATCGGTGTGGTTGGGTTGAGCGTGGCGCGGATGGATGGGAGGAAGCGTGGGCCACGTGCCCATCCCATTGCATGGGGATTGGGGTGTGTGGTAGTGTTCGGGTGGGGTCAGGGACGGTGGGTACTTGCGTGCACGGCGAGGATGGTGAATGAGTGGCTGTGAGGATTGCTGATGGAGCGCAGTGGTGGCTGTGCAGGAGGGGGTTGTGATCTGTTTGGCGTGATGGTGGGGACGGGATGTGGGAGGGTGCGTTGGTGTACTCACCTTGCCAGACCTAGTCAGGTCATTGAAGCGCTTGCGGCACTGCTCCCAAGTCCTTGGGGTGTTGCCCCTGCTGCTCACCTCCGCCGCCACCTCTGCCCATGCCTTCCTGGTTGCGGCGGCAGGGAACTTGCGTCCATCTTCTGGGAAGAGTATTTCCCTCCTCCTCCTCACGCCCTCCAGCATCAGCTGCAGTGCCAGGTCTGAAAAACGGGGCGCAGCCTTTCCCCTTTGCTGAGCCATCGTCTCAAACCGCTTGCTTGTAGCAGGAGGGGCTTTGGGAGACTGCCCCTTTAACTGGAGCTCCTACATCGCGTCGACGGTACTGCGCATGCGCAGCCGGCTGGCACGCAGCTGGGGAGCGCAGAACCCGGAAGTAGGGCCTAATCAGTTCAATTATCCCGCGATTGCGTGGGGGACGCCACGATTAGCCGTCCGCGTTTTCCACGCTCCCGGAGGACCACCCGCTGGGAACCCGCAGGCCTGCTAAATTCGAGCCCATTGTCTTACCATGTCGGTCCTATTGATTGTTACCCTTTATACTTCTCATAAAAATGGAAATCAATTGTAGCAATCTATTTATTGACAATTTCACTTCTTAATAAACTCAAGGTTATAAAAAAACCCAGACTGGTTGATTTTTTAATTTCTCTCTTGTTGGTGTTGGTGTGCTCATCAAGTGGTGGAGTAGTGCTAAGGAGTGGAGCATTTTATTCAGACACAGCATTAATTGCTTCTCGTCCAATAAAGAGAAAATGTACATTACTTCACATACTGTGCTACCTCGTCCTTAAAATTGGTTTTGAATTATTCAGTTGGCTTACACGTGCTGAATATATACATACCATTTGAAATATTACACTGCGGTTTTCCTGATGTCTTTGTACTTGGAGGTGGTGCATTGCCCATAAAGAAATCAACTGGGCTAGAGTATAAAACCAGCACAATGCTTTTTAATACTAATACTATTTTAGTAAGCTTTTATTTTACAAATATTAGTACAATTTGTCTATTGTGTATCACTGTATCTACTACTGCAGTTTATGCCTTTCTCATTACTGAGTTTCTATCTCCTGCTGTATTTTATTTCAGTTTATCTACAGCAGATTCTTCAACCTGGATTTGCTTCAAATGATTTAATCAGTGTGATGGCATTTCGGTGTATAACAGTTTCAAAGAGCCTTTAAGATTTCATTTGCCAAGAGTGATTATTTAAAATTGTAACAGCAGTAATATTTCCCAGCATTCATGGAGTCATAAACCCTATTCTCCGATAAATTCAGCCATAAGGTAGAACTGTGGCTCACTGACTCAAGCCAGTGCTGGTCAATTAAATATTGTAAATGCACAGGTCATTGAAGTGTATTTAATAGTCATTGTTTGGCAATAAACTGGTCTGATTTAATTCTACATGTACGTGTATATTAAAACATTGGCCTGATTTGCCTCAGAAAGGACTTGTTGTCACTCAGCTCCTTTGGAGTCTTCATTATTGATCCTAGAAGACTGACAGGTTTGCATAATGCAGTTCATCCAAATTTTCATATGCCACAGCCATATTTTACTTTCCTCAGTTTCACAGGTTACACCAATTCCATCCCCCTCCCTGCCCACTGTCACAGGTTGAACCAGAGGCAATCTCGGCAACCTATTTGGGATATACAACGATCATTTCTAGAGTTATATATATTCAGGTCATTTTAAACAATGCACCATGGCTCTTGTATTGTAGCACAACACATCCCACACTTTTCAGTTGATCAGGTTGTACAATTTGAAACAATATGCAAAGAATTGAGTATGCAAACTTCCTGAAACATCCTGTTTGTTCTGTCTACAGGCGCTGCCTGACCTGCTGAGTGTTTCCAGCGTTTTCTGTTTTTGTTCCTGTTGAAAAGTACCAGCATTAGCTCAATTGTTAACTCCACTGTCCAACGTGGAAGTGGACCAGACTGGGCAGGTTCCAGGTTCTGTGTTGTTAACTGAAATCAGCCAGGCTACCAACAAGGGTGTTCCCAATGTCACTGGGTTACAGAAGGGAAGATCAACCAAGGCTCCTGCTCCTTATCTTTGTCTAGTGACTGCTGCAAATGCTCATGTGTGGATGTGAGGTGAGGACTGGGTTGATCTAGGGCTGTGATGCACTCCATGGTGAGCGTCAACATTTACCATCTAGCCTCACATATGAAGAAGTTGGACGAGGCACTGGCGGATGACTAGTATCTGTGCAGGGCTCTGGGGAAAGAACGGGGGAGTGGGACTAATTGGATAGCACTTTCAAAGAGTCAGCGCAGGCACAATGGGACGAATGGCCTCTTTCTCTGCTGCAAGATTCTATGATTCTAACTGGACCCCAATAGAAATCAGGAAAGGAAGGGAGAATTGAAAAAAAAAGTTAAAACCAATCTTGTTTTTATCTTTGTGTAGTTTTGGACACTAAATCATTCATTTATTATTTTGTTGATTAAGAAAAGCATAATCAACATCATTACTATTATTAGGCTGAAAAAATGGTTTCTGAATCTTGCCTCAAGCTGAAAACTACTAAGGAACAGTAAAACATTAAAATTCTTGTTAGCAACAATTTATGTTAACCTTAGTCTACTCACGCTGTTTATTATATTAATCATTTTTATAATATACTGGATTGTTAACAGCGAGATCTTCTGAAATTGCATTATTGATTAAAATGGCCAGGCAGTTACCCCAACACAGCAAGAAATGCTCTAGTGGCTCCGCAGTTATTCAGCTTGAAATTAATTCTCGCAGTTCACCACTTACCAAACGACACCATTACGATACTAATGTATTTATATCGCATCCAACGCACATCTATCACATTCCAGACTTTGTTACAGAGCAAAACAAATCATTAAAAGAAGAGAAAGAAATTTATGCATTTCATTCTGGGTTCTGGAGTGTGAATTTTACAAACAATTTAGTGGCCTCTAATTGCAAATCCCTGAAGTCAAGCAACTGATTACCTGGAGTCCCACAGGGATTACTTAAGCAGAGGTCTTAAAGAGAGATTTTGTGTTAGCAGCAGAACATGATAACTGTGCTCCAGACTACCCATAAGCAAAGCCATGGGAGATCCACCAGTGCAGGAATTTCCCAGCTTTTTCTCCACATAGAGTCACATTATGTATGCCATGGAGCCTTTGGGCCATATATAAAGTTTAAATCCCGCTCCATTCATTTGCATATTCCTCAAACTGTGAATACTGACAGATCTATGTGTTCTGATTTAGGAGTTATCTACTGAAGAGACAACAATGCTGACAACAGCCATTTCCAAACCTCCAGGTCCACAAAATTCAAACAGGATAGATCAATTTGAACTCTGGGCAGGTTTTGGGCAGGTGGATGGTGAGGTGATTTGGCCCGGGCTATTTTAACTCCTGGGCCTCATTAACATGCTGCCGGTACGGACAGGAAGCAGCGGAAAATCGTGCTCCAACTGGCTCCACAAAGGAAAGAAAATCACTTGCCTTTTTCAGCCTCCTCCGGGTTGATCCTGTAGGGTTTGTCTACACAATCCAAACACCATCCTTACTGATGTCCAAGGGTTGGTAAACTCTGGATGGTAACTTTTGGAAAAGTATTACATGAACAAATTGCTTTAAGGCTAAACAACTTTAATGGCATAAGTTCATAAAAACTTTCCGAAGTGGAGAGTGGTCATTAAGTTTTCCAGGTGATCAGTCCATTGCACTCAAGGCTGTTGTGTCTTCTTCTTGATGTTGTCCTCCTTCTTGAGGTGCGCTCCGGGAGCTCTGTCCTCCGACTGCAGTGCCAGTTCCGTTGCAATGTCTTCTTTTTATGTTGTTTTTGCACTTTGGGGCATAAGTAAAGTAAGGGAAGCGTCATTCTGTCCAAGCACCTCCTGTGATTAGGCCTCTATGATGGACAGTTACTTCGTTCAAAACCAGATACAATTAGCTCAGCACTTTGAAACGTGAAGGCTCCCCTTATCTGTGCTCATCTGGTTTTACAAGTCCATGATTCTAACTATCTCAACAGTTTCTCAATGGTATCAGTTCTGCGGTATGTTGACTTGTTTAAAACTTCTAGAAGCTTTCCCATATGAAATGCAGTTTTAAATCAATCAAAGATCCAGCTGCACAAAGGGACCATGGTAACAGCAATTTGTTCTGTCTTTTTGGCTGAGGCTTTATCTTTCAAAGCTGTCCATTGTTTCTAAGTTAATGTTCAATTCCATATTGCTAAAAAGCGTTCAAATCTCACAATCCTCTTCATCATCAGGACCCGACATACATATAAGCATATGTAAAGGAGGACCTTAGGGGTGTTCTTACCATCTTCTCAGGAGGGCATATTAAAATCGCAGACGGTGGGATCCTGGTCGCTCCAGGATGGGTAAGTAACTTGGGGCATTTTAATTGCCTACCTGTCCATTTTCCGCCAGGCAGATAGGGTTAAAATCATCCCCATTGAGTAAGAAATATGAATACCAATAGTTGCCTGGGTTTCAAGATTTGGATCATCAGGTCTCAGGGGCTGAACGTACCTCACAGGCTGTAGCTTGGATGCCCTACACTAGTATAGTCACCTGACATCCACACATGTACATGAACAGAATCAAGAAAAGGAAAAATAATCTGAAATACTGTCATTAAATACAAAACAGAAATGTAACTTGTATACATGAAGAAAGAATGCTGACTTTAAAAATGCACAATAGACCTTTAATACACTTGTTCTGCAAATAAAATTATTTAATAGAATTCAAGTCAAATTTTGGTTATTGGTGGTTGTTGTTAAACAATTGTAAACAATTTTACAACACCAAGTTATAGTCCAGCAATTTTATTTTAAATTCACAAGCTTTCGGAGATTTTCTCCTTCCTCAGGCAAATGTTTCAGGATCTCCTTGAAGCCTACGCATTTATACATATTGAACAATACATGGTGTTTACAGACTGCCCCTGCAACTGCCCGTTGCCAAGGCAATCACCGTGTTCAGACAGAGAGGTGTCATCTGCAGAACCCCCGAATACACATTCAACAAAAAAACAAACAGGGAAAAAAAACAGAGAAAAAAAAACACAGAGAGAGGCAGAAAGTTGAATGTGTATTCGGGGGTTCTGCAGATGACACCTCTCTGTCTGAACACAGTGATTGCCTTGGCAACGGGCAGTTGGAGGGGCAGTCTGTAAACACCATGTATTGTTCAATATGTATAAATGCGTAGGCTTCAAGGAGATCCTGAAACATTTGCCTGAGGAAGGAGAAAATCTCCGAAAGCTTGTGAATTTAAAATAAAATTGCTGGACTATAACTTGGTGTTGTAAAATTGTTTACAATTGTCAACCCCAGTCCATCACCGGCATCTCCACATCATGACTACCGTTGTTAAACAAGAATAGAGTAAACATGTGGCTGAAGTGTCTGCAGGGTATATTCCAATCTGAAAGAGTGATGTTCAGCCTATGCCTGAAACCAGAGAAATACCAAGTCGTCTGGGACCTATTCTTAGAGGTTCACTCAGCGTACCACCTCCCCCCACCCCTCCAAATCATCTATCAGGAGGAGAAGGCAGATCAGCAACGTGAAACAAAATGGGCATTTAGTATCCAGGACTCCCCACTCACTCTAAAGACCCGGAGCAAATGGCTTCAGTCCTTAAACTCGCATCGCTCCTGGTGCAGGCATAACCATGGCAAGAAATCTTAAAGCAGCAATTTATTGTTACCTCTGCTGCTGACCCCGGAGACTCCGGTGGGACCAGCAGCAGAGGTTCCCAGCAGGTGGAACCCAGCACTTAAACTGGGATGAATGGCCCGCAGATTTTCGGGTCCAATTTGTCTATCTTTAGAGACACCATACTCGCCCTGCTGTCTTTATTCACATTACACACACCGAACATTGTACCTAACCCTACATCCTCCTTTTCTAAGAAGTGCAGGCATATATTATAGATTCTCTGTCAAACTTCAAAGAAAATAATAGGATCCTGATTTCACTAATGTGTGTACATTTCTCTGAATCAATTTCAACAATGTAATTCCAATAAAAGTTTACATTCTCAGAGCTCGCCAGTAATAAATAAATGAGTCCAAAGAACCAATTTCCTGTAGTCCTGCCACCGGCCCCTTTAGGAGCTTGCACACCCGTTTTTGAGCTAAGATCCAATTTCTAGGCCTAAATTTCCTGTATTTTCTTGAATGATTCTTCATTCTATCTCCTTCAATTTGCTCAACCTGCATTATTTACCATCTTAGCTTCATTTTAACTGGAAACTATTCAATTAACAGCTTTTAATATGAACTGCATTTGTGAAAGACACACAACCACTGTCAATAATAAAGTTAAATAACGGTACAGATTCCCTGTGGAACCCATGCCAACAATGAGATTTATAAGTACTCTAAATACATTTATAATCAAACCCACAAATATTTACAATACTTGTAGAATGTTAGGTAATCACATTGACTGATCAGAACTTTAATTTATACCTGATATAAATTTGGACGGTTGCAGTGATCTTGTATTTTAGGGATGTCCAAAGCAAATACAGATGTGAGAAGTGATGTCCCAAATTTCTACCTAGCAGAATATTTAAAATGGCAGAGCACCATGAGAAAATAGCAGTAAGAATACCAAATCAAGACAGCAAATTCTGAGCCATATGATTCACAGGTGCCTCATGTAATCTAGCCCTAGGCTGTGCAAATTGAGAGGATTTAACTTCAATTCAAACAGAAAAAGCAATTTGTCACAAGACTGTGCTCTATATCCTGCTGAAGTCTGATCTTACCCTTAAAGTAGAAGCAATAGCCAAAGACAATTAATGTGTCGACTCCTTCCCAGGCTCTCCTGAAAGTTTGCTATTTTTTACTTCTATGAAATATGGTGTGATACCTGTAAGAATATAGATATGTTTTTACATTACTTTAATATAGAACAGGACAGAACAGGTAATGTAGCAGAATTGGTTTAAACTATGTGTTCGCAAATCCTATCTTTTCCTTTCAAAGACACTGATGACATTGGAGAAGGACATTGTACTGTAAGGATAGGCACATATAGATTATTGAATAAATAAGCTAGTTGGCATTAATAATATGATATGGTGCTAAAACAGTTGTTAGGTTGAAAAACATGTTTTTGATCACAGCAGGGAGGAGTGTAAAAGAAGGAAATTACTGCAGTATAAACAAGGTAATAGGTTCCCTTTACTATAGAGAGTGCAAGGAATAAGACATCAAAGGTATGGCAAAAGAAAAACATTTTTACGCAGCGAGTTGTTTTGATCTGGAATGCACTGCCTGAAAGGGTGGTAGAAGCAGATTCAATAGTAACTTTCAAAAGGAAATTGGATAAATACTTAAAATGGGGAAAATTTGCAGAGCTATGGTGAAAGAGTAGGGGAGAGGGACTAATTGGATAGCTCTTTCAAAGAGCCGGCATAAGTACAATGGGCCGAATGGCCTCCATCTGTGCTGTATCATTCTATGACTCTATGATTCAAAGGCTTGTACAACAAAACTATGGTTCAGGAAGAGCAAAGTTAGGAAGCAAAGGTACAATGTGACAGGATAAGGCCCCCATCATTGTCCAACAATCTGTTCAGTGATCTAAGGGTCATAAAACACCCATTAAATTGAATTCATCAAAAACTAGGCAATGAAAGAAAATGGTATAAAAAGGGATACAATGTTTCACTCAGTGGGAACTTTTTGACTACCTTCAAGACCAGGTAGCATGAACAGGCTTAGATAAGCAATGCTCACGATTTCCCACTAGCAGTTCTCTACACGTTGCTTATAGATGTAAGGCTAAATGTGAACTATTCTGTATGAAGTTTTAAGATGAATGTTTTGAAACAATAATAAATTAAGTTATTTGTCAGACATAATGGGGCAGAAATTGCTCGGTAAAGAATGGTGAGCTCAACATTGCTCACCGTTGTTAGTGGTGAAATGGAGGAGCAAGTTCCAGCGTTCGCAGATGCGCAGTGAAACGTGGAAATCCGGAACTTGCTCCTACTGGTTCACCAGCGAAATGACAGCTTCGAATTAAAGGGATATCGCCAGTTGGAATCAGTGGAATCATTGAAAGAGCACCAACTTGCTCATCTGCCCAGCTGGAAAGTAAGTAATATCACCACAAAACAGGTACGCTTAAAAATACCAGGTGTAAACTAAGTTTTAACAGCGTGGTAAGTCTTAATGACTGCCAAACAACTAAAAATTAACTTTTAAGAATGTGGAGTCTCATTACTCCTTATTTTAATAGTTTCTGGTCATTAAAAAAAAATTAAAGTTAAAAACATGTTTTTTTACTTTTCCCTTCTGTCTCTTTTATTGAATTCGATTATTACTTACCCTCTCTTTTTATCACTGTCTGTAACTGTTTTTACAACGATTTTAAAGTTGTACCTTTCACTTCCTGGTTTTCACGTTCCAAACCTGCGGAAACAGTTTCGCAGCTTGTCAAAAAATGTTGCGATCTGGTTGGTCGAGGGGAGAGATCGCTCCTCTTGCTTCTCCCAGGGTTGCTTGAGCTGACGCTGTGCTCGGCTCCGCTTCCTATTTGAGGAAGTGCCCGAAGTAAGTAAGTTTGTTAATTTAAAACTATGGAGTGGCGGTAAACGTTACTTCGCTGCTCCAAGCAATTTCTGCCCCATTACTGTCTCTAGCTTTATGAATCTGTTAAAAGAATAAGGAAGGAATTATCCTAACAATACCCACACCAAGTGAAGAGCTGTTTTATTCCACTCTGGAATGCCGTAGGTCTGATTTGTCTCCCAGTTAGAATTCCATTGTCACATTTTTCTGCCAGCTTGTTTACACCCTTTCTCTCTCACTGGGGGTAATTTTGACTTTGAGCAATATTGTAAAACGGGTGATAGCAAATCAGCAGCCCGTTTTACATCTCTCCCAATTTTTATTTCCATTAGCTTCAAAAAATCAGGAGAGATAAAATGGGCTGCCGATTTGCTATCACCCACTTTACACTATTGCACAAAGTCAAAATTGCCCCCAGTGTGTTTGCTTAGATTTTGATTTTCTTGCTTTCTCCATATTAGCCTCTCATTAAATTTCTCCTATTCAGGATCTACTTTTGTTCTTTGCCAATTAGTACCATTTGCCATCTCACTGGTTTTCTTCCTTCCTTTTCTGCTTATTTCCACTATTTCCACTGTCCAACCTCCGCCTTCCTGTTTCCTGGGTTTTCTCCTTCTCTTCACTGTTTGTTTTACAATAACTCAAAAACCTCATTCCCTAATCAGGTGTTGTTTTATTAACTTCAGGATTGAGTTCTGCTTTTGGCGAGGGTTAACACAATACGATCATGTATTCATGTGGGTTTATTATAATTAGTTGGATTAGGTGCTGCTGAATTGGACTATTTTGTATTTAGGCAGGAATTGTTTTGGCACAGCTGCTCTATATGCATATATACGTTCTGTTTGAAAACAATTTTTTATTTGATTCTGAAAATATTAGCACTATGAAGGTATTACTCAGCCTTCCCCAAAGGCTGGATTCACTATGTAGGCTAAGGGCTCATTAAAACAAAAATGTGAGTAAAGTGCTATCAACCTTATCCAGACTTACTTATTAAATGAATTTGCTATTTTTGTTCTTCTTTATATGTTCCTCTTATACAATTATGAGGTAGAAAGTTCATTTTCTTTTCAAAAGCAGAAAATTGCTCCAAATTATAGATGCAGAATTCCAGGAATTAAACTGGACAGCTAGAAAACAAATTATACTTCATGTTGTAAAGCTTTTGAAAACCATTACTGTGGGCTCACTCAATGGTTTAGTGAGTTTGTCCAGTGAGTAGTTGAGTTATACAGATTAAGACGGTCCCCTATTTGATCCCAAATCTATACTGAATACGATGATCTCAGCTCACAGCCGCCGTCTTGCACCTAAAAAGCAGGCAGTCAGCAGTTGTAAATCGAGGGGGGATGGGGCACCTCAGCCATCCCTTTGACACCCAAGGCTTGCCCAATACGATATTCAGATGGTCCTGTAAATGGGTGAGCAGCCCCCTCGCCTGAAACATGCGTAAGGTTGCTTAAATATGCAAATGAGGGTTCTACAATGAGTCAAAGAAAAGAAAGATGAGGAGACATATCAGCATTTATGACAAAAATCCTCTCCCAGATATCTCAAATGTCCTGTGACAAGTAAGGTTAATTAAACATGATTTGCTGCTGTAATACTAGGAAACAACTGTTACAGGTTATAAGGAGACCATTGTGTAATTCTCAAGTTTTAAAACATCTCTTTAAAACCATAAATGCCAAGCTGTGATTAAATGTAATCATGCCGCATGAGTGAGTAAAGTTCATTTTTATTCTTACAGCTACTGAGGTTTTCAAGGTGTTTATTTTTCAGCAACATCAAACATGACTGGAATCCAAATATCTGCCTGTTCCTAGCTGTAATCACATATAGCCAGATGTTACTAGGGCCAATGTTTACTCACTCTACCCCAGTAGTGGCCTGAAACTGGTATCAGGTCATTTACCGTCTGTTTACGATGGACTTCCTCCTCCTGCCATCTTAGGTAGGGTCCTTACATGGGCAGCCGGAGAGCCTGCCTGTTTCAGGAGGGAGGCTACTATAATATGCAAATTGGGATCTTAAGACTTACATAGGACCATAATTGCAGGTACAAATGAACGGACCATGCACGGTCGATTTTTACCAGATGATGATTAATCTAATCAGAGGTCCTTAAAGGGCCGCTCAGAGATGTTTAATTCTTTTTGGTGGAGCCAGGAGGAGCAGGAGTGCCCCTCCTGGACCCACAATAAAACTCTGGCCCGTGCGAAGTCTCCTCCATTCCCCGCCCCCCCTCCCCTCAATACGTCCTCCCATACCAGGCTCACACTGTTGGCCGACTCTGCATGGGGACTGGTCAATTTCACGCCTTCCCACAACCGACAAGCTGTAGATGTTCATTTAGTGTCCATGGCTTGCCGGCGCCTTGCAAATGAGCCCTAGGCCTTAAAATGGCTCAGTCATTACAGGGGTGGAAGTGAAGCAAGGGATAAGTGTTAGAGGCTAAACACAGATGGCCATATTCATCTGAAATGTAATTCTTTCCTCAGTATCATAGAATTAAATAGATTACATAGAATGCACAGCACAGAAGCAGGCCAATTAGCCCAACAGGTCCATGCAATTTTTATGCTCCACACGAGCCTCCTCCCTCCCGATCAGCATATCCTTCTATTCCTTTCTCCCTCATGTGGTAGCGAGTTCCACATTCTAACCACTCTCTGGGTAAAGAAGTTTCTCCTGAATTTCCTATTCGATTTATTAGTGACTATCCTATATTTATGGCACCTTGTGTAGTAATCCTGAGATTACCACCTGTGAAGTCCTGCTCTTTAATTTAGTTCCTAGCTCCTATTCCCTTAGCAGGACCTCCATTTTGTATCAGTACACAAAATAAAGGGCAGCATTTTAGCACCCGCTATCGGGTGCGTTCCTGGCGGGGGGGCCCCGAAAATCGGGAAATCCCGGAGCGGGACCGGAGCCCGGCTCCAACCCGCCCACTTCCGGGTTCCCCGCTGACGCGCCAGTGTGCGCGCGCAGCCCCCGCTGGTGGGAATCCCGCAGGCAATTAAAGCCAGCGGGATGCCACTTGAAGCTATTTACTTTGCTTGTTCAGGTCATTAACTGACCTGATTAAGGGATTGTGTGAGGAGGGGTGGGATTTTAGAGCAAACTGGGACTGTTTCCCACACTGGGGGAAACACTCCCAGTTCAAATGGACCTGTTGCAGCTGTCAGCCTGTGGCAACTGCAAAGGTCCATTTGACAGGTGGGGGGTGGGGGGAGACCCTCACTCATTGCAGGAGGCCACTCTGTCACTTGGGACAAAGTTTGGCCTCCATCACCCTCCTCCTGACAATCAAAGTCACCAACTTGCACACTTACCCCAGGGTCCAGAGACATGTACCTACTTTGCGGACCCCCTCAGATGTACATCTTCCGGATGGGGGCCGCCGTAGCTGCAGTCATGACCCCCTCGGAGGGCGAACAGCATCACCAGCCTCGCCATCCACGCCGTCCACCTCTGACACGTGGAGCTCCACAACAGAGTGCTGTGACACATCCACCTGTACAGCAGGAGGGAGGGCTACCGCAGAGACAGATGCGTCGCAGAGGGCACTACCCTCGCCACAGGGTCCACAGACCGAGGCTCAGCTTCCTGGACCTCTCTGAGCAGCAGTGCACATGGAGGCTCAGAGTCACTTGACATGTAGTCGTGGACATCTGCAGCCTCCTTCATGCCAAGCTGCTCCTGGCTGGCCCGAGCACCATCTTCTTACCTGTCGCTGTCAAAGTCACCACTGCCCTCAACAACCTCTCCTCCGCATCCTTCCAGGGTGCAACCGGGGACATCACCGACGTCTCTCAGCCATCTGCACAAAAGAGCCCTGCAAATACATCTACACCCACTCTGCAGTGACACAATGGGTGGCATCAGTTGTGGGTCTTCATTGTGATCCTCAGGAAAGGGCATTATTGTACAGACCAGACAAGATTCGCGAAGACATGGCAGTAGTGGTGCCAATATAATATGTAATGTGAGTTGGTCAGAAATTCAATATAAGTAACAACCATGACAAACCCTCAAATACCCTTGTGCATCCCCTTCATGCTCACGACACATTTGCCTTACGTTGCCTACTGCACATATGTGATGCATGCCCTGTGGCTGCAGCACAGGTAGTGGCAGGTTGAGTGAGGCTGGCCGTGAAAGAGATGCACGAGAGGGTGAGTATGAGATAGAGCCATGAGATTGTATGAGGATTGGGTTGAGTGGTAGTGGTGGGATGAGTACTGGTGAGGTGAGTAGGTGCAGGTATGATGAGGATGAGGTTTGAGTGGGTATGAGGAGTGATGTGACAGAGTAGTGTTGGCAGTGCAGAAGGAGATGTGGGGTGGGGGCAGTGATGTGGCAGACGGAGCGTAGGGGAAAGAGTAAGTGTACTCACTTTGGCTGACCTACTGAGGTCATTGGAGCGCCTCCTGCACTGTATGCAGGTGGCCGATATGTTGGTGGTGCAGGTGACCTCCTCTGCCACCTCGAGCCAGGCCTTCCTGGTGGCAGAGGCAGGCCACTTCCTCCCGCCCGCCAGGGGGAAGATCTCTGTCCTCCCCCTCCTCCTCACCCCATGTATTGATACCTGGAGTGAGGTATCATTAAACTGGGAGCAGCCTTCCCCCTGGGCTGCTCCATGCTGTAATTTTTTCTGTTTGTTGCAGCATCTGTCAGTGGAGGACTGCCCCTTTAAATAGAGCTCCTCCAGCTGACAGATCTCACTGCGCATGCACAGCCCACCCGACGCGCAGATCAGCAGTGGGGAACCCAGAGGAGCAGGTAAGTGGATCCAATTAGGCTAGGATCGCGCGGGTGGCTGACTCATTTCACCGGGCGCGTTACCCACGCGCCCGATAGCCCGCCCGCCGAGAACCCGCAGCCCTGGTAACATCGGGCCCAAAGAATTTCCAGGAAATCAATCTAGTTTATCTATAAAAAAGGGACCATCAAAAAGAATAATCCATCATTGTGAAAAGCTCAATTAATAGTCTCGTTTGTACATAGATGAAGAGAATTTTGCCAAAAGAATATACTATCTAAAAAGAGTTAAAGTGAAACTACGAAACAACTGAAAGCAAGAAAAACACTACAAAGCCCAAAGGCCATGAAGGAAAAGTTTTGTGACCAAAGAAAATGATTGAAACACCGTTCAGTTTACAGGGCAAGGATGACAGCAATTCATCATTAAAATGTTGCATATTTTAAGATAATTGGCAAAAGAACCAAAGGGGAGATGAGAATTTTTTTTATGCAGCGAGTTGTTAAGATCTGGATTGCATTGCCTAAATGGGTGGTGGAAGCAGATTCAATAGTAACTTTCAAAAGGGAATTGGATAAATAGTTGAAAAGGAAAAATTTACAAGGCTATGGGGAAAGAGCAGGGGAGTGGGACTAATTGGATAGCTCTTTCAAAGAGCCGGTGCAGGGGCTGAAATGCCCCCTCTGTGCTGTCAGATTCTACCATTCAATCATTCTATCATCAAACTCTGCTTCTGGATCTGGGCATGCTTGCTATCTTTTGTTGTCATACAGAAATAGCATAGCAATGTTTACGAAGTCATCTAAATCCGTAAATATAATGTCCTGTGTCCACGATTGTTTGCTGTGCTCTGAATAATTTTTTTAAAACGTCATTACCAAATACTTAACACTATCTAATATAAATAAGCAAACAAGATAAATTTAACTTTTCAGGAGATACCTTAATTTAAGTAACATATTCCTGGCCTCATGGCGAGCCACCAGATTAGGTCTCCACTCATGTCTCATGTCCCAAGCCACTCTGGTGACGTACATCATACTGCATGCACCCCAGAGTGTTTACATGATTTTAATGACAGTCAGCTCTTTGGGCTGGACTGGAGGCTAACCTGGAGGTACATGAACCCAGAATAAAAGAAATCATTACTGGCTGAACACAGAGTAGTAGGCTGCACTTCAACACATCAGCACTGTAGATAACACTCGTCAGCATTGCCCAAGGGATTTAGTGCTTGTTTGGTCAAAACAAAAATGCAAAGTTGTACCAGCACAATGCCATTTTCTTTTCTGTAATGTAAATAGCTATCAATATAGACATTAATTAAAAAGTTTATCAGAAATATTTGCAAATATGTCTGGGATTAAGATCACAAAATAATTCTAAATAACACACTCATTCTAAACAAATATTTAATGTACTGCTTTATTTGTTTCCCTATTATATCTGTCCTCTTACATAGTCACTCAGTTCTATCATTCTTCGGTTAAGAGAGCAACACAGCAGAAATGATCACCTAACAGACTATAATGTGACTATAACAATTAAAAACAAAGTCTGACTTTTAAGTTTCTATTTTCCCCTATATTTTTCATCATTTCACTTCTTAAAATGCTCTGGGCTCTATGGCCCCGATATTACCAGGGAGGCGGGTTGGCAGCGGCAACTGGGCGCATTGAGTAACCCGCCCAGTAAAATCCGTCCATTCCCCACACGATCGCCAGTAAATTGAAGCCACTTACTTTGGCTTCCGAGTTTCCCGTTGGAAACCTGTGCAGCAGCATCACAGGCCGTCAGCTAGAGGAGCCCTATTTAAATGGGTAGTCCTCCAATGACTGATCCTGCAGCAAAGAACCACACAGCACCATGGAGCAGCCCAGGGGAAAGGCTGCCCCCAGGCTTAATGATGATTCACTCTGGTCTTACTGGATGGGGTGAGGAGGAGGAGGAGATCGTCTACCCGGCGGACGGTAGGAAGTGGCCTGCCTCTGCAACCAAGAAGGCCTGGCTTGAGGTGGCAGAGGAGGTCACCAGCAGCAATGTCTCCCTCACCTGGATACAGTGCAGGAAGCGCTTCAATGACCTAACTAGGTCAGCCAAGGTGAGTACACCAACTCATTCTCCTATACTCCGTCTTCCACGTCACTGCCCCCACCCCACAACTCCTTCGGCACTGCCAACACTACTCTATCACATCATTCCTCACACCCACTCAAAGCTCATCCTCAACTTACCTGCACTTACTCATCCCACCACTACCACTCAACCCAATCCTCATACAATGTCATGGCTCTGTCTCATACTCACCCTCTGATGCATCTCATTCACGGTCAGCCTCACCCAAACCAATGCATTCAGCGGTTGGCCACGTCACCACCCCTCACTCACGCCTCTCTACTTTCTCCCCTTATAGGAGAAGAGAGCCCAGAATGCACGGGAGAGGGTGAAGACCAGAGGGGGGCCGCAACATCAGGTCGTCCTCACGGACGCGGAGCAGGAGGCTCTTGAATTGAGCTGCACTCTCGTGTGCCTGTCCGTGGGGGATGCCGAGACTGCCACCCGACAAACGGCTGGTGACAGAACTTTAACATTCAGCACTCACAATAGCAAATGATGTGAACATGCCGTGCCATCTTCAGCACCTCAACATCTATCATCATGCTTAATATTGCCTTCTGTTTTCTTACAGGGCCTTCAGCGACTGCTGTGATGGCGGAGGGCGATTCCTCAGAGGACCTGCCGGCCTCTGAGGGTGCACCGTCACATCTGAGCGAGCCATCCACCAGCGCAGATACACACACCTCGGTGGGTCCCCGTCCTCACTTAATTGGGGTTGCACATGGTGAATCACCACACACGTAAGCACGAGCAGACACTGGTGGCAGGGGCAGCTGTGGAGAGTCTGCGTCGGTGGGAGCACTCTTCTCCAGGCTCTGCTCAGCTGGACACAGATGCTGAACCCCGGGGCCATCCTTTAAAAGGAGAATGATCGAGGATGCAGCAGCACATTTGCGAGGTGCTGGAACACGTGCCACGCGCACTCTCCACAATCGCGCAGAGGATGGAGGAGTCCAACTCCTGCATGAGTGGAATGGTGGCACAAGTACAGGAGGGAATCTCTGAGATACTGTCACAGGGACGTGAGGGCATCTCTGAGATAGCATCGCAGGTTAGTGCGGTAATGTCTGCGATGGAGGGAAGGCTAGCCTCCATGGAGCTTCGAGCACGGCTCACCAATGATTCCATTGAGGCCCTGACAAAGGCCCTTCGGACTCAGGGTGAGCAACTTTCTGCCACCTTGAACAGGCAGGCAGATACTCTGGCACTGGCCTTACAAGGCTTCACACATGTCCTCCAAACTATTGTCCAGCAGAGTGGTAGGAGTGATGTGGGCCTGGCCCAGGAGAGGGATGATGGCAAAAGGGGACATGGAAGTGGGGACGCTACTCAAAGTGCTTCCACGTCTCACCCGTTGCCCCCCTCTCAACCAGTACCCGCAATGCTGCTTCCTCTCCAGGTGGTCAAGTCTGCCCCTGCACAGGTGCAGGTGGAGCAGTCTTTGGAGGGGCCCTCACGGGCACCGAAACCGAGACAGCGTCAGCCCAAAGCATCTAATCAGTCAGGGCATGAACAAGAGAAACCTGCCACTACCTCTGCTGTAGCCATAGGGGAAGCACCACGTAGGAGTAGTCAAAAGCTTAAGGCAAAGGTTTTGTGAGCACAAAGGGGGTGCACAAGGGTGTTTGACGGTTTGTCATGTTTTTTTATTTACATTTGATTTTTGTTCAACTCACATTAAATATTATATTGTCACCACTACTGCCACGTCTTGGCCATTCTTGACTGGCTTGTGTAATAAGTCCCTTTCATGAGGTTCACCATGAATTTCACCTTGAACACCTACACTTGATGCCACCTATTGGGTCACTTTACAGTGGGTGTATGCGTAGCTGCATGACTATTTTGTGCAGGGTGCGGGGGAGGGGGCTGGTGTGGCTGCTCCTCTGTCCATGTGGTGAGGACTGGACTCTTCACACTATCTGATGTTAGGAGAACCGTTCACATATCAGTGACTCCTTGGCCTCACGAGCAGCCAGGTGAGCCGCTGTTCTGTCCATGGGTTGCTCCTCCTCTTCTTCCTCAATATGGGTAGCAAATGTGGATGGGGCCTCCTCCAGCGGCACCCCTCTCTGTTGTGCCATGTTGTGCAGGGCACAACAGACGACTATAATGCGTCCCACTCTGTCTGGTGCGTATTGAAGCACTCCCCCAGAACGATCAAGGCACCTGAAGCGCATCTTGAGCAGCCCTATAGCATGCTCAATTGTGGACCTGGTAGCGATGTGGCTGTCGTTATATCGACGCTGTTGCTCGACGCTTTTACTCTCATATCTAAGTTTGCCGATGACACAAAGATTGGTGGCATTGTAAGCAGTATAGATGAAAACATAAAATTACAAAGAGATATTGATAGATTAGGTGAATGGGCAAAACTGTGGCAAATGGAATTCAATGTAGACAAATGTGAGGTCATCCACTTTGGATCAAAAAAGGATAGAACAGGGTACTTTCTAAATGGTAAAAAGTTAAAAACTGTGGATGTCCAAAGGGACTTGGGGGCTCAGGTACATAGATCATTGAAGTGTCATGAACAGGTGCAGAAAATAATCAATAAGGCTAATGGAATGATGGCTTTATATCTAGAGGACTGGAGTACAAGGGGGCAGAAGTTATGCTGCAGGTATACAAAACCCTGGTTAGACCACACCTGGAGTACTGTGAGCAGTTCTGGGCACCGCACCTTCGGAAGGACATATTGGCCTTGGAGGGAGTGCAGCATAGGTTTACTAGAATAATACCCGGACTTCAAGAGTTAAGTTACGAGGAGAGATTACACAAATTGGGGTTGTATTCTCGAGAGTTTAGAAGGTTAAGGGGTGATCTGATCGAAGTTTATAAGATATTAAGGGGCACGGATAGGGTGGATAGAGAGAAACTATTTCCGCTGGTTGGGGATTCTAGGAGTAGGGGGCACAGTCTAAAAATTAGAGCCAGGCCTTTCAGGAGCGAGATTAGAAAACATTTCTACACACAAAGGGTGGTAGAAGTTTGGAACTCTCTTCCGCAAACGGCAATTGATACTAGCTCAATTGCTAAATTTAAATGCGAGATAGATAGCTTTTTGGCAACCAAAGGTATTAAGGGATATGGGCCAAAGGCAGGTATATAGAGCAAGATCACAGATCAGCCATGATCTTATCAAATGGCGGAGCAGGCACGAGGGGCTGAATGGCCTACTCCTGTTCCTATGTTCCTATGATGGTGGGGTTCTCGGAGGTGTCATGAGCCATGTGGGCAGGGGGTATCCCTTGTCCCTGAGAAGCCAGCCCTTGCGGGTGTTGGGTGCATGGAAGAGGAGCGGGATGTTGGACTCCTGGAGGATGAAGGAATCGTGGCAGCTGCCAGGGTATCTGGCGCACACATGAAGGAATCTCTTGCGGTGGTCACAGATGAGCTGAGTGTTGATGGAGTGATTGCCCTTCCTGTTGATGAATAGTCCTCGCTCTTGTGGAGGTGCTCGTATTGCTATATGGGTGCAATCGATTACACCCTGCACCGGTGGGAAGCCAGCCACAGCGTGGAATCGCACTGCCCTCTCCGTCTGGCTGAGGTCATCCATGGGGAAGTTGATATAGTGCGAGGCCCTGCGAAACAAGCCATTGGTGACCTGCCTTATGCACTTGTGTACAGACGACTGAGAGACCCCAGCGATATCCCCAGTGGCACCCTGGAACGATCCGGAGGCGAAGAAGTTGAGGGCAATGGTGACTTTGACAGCGACAGGTAAGAAGATGCTGCTCGGGCCAGCCGGGAGCAGCTCGGCATGAAGGAAGCTGCAGATGTCTTCGACTACCTGGCAACTGACTCTGAGCCTCCATATGCACTGCTCCTCAGAGAGGACAAGGAAGCTGAGCCTCGGTCTGTAGACCCTGTGGCAAGGGTAGTGCCTCCTGCGACGCCGCTCTCTCTGTTGTTGCCCTCCGTGCTGTTGTGCAGGTGCGTGTGGCGCAGCACTGTGTTGTGGAGCTCCACGTGGCGGAGGTGGACGGCGTGCCTGGTGAGGCTGGTGATGTTGCTCGTCCTCGGATGAAGTGATGAATGCAGCTATAGCACCCCCCATCCTGACGGTGTGAGTTTGAGGGGGTCCGCAAAGTAGGTAAATGTGTTTGCACAGCAGAGTTTAGGGTATAAATTAATAATTTTGAGTGGAATTACAAAGGTGTTGCAGCCAAAATTTTGTCTGAAGTGACACAGTGCCCTGCTGCAATAAATGAGGTTTTCCCCCCAACTGTCAAATAATCCTTTGCATCTCCCACTGGCTGCTGGCTGAAACACGTCTGCTCCAACAGGGAGTGTTTCCCACAGCACAGGAAACACGCTGAGGATCCTTGAAAATTGCACCCCTGCCAAAATCTCCAGTCAATGAGGTCTGTCAAGTACCTCAACTACCTAATTAAGTATCTAAATTATCATCCCGCCGGCTTTAATTGCCGGTGGGAGTCCTGCATGCGGGAGCTGTGCGTGCACCCGAACGCATCACTGGGAAACCCGGAAGTGAACGAGTTGGAGCCGGGCTCCGAACCCGCTCCGGGATTCTGCCATTTTCGGAGCCCTCGCCCCCATCGCACCCGCTTGGCCATCCCAAAATCGGCCCTTACGTCTTCCTTAACTGGGAAGGAAGCTAATCAGACTCTGGACTTGGTGCCTGTGCATCTCGGTTCACAGGGAGGGAATTTTTGAGAATGCTGGAGGAGAGGGAGATAGGACTTGGCAGGTGTTGTTGAGAGAGATAGAAAGATGTTCTTATCCTTGCTGCTTTTGTGAGGTCATGGTACCTCTTTCTCCATTGAACCCAGGTCCTAGGGGTGATGCTGGCGGTCCTGACCCTGTCAGCTATATCTGTCCTGGCCTGCTGGATATTATTCCTGGGTATGTTAATACTGCCATTTAAAGCTTGATTTTTAGTTTCAAAACACCATCTTATAGATTCTTGATTCTCAAATATACCTCCTCAATTTTATCTCTAACCAGTCTGTGTGACACAGGTACTATAAGAGTTCATCCCTTTAGATGTCAACCACCTTAAACAGCCACATTAGTAACCGTGTTGACCGCAGACTAAAGAAGAAACAGAATCCAGACGCATCAGGTTGCATTTCACTCAGTGGGTCCTTAACTGAGTGGCTGCCCTGATTTTTCCTGTCAAAATTGCAGCGGGATCCCATCTGCATGATAGGACCCCTATTTAAATATTGAAATAGTGTCACCACTTAATACAGGCAGACAACTGGACCGTTCAACTCCTTCCATCAATCAAAATGGCGGCGGAGGCAATGAAGGCGCAATCAGGGCGGTAAGTACCACACCGCCATTTACAGTCTCTAAATGCCCCGTTAGAGCCAGGCGAAGCAAGTGAAAATCGTGCCCACTACGTGCAAAGCCATAGAGATCAGCTAGACTTTTAAATATTTTTAAAAATGAACGTGAGACAAAATACTTTTTTAAAACTAAAATCACAATACAAATTATAAAACTGTAATACTAAGCAACCGCCCAGTGGTTCAATCAGTTGAATAACTGGACACCAACCATAAGGTTGTTAGTTCAGCTCCTCGGGATGTCTGCTTGCCCTGGGTAGGCTAGTTCAGTTATTGAGGCCAGTTAAAATGTTGTAAGTTTCATTTTGGAGAGGGGAAGGGGAAGCAACTGGTACCATTCAGGCCACTCTGCCTGATTTATACTTTACATTGGCTGATGTTGATAACAGACACGGAGAACCATCACATCGTCCTGGTTGGAGGCAAATGCACGATGTGTTGCCATCAAGGGAGTCAAAATAAATCTAAACAATATGATAATAGTTCCATCAATTACTGAACTGAACAACTAATGACACTTTCTACCAGTTGTTTATATGTCACACTAAAGTGCAGTTTAATAAAGTCAGGAAGGAAAAAAGGCTGTCGAATGTAAAACACACTAGACTGGAAATAAAGTAGCTGAAACTAGAAACTGCAAAATTAATATCAATGGCATCACAGTAAATAAACAAAATGGATGCCGTGAGAACAGGTTGGCAGCAGGCCAGAAGTTTTTTGTGGGGCCTGGAGGACCATGCGTCATACAAGCTTCACCCATTTCTCCTTGAAAATTGCAATCAGGGTCCGACAACAGGCATAAAACCCCGATTTGCATATTTAATCAGCCTGCTTTGGGCTGGAGTGCTGGGCGCCCATTTAACGGCCTGCCTGAAAATTGATACAGACGAGCAAACAGGTGTAGAAGGCCCTCACCAGATTATCAACTGCCGGTTGTCCGATTTTCAGGCAAGAAGCAGGTGGCTGACAGTTGAAAGTCTCGCCTAATGGCTTTGACATTTCCTTTTGGGATACTAGTGTAAGGATAGTTGGCACAGTCATCAAAAATTCCTCTCAGCTAATAAAATTTTAAAAAGTTGTTCCCATCCCCAAAGTCTCCACTTGTGACAGAGGAACAAACTGTTTGCCGGGCTCACTAATAAGGCAATATTTATATCAAGCAGCATGTAATACAGAGGACAGGGTAGGGCAGTTAACTTACAATCTTTAATCAGATAATGGCATCTGCTTAATATAACCCTTATAAAAATACTTCTTCTGCATTCCTAATACTGTACTCAACTGTTTTCACACTTGATGTAAAATAACAAGTGATCTTTAGCACCACAGGCATTAACCAATTTAGGTTCTTTTCACATGATTTCTGTCTCAGCTGTTTAAACATCGAAGCTGTAAATGTGAAAACTTATTTTTACTTCAATGATAATTATTCTCAGAAACTGCAGCAGTTTTAATTAAGTGACTCTCCTGCACTTTGTGGCGAGGGCAGACACCTGTCCAGTTTTGAATCAGACAATCTGGTTTTTGAGTGGTATGTCGACTGTTTTATAGACACCACAATATCTTTGTTTTAAAATTTAAAAAGATAGAAGTCTGTTCTTTCCTTTTATTTCCGTGGTTTGTGATGCAGAGATATTTACTTTCAGGCTTTCAATGAATTTATCACCATCAAAGCAGACATCAGTGGAACAATTTTCCTTTTGGTTCCTCACCAGGCACAGGGTATCGGAGATGCACTGCATCTGCAGTGGGGGCAGTGTGTCCAAATTTCCTGGCTCGAACCATTTTGTATGGTCTCAGCAGGGTCTTGCACTGGGATTGGAATTGGGGGGGGGGGGTTCAGAAACAGGAGTCCAGCAGCAGGTCTCAAGGGGCTGAATGGCTGCTCCTGTTCCTATATTCCTAGATACCAGCATCTGGAACTTCTGGCTGCTGCTCTCTGAAAATCATACTGGGGGTGGGGGAAAGAGAGAAACAAAATATGCTTCAGCCTCCTTGGATCTTTGGGGTTCTTCCAGCACTGCCACAGACTCTCCGCCTATGGAAGTCCCAGCGCAAGCTACACTATCCGGTTTTGGGGCTGATTATTGACGGAAAGTGAGGAGGGAGGGCAAGGAACAGCCTCTCCTGCCCCAATAGCCTTATAACTCTGGGCCTGTTCAAACTGCAGGTGAAGGCTCAGTACTATCCACACAGAAAACCCCTGGAAATCCCAGAGCAAAGTTGTTGGGCCAGAGATCTGGTACAACTTGTCTCTGCCCCCATTTCCTCTCTATTACACTTGGGAACTGAGTATTCACCTAGAGTACACACCTAGAGTACTGCGTACTGTTTTTGGTCCCCTTATTTAAGAAAGGATATTCTTGAATTGGAGGAGGTTCAGAGAAGGTTCACTAGGTTGATTCCGAGTATGGAAGGGTTTTCTTATGGGGAAAGATTGAGCAGGTTGGGCCTATACTCACTGGAGTTTAGAAGAATGACAGGAGATCTTATTGAAACATATAAGATTCTGAGGGGGCTTGACAGGATGTTTACCCTCACTGGGGAATCTAGAACTAGGGAGCATAGTCTCAGAATAAGGGGTCACCATTTAAGACAGAGATGAGGAGAAATTTCTTCTCTGAGAGGGTTGTGAACCTTTGGAATTCTTTGCCCAAACAGCAGTGGAGGCTGAGTCATTGAATATATTCAAGGCTGAATTAGACAAATTTTTGATCAGCAAGGGAGTCAAAGGATATGGGGAACAGGCGGGAAAGTGGAGTTGAGGCCAGAATCAGATCATCCATGATCTCATTGAATGGCGAAGCAGGCTCAAAAGGCCAAATAGCCTACTCCTGCTCCTATCTCTTATGTTCTTATGTTCTTATTCCCCAGAGGAACATCTACTCTCAGAATTCAAGCGATGAATCCACACGCTGCGCTCCCCCTCCCCATATTCTGCCTGCTGTCTGGTTTCGGACTTGAGAAAAGGTGCCAGTTATGTACTTTGCTGATATTTTCCATGTATTTCTACTATAAGAATTCATTATGCCATCATCGATTGATACTAAAAGGCTGTTTACAAATCTCGGCTACATGGTAAATGGAAAACATACATTTTGACAGTTTTCATTGTTTCCATTGTATGGGTAAGGAACATTAATGCGCACAGATGACACAAAGGTAATGCAAATGCTGGAGCCCAGTTTATTAAGACGAATGCTGGAATACTGACCATACGAGAAACTTCAGAAGAATTCAGAACTATAACGTTCATTACTTTAGAGTTTTCCCTGTAATAAGATATATATTAGTTAAATATATCAACTCCGTGAGGAATGAGTTGACGTAGATATAAGGAAAAATTTTCATCTGCCCCAGACCTGAAAAGTCCGTATTCCCTAAGTGCAGGAAGGAGAAAAATAAGGTTGGGACTCATTACATCAGGTCTCCACCCCCATTGTACTGTCTCTGGATTACATGGGCTTCCCCAATGGACAACATATCCATTAGAATGAGGCAGGGGGATTCCTGGCCTGCTGCCTAATTATACAAGGACTGCGACTGTTCAGTGTCCCAGAAGAGGGGTGTCTGAAGAGATATGGCGCAAGGGCCTGCCCCGGGTTCTTGTCCCTGCAGGGTCTGCAGGGATAAGCTAAAAACTGCATAGGAAATTTACAAATTTCTTCTACTAACTCCTCCCTGATCTAAAGGCCTCGGCACACTTCTGGCAGTTGCTGGGTAACAGCAGCCAAGAAGTCCCACTCTCAGTGCTCAATTTTTAGGCACAAGGCACAGACAAGGGACGGACTTGCTTCTGGAGTTCCCCAGGCCATTTCCATGACACAGGGGAGGACAAATGTGGGCAGTTTCTTCCTCACAGGTGCAGCACACCTCACCTGAGGACAACTAGTTACCATCCACTAAAGTGCCAGGGATGTGAAATTAAGTAGGGTTGCCAACTTTGGTTGGATGTATTCTTGGAGGTTTTATCACAAGAACTATTGCCTCCAACTGCCCCGCCCAGTGGAACAGCATTTTTTTCCATTTCCAATATTTCTATAACAAATAAATGGAAGTGTTCAAAGAAAATGAAAAAAACACATAATTGTTTTTAATGCCCCTATTATTTTTCTCCTGGGTTGCTCGAAGCAGTGTCCAGGAGGTTAATCTTCAATTCCTGGAGACTCCAGAGGAATCCTGGAGGGTTGGCAACCCTAAAATTAGGATTCAACAACATGAGGACTGAACCGACCATCAGTGATTCACTACACCTACCTTTAAGGTTTTAATGACATTTCTGGAATTACTGCACAGTCTCATTTTGTGAATAGATTGGCTAGCTTCCGGATTGGCCTTTACATAGACTTATCCATCATATTCAGAGTTAAAATGGACAGCAGAATATTTTGCTCTGATCACTGACGCATGCCTTTAATATTTGTTTGTGTGAGTTTTAAAAATATATTTCTCCCCTATCTCCTCCTTATGAACCGTACTTTGGCCAAGCGGGTTGGCAAAACAAGTCTATATCAAATGTGTTTTTAGAATGTCTTGTAATTGTCTCAGATTCTAATTCCGTGTCATATTTATCTAACCATTAAATGTGCTTTTAATCATCCTAAAAGTGTAATATCGTGTTAACGTGCTGTGTTTTACAATAAAATAGGTTATGAAAGTTATCTCTCATTTAACAGGCAGAGAATAATTTAATGACATTGTAAATTATTGAATTGTATCAGCCATGATAATTACAGTTTCCAACAACCTATTTATTTTTTATAAAGGTTATTCTCACACCATCCCCATAAACTCCACAGCGTATATTTTTATACGCGCACACAGAAAAGCAAGCATAGTATGAGCTTTACCAGTACAGAAGTCATACTGATATGCTTAGATTGTCAGTTCAGAAATACATTTTCCTAGAGATATTCTGAACAGATGCAGCACCACTGATCCCTGTTTTACTCGCCAGTTTCAACATGAGTTGGATTCCAGTTGAAATAGCACAGGTTGGTTTATCGGAGTCGAATCCTTTACCTCAGGGAAAAATGGCTCCGTGATTGCTGTGCGTGTGGGAAGTAACATGCAGGGAAAGCAGGGAGACGACCTTGCCAGTTTCAGCAAGGTCAGCTCATCTGAACACTTAAGTGCTCCCTAGGCGTTTTTCACCAGCACAGGGAGCACTATGACCAAATGTGGATAGGGCATGAGGATAGCAGCAGCTCTTGAAATATCACTGTTTGTTGTGTTTGAGTGGTACTTGCTAAAGGCCAGGGAAAAGAACTGCCCCCTTCAATGAGGAGACTTTGGATTTTGTTGTAGAGGTGGTGTAACAACTGAGGGTTGCAATCTTTGGGGCAGAGGGGAACCCTCCTCTGCAGTGAGGAGGCATCTCTTGTCACCATGAGTGTGGAGGCCATAGAGGTGTGCTTGGTGGCTTGGTTCCAGCTCATCATCATCATCATCATCATCATCATCATCATCATCATCATCATCATCATCATCAACAACAACAACAACAACAACAACAACGAGCATCCTTTAACATAGTAAAACGTCCCAAGGCGCTTCACAGGAGCACTATCAAACAAAATTTGACACTGAGCCACATAAGGAGGTATTAGGACAGGTGACCAAAAGCTTGGTCAAAGAGGTTGGTTTTAAGGAGCGTCTTAAAGAAGGAAAGAGAGGTAGAGAGGCGGAGAGGTTTAGGGAGGGAATTCCAGAGCTTAGGGCCTAGGCAGCTGAAGGCACAGCTGCCAATGGCGGAGTGATTAAAATCGGGGATGTGCAAGAGGCCAGAGTTGGAGGAGCACAGAGATCTCAGAGGGTTGTCGGGCTGGAGGAGGTTACAGAGATAGGGAGGGTGAGGCCATGGAGGGATTTGAAACAAGGATGAGAATTTTAAAATCGAGGCGTTCCTGGACCGGGAGCCAATGTATGTCGTCGAGCACAGGGGTGATGGGTGAACGGGACTTGATACGAGTTAGGATACGGGCAGCAGAGTTTTGGATGAGCTCAAGTTTATGGAGGGTGAAAGATAGGAGGCTAACCAGGAGAGTATTGGAATAGTCGAGTCTAGAGGTAACAAAGGCATGGATGAGGGTTTGTAGTGCTGTACTTAGGAGGGGAGGAGATGGGTGATGTTACAGAGGTGGAAGTAGGCAGTCTTGGTGATGGAGCAGATATGTGGTCGGAAGTTCATCTCAGCGTCAAATAGGACGCCAAGGTTGCAAACCGTCAGGTTCAGCCTCAGACACTGGCCAGGGAGAGGGACGGAGTCGGTGGCTCGGGAACGGAGTTTGCAGAGGGGACCAAAGACAATGGCTTCGGTCTTCCCAATATTTAGTTGGAGGAAATTTTCTTCTTGTTTCCCATTCAAACTCAGTCACATACAGACACATTTTCCCAGCAGCAGCAAGCAAACAGTCATCATATTTACTGACCCTGTTCCCATATGCCTCACTCGTTGGTGTTGTTCTGCCAAATAGTGACCTTGATAGCTGGCTGTATATTATGTTAATTACCAGACATCACAGGTAATTCAAAGTACAGATCAATGAATCAAGCTATCCCAGTCAATACCAAACATCTTAAGTGATTTACATTCTGCGGGTAGTCGTTTTGAATTACAGTTGTGTCTCGGGTAAGAACTTTAGGCATCTAATAACCTTTAGATGTGGAAGGTAAATCTCCTGCCCTATTCTATAACGCAAGCAGCTGAAGGAAAGGGGTGATAGACTCATCTGACACTTTTTGATTAATATTGCTTACATGGTTAATGAATTTAACACCTACAGCATTTTTAGAGAACAGATCAGGGGTTAGTTATGAAAAGAGACTTGGGCAGTCAGGGCATTTTTCACTGGAGTTCAGAGGTTGAGGGGTGACCTGTTCAAGGTTTACAAAATTATAATGGTTTAGGATAAGGTTGATAGATTGTTTCCAGCAAGACGGTAGTGAAACAAACAGATTTAAGTTAATCATAAAGCAAATTAGAGTGAAGGCTAGAAAGCAGTTCTTTACAGAGAGGGTGATTAGAATGTTGAATTGTCTGCCTCAACCCATTATGGGAGCAAATCCCACAAGTAATTTTTAAAAGGGATTAAGGCAGTTGCTTGAAAAAAAAAGTAATGGTGAAATGTATGGAGAGCAAGTGTGTGATTGGGATTAAATTTGGTGGAAAAACACCAACACAGACCTGAAGTACCAAATGGTCTGCTTTTATGCTGCAACATTCTGTCATTCTAAGTTGTGGTCAAGGGTTTGTTCCCACATACATTGCTGGGCCTCTGCAAGGGATACCCAGCAGCTGAGGCATGGAAAGAGGAGGCACGGATGAGGCAGCTACTTCTCCCAACCAAGTCGATCCTCTCAGAAGACTGAAGAGGCAGGTAATGGCCACGAACAGCCAGCCAGTGTTGGCAGTAGCTGCGAGGCCATCTCCTAAGTACAGCACTACAACCATATCAAGAAGCCCTCATTGAGGAGCAGGAGGCTGCTATCACATTTACTCCACCCACTGAGGTAACACTTAGAAGGAGCACGAGATTAGATAGGGGACGACAAACCATACCTTCTCACCAAGGGTAGACCCAGGAAAGCAAATAGCAAGAACACAAACACTAAACAGTATTATGGAAATAAAGTGGTTGCACCTTCTTTGGAAAGTGATGTGTCAGGAGCGATATCTTAAAGCAGGTGGTGAGATACAGGCAGGCATGGTAGTAAAAGCAGTAGTGATTAGTCAGAGCATGTAGTTCATGGGACCAGTATATCATGACAAAAACTATAGAATTTAAATGGAGGCCATAATTACAGATTTAAGAAAAAGTCCCACAATCAATGATTGAAATTCCAGTCTTTTTAGCTGCCTCTCAACCTTGCCCATTTTTTTCTTCCTCCTCGTCCTCTGCCATTGCTTCAGCTGAAGGGGTTCTCTGTCTAGATCACAAAATTTTAGAAGATACAGCGGGCACAGATAATTTTTGGCACCTTGTCAGAGATATGGCCCTTGCACCATATCTCTTCGGACACCCCTCTTCTGGGGCACCTGCTTCTCCTTGGCAATTTGCTTCATCTGCTTTTTCTTCTCCAAATCCATTACTGTCATTGGAAGGTCCAGTGGAATGCTAATGCTGAGCACTGTGGTTATTGCTAATGAAGCAGCAACTAGAAGGTACAATGGGATCGCCACGCACACATGTGTGCGCGACCTCCAAAATCTTCCAAAACTTTTATACCATTGAATTTGGCACCTCATAAATTGAGCACTTGGGCCTTCTTGCCTGATTCAGTGAGACTTGCTACAGACTGCTTGGGCCCGATTTTAGCACCCGCTATCGGGTGCGTTCTCGGCGGGGGGGCCTCGAAAATCATAAAACCCAGGATCCCGACCGGATCCCGCCTCGATCCCGCCGATTTCCGGGTTCCCCGCTGACGTGCTAGCGTGCGCGCAGCCCCCGCTGGTGGGAATCCCACAGGCAATTAAAGCCAGCGGGATGCCACTTGAGAGTATTTATGTAGCTATTTCAGGTCATTAACTGACCTGATTAAGGGACTGTGTGTGATTTTGGATCAACATGGGACTATTTCCCACACTGGGGGAAACACTCCCAGATCGAATGGACGTGTTGCAGCTGTCAGCCTGTGGCAGCTGCAAAGGTCCATTTGACAGGGGGGGGGGGGGGGGAAGACCCTCACCCATTGCAGGAGGCCACTCTGTCACTTGGGACAAAGTTTGGCCTCCACCACCCTCCTCCTGACGGTCAAAGTCACCAACCTGCACACTTACCCCGGGGTCCGGAGACATGTACCTACCTTGCGGACCCCCTCAGATGTACATCTTGCGGATGGGGGCCGCTGTAGCTGCAGCCATGACCTCCTCGGAGGGCGAACAGCATCACCAGCCTCACCAGCCTCGCCATCCACGCCGTCCACCTCTGACACGTGGAGCTCCACAACAGAGTGCTATGACACATCCACCTGTACAGCAGGAGGAAGGGCTACTGCAGAGAGAGATGCGTCGCAGAGGGCACTACCCTCGCCACAGGTTCCACAGACCGAGGCTCAGCCTCCTGGACCTCTCTAAGCAGCAGTACACATGGAGGCTCAGAGTCACTCGACATGTAGCCGTGGACATCTGCAGCCTCTTTCATGCCGAGCTGCTCCTGGCTTGCCCGTGCACCATCTTCCTACCTGTCGGTGTCAAAGTCACCACTGCCCTCCCGAACTTCTCCTCCACAGCCTTCCAGGGTGCAACCGGGGACATCGCCGATGTCTCTCAGTCGTCTGCGCAGAAGAGCCCTGCAAATACACCTACACCCACTCTGCAGTGACACAATGTGTGGCATCAGTGGTGGGTCCTCATAGTGATACCCAGGAGCGGGCATTATTGCACAAACCGGACAGGATTCGCGAAGACATGGCAGTAGTGGTGCCAATATAATGTGTAATGTGAGTTGTTCTGAAATTCAATAGAAGTAACAACCATGACAAACCCTCAAACACCCTTGTGCATCCTCTTCCTGTTCATGACACGTTTGCCTTACGCTGCCTACTGCACATATGTGATGCATGCCCTGTGGCTGCAGCACAGGTGGTGGCAGGTTGAGTGAGGCTGGCCGTGAGAGAGATGCACGAGAGGGTGAGTATGGGATAGAGCCATGAGATTGTATGAGGATTGGGTTGAGTGGTAGTGGCGGGATGAGTACTGGCGAGGTGAGTAGGTGCAGGTAAGATGAGGATGGGGTTTGAGTGGGTATGAGGGGTGATGTGACAGAGTAGTGTTGGCAGTGCAGAAGGAGATGTGGGGTGGGGGCAGTGATGTGGCAGACGGAGTGTAGGGGAAAGACTACGTGTACTCGCTGTGGCTGACCTACTGAGGTCATTGGACCGCCTCCTGCACTGTGTGCAGGTGGGCGATATGTTGGTGGCGCTGGTGACCTCCTCTGCCACCTCGAGCCAGGCCTTCCTGGTGGCAGAGGCAGGCCGCTTCCTCCCGCCCGCCGGGGAGAAGATCTCTGTCCTCCCCCTCCTCCTCACCCCATGTATTGATACCTGGGGTGAGGCATCATTAAACTGGGAGCAGCCTTCCCCCTGGGCTGCTCCATGCAGTCATCTTTGCTATTTGTTGCAGCATCTGTCAGTGGAGGACTGCCCCTTTAAATAGAGCGCCTCCAGCTGACAGATCTTACTGCGCATGCGCAGCCTGCCCGACACGCAGACCAGCAGCGGGGAACCCGGAGGAGCAGGTAAGTGGCTCCAATTAGTGCGTTGCCTGCTACGATCGCGCGGGAAACCCACTAATTTCACCGGGCGCTTGCCCACCCGTTGAGAACCCGCACCCCTGCTAAAATTGGGCCCCTTGACTCCACTCTGAGTGCACCATCAGAGCAATTGACTCTATAGGCAGCAGAGAATGACACTTTAAACTGACTAAAACAGCACAAAAGAACATAGCTAATGCAAAATTAAATTGTCTAAATGAAATTATAAGCTAAATTAGAAAAGTTTGCCTGCAAGGAGAATTTGAACCTCTCCAAGACAAATTAAAATGCTGTAATGTACAGAATACTCAGTAAACTGTGGCCTAGAAATTCAGGGACGCCCATTTTTGGTGCAATCCCTGCACCTGAATGATGAGGCCGAGACGCTCCCGATATTGGGCCTTGGGTCACATTTTTGGGAAGTAGGCGAGCTATGAAGAGTGAAAGGCAACTCAACTGGCAAAGCGTGGCAGTGTTCCTCAGCTAAGTGAGGAAAGGGGGCTACCGGGGGGAGGATCGGTAGTCCGGTCGGGGGGGATTGGTAGCTGGGATGGGGGCGGGGCCACGTTTTATTAATGTGGGGCCAGGAGAAGAACTCCTGCTTCAAGTTCAGGTAAGTCCCATTAAGTACCGCCCGTTAGGCTGCATGTAGGCCTGCTTTTCCTGAGTGCAGCTGGTGTCAGCTGCCTCAGGGCAAACCAATGTTGCACTCGGGGCCTCAAACAGGCGTTAGGCCTCTTATTGACATATTTAACTGCAAAATTCCAGCTCAGTATAAAGTGGAGCTTGAGAGGCTGGCAAGAATTGGTGAAGCCGAGTCTGGAAGTAATGTGGATAAAGATTTCAGCAGCACTATAAAACTGCCAAAATTGATTTTTTTTTTTGTACACAATGTGTGCATGTCCATGCACAGTTGGTTTATGTTGGCAGTAATATATGCACTCTTGCATTCTAAATCACAGGATAGTTAAATTAACTGGATCCTTCTAACGGCCCTTTCCTTTCAGCTTTTCAATCACTATGATTTATTGCTCTGAAGAAAATGACATTTTTTATTGCATTCTCTCCAGAGCAGTAAGCCTTCTGATTTAGGATGGCTTGGCAGGATCAATGTGTGAAATGATCTGATTCTTGGAAGAACTCTACCCTTGCAGTATAGTTCACCTCAACAAAACAGCTCTCTTAAGATGCTCGTTTTCAAGCAGTGGCCTTTCAGCATCACTTGCATTGCTCTGAAACTGCTGAATCCTTCTGAAGGAAATTCAGTAGGATTGAACCTTGTCATTTACTTTAGCACTTTGATGATCTTTTAATGCTGAAATCAAATCTGAATGAATGCCCAGGTTAAACGATTCTCAGTTGTAGGATTACATGTATTAGTTCAACAAGCATATAATTGTCCTTTCCAAATAACAATGCTTTGATAATAATTTTGGAAGTAATAAACTGTCGAAGAAAATGCTTATGGGGTTTCTGTTTCTATTTCACTTTTAAGTCCCAAACCTTTGTCCACGAGCATAGAATTATCCAGTGGTGTGACAAATGAATAGTGGCTGAACATAGATTTTTTTTTAAATAAGTAATTTAAATTTAATTTCAAATAGTGAGTGGATTCTAGTAGCTTAGTTGGACAATAATGAGAAAATGTTACAACATTTTGAAGAAATACTAGAAACACATAACAGAAAAAAGTATTAAGTAATGCACTTCTACATGAGTCACACACTATGCTTGACTGGGATCAATCAAGTCAAGATGAGGTTAGAGAACTGGATATTCCTTTGAAATACCACCTATTTTCAGATGCCCTACCACATTTAAATGGGGGTGGGTGGGTTTAGCCAAGCTGTCCCCTCAATGCCCCCCAATTAGTACCCCTAAATCAACATCGGGAATCACTACTATATAAAAGCAGCACAGCGGTATCCCTGAGGGGCATGGCACGTAGGGAAGACCATCTTTGGTGAAATGGTTGTGCAGCTCCAGAGATCGAAGCCCAAAAAAATCTGCAATCAGTTTAAAGTGAGTACTGAATACTTTTACATTTTGGATTCGGGAAATGCATTTCCCAATGGGAATGCCTCTCTTCCTGTGTTATGAAACAGAGGAGGATGAGAAAATGGAAGTTGCTAGATTGGAAGAACTTAAGAGTGAGGCATTAGAGAAAACACTTGTTTCCAATGCATATATACCCTCTCAATAGGGTTTAATGACCTATCAGATCACATTTAGATTTCTCTACCCATCAATGCCTCAGAAGATTGACCTGTTGAGAAGTCATGAAAGCTGTTGGCTGAAGACCGGCAGCCCACTGCAACAAAGAGCATAGCATTATCTGTAGCAGTGAAAATGATCACTACCTTGAGCTATTTTGCCACTGAACCTTTCCAGGCAGCCTCAGATGACCTTGGTCACATTAGTCAGGCAGGACCTCACTATTGTATAAAAAAAATCACTGAGGCTCCATTCAGGCAGGCCTCGCAGTTCATAAATTTCTCAATGAAACCTGGAGAGAAAGCAGTCCAATTCTATAGCTTAGAATGATTCTCACAAGTGCAGGGAGCAAATGACAGAATACATGTGACATTAAAAACTCCATACAACAATCCCCTCAACTTCACTCCTCAAAAAACAGGGCTCAGTGTAGAGCAGGAAAATAGAGACCCAGACTTCAGGAATCTAAGCTATGAGGTAAAAATAAGGACCTTGCATTTGTTAATGTTCAGTTTACCTACTAACTAAAAGAGCATTAGCATTACTTTCTTTTCTATTTGCTACATCTGGTTACTTCGACATATTAGCCATTTTGAGCTGATAACAAATATATCAAACAGAAGTGACAACCTGGAACATCACATTCAAAATATCACAAGTGAAAATTTCATCCCCAAGACAAATTTATAACAAATTTGCATAAATTTATACCAACATGTGTATTAATCCAAACCTATAATTAAACTTGAATAAAATAGTGTTATTTCCTCATCGCAAAAAATGCTGCTTTACACTGCTGCTCTTGTACTTTTGCATAATTAATGAAATAATGTGATCAGTGTGACTTCAGAAAGAAACCCACACAAAGTGAACATATGATGAAACTGTAAAACATCTCGACACACAAAGTGCAATAGAGTGCAAGTTAGTAAATTCTATCAGCAACTCAATAGAGTTATCAACACAGAACTTGTTACAGTTTTACAAAGTGAATTAGCAATTAACAGACCACGGCCATTTTCTTAGCAAATAAGATGTCAGCTCAGCATCACAAACAGACCTAAAAGCAGTTTGGCAAACTCTACCAGACTTCTCTGCAAGGAAAAGGGGGGCGGGGAGGAAAGAAGGGAAATAATTGCAAGCTTGATGCCAGGCAAAGTGTAGGACAGAAATAGCAGATAACAACAAAATAGAAGATTAAACATTGCATGGGGAAAATTAACTCCCAGATAGTCAGCCAGCAGAAAGCGCTGGCTGATAGTCCAGGATGTGCAGTGGGAGGCCTGGTCCATTTTAATGGCTGGATCTCATGTAAATGGAGCTGGCAAGCTGCCCACTCCAAACGGGCATCCAGAAGCAGCTTGCCAGGTTCAAGCTGGCGCAGTATCGGGCAGTTCGGAGGCCACCCAGTTTGGCTGCAAGTAAGTCATTGGGGGTGGTGGGGGGGGGGGAGGTTGAGAAGGTTTCAGGAATACGGAAGGAGGGGAGCCCGGAGTGGCAGCAACTCAACTATTTTTGTGGGGTCTGGAGGAAATTTTTATACTTACCTTGGAGAGTCTGCACATCTGATCCGACAGCTTCTACCGAGCGAAGCATCCACCCAGTAGGCTGTAAAAATGGCGTTGGGGTCCTTTCTACGTAATAGGACCCCGTTTTGCATAAATTCATGGCGCTCCCACCTGAGTCAGGTGGGCATCTCAGCCGCCAGTCTTTTAAGATAGCTGTGGGATCAATAGGTGGTTAGTGGAGCGCTATGATTTTCACTGCCATACCACCCAATTTCCAGCAGGTAGAGGAAGTTAAAATGCCCCCTTGCAATTTTGAACAAGTAGATGATTTCAATAATTTACATATACTTATAGTAAGGAGCAAAAAAAGAGTAGATATTAAGAAATACAAAATTAGCGCGCACAATTAAATGTAGAAAATTCATACAATCCTGTCTGACTAATGAAGTGGAAGGTCAAATGGAGTTCTCATACATAGGTCCCAAATAGCACAATGGCCTAGAATTTCTTGCAACGGCACGACCGGTGATTTAAGCCATAAATTTCTCCATTGTGCGTGTTGATCTCGCCGTCGCTAAGTTACTTCAAAATTTCCTGGATTTTTAATTAGCATTTGCCGCAGTAAGCACAGCGGCAAGTCAGAAGTGGCGCAGCCATTGGCTAAAGTTTGCTACTAGGCACATGCGTCTTGATCAGCTCACTGTCTGACTGATCTCAATATTCAAGGGGGCAAGCCTTTGCTGACTTATGTTACATAAATATTTAACTCGTATGAACATCCAAAAAAGCTTCCCACTGAAGAAAAAAGGCAATAACATGGCTATTGTATAAAAGATTCAACCTTGATGAAATATTAATCAGAATTTGTACTTTTCTATCAAATTTAGTGAGTTGTAGTATTTTACATTCTTTGATACGCTGTTAAACTTTCACAGCGTCACCTCTATATGACTCAGAGGTAGAAATTTGCGCCCATTTTTGGAGCGTTGGTGGGGGGGGGGGGGGCGCAGGGTACTGTCCCTGCACCTGTATGTTGAGGCCTGAGATGACCCCCGATATCGGGCGTTGGGCCTCATGCAGTTGATCCCAATGCTAGCATGGATAAAGGCAGAGGCAGAAAAGTTGAGGGAGATGGGGACCTCGACTGCCACTGGCAGTGCTGCCACTATAGTGTAGGTTGTCTGCATGTATCTTTGCAGCAGGTGGCACGTCTCTGCAACTGGCTCCCTGCCGACCCTTAGCCTGCAGAGCTAGACTCTCCCCGTCCTTTTCAAGCAGGTGTGCTGGAACATGCAGGTGTGGTAATAGCAGATGCAGGCATTCTGGCTGTGGTACCTGCTGATCTCCTTGCCATGCCTTCTTTCACCTTATACCACTTGAATGACGAAATACTGTATTTGCAACAGTAATTTGACTTACTGACTCTCTTTAAGGAGCGTTGGTTAGGCCGCATGTAGACCAGTAGTATTTCTCTCCAATATTACATTCTTCTCAGATTGTATTAATAAATCTGCCAGTTACTGTATGTAAAGTCATTTGTCTTCACAAAATATTGTGCTGAAAAAAGTTGCTTCCAGACATGGGTGGCCTGGTAAGGCTTCCTCATGTAATTGAACATGACTGGGAGAATGAAGAGAGGCCAAGCAGAGCAGGACAAGCTGCTAGAAGAGGGAGGAGGAGAAGGCGAAGGAGGAGTAGGACACTCAGCCAGGAGGGTCTTCAGGGTGCAAATCTCTTACCTCAACTTCAGCGACAACCAGTGCATCAGACATCTTCGCTTCAATTAAGAGGTCATGACTGAAATTTTTGAACCGCTGCAGCCACAACTGCAGCCTCAAAGCAGGGCAAGGACAGCATTGACTGTGGCTGTCAAGCTGACCATGGCTTTTAATTTTTATGTCTCAGGTTGCTGCTGGAGATGTAAGCAACATCTCGCAGTTTGCAGTGCACTGCAGTATAAGGGAGTTCACTGAGGCTCTCTATACAATGAGAAACACATTCATCTTATTCCCTCTTGCCAGAGGCAAGCAGGAGGTTTTGCACGGATTGCAGGCTTCCCCATGGTGCAGGGTGCCATTGACTGCAAGCACATTGCCTTGCGTCCTCCTCATCTGAACTCAGGCATATTCATAAACAGAAAGGGATTCCACTCCCTCAGTGTGCAGCTGGTGTGTGAACACACACAGCGCATCATGCAGGTCAATGTCCCCTATCCTGGCAGCAGTCATGATTCGTTCATTCTGCAGCAGTCCTCTGTTTCACCTGTATTTGAACCAGCACGCAAGTCAAAGGCTGGCTACTGGGTGACAAAGGTTATCCCCTCATGACATGGCTCATGACTCCGGTCAGGAACCCTTGCACACACGCACAGCAGGCCTACAATGAGAGCCATGCTGCCATAAGGAACATTATAGAGCACACCATAGGTGTCCTCAGGCAACATTTCCACTGCCTGGACCGCTCTGGAGGAGCCCTGCAGTACTCAGCCGACTGGTATCGAGATTCGTGTTAATATGCTGCATGCTGTACAACCTGGCCATCATGAGGGAACAGCCCTTGCCACTGTCCATCAGGCGAAAATCTGAGGAGCATGAGCAAAAGGAGGAGGAAGAGGCAGAGGAGGAAGTGGAGGCGGAGGATGACATGCAAGAGGAAGTGGAGGAAGAGGAAGGCTTTCTGCCAGGGCGCTACGTGATCAGATTATTAATGAACAATACCAGTGACCTCAACGACACCTCCCCATTCACCAATAGTCCCACACTCCTTACCTTTCCTCTCTCATTGATCATCAAATCGTTCTCCTTATGATTACATATTGGTTCCTCCCTCAGGTCACCGCAGAAATAAAAACCACTACAGGCAGCAATCGTGTAAAACAGCAGGCAGCACAAATTTAACGTAGTGCCTGCAGCGCAATGAATGGACGTGGGTTAATCATGTACCGCGATCCTCACACCCATTTTCGGGGGTTATCCAATTTAACCCCCCTTAATCTCTTGAGGACTCCCGTAGTATTTCTTTCCAATATTACATTCTTCTCAGATTGTATTAATAAATCTGCCAGTTACTGGATGTAAAGTCAATAGTCTTCAGAGCTCCAACATGCTGCCTGAATCTATACCCAATTCACTTATTTTTTCTGCTGCATTAGGAACTGGCCATTTTTATCACATGATACAGTGAAAGAAATTGATGAAATGCAGGAGGATTTCAGTGATGTGGAAAAAGCCTGAGGGATCTCATTATGTCAGTCTGGGGGAGTTGAGTCTATGTCTAGAAAAGTGGAAGTTTGCTGTAAATTTAAGAAAGCTGCAAACTAGGAACTTGCAGAAGTTTGGGGCGGGGGAGGGGGGGGGGGGTGGTAACAGGGAGCTGCAGTTGAAGACGATAGATGGCTAGGAAGTTTTGCATAATGGGACATAAAACATTGAATAATAAAATAAAAACGAGTTAATGATTGAGATGGCAAACCTTTAACAGAATCCTACAGTGACTACTCAGTATTTTCATGCAGAATGTAATTATCCATATGATAATTCTAAAAGGAAAGAAACTAGAATCGAAATGGATACAAGAAAGAAATTTGTTAGAAAGAGACTTTTATCACAAGATGTGAAGGTCACGTGGGGTGTTTGTGAAATAGTTGAGAGTTCGGCCCATAACTGGAGCTGAAAAACAAATCATCCCAGAAATTGCTTAGAAAAGAATGGTGAGCCTAACAGCGCTCATCGTTGTTAGTGGCGAAATGGAGGAGCAAGTTCCGGTGTTCACACATGCGCTGTGAAACGTGGAAAGCCGGAACTTGCCCCTACTGGTTCGCTGGTAATATGACGGTTTCGAATTAAAGGTATATCGCATGCTGGAATCAGTGGAATCAAGGGACCAGCGCCAACTTGCTCATCTGCCCAGCTGGAAAGTAATTAATATCAGCACAAAACAGGCACGCTTAAAAACACCAGATCTAAACTAAGTTTTAAAAGCGTGGTAAGTCTTATTGACTGCCAAACAACTAAAAATTATCTTGTAAAAATATGGCGTCTCATTACTCCTTATTTTAATAGTTTTTGGTCTCTATTATTTAATTTGATTATTTCTTACCCTCTTTTCTTTGCTGTATATAACTGTTTTTACAATGATTTTAATGGATTTAACATTGTAGCTTGCAGAAACAGTTTTGCAGGTCAAAAATGCTGCAATCTGATTGGTTGAGAGTAGAGATCGATCCTCTCATTTCACCCATGGGTTGTGGCTTCGTGGGAGATAACGCTGGGCTCTTTTCCGCTTCTTATTCGAGGAAGTGCACTCAGCAAAGACCGCAGTTCGTTAGTGGGTTAGTATGAATCTATGGAGTGGCAAGCACTGTTGGTTCGCCACTCTGAGCAATTTCTGCCATCTTTTTGAGAAAAAAAATCCAATTTCCTTCCCTTTTTTGAAGGTGACTCATAGAAGGGTATGGTTCAAAGGTCATTGGATGCTCTGTGGTATCAGTCATTTATGTGAGAGTTTATTAACGAAAGTGGTATCACAGCTAAGCCCAATCCTATTGAAAGGATGTGCATTCTAGCAAGAGTTACTATTTTATGATCAGGAGAGATCACATTGATCCTGTTTCTCACCTACATTGACTACCATTGTGCCATCTGATTGCTTACCCGACATCAAGTCCTGAATGAGTCAGCACTTTCTCCAACTCTAATTTGCTCACAACAAACACTCTGCACTCTAGCCCATGATTCCATTCCCCTCCCTGGCTGCTTGCTTAGCGTTTACCCAACAGTGTATTACATCTTATCCATCGCCAAGCTACTGACTTCTACTCCAAAAGAATTACCTACCTTTCCCTTGTCACAGCCCCACTGAAACCCTCATCCACACCGATTTCACCTCGCCTCCTGAACTCCATCCTACATAAACTTCAACTCATTCAATATTTTACTGCCCATATCTACACTTGCTTACCACCCTCTCCTTGCTGATTTCTACTTGCTCCTCAACCCCAAGTGCACAGAATTCAAAATTCCTCATCCTAATTTACAGATCCCTCCACAGTATGGGCTCCTACTTTTGTAACCTTCTCCAGCTCTAGGTGCCAACTTGTGTCCTCTACTTTTCTGAGTCTGAATTCCTGTGCATCCTCTTTCCTCTGTGTTACTTTTAGTAGCAGTTCCTTCAGCTCTCTTGGCCCTATAGTTTGAAAATCTCTCCCCCAAACCCTTCTGCCTTGCTACCTTTCTCTCCACTTTCAAAACCTATCTCTTGGACCATGCCATTGGCTACCTTTCCTAAGTGTACTACTAATACTCAGCATCTGTTTTTGCTCCTTTGTAAAGTAACTTGGGAATTTACTAAATTAAAGGTACTACATGAATGCAAATTGTTGTTGTTAAAGGAATAACAATGGAGGTCACCCCTCACTGATAGTATCTGACTGCAAGTAAAAGTATTTGATGGGTGTCTAGGCCTTATAACCAGTAGTCATAATTTTTCTGTACAAGTGCGCTTAATAGTTTTAGGTGTTAGAAAATTGCACCCAAGCTATTGATCAATAGGCAATTGCAACGAAATCATATTGAAGGATCCTTCCAAATCATAAGATTGAGATCAACTATAAGCTCCTCTACATGTTTAGAGTATTCACAACAGTATACTGTGTTTTTTATATACCTTCAAAAATAATTTATTCCCATTTTTTCTTGCTTGTAGCTTCCTCCAGAAACTGTTCAAAAATGTAAAATGAAAGCTTTATTTTATCGCTGAAGTGAAACAATTCACAATTGAACAGACATGTTTCAAAGGGCATTATTTTCAATTTTATAGCTGTGTGATAAAGCAGTACAATAATTTATGGATTGGGCAGCTGATTACAAAATGATGGATTTTTTTAAGCTCTAGTAGAAACAATAATTCAAGACCTCTTATAAAGGCCTCGTATCATGCCCAAAGCCATTCGTGCAGTTCCAAATAGATGCAGAATATATGAGCTTTCAAAACTTTGAAGCTTTCTTCTTGCTGTGATGAAGCTATTACCATTTCTCATTCTAAAATCTCCAGGAACCGTTGCCATTTCCATTATAGCCTGATTTTTGGTGGAAAATAAGAATACAAACGATGATAAAACAACAGAAGCTAGAAATTCTCCACAGAAAATGAATTACCTGTATTATATTTATTTTATGGATCAAAGTGTGAGGGGCAATAAAATCAGTACTCCATCTATGTTAAATATCGGGTCACATTTACTCATCTTTGCTAAATATTAAAAACGAGTTTTGTAGGTTCTCATTTTTTGTGCTAAAATAATTGCATTCATGATCAAATCAACCCTTCCATCTCAGATATCCTGTTTATTTTAGCTAGCTCCAGAATATGCTATATATATACATATATTTATATATATATAATACTGCTGGTTTCTTTTCACTCAGGGATGCAATAATTCAGTGACAAAGGAGCACTGTACATGGTGTTCAGCTCGCTGGTTGGCTAAATTTTATTCTAGATGACAGCAGGTGAGAGTGTCTGTTATCTCCTAAGAGTAAAAACATTGACAAGCGAATTTATAAAATTGCCAGAAGGTTAATAGAGCATCTAAGCACTTACTAAAATGTACCTTTTTGGAGATTATGTCCACTGTGAAGCACAAGTGGTTTGCGACTACTTACTGGAGGTGTTTGTACAACTTCCAGCTTTAGTATGCTGGAGAATCAGATACTGCCCCTTTCATGTTGAAGCAGATCCAAAACCATCTTGTATAATTGCAGCCCAACAGGATTAAAACCACTCTGTATAATGGCAACCCAATAGGATTACTATTGCTTTTTAAAAGCGAGTATTCCCAGAACCCAGGCAGGCATTTGTCAGGTTGTAACCTGTACTTTTCTGTAGGTCATTTACCCTTTTCTATGTGCCCATGATATGAAAAGACATCGTAACAGTGTCATAATTAGCTAAATAAAGGAGATGGAGAATCTGGGGGAGGGGAAGTCTACTGCATAGAACATAAGAACATAAGAAATTGGAGCAGGAGTAGGCCAATCGGCCCCTCGAGCCTGCTCCGCCATTCAATAAGATCATGGCTGATCTGATCCCAACCACAAATCTAAAGAACACAAGAAGTCGGAGCAGGACCCGGCCACATAGCCCCTGGGCCCTCTCCGCCACCCACAGGGCATTGACCGATCCGAACTCAGCTTCATGTCCAATTTCCTGCCCGCTCCCCATAACCCCTAAAGCATGTCTTAAAAAAAATCTAGATCACTATATATAGTACAAAGATCTAAATGTCTTTTATTTTACCGCTCATTATATTTCATATTTTACTCCTTTGCTTCTTTTGACAGGTTACAGTGATGATACCTGTGCATTCCAGGGTAGTTCCTTTGACTTCTGCAGAAAATCACAGCAAAAGCCTGCCTATGTTCTGGGAGCACTTCATTATAAAAACAATAGTAATACTATTATGCAAAGTAATCAATGGGAGCCAACAACTGGGAAAGGCCTTGAGCACCCCACCCCACATACACACACAATAAATAATACAAGCTAGGTACTGCTGCATACTCCAATGGTAGAGGGCCACTTGGAACTGGACACCTCCAGATTGTTCCCTCGGCTGGACCAAAGTGCAGGCTCCCATATAGCCAATGAATTCTTATGGACAATCCTCGTAGTCTACGTCACCATGGAGTGAAGCAAGGACATGAAATCATAGGCTCCATGAGGGCATGTAAAGCTGAAGATATTTAGTTTCGATAGTATACATGGTAATTTTTTTTTAAGTGCATGCAAACTGGAGGGTGTAGTTCTCACAGAAAGTACTCCCACCATGACTTTCCTCAGTGAGATGTTAAATCTGCTAGGCATGTCTACAGCAGAAAATGAAGTCATGTTAGCACTAAAGTGCAGAAAACAGCTCCTGGTGTCATTTTAGATTCTGGAAACACAAGGTAGCCACTTTAGATTTCAGCAGAGTCTAAAGTCCTACTGATTTGGCAGTTTTGCCATTTTTCTTCTTGGGACAACAAGCAAATTTTTCCTGTAAAATTACAGTAATCTTGATAGGTATAGAGGTGAAAAGGACTGTGGTATATTATTTTGGATTCCTGAAAGCATTTATGGAAACAGCATCCCTTTCAGTCTGCGCTGGCTCAGAAAACTATCAAATTTGCTTTCAATTTACTGCGACTTTACATACCAGGATTTTAAAAAAAAATTACCTTAATCATCAATGAAACCTTTTGCAGATAATTAGCTTGATATTGATTCATAAGCATTCCACCTTATCAGAATGAAAGACTTGAAGACAATCTATACAAATATTTTAGAAAGCTGGAGTGTGTTGAAAAGAATGACGTGCAAATTTTGCTCTAAATGCAAAAATGTAGCCTAATTGGATTTTGTTTTAAAAGTATTTTTCCTTTCTATCATTTCGTCCTCAGAGTTCAATGGGGCTTCTCGCCATTTCCTGAGCCTCGGCTTCCTTTATGTTCCCTCTTGTTCACAGCAAGTTGATTAACTGCCAGCTGATTTTGAAAAAGCAAATTTCACGCTTCACAGTCTCTATTCCCAGACGTTTGGCAAGAGACATCTATTTCTCTCATACACAAAAAAAAGTCCAGATGACCCCTCTGCAACGGTCTTCAAGTGGACTCATTTTTATTTCCGCTGATTGTGATCCTGGCAAAATCCCGATGTATTGTGGAATCAACATTCTGCCCAGACTAATTTGTGCTGATCAGATGAGCATTATCAGTGAACAACAATCAACAGGCAACGTTCATGGATTTTTCCATACAGCACCACATGGTGTCTCGATTGAGATAACTTTGTACTTTGTAGACAACGCTTTCGATTTGAGACTCATAATAAAATATGAAATGCAGCAACTGGGGGACAATGATGTTTCATTAGTCTCTTTGCTGCCACCTGCTCCCTCATTTTACCCATTTCCAATGGTTGCTCTTTTTTCTCTTTCTTTTTGCCATAATCATTGAGGTGTTGGGCGTACATGAATGCTAATTCAAATATAAGGATGAGGACCAGAGAATCGCAGCATAAGATTTTGCCGTACACATAATATTATTGCTGGGCATCACAAATCTACTGCCCAACCTCAAATATTTTTACACCATGACTCTTTTTGGTAACAAAGTCAACTTGCTCAAAATGCAAACTATGCTATTGTTAGAGAATATGCACCTTGATCTGTGGACTGCCTTCAAATGGATTGGCATCACATTGTACCAATTCGTCAAGTCTATACAAATCTAGCTGCTTCAGTATTTTGAAACTCCAGTTTAGCATATGACCTGGAAGCATTTTCTTTACAAAGTAAGCACTTCCTTCCTAAACTGAATTGTCTGCTCATGGCCCAACCTGATTCTTCAGACATGGACTTAACCTGATGCTATGGGTCTAATTCTCATCTCCAACCTCTGATTCTTGCTTTAATTTTAGCCTTTTGACCCCAGAATTAGAACTCTGAGCCAAGCAGCTGTTCCAGCAGACAGCAGAGCAGGCATATTAACAGGATTGATAGGTTGCACTTTGACTTCTGCCGTATCTCAGGTTTAGGTGTCCGCATGTTTACTCCCAAAGTGTGATGGATGCTCTGGTTACTAATCAATTGGTGGTTGAATCCTGGGATAGCTCGCCCCCTAGTTGACTTTTCTCTCTGACTCCAGCCACAGCAATTGCCAGTCTAAAGCTTATTTTGGGAAAAAGCAAGGTCATAACACAAAAAGGGTGCACTTACCCCATATCAGTGATGAATGCCTGAGGTGGCCTTGTAAATCCTATGGTTTTGCTTTTCTCTGATGCCAGTGAAACTACTGAGGTACTAGGATGGCTGTTCACAACAGGAGTGATGAGCTACATGGCTGGTACTGATACTGGATGAAAAGAAAAGAGAATAAATAATTATAACCATCTCTTTTTAAACCCATGGAAAATTGTGTTATCTGGCAGAGAAGAAAATAGCAGGAAAAGGATATCAATGCTCTCATCGTTTCTGGCTGAGTCTTGCTGTATAATTTAATCTGGATTTTGGAAATTTTGTTCAGCAATTCTTTGTGTGAGGAGGCCATTGTCAGCAGCTGTCTCCCTGCTCCTTAGGGAATGGTAGTGGTGGCACACTTTTAGTCACAGATGGTGTGCTTGCTCACTGCGCATCTTAATCAAGCGAAAACAAAACAAAGCCGGAGAAAAAGCACACAGAAGGAATTTTAAAACAGTCTTGGAGCAGGGACCACTTTACTAATAGATATTGTTATGAAGCACAAAGGGAAAGGAAAACATTAGAGAGTTTGGCAGCATACCCAGTCATATCTGAAATGCAGCTAATGACTTATTTGAAATTACATAGATTGCCCTTAATTTTGAAACCTTGTACTCCTCACCATTCTTAAAAGTAATATAGATTTCAGCTGTTCAGCAGTGTTTTATGTTGGCTTTCTTTCCAGTAGTCAAGTTGGTATTAATCATATTTTAAAATGGGATGTCATAGCAAAGCAGATCTCAGAGAACAGCATGAACTAAGACAATAGCAAAAAAAATAATTTCAACATTATCACGCAAAAGATCATGAGACTTCAGGATGTTCTAAAATCTACTGAACTAGGATACTTCAGGGTAGATATTCACGTGGGCCCATTTTCAGGCCCAGAATCGGCCCTGCGCCGGCAGCACATGCCTAATCATATGGGTGGAACTAGTAAGTATTTGGTCAGAGCCCCTCATTATCATAAAATAGGTGGTCTGCCACTGCTGGTCCCACTATTGATTCACAGCTCGCCTAATGCTTGGATATCTGGTGTGCCTCTTGATATTTAAAGGCAGAATGCACCTCTTAAAGGGGAGGTGCACTTTGGCTTTAGGAACCGGAAAGCAACTTATGAGATGACAGGACAAGCAGAAGCTTCAAGGCCTCCACACTTTACAAATACTGCAGAGACGTTTTCTTCCCACCAAGCTGCTCGGCTGCAGTGGGCACAGGTGGCAGAGGGCATCAGCACCAAAAGCATCGTGCTACGGACCTGGCTGCAATGTCGGAAGAAGTGTAATGACCTGGCCAGGATTGCTAATGTAAGACTCCTAGTTCACATCATTCTCTGCATAACCCTGCACTACCTGATGTTCCAGTGCTTACCACTCTTCCCTTCCCTGATTACCAGCACACTCCTCCATTCACTGCAGCACACTTCATTACACCTCCTTCCGTTCCTAATCCCACATTCTGTACCTGCTACTCTCCTCACTATTACTGCCTTCACCTCCACACACCTCTGGCACCCTTCACACACCAGAACCACTATCCAACCTTGATATGCACATCCTTAAAGCATCTCACCAGGCAACCACTAACACTTTCCCTTCTTTCTTGCAGGCAAAGCTGGTGAACAATAGTAGAGAGGTCTTTGAAGGTGGCAGGGCAAGTTGATAAGGTGGTTAAGAAAGCGTATGGGGTACTTGGCTTTGTAAATAGGGGCATTGACTACAAAAACAAGGAAGTCGTGCTAAACCGTTACAAATCACTGGTTAAGCCTCAGCTGGAGTATTGTGTATAATTCTGGGCACCACACTTTAGGAAGGATGTCAAGACCTTGGAGAGGGTACAGAGGAGGTTCACCAGGATGATACCAGAAATGAAGGGGAGTGATTGGAGAAGCTGAGATTGTTCTCCCTAGAGCAGAGAAGGTTCAGTGGAGATCTAATAGAGGTAATCAAAATAATGAGGGGTTTTGATAGAGCAAATAGGGAGAAACTGTTTCCACTGGCAAGTGTGGTCGGTAACCAGAGGTCATAGATTTAAAATAATTGGCAAAAGAACTAGAGGGAAATGAGAAGAAATTTTTTCACACAGGGGGTTGTTAAGATCTGGAACACACTCCCTGAAAGGGTGTTGGAAGCAGATTTCAAAAGGCAATTGGACATGCACTTGGAGAGGACTAATTTGCAGGGTTATGAGGAAAAAGCTGGGGAGTGGGACAAATTGGACAGCTCTTGCAAAGAGCCAGCACAGGCACGATGGTCCAAATGGCCTCCATCTGTGCTGTACGATCCTATGATTCTAGGAGGCGAGGACAGGAGGAGAGAGAGCATTGATTCAGGTCCTCTCCCCACTCGAGCAGGAAGTAATGCAGTTCATGGGGATGGATTGTGTCAGGGGCGTCACGAGTGGTGAGGCTGTAGGAAGCATCCTGCTGGGTTCTTGGCTATCTTACACTCTGTCCCCTCTCACTGAAATTTCACCCTCATACACTAAGCACGACAATGGCTGCTGGAAGTAGCTGCACTTTCATCTCTCTCTGCTTATCCTTCACACGAAAAGCTAATCCTTGTCCATCTCTTCTCTTTCAGGTCAACAAAATATAGAGCGCCTAGAGGCTTAAGAGATGGCAGAAAGCATCACCCAAGATGACACAGCTTCACTCCACCTTACTTTAGCAAGTACCAGCTCAGAAACTGGCACTAAATGTATGTTTGAGGAGGCTAGATGGGTCTGCACTAGTGCACAGGAGCATGGGCAGGGGAATAGGACGGCCCAGGAGGCAGCTTGCCGGAGGAAGAGCTCACATTTGACTCTGCTGCAGAGTGCTCAAATGAAGATCTGGAGGGCACAGCCTGCAGTCAAAGACTGATCCATATACAACCAGGACCTTTTAGGTATACTGGGCAGCCTGCCAGCAAGCTTGCACACAATGGTACAGAACATGGAGGAGTCCAGCTATAGGTTGTGTGGGTCGTCCACCAAGACATTCAGACCATGCAGTCAACCATGGAGTGAGTAGTCAGCAGTGAGGCCCACATGGATGAATCCTCTGGTGATAGCTCTGAGAGCTGGGAGTTCAGACTGTTGCCATCATGGCTCTGGATTGAACAAGAGCATAGATAGGGGCTTCCAGAGCATCAGTACGCTCCTTCCATCTGTTCTCACGCACAGCAGAGGGAGTGTAGAGTCTTTTGCCAGCCCCCCATGTATTGAGAGCATGCCTGGGGATGTTCCTGGGCTATTCAGGGAATTCCTCCAGCTGAGTTATAGCGAAAATTCCATTCAGGGTTTAGTAAAAGCCTTAGGATTGCCCAGGAGAGGGGATTGATTACCTGTTCAAAATGCCTCTATATACTTCCTTAATTGCATTTTACAAATTTTAATATGTTGCCTCTTCACTCCTTCCTGGGCCTCAGTTCTACTCTTGGAACACGACACAGCCACTCCGAGTTTCGCCCTGGCAGAACAGGCTGGGTGCCGCTGAAGCACCCTTGCAAATGTGGGCCACGTGCCCGAGTATTTAAATACTCCCATCTCCGCAACTCCGGACAGGGTCTGTATCCATCTACGTGGGCAGCTGGAAGTTCCGCTCCACCACACTTCCACCAGTAGAGAAGGACTCCCAGAATTTTGGGGCCTAAGTTTTTCCTTCTTCCAACAATCTTCAGGCTTTTAAAACCCGTCCCCTTATCGCTACTTCATGATTTACTTTGTCTTATCTTCTACTCTTCTCGACCTTGGTGGTCACACATGGCAGGTATAAGAGAATATTTGCTCAGTTACATTTTGTCCCAGACACTCATGATCTTGCTTTATTCCCCAGTGTCCACATTCCTTTATTGCATAATACATTTCACCCTGTGGGATAAGAAAAAGATGAGTTGACGAATTTCTACTCTTGATACTTTGATAGCAATGTTTTGGACAAATAAATAATGTAGTCCAAATTATAATGAGGGGAATTTTGAAAAAGGGCTGTTTAGTATTATTTGTGTTCTAAAATGTCAGCACCTGTGACTGTGGATTAGAAACAACAGTCTAATACGCTAAGCGGTAGTTTATGTAAGCATGCTCTTTAAAATGAATTTTAATGCCATGCTATGATTTATCATCTACATCTCTAAAGGGATCATTAAGAAAGCTCTGTCTTAACAGCCAACCCTCATCAGTAATGCAAAAGTCACACTGTTGGCCAGAGTTTATATTCACTATTAGCAATGGCAGTTGTATGATGCTATTAACAAAACTTTCTAATTTTCTATATTATATTCCATAAATTTTCCTTAGATTGCAACATAGGCAAAGTATATTATGCTACTGCTGACAAACTGTTATATCATTCCTGCCGTTTGTTGCAGGGTAAAGTGAATGGAATGGGCACTGTCAGTTCCAGGAAGTCAAAAGACCATTCTCCACAGTATTGCATATTTTATAAAACTTGTCTTCTGAGACAAACAGATGGCCAGGTTGTGCTGGCTAACATTGAAAGTTACTACTGAATCTGCTTCCATCACCCTTTCAGGCATTGCATTCCAGATCATTACAACTCACTGTGTAAAATAAATTCTCCTCAACTCCCCTTTGGTTCTTTTGCCAATTACCTTAAATCTGTGTCCTTTGGTTATTGACCCTCCTGCTGGTGGAAACAGTTTCTCCCTATTTACTCTATCAAAACCCTTCAAAATTTTCAACCCTTCTATTAAATCTCCCCTTAACTTTCTCTGCACTGAGGAGAACAATCCCAACTTGTCCATTCTCTCCACTGTAAGACCTCCACTGGATGAGCACCAGGTTTTACTGAGCGGGTGTAAGTGATGGATCTCCCATTTCCATTTGTTGCTGGCGATGCAAGCGGCCCAATATTGTTTCTAAGTAAATGGAATTTAATTAGAAACAAGTGGAAGTGGATACAAAATTGGCTAGGGGACAGAAAGCAGACAGAAGTGATGAACGTTTGTTTTCAGACTTGAGGGAAGTATACAGTGGTGTTCCCCAGGGGTCAGTATTATAACCACTGCTTTTTTATATATATATATATATATATATATTAGTGACCTGGACTTGGGTATAGGGGATATCATTTCAAAGTTTGCAGGTGACATGAAACTTGGAAATGTAGTAAACAATGTGGAAGATAGTAACAGACTTCAGGAGGACATAGACAGACTGGTGAAATGGGCAGACACATGGAAATGAAATTTAACGCAGAGAAGTGTGAAGTTATACATTTTGGTGGGAAGAATGAGGAAAGGCAACATAACTAAATGGTACAATTTTAAAGGGGTGCAGGAACAGAGTGACCTGGGGCGCACATACACAAATCTTTGAAAGTGGCAGGACAAATTGAGAAGGCTGTTAAAAAAGAGTATGGGATCCTGGGCTTTATTAATAGAGGCATAGAGTACAAAAGCAAAGAAGTAATGCTAAACCTTTATAAAACACTGGTTAGGCCTCAGCTGGAGTATTGTATTCAATTCTGGGCACCACACTTTAGGAAGGATGTCATGGCCTTAGAGAGGGTGCAGAAGAGATTTACTAGAACGGTACAAGGGATGAGGGACGTCAGTTATGTGGAGAGGCTGGAGAAGCTGGGGTTGTTCTCTTTTTAACAGAGAAGGTTAAGGGGAGATTTGATAGAGATGTTCAAAATCATGAACAGTTTTGATAGAGTAAATAAGGAGAAACTGTTTCCAGTGGCAGAAGGGCCGGTAACCAGAGGACACAGATTTAAGATGATCGGCAAAAGAGCCAGAGGAGACATGAGGAAACATTTTTTTACGCAGCGAGTTGTAATGATCTGGAATGCACTGTCTGAAAGAGTGGTGGAAGCAGATTCAATAGTAACTTTCAAAAGGGAATTGGATAAATACTCGAAGGGAAAAAGTTTGCAGGGCTATGGGGAAAGAGCAGGGGAATGGGACTAATTGGATAGGTCTTTCATAGAGCCGGCACAGGCACGGTGGGCCGAATGGCCTACTCCTGTGCTGTACCTACTATGATGATACTATGATGATGAATGCAACAGGCACCAGCAGCACCCGCAGAAATTTTTAATGAGGGCCAAGGCCCAATTTCAATTTGGTCTCTGGCCTACCGGTTGGGATGTACTCTGCCTATGTGGCACAGGATCTGAGCCCAAAATCGGGCCCAGACGAATTTTCACCACTCTGTCTGTACAGCTTCCTTGTCTACATCAACCCTCTCTACAGCGTGTATTTCCTCTTTAACCAATACTGTCACTCCACCTCCTTTCTTATCTTTTCTGTCCTTCCTAAATATATTATATCCTGATAAACTTATTTTCCATTATTGTCCAGTTTGCAGCCAGGTTTCTATTAATGATATGAAGTCTACAGAGGTAATTTTAACCCTACTCCCCTGTAGAAACTAGGCAGTTAAAACCGCCCAGGTCACATATCTGCCCTGGAGCCATCAGGAGCTGCCCTGCTACTGTTTTAACCTGCTTTAGTGATCAAGCAGCAAGGACACCCGTCCAAAGCCAGTGGGATTATTTATATCATATGCATATCAGATCCTAATGACCGATAGTTTACTCTTACTTTTTACTCCCATTATTCCTTCAGTAAAACCAAATCTTTTTTGTAAAAGTTGCTAGCAACAACCTTTGCATTGTTGTTAGATCTCCTACTCATTTTAAATTGTTTTTTGTCCCTATTATTAAGCTCTCCTATATTGTGGCATGCATGGAATTGTGCCCCGAAACTCACAATTCACTATTCATTGGCTACATTGCTACATACTTTTAGGGATTCATTTTTTTATCTCAAAGATTGAGTGGTGTTGTCAGTGAGATGTATTAGATAGCATTTGTTCCTGGTAAAGTACTGGAACTGGATTCAATCCTGTTAATGTTAGTCATGGGGCTACAACTGTTGTTAAAATCTAAATCTCCATCTGCAACAATGTCTACAACAGCAGCAACATCCTATCCCCCTTTCCTGTTCAATTTAATATTACACAATAAGAAAAGACAACACAAATTGTATAAATGACCTAGCCATTGAATTTGATTGATTGGTAGAGCTTATTTAAAATTGGAGAGTTGAGTAATTGAGTAGGACTTGCATTCCCATGTACCTTACATTTAAAATAAATGACCCATACTTTTGCTGGTCACAGTTAATGCGTTTTTGTATACCAATACAATGGTTGCTAAAGGAAAGATCACAATGCTCATGCCTTGTTGCCCACATTGCACGGCCTTTACAAAATGATTCTGAGTCATTCTTATTGTATAAACATAAATGCCTGCAAAATAAATTGAATTTATCTTGCCTTGGTTTGAATTTCAGGGAACCTATTTTATATTGTGCAATAAAATGTATTACATGAAATATTGCTGAACATTACCTTTGCTTCACTGACAGCCTCTTTCAAGGTAATATCAAGCAAGTCAGTGAGTTCAATTTTTATGTCTGGTGCTGAATTCTTGGTGTTGACCGAATCTTCAATCTTTCATAGAATTTTGTTTCTATCTTTCATAAAATTTCAGCTTCTAATTTTAAAATTGTTAATATTACATTAGTGTTGCAGGCACGTAGTTGTGAAACTTTCAGCCATTCTTTCTGGTGGTTAAAGACATGGGAATGTACAGGATTGGAAAAGACTATTTAGGTCCATCTGAGCCCAAAGTTCAAAAACACGATATATAGCTCACTACCTGTAGCCCTCAATTGTATTCTATAGACTAACACCAAATACCTATCCAACTCTCCTGTAAAAATGTTGATGATTAAACTTTGATTGCCTCCCTGACCAGTCCATTCCAAATATTCACCACCCTCTGTGTAAAATAGTTATATCTGATTCATTGTTTCACCTTTCCTCTTCCGAGCTTCATCCCATGCCCCCTCATTATTGTCTCAGGGTCATGATAAACTGTTCATCAGGGTTCAACATGTTGATATGCTTAAGGGTCTTCAATGCCTCAGTAAGACCCCCTCTCAGTCTTCTCTTATCTAGTATATTGAGCCTCTATTTCTGTAATAGGAGAACCATACTGTAGTGGTTATGGTACCAGATCAGTAACCCAGAGGCTTAAATCCCACCAAAGCAAGTTGTGAAATTGAATTCAATAAATCTGGTAGCACCAGGAAAAATGATCATTAAAGCTATAGATTGGTATTCTGTAAAGCCTAGCAAAACATGGCACTGGGAGCCAGGAAAGTGGCCTAAGATTTATGGTGCTAACTCACTTGTGAGTTATTAGATTAGCCTAGTCATGCTATCATATCATATCGCATGGATGTTCATATGGCATCCTCTGTTTCCTGCCTGAAAGAAGCAATCTCTATAAAATTATACTTTAATAAAACAAAAAAATGCTGTGAAAATACTGATTTCATCTGCAATAAATATATTTACATATTACACTGAAAGACGCTTATGCATTCATGACTTACGCATTTGTAAAACCATCTAAGATACTTAAGATATCTGCATTTGTTAAAAATTTAAATTATTAGATTTTCTTGGGATTAAAGAATTGAAAGACAGAAATAGATGTTGTTGGGAAGATGTTGTGTATCCACTTCAATCAGAGTTAATTAGACTATTTAACCCTACATAGGGCAATAAACCCGATATTTGATCACCTATTTCCCACTGTGCACAGAATAATCCAATGCATTACTGAAAGGCCTGTCTACTAAAGAACGCTGTTAATAATCTTGTCTCAATGTGAAGTGCAATTATAGGTGGGGGAGCAACGGGGGACGTAACAGCTAGATGTTCAGTGTAACTATAGCGACGCAGATAATCTTCATACGAAATACTCCTGCGGTGAATAAATATTAATGCAATTTCCAAGGGATTGAAAACTATTTTAAAAGAGTTGAGATAATGGACGTCTAGGAATGAGAAGGAGTAGAGGAGGTCTGTTGAAGGAATTTGCAGATATCCTGTAAAAATAATTATCCTATGGCCGTCATAAACATATTAAAAGTACACACAAAGAAACAGTTATTCTGGAGTGATCTTCATATTCGTGTTCATTCAGTTTGTAAGAATAAAGTAATTGGGGGGTTAAATGGGCGTTGGGATCGCAGTGCACAATTAACCTGCGCCCAGTTGTTGAGATGCAGGCAGCACGTAATGCATGTTACCCTGCGCTGTTGAGTGGCTGCTCACCAGCAGGGAGCCCAGATATTGTGAGTGACTAGCACCACTTAAAGGCAGCCTGCACCTCTTAAAGGGGAGGTGCACTGTGGCTGCAGGAAGTGGTAGAAGTCAATGGTGAAGTGAATCTGTGCTGCAATATTGTGAAGCATGGTGATGATGGGAACTCTGGAATTTTTAATGAGCAACAACTTGGCTGCTCAAAGTTTGCAGGACTCTTATATTTTCAAAATATAAGATAAGAGTCTGAACGGAGATCAGAAATTACACACGTAAAACACAGATGCAGGTCCCATCCTTATGTTTACAAACTGTTGAGTGCTTTCAAAACATTTAATAAAGGTTGCTCACATTCCACAGCCTCCAATCTGCACACCAGGCACTGCCACCTTGCGAGAGAGCGTGCACCCAGGTTCTCTGATGATGCACTAAAGACCTTGGTGCAAGAGGTGGACAGAAGGTGGGCATCCTATATCCACAGAGGGGCAAGAGGCCCTCCAGACATATGCTCCCGAGACAGTGGGAGGTAGTGGGGGACAAAGTCAGTACCAGGTGCATAGCATCACGAACATGGATGCAGTGCAGGAAGAGGTGCAATGATTTGACATGATTGGTCAAGGTGAGTGAGGTCAACTGTCAAATAGCATCTCCCACCAACTGCATCACTAGTCGCATCCACTGCTCCACGCACTACATCCCCCATCACCCACTTACCAACAAACTCTTTCAATCTGTACTCAACTCTTCCATTCAGATGTTTCATCTCACCCTCACACATTATCACTGTTGCAAGCAGCACACCCACAACTCACAGGTCACACACACAGGCAGCTATTTAACCATGACAATCACGTTATCCAAACATCTTGCAGGACTGAAACACATCCCGCTTGCTTGCAGGAGAAGGTGGTGCATAACAGGAGGCAGCAAGTGGCAGTGGCTCCATGGAACATGAACATGCTGTCCTCTCTCAGGATGACAGCATTCCTGTCCCAGCCCTGCCCTTGCTGTTGTCTGTCAGCTAGCCAGCCCACTCCCTGTAGAGTATTGAAACTTTATTATAGGAATATAGGAAGATAGGAACAGGAGTAGGCCATTTAGCCCCTCAACCCTGTTCTGCCATTCAATGAGATAATGGCTGATCTGTGACCTAACTTCATATATCTGCCTTAGCCCCATTTCCCTTAATACCTTTGGTTACCAAAAATCTATCAATCTCAGATTTAAAATTAACAATTGAGCTAGCATCAACCGCCATTTGAGGAAGAGAGTTCCAAACTTCTACCACCCTTTGCCTGTAGAAGCGTTTCCTAACGTCACTCCTGCAAGACCTGGCTCTAATTTTTAGGTTATGTCCCCTCGTCCTAGTATTCAAGTATAGGAGACCTCCAAAAACAGGTACAAATGCATCAGTAGCCAGAAACAATAATCCAGCAACGAACCTGTAACTCCTGCATGATCCCTTTAAATAGCGCTGGTGGGGGGTCCTTCTATGCTGTTTAAGACCTGTTCAGCTGTGCGAGGTTGAGGCAGTATGTTGGCTGAAGCGTGGAGTTCCAAAATCGGATCTGTCCCTTTAAATCAGCATTGCACACTGATCTACCGCATAATCGCCCTACTTTACATGCTGCCGACATTCGTTAAGTGCGCGTGTGCAAACGCTTTTACCAATATGGCATCTTGCGCACGTCACGCAGGAAGTGTGTGCGTGCGCATCTCATTTTTGGTGCTTAGGAGTCCACGTAGCACTTACACAACGGACGCAATGCAGTCCAATTTAGCCCCCATAGTTTTCTATTAGTAAAACGGAATAAAACTGATGGAAATCTGAAACAAAAACAGAAAATGCTGGAAATACTTAACAGCTCAGTAAGGATCTATTGAGAGAACAGACAAATTAACATTTGGGTGTAACCGTTCATCAGAATTGGAAAAAAATGAACAGCCTTTAAATAGGAACTGAACTGGCCCCATGCCTCACTTCTTCAACCTAAATATCTGGAGATGCACTCCAGCTGGCCAGCTGTAAAAGGGATAGGCTTCCTTTCACTTACACAACTTTGGCACGTTTTCCCAACTTCCAAATGGCTCCTATGTCTGCTGCTATATCACGCATGCTGCTCATCCTTTTACACCAAGTGAAATGTAGGCTGCTTATTGGGATGTCCGTCTTGTTGCTTCCTAATTCTTAAAGGGACCCTTTCTTCTCTTTTCAGTAGAGAAGGCCATGCATAACCATCAGCAGTGAACCCACGCTGCGGACAATCTGGTAAATCAGCAGCTGAGATACGGCAGGAGGAGAGATGAATGAGGACTTCAACCAAAAGAACAATTTATATTTGCATTCTGACTGCTGCTTCTGACTTAAGTTACCGAACATTGAGCATGGTGTTAAACTGAGTGGCTTGGTTTTTCCTATGAATTACTACCCATATTGGGGTGGATTTGGGTGGATTCAGGACGGTAAACAGAGCAAACGGCGTTCTTAAAGGCTACTGCCTCAAATCCACTACAAAAAAATTGCACCTGAATTCTCCTCCTTAAAAAACTGCCAAGTATCTTTTGGGTCCCCACAAGCCCATTCTGTCATATTTAAGTGGGATCAAAAGGGTGTGGCTAATCCTCCCACCCCAATCTCTTTCATTCCTCCCACCCCAATCTCTTTCATTCTCTTCCATTAGTGCCTCAAATCCACCCACAATAATTACCATCACTAGATCAATGGCAGTAACAGCTGCTGCAAGGTACCCCTGAGGTGGATACCACACTGCAGAGGCCATTTTGTGCATTGCCATTGAAGGTTGGTGTTTTTTTGCCTGCATAGCGATCTTTTTAGTACTTATCGGGTTATATCAGGATTTATGCTACAACACTTTTACTCAACTGTTCTAAGTACTGCTTTTCACTTTAAATGTGGATGGTGGTAACTTTCAAATTCTGTAGGGACAGAAACTGGCAGTATCGGATCAATCGGCATTCTATATCCCGTCTGATTTTCCCAATGAAAAGAAAAACAGGACGGAGTGCATAACGGGCGGCCAATCTGATACCGCCAGATTGCCACTCCCAATGAAGTTATGGTTACCTCTGGTTATTTCAATAGGAATACCTTTATTTTGGAGTTAAGACGAGGAGGAAAATGACATTTCCTTGTGATTTTCAATGTATTTACCATGCAGGAATGGCGGAAATTTTTTTACCAATGAAATTTGGGTGAAAGTAATTTCCTCCGCTGGTGCATCTTTCAAATATTTCCCCCGAGCGGACTATCAGCAAACCATTCACTGCCATGTGGACATTGCCAGTGCCATACCACTCATTTCCAAAGAACATGGGCCACTCTAAAGTAAAAATACTCAACTGGAGGAGGGCCAATTTCAATGTGATGAGAACAGATCTGGCCCGGGTAAATTGGAATCAAAGATTGTCAGGCAAAACTGTAATTGAACAGTGGGTGGCCTTTAAAGAGGAGATGGTTCAGGTACAGTCTAGGTACATTCCCACGAGGCAGAAAGGTAGGGCAACTAAAGCCAGAGTTCCCTGGATGAAAAAAAGATAGTAAGATGAAACGGAAAAAGGAGCGTATGACAGATTCAGGTTGATAACACAAGTGAGAACCAGACAGAATATAGAAAGTTCAGAGGGGAAGTGAAAAAGGAAAAGAGGGGCAAAGAGAGAGTATGAGAATAGACTGGCAGCCAACATAAAAGGGAATCCAAAAGTCTTAGAATCATAGAATCATAGAATCCAAAAGTCTTAGAATCATAGAATCATTACAACATGGAAACAGGCCCTTCGGCCCAACATGTCCATGTCGCCCAGTTTATACCACTAAGCTAGTCCCAATTGCCTGCACTTGGCCCATATCCCTCTATACCCATCTTACCCATGTAACTGTCCAAATGCTTTTTAAAAGACAAAATTGTACCTGCCTCCACTACTGCCTCTGGCAGCTCGTTCCAGACACTCACCACCCTTTGAGTGAAAAAATTGCCCCTCTGGACCCTTTTGTATCTCTCCCCTCTCACCTTAAATCTATGCCCTCTCGTTATAGACTCCCCTACCTTTGGGAAAAGATTTTGACTATCGACCTTATCTATGCCCCTCATTATTTTATAGACTTCTATAAGATCACCCCTAAACCTCCTACTCTCCAGGGAAAAAAGTCTCAGTCTATCCAACCTCTCCCTATAAGTCAAACCATCAAGTCCCGGTAGCATCCTAGTAAATCTTTTCTGCACTCTTTCTAGTTTAATAATATCCTTTCCATAATAGGGTGACCAGAACTGTACACAGTATTCCAAGTGTGGCCTTACTAATGTCTTGTACAATTTCAACAAGACATCCCAACTCCTGTATTCAATGTTCTAACCAATGAAACCAAGCATGCTGAATGCCTTCTTCACCACCCTATCCACCTGTGACTCCACTTTCAAGGAGCTATGAACCTGTACTCCTAGATCTCTTTGTTCTATAACTCTCCCCAACGCCCTACCATTAACGGAGTAGGTCCTGGCCCGATTCGATCTACCAAAATGCATCACCTCACATTTATCTAAATTAAACTCCATCTGCCATTCATCGGCCCACTGGCCCAATTTATCAAGATCCCGTTGCAATCCTAGATAACCTTCTTCACGGTCTACAATGCCACCAATCTTGGTGTCATCTGCAAATTTACTAACCATGCCTCCTAAATTCTCATCCAAATCATTAATATAAATAACAAATAACAGCGGACCCAGCACCGATCCCTGAGGCACACCGCTGGTCACAGGCCTCCAGTTTGAAAAACAACCCTCTACAACCACCCTCTGTCTTCTGTCGTCAATCCCGTGAGATTTAACCTTATGTAACAACCTACCATGGGGTACCTTGTCAAAGGCTTTGCTAAAGTCCATGTAGACCACGTCTACTGCACAGCCCTCATCTATCTTCTTGGTTATCCCATCAAAAAACTCAATCAAATTCGTGAGACATGATTTTCCACTCACAAAACCATGCTGACTGTTCCTAATCAGTCCCTGCATCACCAAATGCCTGTAGATCCTGTCTCTCAGAATAACCTCTAACAACTTACCCACTACAGATGTCAGGCTCACCGGTCTGTAGTTCCCAGGCTTTTCCCTGCCGCCCTTCTTAAACAAAGGCACAACATTTGCTACCCTCCAATCTTCAGGCACCTCACCTGTAGCTGTCGATGATTCAAATATCTCTGCTAGGGGACCCGCAATTTCCTCCCTAACCTCCCATAACGTCCTGGGATACATTTCATCAGGTCCCGGAGATTATCTGCGCGTTAAGACTTCCAGCACCTCCCTCTCTGTAATATGTACACTCCTCAAGACATCACTATTTATTTCTCCAAGTTCCCTAACATCCATGCCTTTCTCAACCGTAAATACCGATGTGAAATATTCATTTAGGATCTCACCCATCTCTTGTGGTTCCGCACATAGAGTCATGTAAACAGTAAACGGGTAGTAAAAGGAGGGGTGAGGCTGATTAGGGACCATAAAGGAGGCATGGAGGCAGAGGGGATGGCCGAGGTACTAAATGAGTACTTTGCATCTGTCTTTACCAAGGAAGAAGATGCTGCCAGAATCTCAGTAAAGGAAGATATAGTTGAGATACTGGATGGGCTAAAAATTGATAAAGAAGAGGTACTTGAAAGGCTAGCTGTACTTAAAGTAGATAAGTCACCCAGTCCAGATGAGATGCATCCTTGGTTGCTGAGGGAAGTCAGGGTGGAAATTGCGGAGGTACTGGCCATAATCTTCCAAACATCCGTAGATAGGTGGTGCTAGAGGACTGGAGAATTGCAAATGTTACACCCTTGTTCAAAAAAGGGTTTAAGGATAAACCCAGTAACTATAGGCCAGTCAGCTTAACCTCAGAGGTGAGGAAACTTTTAGAAACGGTAATCCGGGACAGAATTAACAGTTATTTGGATGAGGGTGGATTGATTAGGGAAAGCCAGCATGGATTTGTTAAAGGCAAATTGTGTTTAACTAACCTGGTTACAGAGAGGGTAGATGAGGGCAATGTAGTTGATGTGGTGTATATGAACTTTCAAAAGGCGTTTGATAAAGTGCCGCACGGTAGGCTTATCATCAAGATTGCGGCCCATGGAATAAAGGGGGCAGTAGCAACATGGATACAGAATTGGCTAAGGGACAGGAAACAGAGAGTAGTGGTGAACGGTTGTTTTTCAGACTGGAGGGAGGTGTACAGTGGTGTTCCCCAGGGGTCAGTGCTGGGACCACTGCTTTTCTTGATATATAATAATGACATGGACTTGGGTGTTCAAGGCACAATTTCAAAACTTGCAGATGACACAAAATTTGGAAGTGTAGTAAACAGTGAGGAGGGTAGTGATAGACTTCAAGAGGATAGAGACAGGCTGGTGGCATGGGCGGACATGTGGCAGATGAAATTTGATGCAGAAAAATGCGAAGTGGTACATTTCAGAGGAAGAACGAGGAGAGGCAATATAAACTAGAGGGCACAACTCTAAAAGGGGTACAGGAACAGAGAGATCTGGGAGTATATGTGCACAAATCGTTGAAGGTAGCAGGGCAGGTTAAAAATGTGGTTAAAAAAGCATACGGGATCGTGGGCTTTATAAATCGAGGCATAGAGTACAAAAGTATGGAAGTCATGATGAACCTTTACAAAACACTGGTTCGGCCACAACTGGAGCACTGCGCTTCAGGAAAGATGTGAAGGCCTTAGAAAGGGCTCAGAAGAGATTTGTTAGAATGATTCCAGGGACTTTAGTTATGTGGATAGACTGGAGAAGCTGGGGTTGTGCTCCTTGGAACAGAGATGGTTGCGAGGAGATTTGATAGAGGTATTCAAAATCATGAAGGGTCTAGACAGAGTATTAGAGAGAAACTGTTCCCATTGGCGGAAGGGTCAAGGACCAGAGGACATAGATTTAAGGTGATTGGCAAAAGAACCAAAGGTGACATGAGGAAAATCTTTTTTACACAGCAAGTGGTTAGGATCTAGAATGCAATGCCCGAGGGGGTGGTGGAGGCAGATTCAATCATGGCTTTCAAAAGGCAACTGGATAAGTGCTTGAAAGGAAAAAGCTTACAGGGCTACAGGGAAAGGGCGGGGGAGTGGGACTAGCTGGTTTGCTCTTGCATGGAGCCGGCGTGGACTCGATGGGCCAAATGGCCACCTTCCGTGCTGTAACCTTTCTATGATTCTATAATGGACGAGGAGGAGCAGCACAGAATGGAGGAAAGGAGAGTTCGGCACCATTCAAGGAGGGTTCAGCCCACCAGATATTACCTCCTCCCACCCCAGAATATACAGGCAGCACAGGTCTTTTGAGGACCTCTCTGGGAGCTCTGTATAGGAAGAGTACGCTTCTCCAAAGATGCAATTGGGCATCTCTGTGAACTGCTGCAGGAAGACCTGAAGCCACAATTATCTGCCCACACTCTCTCTTAGTGGTTATGAAGGTCAACAGGTCCTTACAGGTTGGGAGGGGATCTACAGTTTGCTCCAGATTGGATACCTTGACATGGCTGAGGAGGAGGCCCTGGTACGAGTGGATCCAGAACTACATGGAGCAAACCATCAGGCTGATGTTCACTCAGACGAGTCCACACTGACCTCTGCAAGGAGTAGATCCTCTCGAAGCCTCTTTGCCCTGACATACCTGTGCCAGAAATCATTACCTGAGTAATTAAGTCAGCAACAAATGAGTTCTCCCTCTTCTATATAACTGTAAATCTCCATGAATAACAAAGCATGTTGTCAGTGCACAGTCTATTTCAATATAATAATTACAAAATGCAAACAATCACTCTGCTCTTTTCCAGGGGTCTTTCTATCATCTATTGCAATGCTCCCTCTAAGAGCCACCTGAAGGCCTGGATCGTGGGAGCTGGTTGGCTCCTCATGCTGTACCGAAGGGTCATGGGTCTGAAATGGCCCTCATCACATCCAGTTGGCTCCTTGCAGGAGTCTGATGCTGGCTGCATCTCTGGAGGTTGTTCCTGGGCAGCCTGGTCTTGCTTCCCACATTCCACTGACAGAGTTCTCTGAGGGGGAAGATCGGGAGGCCTGACATGTGCTGCAGTTCTGAAAGACAGCAGTATCAGGCAGGTTGACTCCATGTTTTGCCTTCCAATCAGCCTTGGATCCATGGTCCCAATGATCAGTGAGATGACTGGTCTAATGGCAGCTATCAGATCCTGAAAGCCCCGAGACACCACAGTCTGGAAGCCACAATTTATGCTGCGCTCAAATCTGTCCCCTGTTACATCCAGAGCTGCAGTCTGTGCTTCCATGGAGGTGGAGGCCCCTACTGGTCCCTGGCTATTTCTTAGCTGGGGATCTATTCCAAATTGCAATGGTGCCCGCCACTCGCACCATGGGTGCTTGCAAGTTAGACAAAGCTTCCGTGATGTTGCCACAAAGGAGAATCACACCTGTCCGTTGCTGCACATCATCAAAGATTTGCACGCCGAGCTGTCACATAGGTATGATGTTCCTCTAACTTCCTTCTTTTCAGGCGAATGCCTGTGACCCTTGGGACCAACGACTCTGAAGCCGTTTTTTTTGTCCTCCTCTCTTGAACATGCACCCATTGCTGGGCCATATTTGACAAGTGCTGACAGCCCTCCAATACTTGCCCAAGTGACCATTCTTGAAATATGAGCTTTGGACATCACTGGCGAGCCCAATCCTATCCTTATCCAATATACTCGCATTTTCTATCAAGGGATTACTGAATGGTGGTCAGAAGCAGGACATCAGACTGATTTTATACATCCCTATCTCTGAGGTGCAGAGGTCAACTATAACACCCCAACTGAGATTAGCTAACTGAACATAATCCAGAAATTGAACCTTGAACCATCCTGGTCAGTTTGGTTCAGTTCAGCATCAAGCTTTGCATTTAACCAGTTATCCACTGAAGAAGCTCCAAAAGTGTATTTCACTCATTTCACTGATCTTTAAATTCTGAAAAGCAAACTAATTTTGAATATTGGAGATTTTCAATTAATGAACATTAGAATTACCAAAACCTGGCAGTATAGCTGTAGCTCAACCTGAAGATGCTTTTGTAAGATTAATTTCTTCTTTCTCATTCGAGAGACCAAATATTGCAAAGGCAGTGTGTGATCTTAAAGCCAGAAATGATTTAAAAGTATAATTAAAAACTGCCGGCTGTGGCCTGGGCATTATAGGTCGAAAGTCTTCAGCCCTTTCAGTGCACTGCCATTGTGTGAGTACAGTGGCTGGGCCTCAGATTGGGCTGGGACTCAGATACGCTGACCTAAAGTCAATGGATGTAATAATTTTTTTTTTATTCGTTCATGGGACGTGGGCGTCGCTGGCGAGGCCGGCATTTATTGCCCATCCCTAATTGCCCTTGAGAAGGTGGTGGTGAGCCGCCTTCTTCAACCGCTGCAGTCAGTGTGGTGAAGGTTCTCCCACAGTGCTGTTAGGAAGGGAGTTCCAGGATTTTGACCCAGCGACGATGAAGGAACGGCGATATATTTCCAAGTCGGGATGGTGTGTGACTTGGAGGGGAACGTGCAGGTGGTGTTGTTCCCATGTACCTGCTGCTCTTGTCCTTCTAGGTGGTAGAGGTCGCGGGTTTGGGAGGTGCTGTCGAAGAAGCCTTGGCGAGTTGCTGCAGTGCATCCTGTGGATGGTACACACTGCAGCCACTGTGCACCGGTGGTGAAGGGAATGAATGTTTAGGGTGGTGGATGGGGTGCCAATCAAGCGGGCTGCTTTGTCCTGGATGGAGTCGAGCTTCTTGAGTGTTGTTGGAGCTGCACTCATCCAGGCAAGTGGAGAGTATTCCATCACACACCTGGGAGAAACCAGGTAAAACCACCCAGCTTACTTACCCGGCGGGATTCCACCATTACGATTTTAACCTATGTCGTTCTTTACAATATGTATGCCGGGATCTGGTGATGTCATCAGCACCTGACAACAATTTTAACTCCTGCCTGAGCAGGAAAGCTGCTATGGCTTTCCCGCCATGCCAACCTGGGACAGAAGAGAAGCAGCCCCAGAAGAGGCTGAAAAGGTAAGTATTTCTTTCCTTTGTGGGGCCAGGAGAAACAGGAGTGCTCCTCTGAGTCCCAAAAGGAAAGCTCAAACCTCACTTGCCACAAACTCCGTGCCCCTTCCTAGACATGAGGCTCCCGCGAGATGGTCCCTTGTGTTGGTGGGCAGCCTCCAGTTGGAAAGTTGTCTGGCTGGATTTAAATGAGGCCCTGGAGTTAAAACAGCCCAGGCCTGATTTCAGTAGCAGCAGGTGAGTTTTCAACTCACCTCACCACCCACCCGCCCAAAACCTGCTCAAAGTGAAAATCGGGGTCATTGTTCGGGGGAAGAGCTTCAGCACTAGTTATATTTTAAGTACTGTGTATTAGGCTGGTTCAGAAACTATCGTGGCTCATTTATCTTTAAGCACATGCCTGATTGCAATTCTAGGCACATTCTTTGACTTGTGAGTTCACCATTACTGTCAGAGAAAATTGACATGGAGATTTCTGAATTGATCGCTCATCTCATTTGTGCTCATAGAATATTTTGCAGTATAGGATTAAGTCTCTTGCTCTTCAAAACAAGACTAATGGGCTTTTAAATGGCTTTTTAATTGAACTATGAAGCAAGCGTATAGAATAGCCCCAGAGACTTGCTGTCACATCCAATGAAAACTCACAAAGTAGGGTACGGTAATCTATAATTCCAAATTTAAAAATTGACTTATAACATCCTCTTTCAGCTTCAACTTCATTCGCAGCAGAACATCATGTGACCTTTTTAATCAATTTGTTGTGAAGTCTCTACACAGAATGCTCAGTGTCCTCGAAAACCTGTCATGTTTTAGTGCATCAACCATTGATTTAGTTGATTCATACGTCTAATTGCAAAAGTAATTTGGTGTTACTATTGATAGCTTGTTTTTTTGGAACTGGGCGTTTAGCCTGAATGCAGATAGGTTGAACATAGATCTTAGAGTAAAACAGAAATTTTCTCTATTATTCTGTTTTATTGCATGCCCCAGAAAACCAAGTCATTGAGACACATGGGCATCTAATCACTCAGCTTCAACACCACAAACAGTGATACGATTGTGTGAAAGCTGGCTTAATTGTTAAACAATAATCAATTCAAGTGATGACCGATCAGAAGCGTCTGCCCCACAATGCTCAGGAGCTCAGACAGTCTCGTCAGGACACAAAGCGACCCACCTCTCAGTCATTCAAACCAAGATGCAACAATGAGTGCAGAAGGCCAGTCATTGGTTGTGTCAGCTTCCCCCTTGATCTCCATTCTCTGACAGAGGCAGTGCCAGAGAGTTTCCTATGTTTCCCTGGAGGGCTGTTATCCCCATCAGAAAAGGACCGGCATCTAAAACAGCACAGTTGATCTCAATAGTGATGGATCAGAAGCTAAACAGTCAGCATTTTTGACAAATTGATTAAAATACAGTTTAAAAAAAAACGTGCAAGAAGTGATACCGAGTGATGCTATTTACATCTGGGAAGAGCCAAGAGCAGAAGTTACAAAAAGATGGAAATGCGCAAGACTGAAAGTTCAGCCCAATCAGACCTGACTGTCGTGAATCAAAGGTCTTGTGGGAGCTAAACAATAGAAGCCAAGCTGAAATTCTCCTAGTTTCTTGATGAGCGCACAGTCTGAGTTTTAGATCCAATGAGCCTAAGGCCTTTTGGAGTACTGAGCCCCAAAAGAACAGAACTCCCCTCAGCCAGTTCATTTGTCGAGGGCCTTCAAGATATGCAGAAGCTTCAACACACCTCTAATCAACCAGAGTGTGTGGGAAAAACCTATTTAGAAACAGACATAGACCGCGTCAGGAGTGAAGACACTGAACGAGGGGTCAGTACATTGGAAGAAATTGACAAAGTTCTACAGGACAGCCGCACTTACATGGAGCAGAAAACTTTAGACGATTCAGGTAAAAGAAGGCCACTGATTCCCATACTGCTAATGTCATCTCCAAGCAAAACTTTCTTAAAAAGCAGGTCTTCTTCTTTACCCAGCGATATTAATATGGTAAGTTTAAAATTCAAATTTAAGAGTTTATCATAGATATCAAATATTCTTACAAACAAGCGAGTCAATTGTAACTTGCCAAAATCAGTGTTAATGGGCAGGTAACAGCCTGAAAATGGGTCCGGTAGACTTACAGGGGCCTACCGCCAGGAGGCCAAAGCGCACACCTGCTTCAGGGGGTAGGCCCCTTTTAAGATGCAAACCGAGGTCCTATCACATATATAGGACCCCAATAGCCATTTTAGGTCAGAACTGGTCGGAGCAAGTGCAGGGCACTCCCTCTCCGCGATCGTGACTTGCTGCCATCCTGGCTCCATGATGTCCGATATTGCGCTGGCTTGAATCCAGCAAGCTGTATCAAGACACCCGTTTGGGATGAGCAGCTCGCCGATCTCCAGCTTAACAAGGCCCAGACGGGCTGTCGGCGCACTGCTCCGGTCACCTGCATCAGGAGTTAAAATCGACCCCTAGAGGGGTGAAATTCAACATTGGCGAGAGCGCAAAATGCACGGTAACGATTCAGGCGCTCGTTACACACCCCGTCTGATTTTCCTTTTCATTGTCTGAATGTTGAATGAATTCCAATGAAACAAGGCATGTCAACATTTAAAATGAAGGATAAATATATTTAAAGTATAAAGATTTTTGTTTGAAAAGATAAATAGTGGGAAAAGTTATATTTTCCCCAATACTAACAGTTGCATTCCATGATAGTACATTCCTTCCTCCTTTCTCCCCTGTCCCAAAAAAGGTTTATTAATCTAATTAATCCTGGCTATATTTCAATGTATAAATTTCTAGAGACATGCTCATTGTCTAGAAAGCTATTTTGTAATTCAGTGCTGTGATTTATTCAGCTATATTACAGCTGTAGATCCAATGAGCAAATTGCGTTTCTGCAAACCGCTTTAATTTTTTCATGTGAATATATTAATGATGTTTACTGATGCGGATGGATTTACTGAGGTTTTAGAAACATTTATCATTTTAATCCTTTATAAACCACCTTTTCAAAAAGTGTATGAATATCTTACTAAACCTTCACTATTTATTAATTTAATTTAAAAATTTTCCTTTAGGCCCCAGCTGCCAAAATGGAGATAATAAGGTATGTTGATCCATTGCTAATTTTAACACTTTCACACTAAAGCAGAGAAAAACAGTCAATTCCAATTGAAAATATTTGAAATTTCTTGATGGAATTATATTATAGTTGCAATGATGTTTAAGAAAGATGATAGGCTAAAAATTGTAATTTAAATTTTGGATTTCCTTTACTGCTGTTTTTATTATAAAGTCCCCAGACTGCACTGTTATATAATGTGACTCTCCAACTCCAGTTTCACTAACCTACAATTGAAGTTTCTAACTTAGAATATCATGGATGCCCACAGTTACTATACTCTCAAATCATATTTAGAAAATTATTTGTAATATCAGCTTTAATAACATTAGTTAACATTCAGCATATTGAACCTCCTTAACTTTGCACTTTGTTTCCTACAAAATGGTCCTTCATAGAGAACAGCAATCATATTTAGTGTCTGAGTATTTCTTTAGAGAAGGTGAACGAAGGGCACATGAGGTTTGAGAAACTTCTGTTACATAATTTCATACATTTGTTCTAAACATTTTTTGGACATGTGCATTGGGTCAAGCCCTTCAATTGTCTTGCAATTTCTATCTGATAGAAAAATACTTAATTTTTTAATTAAGCATTACCAAACAAATTCAATGTATTCAAAATGAGTATGTATGGTGGTTGATTTTCGTAAATTTAGATAACAAACATATTCCTTTTCAATTCTCATTTAAAAAAAAAATTAAACTAGACACAAACATCTAATTTAATGAAATGTAACACTAAACTTATTTATTCATAGGAAACAGCAACAAGTTCTTTAAAATGTTTCCAAATTATGTAATCACTTTGGCAATCACATAAGAGGTCGGTATTGATCTATTTAATGTACTATTTATGTATTATGCCCAATTTATTATGTCTAACGTAGAGATCTATGTAATAGAGACATATAGAGGCGCTACAGTTAATTGTCAAGATACTGGCTTTTAAAAAAATACATCAGTCCTTCACCACAATATACTATAAGCTGTTCTTTTCAAAAATCGTATGCTTCTTGTAGTTTACTTTGGGGGAACGAGGTTTTGGGAAGAACACATTCAGTATGATAATATAAGGTAAATCATGTACCTATTGTCTTTGTACTATGGTTTACACAGCAGAATATAATACGGATACATTGAATTTGTTTGGTAATGCTTAATTAAAAAATTAAGTATTTTTCTATCAGATAAAAATTGCAAGACAATTGAAGGGCTTGACCCAATGCACATTAAATTTATGTGTATGTATGGATAAAACTGATACAGTTTCAAATAACTCTCAGGTCCTATTGAACACCAGCAACCAAAAGAGACAGATATTGTAGATACATGTTGGAGATGTGGGTCTTGAGCAGGAAGAAGGTTGAAGCCTACATGTTGCGTGGGTTGTCTGTTCTGGAGAAGTGTACACCGGGAATTTCTTGGGAGCTGCTCCAGCTCCGCCGCCGTAACTTCCCCAGAAGTGCGCAGAAACTCTGTTTACATGCTCCTGGGATTGCCTACTTAGCACATACCAGAGATAGTAATCCAGAATATTTCTTTTCACATAATGTGTAGTTAAATGTATAGGAATATCAGCATTAGGAAAGAATTCCAATAAAGCATCTCCTCTGCAGCAGGGAACAAAAATGTTTCTTGATGAAGCAAAGTTAGAGATATTAGTTTGCAAAACACAGGGTCATCCAGGCCTATCAGGTAATATGGAGGCTTAGTGACAAGCTTCCAGAACAGGGGATTAGAGCAAATAGTTTATTTTTTAATGCAAGTGATAAGCATCTTGCAGAACACAGAATGAAACTGAAGTATTTTCTATAAGGAAGAAATAGCACAAACTGGCAAGAATAGTAATAGGGCATCACTTTTTTGGTGGGGGTGCAGTGTTGTTATATTAACACTACACACTAAACATTTATCTTTACCTGATGTTGTAATGTCAAAATCAGCACAATCAGCATAAATCTCTGTTTAAAAATAAAAATTAAAAATAAAACATTCAATTTGTGGTGTATAAGTTGCACTGAGTAAAGTTTAGTTGCTAATGTAGGCAAATAAAATGGTACATTATGAGCTACCAGTTCAGCGTTAACTGCTTGGTATGTCCTGAGATGGCAATTTATAAATACCTCAAAAGGCCTTAAAATTCCACATAGCGAATTGTACCGGATTTGCATCAGTGAGGCAGGACTTGCACCCACAGTACTGGCCCTGCCATAGTTTCCTGGGTCTACTCATCTAAATATCCATTGGCAATTTTCTAGAGCAAATTCCATGTAAAACGGGAGTACAGTGCTGGGGGTGCTTTGGAAATTAGAGTGCAGCCTTTAAAAAGTCATGTCTGGCTGATGATATTTGACTGAGGGAACAGCAGGTAAGGAGGAAAGTACTTGGTTTACTGAGTTGACCTTCAGGTAGCGGCACTGGATGGCTCATGTGTGATTTTGTCCCAACATTCAAGAATATCTACCATGGGAGGAACTGGCAGAAACAGGTGAAGAATGAAGAAGGCCATATTGAAGACTCTACAGCCCTCATCTGCAGCAACATCAGGGAAGCTTTTTTCTCACAAGCATCAACAGAGTGGGTGCCAGCGCAACTGGCCCTTATTTAATAATGGAAATTTTAAGGGGAGATTGCGGGAAGGGCCAAATCATGTTTGGAAGTCCGGTTGCATCATTTCTGGGGCAGAAAACCAGCGAAATGGCTTCCGACTGTTGCTGGCCAGGAAAAAAAGATATCACGATCTTAGGCCGCAGAAACACCAAAAATGTCATGGAATTTTAGGACTATAATGTTAAACATTAATATTCCCACAATACAGTGAACACTTTCCTTGCCTGATTTCAGACTCTGATCTTTGAAGACCTTGAAATAAGTTTTGACAATATCTGTTTGAATGCTGTACGCTGGTTCTAAGGAGACACTTAACTGCAATTATATTAAGTGGAACTAAAAGCTTTTTGAAGTATTCAATACAAAAATCAAATGATTTTCAGTGAAGGTTGCAAGTAAAATGCGATAGTTCTGTCAGTCTGAGTAATGCAATGCAATGATAATATAGAAATGTCCTTGACACATATGTAAGCATTGTGACAATCTGAGCAACAGAATGAAAAGTTTTAGCTGAAAAGCATTTAGATATGAAGTTACATAAGAAACAAATTGTGATCTTTGTAAGTTACGAATAAAACAGGCTTCTGGAAATGTTAAATCGCATCAACAAAATATGACGATTAAAGCGCAAAATCAAACCTTTTAGTAATTATATAGGATACTGCATGATTGAATTTAACCTACCATTAATGCAAACACAGGATAGGATCTTAATAAGTTCAATTATTTTCCCAAAAGTCTTTGCAAATCCTTAAGGAAATGGGAACTTTGCAGGCTGCCATATCTAGGTTCACAAGTAATAACAGCTGATTACTGCTAGCAAGGAGCTCATTTCCTGATGCTTAGATTACCAACATTTTCAGTGAGTTTCATAACATTCTTCAATGTCAACTGGAATTGCACATCTGAAACTTTAATTAGTTATCACTTCTGGTGCACACATAGTCACTTACCATAGATGAACCACATTGTAACTTTTGTACAGGATTTTCTAAATAAATCACTGCTATAGTAAACATCAGTTGAACTTTGCAAGACATTAGCTCAGTGCTTTGTTGCTTTGCATGCATTCTGTCACAGCAACAATTAGAGTATTGTGGCAATTTAGGATTTTTATAGAACTGATTTTCTCTCTCAACAGCTTCACAGCATTTCCTGTAAGTGGACCTTGTTCCTGACAATCTAGAAGCTGTACCTTTTCAGTAGTCTGTCATTGCAGAGTCACATGACCCATAGGATTAACTCTGTTTTTAACTCTTGAAGAACAGAACAGGAGCGATTTTCGATTTAGGCATATTGGCGGGGCGTCCGCTTTGCTTGCATGATGCAGTTGGTAGGGCACCTGATCAATGTTTGTGCTCAGGCCTTATTAACACTGAATCGACGATCTGCCAATGCTAATCAAGGTCCTTGTAGGCAGCTCGCTGATTTGGGGGGAGCCGATCCTGATGGGCCTGCAGCAGCACCTTAAAATGGAGGGGTGGAAGCATCGGAAGTGAAAGGGAGCAGCAGTTTACAGTGACAGAGAACATTTTTCTACGTCTGTGGCACCAAGGAGGTCAAATATTGGAAGCCTTTAAGGCTCAAAACATATAAACGACTGCAGTAAAAATGAATGCTGGAACTGCTTCCAGTTTTTCCTGACTGCAACTAAGGATCCCTTTAAATACTACTGGAAATAGCTGCCTTGTGATGGACTACCCATGATTTGTGGGCAGGTTGTGGAACTGGCAGCAGCAATGTAGGTAGAGACAAAAATGGCATTGGGGTGTTAACAACGTCATTTCACCCCGGTTTGCATATATTAATGAGACCCCCTGCCAATTTCCAACCGGAGCTCTGACCACTTGAATAATGGACCCCCCAAAAATTGGAATGGGAGGACAACCAATGGTAAGCCAGTGGGTCAATCCTCCATGTGATTTTAGTCCCATTACCGCCCTGGTTTTAGGCAGAAACAGTGTGGTAGCGAGAAAAAATTGTGTCCCCATATGTCTGACCTTTATCTTAAACTAATTTGTCTTCAATGGAAAAGAAAATTGGGTGCTGTGTAATTTTAATGTATGTAAACAATTTGGAGGAAGGAATTATAACAAATGTCTCCAAGTTTGCTGATGATTCCAAATTGGAAGGATTATAAATAGTGGGGAATAGGGGAACCACTTGTAGAGAGAACTGGACAGGTTGGGGTATTGGGTTGATAACATTCAACTGTTGACCGGAAGTCACCGGTTAACGGTTTTAGCTTAGTACACAGAGGAAGAGTCAATTCTCTCTTAATTCTCAATTCGCTTTATTAACGTTATTAGATCATGTACATACCGCTTATACGTCTGGTTAGATATAGGCATGTAGTTTACAGCAGGTTATACAGGTTTATACTCAAACTAGGATTTAAACGCACACCCACTAGGTTTCCTGAGTAATACTCCCCGAGTATTAGGCTTTAAACGCACACCCACTAGGTTTTCCTGACAACACTCCCAGAGTGGTCCCAGAATAGAAAGGATATTATATTACCCGGAAAGGAGAGACGCTGCTGGCCAGGCAATTCTCCCTCTTACTCCCGACGTCGTCTCCACGTCCTTGACGCAGTCTTTACGTCCCTGACGTAAGGTATTCACTTCCACGAGGGTTAGTCTCCAGAGTCTCCTTCACAAACAAAGACACAAACACACACCAACAAAAACACACACTGACTCTCTCTCTTGCTCACAAACAAACAAAGACACACACTGGGACCAAACCAGCAACTCTTCAGTTTTTATTCCCCAAGTCTGTCTTTTCGAACGATGCTGTCTTCTCCGGTTGGCTCAAAGTTGCTGGAGTGACCGATGTCATCCCCTGATTGGCTCTGTTCCAAGGGCCCAGGTAGCATCACCGTTCCTTTGTCTCTGTAAGAAGCGGAACGAATTCAAACCGGCTCTGGCCAGTTCAGACCAGTGACTGAACTCCAGGTCACCTCAGTTCAAAAGGTCAGTGTCTTTGTTAGCACTTCGAATTCAGCTCAGCAGTCTTCTGCAGCCTCTGGCCACCACAACACAAAAAGATTGAAAGTCATGAAGCTGGAAAAGGGAAACAAACAGTGGGAGCCCAAATAAATGGGAACAGTCTACAGGAAACAACAGGAGAGGGAACTGGTGGTTTTGTTGGAAAACACGCTTAAACCATCAGCCCAATGTGCAGCTGTTGTGAAAAAGGCAAACAGGATGTACAGCTTCAGAGATACAGCACAAGTCCCAGGAAGTAATAATTAGTATGTACAGAGCACTGATCTACCCCACCTTGAGTGTTGTGTGTAAGCACTGTATTTAATAGGGTGGTATGTCAGTAGAAAGAAGGGCAACTAATTTGTTAAATGGGATTGGGCGTCTATGGTATGAGTAAAGACTGTGGGGGCAATTTTCAACTTTGGCAGAGGTGGAAAACTGACGCTAAGGTAGTCAATGGAATGGAAACTTGAGCAGGGTGCAGAACGGGGCAGCCGATTCACTCTGGCCATGCCGAAGTTGAAAATTATCCCCCATGGATACTAGGAATGTTTACATTGGAAGAAAGGAAGCTTGCTGAGGTATTCAAGATGCTAAAAGAATAAATAACCTGGACTACCAGAGTAATGTTCAAAGTTACCACAAGCTCTAGGAGAAGGGGATATGGATTCAAGCTTAGATAAGAAAAGGTGAATAGACAGTTGAGATATAACTTGGTGAATATGTGGAATAGTTTACCCGGGGAGGCAACGTAATTGGAAGATGTAACAACTTTCAAGAGCACAATGGATATATTTTTGCCAGACAGAGCTATTATAAGATATTACAGATAAAGTGGGATAGGAAGTATTTGATCTTTGGTTCAATGGGTGAAAGTTGTCTTTGCCAGTCTTGGGGTTAAAAAAAAGTGGATATTGACACATTGAATATTTTTCAAAATATTGTATCCCAATTATCCACAAACTCTCAAGGACACATTATGATTGTCACGTTCCTGTTGTAATGGCTGGCTGGGAATGGAATCTGTTCTTTTTTGTTTCTGGGGTATCAAATTATGATTGGCAGCTCATCAGGGCAAGCTATAGTTAGAAAGCCCACTTGAAACAGCTTCAGAAAAATTAAATCCTACTTAGGATCAGCAATTTTCTGTGCAGAAAACCTTTTCTATTCATTCCAATGTAAAATATCATAACTAATGTCAATTCTATTTAATCAAATTCTACTTATGCACAACCTTTACAAACCATATTTTGAATCCATAATAATTTTAAGATTACATTTCATTTGCCCTTCTTCCAATAACTTGCTAACAAACCAATGGGCTCGATTTTCAGACCCCCGAGCCAGCGGGTTCGTGGCGGGGGGGCTCCAAAAATTGGGGATTCCCTGGGCGGGTCCGGAGCCCGGCTCCAACCCACCCACGTCCGGGTTATCCAGTGACGCGCTCACATGCGCACGCAGCCCCCGCATGCGGGGCTCCCGCCGGCAATTAAAGCCGGCAGGATGCCACTTAAAGTAATTATTTTGATACTTCAGGTCGTTAGCAGACCTGATTGACATGATATTTTAGGAGGGATGGGATTTTCATCTCAACTGAGACTGTTTCCCGTACTGGGGGAAACACTCCCAGTTGAAATGGATGTGTTGCAGTCATCAGCCTGTGGCAGCTGCAAAGGTCCATTTGACAGGTGGGGGGGGAGGCGGGGAGGGGAAAGACCCTCACTCATTGCAGGAGGCCACTCTGTCACTTTGGACAAAGTTTGGCCTCCACCACCCTCCTCCTAACAATAAAATTCACAAACTTGCACACTTACCCCGGTGTGCAGACACATTTACCTACCTTGCGGATCCCCTCAAACGTACATCTTCCGGATGGGGGCCGCCGTAGCTGCAGTCATGACCTCCTCGGAGGGCGAACAGCATCACCAGCCTCGCCGGCCACGCCGTCCACCTCTGACACGTGGAGCTCCACAACATAGTGCTGTGACACATCCACCTGCACAGCAGGAGGGAGGGCAACCGCAGAGAAAGATGCGTCGCAGAAGGCACTACCCTCACCACAGGGTCCACAGACATAGGCTCAGCTTCCTGGACCTCTCTGAGCAGCAGTGAACACGGAGGCTCAGAGTCACTCGACATGTAGTCGTGGACATCTGCAGCCTCCTTCATGCCGAGCTGCTCCCGGCTAGCCTGAGCACCATCTTCTTACCTGTTGCTGTCAAAGTCACCACTGCCCTCAACAACTTCTCCTCCGCATCCTTCCAAGGTGCCACCGGGGACATCGTCGACGTCTCTCAGTCGTCTGCACAAAAGAGCCCTGCAAATACACCTACACCCACTCTGCAGTGACACAATGGGTGGCATCAGTTGTGGGTCTTCATAGTGATCCTCAGGAAAGGGCATTATTGCACAAACCAGACAAGATTCGCAAAGGCGTGGCAGTAGTGGTGCCAATATAATATGTAATGTGAGTTGATCAGAAATCAAATATAAGTAAAAACCATGACAAACCCTCAAACACCCTTGTGCATCCTCTTCATGCTCATGACACGTTTGCCTTATGCTTCCTACTACACATATGTGATGCATGACCTGTGGCAGCAGCACAGGTAGTGGCAGGTTGAGAGAGGCTGACCGTGAAAGAGATGCATGAGAGGGTGAGTATGAGATAGAGCCATGAGATTGTATGAGGATTGGGTTGAGTGGTAGTGGTGGGATGAGTACTGGCGAGGTGAGTAAGTGCAGGTAAGATGAGGATGAGCTTTGAGTGGTTGTGAGGAGTGATGTGATAGAGTAGTGTTGGCAGTGCAGAAGGAGAAGTGGGGTGGGGGCGGTGATGTGGCAGACGGAGTGTAGGGGAATGAGTAAGTGTACTCACTTCGGCTGACCTACTTAGGTCATTGAAGCACCTTCTGCACTGTATGCAGGTGTGCGATATGTTGGTGGTGCAGGTGACCTCCTCTGCCACCTCAAGCCAGGCCTTCTTGGTGGCAGAGGCAGGCCATTTCCTCCCGCCCGCCGGGGAGAAGATCTCTGTCCTCCCCCTCCTCCTCACCCCATCCAATAAGACCTGGAGTGAGGCATCATTAAACCTGGGAGCAGCCTTCCCCCTGGGCTGCTCCATGCTGTAATTTTGCCTATTTTCTGCAGCATCAGTCAGTGGAGGACTGCCCCTTTAAATAGGGCTCCTCCAGCTGACAGCCTATGCTGTGCATGCACAGTCCGCCCGATGCGCAGCTTTCCAGCGCGAAACCCGGAAGCCAAGGTAAGTACCTTCAATCAAGCTGCGATTGCGTGCGGAGAATCCTGATTTCACTGGGCGCATTACCCACGCGCCCAGTCGACCCCCCGCTGCCAACCCGCCTCCCTCCTAATATCGAGCCCTATGAGTCGGTAGAATCTTCATGGCCACCACAATTGCGTGCGGAGCACCCCGATTTCACTGGGCGCGTTACCCAGTAGAATCTTCATGGCCACCAAGTCACATCTGTGAGACTTCTAATCAATTTTAATTAGTTAACCTTTTAGAAACCACAAAGTAATTGGCTGTTATTGTGTCAATTTTTATATTACTGGAGATATTAAAATATTAAAGTGCAGAAATTGCTATAGTTAGTATATGAAGATGATCTGCCTAACGGTTGAATATCACATTAAGTATTTGTGCGCTAATATCACCAGCAATAATTTCTAAGTTTTAATACTCAGTTTTCAAATGTTTTGCAGCAGAGCAGTCTTTTCATGTCTCTGTACAAAGCTCTACACTGCAATTATTGACACTCGTTCTGTATTTTTAAATGAGAACAGATTAGCAATAGCTTGTCTATGTATAATACAGGCATTAAACAGAGGACTAGGAACATGGAACATAGGAACAGAAGTAGGCCATTGAGCCCCAAAAGCCTGTTCTGCCATTCAATTAGATCATGGCTGATCTGTGACCTAACTCCATGTACCTTAAGAACATAAGAAATAGGAGCAGGAGTAGGCCATCCAGCCCCTCGAGCCTGCTCGGGCATTCAACAAGATCATGGCTGATCTTCTACCTGCACCATCCCCATATCCCTTGATGCCTTTAATATCTAGAAATCTATCGCTCTCTGTTTTGAATGTACTCAATGACTGAACCTCCACAGCCCTTTGGGGTAGAGAATTCCAAAGATTCACCATCCTCTGAGTGAAGAAATTTCTCCTCATCTCAGTCCTAAACGGCCTACCCTTTATTCTGAAATTGTGACCCCTGGTTCTAGATTCTCCAGCCAGGGGAAACATCCTCCTTGCTTCTACCCTGTTGAGCCCTTTAAGAATTTTGTATGTTTCAATGAGATCACCTCTCATTCTTCTAAACTCTAGAGAATACAGGCCCAGTCTACTCAATCTCTCCTCACACAACAATCCAGTCATCCCAGGAATCAGTCTGGTGAACCTTTGTTGCACTCCCTCTATGGCAAGTATATCCTTTCTTAGGTAAGGAGACCAAAATTGTACACAATACTCCAGGTGCGATCTCACCAAGACCCTATATAATTGCAGTAAGACATCTTTACTCCTGTACTCAAATCCTCTTGTAATAAAGGCCAACATACATTTGCCTTCCTAATTGCTTGCTGCACCTGCATGTTAGCTTTCAGTAACTCATGCACAAGGACACCCAGGTCCCTTTGAACATCAACATTTCCCAATATCTTACCATTTAAAAAATACTCTGCATTATTTTTCCTACCAAAGTGGATGGGGGGAAAATTGGATAAGGGTCCATTTCGGGCGGGGGTAGCACGATGCGCTAGTACCCCGCACCCGATGGACCCTACACAGGCAGGACGCAAGTTTCGACCCACCCAAGAACTTACCTGCAATCAGCCTTCCTTTCCAGGCCTTGCACATGGAATCAATGCATTTTGCACTTTCCATCACCAGAGGGAGCGCAATCTCTTAAAGGGAGGATGTTTCTTAGAAATCTCTTAAAGGTAGCTGGTACTTGTTATTTGCTGAAAATAACAGTCTACTGTCTGCACGGAGTCTGAACGGAGATCAGACATCACACACGTAAAACAGATGCAGGTCCCATCCCTATGTTTACACACTGATGAGTTATGTTAAAACATTGAATAAAGGTTGTGCACTACTAAATCCCATATCCTCCAATCTGCACGCCAGACCTCACCAATCTGCCGATCTGAGTTGGTACCAGGCCTGCGAGAGTGCATGCACCAAGGTTCTCTACTGATGCACTAGAGACCTTGGGTGCAAGAGGTGGACAGAAGGAGGGACATCCTTTTTCCGCAGGGGGGGTGGGACCAAGAGGCCCTTCAGACATATACTCAAAAGGAAGTTGGAGGCAGCGGGGGATGAAGTCAATGCCAGACGCACAGCATCATGAACATGGATGCAGTGCAGGAAGAAGTTCAATGCTTTGACATGAGTGGTCAAGGTGAGTGAGGTCAACTGTCAAGTAGCATCTCCTACCAACAGCACCACACACTACACCCCCCATCCCCCACATACCAATAAACTCTTTCCATCAGTACTCAACTCTTCCAATCAGATGCTTCCTCTCACCTTTACACATTACCACTGTTTCAAGCCGTCCACCCACAACTCACAGGCCACACACACACTGGCAGCTATTCAACTATGACAGGCACATCACCCAGGCACACGTCCCGCTTTCTTGCAGGAGGAGGTGGCGCATATCAAGAGGCAGCAAGTGGCAGTGGCATTTAGCCCCTCGAGCCTGTTCCACCATTCAATGAGATCAGGTGGACCTGTGACCTAATTCCATATACCCGCCTAAGCCCCATATCCCTTAATATCCTTGGTTAACAATTTCAGATTTAACATTCACAATTGAGCTAGCATCAACTGCTGTCTGCAGAAGAGCGTTCCAAACATCTCCCACCCTTTGTGTGTAGAAGCATTTCCTAACTTAGCTCCTGCACGTTCTGGCTCCAAATGTTAGGCTATGTCCCCACGTCCTAGTATTCAAGTCTAGGAGACCTCCAAAAACAGTTACAAATGTCTCGGCAGCCAGAAGCAATAATCCAGCCACTAACCTGTAAATCCTGCATGGTCCCTTTAAATAGCACCGGTTGGGGGGGGGGGGGGGGGGTCCTCCAGGCACTCTAAGACATGTTCAGATGGTCGGGGTTAAGACTGTGCGTTGAGTTGTGCGTTAAGTCCCAAAATGGTGTCTATCACTTTAAATCAGCATTGCACACTGATTGAAGCCATTTCTCCCTACTTTACATGATTCCAGCATTCATTATCTGGTGCCATCTTGGATGTCGGAGGGGCCATGTAGCGCCAAAACAACGGGTGCTACACAGCCCAATTTAGCGCCCGATAACTTCACATTTTTCCACATTTGCCATGTTCTTGCCCACTCACTTTGCCTGTCTATATCCCCTCGAAGCCTCTTTGCATCCTCCTCATAACTTACATTCCCACCAAGTTTTGTATCATCAGCAAACTTGGAAATATTACATTTGATCCCCTCATCCAAATCATTGATATAGATCGTGAATAGCTAGGGCCCAAACACCGATCCCTGCAGTACCACACTAGTCACAGTCTGCCAACCTGAAAAAGTCCAGTTTATTCCTACTCTCTGTTTTCTGTCTGTTAGCTAATTCTCAATTCATGCCAGTATATTACCCCCAATTCCATGTGTTCTAACTTTGTTCACCAACCTCCTGTGTGGGACCTTATCGAAAGCCTTCTAAAAATCCAAATACAGCACATCCACTGGTTCCCCCTTATCTATTCTACTAGTTACATCCTCAAAGAACTCCAATAGGTTTGTCAAACATGATTTCCCTTTCATAAATCGATGTTGATTCTGCCAAATCCTATTATTATTTTCTAAGTGTCCTGTTATCACATCCTTAATAATAGATTCTAGCATTTTCCCTGCTACTGATGTCAGGTTAACAGGTCTGTAGTTCCCTGTTTCCTCTCTCCCTCCTTTCTTAAATAGTCGGGTTACATTTGCTACCCTCCAAACTGCAGGAACCGTTCCAGGATCTATAGAATTTTGGAAGATGACAATCAATGCATCCACTATCTTTATAGCCACCTCTTTCAAAACCCTGGGATGTAGATCATCAGGCCCTTAGGATTTATCGACTTTCAGTCCCATTAATTTCTCTCGTACTATTTTATTTTACTAATTCTAATTTCCTTCAGTTCCTCATCTTGCCAGACCCTTGGTTCTCTAATATTTCTGGGAGGTTTTTTGTGTCTTCTTCTGTGAAGACAACACAAAGTATTTGTTTAATTTCTCTGCCATTTTCTTATTCCCCATTATAAATTCTCCCATCTCTGTAAGGGACCCACATTTTCCTTCGCCAGTCTTTTCCTTTTTACATACGTATAGAAGCTTTTACAGTCCGTTTTTATGTTTCTCGCTAGTTTACTCTTATATTCTATTTCCCCTTTCTTTATCAATTTCTTGGTCCTCCTTTGCTGAATTCTAAAATGCTCCCAATCTTCAGGCTTACTGCTTTTTCTGGCAACTTTATATGCCTCTTTCTTTGATTTAATACTATCTTTAATTAACATATTTAATACTATCTTTAATTAACTATCTTTGGTTAACAAAAACCTATCAATCTCAGATTTAAAATTAACAGTTGAGCTAACATCAACTGTTTGCGGAAGAGAGTTTGAAATGTCTACCACCCTTTACGTGTAGAAGTGTTTCCTAACTTCACTCCTGAAAGTCCCGGCTCTAATTTTTAGTCCATGTTCCCTAGTCCTAGACTCCCCAACCAGCAGAAATAGTTTCTCTCTACCTACCCTACCAGTTCCCCTTAATATCTTGAAAACTTTGATCAAATCACCACTTAATCTTCTAAATTCCAGGGAATATAACCGCAGTTTGGGTAATCTCTCCTCATAGTTTAGCCATTGGAGTCCAGGTATCATTCTAGTAAATCTACACTGCACTCCCTCCAAGGCCAATATATACTCCCTAAGGTGCGGTGCCCAGAAAATAACCACAGTACTCCAGGTGTGGTCTAACCAGGGCTTTGTATAGCTGTATACCTTCTATAGTATAACTTCTACCCCCTTGTATTCTAGTCCTCTAGATAGCCTTTTTGATTATTTTCTGTACCTGTCTATGGCATTTTAATGATCTAAGTACATGGACCCCTAAGTCTCTTTGGACATCCACTGATTCAAGCTTTTCATCATTTAGAAAGTACTCTGATCTTTCCTTTTTAGGTCCAAAGTGGATGACCTCACATTACGTTGAAATTTATTTGCCACAGTTTTGCCCATTCACCTAATCTATTAATATCTCTCTGTAATTTTATGCTTCCATCTACACTGCTTACAATGCTACCTATCTTTGTGTCATCAGCAAATGTGGATATGTGCCTCTCTATCCCGTCATCTAAGTTGTTGATAAATATAGTGAATAGTTGAGGCCCTACCACTAGTCACATCCTGCCAATTTGAGAACCTGCCCATTATCCCTATTCTCTGTCTCCTGCCGCTCAGCCAATTTCCTAACCAGGTCAATAACTTGCCCTCAATTCCATGAGCTTCAATTTTAGCTAACAGTCTCTTATGAGGGACTTTATCAAATGCCTTCTGGAAGTCCATATAAACAACATCCATAGACATTTATCTGTCCACTCTTCAAAAGCCACCTCTTCAAAAAATTCAATCCCGTTCGTCAAGCATGACCTACTCTTTACAAATCCATGCTTGTACTCTCTGATCAGCTGAAAATTTTCAAGGTGTTCAGTCACTCTATCCTTAATTATAGACTAGTAATTTCCCAACAACAATGTTAGGCTAACTGGTCTATAATTCCCTGGTTTCTCTCACTCACCTTTCTTAAATAGCGGAGTGACATGTGCAATTTTCCAATCTAAAGGAATAGTTCCTGAATCGAGAGAACTTTGGAAAATTATAGTTAGGGCATCTGCAATGTTCTCACCTACTTCCTTTAAAACCCTGGGATGGAAACCATCTAGTCCTGGGGATTTGTCACACTTTAGTGCCCTTATTATCTTCATTACTGTTAATTTGCTTACGTTAATTATGGTGTTCTTTGTATCTCTCCCAGTCATGAGGATCTGTGCTATTTTCTCCTTTTTTGTATGCTTTTTCTTTTAGTTTTATGTTGTCCCTTACCTCTTTTGTCATCCATGGCTGTTTTCTTTTGGCAAGTGGAGCTCTTGCCCCTTAGGGGTATAAACTGGTTCTGTATCATGTTAAATTCTTTTTGAACACATCCCACTGATCTTCTGTTGTTTTAACCATTAACAGATTTGGCCAGTTTATTGTGGACAGTCTCTGTCTCATCCCGTTGAAGTCAGCCTTACCTAAATTTAGAATCTTAGCAGCTGATACGGGTTTCTCCCTTTCAAACACAACTTGAACTCGATTATATTATGATCACTATTAGATAAATATTCACGCACCGTTAGGCTGTTAACTAAATCTGGCTCATTACTCATTATTAAATCTAATATGGCCTGTCCCCTTTTTGATTCCAGGACGTATTATTGCAGAAAGCTGTCCTGAACAGACTCAAGAAATTCGCTATTTTTCTGATATGAGCTAATCTGCTTATCCCAATCAATATGAAAGTTAAAATCCCTCATTAAATCCACTCTGCCTTTGCTACATGCTTGTCTAATCTCTGCATTTATACATTCTGCCACTTCATAGCTGCTACCAGGGGGCCTATACACAACTCCCATTACAGTCTTAAATCTTAATTCTACCCATAAAGTCTCCACTGCCTGCTTACCTCTCATTATATCCTCTCTTATCATTGAAGTGATTTCATCCTTAATCACTAAGGTTACTCCTCCCCCTCCAGCAGTTGCCCTATCCTTCCTATTGACCTTATAACCTGGTGTAATCAGTTCCCAGTCCTGACCATCTTGCAGCCATGTCTCAGTAATGGCTACCATGTCGTACCCTCTAAGTTGAATTTGCGCCTGTAATTCATTGCATTTGTTCCTTATACTCCATGCGTTTGTATAAAGAAAGCTTATTTGGGCCACACACCCTAACCTGTCCTTCTGCTCTAATGTTGTTTTTCTCACACATTTCTTATTTCTCTCTCCTAATTTAATTACTTTACATCTTTTAGTTGTCCCTTTACCTTTAGTGTCTACCAGGAATTAGAATCAATATGGGTGGAAATTAGAAATAACAAGGGGCAGAAAACACTGGTGGGAGTAGTTTATAGGCCCCCTAATAGTAACAAAACAGTTGGACAGAGTATTAATCATGAAATAATGGGAGCTTGTAACAAAGGAAATGCAGTCATCATGGGGGACTTTAATCTGCATATAGACTGAGCAAATCAAATTGGCAAAGGTAGTTTGGAAGACGAGTTCATGGAATGTATTTGAGACGGTTTCCTAGAGCAATACGTCATGGAACCAACCAGGGAACAGGTTATTTTAGATCTTGTATTATGTAATGAGATAATTAGTAATCTCACAGTTAACAAACCTCTGGGTAAGAATGATCATAATATGATAGAATTTCACATTGAGTTTGAAAGTAACATATTTAAGTCAGAAACTAGAGTCTTAAACTTAAATAAAGCCAATTACATAGGTATGAGGGGTGAGTTGTCAAAGGTAGGTTGGGAAATTAAATTAAAGGGCTTGACAGTTGAAAAGCAATGGCAAATATTTAAAGAAATATTTCAATATTCTCAACAAGTATACATTCCATTGAGAAATAACAACTCCATGGGAAAAGTGATCCATCTGTGGCTAACTAAAGAAGTTAAGGAGAGTATTAGATTGAAAGAGGAGGCCTATAATGTTGCCAAGAAGAAAAATAAGCCTGGGGATTGGGAGAATTTTTGAAACCAACAAAGGACGACCAAAAAATTGATAAAAAGAGAGAAAATAGGATATGAAAGTTAACTAGCAAGAAATATAAAAACGGATTGTAAGAGCTTCTATAAGTATGTAAAAAGGAAGAGAGTAGCAAAAGTAAGCATTGGTCCCTTACAGGCTGAGACAGGAGAAATTATAATGGGAAATCAGGAAATGGCAGATGCATTAAACAAATATTTTGTATCTGTGTTCACAGTAGAAGACACAAAAAGCATACAAAAAATAGTGGGGAGCCAAGGGGTAAATGAGAGTGAGGAACTTAAAACAATTAAAATCACTAGAGAAAAAGTACTGGACAAACTATTGGGACTAAAAGCCGACAAATCCCCTGGACCTGATGGCCTACATCCTAGGATTCTAAAAGAGGTGGCTGCAGAGATGGTGGATGCTTTGGTTATGATCTTCCAAAATTCTCTAGGTTCTGGAACGGTCCCAGTGGACTGGAAGGTAACAAATGTTACCCCGCTATTCAAGAAGGGAGGGAGAGAGAAAACAAGGAACTACGGGCCAGTTAGCCTGACATCGGTTGTCGGGAAAATGCTGGAATCCATTATTAAGGAAGTGGTAACAGGGCACTTAGAAAATCATAATATGATTAGGCAGAGTCAACATGGTTTTATGAAAGGGAAATCGTGTTTGACAAATTTATTAGAGCTTTTTGAGGATGTAACTAGCAGAGTAGATAAAGGGGAACCAGTGGATGTAGTATGTTTGGATTTTCAAAAGGCACTCGATAAGGTGCCACATAAAAGGTTGTTACACAAGGTAAGGGCTCATGGGGCTGGGGGTAATATATTAGCATGGATAGATGATTGGTTAAAGGACAGAAAACAGAGAGTAGGGATAAACGGGTCATTCTCAGGTTGGCAGGCTGTAACTAGTGGGGTGCCGTAAGGATTGGTGCGTGGGCCTCAGCTATTTACAATCTATATTAATGACTTAGATGAAGGAACCGAGTGTAATGTATCCAAGTTTGCTGATGATACAAAGCTAGGTGGGAAAGTAAGCTGTGAGGAGGACACAAAGAGTCTACAAAGGGATAGAGACAGATTAAGTGAGTGGACAAGCAGGTGGCAGATGGAGCATAATGTGGGGAAATGTGAGGTTATTCACTTTGGTAGGAAGAATAGAAAAACAGAATATTTTTTAAATGTTGAGAAACTATTAAATGTTGGTGTTCAGAGATACTTGGGTGTCCTCGTACAAAAAACACAAAAAGCTAAGATGCAGGTACAGCAGGCAATTAGGAAAGCAAATGGCATGTTGGCCTTTATTGCAAGGGGGTTGGAGTACAAGAGTAAGGAAGTCTTACTACAGTTGTACAGGGCTTTAGTGAGACCTCACCTGGAGTACTGCGTACAGTTTTGGTCTCCTTATCTATGGATGGATATACTTGCCTTGGAGACGGTGCAGTGAAGGATTAATAGATTCATTCCTGGGATGAGAGGGTTGTCCTATGAAGAGAGGTTGAGTAGAATGGGCCTATACTCTCTGGAGTTTAGAAGAATGAGAGGTGATCTCATTGAAACATATAAGATTATGAGGGGGCTTGACAGGGTATGTGCTGAGAGGTTGTTTCCCCTGGCGGGAGAGTCTAGAACTAGGGGGCATAGTCGCAGGATAAGGGGTCGGCCATTCAAGACTGAGATGAGGAGAAATTTCTTCACGCAGAATCTTTGGAATTCTCTACTCCAGGGGGCTGTGGATGCTGAGTCATTGAATATATTCAAGGCCGAGATGGATAGATTTTTGTACTCTAGGGAAATCAAGGAATATGGGGATCAGGTAGGAAAGTGGAGTTGAGGTCGAAGATCAGCCATGATCTGACTGAATGGCGGAGCAGGCTCAAGAGGCCGAATGACCTACTCCTACTTCTTATGTTCTAAAACATAATTTCTGACTATCACTCCACTCTCTTCCTTTTCATTTGTTTTAAAATTATTATTTATACTACCTTTTCCACCTGAGCCCTCCACCCCTCCCCCCACCATTTAACAGTTTAACATTCTTGTGATCGCCCTTTTCATCCTTTGCACTAGGACCCTGGTCCCAGCCCAGTTCTGGTGGAGCCCGTCCCAACGGTACAGTTCCTTCCTGTCCCAATACTGGTGCCAGTGTCTCATGAAATGGAACCCCTCCTTCCCATACCACTCCTTCAGCCACGTGTTCACTTCCCTAATCTGCTTATCCCTATGCCAATTTGCACTTGGCTTGGGTAATAATCCAGAGATTATAACCCTTGAGGTCCTGTTTTTTAATTTAGCTCCTGGTACTCTACAACACTGGCATCTACCCGACAATGTGGAAAATTGCCCAGGTATGTCCTGTCCACAAAAAGCAGGACAAATCCAATCCAGTCAATTACCGCCCCAGTCTACTCTCAATCATCAGCAAAGTGATGGAAGGTGTCGTCGACAGTGCTATCAAGCGACACTTACTCACCAATAACCTGCTCACCGATGCTCAGTTTGGGTTCTGCCAGGGCCATTTGACTCCAGACCTCATTACAGCCTTGGTCCAAACATGGACAAAAGAGCTGAATTCCAGAGGTGAGGTGAGAATGACTGCCCTTGACATCAAGGCAGCATTTGACCGAGTGTGGCACTAAGGAGCCCTAGTAAAATTGAAGTCAATGGGAATCAGGGGGAAAACTCTCCAGTGGCTGGAGTCATACCTAGCACAAAGGAAGATGGTAGTGGTTGTTGGAGGCCAATCATCTCAGCCCCAGGACATTGCTGCAGGAGTTCCTCAGGGCAGTGCACGAGGCCCAACCATCTTCAGCTGCTTCATCAATGACCTTCCCTCCTTCATAAGGTCAGAAATGGGGATGTTCGCTGATGATTGCACAGTGTTCAGTTCCATTCGCAACCCCTCAAATAATGAAGCAGTCCGAGCCCGCATGCAGCAAGACCTGGACAACATCCAGGCTTGGGCTCATAAGTGGCAAGTAACATTTGCGCCAGACAAGTGCCAGCCAATGACCATCTCCAACAAGAGAGAGTCTAACCACCTCCCTTTGACATTCAACGGCATTACCATCGCCGAATCCCCCACCATCAACATCCTGGGGGTCACCGTTGACCAGAAACTTAACTGGACCAGCCATATAAATACTGTGGCTATGAGAGCAGGTCAGAGGCTGGGTATTCTGTGGTGAGTGACTCACTTCCTGACTCCCCAAAGCCTTTCCACCATCTACAAGGCACAAGTCAGGAGTGTGATGGAATACTCTCCACTTGCCTGGATGACTGCAGCTCCAACAACACTCAAGAAGCTCAACACCATCCAGGACAAAGCAGCCCGCTTGATTGGCACCCCATCCACCACCCTAAACATTCACTCCCTTCACCACCGGCGCACAGTGGCTACAGTGTGTACCATCCACAGGATGCACTGCAGCAACTCGCCAAGACTTCTTTGACAGCACCTCCAAAACCTGCGACCTCTACCACCTAGAAGGACAAGGGCAGCAGGCACATGGGAACAATACCACCTGCACGTTCCCCTCCAAGTCACACACCATCCCAACTTGGAAATATATCGCCGTTCCTTCATCGTCGCTGGGTCAAAATCCTGGAACTCCCTTCCTAACACCACTGTGGGAGAACCTTCACCACACAGACTGCAGCGGTTCACCACCACCTTCTCAAGGGCAATTAGGGATGGGCAATAAATGCCGGCCTCACCAGCGACGCCTACATCCCATGAACGAATTAAAGAAAAACTCTCTAAACAGGACCTTCTGCCTACTCTTTCCTATGTTGTTGGTCCCAACATGGACCACAACAACTGGATCTTCCCTCTCCCTCTCCAATATCCTTTCAGGCCGGTTCGAGATAATCCTCACCCCGGCACCAGGTAGGCAACATACCATGTGGAGCTCTCCATCCTGCTTACAAATCATCTTTTGTGAGGCTGTTAAGGTTTTAGAAGCAAAAGTGGGAGTAAATATCTGCAATTATCATCCAACCACTAATTTATTGCTTTTCGCACCTTAATTTGCAACTGGGACTGCGTTAAGCAACCCAATATAGTACCAGATACAACCATGCAAATTAAACAAAAAATTAATTATTCGATTTTTGGTGGTGAGTCAGACTTAATTTCACTGGTGGCAAAAAGAATTTATGAAAAAGAAGAAGGTAATTATAGCCTCAAAATGAAAGCACTTAAACCAGGTAGGTGTTCATCAAAATGCCTGGGCAAAAATTGCCCAAAAAACTAAATAAAAATTACAACACTAAGAATGATTGAGCTGCAGGATACATCTTAATAAATGGGAAGCAACGGAGAATGCAGTACAGAAAAACATGGAACTATGTCATCCGAAAAAATTATGTTCCCTGGCAGCAAGAAAACTTTCCCATTTAAATCTCTTTGGTGCTTTAAATACATTGATTTCTTCAGTTTTAATAAAATTCTCAGACATTTTTCAATGCTATTTTCACAGAACAAACACACAACAAACACTGCTCATCAAATCTTTTAACTGAATTATTTTGGCAGTTACATTTTGGCAACTCAGATGTATGTAATTAAAGGTATATTAGGAAATAGGAAGACAGGAGACAACTAATGACCAAAAAGCTTCAGGATCAATTTTTAGAGCAAAAGGCCATATGCTGCATTTCAGTTTGGTTTAAATGCTGAGATTTCATTGTTTCTCTCTCACAATCCATACAACATGGCTGGGGAGTCCAGAACCAGGGGTCACAGTCTCAGGATACGGGGTATGCCATTTAGAACCGAGATGAGGAGAAATTTCTTCACTCAGAGGGTGGTGAACCTGTGGAGGCCAAGTCATTAGATGTATTCAAGAAGGAGATAGATATATTTCTTAATGCTAAAGGGATCAAGGGATATTGGAAAAAGCGGGAACAGGGTACTGATGATCAGCCATGATCATTTTGAATGGCGGAGCAGGCCCGAAGGGCCGAATGGCCTACTCTTGCTCCTATTTTCTATGTTTCTATGTAAACCCTGTTGTAATGTGATCTCTTATTACTATACTCTGTGCATTTCTAACTTGAACTAAAGTGGTAAAGATTGGATTAGTGATGCACTAATCTTTCAGATTAACGCCCCAGCGTTTTAATTCTAGCTCCAACTCTTAGCACTCTACTTTGTTATTTCTAACCTGATTCTAGTGTCACTAACCTTGACTTTGCTATTGCTCATGCTTCAGTCCATGCTACTGTCTGTAGGGACCAAGGAGAAGTATGAATGTCAATATACATTAAAATTTTCTGGCCCGTTGCTGGTCCCACTGTCCCCCACTGCTGGTTGCATCTCAACATGGTCGATCAACATGATACTCTCCTCTGTTGTCCAGCTCAATGGGACTGCCCTTGCTTGGTTCCTCTCTTATCTAGCCAATTGTAGCCAAAGCATGTCCAGCAATGGCCTCTTTTGTCACCCCCTTACAGTTACCTCTGTGGTCCCCAAGATCTATCCTTGGCCTCCTCTTCTTCCTTATCTACATGTTGTCCCTTGGAGAAATCATCCACAGACTTGGGGTCAGCTTCCACACTGTATGGCTTCATGGCTAATTTTCTTTTGGCTATACGGCTAATTATCTTCTAAGCTTGTTAGTTTTAATATAGATATAGGCAGATGACACCCAGCTCTACCTCTCCACCAGTTCGCTTGACCCTTTCACTGCCTCAGTGCCGTCGGACTGCTTATCCAACATCGAGTATTAGAAGAGCAGTAATTTCCTCCGGCTAAGCATTGGGAAGGCTGAAACCATCATCTTCAGCCCCCACCACAAATTCTGTTTCCTCGTCATTGACTCCATTCCCCTCCATAAGCACTGCCTCACTTTGACCTTGAGCTGAGCTTCCAAACTCACATCCTCTCCACCATAAAGACCTCCTACTTCCACCTTCATTACATTGCCTGCCTCCACCCTACTTTGGCCCATCTGCCACCGAAACCTTCATCCATGTCTCTCTCATCTCCAGACCTGAGTATTCCAATGTTCTCTTGATAGGCCTCCCTTCCTACCCTCTCTATAAACTTCAGCTCATCCAAAATTCTGCTGCCTATATCCTATCCTCCACCAAGTCTTGTTCATCCAACACCCCAGTCCTCGCTGATCTATATTGGCTCATGGTCCCCCAACACCTCAAATTTAAAATTCTCATCCTTATGTTTAAGTCCCTCCATGGCCCCCTCTCCCCCACCCCGGTGGATTTTCAGCCCCTTTACTGTTTTACTGCAAATATTGTTTGACAAAGCTTTATTGTTTAGAAAGAAAGATCTTGCATTTATATAGTGCCTTTCATGGCCTCAGGACACCCCAAAGCACTTTACAGCCAACAAAGTAATTTTGAAGTGTAGTCACTGCTGTAATGTTGGGAAACAAAGCAGCTACCTTGCGCTCAGCAAGGTCCCACAGATCAAGTCAAAATATATTATCATCGCATCACATGCTTGTGATATTATGAAAAAATGGAACATGGTTCTTCTCCCTCCCAAATAAAAGATGTTCGCAAATCACATTTTGACATGAAGACAGCTTTGAAAATTGGCCCTATAGTTTTGGAATAAGACACACTAAAAACAGTTCACAGAATTGGGGGAAAGTGCATGATGTCAAGAATTATCTCCAGGCTGCTCTTGACTAACTGAGAACTGCATCGATGGAGACAGCATGGTTCCAGCCACACAAGAAACCACCCTCTTAGTACAGGAGATGCATGGAATTCCTAAAGATATGCTTGCAGCTGAGAATATATTGACAAGTAATTTTCTGTCCAGGTTGATGGAAGGAACTCCAAATGGTGCTGCATATATACTTCAAGTTGTTATAGTGTTTGAAACCACATTGACTATTCTAAACTTTTTCTAAGGTTGTTCTCCTTAGAGCAGAGAAGGTTAAGAGATTTGATAGAGGTGTTCAAAATCATGAACGATTTTGATGGAGTAAATAGGAGAAACTGTATCTGGTAACCAGAGGACACAGATTTAAGATGATTAGCAAAAGAACCAGAGGCGACATGAGGAAACATTTTTTTATGCAGCGAGTTGTTATGGTATGGAATGCAGTGCCTGAAAGGGTAGTGGAAGCAGATTCAATAGTAACTTTCAAAAGGGAATTGGATAAATACTTGAAGGGAAAAAAATTACAGGGCAATGGGGAAAGAGCAGGGGAGTGGAACTAATTGGATAGCTCTTTCAAAGAGCCGGCACAGGCACGATGGGCCGAATGGCCTCCTTCTGTGCTGTACCCACTATGATACTATGATACATCACTCTAACATCGCACAATGTAGAAGCATGACACTTTCTTCTACTATATAGACAACTAATAATTACTTCAAGTAAAAGAAAAGCAGCTAAATGGCATGTCATTAGCACGAATTGTTTCAGTTTGCAGACAATGATGAAAGAGACAATTCATTGAAATGTAAAAATTCTAGAATAAAAGAACTTACTATCTTGAAGATGTTACAATGAAAGACTTAAGTTCAGTCAAGATCTTTCCAATTATGAAATGCACATCAAATTCAGGAGATAACAAATTAAAATACACCAGCATATGGAATAAACACCGATGCTGCAGTACAAAATGTACATTGTTGCAGGAGCAATTTAATCTTGAGTATTCTCCTGGATTCTGATGTATATCATGGTTATACTGTTACCTCCTAAACTTCAAAACATTGTTTAATGTGGAAATATTAATGGGAGTTGAAATTTACTACCAGTGAAGCTGCAGAAAAGGGCATGGTGGTGATGACATGTTCCGAGGGTAGATTTTCCAATATGGGGGCAGTTAACTCCTGAGCGGTTAGAAATGGGTGCAAAGCTCGTCAGCAATGAAATGGGTTGTTTAAGGATCATTCACTGAATCTTATTACTATATCCTTTAAATGAACTTGCATCTACAAGTCATTCCCCAACAACCCTGGATGCTCAGGGGCGAACTTGCCAAGACTCCATGTCACTGGTGGAGCCTCAAACGCATCAGGCAACTTTTCAAAAAAAATCACAGCTACTTTGTCTGTGCTTTTCCATCCATTCACATTAATGGACAAAAATTGCAGGCAGTGTACTCAGGATTTTCCAATACATTCCCAGCTGTGTATGAGGCCCCACCAGTGACGTGGAGCCTTGGAAAGTTCTGCATCCAGATTTTATGAGTGTGGGCATCGCTCACTGTCCCGCATCATGAAATAATGTGGATGACAAAATGATGCCTTCTGCCCTAATTTCCATAATAAAGCTCCTGTCTGTTTCAGGTGGGAGCTTTCTGTCCCTGTTGTTCTGGCCCCATACTCAGCGCAAAGTGCAGGATAAACCCAATTGGAAAATCTAGGCTCTTGAGTTCAGGGTTGATGACATAGGTGCATCCACTGGGAGGGGGGTTGAGGGGGTGTGCTGCCCCAATTTTTTTTTTTAAGTGGGCTATGTCCTGCTCTTCCTCCACTTCAAATTCCAGAATTTACCCTCCTCCAACTCCCTATATATGGTTGCACCCCTAGCTGATGGAAAGAATGTTTTTAATAACTAACCATAATTAGTTTTGTGTGACCTATAATTGGTTTATTCTCGTATGATCAGATTCAGTCTTCTGTGGTTCATACCATACAACTAATAATACTTCTACCTCCTAACCACCAGCTATTGACTTATCTCTCCTACTCGTTTCAACCCAATTTGGTGTCCTGAAGTGTAGAGTTTGGCCTTTCACCTGATTTTAAGTTTCACCACTTGTAAGAATGTCAGCTGACTATAGTATACTTTAGAGAAAAGTTACTGTATTAATGTGTAATTATGATACATATATGGAAGAGAGACTTGACAAAGCAATGACAATGATATATTTTATTTCAGTTCTTCACAACAACAGAATGAGCAGCGGCAGAAGCACCACCTGGAGCTGCAGCAGTCAGAATGTGACACAACTTGCCAGTACCTGGAGACAGAGCTGCAGTGCGCACACGAGGAGCTGAAAAAACTGACAGGAAAATTACGATGGTTCATTTTCAGAGAAACTAGTTCTGGAAGCAAAATTAACGATTTGATTAGACTTCAAAACACGTTTTTTGTTCTTTAATATATGTAAAATACTCCAATTAATTGTTTGCCATTTATCACTCAGAGCAAAACAAAATGGGATTGTTTCCCAAAAGAGCAGTGACCAAGATTTCATTTTAACTAATTTTGTAACAATTTGTTGCTTACATTTCAATGTTTAACTTGTTTAAGGAGGGACTATTATGTGTCTGTAGGTGACTGGATGTCACTGTGACAGTGTTATTCTGTGGTGAGGGCAATAGCCTTCTGAGTCTTAAGCTGATGTAATTTGTCCCCAATTTTTAACTTTCATTGGCATTAATTTTGTTTCACTGGGACCACGATAGCAAACACTGGCCTAGAAATTAGTTCATGCTGGCCTGCCGACAGGAACTGGGTACAGGAAATGATCCCTGGGCTGGAATGGGTAAGCCCAAGGCACACCCGATATTGGGGAGGTGATTGGGAGGTGGGAAGCGATCGGGAGTGGGGGCAGGGGGGGGAGGGTTCAAGAGGGAGAGGAAATGATCAGGAGGGGTTAAGAGGGAGCCAGCAATGGTCTCCGGCACTGCAATGGAGCCGGGAGGAGTAAGTATTTTTTTAACAAACTTAGCTTTTTGGTGGTGGCCTCTAAGGAGGTTTGGCTGCATGTAGACCACATTTTCCTGAATGGAGCTAGCCTAGCGCAAATTTTGCAAAGTGGGCCTCAAACAGACGTTAGATCCCTTATTTGCATATGCAAAGTAGCCTAACGCCTTTTTCAGGCGTTGGCCATGGACGCCTCTTTGCCTGCCTTTACCAATATGGCGGGTGGCACACTTCCAGCCCAGAATGAGCGGGCGTGTGCTACCCACTATATTGGATGAACTTCTAGGCCAATATCTTTAAAAAAATGACCAATTGGAAATAAGGTGGAAAGTAACCTTGGGGGTTAGATAATGTAAATAAACTATGCCAGCTTTGATCTTCTGTCTTATGGCAGCAATATGTGGATTGGGGGAATGTAGAATTCCTCCTGCTGATAACTTTAGCAAAAATGTCAGTGTCTACAAAATAGGATTTCCCATTTGGTACTCTTGCCAACTTTTGCCCTTAAATTATTGGCAGGAGAAACTTAACTCCTATGGTGACTTCTGAACTCAATTAAATTGCAGTCTTATTACTAACTCCAACCATTCCTTAGTTTTATTTCTACATATACTGTGCATATATCGGTGGTTTGTACTTCCACTGGTGGAATTTCTTTTCATCAAAGCAACTGGCAAATGGGTTTTATGACGCACCCATTACTCACATTCTTTCTGATTGCTCTCTGTTTCTCAGCCTTTCCTCACATCAAGGTTATTCACAGCCATGCATGCTGGATTTCTGCCAAAGCATGATGTCCCCACTCTGTCATGGTTTTCTTCCCTGAAATGTGGTTTGAAATTAGTCGCAGAAAGAATAAATCAGCACTCAACTTTAAGTGGGTCAGAATGTGGAAGATGTCAGGGATATACATATCATACTTGAAGTTTCTAGAAAATTAATCATCAAATGGTACGAGCTGCGTAACACTGGTATCGTGAGTGAAAATGAGTTAAATTGGCCAGAGTATAAGTTGTACAGTGCATTCAATGTATACTGCAGTAACCATGGCACACAATAAGGTACTGTTTCAAATATAGCCACTCTGTGGCTTCTCTAAGCTCCAGCTGCAAATATCCCTGAAAGAATGTGCAGGACCACATCATGATCCATATTATTTTGTAGCCAGAACAGTAAGTGTGGCTGCAAATGGAAACAAAATAAATAGAAATAATAATTAAATATAGTATAGTGCAATGAACATGTTATATAAACTGATTATGCAACAGGAATGATCACTGACTGAAGTAAACAACTTGCACTGTGGCCAATTCAGTTAATTTGTGCTGATTTTGCTCATGATTTATGCAGCTGGTGCCATTTAATGGTTTATAAATTTTCAGTCTGCTATATGTATGTTCTATATATTCCACATTCTTCCCCACTTAAAGCTGAATGCAGACATGTTCCTTCTCAGGGTGCATTCATAAGTTTAGCATCAGTACGAAGCAATTTCTGCTTCATACCAACTCTAAATTTAGAATGTAAATCACGTGCCAGGAACCACTGACTCCAAAGTGAAATGGAGTAGGGCTGCCTTCTCCGGGAAGTTTCATTCAGCTTCCTTTCTGTGTCAGGTCAGGCCCTAATGCTGGATTCTGGCTGTATTAACACTGCAATTGCAGCATTGATACAAAGCGAAACTGCTTCCCACCGAAGCAACAGTTGGAATGTGTCCCTTGGAAAGATCATTAATTTACATTTGTAAAATTTTAAGAGAGAAAGAATAAAGTATGCCTTTCCTTTATAATTGCATTAACAGTCTATCATTGGTCTGCTTTAGGATACAAAACAATCATGCAGCATTGCAAAGAGTTAACCAGAACCTTGAACATAACCTGCACAGGATGGTGAGTGAACAGCACAACTACTCACAATAACATAATCTGTTGTGGGACAACTATTTGATATTGAGTGCCACTGGCTATAAATGCAACATTCAGGGTAATGGATCTGGCTGGTGGAAAATCCTATGGGAAAGAATTCTAATGATTCCTTCAACATAATGTCCATTAGTTTATCTGCATGTTACCTTTTTTGGTCTTTTCCAAATTGCTTATTATAGCTTATTATTTTAACTCTCATATTTTAGGTCTATTATGGGTGAGTCCCAACACCCCATACCTTCAGAAGTACCTATCCTTCCCATAAGATTTAGATAATCTTTTAGCAATGTGCCTGGATAAGACAGACAGCAAACACTGTTTGGTAATTGTTTTTAGATACTAGCAAATTTCATGCCTCACATCAGATTATATCACTTTATATTGTCTAACAAGTTTTAGAAGATCGAAACACTACCCATTGAGGTAAATCACCTTGCTATCACAATTTCCTATACTTACTGTTGCCCTAGCAATTGTTCCAGGCCTTTAGAAGGTTAAATACAGATGTGACTGCAACCTCACGTCAATGCCTGTTGTCTGTTTGAAAATGACCAATCCATTATCTGTAATGGCAGTTCCATCAAGGGATCTAGCTAGAAAGACTCTGCAGTTTTGTTTTGTCCTGAAGGTACTGAATTGCTCAAGTCAGGTATCCATGAAGTCACCTTTATATCTTTGAAATATATCTTGATTAACAGTTCTTTACCTAGAGTGGAGTGAGCCTTCGGCTTAGTGTCAGAAGGTGCAGGGTTCAAACCCTACTGCAGACTGTCCCAATGAGTGGAGACTGCAGTTCTGGCTCTGAATTCCGAGTTAACATCCAGAGGGGTACTTGTGTCCGGTGGGTGTGGGTGCCTCTCCCTCCTTCATTATATGGGTTGTGGGAGCCCATAAAACCCTCCTGCCATATAGGACTAACCACCCTATTGGCCGGTATTAAGATGGTTACGACCATGGAAGCAGCATGCACATCAGGGCCTGTCAGAGTTTGCCTGAACTTGGGGATAAGTATATCAAACTTCCCTTAGTTCTATAATTTAATTCATGTAGTTCTATCGTATTTACAGGTCGCTGCAATGAGGTACAACTCTATGCAATGATGCGCACTTACATTAAAAGAGACTTATCAAGGGACTATTGTTACTTTGGTATCAAAAAATGGGTTAAACATTACTGGTGAGAAATTAAGAATTGTCTTACTATTTTCATCTGTTGATTAATTCTTGCTTCTGTATAATTTTACTTCTTAAAATGAACTTAATCAGTAATTTTAAGCCTGAGTTATATGGTCTGTCAGTATGGTGGTTTTCACCAGTGGATAGGCAATAGTATTTCCAGTGCATATCCCAATGCTAGGAAATCGTTCTTCACCTCTTGACATGCAATCTCACATACTTGAAGCGTAAGATCAAGTATCAATCAGTTCATAGGAAGCACAGGCTTGCCAATGGAAGCTAACCTTACAAGTAAAATGTATTGGCAAAAAGCTTGAATTGTAATACACATCATCTGGCGGTTCTCCATCCTTAAACAAAAAAATCATGACGACAGTGTCTTTTTAAGGTCTGATTGCTATGGTCTTATGGACTCTCTCTTTTCATTGAAAACCCTAACTGGTAAAAACAGGTCATTTTAACAGGATCCATATAGAAGATTAAATGTTAGAATTGAAAAATTGAAGCACATAGTATTCAATCTCATTTTTGTGTGTGAGTGCAGGTGCTCATGCATGTGTGAAACTGTACCTTTCAAATACTAGATTTGATTGAGTGGTAACAAACTAAGTGACAATCGTTACCCTTATAAGTACTTGGTTGCTCGTGATTAGTATGAGTTAATGTCAAACTAAATTCAGAACTGACGGAGAAAGTGACCTAATAGGTCTAGCAACTAAAAAACTTTTCTAGTTGATAAGTAACTATTGGCTATGCAGCCAATTAGTTTGATTATTTTAATATATCTGCTTTCATATTAATTTTTTGAATAGACAATGCTGGAAACCCTCAGCGGGTCAGATAGCATCAGTAGCCCACATATGCTGTCTGACCTGCTGAGGGCTTCCAGCATTTTCTGGTTTTGTTTCAGATTTCCATCATCTGCAATTTTTTGCTTTTTGTTCATTTTTAGAATGCTGCTTATCTTAATAAACCTTACTAAACATGGTCTGTATAGCATCAAAATCGGCCCTGAAAAAACACGCCACGCTGACCAAACTAGCTCCCTTTACAAATCTTAATTTGCTGTCTGTTCTCACAAGTGATGGTGGTTCCAGATTTTAAAATGCAGCTAACCTCTGTTACTTTGATTGCAGAAGGCAGCTCCTGCATGTTGATTGATAGGGACTAGGATTAATGGATTGAGAAAATTAAACAACAATATGTTTGTATTGAATATGGCACAACATATACATTTCAGTCAGGGCGTGGGAACGGTTTCAGTAAAAAGTGTCCATTTTCATTTATTAATTTGGTGTAGAGTAATGATTGCCTCCTTTTGGGAACGTCCAGGCAATCAGCTGACTAATGCAAGTGTTAATAACAATTTTAGGCAGATTAGTGATGCTCATCCTCAGTTATGTGCCTGGTTTCAAAATTAAATGGAAATTCAGCTCTTCTGCCTTCACAGTAAAACGAATTTGTCTTTTCATGTAAGTGTCATATTATACAAAAACATTTATTATAACACAAATTAACTTTGTACTTGCGCCACATTTTTCAGATCCTGAATAGATAGCATGGTACAGTGGATAAAAACACTGCCCTTTCATCTATGGACCTATATTTAAATCTCGCCCAGACTGTTTAGATGAAAATCTACTCATTCTGTCAGCTATGGGAGTGTTTGAACAATCTAAACTCATTTCCCAGCATGTACAAGATAGAGCAGAAAACCACAAAGAAGTGGGCATTAAATTAGCAACCTCATCTGAGAGATAGTAAGCATAGTTAGTATAGGAAAAGGAGGAATTTACTCTGGTGCAGTAAAGGGTGCTCTTCTGGGGCTGGAATTAAGGCACATTGTTGGGAAAGAGTAGAAGCAGCATTTAGTCCCCCCCCCTCTTTAAGTCTAAAGGAGTTGAAAAATGAGTTTGGAACATCTCAGCCCAGTTCCTACTGTGTGTAATGTAGATAATATAGACCATGACAAGCTATTTCACCTTGTCCAGAACAGTAGAACCAGAAGATGTTGCCTGCGCTTGAAGGGGGTAAATTCAAAATTAATATGTGGAAACAAAGTGAGAGAGTAGTCAATCTATGAACTCCCCAGAGAAACTGTGGAAGCAGTTAGCATTGATTCATTCAAATGCAAATTAGATAGATTTCTTTCAGAAAATAACATTTTTTTATACAACAAATGAGTAATTTGAGACATGACATGTAGCATACTTGGGAGGAACAGGTGACTTTGGACCTATGGTTCCCAAAGCTTTCCACCACTGGGGTTTTCCTCGTGTCATGTCAGGGTCTGTTGTAGACTAATTGATAGCGATTGATTGCTAGGAATAGTCAACAACTCCATTATCGTTGTATCTTGCGACTACCAGATGGTAGAAGGCAAACTAGATGGACCTTGGTCTTTTTTCATCTAGCAATTCCTATGTTCCTAAGTCACAGCAGCAAACTGGCTGTAGTTGGGCACGTTAGCTATCTCAGTCAGAGAGGTCCAGAGGATACCTTGGTATGGAACTAGAGTAACTTACATTGGTGTGTTAGGAGGTGCTTTTCTGAGGTTTGGGTTAAGAAATATTGTTCGGACAGAGTGCAAAGAGAATTTTATTCTACATCTGGTCATGCTGGGAATGCTTCAGGTTGACAGACTTCATCCTATGGTCTTAAAAGAAGTGGCTGCAGAGATAGTAGATGCATTGGTATTAATTTTCCAAAATTCCCTGGATTCTGGAAGGGTCCCATCAGATTGGAAAATAGCGAATGTAACTCCTCTATTCAAGAAAGGAGGGAGACAGAAAGCAGGAAACCACAGGCCAGTTAGCTTAACATCTATCATAGGGAAAATGCTAGAATCTATTATTAAGGAGGTTATAGCAGGGCACTTAGAAAATCTCAGTGCAATCAGGCAGAGTCAATACGGCTTTGTGAAAGGGAAATCGTGTTTGACTAATTTATTAGAGCTCTTTGAGAAAGTAACAAGCAATGTGGATAAAGGGGATCCTGTGGATGTGGTGTACTTGGATTTCCAGAAGGCTTTTGACAAGGTGCCACATCAAAGACTACTACACAAAATAAGAGCTCATGGTGTAGGGGGTAACATATTAGCATGGATAAAGGATTGGTTAGCTAACAGGAAACAGAGAGTAGGCATAAATGGGTCATTTTCAGGTTGGCAAGATATAACTAGTGGAGTGCCACAGGGATCAGTGCTTGGGCTTCAACTATTTACCATCTATATCAATGACTTGGATGAAGGGACCGAATGTATGGTTGCTAAATTTGCTGATGACACAAAGGTAGGTAGGAAAGTAAGTTGCGAAGAGGACATAAAGAGTCTGCAAAGGGATATAGATAGGTTAGGTGAGTGGACAAAAATTTGGCAGATGGAGTATAATGTGAGAAAATGTGAACTTGTCCACTTTGGCAGGAGGAATAGAAAAGCAGTATATTATTTAAATAGAGAGAGATTGCAGAACTCTGAGGTACAGAGGAATCTGGGTGTCCTAGTACATGAATCACAAAAAGTTAGTATGCAGGTACAGCAAGTGAATAGGAAAGCAAATGGAATGTTGTCATTTATTGCAAGGGGAATGGAATATAAAAGTAGAGATGTTTTGCTACAGTTGTACAGGGCATTGATGAGATCACATCTAGAATACTGCGTGCAGTTTGGTCTCCTTATTTAAGAAAGGACATAATTGCTTTGGAGGCAGTTCAGAAAAGGTTCACTCGACTGATTCCTGGGATGAGGGTGTTATCGTATGAGGAAAGGTTGGACAAGTTGGACCTGGATACATTGGAGTTTAGAAGAATGAGAGGTGATCTTATTGAAACATAGAAACATAGAAAGGTAGAAAATGGGAGCAGGAGTAGGCCATTCAGCCCTTCGAGCCTGCTCTGCCATTCAATATGATTATGGCTGATCCTCTATCTCAATACCTTATTCCCGCTCTCTCCCCATTCCCCTTGATGCCTTTTGAGTCTAGAAATTTATCTAGCTCCTCCTTAAATATATTCAGTGACTTGGCCTCCACAGCCTTCTGCGGTAGAGAATTCCACAGGTCACCACCCTCTGAGTGAAGAAATTTCTCCTCATCTCAGTCCTAAATGTCCTACCCCGTATCCGGAGACTGTGACCCCTCGTTCTGGACCCCCCAGCCAGGGAAAACATCCTTCCTGCATCCAGTCTGTCTAGCCCTGTCAGAATTTTATATGTTGCAATGAGATCCCTTCTCATTCTTCTAAACTCGAGTGAATACAGGCCAAGTCAACCCAATCTCTTCTCATACGACAGTCCTGCCATCCCAGGGATCAGTCTGGTGAAACCTTCGCTGCACTCCCTCTATGAAGAGTATATCCTTTCTTAGGTAAGGAGACCAAAACTGCACATAATATTCCAGGTGTGGTCTCACCAAGGCCCTGTATAACTGCAGTAAGACATCCTTGCTCCTGTACTCAAATCCTCTTGCAATGAAGACCAACATACCATTTGCCTTCCTAACTGCTTGCTGCACCTGAATGTTTGCTTTCAGTGACTGGTGTTCAAGGACACCCAGATCCCTTTGTACATCAACATTCCCCAATCTATCACCATTTAAATAATACTCTGCCTTTCTGTTTTTCCTTCCGAAGTGGATAACTTCACATTTATCCACATTATACTGCATCTGCCATGTATTTGCCCACTCACTCAACTTGTCTAAATCGCCTTGAAATCTCTTTGCATCCTCCTCACAACTCAAGATCCCACCTAGTTTTGTGTCGTCAGCAAACTTGGAAATATTACATTTGGTTCCCTTATCCAAATCATTGATATATATTGTGAATAGCTGGGGCCCAAGCACTGATCCCTGCGGTACCCCACTAGTCATTGCCTGCCACCCTGAGGGGACTAGATGGGGTAGATGCTGAGAGGATGTTTCTCCTTGTGGGAGAAACTAGAACTAGGGGCCACAGTTTAAAAATAAGGGGTCTCCTATTTAAGATGAAGATGAGGAGAATGTTTTTCTCTCAGTGTTGTGAATCTGTAGAACTCCCTTCCCCAGAGTGCGGTGGAGGCAGGGTCATTGAATATTTTTAAGGCTGAGTCAGATAAATTCCTGATTAACAAGGGAGTCAAAGGTTATAGTAGGTAGACGGGAAAGTAGGGTTGAGGTCACAATCAGATCAGCCATGATCTTATTGAATGGCAGAGCAGGCTCGAGGGGCTGAATGGCCTACTCCTGCTCTTAATTCGTATGTACGTATGATGTTGAGTACCTAAAATGGAAAAATATTTCTTTCAACAATGACACCCTCATCTTGATAAACACAAAAACTTAACTTTTTAAAAAACACAATATTAAAGGGTGGCAACATAATTTTATATCTTAAAGGGTCAAGTGGAAAAGGTAGTATAAATGATAATTCTAAAACAAAGGAAAAGGAAGAGGGTACAGTGATAGTCAGACATTATGCTTTAGGCATTACAGGTAAAGGGAAAATTAAAAGATGTAAAGTCATCAAATTAGGAGAAAGAAATAAGAAATGTGTGAGAAAAACAACATTAGAGCAGAAGGACAGGTTAGGGCGTGTGGCCCAAATAAGCATTCTTTATACAAACGGAGTATAAGGAACAAATTCAATGAATTGCAGGCGCAAATTCAACTTAGAGGGTACGATACAACATGGTAGCCATTACTGAGACATGGCTGCAAGATGGTCAGGACTGGGAACTGAATATGCCAGGTTATAAGATCTATAGGAAGGATAGAGAAACTGGTAGAGGGGGAGGAGTAGCCTTAGTGATTAAGATTGAAATCACTTCAATGATAAGAGAGGATATAATGAGAGGTAAGCAGGCAGTGGAGACTTTATGGGTAGAATTGAGAAATAGAAAACGATTTCATTTCGAGGACTTCATTTCACATCGTTCACCTGACGAAGGGGGAAGCCTCCGAAAGCTTGTGAATTTAAAATAAAATTGCTGGACTATAACTTGGTGTTGTAAAATTGTTTACAATTGTCAACCCCAGTCCATCACCGGCATCTCCACATCATGGTTTTAATGGGGGGTTTTAATTTCATATCGATTGGGATAAACAGACGAGCTCATGTCAGAAAGGTAGCGAATTTCTTAAGTGAGTTCAGGATAGCTTTCTGCAACAATACATCCTAGAACCAGCAAGGGGGCAGGCCATATTAGATTTAATAATGAGTAATGAGCCAGATTTAGTTAACAGCCTAATGGTGCATGAACATTTTTCTAATAGTGATCATAATATGATCGAGTTCAACATTGTGTTTGAAAGGGAGAAACCCGTATCAGCTACTAAGATTCTAAATTCAGGTAAAGCCGACTTCAATGGGATGAGACAGAGACTCTCCACAGTAAACTGGCCAAATCTGTTAATGGGTAAAATGACCGAAGATCAGTAGGAGGTGTTCAAAAAATAATTTAACGTGATACAGAACCAATTTATACCCCTAAGGGGCAAGAGTTCCACTTGCCAAAAAAAAATCAGCCGTGGATGACAAAAGAGGTAAGGGACAACATAAAACTAAAAGAAAAAGCATACAAAAAAGGAGAAAATAGCACAGATCCTCATGACTGGGAGAGATACAAAGAACACCAAAGGGTGACAAAACCGATAGTAAAAGCTACAAAAAAGTAGTATGAAAAGCAACTTGCAAGGGATATCAAAATCAACACAAACATTTTTTACAATTATATTAGGAAAAAGAGTGTGGTCAAGAGCAATGTGGGCCCTTAAAAACTGATAATGGTGATACTGTAAATGAAAATAAGGAACTAGCGATCATGTTAAATAATCACTTTGTGTCAGTATTTACAGTGGGGGAAGAGGATAGCATGCCGGACACCCCAAGGAAACTAATTTTGAATCAGGGACAGGAACTCACCATAATTAACGTAATCAAATTAACAGTAATGAAGAAAATAATGGCACTAAAGAGTGACAAATCCCTAGGACCAGATGGTTTCCATCCCAGGTTTTTAAAGGAATTAGGTGAGAACATTGCAGATACCCTAACAAAAATCTTCCAAAGTTCTCTCGATTTAGGAACCATTCACATGTTGCACATGTCACTCTGCTATTTAAGAAAGGTGAGAGAAGGAAACCAGGGAATTACGCACCAGTTAGCCTAACATCTGTTGTTGGGAAATTACTAGAGTCTATAATTAAGGGTAGAGTGACTGAACACTTTGAAAATTTTCAGCTGATCAGAGAGAGCCAGCGTGGATTTGTAAAGGGTAGGTCCTGCTTGACGAACCTGATTGAATATTTTTGAAGAGGTGACTAAAGTAGAGGACAGGGGAATGTCTATGGATGTTGTTTATATGGATTTCCAGAAGGCATTCGATAAAGTCCCTTAGAAGAGACTATTAGCTAAAGTTGAAGCTCATGGAATTGAGGGCAAATTATTGACCTGGTTAGGAAATTGGCTGACCGGCAGGGGACAGAGACTAGGGATAATGGGCAGGTACTCAAATTGGCAGGATGTGACGAGTGGTGCCCCACAGGGATCTGTGTTGGGGCCTCAACTATTCACTGTATTTATTAATGACTTAGATGACAGGATAGAGAGCCACATATCCAAGTTTGTCAATGACACCAAGATAGGCAGCATTGGAAGCAGCATAGATGGAAGCATAAAATTACAGAGAGATATTAGTAGATTAAGTGAATGGCCAAAACTGTGACAAATGGATTTCAATGTAGGCAAGTGTGAGGTCATCCACTTTGGACCTAAAAAGGATAGATCACAGTACTTTCTAAATGGTGAAAAGCTCAAAACAGTAGAGGTCCAAAGAGATTTAAGGGTCCGAGTACATAGATCATTAAAATGTCATGGCCAGGTACAGAAAATAATCAAAAAGGCTAATGGAATGCTGGCCTTTATAATATAGAGGTCTAGAATACAAGGGGGTAGAAGTTATGCTACAGCTATACAAACTCTAGGTTAGGCCACACCTGCAGCACTGTGTTCAGTTCTGGGCACCGCACCTTAGGAAGGATATAATGGCCTTGGAGGGAGTGCAACATAGATTTATTAGAATGATACCTGGACTCCAAGGGTTAATTTACGAGGAGAGATTACACAAACTACAGTTGTATTCCTTGGAATTTAGAAGATTAAGGGGTGATTTGATCGAAGTTTTCAAGATATTAAGAGGAACTGATAAGGTAGATAGAGAGAAATTATTTCTTCTGGATGGGGAATCTAGGACTAGGGGACATAGCCTAAAAATTAAAGCCAGGACTTTCAGAAGTGAAGTTAGGAAACACTTCAAGTTTGGAACTCCATTCCACAAACATCAGTTGATGCTAGCTCAATTGTTAATTTTAAATCTGAGATTGATAGATTTTTGTTAACCAAAGATATTAAGGGATATGGGGCTAAGGCAGGTATATGGAGTTAGATCAAAGATCAGCCATGATCTCATTGAATGACGGAACAGGCTCGAAGGGCTAAATGGCCTACTCCTATTCCTATGTGTGGAGGCAGAAGGTGTGGATATGGTTCTTAATGAATATTTTGCATCTGTCTTCACAAAAGAGGGGGACGACGCAGAGATTTTAGTTAAGGAGGAGGAGTATGAAACATTGGATGGGATAAACATAGTGAGAGAGGAAGTATTAAGGGGTTTAGCATCCTTGAAAGTAGATAAATCACCAGGCCCAGATGAAATGTATCCCAGGCTGTTAAAAGAAGCAAGGGAGGAAATAGTAGAGGCTCTGACCATCATTTTATGATCCTCCCTGGCTACAGGCGTGGTGCCGGAGGATTGGAGGATTGCTAACGTTGTACCGTTGTTTAAAAAGGGAGAAAAGGATAGTCCGAGTAATTACAGACCAGTCAGTCTAACCACGGTGGTGGGCAAATAATTGGAATCGATTCTGAGGGACAGTATAAACAGTCATTTAGAAAGGCACGGGTTAATCAAGGACAGTCAACATGGATTTGTCAAGGGAAGGTAGTGTCTGTCTGACTAACATGATTGAATTTTTTGAGGAGGTAACAAGGAGGGTCAATAAGGGTAGTGCATTTGACGTAGTATACACGGATTTTAGCAAGGCTTTTGACAAGGTTCCACACGGTAGACTAGTCCAAAAAAAACCCATGGGATTTAAGGGAAAGTGGCTAGTTGAATCCAAGGGAAAGTGGCTAGTTGGATCCAAAATTGGCTCAGTGGCAGGAAACACAGGGTAATGGTGGACGGGTGTTTTTGTGACTGGAAGGCTGTTTCCAGTGGGGTTTTGCAGGGCTCAGTACTAGGTCCGTTGCTTTTTGTGGTATATATTAATGATTTAGACTTAAATGTAGGGGATTAAGAAGTTTGCAGATGATACAAAAATTGGCCGTGTGGTTGATAGTGAGGAGGAAAGTTGTAGACTGCAGGAAGATATCAATGGACTGGTCAGGTGGGCAGAAAAGTGACAAATGGAATTCAATCCGAAGAAGTGTGAGGTAATGCATTTGGAGAGGGCAAACAAGGCAAGGGAATACACAAAAAATGGGAGGATACTGAGAGGTGCAGAGAAAGAGAGGGACTTTGGAGTGCATGTCCACAGATCCCTGAAAGTAGCAGGACAAGTAGATAAGTTGGTTAAGGAGGCATACAGGATACTTTCCTCTATTAGCCAAGGCACAGAATATAAGAGCAGGGAGGTTATGCTAGAACTGTATAAAACACTAGTTAGGCCACAGCTTGAGTACTGCATACAGTTCTGGTCACCACATTACAGGAAAGATATGATTGCACTAGGGGAGATTTACGAAGATCTTGCCAGGACTGGAGAATTTTAGCCAAGAGGAAAGACTGGATAGGCTGGGGTTGTTTTCTTTGGAACAGAGGAGGCTGAGGGGTGATTTAATTGAGGTATATAAAATTACGAGGGGCCGAGATAGAGTGGATAGGAAGGACCTGTATCCCTTAGCAGAGAGGTGAATAATCAGGGGGCATAGATTTAAAGTAATTGGTAGAAGGATTAGAGGGGAGCTGAGGAAAAAAATTTTCACCCAGAGGGTGGTGGGGGTCTTGAACTCACTACCTGAAAGGGTGGTAGAGGCAGGAACCCTCATCACATTTAAAAAGTACTTGGGTATGCACCTGAAGTGCCATAACTTACAAGGCTACGGACCAATTGCTGGAAAGTGGGATTAGGCTGGGTAGCTCTATTTCGACCGGCACGGAAACGATAGGCCGAATGGCCTCCTCTGTTCCAAAAATGTTCTATGTTTCTTTCTTTCCTATGTTCCTGAGTATTGTTTGCAGGTGTCAGAGGACTTTTTCTTGTGGTTAAGAAAACGTTATGGCTCATAGCACTAGGCTGCATTGCCAATGCTACACTTTAATCAAAAACAGCAAAGGCCTTAAATATTCACAGAGCTAATTTTCATCCTTATGGGTAACTTGCTATGGTTCTTCAGTTTAGGACTGCATTTAGACTCTATAGAAGGGTTGTAAAGTCTTCCAATATAACAGACACTGTATAGAAAAGCAGCTGGACACAGAACTATTCATTTATAGTGGTCTCCAAGAGGTATCACAAATCCTTCAAAGCATCATTTTACTTAGAAAGCAATGACTGCATAGAATAACCATTTTGATTAAAAACAGAAAATACTGGAAATATAGAGCAGGTCTATCAGCATCTGAAAAAAGAAAAGTCAGGTTAGCATTTTGGGCGTAGACCCTTATTTAGAACTAGAAAATAAGTGAGCCCCTTAATACAATGAACAAAATGAGAGGGAAGAACAACAGCTGAAAATAAAGTAAAGGTTGAGGACTCCAGTCAGAGAAAGGATTTAACTGCCTGCAAAACAATTTATTTGAAAAGCTGGTTGATTATATACAAAGATCATCTCAGTGAGGTAATGAAAAGGCATTCGAAGATCAAAAAGGCATGAAAATAGCTAAGTAAGAGAAAGATACAAAAAAAACTCCAAATAATGGCAAATGGAATAAAAAAAACATACAAGCAAATAGTGAAGACAGCTAAGGTAGGAAGTTGCTGAAGTCACAATTTGGTGCTGCAGAATACCCAGAAGTTTAAGATACCACTGCTGAAGTTTGTATTGAGTTTGGTTGGGACAGTGGAAGAAGCCAAAAAAGGAAAGGTCAGAGCAAGAGTCAAGAGGGAATTTAAATTGGCAATCCACAGGGAGGTTAATTCAATTAATTAAATAAAAATCTGGAATTAAAATACTGGTATCAGTAATGATGGCCATGAAACTACCGGATTATCGTAAAAACCCATCTGGTTCACTAATGTCCTTTAGGGAAGGAAGCCTGCCGCCCTTACCCGGTCTGGCCTATATGTGACTCCAGACCCACAGCAATGTGGTTGATTCTTAATTGCCCTCTGAAATGGCCCAGCAAGCCACTCAGTTGTAAAATCTCGCTACGAAAAGTCATAATAAGAATAAAACCGGACGGACCACCCGGCATCGGACCACTAGGCACCGGACATGACAACGGCAAAACACCAAGCCCAGTCGACCCTGCAAGGTCCTCCTTACTAACATCTGGGGACTTGTGCCAAAATTGGGAGAGCTGTCCCACAGACTAGTCAAGCAACAGCCTGACATAGCCATACTCACAGAATCATATCTTTCAGCCAATGTCCCAGACTCTTCCATCACCATCCCTGGGTATGTCCTGTCCCACCGGCAGGACAGACCCACAAGAGGTGGCGGTACAGTGATATACAGTCAGGAGGGAGTGGCCCTGGGAGTCCTCAACATTGACTCCGGACCCCATGAAATCTCATGGCATCAGGTCAAACATGGACACGGAAACCTCCTGCTGATTACCACCTACCGTCCTCCCTCAGCTGATGAATCAGTCCTCCTCCATGTTGAACACCACTTGGAGGAAGCACTGAGGGTAGCAAGGGCACAAAATGTACTCTGGGTGGGGGACTTCAATGTCCATCACCAAGAGTGGCTCGGTAGCACCACTACTGACCGAGCTGGCCGAGTCCTGAAGGACATAGCTGCTAGACTGGGCCTGCGGCAGGTGGTGAGCGAACCAAGACGAGGGAAAAACTTACTTGACCTCGTCCTCACCAATCTACCTGTCGCAAATGCATCTGTCCATGACAGTATTGGTAGGAGTGACCACCGCACAGTCCTCGTGGAGATGAAATCCCGTCTTCGCACTGAGGACACCATCCAACGTGTTGTGTGGCACTACCACCATGCTAAATGGGATAGATTCAGAACAGATCTAGCAGCTCAAAACTGGGCATCCATGAGGCGCTGTGGACCATCAGCAGCAGCAGAATTGTATTCCAGCACAATCTGTAACCTCATGGCCCGGCATATTCCTCACTCTACCATTACCAACAAGCCAGAGGATCAACCCTGGTTCAATGAGGAGTGTAGAAGAGCATGCCAGGAGCAGCACCAGGCGTACCTAAAAATGAGGTGCCGACCTGGTGAAGCTACAACTCAGGACTACATGCATGCTAAACAGCGGAAGCAACATGCTATAGACAGAGCTAAGCGATTCCACAACCAACGGATCAGATCAAAGCTCTGCAGTCCTGCCACATCCAGTCGTGAATGGTGGTAGACAATTAAACAACTAACGGGAGGAGGAGGCTCTGCAAACATCCCCATTCTCAATGATGGCGGAGTCCAGCACGTGAGTGCAAAAGACAAGGCTGAAGCGTTTGCAACCATCTTCAGCCAGAAGTGCCGAGTGGATGATCCATCTCAGCCTCCTCCCGATATCCCCACCATCACGGAAGCCAGTCTTCGGCCAATTCGATTCACTCCACGTGATATCAAGAAACGGCTGAGTGCACTGGATACAGCAAAGGCTATGGGCCCCGACAACATCCCAGCTGTAGTGCTGAAGACTTGTGCTCCAGAACTAGCTGCGCCTCTAGCCAAGCTGTTTCAGTACAGCTACAACACTGGCATCTACCCGATAATGTGGAAAATTGCCCAGGTATGTCCTGTCCACAAGAAGCAGGACAAATCCAATCCGGCCAATTACCGCCCCATCAGTCTACTCTCAATCATCAGCAAAGTGATGGAAGGTGTCGTCGACAGTGCTATCAAGCGGCACTTACTCACCAATAACCTGCTCACCGATGCTCAGTTTGGGTTCCGCCAGGACCACTCGGCTCCAGACCTCATTACAGCCTTGGTCCAAACATGGACAAAAGAGCTGAATTCCAGAGGTGAGGTGAGAGTGACTGCCCTTGACATCAAGGCAGCATTTGACCAAGTGTGGCACCAAGGAGCCCTAGTAAAATTGAAGTCCATGGGAATCAGGGGGAAAACTCTCCAGTGGCTGGAGTCATACCTAGCACAAAGGAAGATGGTAGTGGTTGTTGGAGGCCAATCATCTCAGCCCCAGGGCATTGCTGCAGGAGTTCCTCAGGGCAGTGTCCTAGGCCCAACCATCTTCAGCTGCTTCATCAATGACCTTCCCTCCATCATAAGGTCAGAAATGGGGATGTTCGCTGATGACTGCACAGTGTTCAGTTCCATTCGCAACCCCTCAGATAATGAAGCAGTCCGAGCCTGCATGCAGCAAGACCTGGACAACATCCAGGCTTGGGCTCATAAGTGGCAAGTAACATTCGCGCCAGATAAGTGCCAGGCAATGACCATCTCCAACAAGAGAGAGTCTAACCACCTCCCCTTGACATTCAACGGCATTACCATTGCCGAATCCCCCACCATCAACATCCTGGGGGTCACCATTGACCAGAAACTTAACTGGACCAGCCATATAAATACTGTGGCTATGAGAGCAGGTCAGAGGCTGGGTATTCTGCGGCGAGTGACTCACCTCCTGACTCCCCAAAGCCTTTCCACCAACTACAAGGCACAAGTCAGGAGTGTGATGGAATACTCTCCACTTGCCTGGATGAGTGCAGCTCCAACAACACTCAAGAAGCTCGACACCATCCAAGATAAAGCAGCCCGCTTGATTGGCACCCCATCCATCACCCTAAACATTCACTCCCTTCACCATCGGCGCACTGTGGCTGCAGTGTGCACCATCCACAGGATGCACTGCAGCAACTCGCCAAGGCTTCTTCGACAGCACCTCCCAAACCCGCGACCTCTACCACCTAGAAGGACAAGGGCAGCAGAAACATGGGAACAACACCACCTGCACGTTCCCCTCCAAGTCACACACCATCCCGACTTGGAAATATATCGCCGTTCCTTCATTGTCGCTGGGTCAAAATCCTGGAACTCCCTTCCTAACAGCACTGTGGGAGAACCGTCACCACACGGACTGCAGCGGTTCAAGAAGGCAGCTCTCCACCACCTTCTCGAGGGCAATTAGGGATGGGCAATAAATGCCGGCCTTGCCAGCGACGCCCACATCCCGTGAACGAATTTAAAAAAAAGGTTAGGATCACACTTGCAAACAGAACAGAGATGTTCGGCAAAGCGGTCTTCACATTGTAGAGAAGACTGTATTGTGATCATTAGACTGGATTGGAAGGATTACACATGAATTGCTGTGTCACATGGAAGGAATATTTGGTGCCTTAGGCATTGGTATGGAAAGATGTGAATCAGCAAGTATTGTATCTGTTATGGTTGTGCAGGAAAGTACCAGCGAAAGGCAGCTGGTAGTCAGCATTATGGAAAACAAACAAGGGTATCCCAGAGGGAATGGTTCCCCTTTAAAGCAGAGACAGAAGTGGAGAGGAAGATATCCTTAGTAGTGAATTTTTGTAGGTGATAGAAATGGCAGGTGATCTGGCAAATGTGGAAGCTAGTAGAATGGAAAGTGAGGACAAGGGGACCCGGTACTGGAAGAGGGGAGTGAAAGTGGAGACATGGGAAATGGATCAAACATGGCAAAAGTCACTGTCAACCTGAGAAAAAAAGTCGTTTCAGAAGCTCTGTATGGATAATGCAGTCACCAGAGTGGATATAACAGGAACAGAGAAACTGGGATTAAGAGATAGAGGCTTTACATGTAACAGGACAAAAAGAAGCATAATTTTTCCTAACATTTAAAACTTAGATAGCTGCGCTATTGTCTTTTTTGGTGAATGACCAAGGGGTATATAAATGCATAGGAAGGGAATAGTACAAAAAGGGGCCCACTGCTGTTGAAAACAGAATTGCAATGTGTTCACACTGCCCTTTCATCACTGCACCTGATAAAATTTTATAATTTAGCACAGCTGCTAAAAATTCTATGTTTTGGTGTGTTCTGTTCTGCAGATCTTTTATTTGAAATCAAAACGCTGAACAGTGTATTTTGTTAAAAATGGATCTGACCTTAGCACATGTCCCCTTTGCTAATCCTTAGCTCACAGTCTGTGAGGAAAGAGCAGAGTACAGTGCTGTTTTTAATCAAGTCAATAGACTTCTAGTAGGTGTCCATGAAAAGCTTACAGCTAGAGGAAAGTCCAGGAAGGGAAGTGTCAGCAATTGACCAAGTATAGGTGAGAGGGGTGAATGGAAATTGGAAGTGAAGTGAATTAAATTCTCCAGCTGAAAGAATGTAATGGAGAAACAGGCCAGAGAGGGGCCTGAGTAGAATCAGAACAGAGTGTTTTACATATCCTACAAAAAGACAGACATAACTGGATTCCCATAGTGACACCTTTTATCAGGATGAAGTGAGTGAAGTTAAAAGAGTTGTTCAGTGTGAGAAGAAATCCAACCAAGCAGAGCTGGATGAAGACTGGTTGGGCTGCTGTTCAAGGAAGAAGCAGAAGTCCTGGTGATCATCCTGTTAAGGGATGGAGGTGTTGAGAGACTATACATCATAATGAAAAGGAAACAAATGACAATTTCAGGTTCTCCGGCCTCAACGTGGCAGAAAGCACAGATAAGTCACTTCTGAGAGGGAGAGGGCTCTTTCTCAGGGAAACTGTAACAATAGTGTACTCAGAAAAAACTATTTAGATGCTTAAGCTTGAATATTGTTTTGTCAGGTTAACATTATTGAAGCATTACACAAATTCTTTTCAAGTGTTTCCAGCTTGCTGTGTTTACCAATTAAATAGAAACACAATGCCAACTAAATGTATTTGAATTTGCTGCAGTGCTTTAATTGATCCATGATTCTTTGCAATAAATACAACATAATCTGGATAAACTTTAAATAAATAAATTTGAAAGTTAATCTCTTGACAAAGCTAATCACAATGAAAACAGTGCATTATTATTTTACAAAGCATTGTTATTTTGTTGTTTAATCAAATATTATAAAATATTCCTTGTAATTAACTAGGCAAAAAAATGAGCAAATAGTTGACTGATCAGCTGTGGGAAATCTTCAAATATGAGATGGATAGAGTACAAAATAAATATACCCCCTTTCACTTTATAAGAATATATCAAAGAAGAACAGTTCTGGTCACCCTATTATAGAAAGGAAATTATTAAACTAGAAAGAGTGCAGAAAAGATTTACTAGGATGCTACCGGGACTTGATGGTTTGACTTATAGGGCGAGGTTGGATAGACTGAGACTTTTTTCCCTGGAGAGTAGGAGATTTAGGGGTGATCTTATAGAAGTCTATAAAATAATGAGGGGCATAGATAAGGTAGATAGTCAAAATCTTTTCCCAAAGGTAGAGGAGTCTATAACGAGGGGACATAGATTTAAGGTGAGAGGGGAGAGATACAAAAGGGTCCAGAGGGGCAATTTTTTCACTCAAAGGGTAGTGAGTGTCTGGAACGAGCTGCCAGAGGCAGTAGTAGAGGCGGGTACAATTTCGTCTTTTAAAAAGCATTTGGACAGTTACATGGGTAAGATGGGTATAGAGGGATATGGGCTAAGTGCAGGCAATTGGGACTAGCTTAGTGGTATAAACTGGGCGACATGGACATGTTGGGCCAAAGGGCCTGTTTCCATGTTGTAAACTTCTATGATTCTATGATTCTAATATATATATATTTCAAAAAGACTAGCTAATTTATTTTACGCAACATTTGACTCTGTCCATTGTTTATATACAGGCTCAACTACACGAAGAGGAAAAAAGGAATCTCAGCCATGAAATAATCACTTTAAACAATCATTTAATGGAAGCCAAGATAACCATAGATAAATTAACAGAAGACAATGTAAGTACCTGTAAACAAACACATCGTCAGGGCCGCACATTTACCAAAACATAAAGCAATGTGACCCTGAATTTAGTCACCATTTCCAGCGCATCCTTCGTGCTGGAATGATGTTGTGACATTTTGAGGCCTCCAAATTTGGTAGGACCTACTTACACCAGGTTTCCATCCTGTAATGGCAGCGGCGTCATTTTCAGTCGTGCCTGGGAACGCCCCGTGATCTGCCTGATGATTCTGCAACCATCTAAGTTAAATAAATTAAAACAACAGGAATAGCCAAAATCATTGATGTTATGCTCCCAATGCATTAAGGGTAAGCAAGAACCATATAAATGAGGCAAATCTGTTACCACTATCAGCTGATACTGATGGAAATGCTTCTAGTTTGTAGCATAGAGAAGCTTTAAAGAGTGATTTCTGGAGATTGAAGGAATATTTTGGAGCAATTTCTTTTGCAGTTCACCTGTATAAAGATAGACTTGCCTCTGGTAGCCCGAGTCTGGGAAATTTTCACCTCTACCCAAAGTAAGAGGTTTTGAGTCAGCAACATGAGTTTCCCAATAGGCATTCCCTTGTTCACCATTTTAATGGACGAGAAGGAATACAGGAGGAGGCAAGGAGAATGATGCAGCATCTAAGAACATAAGAAATAGGAGTAAGAGTAAGCCATACGGCCCCTCGAGCCTACTATGCCATTCAATAAGATTATGGCTGATCTTTGACCTCAACTCCACTTTTCCGCCCAATCTCCATATCCCCTGATTCCCTTAGAGTCCAAAAATCTATCAATTGCAGCCTTGAATGACTGAGCATCCACACCCTTCTGGGGTATAGAATTCCAAAGATTCACAACCCTCTTGAGTGAAGAAATTTTTCCTCATCTCAGTCCTAAGACAATGTCCCCTAGTTCTAGACTCTCCAGCTAGGGGAAACAGTCTCTCAGCATCAACCCTGTCAAGCCCTCTAAGACTTTTATACGTTTCAATGAGATCACCTTTCATTCTTCTAAACTCCAGAGAATATAGGCCCATTCTATTCAATCTCTCCTCATAGGACAACCCTCTCATCCCAGGAATCAGGAAGAGGATGTGACCACAAGATAATGCGCTCCACAAAGAGTTTATAGATCACGCAGATCTTATGAAGATCTCAGTAAGGACCTCTTCATGAGAAGACCATGGTTCATGGAACAGATTGTAGGAGAACTATGTAAGCTTCTGCGTGAAGACCTGCAGCCAAGATCATCTGCTCAAACGGCTTTATCCATGGCTGTGAAAGTAACCACTGCACTCAATTTCTATGCCACTGGCTCCTTTCTAACAGCCATGGGTGGACCACTGTAACATCACCCAGGGTGTCATTTTGACATGCATTCCCCAGGTCACTAACACAATTTTCAGGAATCTGGGGAATTCATACAATGTAGGATGTCAGCAAGGCAGCAACATAATACGGCTATCCAGCTTTAGCAAGTTGCTGATTTCCCAAAGTTCAGGATGTAATAGGTGGCACACAAATAGCATTGTGAGTTCCTACAGTTAGCCCTTTGAACTTTGTGAATAGAAAGGGATTCTACTCAGATAGTGTGTGAACAGCTCCAAAGACTTCTATAGTCAATATAATAGCCTGTTGCCATGGTGCCTTCGTCCTCAGGAATTCAAGCCTCTCTGATCTGTTCAAGGAAGAGAGTCAAGTGTGCAGATGGCTTTTGGGCAATAAGGCTTACCCCTTGCTTCCATGGATAATGACACCTTTGCAAGTGGCAAGAACAGAACTTAAGGAGCATTACAACAAGGCGCATACCTCTACTAGAGTGGTCGTAGAGAGAACTATAGAGGTCTTGAAGGGTCAGTTTCACTGCCTCGACAGAGCAGGAAGGACACCGCAACATGTCCCTGAGCATGCCTCCCTAATTTTGGTAGCGTACTGTGCCCTGCACAACTTTGATATCCAGAAAGGCCTGGATGTGGAGATCCTGGGGAAGCTGCCCCAGTTGTTTTCGAGGCAGAGGAGTATGGAACAGAGTCTTATGAGGACCATCCCTCAGAGGATTTCTCAGTGCCAGCTGCAAATAATTAATGAAGCATTTTCATCTGTTTAATTTTCTCTATTTGTCACCGCTGCCATTACTCAATTTCTCCCATCTTCAGGTCAAGTCTAACTTTTCAACACAGAATACAGCTTAGAATCAAAGAATCATAGAAAGGTTACAGCATGGAAGGGGGTCATTCGGTCCATCGAGTCCGCGCTGGCTCTATGCAAGATCAATCCAGCTAGTCCCACTCCTGCCCTATCCCTGTAGCTCTGCAATTTTTTTCCTTTCAAGTACTTATCCAGTTCCCTTTTGAAAGCCATGATTGAATATGCCTCCATCACCCCCTTGGGCAGTGCATTCCAGATCCTAACCACTCGCTCAGTAAAAAAGTTTTTCCTCATGTCACCTTTAGTTATTTTGCCAATCACCTTAAATCTATGCCCTCTGGTTCTTGACCCTTCCGCCAATGGGAACAGTTTCTCTCTATCTATTCTGACTAGACCTTCATGATTTTGAACACCTCTATCAAATCTCCTCTCAACCTTCTCTGTTCCAAGGAGAACAATCCCAGCTTCTCCAGTCTATCCACGTAACTAAAGTCCCTCATCCCTGGAATCATTCCGGTAAATCTCTTCTGCACCCTCTCTAAGGCCTTCACATCTTTCCTAAAGTGTGGTGCCCAGAACTGGACACAATACTCCAGTTGCTAGCGAACCAGTATTTTATAAAGGTTCATCATGACTTCCTTGCTTTTGTACTCTATGCCTCTATTTATAAAGCCCAGGATCCCGTATGCTTTTTAAACCGCTTTCTCAACCTGCCCTGCCACCTTCAACGATTTGTGTACATATACCCCCAGATCTCTCTGTTCCTTTACCCCTTTTAGAATTGTGCCCTTTAGTTTATATTGCCTCTCCTCATTTTTCCTACCGAAATGCATCACCTCACATTTTTCTGCATTAAATTTCATCTGCCACGTGTCCTCCCATGACACCAGCCTGTCCATATCCTCTTGAAGTCTATCACTATCCTCCTCACTGTTCACTACCCTTCCAAGTTTTGTGTCATCTGCAAATTTTGAAATTGTGCCCTGTACACCCAATCCAAGTCATTAATATATATCAAGAAAAGCAATGGCCCCAGCTTCGAACCTCACTGACATTATACCTCTTTGCACCTACTAAATCCTGCAAGACATAAGAATCACAAATAACTGAGCACGAACTAAATGTGCCTTTTCTTTTATTACAACAATCTTATTTGTGAATTCAAGTCGTCCTACTACTCCTTCACACCATGCTTCCCACGGGTTTCTTATTATGCTTTGCTTTCACCTCTTCTTGTGTTCTCCTAGGTCCAACCTGAGGGCCAGTATAGCTGAGAGGAGGTTGGCAGCTCTCATGCTATAAAAGGCTCATGGAACTGAGGTAGCCCTCCTCTCATGACAGCTCTGTGCTGGGAAGGACCTGCTGTGGGCTATCTCTCTTGAGCATCTGTCTGGGCAGCCTGTTCTTGCTTTCTGTGTGCTACTATCATGGAACTCTGAGGGGATAGGCTGGATCCCTGGCATGCACTAACATCATGCAGGTTGACTCTAGCCATCACATTCTACTGGGCCCAGGATCTTCGTGTCTACCGATCAGCGGATTGGCTGGTCTAATGGCTACTATAAGATCCTTAAAGTCCTATGTCCTGGCCGTAAGAGCCTGAAAACCAGAACACATGGTTCTGTCTAATTTGTCCCCTACAGCCTCCAGGTCTTCAGTCTGTGCTTCTGTGAAGGATGAGGCAACCATTGGTTCTGCGTCACTTCTGAGATGGGTGATTGTACAGATTCTAATAAAGCTGCCACATACTCCATTGATGCCTGCAATGAGGAAAAAGCTTCCATGATGTTACCGCAAATAAGGACTGTACACTCCTGAAAAATTCTCAGGATGTGGGTGACGCTGGCATGGTTTATTACTCAGAGGTGAGTGTTACCACTTGTGGTTACTTGTGCAGTGCTATGTAATGGCACAGAACTGCTGCTGAAATGAGTGCAAACCAGCTACTCTTGCACTATTTCATGTATGCCACTACAACTCCTCACAAGGCCCATCATTGTTGAGTCTTCAGCTATCTCAGGCTGCACTCTGAAATTCTCCAGCAAACTCTTCCATCTTGCTCCATCTCTTCACACCTTCAAACATTTCCTTAAATTGATAGAACATTGATTTTTTTGCATGTTCTCAAGTGCTAAGTGGAAGTCAACAAATTCCATTGATGTGTCTGTACTGTGCTGTATTCATTTTTGTAACCACAGTTTGTGGCATTGCCTGACCATTTGTTTATTAACCACAGCTGCCAACAGAAATTCAAGAACGAGTCAGAGTCTACATGGAGAAATTTGGATGTGGTCTTCCTGGGGCTGCATGTCATTTATCCTACTCAGACACCCGAGCTAAGGTTTTAGAAAAACCTGAACCAACCAGTTTACCAGGCTCCCCCATTCCTGCCTCGCTCTCAAGACAGATTATACACGGCCATTCGGAGGATACTGACAAACTTGATGGAAGGTCTCCATGCAAGGCTAATTTATATCGTAGTGACTCAGCTCTTTATTGCCCTGCAGATCAAAGAAGAGGCAGAAGGCAAATTAGAGATAGGTATGGTAGAAATGTTGTTTATTTCCGAACACAGAGCTTTACAGATAGTTCTACAGAAGCAGAGGGATTTAGTACAAGTCTCTCAAGTGAGTCTCTTCCCAATTATGCCACTTCAGTACCAGGTGCCTCCAGCTGTCCAAGCTGCACCTTAACAGCTGAGAAGAAAGCGACCACAAAAGCTAAAACCACCTTGAATCCCACCCAACAAGTTGCATTTATTGGTTTGAGAGATGACGTTTATGAAAGAAAGTGCAATACTTCACAAGAGCAAGGAAACAACAAGTCTAGTTTTGTTCAGGCAAGTCCACTACAACAAGTCACAGATGTGGCACATGGTCATCAGGATGGGACTCAGCATTGCTGTGCAAGAACTCTTCCAGCACACTTTAGTGATTCACTGCACTTGTCCAGGATGAGTACTCAGTTTGTAAGGGTCCCAAAACTATATAATGATCAAAGGAATATGCATGCTCCAGAAAAAAATATAATGGGTCAATGTAGGAAAGTCAACATGCATTACTCAAATACATCTTCATACAGGGTTTCCGGAAAGATTTCATCGAGTAGCCATACAGAGCGGCAACTAGGTAGTAGTCTGATGAAGAAAATGAACAACCAAGTGAACCAGTTTTTCACTACTTCTTCTAGAGAAGATAATTTTCATGATGGAGAGGATAACAACCAAAGTAGCTTTGCAGAGACAAGCTTTGGAACCATGAACTGCCAACCTAGTTCAGAAATTGATTACAATAATGATCAGAAACAAGTGAGTCTCTCTACACCTAGGCACAAAGATACTGAAGGAGACCCTAAAGCTTTTCTTGGTGAAAAGAGCACAAGTCAAGCATGCATCAAAAATACAAATAATGTTGCTAACATTAAAAAATATGTTGATGTTGCTCCAAACAGTTCAATAGAATCCTTGCGCCGACAACCCATTAAATTATTAGTGGTCCATAATGTTCCCTTGGATGATGGTGTTTTAAATAGAAAACAAGAAAAATCCTCAAAGATAAGCGGCCTTTACAGGAAGGACAGCCTCACAAAGGCTCAGCTTTATGGAAACCTGCTAAACTAACTGGGCAAAGTCTATGTTAAATCAATGATGTTGAAATAATGAATTGTATGCTTGAATGTAAAACTTCACAAATGTGTACCATATTAGTGCAAATGACATGAATGTGGTTGCAGACTTCCTAAAGTATTTAACTGGAATATTTTATTCTTACATGGAGGCTAACAAGCAATTTCTATGATTTTTTTATTCCACCAGACCAAACAAGTTGGTTAATTTTTGAATTGCTATGTGGATTTTCTTTGCCAAAACAAACTGTGCCGGATTTCTTTCTATTTTTTTCACTTGTATACAGAGAATGACAAAGCTGTCTGCATTGTGTACATAAAGATATTCTCCCCACTACTGAATAAATAAGATACAGAATGTTTTGAAAGTGCTTAATTAAGAGACCTGCTAAGGTCAATTACAGACAAAGTTAGTACAGCTGTTGATGTAGCTACTGGTTGCTCCTGTAACTCACAGGTGCATGTCTGCTGCTCCGGATCTGAGATCTCCTGCTTGCCTATCCACTTTGTCCTGCTTTACTCACCCAACTCGTCTGATAGCTTTCAGACTACCCTTCCTTTTCGCACAAATCTCCTCCATGATATACTGTGCCATGTCCATTTCTGGGCCACAAGAAGGGGGACCCGATGAGGGGAGAGGGGGAGGGCCGGAGTGGCAGCAGCCCAGGTTGGTTTTATGGAATCTGTAGGAGCAACTCCTGCTCCTCCCGGCCCCACATAGATAAAGAGGAATTTACTTTTGGGATCTTCTTCGGCTGGGCTGCCAGCTGATATTGGTCAGAGCGTGCACGCCCAAAAATGGCTATCAGAGTCCTATGTACGTCAGACTACCACCTGACTCAGGGGGTCGCTCCAGCCGTCTAGCTGTAGACCCTGGGGAATATTGCCATGGTCACAGCAATCTTTGCCCACCGTTTTCGGGGTAGTACCACCCCGTTTCTGCCAGGTGGGAGGGCTGAAAATTCGGCCCATCCTTTCTCCCTAGAATTCTCTCCCAAAAACAACTTCAACTTTATAGTTGCCTGCCTTCAAAAGCCTCCTAAAAACTCATCTCTTCAACTATGCCAATGATCTCTCGCTTCATAGTCCTTCCAACCTTTTTCCTGCTTCTTGTCCTACTTCTTCTCCCTTGTACAGTGTTCCGATGTGTTCCTTTACGTGAGGAGTGCTATATAAATGTTGAAGTGAAAGGCGGAGCAGGCTCAAGGGGCCGTATGGCCTAATCCTGCTCTTATTTCTTATGTAATATCAATTATTTCTCTGACTTTATGAGTGCTAGTCAAAAAATGCATACTTTAAACTGCTAAAAAGGACAGTAACTGTGTATTGCTTCGTCATATTGATATAGCACAAGCTGATCGCAAATGATTATTCTCCACTCCTTTTTGTTCTATTCCATTGTAGCTGCCTTTATCTATATGCAAAGTGTTCTGCAAAATATTTTGTTTCCGACTTATCTCACATATAAATACAAAATCTTGATCCAAAAGTACAGTGCTATCTAATTATTCCATCTGAAAACCAACGAAAGGATAGAGGCGCATAAATGGGAATCAACACGTCATTAAAAACAATAAATTGTCTCATGAATCTACCAGAACCTTTCAACAAAATATCTTGATTAATAGATGAGAGATAACCAGTAACACATGGCGACGTAACAAGGCACGGAGCAGAGTATGTCAGCTGACATATAAAATAGGAAAAATAATAAACATAAGCAAACCAACCCTTTTAGTGGGCCAAAAGAATCACTTTTCTTCAACAGGCTTTTTCTTTGGATCCTGGCCAGCTATCCAAGAATAAATCATCTTTTTCTTCTGCCTAGACTTTATTGGCCTCTTTCTAAACAGATCTTTCCAACTGACATCACAACATGTGGGTCTTTGTTGTCTCCTTTCCTGTCTCACAAGATGTTGGGGCTCAGCTCCTGATCTCTCCTCCTGTTGATGACTGGCCACAAGAGCTACTGATCAAGCCTGCTACTGTCTCATTCCGCCCGCCCCCAGCAAGCATGGGTCTCCTGCTATTCTCAAAATGAATGGGATTACATTGACATAATGGCCCCAATATTTCCAGGGAGGCGGGGAGTGTGCGGGAGAACGCGGTAGCGCTTACCTTCTGAAGCCAGCAGCACCCGCCTACCTTTCGCTGCTGGGTTTCCCGAGACCTGTGAAATCTGGTCGTCAACTGTTAAATTTAAATCAGGCTCCCAATTGCACTGTGGGAGCCTAATTTAAATATGTTAATGAAGTGTCCCGCCTCTCCAATACGGGACACTCGCACGGCTCGAAACCTGCTGCTGTAAAAACAGTGACAGCCACGTAGTAGCGAGTTGGGGACACGTTCCCCATTTTTTAGGGTTTAACCGCCCTCCCCCCCCAAACATTCTCTGGCTGTTGTAGCAATTTCAATCTCTTAGGAGTTGGATTTAACTTAAAGGTCACAACAGCAATAACCAGCATTTATATAGCGCCTTTAATGTAGAAAAATGTCCCATGGCACTTCACAGAGGCAAACCAAAAAAGGAGATATTATGAGGAGTGACCAAAAGCTTGGTCAAAGAGGTGGAGACGTTGACCACCAATTGTAAGGTGAAGGGAAGAGGATTATGCACAAAAAGGAAAGGTGGGGAGAGAGAGGGGGGAAGAGAGAGAGGGGGGGGAAGAGGTAGAGGGGGACACAAGAGAGAGGGGAAGGGGGGAAGAGAGAGGGGGGGAAAGAGGGAGAGGGGGGGAAGAGGGAGGGGGGGGGAGAGGGGGAGACAAGAGAGGGGTGGAGAGAGAGAGTGGGGGGGCGCCGAGAGCGGGGGGGGGGGGGTGTCGCCGAGAGCGGAGGGGGGTGCCGAGAGCAGGGGGGGGGCAAAGAGAGATGGGGGAGGTGAGAGAGACGGGGGAGGTGAGAGAGACGGGGGAGGTGAGAGAGACGGGGGAGGTGAGAGAGACGGGGGGGGGGGGGGGGGTTTAAAGAGAGGAGGGCTTGGGAGGGACCTTGGTCCTTGGACCAAACATGGACAAAAGAGCTGAATTCCAGAGGTGAGGTGAAAGCGACTGCCCTTGACTTTGCAAGGCAGCCTTTGACCGAGTGTGGCATCAAGGAGCCCCAGTAAAATTGAAGTCAGTGGGAATCAGGGGGAAACTCTCCAGTGGTCGGAGTCATACCTAGCACAAAGGAAGATGGTAGTGGTTGTTGGAGGCCAATCATCTCAGTCCCAGGACATTGCTGCAGGAGTTCCTCGGGGCAGCATCCTAGGCCGAACCATCTTCAGCTGCTTCATCAATGACCTTCCCTCCATCATAAGGTCAGAAGTGGGGATGTTCGCTGATGATTGCACAGTGTTCAGTTCCATTCGCAACGCCTCAGATAATGAAGCAGTCCGTGCAAGCATGCATCAAGTCCTGGACAACATCCAAGCTTGGGCTGATAAGTGGCAACAGTCAGGCAATGACCATCTCCAACAATAGAGTGTCTAAACACCACTCCTTGACATTCAAGGGCATTACCATCAACATCCTGGGGGTCACCACTGACCAGAAACTTAACTGGACCAGCCACATAAATACTGTGGCTACAAGAGAAGGTCAGAGGCTGGGTATTCTTTGGCAAGTGACTCACCTCCTGACTCCCCAAAGCCTTTCCACCATCTGCAAGGCACAAGTCAGGAGTGTGATGGAATACTCTCCACTTGCCTGGATAAGTGCAGCTCCAATAACACTCAAGAAGCTCGACGCCATCCAGGACAAAGCAGCCCGCTTTATGGGCACCCCATCCAGCACCTTAAACATTCATTCCCTCCACCACCGGCGCACTGTGGCTGCAGTGTGTAGCATCTACAAGATGCACTGCAGCAACTCGCCAAGGCTTCTTCGACAGCACCTCCCAAACCCGCGACCTCTACCACCTAGAAGGACAAGGGCAGCAGGCGCATGGGAACACCACCACCTGCATGCTCCCCTCCAAGTCACGCACCATCCTGCCTTGGAAATATATCGCCGTTCCTTCATAGTCACTGGATCAAAATCCTGGCACTCCCTACCTAACAGCACTGTGGGAGAACCTTCACCACACGGACTGCAATGGTTCAAGAAGGCATCTCACCACCACCTTCTCAAGGGCAATTAGAGATGGGCAATAAATGCTGGCCTTGCCAGCGACGTCCACATCCCATGAATGAATAAAACAAAATATTTGTCAACTGAATCCCACTTCTGACATTAGCTTTAAGCGCATTGGGACATTTTACTAGGTTAAAGGCTCTATATTGTTGTTCTTCAAAATATTAACACTTTAAGTAATGCTTGCAAACCAGGATTACACTAACTTCCAGAATGTCTATATTAACCAGATAACTATCACCAAATGCCAACTGTTAGTTAATAGTGATTAAAATCACGATCACAGCCTGCATACAGAGGTTTCAATTGCAGTAATATAATTTGCAGCAAATGCGTATGACAGCAATAAACTTTCCTTTCAGCAGAACCTGACTATCCTACTTTTCCCAAAGAGCACACTTGCCAGATTACAAAATTTATTTGAAGCAGGGCTTTTCTTTGACATCTGTGATAATTTTCCACAAATGAATTTGCTTTGTTTTCTTATTTTTTCCCCCAACTATAGCCTATTCAGATTGACTTTTTAATCACAGAATCGAAATTTTACAGCACAGGAGAAAGCAGTTTGGCCCGTGGTGCCTCTGTTGGCTCACTAAAAGTACTATCCATTTAGCCCTATTCCGCTGTCATTTCCTTATACTCTTTACAGAAATGATTCCAAGCTTAATTTATTAAAAAAGCTCTGTGTCATGATAAATCATTGTTTTAATGCACTGACAGGACTAATTCACAAGGCTTTTCTATCTACAGGCAGTATTATTTTATAATGGTTGAACTAAACTGACACTGACCTTAATTTGATCCCATAATTTACCAGGTTCCAACAGGACATTATTTCTGAATATACTGCATAATGCAAAGCAATCTCTGCAAACTGTAAAAGGAAACTGAAGGCTCAAGCAACTAAATGGTAATAAAAGAAACAGCTGGCCCTCATATGGCTAATATACCCAAATATTAAAGAAAGGTATGAAATAGTGAACTAAAATAATATAACAACTTTTGTTTCCACCTTCAAATCAAATAATTCATAATTTATTCAATTGTATGAAAACTTTGATTTTAATATTACCAGCTTCAACAATTAATTTTATATATTTCACAAAACAAGATTTGTCATTGAATCAGGCGATCTTGAGTTGCTGATTAGCCCAGCAAGCACATGGTTGTCCTTGTTGACTCTTCCATTCTGTTAGTCACAGGTTGGCCATAGAGGTCTGGTCAGCATCTCCAGACATTGTTGAACAACATAACCAAAGTAGCATTAAAATGGATTCACCTGCATTACAGGTAATGGATCAGTGTCATCTAGCGACGTATGGTGACATTCATGGTACATTGTTGATGTGGGAATAGACAGCAACAACATTGCATGTCGAAGGTTATAAATACATACGGCATCATTCTTTTGAAATTATAGTTGCAACGGTGTTCCTAGGATTCCAGCTTCTGTAGTGAAGAATTCACTGCTAAATCAAATGTATGCAACTCAGACCGACAGCTTGTTTAATATCGTAATCTGTTGATATGTTGGCTCATTTCACTGCTTCAGTACTTTTTAAAACACTAAATTATCACTAAATGGAATCAGTTCCCTTCGCCATGACCACAATTTAAGTGCCTAGGACAATGTACATATTCTGCACGCTTAAACCTTACCTACACCGCAAGAGTCTGTGTATATGGGCCTCAATCCATCTTTACCACTAATCTAGTATGCAGATTCTTCAGGCTTTTTTGACCCTCATATTTCTGCATACCTGATAACAAACCTAGTAAACGTGGCTGAATTAATCAGCAGAATATTCGTGAATAAAGGGCAATGAATTTTGCATTTTGCTAGTTTTCTCGGAAAGTGAAACATTTTTTGGGATTAAGGGACAGACTAATGAACGATAATACCCACTTACAGCTCAAGTTCAGCTCCCACTTATTGCTCTTTTACTGGCGATCACTGCCACACTTTGATTTCTCCACTCCAGTCACAAGTTGCAATAATAGATGGGTGTACAGGGTGAAACGAAACATCAATGCAGGCCTGTTCGTGGGCAGGCAAAGTATGAATTACTTTTGAATTCAGATAGTTGTAAAAACAGACTGTCCCATCAGCACTTCCTGTGGCAATTAGAGCCCCATCAGGTGAAAATTCACAGCCCACTGCATATCCTTCCACCTGTAAAATATGGAGAAAATTAATTTACCAAATACGATGATGATGGTTAATGAAGCCCAGTCAATGCAGATGTTTTCACGATAGTGCTATATGTTGAAGCAATATGCAAAACTAAATCTAAATATTTAAATTGCCAGATCTCCTCTATGTGTAACAAGGTATCCATTTTGAAACAGAAAACAGCACAAGTTTAGCAGCTCAAGCTCTTTAAATAGTTGAAGAGGTTCAACTCCCAGAACTATCTTCAGCTGCTTCATCAATGTCCTTCTCTCCATCGTAAGGTCAGAAGTGGGGCTGTTCACTGATGATTCAGTGTTCACTTCCATTCGCATTCCTCAGATAATGAAGCAGTCCAATCCCACATGCAGCAAGACCTGGATAACATCCAGGCTTGGGCTGATAAGTGGCAAGTATCATTCACATCAGACAAGTGTCAAGCAATGACCATCTCCAACAAGAGAGAGCATAACAACCACCCTTTGACTTTCAAGAAACTGAACTGCTCCAGCCACCCTAAATGCCGTTGCTACTAGAGCAGGTCAGAGGCTGGGTATTCTGCGGCAAGTGGCTCATCTCCTGACTCCCCAAAGCCTCTCTACAAGGCGCAAGTCAGGAAAGCGATGGAACACTCTCCACTTGCCAGGATGAGTGCAGCTCCAACAACACTCAAGAAGCTCGTAACTATCCAGGACAAAGCAGTCCACTTAATTGGCATCACATCCACTGGCTTAAACATCCACCATCGGCGGACCGTGGCTGCATCTACTGGATACACTGCAGCAACTTGCTAAGGCTTCTTCGGCAGCACCTCCCAAACCCGTGACCTCCACCACCTAGAAGGACTAAGGCAGCATGTACATGGGAGCACCATCACCTCCAAGTTCCCCTTGAAGTCACACACCATCCTGGCTTGGAAATATATCATAGTTCCTTCATTGTCTCTGGGTCAAAATCGTGGAACTCCCTACCTAACAGCATTGTGGGAGCACCTTCACTACACCGACTGCAGCAGTTCAAGAAGTTGGCTCACTATCACCTTCTCAAGGACAACTAGGGATCGGCATTAAATGCAGGCCTTGCCAGTGACGCCCACATCCTGAGAACTAATTTAAAAAACTGTTCATCACTCCAACAGTTTCCTTAGCTGGGAGAGTATCAACTCTTACGGGCCTGCACAGATGCAAAGAATACAGAAAGACCAGTTCACCTCACTAAAACCACACAATCCAGCAACAGCAAATGATGCAGGAATCTATAATCCAAACAACCATGCGCAGGTAAATTGCTTTGAATTGGAAATAATTTTTAAACTAGTTTCTCCTATGTCAAACATTAATGAGTACACGATGAATTTGTAATTTGAAATGGCATGCTGTGCCAAATCAGATCATTCTGAGCTAACACTAGCCAGAGTCCCAATGCTGTCCACGATCGCAGAGATAAACAAGAGAAAGTGGTAAAAGCAGAAGAGTAAGAAAGGGAAGGGGGAAAAGGGAAAGTGCAAAATGAGAGCAGTGAGAGAAAGAGTGAAGGAGGAGAGACGACAGGTGAAGGAGAAAAAGGGGAGAGCTAGAAATTGAATGAATAAATGAATGAATGAATGAAGATGCACACAAACACATTCAGTTAATCTGTGGCATTGCACACAGGGAACCAAGTCCAAAAGTAGTCACGTGATGTGGAGTAGGAGGACGTGGAATAATTTAACCAGGGTTCACAGATCTAATTTAATTCTCATTATAAAGTCATACATTCTATCCTTATTTTTATATAATATTTTGATTTTATATTAATATATAGCTAAATGGCAAAATCTACAGCAATTTGGGAAGCAGAGAAATAGAGTTAGTTGGAGCATAGGGTTTCTCTGCAGGATAGGTTGAGGAGCTGGGTGATGCAGAAATGATGTGCTATAGCACCAGTAGGAGTCTGTAATGACAGTGTGACAAATTTACATAGGCAGTTCCCATTATAAATGCGGACATAAATTTATAATGGTAAAGTTGACAGGAAGTGTTCAGATGTAAGTATTATAGATAAAGATAGAAAAGTAAAGAAGAGTGATAGAAAGGTGGATAAAAACAAACATTCACAGAAAGAGAAAATATTACAGAAACTGCAGCAAGGGAGGAAAGGAGAGGGGGAGAAAAAAAGCATAGAAATTAGAAAGTGAGCAAGACAGAATCTGACAGAGAGTGAGAGAGAGAGAGAAAATAAACAGACATCTAGAGAGAGAAAAAATACTACAGAAACTATGGAAACAGGGGCAGAGATAAAATACAGAAAACACAAGTAGAATACAGAAATCAGAGACAAAATATTACAAAAACTACAGAGAATTATATAGAATGTACAGCACAGAATCAGGCCATTGCTGGGGTTTATGCTCCACATGAGCCTCCTCCCACCCTTCAAAATCTAACCCCATCAACATACCCTTCTATTCCTTTCTCCCTCATGTGTTTATCTTGCTTCCCCTTAAATGCATCTATGCTAGTTGCTTCAACTACTCCTTATGGTAGCGAGTTCCACATTCTAACCACTATCTGGGTAAAGAAGTTTCTCCTGAACTCCCTGTTGGATTTATTAGTGACTATCTTATATTTATGGACCCTAGGGTCCAGAGGGGCAATTTTTTCACTCAAAGGGTGGTGAGTGTCTGGAACGAGCTGCCAGAGGCAGTAGTAGAGGCGGGTACAATTTTGTCTTTTAAAAAGCATTTGGACAGTTACATGGGTAAGATGGGTATAGAGGGATATGGGCCAAGTGCAGGCAATTGGGACTAGCTTAGTGGTATAAACTGGGCGACATGGACATGTTGGACCGAAGGGTCTGTTTCCATGTTGTAAACTTCTATGATTCTATGATTCTAGTTCTGGTCTCCCCCGGAAGTGGTAACATCTTCTCTACGTCTACCCTATCAAACCCTTTCATAATCTTAAAGACCTCTAGCAGGTCACCCCTCAGTCTTCTCTTTTCCAGAGGAAAGAGCCTCAGCCTGTTCAATCGTTCCTGATAGGCATAACCTCTCAATTCTGGTATCATCCCTGTGAATCTTTTTTGCACCTTCTCCAGTGCCTCTATATCGTATTTATAATATGGAAACCAAAACTGTTGATAGTACTCCAAGTGTGGTTGAATCAAGGTACTATACAAGTTTATCATAACTTCCCTGCTTTTCAATTCTATGCCTCTAGAAATGAACCCCAGTGCTTGGTTTGCTTTTTTTATTGTAAACAATTTTACAACACCAAGTTATAGTCCAACAATTTTTATTTGAAATCTACAAGCTTTCGGAGGCTTCCTCCTTCCTCAGGTAAATGACATTTACCTGAGGAAGGAGGAAGCCTCCGAAAGCTTGTAGATTTCAAATAAAAATTGTTGGACTATAACTTGGTGTTGTAAAATTGTTTACAATTGTCAACCCCAGTCCATCACCGGCAACTCCACATCATGCTTTTTTTATGACCTTATTAACCTGCGTCGCTACTTTTAGTGATTTGTGTATCAGTTCCCCCAGATCCCTCGGCTCCTCTACCCCATTTAGACTCTTATTTTCCAAGGAGTATGTGGCCTCCTTATCCTTCCTACCAAAATGGACCACCTCACACTTGTCCATATTGAATTTCACTTGCCAATTATACACCCATTCTGCAAGTTTATTAATGTTTTCTTGTATTTTGTCGCAGTCCTCCTCAGTATTAACTATAACCCCAATTTGGTGTCGTCCGCAAATTTTGAAATTGTACTTCCGATTCCCGAGCCCGAATTGGTTATGTAAATGGTGAACAACAGTGGTCCCAGCACCAATCCTTGTGGAACACCAATTCCCACCTTTTGCCAGCCTGAGTAACTACCTTTAACTCCTACTCTCTGTTTTCTATCTTGTAGCCAGCTTGTAATCCATTCTGCTACTTGTCCCCTGACTCCACCTTAATCATGATACTATGCGGTACCTTATCAAAGGCTTTTTGAAAATCCAAATATATTACATCTACTGCATTACCTTTGTCTACCCTTTCTGTTACTTCTTCTAAGATTTCAATAAGATTGGTCAAGCCTGACCTTCCCGTTTGAAATCCATGCTGACTATTCTTTATTACATTTTCGGTTTCTAGATGTTTTTCTATTACATCTTTGAGTAAAGATTCCAATATCTTTCCTATGACTGACGTTAAACTAATTCATCTATAGTTCCCTGGACTTGTTCTATTTCCCTTGTTCCATCCTCATCCTCTGAAAATCAGCTTTTTTCCAATTTATTACTTTGCTCTTTGTCTTACTTATGTCCTTCTCAATCTTTATCTTAAACTTTATTATGTTGTGATCACTATTGCCTAGATGTTTCCCTATCCTTACTGCTCTTATCTGTTCTGGTTCATTTCCCATTACTAGATCCAGCAGTGCTTCCTCTCTTGTTGGGCTTTTTACATATTAGGTAGGAAAAGAGTCCTGCACACATTGTAAAAACTCCATTCCCTGTACCCCTTCACCTACCTCTTCTTGCCAGTTTATTTGGGGGTAGTTAAAGTCTCCCATGATTATTATTCTATGTCTTCTATTCATTTCATATATTTGTTTACATATTTCTTCCTCCACCACCTTTCCACTATTAGGTGGTCTGTAGTATACCCCTATTAGCGTGATCGATCCCTTCTTGTCTTTTACTTCAATCCCTATGGATTCTGTTTCTATCTTTCTATTAGTTATGTCCCTTTTTTCTACTGCCATTATGTTATCTCTGATTAGTACAACTACTCCACCCCCTTCTTCCTTCCCTATCCTTTCTGATTAGGTTATAACCTGCAAAACTAGAATAAGCAGGATGATTGGTTGCTGTTGGGAGCTTTCAGTGGGCCCAGATCTTAAAACAATGTATCCTCTAACTCGCCATGAACAATAAGACAGGAGTTCCACTTGTACATTATTTCTTCTTTATCCTATTGGTTATTTGTTTCTTACTTTACTTTTCTACTGTGCCACTACCTCTGAGCTGGGAGTTGCATCTTTGACACCTCCAAAAGCCAGTTTACAGTTAAACAGAGACCAAATTTTGAATGAATTGATCATCCGAACAACCAGTTCAAACTGATGATGAAGGTAAACTGATATGGGACACTTAATTGCTCAATGACCTTTCTTCCCAGTGGTCCAAAAATACTGGTTCCACCAAAACAAATTATCCCATTAGCATTGCCCTGAGAGTTAACTCAAATAATAAGCAGAGATGATAGATCTAGGTATTTGCAGCCTCTGGTAAAGATTATTAATACATGTGGTGCTGACTACAGCAGAACTGTTTAAAATCTAACAAATAAAATAATGCATTAAAATAAACTATATCCATTCCCATCACAAATAGAAAAAAAAATATTATGTGCAGCTTTTTTTTCCCCTGGTTGATTCTTTCACATACGACCTAATGTCAGAATTAATGTCTGCTGGTTTTTTGATGTGATTGCCAGGAATAAAGCAGAATCAATATTGTAACAATACACACCAAGGTCAGATGTGCTTGCAATTTCAAGCTTGTTTTTACAACATGTTGGGTTTTAAAAGTCAAACAGTTAACACAGATCGTTAATAATGTAACTATTCAGCGTCTGAATATCACCTCAACATTGTTGCAAAGAATTACAGTTAACAATAAGTTATAATCACACTAGAGAAAATGCAAAGTATATAATATTTTAAATGAGGGAGAAAAAGAGAGACATATCGGAAGCAGAAAGTGAGATAGTAGCGTGACACTAAGAGCAGACAGAAACCTGCATACAAGATGACCCTCCTAATTTCAACCCCTGTGACGTCAATTTCTTGCCTTATATTTGAGTATAAATAGTACACTTAGTCCCTTTTAGCTTAATTGCTCCTAACAAAAAGTATGAGTTGACCACCGTGTCATGAACTCTGAACCTAATATGCCACAAAAGTGGTGGGATATAGGTTGCACAAATGATCTCCCACAGACTGATTTTGTCTTAGGTGGGCCACTGAGGGGAGGCATCAAGTGGAGATGACATACTTCCCTACAGTGGCGTAAACAGGAATTTTTTTTATTCGGGGTGTTTGGATATGAGCTTGCCAGACCAAAGAAAACTACTTCAAAAGATCTAATTTTCAAATAGGAATTTTATAATAAGGTTCAAATAGAAATATTATTACTTTCATTAATCTAACAATTCACATGAAGCAAATGAAAAGAAAAGTCAGACTAAAATTCTAAAGCACAAAGTCCAAGTGCTGATTATATGTCGCTAGTCTATCAATAACTTTGCTACTTTTCACTGCAATAACCCAGTGAACATTTAGAAGCACAAGAACAACAAATCGGTTTTCACTGGTCAAACTGCGGAACAGACTAGCTCTGGAAGAGCATCCATTGTTTTCTGTGTTCTGCAAGTGATCTAAGGCACGTTCTTTCAAAAGAAGGAGTGGTCCAATTAAAAAAAAATTGTAGAAATTTCAGGGGGTGTGTGAACTCCACGAACAACCCTCCCCCTTCCTGCCATTGCTTCCTCAGAACGACAGATGAAAAATCAGAGGGAATCATGCCCTAGCAGATAATTTCAGAGCAGCATTGGTGAATATGTGAACATGCATAGTATACGAACATCCTAACAAGAATAAGGGAGAAAATATCTAACTTTAACAAATTGAATTAAAAAAATCTGAATGAGGTAAAAGTGTCACTTAAGCACATATTTCCAATAATCTAATTATGTTATATGCAGCTACCCTGTTAGGCTGTGAAATTACATTCAGTAAAGTGTAAGAAATTATTTGAAGATTTGTCAGTTGATAAAGCTGTAGATAACATTGTTTTGTAAACAATTTCTATGCTATGTAGCTATTAAATGATCTGTTAAATATTAGCCTGTTACATCATCGTAATAGCTCACTGAAGATGGTGCTCTTGGTGAATTTTATTGACAAGTCAGAAAAAGAGGCATTGCTGAACAGGACAGTGGTTTCTGTTCAATACTTTTTCTCCAATACTAAAACAATCTATTAAAAAAGTACCTTATGCCCTTCATATCGTTTCCTTTTATTCATCCTGTATGGTCGCTGGGTAGAAAAAAGCACCATATAGTTGCCATTGGTTTGAGCAACAAAGATAGATTCTTTGGGATGAGCAGCCATACACGGGATGGTGTATCTTTCCTATGGGGGAGAAAGGAATTATAAAATCTCTATTAAATTCTGTGCAAATCAACAATAGAGATGCCTCGAACGATTTTAGCAATGAAATAAAGGCTACAATGGCCATTTTCTTTAGGGAGTTTGTAATTTAGCTGTTTTCAGAGAAATAGGCTGACAGAATTTCTTTGGTATGGAACAAATATCACTTTTAAACATTCTCACTGGCCTCTTATTTACCATTTCTGACCAGTGAGCTCAGTCTAGATTGACAAATGGCAGTAAAAATGTATTTTGATTCCTAGACAATAGCAAACCATTTATCTTATGATAAATGAACCTTTCTGCCTTCAAAGTGCACTTTTCAGCTTTTAAAATCTGCACTTGTTATGTTGTATTGCATTCTGGAAAAATAATTTTCTGTCAGTTTCTATTATCAAATACTGCAAAAGTATAATTATCCTTTCACAATGCATGAAGCTAGAATAGATTAATTATTTTTAGCAGTTGCCATACATTGACATGATTGATGGATGGTTAAATATTATCTTGTTAACTTGCTAGGACGTGGTTTCCTATGCCACTGGAAAAGTCAACTGCAATAGCGCTATTTCAGATCACATTAAAAGACTGAGATTCAATTGGAAACATTTTGCTGCAGTACAACCAGCAGTTGCTACAATTAATTGGACAATCAAATGTCAACAGCTCAGTTGCAGTGTTTTACCCTTCTTGAACTCCAAGTACCTGCGTGGTGTGACTTAACTGAAAATGCTTGATTCAACATAAGACATAAATGAAAACATATATGTGTTGAGCTTACGTGGAATATTTGATTGGATACTCTTGCGGAAGTCTGGAAATCCCAGGCAATGATTGTTCGGTCAGCTGAGTCTCTGCTGACAGCATCTGTGCTCGTAAGAAATTCTTTTCCTCCCGGAAGAAAAAGAATGTCGAGTGTTTGCTGTATTCCAGCATTGTATTCATTCACCACCTGGAATAAAATAGTCAATACAATTTATGGGCCATATCAAAAATGTCTATTACCCCTCATCCCAGACACATGGAGAGCTCCGATAAAATATTTTTTCTTTGCAAAGAGTGATCAGAATTTTTGAAAAGTATACTTTCTATATATACACATTGGGAGAAGTACAAATAAGTGTTTACTTACAAATGGACAAAAATTATATTTTGAACTAGACGGCTTTAAATTTAAGAGTAAATTTTCTGCTTCTTAAAATTAATGAATGCAAGGTCATGGGCAGAGGGTGCACAATTGCTTGATGTGTGCAGGGAGTGCACTATTAGCAAATTTGCTGACTTATATTGTCTGATTTCCCTGGGTATAGAGTGCTGGGAGAGTCTGACTGGGGAATGCAGAGCACCAGAAAGATAGGTGGAGCCCCATAACACCAGGTCTCCACCCCCACTGCGCTGCTTTGAACTTCCTGCAACACTATTTTAGAGGCCCACATCACTGTGCCAAAAACAGGTGCTGGAATGTAAATTAAGGGTTATATCGCATTTGTGACATCACAAAGACTTGCGACCAAATTTCCTGATTTTGCAATGGTCACAGGTTGTGTGCAAGTTGCCCAGATAAAAAGAGGGTGCTATCAAAAAAAATGTTTTTTTTAACATTCTGAGCCTTGAGTTCGCAAGAATTTTAAAGTAGAGGAACTTTGCAGTTACTAAGAATACTTCATTTTTGTTTTGCCATTCTAGCCATTAAAGGGATTGTGTCTCCTGTACGCTTTGGCTGCAATAGGTAAAACAGTGTCAAAGCTGCATGATGGGGCTCGTTTGGAATCTCTCTTTACATGTGCAACCTGGCTGAGGAGGAGGAATTGGCAGGAATCTGTGCATGTACAGCTGGTGAGGCACCAGCGGAGGAGAGCACCAACTCAGAGGTACCCAGCTGAGAAAGTTTATAGACTGAGACTGACATTGCTGGACCATAGTGAGGGGCAATGCCTCTGGAGGCTCCCGTTTAGTAGCTAAGTTGGTAACATGCTATCACATGCTGAGAGGGGACTTCCAATCCCAGTCGTGAGGCACCACCATATTTCCTCCGCGAGTTCTACACCACTGGAGGTTTTCAGGGGACCACTAGGGACATATTGTATGAACTGTGCATCAGTGCAGACACTAGGTCATGGGTGCCTTGTTTGTCAAGGCAAATCGAGACATTGTCTTCTGCATGAATGCCAGGGAGCAGCGAGCTCGTGCTCTTGACTCCTACCATCATGCTGGTTTTCCCAAGATGCAGGGCCTGATAGAAGGGACCCGTGTAGGCCTATGTGCTCCCGCAAAGAGGAGTGCCCCTTACAAGAATCAAAATGGGAATTACTCGATCAAGGTCCAGCTAGTGTGATTATGTAGGTGAATGCCAGATTCCCTCAGGCAATAAACCATTCCACCTTTGTTTGAAGAAGCAAGAGCTCTGCCACTTAAAGAAGGCTTGACCTGAACGTACCAACAAATTGTGGACTGAGAAGTAGTGGAAGCTTTTTAATACTGAATTGTGCTAGGTGGAAAGTTTATGGTGGAAAATTAGCCTTCTAGTACATATATGGCATAAATACATTAAATATAGAAAAGAGATGCAAAGTAATTTGTATTTCTATTTATTAAATTCAACCAACATTAAAATGTCCTAATGCAAGTTTGCCACCACTAATAAAAACTGGTGTGTGTGGACTTGTGTAAGCAAGAATTCTACCTGTCAGGGTATATTTAGTGAGCCCTTTTTAAACATTTCTGGAAGGGGACATACTTTATAATGAAAGTACTATTTTCTCACTTCCCAGGATGACATTCCCTTTAAATGAGCAGTCCTATCTTGAATCTAGCCAAAATAACATTTTAAAATAATTACTTTATTTAAATGTATCAGTTACCTACTTCCCTAATGCCACAAGTTCAAACCATTTAACTTTTAAAGAACAGCATTTATCCCTATAAGACAGGCCTGGTCAGTAAAAACCAACAGGAATGAGTGGCTTCCTTTTGCTTAAAAGATTTTCAGTTGTGATTTGTTGTTGTTTTACGAGTATGACATGTGAGCCAATCAGATGAAATGTTTGACACTTTGAAGTGTGATGGACATATTAGATGTAAGACTTCTAATATATGTATAATTGTGTTGATAGTCTACAAAAATCAATGCATTAATATAGTAATGATTTAACATTTAGGAATAAAAGGTGACACATGAATTGCTTTTGTGACTTTTTGTGCTCTTCAAGATGAAGGATGTCCAGGAAAGAAATCTTTTTCAACTGGGTGCCCTGTGGCAGCATCAAGCAGCCCCAAGTACAGTATATGTGAGTAAAGCCACTCTACTCTGCACCAGAAACCTGCCTTAACCTCAGCGACGGAACTTCATTTTCCCCATTCATCGTTTCCTAAACTAGCCATTCTCATTGGATTCACTGTGGAGCATCCGCGATGCTGAGACTATCGTGGATAGCACGTTCAATGAGGTGGTCACACCGCAGGTAAAGAATACGCAGGCAGAAAGGAAATGGGTGACTGCCAGGCAGAGTAAAAGGACTAGGCAGGTACAGCAGGAGTCCCCTGGGGCCATCTCCCTCTCAAACAGATATTCTGCTTTGGATACTGTTGGGGGAGATGGCTTATCAGGGGAAAGCAGCAAGAGCCAGGTTCGGGGCACCACAGGTGGCTCTGCTGCACAGGAGGGGAGGAAGAAGAGTGGCAGGGCTATAGTGATAGGGGATTCAATTGTAAGGGGAGCAGATAGGCGTTTCTGCAGCCGCAAACGTGACTCCAGGATGGTATGTTGCCTCCCTGGTGCTAGGGTCAAGGATGTCACGGAGCGGCTACAGGGCATTCTGGAGGGGGAGGGTGAACAGCCAGTAGTCGTGGTCCATATTGGTACCAACGACATAGGTAAAAAAAGGGATGAGGTCCTGCAAGGTGAATTTAAGGAGTTAGGAGGTAAATTAAAAAGCAGGACTTCAAAGGTAGTGATCTCAGGATTACTACCGGTGCCACGTGCTAGTGAGTATAGGAACAGGAGAATAGACAGGATGAATGCGTGGCTGCAGGGATGGTGTAGGAGGGAGGGATTTAGATTCCTGGGACATTGGGACCGGTTCTGGGGAAGGTGGGACCTGTACAAGCGGGACGGGTTACACCCGAGCAGGACCGGGACAAATGTCCTCGCGGGGGTGTTTGCTCGTGCTGTTGGGGAAGGTTTAAACTAGAGTGGCAGGGGGATGGGAACCTGAGCGGGGAGTCAGAAGGGAATAAAGTTGAGAGCAGCAAGAGAAGGGAAGACCCAGGGGAAATCTACAATACAAATAGTACAAACAGTTGTTCAAGAACAAGTGAAAGGGAAAAGCATAGAGCAGCGGAAAGAAAGTGTACTTTAGGCACTTTAGGTACTTTAGGCACGACAGATAAAATGAAAACAAGAAGGCGTAAGGCGATTAACCCAGCATCAAAGCTGTGGCAGGGGGTTGGGAACCTGAGCAGGGAGACAGAGGAAAGCGTGTCAGGAAGGGACAGAAGGTATGGAGTAAAAGGTAAAGTGTTAAAAAAGGAAAAAGCAGGAACTAAGTGTCACAAAACATATTTGAAAGTTCTTTATCTGAATGCACATAGCATTCGTAACAAAATGGACGAGTTAACGGCACAAATAACGACGTATGGGTATGATCTTGTGGCCATTACAGAAACATGGCTGCAGGGTGACAACGACTGGGAATTAAATATGCCAGGGTATTTAACAATCAGGAAGGACAGGCAGGAAGGAAGGGGAGGTGGGGTGGCTATATTAATAAGGGAAGGAATCACTGTAATACAGAGAAAAGATATTGGGACAAAGGATCAGGATAATGAAACAGTTTGGGTAGAGATAAGGAATAATAAGGGGCAAAAAACACTCGTGGGCGTAGTATATAGGCCTCCTAATAGTTGCAACTCTGCTGGAAGAAGTATTAATCAGGAAATAGTCGGGGCATGTAATAAGGGAACAGCTATAATTATGGGGGATTTTAACTATCATATTAACTGGACAAATCAAATTGGGCAGGGTAGCCTTGAGGAAGAGTTTATTGAGTGTATTAGGGTTGGATTTTTTGAGCAGTATGTAACTGAACTGACCTGGTCCTGTGTAATGAGCCAGGATTAATTAATAATGTCCTAGTTAAGGATCCCCTTGGAATGAGTGACCATAACATGGTTACATTCCATATCCAATTAGAGGGTGAGAAGGTTGGTTCTCAAACAAGCGTACTGAGCTTGAATAAAGGAGACTATGATGGTATGAGAGCGGAATTGATTAAAGTGGACTGGGAAAATAGATTAAAGGGTAAGACGATACATGAACAGTGGTGTTCATTTAAGGAGTTATTTTACAACTTTCAAAAAATATATATTCCACTGAGGAAAAAAGGGTGTAAAAGAAATGACAGCCATCCGTGGCTAAGTAAAGAAATTAAGGATAGTATCCGACTAAAAACAAGGACATATAAGGTAGCCAAACTTAGTGGGAGGATAGAAGATTGGGAAGTCTTCAAAAGACAGCAAAAAGTAACGAAAGGATTGATTAAGAAAGGGAAGATAGATTATGAAAATAAATTAGCAAAAAATATAAAAACAGATAGCAAGAGTTTCTATAGTTATATAAAAAGAAAAAGGGTGGCTAAGGCAAACGTAGGTCCTTTAGAGGATGAGACCGGGAAATTAATGGTGGGAAACATGGAGATGGCAAAAATGCTGAACAAATATTTTGTTTCAGTCTTTACGGTAGAGGACACTAAGAATATCCCAACACTGGACAAACAGGGGGCTCGAGGTGGGGAGGAGCTAAATACGATTAAAATCACTAAGGAATTGGTACTCAGTAAATTAATGGGACGCAAGGCGGATAAATCCCCTGGACCCGATGGCTTACATCCTAGGGTCTTGAGGGAAGTGGCAGTAGGGATTGTGGATGCTTTGGTAATAATTTTCCAAAATTCTCTGGACTCGGCAAAGGTCCCGGCAGATTGGAAAACTGCTAATGTAACACCCTTATTTAAAAAGGGTAGTAGGCAGAAGGCTGGAAATTATAGACCAGTTAGCCTAACATCTGTGGTGGGTAAAATTTTGGAGTCTATTATTAAGGAGACAGTAGTGGAACATTTGGATAAACATAATTTAATAGGACAAAGTCAGCATGGCTTTACGAAGGGGAAGTCATGTCTGACAAATTTGCTTGAGTTCTTTGAGGATATAACATACAGGGTGGATAAAGGGGAACCAGTGGACGTAGTGTATTTGGACTTCCAGAAGGCATTCGACAAGGTGCCACATAAAAGATTATTGCTCAAGATAAAGAATCACTGGATTGGGGGTAATATTCTGGCATGGGTGGAGGATTGGTTATCTAACAGGAAGCAGAGAGTTGGGATAAATGGTACATTCTCGGACTGGCAACCTGTAGCCAATGGTGTTCCGCAGGGGTCGGTGCTGGGTCCCCAACTCTTTACAATCTATATTAACGATTTGGAGGAGGGGACCGAGTGTAACATATCAAAGTTTGCAGATGATACAAAGATGGGAGGGAAAGTAGAGAGTGAGGAGGACATAAAAAACCTACAAGGGGATATAGACAGGCTGGGTGAGTGGGCAGAGATTTGGCAGATGCAATACAATATTGGAAAATGTGAGGTTATGCACTTTGGTAGGAAAAATCGGAGAGCAAGTTATTATCTTAATGGCGAGAAACTGGAAAGTACTGCAGTACAAAGGGATCTGGGGGTCCTAGTGCAAGAAAATCAAAAAGTTAGTTTGCAGGTGCAGCAGGTGATCAAGAAGGCCAACGGAATGTTGGCTTTTATTGCTAGGGGGATAGAATATAAAAACAGGGAGGTATTGCTGCAGTTATATAAGGTATTGGTGAGATCGCACCTGGAATACTGCATACAGTTTTGGTCTCCATACTTAAGAAAAGACATACTTGCTCTCGAGGCAGTACAAAGAAGGTTCACTCGGTTAATCCCGGGGATGAGGGGGTGGACATATGAGGAGAGGTTGAGTAGATTGGGACTCTACTCATTGGAGTTCAGAAGAATGAGAGGCGATCTTATTGAAACATATAAGATTGTGAAGGGGCTTGATCGGGTGGATGCGGTAAGGATGTTCCTAAGGATGGGTGAAACTAGAACTAGGGGGCATAATCTTAGAATGAGGGGCTGCTCTTTCAAAACTGAGATGAGGAGAAACTTCTTCACTCAGAGGGTAGTAGGTCTGTGGAATTTGCTGCCCCAGGAAGCTGTGGAAGCTACATCATTAAATAAATTTAAAACAGAAATAGACAGTTTCCTAGAAGTAAAGGGAATTAGGGGTTACGGGGAGCGGGCAGGAAATTGGACATGAATTTAGATTTGAGGTTAGGATCAGATCAGCCATGATCTTATTGAATGGCGGAGCAGGCTCGAGGGGCCGATTGGCCTACTCCTGCTCCTATTTCTTATGTTCTTATGTTCATGGCCTGAGTGAAGTTGCCAATTTAGTGCCAAATTAGGAGCGATTATGCACAGTGGTTCTGTGACCAGCATCAATTATTTACAACCAGCAGGCAGATGTTCATTTCATCAGTCTGGGCTGGATCTGAAGCCAGCGTCCAAAGTTTAAAGAGCATTGTGTTGAACCACCAAATCAGCCAATATCTTAAATTGGATCATCCGGCACAGGCACAATGAGCCAAATGGCCTCCTTCTGTGCTGTACTATTTTATGAGCTGAATAGAAAAAAGGCAGAAAAAGTTAGCGTTTTAAAAATTTTGGCAGTTAAAATTACTGTTACTTTACTTCCAGTGAAAGTCCTAATTTCTCTGTAAAGTTTATATTGCTATTTTGATGGAATACTAAATTTCGCTCCATCTTGGCTGCTTCAAATTACTTCAGATCAAAAATGTGTGTCAGTAGCGAAGTATTATTGTACCTTGCAGTTTCTTGTATCCCATGCTTTCACTGTTGAGCTGAACCCTCCACTCAAGACGACATTTTGGTTCACAGGATTGAGTGCCAGGCAAGTGATTTGGAATTCATTATGAAGACTACTGATTTGTTTACCTGTATTAACAAAAATGAGACTTTATTAGTGCAACTCAAGAACTTAAAAAAAATCCTCTGTGATTTAATGTTCGATTTATATCATTTTGAAAGCACAAGTATTACAACACTGGATTTTTTTGATAATTAAAAGATTTTACTATATATGCTTTCCCTGATAGTTTAATGGGTAAATACATCAGCCTAAATTTTAAGTAGGAGGCGGGATCTCAGGGGGGAGGTCAATAATCGGGTGGGAAACCCGGAGAAAAAAAATCGTGCAGTTTCCCGCACGATCGCAACTCAATTGAAGCCACTTAACTCAACTTTCAGGTTTCGCATCCTCAAGCTGCGCAGCGGGCGGTCTGTGCACCTGCAAGGTGTGTTTAAAGCCCACTATTTAAAGAGCCATTCCATCAATGCAATTTGAAGGAGAAAGGAGGCCACAATGACTATGCAACGTTCCAGAGCCAAGGCAGCACCTACGTTCTCCGATGCCGCCTTGGAGACATTGCAGGACGCAGTGAGAAGCAGAAGAGAGATGCTTTATCCAGCAGGCAGCAGTAAGGAACCTGGCGCTGTCACAAAGAAGGCGTGGCTAGAGGTGGCAGACCAGGTCAGCAACAGGAGTACGGTGCCCCGGTCGTGGCTGCAGTGCAGGATGAGATTTAATGGTCAGGAAAAGTGAGTACAGCTGCTGATTGACTTGCATTCTGTGGTGAACATAGAATCATAGAATGGTTACAGCACAGAAGGAGGCCATTCGGCCCGTCGAGTCTGTGCCGGCTCTCTGCAAGAGCAAGTCAGCTAGTCTCACTCCCCCGCCCTTCCCCCATAACGCTGCAAATTTTTTTCTTTCAAGCACTTATCCAATTCCTTTTTGAAAGCCACAGTTGAATCTGCCTCCACCACCCTTTCAGGCAGTGCATTCCAGATCATAACCACCTGCTGTCGCCTTTGGTTCTTTTGCCAATTACCTTAAATCTATGTTCTCTGATTCTCGACTCTTCCGCCAATGGGAACAGTTTCTCTCTATCCACTCAGTCTGGACTCCTCATAATTTTGAACACCTCTATCAAATCTCCTCTCAACCTTATCTGCTGTAAGAAGAACAGCCCCAGCTTCTCCAGTCTATCCACATAACTGAAGTCCCTCATCTCTGGAACCATTCTAGTAAATCTTTTCTGCACCCTCTCCAAGGCCTTCATATCTTTCCTAAAGTGCGGTGCCCAAAATTGAGCACAATACCCTAGTTGTGACCAACCCAGTGTTTTATAAAGGTTCATCATAACTTTCTTGCTTTTGTACTCTATGCCTATATTTATAAATTGTAAACAATTTTACAACACCAAGTTATAGTCCAACGATTTTATTTTTAATCCCACAAGCTTTCGGGGGCTTTCCCCTTCCTCAGGCGGTGTGGAAATGACAATTTCGAATCCTTCGCATTTTAAGATCACATAACAAAGCCTGGTGATTACTGCCCGTTGCCAAGGCAATCACAGTGAGCAGACAGAAAGGTGTCATCTAAAAGGCCACTGAATATACAATCCCCCCCCAAAAAAAGAGAGAGAGACAGAACGAAGACAGTCAATGACCCGTTATATTAAAAACAGATAACATTTGTTCGCTGGTGGGGTTACGTGTAGTGTGACATGAACCCAAGATCCCGGTTGAGGCCGTCCTCATGGGTGCGGAACTTGGCTATTAATTTCTGCTCGACGATTTTGCGTTGTCGTGTGTCTCGAAGGCCGCCTTGGAGTATGTTTACCCGAAGGTCGGTGGCTGAATGTCCATGACTGCTGAAGTGTTCCCCGACAGGGAGAGAACCCTCCTGTTTGGCGATTGTTGCGCGGTGTCCGTTCATCCGTTGTCGCAGCGTCTGCATGGTCTCGCCAATGTACCATGCTCTGGGGCATCCTTTCCTGCAACGTATGAGGTAGACAACGTTGGCCGAGTCACAGGAGTATGAACCGTGCAGCTGGTGGGTGGTGTCCTCTCATGTGATGGTGGTATCTGTGTCGATGATCTGGCATGTCTTGCAGAGGTTACCGTGGCAGGGTTGTGTGGTGTCGTGGACGCTGTTCTCCTGAAGGCTGGGTAATTTGCTGCGAACGATGGTTTGTTTGAGGTTGGGTGGCTGTTTAAAGGCAAGTAGTGGAGGTGTGGGGATGGCCATAGCGAGGTGTTCGTCATCATTGATGACATGTTGAAGGCTGCAGAGAACATGGCGTAGTTTCTCCGCTCCGGTGAAGTACTGGACGACGAAGGGTACTCTGTTGGTTGCGTCCCGTGTTAGTCTTCTGAGGAGGTCTACGCGATTTTTCGCTGTGGCCAGTCGGAACTGTCGATCGATGAGTCGAGCATCATATCCCGTTCTTACTAGGGCGTCTTTCAGCGTCTGTAGGTGTCCATCGCGTTCCTCCTCGTCTGAGCAGACCCTGTGTATTCGCAGGGCCTGTCCATAGGGGATGGCCTCTTTGACGTGGTTAGGGTCGAAGCTGGAAAAGTGGAGCATTGTGAGATTGTCTGTGGGCTTGCGGTAGAGTGAGGTGCTGAGGTGCCCGTCTTTGATGGAGATTCGTGTGTCCAAGAAAGAAACTGATTCTGAGGAGTAGTCCATGGTGAGCTTGATGGTGGGATGGAACTTGTTGATGTTATCGTGTAGTCTCTTTAGTGATTCCTCACTGTGGGTCCATAGAAAGAAAATGTCGTCGATGTATCTGGTGTATAGTGTTGATTGGAGGTCCTGTGCAGTGAAGAAGTCCTGCTCATGCACAAGTTCGAGCAGGACTTCTTCACTGCACAGGACCTCCAACCAACACTATACACCAGATACATCGACGACATTTTCTTTCTATGGACCCACGGTGAGGAATCACTAAAGAGACTACACGATAACATCAACAAGTTCCATCCCACCATCAAGCTCACCATGGACTACTCCTCAGAATCAGTTTCTTTCTTGGACACACGAATCTCCATCAAAGACGGGCACCTCAGCACCTCACTCTACCGCAAGCCCACGGACAATCTCACAATGCTCCACTTTTCCAGCTTCGACCCTAACCACGTCAAAGAGGCCATCCCCTATGGACAGGCCCTGCGAATACACAGGGTCTGCTCAGACGAGGAGGAACGCGATGGACACCTACAGACGCTGAAAGACGCCCTAGTAAGAACGGGATATGATGCTCGACTCATCGATCGACAGTTCCGACGGGCCACAGCGAAAAATCGCGTAGACCTCCTCAGAAGACTAACACGGGACGCAACCAACAGAGTACCCTTCGTCATCCAGTACTTCCCCGGAGCGGAGAAACTACGCCATGTTCTCCGCAGCCTTCAACATGTCATCAATGATGACGAACACCTCGCTATGGCCATCCCCACACCTCCACTACTCGCCTTTAAACAGCCACCCAACCTCAAACAAACCATAGTTCGCAGCAAATTACCCAGCCTTCAGGAGAACAGCGTCCACGACACCACACAACCCTGCCACGGTAACCTCTGCAAGACATGCCAGATCATCAACACAGATACCACCATCACATGAGAGGACACCACCCACCAGGTGCACGGTTCATACTCCTGTGACTCGGCCAACGTTGTCTACCTCATACGTTGCAGGAAAGGATGCCCCAGAGCATGGTACATTGGCGAGACCATGCAGACGCTGCGACAACGGATGAACGGACACCGCGCAACAATCGCCAAACAGGAGGGTTCTCTCCCTGTCGGGGAACACTTCAGCAGTCATGGACATTCAGCCACCGACCTTCGGGTAAACATACTCCAAGGCGGCCTTCGAGACACACGACAACGCAAAATCGTCGAGCAGAAATTAATAGCCAAGTTCCGCACCCATGAGGACGGCCTCAACCGGGATCTTGGGTTCATGTCACACTACACGTAACCCCACCAGCGAACAAATGTTATCTGTTTTTAATATAACGGGTCATTGACTGTCTTCGTTCTGTCTCTCTCTCTTTTTTTGGGGGGGGGGATTGTATATTCAGTGGCCTTTTAGATGACACCTTTCTGTCTGCTCACTGTGATTGCCTTGGCAACGGGCAGTAATCACCAGGCTTTGTTATGTGATCTTAAAATGCGAAGGATTCGAAATTGTCATTTCCACACCGCCTGAGGAAGGGGAAAGCCCCCGAAAGCTTGTGGGATTAAAAATAAAATCGTTGGACTATAACTTGGTGTTGTAAAATTGTTTACAATTGTTAACCCCAGTCCATCTCCACATTATATTTATAAAACCCAGGATCCCGTATGCTTTTTTAACCACTTTCTCAACCTGCCCTGCCACCTTCAACGACCTGTGCACATATACCTCTCTGTTCCTGCACCCCCTTTAGAATTGTACTCTTTAGTTTATATTGCCTCTCCTCCTTTTTCCTACCAAAATGTATCACTTTGCACTTTTCTGCGTTAAATTTCATCTGCCACATGTCCACCCATTCCACCAGCCTGTTTATGTCCTCTTGAAGTCTATCACTATCCTCCTCACTGTTCATTACACTTCCAAGTTTTGTGGCATCTGCAAATTTTGAAATTGTGCATTGTACACCCAATTCCAAGTCATTAATATGTATCAAAAAAAGCAGTGGTCCTAGTACTGATCCCTGGGGAAAACCACTGTATCCCTTCCTCCAGTCCGAAAAAACAACCGTTCACCACTACTCTCTGTTTTCTATCAGTTAGCCAATTTCGTATCCATGCTGTCACTGCCCCTTTTATTCCAGGGGCTTTAACTTTGCTGACAGGCCTATTATGTGGCACTTTATCAAACACCTTTTGGAAGTCCACATACACCACATCAACCACATTACCCTCTTCAACCCTCTTTGTCACCTCATCAAAAAACTCTATCAGGTTAGTTAAACACGATTTGCCTTTAACAAATCCGTGCTGGCTTTCCCTAATTAATCCACACTTGTCCAAGTGACTGTTAATTTTGTGCAAGATTATTGTTTCTAAAAGCTTCCCCATCAACAAGGCTAAAATGACTGGCCTGTAATTGCTGGGTTTATCCTTACACCCTTTTTTGATCAAGGGTGTAATATTTGCAATTCTCCAGTCTTCTGGCACCACTCCCGTATCTAAGGATGATTGGAAGATTATGGCCAGTACCTCCACAATTTCCACCCTTATTCCCTAACATTCTGCCCCTCACACTATCCTGCGAATCCTCCTCCATCACATCACTCCTCACACCCACTTCAGGCTCAGTGTCAAGTTACCTTCACTTTCTGTACACTTCTTCATCCCCCAATTTGTGTACCCATGTCTCCCACCCACCCCAATCCTGATACAATGTGATCATTCTGTCTGATTGTCACCTTCTGATGCATCTGCTTCATTGTCATCCTGACCCAAAGCAATGCATCCATCGGGAGACCACTTCACCCTCACTCACTCACACATCTGTACTTTCTCCCCTTGTAGAAGAGAATGCAAAATTCAAGGGAGAGGGCAAGGACTGGAGGGGGGGCCTCCACAAATCAGGGCCCTCACAGAGGCAGAGGAGGAAGCCTTAAAGGTGCATCGTACGGTGCAGTGCCTGGTCGTCAGGGATGCCGAGACTTGCACCCCGCAAACGTCTGGTGACACACACATGGATTGATGTTATCAATGATTGATCTGTTGCACACCTCAGTATGTTCATCGCAACATTACTTCTGTGATGATTATTAATATTGCTGTATGTTCCTTCCAGGGGCATCACGGACTGAAGACAAGGTTGAGGGCGATTCCGCAGAAGAGCTCTCTGCCTCTCAGGGCGCACAGTCACATCTTAGCAAGCCATTTACCAGCGCAGATACTCACACCTCGGTGGGACCTATTAAAGAGGTAGTTGGGTTGTCACCTGGTGAATCAACACACACAAGTGAGCACGAGCAGACATTGGTGGCAGGGCAGCTGTGAAGAGTCTGCGTCAGTGGGCGCACTCCTCCAAGCTCTGCTCAGCTTGGCACAGATGCTGAACCCTGGGGGCCATCCTTGAAAAGGAGAATGATAGAGGTATAGGAACAACTTTGCGAGAAAGTGGACACTCTCCACAATAGTGGTAGGGATGGAAGGGTCCAACTCCATCCCTATGGATTGGCGGCGCAAATAAGTGTGGGAACGTCTGCAATGGAGAGAATGGCAGCCTCCATTGAGCTTCAAGCATGGCTCACAAATGAGTCCATTCAGGCCCAGGCAATAGCCGTGTGGACTCAGGATGAACTACATTCTGCTGCCTTAGACAGGCAGAGAGATACACTAGCACTAGCCTTACAAGGCATCACACATGTCCTCCAAACTGTTGTCCAGCAGAGTGGTAGGAGTGATGTGGCGCTGGCCCAGGAGAGGAAATATGGTGAAAGGGGACATGGAAGTGGGGATGCCACTCAAAGCGCTCCCACGTCTCACCCGTTACCCTTTCCCTCAACCGGTATCCGCAATGCTACCTCCTCACCAGATGGCCATGGTGCAGGTGGAGCAGTCTTTGGAGGGCCCTCACTGGCTCCAAAACCCAGAGGTCGTAGGCCGAAAGCATCTAAACAGTTCGGATATGAATCTGAGCAACCTGCCACCACCTCTGCTGCAGCCACAGGGGATGCACCACGTAGAAGCTGTAGGAAGAGGAAGTCGAAGGTTTTGTGATCACCAAAGCTATGTACAAGGGTGTCTGACAGACCGTCGTGTTTTTCATTTATATTTGGTTAATGTTAACTTCACATTAAATGTTATGATTACCACCACCACTGCCACGTCTTGCCCATTCTTGAGTCCCTTCTGCGAAAGCACCCTTACTCATGAACGGCGAGATTTGATGCCACCCATTGAGTGCATTTACAATGGGTGTACGTGTCGTTGTATGGCTGTTTTGTGCAACCTAGGCGGGGTGGGGGGGGGGGGGGTGGGGTGTGGCTTTGGTGGGTCCTTACAGGTGGTCTGAGTACTTGACTATCATCACTTTGCAGATCTCCCAATGAGAATCTATCAAATGAGTGACTCCCTGGCATGACAAGTAGCCAAATGAGATGCTGCTCTGCCGATAGTTCACCCATCGTCGTCCTCCTCCTCTTCTTCTTCTTCAATGTTAACGGCAGGTGCGGCTGCTTCTGGAGCACATGGGACCTCATCCACCGGTAACCCTCTCTGTTGAGCGATGTTGTGCAGAACACAACTCACGACTATTATTCTACATACCCTCACCGGTGAGCACTGAAGAGCTCCCCAGATCAATTCAGACACCGGAAGTGCATCTTCAGCATTCCTTTGGCTGGCTCTATGACTGCGTTGTAATGCTTCTGTGCCTCACTGGTGGGGTTCATCACAGGTGTCATGGGCCACGCCTGCAGGTGGTATCCCTTGTCTCCAAGGAGCCAGCCCTTAAGTGTGTCCTGTACGTGGAAGAGGGCCAGGATGTTGAATTCATGCAGAATGGAGGAATCATGGCAGCTGCCCGGGAATTTGGCACACACCTGCAGAAACCTCCTCCGGTGGGCGCAAACCAGCTGCGCATCGATGGAGTGATATCCCTTTCGCTTGATGAACATTCCTGGCTCATGTGGAGGTGCTCGAATTGCTACGTGTGTGCAATCAATTGCGCCCTGTACCCTTGGGAAGCCAGCCAGAGAGTGGAAACCCACTGCCCTCTCAGTCTGGCAGATGTCGTCGATGGGGAAGTTGACATAGTGGGATGCCCTGGCAAACAAGCCATCCCTGATCTGTTGTATACACTTATGGGCAGACAACTGAGAGGTCCTGGTGATATCACTGGTGGCACCCTGGAAGGATCGGGAGGCGAAGAGGTTGACGGCAGTGGTGACTTTAACTGCAACGGGCAATGCATGGCCATCTGGTCCAGTCAGGAGCAGCTCTGCATGAAGGAGCCTGCAGATGTCTGCGACCACCTGGCCACTCAATCTTAGCCTTCGTAGGCACTGCTCCTCCGAGAGGTCCAGGAAGCTCAGCCTCCGCCTGTAGACGTTCTCACGAGGGTAATGCCTCCTGCGACGTCGGGCCCTCCGTTGTTCCCATCTCTGCTCTTCTGCAGGTCACTGTGGCGCACCTCTGTCTTGCGGAACTGCAACTCCCAGAACTGCACGCCGTGCCTAGCACGGATGGTGATGTGCCTCCTCCTCAGATGTAGTGCTGAATAAATCCATTGCACCTCCCCCAACCTGATCGTTTCAGTTTGAGGGGGCCCAAAATGCAGGCAAATATGTCTGAACAGAAGAATTCTGAGTGTGAGCAAACAAATCTGAGTCTAAGCACTAAAAACTCCCAGCCAAATGTTTGTCTGAGAGAACTGCTTGCTCTGCTGCAAAAACTCACCTTTTATCCCCATTTGTCAATCACTGGTTTAAATGTCCAAATGACTGCCGGCTGCAACTCGCCTCCATTTCCATGGCGTGTTTCAGAGGCCACGAGAGACACATTCAGGCAGAGTTAAAATTATTTCTCTGCCTCAATCCCCACAAATTTGATTGATTTAAGTATTTCAACAATGTTAATTGTCCCTTTAAATGTCATCCCGCCGGTTTTAATTGCCGGCGGGACTTCTGGGTTTCCGAAGCGCATGCGCACACCCAGTGCATTGGAGCTGGGACTCGTTCCCACTCCAAACTTTTAAAATTTTTACTCCCCCCTCCCAACCCACCCGTTCTTCGGGGTTAAAATCATGCCCATCATGTCGCATGGTACTGATCAAAACAAATCAGTACGGTCGCAGGTTTGATCCTGTTTTGCGTTGATTCAGCTGAGTACAGGGGAACAGTGTTTTCATAATAGTCAAGGGAAAAATTGGCCATGGTTTCCGCTCCTGATCATAATCCCATGACTCATGCTGGAAAGTGCAGATGTGGATGTCAGGCTTGGCTGCCATACCCCTTGAATGAATAACTTTCCAACACTCATTGTTTAGGCTCACACATGAGGAATAGTTACTTCAGTGAGGTACCAAAGGTGCTGCCAGAATCCATTGAACTGTACACCAATATGAGTCACCGCCCTCAGAAGAAAGATGGGAAATTAAATACATTGAAAAAAGGGTATTTGCAGGAAATATTCTGGTGCAATGGGTTAGTGTATTAATGTGCTCTGTCATGAAGGGTCTGTAGCTACTATTCCCCCTTGTGGAGTTGCACACAAATGTGGTAGTGTTCCCAATTCCATATATTCAGCACCTGCTATGTACACTGAATGATGTGTGCAGCAAGTACTGTCAGTTGTAAAGATTTCAAGGGACTGGGCTGAGAGAAGGTTGTGGTTTCGCTCACTACTGGGGAACAGGAGGTGGAGTTTAGATACATCTGGTGAAGCTACCTAGAGTGGGTGCAAAGTAAATACACTCCATTGATAATTGACACAACTGTCATTGTGCAAGTGGCATCAATGCTAAACCAGAAATATTTCCTCTCTGTTCACTTTACTGTAAATCTGGTGATTGATTTTTTTTATTCGTTCATGGGATGTGGGCGTCGCTGGTGAGGCCGGCATTTATTGCCCATCCCTAATTGCCCTCGAGAAGGTGGTGGTGAGCCGCCTTCTTGAACCGCTGCAGTCCGTGTGGTGACGGTTCTCCCACAGTGCTGTTAGGAAGGGAGTTCCAGGATTTTGACCCAGCAACGATGAAGGAACGGCGATATATTTCCAAGTCGGGATGGTGTGTGATTTGGAGGGGAACGTGCAGGTGGTGTTGTTCCCATGTGCCTGCTGCTCTTGTCCTTCTAGGTGGTAGAGGTCACGGATTTGGGAGGTGCTGTCGAAGAAGCCTTGGCGAGTTGCTGCAGTGCATCCTGTGGATGGTACACACTGCAGCCACAGTGCGCCAGTGGTGAAGGGAGTGAATGTTTAGGGTGGTGGATGGGGTGCCAATCAAGTGGGCTGCTTTATCTTGGATGGTGTCGAGCTTCTTGAGTGTTGTTGGAGCTGCACTCATCCAAGCAAGTGGAGAGTATTCCATCACACTCCTGACTTGTGCCTTGTAGATGGTGGAAAGGCTTTGGGGAGTCAGGAGGTGAGTCACTCGCCGCAGAATACCCAGCCTCTGACCTGCTCTCGGAGCCACAGTATTTATATGGCTGGTCCAGTTCAGTTTCTGGTCAATGGTGACCCCCAGGATGTTGATGGTGGGGGATTCAGCGATGGTAATGCCGTTGAATGTCAAGGGGAGGTGGTGAGACTCTCTCTTGTTGGAGATGGTCATTGCCTGGCACTTATCTGGCGCGAATGTTACTTGCCACTTATGAGCCCAAGCCTGGATGTTATCCAGGTCTTGCTGCATGCGGGCTCGGACTGCTTCATTATTTGAGGGGTTGCGAATGGAACTGAACACTGTGCAGTCATCAGCGAACATCCCCATTTCTGACCTTATGATGGAGGGAAGGTCATTGATGAAGCAGCTGAAGATGGTTGGGCCTAGGACACTGCCTTGAGGAACTCCTGCAGCAATGTCCTGGGGTTGAGATGATTGGCCTCCAACAACCACTACCATCTTCCTTTACGCTAGGTATGACTCCAGCCACTGGAGAGTTTTCCCCCTGATTCCCTCCAGGAAAGGGATAGAAATTAAACTGAGGAATTGCTGGTTGGGGTTTGGAACACAACTTTACCAAGGTGGATTATGTAAAATATGGTGGCAGTTTCTCTGGAGAGAAACAGTTTGTGCAACCTAATAAGAAGCATTGAAGAGCCCTCTGCTCTCATAACAATTCTCATTAAAATGAGTGGAAAAAGGTGCAATAAACAGAATAAGTCACAGGTACTGGAAGGATATGATAAATATCTCCACTCATGAGACTGACCACATATTTCAAGAGCAACAGTCATAAATAGGTTAGCTAATCAGCTATGCAAGTCAAAATACTAGTGTCTCTGTGCTGGCACTGATATATATTCTATTTATGGAAAGCTTATGAAAATCTAATGTTTTGTATTTGTGTGACACTATTTACAATATGCATGCTGATAGAGAGACACCCATTTACTGCAGGAGTGTTACTCCTCATCAGCTGTCATTGGTATAAACAGTACTGATGTTGCCTGTAACATAAGCCAATGCTGCAGCACTACAGCAAATTTAACAGCATTTTTTTTCTGTAAAGTTTACTCAAATTTTAAGAAGCTACCCGCTGACACTCTGATCATGGGAACAACACCACCTGCACGTTCCCCTCCAAGTCACACACCATCCCGACTTGGAAATATATCGCCGTTCCTTCATTGTCGCTGGGTCAAAATCCTGGAACTCCCTTCCCAACAGCACTGTGGGAGAACCGTCACCACACGAACTGCAGCGGTTCAAGAAGGCGGCTCACCACCACCTTCTCAAGGGCAATTAGGGATGGGCAACAAATGCTGGCCTTGCCAGCGACGCCCACATCCCGTGAACGAATAAAAAAAAAGTTGCTATTCTGTGTGTACAAGCCTGGAAAGCAAGCGTTAACTGCAGCAGGCTATTTAGTTATGGAGGTAACACAGTTGTGCTGATCCTGTCCTCACCCAGCATCCACACAAGCACACTTTCTAATAGGCAGGGATCAGTGTATAGTGGTCAGGAGTGAAAACCCTGGCTTATGTTTAACACCCCCTCCTCGCTCAATCATGATGGGGATTTTTATTTTTAAAATTAGAAGTGAGCCAAACTATTGTTATAAATATGAAAAAGTAAACATGGCATGAAAGCTACCAGAACACTTTGCTGAATAAAAAGATTTCATAGAGGACTCATCTTGAATTCAGGGAACCTCCAGCACAAAGACCCCGCTGTTATTGTTATATAAGCAATGCCCCTTTAAGTCAACGATCCAACTTGATCGTATGCATCAGCAAACACCAAGTTTGATTCTTTTCCCCTCAGGAACAGTTAACATTTGTGGCATAAATTAATGAGATCATTAATGAGAAACACAGTGTTATTTTAATGGCTATTTTGCTTTTAATTTTAATTTACTATAAACAGCAAAATAAATTTCTACTCAAGTGACTCTTGCCTTCATGCAATACAGTTTGGTGATGATCACTGTATCCTAATCAGGTCACGTATGGTACTTAATCATGTCTCTTCTACAATCTTCTTGTAATTTCCCTTTCAAGTACCATTATCGTGAGCATAAGCACAGTGCCAGATGTTGTTCCTTACCTTGAAACTAATCATTTCCTCTAGAGAAATAACCTATAAAATAATGTCACTGTGACAAGAATGAGTCTGACTACTGATCTCAAGCCAAGCTATTGTAAGATGGATGAGTATCACCAGAGGTTTTGAGAAAGCATTTTACAAATCAGCTGTGCAACATTTCTGTGCTTTCTAACCAGTGTACTTCCTTACTAACAAGAATGTCATGTACTTATTTTGATGTGAGTTATTAATTATCAAGCACACATTTCTTTCAATTTCTTGCACACATTAAATGTATAAATCAATGAAAGCCAAATAGAAGCATTTATCAGGAACATTAACCATATTCTCCACATCAAAACTGAAATGAATTTCTGGTAAAGCACAAGTAGAGAACCAATCAAATGAGGCATGGGGCCAAGAATAGAGATCAGAGGGCTCATTTTTCATGGTTGGCAAAGCCTCAAGAGGTGTAAAGCAGCCTGTGATGAAGTGACATGATAAGAAAGAAAGAACTTGCATTTATATAGCGCCTTTAATTACTAGTTACTAAGCCCATAAGCTCTTTAGGTCCCTGAAGGTTCTACTATAATTAAATGCAGACTATAGCAGTTGGATGGAGAACATATGAACAAGAACATTGCATCTCTAGGATACATTACTGCAGACAGATAGCCCTGTGGGTTGTAGAATGGACTAAAAGGAAATTAAAGGATAGAGATCCTGACAAGTAATTGCCCTTTTAATCCTTCACAATAATGTTGAGAAAATATACAACAGTGATACAACCTGTCAGGCAGATGTGGTTTTCAAACTTTAATTACATTTTTAGAATTTCACAGCTCAAGGCATAAATCTCAAAAATTTGGGATAGAAACCACAACAGTTTCAGGCTTGGAAGAAAAGTAAAGTCTGACCGGGAAATATGTACGTGTGACCTTCCACTTCCTCCTTCACAGTCTTAATTTGCTTAACTGGAACTACATCAAAGATTAACATGAAAACATCCGAAATTTGGAAAAAAACATAACAGCACTGTACCTGTTTCAATATCCGTCAAATGAAGCATAGAATCAAATCCACCACTGAGGATCTGCCTTCCACACAAAGACCACTGGGCATCACGAACTGCCCCTGAATGGCACAAGTAAGTTTTTAAGCACCTGCTTGTTTCAATAGCATCCCATATCTATATGAAGGACAAACAAGACATTAGAAATAGAATATTTTTTTTAAAATTTGCATCTAGTTACAGCCAGATTCGAACCCATTTAAAACAGACCCATGTAAACAAGCTTCACAGTGCAATAGGATAAATCAATTTTAATGTAAAGATGATGAAATAACTGTAAATATAGCTCCAGATTCTCTGACAAAATATATGAATATATTTGTAAATACTTTACAGTAGGGGAATAAACAACTGTGAAGATATTTGTCGAAACATAGAAAGAAATGCAAAGTGCTGAAATTTTTAGTGCAGTTAAGAGCACAGAATTTGGGAAGCCTGTATGCACCATGAGAATGCAATAAATCAGGTTCTCAATGACACATTGTGTATTGTTCCGCAGATCTTGACCTCAATGCTACCCTGTAACCATAAGTTGGATAAGGACCATACGGTAAGAAGCATACAGGGCAACATGGAGAACCTGGGAAAGCCAACAAACAGCTTCAAAAAAAGCTGACACAGCCCTAAAAAGTTGACAACTCAAAAAATAACATACAACTGAAAAATAGCCGTAAATATAGATCTATGACCAAAGCCACTGAATAAGTTAAAATTCTTTTTTATTACTCTTGATTTCAGGATGTTGATGTGCTTGCCCTCACTGTACAGAGGTCTGAAAACGTGAACTGTCCAGCCAAAAGGCAGAGAATTAGCATCCATAAAGGAGCTTCATCAAATTCAAAGGCTCAAAATCCAATGATATAGTCAGCTGCAGTTTATGTCTTGAGTAATGGAATTAAATCACAACACTAAGACAGAGAATTAAGAAAATGCCAATTTGTTGTGGGATACAGGTTGAAGCCTTTAACAACCGAAAGCAGCACAGCTCTTCAAAAAGATATTTATCTCTCCACCAGTTAGCTGGTTCTGTAGCAGTCTACACATTCTCCATCAAATAACCATTTACCGTAAGCTCCCAAGCTATTGCTCAATAAACTGGCGTGACTGAACATTTTGATGAACATCATTTGGACTTCAGTAAACATCTAATTTTAAATGATGCAGAGAATAAAGATTCACAAAGGTCTTTTAATACATTTTGCTCTTGAATAAATTGCAAAGCAACGACCAAAACTGTGATGATTAGTTTCACTTTAAAATGTAATTACTGTATAAATATATTGTTGTTGTTCTCTGAAATGCAAATTTGCCTTTTAATTAATGAGGATGTCAATTAGCAGCTTCAGTCAGCAGGTGTGATTACTGCAGAATCTTCTGATTTGTGACAGACAGTACTATTCATGGCTTGTATTATATTCCTCCAACAAAATTAAATATCTATGTTTTTCCCCTGAAACAAAAAATAACTTGTGGAAACTGGACACCTTTACGATCAAAGTAAACAACTCAATAATATCCCCTTCATATTAAGACTAAGAGCAAAATGTTCACGAAGTAATAAGAATGGCAATTCATACCTGCAAATGGAGAATATGTGAAATATGCTTCTTATAGTATTATGGACACTGATTAACATTCCAAAATAACTTGAAATTTTAATTGTTTTGCTGGCCTAAAATGTAAAGTATAGAATGTGAATTTGCACTAGAATTCCATTAAACTTGTAAGAATAAGGTTTAAAACAAGCATGGTCAAATATCCCGTCTTGCATAGCGCCCCAGACATTTAGCAAGAGGGCGATGTTGAGGGGGGCATGGTTCAGCATCTCTGTGAAAACAAGGACAGCTTACACAGCAGAACAGCAGTGAGGATGAGGCCAACATTCCATAGAATAACATTGAAAGATTGCTTACACAAGTAAGAATTATGGAGACATGCTAACGTCAGAAGGTGGTCTACACTAAAACAAGAGACGTGGTTACCAAGGACCTACGCATACCTCAGAGGAACAAACAGCTTGCAAACAGAGATGAAGGTTGAGGTCATTAGTTACGTTACGTAAAATAGCTTATCTTGGGTTGCTAACGTGGCATCAGCATGGTGTGATGATTTATGAATGGAGGATAAGGCCAGAGATGCTTGCGTGCAGAACAAAGAAACCGAATTTATAAAGACAGAGGCATGCTCCCTCCCAAAGGTTAGAACTCTCGAGAGGACAGTCGGAAGTCCATAGCCAAAGGCAGCCTACGGAGGTCAAGTCTGATCATCTTGGGTCCGCGGGAACCAGGTTGTATTACTTGCGTGTCATTTAATGTAATCTGAAGACAGTTGTATTTACTGTTGTGAGTCAATATATTAAAGCTTGTTGTTTAATAACCGCTCATGCCCGAATCAAGCGGAAGTTATTGTTGAAGGATTATCAACCCTTTTGTTGCGACAATAACGGGAAAAATCCGCTAACAGTTGAAATTATATTTTCATAGGGGCATTTCCCACAATTCCATCAGGACCAGTGCAGTTTAGAATGGAAATACTTAGATTCTCTCTAATGATCATATGATTGTATAAACACGTTAATTGAATATTAACAACCTAAATACAGTGCAAATCTGTGCAAAATTTTAACAGACAATGAAGTGAAAACCTTCACGACTGAATACCAACTGAGCGACTATGGGCCTTTATGTCCTGTGCCTTTGTTATTTAATGAACACAAATGGGATTCACTTTATGCTAAGGATACTTGGTGGTAACAGAAATCATTGGTATTACTATATGATCAATGAATATGGCAGCAGTCTTTGACTTACTTCTGAATATAAATCAATTCAAAAAGGTTTTTATCTAACTGGAAATACCTGCAGTTACCATCCTGTTTCGAATATTTATTTCTATTTGTAGGACAAATCAGAGGACTTCACAGTAATTGCACTTATGGTTATCTGTCATTGTTTCCTAGTGATTTCTTAACAGAGAAGCAGGAGAACTGAATTAACAGGAATATGCATTAGTATATGTACAACACCATACCAGATAGTGGCGTTAACAGATTCAAAGGATTGAGATGATGCCAAACTGTGAAGCTTATGCGGTTTAATAATTTTATCTGAATCCTAATTAATTCCTAGCCATCTGTTGTTGCATATAATTGCACTCTCTGAATTTCAAAAGAAACAGTGCTACGAACAAGTGTGACAAGTGAGCAATTTGTAGTGCGTGACAATATCACGATTGAATTGCTGGCTGTTTGCACAATTCATCACAATGATATTTTACATCAAACAATTATAGCAGTTAATCATTTTATTTCCTTGTGAGCTGCAAAGAGATGACTGATGATTATTTTTATACAAAATTAATAAAACTGACCCTTCCTGACAGACATTTGCTGCATTATTGTAAAGCACAAATATGTGTGCTTTACAATAATGCATTGCTGTCCACTTCAGAAACATGGTAATAGTATATTAATTAAATGTGCATTTTTGCAGAAAGGTATTCCTCTTTTTCTCACTTGGGTGCTTGCTGTTGGTCTTTCAGGCTCCCTCAGTGGCACACAGACCAGAAACGTCCCAGCTTCAATCCCCAGACTGTGCTGAGTTAGCTGATCTCAGGCACAGCAATGGTAAGGGATCGACAGTTGGTTTCAACACCCCTGGGTTAGGGAGAGGAGAAACTGGCACTATCCAGCAGCTCCTGCTGTAAGCGTGTGTGTATGAATGTCAGGGGAGGACAAGAGCAGACTTGGCAGTGATGCCTCCTGTGTTCAATAGTCTGACACTAGACATTGTCCACACTCACACAATGAGTGACGGCTACTTGTGTGAGGTACTTGAGGTTGCCCATGGAAATGTACCCCAGAAAAGAGTAGAAAGAGAAAAAAAAGTATCCTTAGGCCTCTGATATTGTATTGTAATAATATCAGTGATGACCGCTATCTGTAGCTCTGTTCATGCAAAAGAATTACTGACATTGGAGTGCAATAACTTTACATCACAATGTCAGTAATTCAATTATTCATTACTAAGAAATATAATATAAACACTCTGCATCCTGAACAGTGTTTTACAACCTGGTCCAGCACCAGGTGTTGGTTGAGTGAACAGTTTAACACCACAGTTCCTACAAATTTTTACTTCTTATTACTTTGCATCAGACAGGTAAGTGTGCAGAGTGCAGATGTGCATGAATGTAGAAGCATGTGAGCATCATCACTTGAATGTCCCTGCTCTGCAAATGGTAACAAAGCCCACAGCACCAAAACTTTAGCTATGTGGATTCAATTGCTGCAGAGTAAAACCTGTTTCTGCCTCAGACATGTAGTATAATGGCAGCTGATGGGTTCTTAAAAACCTTTGAAGTTCTTTATAAAAAGCTCCCAAATTGAAGAAGTTTTTCAGTAAAAAAATTTACCAACACTCAGTGTTTGATAATATAGCTGAATGAGATGCATATGTTAGCTCCTGACCTCCACTGCTAATACTGAATTCCATGAAAGTGCTATGATCTACCTATTTCTCAGGCACTTAATTACTTTACTACCTGGGAGACAACAAATACTATCGTGCCTTTATTTTCAGCCTCAAAAGCTACAGTAAGATGCTATCCTTTAATTATGCTGACCTGCTGTTTTCTGTCATGGTAACATTATTCAAACACCAAATGCTGCTTTGAATATGATCTCAGTGCAGTATAGTCAAGTCGCTATACTGGCTTCCAGCAGCACAGGCCTGATTTTTTAGGTCACTAACGAGTTTTCCTCTTGGTTGGAAGTTCTCTTGATTCTCTCAGCTATAAATCATTCTGTCCTTTTTTTTATTCGTTCATGGGATGTGGGCGTCGCTGACGAGGCCAGCATTTATTGCCCATCCCTAATTGCCCTCGAGAAGGTGGTGGTGAGCCGCCTTCTTGTACCGCTGCAGTCCGTGTGGTGACGGTTCTCCCACAGTGCTGTTAGGAAGGGAGTTCCAGGATTTTGACCCAGCGACGATGAAGGAACGGCGATATATTTCCAAGTCGGGATGGTGTGTGACTTGGAGGGGAACGTGCAGGTGGTGTTGTTCCCATGCGCCTGCTGCTCTTGTCCTTCTAGGTGGTAGAGGTCGCGGGTTTGGGAGGTGCTGTCGAAGAAGCCTTGGCGAGTTGCTGCAGTGCATCCTGTGGATGGTGCACACTGCAGCCACAGTGCGCCGGTGGTGAAGGGAGTGAATGTTTAGGGTGGTGGATGGGGTGCCAATCAAGCGGGCTGCTTTATCTTGGATGGTGTCGAGCTTCTTAAGTGTTGTTGGAGCTGCACTCATCCAGGCAAGTGGAGAGTATTCCATCACACTCCTGACTTGTGCCTTGTAGATGGTGGAAAGGCTTTGGGGAGTCAGGAGGTGAGTCACTCGCCGCAGAATACCCAGCCTCTGACCTGCTCTCGTAGCCACAGTATTTATATGGCTGGTCCAGTTCAGTTTCTGGTCAATGGTGACCCCCAGGATGTTGATGGTGGGGGATTCGGCGATGGTAATGCCGTTGAATGTCAAGGGGAGGTGGTTAGACTCTCTCTTGTTGGAGATGGTCATTGCCTGGCATTTATCTGGCGCGAATGTTACTTGCCACTTATGAGCCCAAGCCTGGATGTTGTCCAGGTCTTGCTGCATGCGGGCTCGGACTGCTTCATTATCTGAGGGGTTGCGAATGGAACTGAACACTGTGCAGTCATGAGCGAACATCCCCATTTCTGACCTTATGATGGAGGGAAGGTCATTGATGAAGCAGCTGAAGATGGTTGGGCCTAGGACACTGCCCTGAGGAACTCCTGCAGCAATGCCCTGGGGCTGAGATGATTGGCCTCCAACAACCACTACCATCTTCCTTTGTGCTAGGTATGACTCCAGCCACTGGAGAGTTTTCCCCCTGATTCCCATGGACTTCAATTTTACTAGGGCTCCTTGGTGCCACACTCGGTCAAATGCTGCCTTGATGTCAAGGGCAGTCACTCTCACCTCACCTCTGGAATTCAGCTCTTTTGTCCATGTTTGGACCAACGCTGTAATGAGGTCTGGAGCCGAGTGGTCCTGGCGGAACCCAAACTGAGCATCGGTGAGCAGGTTATTGGTGAGTAAGTGCCGCTTGATAGCACAGTCGACAACACCTTCCATCACTTTGCTGATGATTGAGAGTAGACTGATGGGGCGGTAATTGGCCGGATTGGATTTGTCCTGCTTTTTGTGGACAGGACATACCTGGGCAATTTTCCACATTGTCGGGTAGATGCCAGTGTTGTAGCTGTACTGAAACAGCTTGGCTAGAGGCGCAGCTAGTTCTGGAGCACAAGTCTGTCCTGCTACCTACTGATTCAAAAGCTGTATAATATTTGAAAAATTAGTTCCTACACTTTGAAAATATGGTACATCTATGCATCTGTGATCAGGTAAGAAAAACTTTTTTTTTAAATTGTGGAAAATAGCATCCCCAAAGTTTCGGTCAGTAAATGTACCACATGGCATGATACTGAGCCAGACCAAGAAAGTCCCAGGTTTGATCTAGGGTCCGTGCTAAGGTAGCGTATCTCAGCTGGATCAGATGTGGAGGTGCCATAATTGGCCTTAGTGTCCTTAGGATAGGGAACAAAAACAAAAATCAACCACTCCTGACTGCTATTCAATAAATCGTGCTAGGGACAGGATTGGTCTCAGTTGGGTACACCGACAATTATTCATTGATGCCAAATAGACGCCACAGTATAAACAAGGGACTCTCGCAGCGAGGGAACTGGGTCATATTATAGAAATAGTTCCAATGGAAGGGACTCGCTAATGTTATTACCAAAATTAGAAACTTCTTTATACTTAAGAATGAATGCCTTATGAAACAGAGTGCTACTCAGTGCAATAAATGCCAGATCAGTTGAAGCATTCAAAAGGGATTTGGATCAATTGTTGATTTAGCAAAAAATGGAGGAGATTGGTTCTGAGAAAGGACCTCTATGAAGATTCAAGTGCTTATGCTGAACATCCTATTCTCATTCCTCTACTCTTATAAACAATGCATTGTTTCACTATCGGCAGAAACCTATCAGCTACTTTTCTTCTTGGCATTCTTCTTTAATACATGCCAAGTAACCAGGGTTAGTAAATTGCACTTCAATTGCCAAATAATTTTTCCAGAATGATGCATTTAAATTTTATTTAATAATAACGAATCTTGCTAATAGTAAGCCAGGTGATATATTGTTTTAAAAATAGAAAATGCTGAAAATACTCAAAGTCAGGCAGCATCTGTGGAGAAAGAAACAGAGTTAACGTTTCAGGTCGTTGACCTTTCATCAGAACTTGCAGAAGTAAAAGATTTAACTGTTTTTAAGCAAGTATAAAGCCACGCAAAGGTGGGAGGAGGGGTGGAGGGGAGGGGAGAAAAGAACAAAAGGGAAGGTCAGTGGTAGGGTAGAGGGCAGGAGTGAATAAATGACAAAAGGGATGATGGTGCAAGGCAAGGAGGGTGGTAATGGGACAAGTAAAGAAACAAAAGATGGGTCTAGAGGAGCTGTAAATGCCAGCAGCAGAACCATTACCAGCACCTACTGTCTGAAAAAATGGGAGCAGCGGTTATAATCTGAAGTTATTGAAATCAATGTTGAGTCCGGAAGGTTGTAAAGTGCCTAATCGAAAGACGAGGTACTGTTCCTCGAGCTTCAATGAAACAGTGTAGGAGGCCAAGGACAGAGAGGTCAGAGTGGGAGTGGGACGGAGAATTAAAATGGCAAGTGACCGGCAGGTCAGGGTTACGTTTGCAGACTGAGTGGAGGTGTTCAGCAAAGTGATCACCCAATCAGTGTTTGGTCTCCCCAATGTAGAGGAGATCGCATCATGAACAGCGAATACAGTATACTAAATTGAAAGAAGTACAAACTGTTTCACCTGGAAAGAGTGCTGGGGGCCGTGGACGATGAGAAGGGAGGAGGTGAAAGGGCAGGTGTTGCATCTCCTGCGCTCGCACGGGAAGGTGCCATGGGAAGGGGTGTGGGTGTTGGGGTTGATGGAAGAGTGGACTAGAGTGTCGCGGAGGGAACGGTTCCTTCGAAATGCTGCAAGGGGAGGGAAGGAGTGTTTGGTGGTGGCATTGCACTGGAAGTGGCGGAAATAGAGGTGGAGTATGATACGGTGAATGTGGAGGCTGGTGGGGTGGAAAGTGAGGACAAGGGGGACCCTATCGTGGCTCTGGGAGAGAGGGGAAGGGGTGAGAGAAGTGCGGGAAATGGGATGGACATGGTCGAGGGCCCTGTCACATACAATGGAGAGGATTCCTCGGTTGAGGAAAAAGGAAGACATATCAGAAGCACTGGTGTGGAAGGTGGCATCGTCGGAACAGATGCAAATGGAGACGGAGAAACTGGGAAAATGGAATAGAGTCCTTACAGGAAGCGGGTTGGGTGGAAGTGTAATCAAGGCAGCTGTGGGAGTTGGTAGGCTTATAGTAGATATTGGTTGACTACCTAGCCTCAGAAATGGAGATAGAGAAGTCGAGGAAGGGAAGAGAAGAGTCGGAGATGGACCACTTGTAGGCGAGGGAAGGGTGGAAATTGGAAGCAAAGTTGATGAAATTTTCCAGATCGGGGCGAGGGCAAGAAACGGCACCTGGAAGGAGGTACCGTTTTATTAGGAGTGTTATGCTGTGTAATTCACAAGGTATTATTCTTCTTATAAGGCATGGTCATGTCCTTTTAAGGCCATACAGTCTCACTGTTGTTAAGTAAGATCAGAGTTTAAATGTTGTTAATGAGAAAATTATAGAGTTTGGAAAATGCTTGCAAATTTCAAGATCCAAGTCAGAAGCTCCCAGCCTTACGTGAAAGACTTTCTAACATTTTATATATACCAGTGGAAATCCCGTGATGTTGCTCACAGTAGTTGGTGGGTAGGGGAATAGTGCAGTGGGTCGGTATGAGAAGAACTGAGGTTTCAGTAGGGAAGGAAATTAATTGAGATGCAGGATGCTGTTTTTAGAAGAGATTTAATAGATCAACTTTTTTTTAAAAAGTGTGTCCGTCATGACGTTGCTCATAGTAAGTCGCATGATACACACACTATCTCTCTTATCTATCTCTCATCTTCTTCTGTTCCTTTCTCTATGTCTTCTCTTAGTTTTCTCTTTCTTTATCGTCTTTTCTGATTCTTTCTCTGCCCCATTCTTTTCTCTCTTTGTCCTATTCTCTCTCTTTCTTTTGTTGTTGTTTCTTTCTTTCTCTCTCTCCCCCCTCCCTTTTCTTCTTTTGTTGGTAGAAAGTGCGGGTCCTGGTCGGTGGGAGGTACAGGTAGTGGCTGGGGAAGGAATCCAGACAGGGCTGTCGGTAAGTTTCTTGCTAGTGGGGAATGGATCCACCCCATTGCCCGACTTCTGTTGATCCAGCCCCACACCCCATCTCTTCACCTTCCCATCCCTTCCACTGACTCCCCATCTCTCCCCATCACATCACCTCCTCACTGGCATGTATCCTCCTCTGCTCCTGCCACTCTCCTCTCCTTCTCTCTTCCCCCTCCCCCCCCCCCAAACTTCCTTGCTCCTATTGCCTTGCCTGCTTCGTGCTTCCATCGACTCCCCCAACCCTCGTATCCTCTATCCCCTTCCTCACCCGTGTTCTTTTTCATCCTTACCAGCCTAATCTCGAGACCAGTTTCCCAGCAATAAGCTAGAAAACCTGAAGTTTTTTTAAACCACTTGTTACATTATAAATATACTATAAGTAAGTGCTGGGAAATCAGAGAAGAAGAACAGCTAAATTGCAGGGATGGGCACAGGGATTGAGATGAGTGCAGGAAATGTTCAGGCCTAAAAGTCATGCGGGACAGGTGCAGGCAGTGGCTGAGGCCCAACCCTGAGCTTCAAAGCAGCAGGGAGTGGGCCAGGGGGAAGACAAGGAGCAGTAGCAAGAACCCAGGGGGCCCTGAGAATGGTATGGGGCAGCCATGGGAACAAGCAGACAGTGGACACCACTTTAATTTAAAAAAACAAAAGTTACATTAAAACAAATTACTTCATATCTTGAAAAGTCTGAAACTGGTCCACACATTGCCACCTAAGTTGGAAATGCACCTGGGAGGTCTCGCATTTAAGTAGCCATCAGCACTGCCTACTTTGGAAGGCCAAGTGTAAGGCTTAATCAGAAGTAACATCAATAGAAAAACAACAGAAAAATGTGGCGGAAATAGTGTGACACTAATGTAAGTTTAAGACAAAAATAATGACAAAACAGGAAGTAAATATTACATAACAGGAAGTGCATGCAGACTCAAGATAGATACTACCAGACAGAACTGTTATTGCATGTAATGCTACAATGAGTGCGATAAAGCCACTTTCCTGCTGCTTCGGACCTCCTCACCTCCTCTCACGTGGAGTGAAGTAGAAGGTCCAAGAATCCCGGTTCCCAGGAGTTAAAAATAAAAGCACCCACCCAGCATTTCAAGATTGTTTTGCATCTGTAACAAAGTGTGATGTCTGGGAAAGATAGATGTACTTTTTTTAATGGATTGAAACGTATAAACTTCTTAGAGGGCTTAACAGGGTAGATGCTGTGCGGCTGTTTCCCCTGACCGGAGAGTCTAGAACTAGGGGTTATAGTCTCAAGATAAGGGGTCAGCCATTTAGGACTGTGATGAGGAAAAATTTCTTCACTCAGAGGATTGTGAATCTTTGGCGTTCTCTACCCCAGAGGGCTATGGATGCTCAGTCGTTGAGTATATTCAAGACTGAGATCAATAGATTATTGGACACTAAGGGAATCAAGGGATATGGGGATAGGGCAGGCAAGTGGAGTTGAGTTGGAAGATCAGCTATGATCTTATTGAATGGCAAAGCAAGCTCGAGGGGCCATATTGCCCATTCCTGCTCCTATTTCTTATGTTCGTATAGATACAGATAAGCCAGAAGCATCATTCATCATAGAAAGCGGAAAGAGACAGCATTTATACGCCTTTCACAACCTCAGGACATCCCAAAGTGCTTTACAGCCAATTAATTACTTTTTTTTGATGTGTAGTCGCTGTTGTAATGTAGGAAACGTGGCAGCCAATTTGCGCACAGAAAGCTCCCACACAGCAATGAGATAATGACCAGATAATCTGTTTTTAGCGATGTTAATTGTGGGATAAATATTGGCTGGACACCATGGAGAACTCCCCTGCTCTTCTTCGAATAGTGCAATGGGATCTTTTATGTCCACCTGAGAGGGCAGATGGGACCTTGGTTTAGCGACTTATCAAAAGACGGCACCTCCGACAATGCAACACTTCCTCAGTGTAAAGACGACTTTCAAATTACCTTCCCAATGTTAACTGGTTGCTCTGTGATCAATTGCTGTTGGATAACCAACGTTTCAGACACTTGTGAGGCCCCATTTCAAAGTCCGTCGCTGGCACACTCCGTATGCAGGCATACTTAACACTGAGGCCTACAGAGGTGGAACTGGTGAGAATTTCTGTGGATAATGTCATCCCGTCAATCCCACCTCTTCCACCGACCTCCACATGGAGTGAAGGAGGTGGCGCAAGATATGTCGACCCCTACTTTGGGCAGAATTTGGAAGTGAACAAAAAAGGTTGGAGACCCTGTGTTAACATATCCCTCCCAGATAATGACGGTTTTGCACTGCCAGGGATCATGAATTTCGTCCTACCCATTTTCACTACCAAATTAACTCTCCAGTGGCTGGAGTCATACCTAGCACAAAGGAAGATGGTAGTGGTTGTTGGAGGCCAATCATCTCAGCCCCAGGGCATTGCTGCAGGAGTTCCTCAGGGCAGTGTCCTAGGCCCAACCATCTTCAGCTGCTTCATCAATGACCTTCCCTCCATCATAAGGTCAGAAATGGGGATGTTCGCTGATGACTGCACAGTGTTCAGTTCCATTCGCAACCCCTCAGATAATGAAGCAGTCCGAGCCTGCATGCAGCAAGACCTGGACAACATCCAGGCTTGGGCTCATAAGTGGCAAGTAACATTCGCGCCAGATAAGTGCCAGGCAATGACCATCTCCAACAAGAGAGAGTCTAACCACCTCCCCTTGACATTCAACGGCATTACCATTGCCGAATCCCCCACCATCAACATCCTGGGGGTCACCATTGACCAGAAACTTAACTGGACCAGCCATATAAATACTGTGGCTATGAGAGCAGGTCAGAGGCTGGGTATTCTGCGGCGAGTGACTCACCTCCTGACTCCCCAAAGCCTTTCCACCAACTACAAGGCACAAGTCAGGAGTGTGATGGAATACTCTCCACTTGCCTGGATGAGTGCAGCTCCAACAACACTCAAGAAGCTCAACACCATCCAAGATAAAGCAGCCCGCTTGATTGGCACCCCATCCACCACCCTAAACATTCACTCCCTTCACCATCGGCGCACTGTGGCTGCAGTGTGCACCATCCACAGGATGCACTGCAGCAACTCGCCAAGGCTTCTTCGACAGCACCTCCCAAACCCGCAACCTCTACCACCTAGAAGGACAAGGGCAGCAGGCGCATGGGAACAACACCACCTGCACGTTCCCCTCCAAGTCACACACCATCCCGACTTGGAAATATATCGCCGTTCCTTCATTGTCGCTGGGTCAAAATCCTGGAACTCCCTTCCTAACAGCACTGTGGGAGAACCGTCACCACACGGACTGCAGCGGTTCAAGAAGGCGGCTCACCACCACCTTCTCGAGGGCAATTAGGGATGGGCAATAAATGCCGGCCTTGCCAGCGACGCCCACATCCCGTGAACGAATAAAAAAAAACTCACTGGTTGCTCTTCTAGGAGACACATTTAAACAGAGCAGAAAGGGTTAAGAGTTATCCGCACAAGCTAAACTAAAATTTTCTTCAAGTTGGTGAGAACGTCTGTTGAGACTGGAATCAAACATGGCAGCCGTCAGCAATTCCTGAGTTGTGTCTGCAATTCAGCGTTTGCCATCAAAAACCAGCGCTTCCAGCACAGCGTAGCCCATCTTTTGTGGTCGCCCAAGAATGCCCCACAATTCTGTTCTGCCCTCCCAACAAAACAAGCTTGTGTGCATATACAATGACCTGTCTCCCTTGCTGCCTGTCCCCTCTTCTAAAGTTGCTCCAGAATGCTCATAATTCTGTTTTGTACATGCACAAAAAAAAAATCATGTGACTCCTACGCTAACTCAGCAGAAAGCACCAGAAATGATCGAAGTGCGAGGAGCTGCTAAGAAGTAGCTAATCTTTTGGGTGACCATCATGGTGATGTTGTTTCAAATAGTTAATTTTAAAAGAAATGTCCTCATATTTTCATATACCTGCATTCTCCCCATAACATTTAACTGATGTTCATTGTAATTTGCCCTGTTATTAAAAGATAAAATATTGTCTGCTCTCTCTATTCTCATTCACAGTGAAAGAGAATAAAGGAATACTATGGATACATGCCAACCGGCCAAGTGCCTGCACCATTTTCATGCAACTGGGGTGTCCACTTTTGTGGGGAGAGGGACAGACCTCAGTGTTAGCAGCTCCCACTCTAAATTCCTCCCCACCCACCCAATATTCTGGCCACAGCTCACTTTAACTCAGGGGTACAGAGGCCATTGCAGTGTCATTTCTGGCCAAGTTGAAATCAGCTAACTCAGCACAGACCCTGGATCAAACCTGGGACCTTCCTGGTTTGTATGGCTCAGTTACTCACTGCTTTATCCAGCTAAAAGAGCAACAGAACATGAATTTTAAAGAAGAAACAGATTATACTTTTCTATCAATACCAAAATGCATGTCTTCTTTCACGAGAGATATTTGGTAGGTATAGGTTTCATAAATGCTTAATGCGCCAGGCTATTTCTGTGCTGATGCATTTTATTGCTTAACTTGTTTGCAAAGAAAAGAAAATATTTTACTGTAACAACATGATTATGGTAAATTAATTAATGGATACAATTTAATTAGCAATATGAGAAGCACACTAAATATACATGAGGACTTAATGAAGGTTAATAATGATTTTTATTAAGAAGTCAATAAGGATTCTTTTATTTTGGTTTTAGATGCTTAACATCAAAGATCCAGGCTTCAGCCAACAAAATTAAAGATTGGGACTTCACTAGGGAGAATTAGATATCAAGACTTCTCTGAGGGAAATAAATTAAATAATAATCAGGGCTTCACGAGGGAAAATTAATAATAAATCAGTGATTCTTTTGTGGAAAATTAATTAAGTACATTGATGAAAATATTTAATCTATTTATTGCCCCTTCCTCCCTCCTTTCCCAAAATCTTTTTCTCAGTGATTTACATGACTGTAAGAGATATCCACCAAACCCCTTTTCTTCCCACAGTGTTGCACTGTACTAAGGAGTTTTTTTCCACCAAGTCTCCAACAACCATGAACTTGAGCAGGTGATCAATTTCCAAGGTCTGAGTATAGCTAGTTGGTTGATCCCCACTGTAATGTCCGAGTTCAAGCTGCTGAGGCCTTGCTACAAACATAGGTTTCCTCGACAACACAAAAAACTCACGCCAAACACCTTTAGTTCCAAATTCATATTTAACAGCTTAAATTGAGTAAAATTTTGAGAAGAATTATATTGATTTTCTTTGATGCTCATACCTCACTCTTATTTGTAAATTTTCTGCCTAGTCATCATGGTGCACTCTGAGTATTGTAATTCCATAGCACTAGGGCGAAAGCTACAATTCTTATGATGCATCTTTCCCTCACACACAGAATTTGTCCACAAGGCTGGCAATCTCCAGCAACAAAGGCTCGGTGATATATCCAACTCTAGAACTGAAGCAGAGCTCCAACCCCAGGCGGCAGAGATAGGGAGGGGCAAGGCCATGGATGGATTTGAAAACAAGGATGAGAATTTTTAAATCGAGGCGTTGCCGGAACGGGAGCCAAAGTAGGTCAGCGAGCACAGGGGTGATGGGTGAATGGGACTTGGTGCGAGTTAGGATACGAGCAGCAGAGTTTTGGATGAGCTCAAGTTTATGGAGGGTGGAAGATGGGAGGCTGGCCAGGAGAGCATTGGAATAGTTAAGTCTAGAGGTAACAAAGGCATGAATGAGGGTTTCAGCAGCAGATGAGTTGAGGCAGGGGTGGAGACGGGTGATGTTACAGAGGTGGAAAGTAGGCGGTCTTGGCGATGGAGCGGATGTGTGGTCGGGAGCTCAACTCAAGGTCAAATAGGATGCCACGGTTGCGAACGATCTGGTTCAGCCTCAGCCTCAGCCTCAGACAGTGGCCAGGGAGAGGGATGGAGTCAGTGGCTAGGGATCGGAGTTTCATTGTTTGTGAAGAGCTTTGGGACATCCAAAGGATATGATATGGTGTTATGTAAAAGCAAGTTCTTTCTTTAGATAGACGGATGATAATAAAAAGGGCTGAAATGTACCGTAGTTGAATATTCTCAGATGCTACATTTAAAAAAGATACAGTAAGTTATTTTTCTCTCTTGCCCTACAGCATACACAAAGCTGAGATGATGAACGTGCAGGATGGAGATGGGAAAAAAGTGAATTCTTTCCCAATTTTCCCTCTTTCACTACAACAAAGTATGTGATTTCTACTCATCACCTCCCCAATATTGGTACAGATTAGACTAAACACTCAATGCATGAGGAATTATGGGCACAGCCTGTTCAGTCTACTGTGTTACTGCTGTGGTCTGTTTTCAGTTTTTTGTTTTTCAAATTAACTCAGTCTTAGCTGTTCTAGTAAATACTCAGGAAGACTTCAACAACATTTTCAGTTAAAGACATACATTTATAAAGTGCCATATCGTATATCTTAGAAATGTCTCAAAGTACTTCACATACAATAAATTACTTTGCCTGCATTTGTCACTGCACTTCAAATAGTTAATTTGATATCACAGTACTTATATTGAAATATATTAACACAGCTGTATGAAAACTCGGATCTGAAACAGGCAGTTTTCTTTTTAAGAAGTGTAGAAAGTTGTACTAATACTCGAGCATAGTAATGTTGATACGACCCTGTTATGGGTTCTTGCACTGCAGGAAGAACTTAAACAGAATGAATAAACATCGTCTGAATACTTGTACTCTGTGGCTAATAGTTCTTCAATGGTAACTTTATTGTAAAAAAATTGTTACATAAAATTTCTATATTGGTTTAACACCAAATTTTATCTATGTAGGTCACTTAGGCTGTTAGAAATCTTATTCGTATGACGACAGTTGCAATAAACAGGAGTATAGTAGCAGTACCTTTTTGGGCTTCATTAAAAAAAAACATACTGACTTATTTAACTGTACTATGAAGCGATGAATGGTGTACAGCAATGAACTGGTGCTGCAGCAAGTGTGCCTGATCCACAATAACTTGGCCTTTAGTCCGACTGGACTGCTATGTACTCTCACTTCACAAAAATAACACCAGACAGGATTTGTGGCCAAACACTGATAATCCATATATACAGATGCCTGCACTTAAACTCTCATGTACTGTTTGGAGAAAGAAAAATCTTTGGTTACACAGGGTTAGAGCAGTAATTGTGCTAGGTATGACTCCAGCCACTGGAGAGTTTTCCCCCTGATTCCCATTGACTTCAATTTTACTAGGGCTCCTTGGTGCCACACTCGGTCAAATGCTGCCTTGATGTCAAGGGCAGTCACTCTCACCTCACCTCTGGAATTCAGCTCTTTTGTCCATGTTTGGACCAACGCTGTAATGAGGTCTGGAGCCGAGTGGTCCTGGCGGAACCCAAACTGAGCATCTGTGAGCAGGTTATTGGTGAGTAAGTGCCGCTTGATAGCACTGTCGACGACACCTTCCATCACTTTGCTGATGATTGAGAGTAGACTGATGGGGCGGTAATTGGCCGGATTGGATTTGTCCTGCTTTTTGTGGACAGGACATACCTGGGCAATTTTCCACATTGTCGGGTAGATGCCAGTGTTGTAGCTGTACTGGAACAGCTTGGCTAGAGGCGCAGCTAGTTCTGGAGCACAAGTCTTCAGCACTACAGCCGGGATGTTGTCGGGGCCCATAGCCTTTGCTGTATCCAGTGCAACTCAGCCGTTTCTTGATATCATGTGGAGTGAATCGAATTGGCCGAAGGCTGGCTTCTGTGATGGTGGGGATATCAGGAGGAGGCCGAGATGGATCATCCACTCCGCACTTCTGGCTGAAGATGGTTGCAAACGCTTCAGCCTTGTCTTTTGCACTCACGTGCTGGACTCCGCCATCATTGAGGATGGGGATGTTTGCAGAGCCTCCTCCTCCAGTTAGTTGTTTAATTGTCCACCACCATTCACGACTGGATGTGGCAGGACTGCAGAGCTTTGATCTGATCCGTTGGTTGTGGAATCGCTTAGCTCTGTCTATAGCATGTTGCTTCTGCTGTTTAGCATGCATGTAGTCCTGAGTTGTAGCTTCACCAGGTTGGCACCTCATTTTTAGATACGCCTGGTGCTGCTCCTGGCATGCTCTTCTACACTCCTCATTGAACCAGGGTTGATCCCCTGGCTTGTTGATAATGGTAGAGTGAGGAATATGCCGGGCCATGAGGTTACAGATTGTGGTGGAATACAATTCTGCTGCTGCTGATGGCCCACAGCGCCTCATGGATGCCCAGTTTTGAGCTGCTAGATCTGTTCTGAATCTATCCCATTTAGCACGGTGGTAGTGCCACACAACACGTTGGATGGTGTCCTCAGTGCGAAGACGGGACTTCATCTCCACGAGGACTGTGCGGTGGTCACTCCTACCAATACTGTCATGGACAAATGCATTTGCGACAGGTAGATTGGTGAGGACGAGGTCAAGTATGTTTTTCCCTCGTGTTGGTTCGCTCACCACCTGCCGCAGGCCCAGTCTAGCAGCTATGTCCTTCAGGACTCGGCCAGCTCGGTCAGTAGTGGTGCTACCGAGCCACTCTTGGTGATGGACATTGAAGTCCCCCACCCAGAGTACATTTTGTGCCCGTGCTACCCTCAGTGCTTCCTCCAAGTGGTGCTCAACATGGAGGAGGACTGATTCATCAGCTGAGGGAGGACGGTAGGTGGTAATCAGCAGGAGGTTTCCTTGCCCATGTTTGACCTGATGCCATGAGATTTCATGGGGTCCAGAGTCAATGTTGAGAACTCCCAGGGCCACTCCCTCCTGACTGTATATCACTGTACCGCCACCTCTGGTGGGTCTGTCCTGCCAGTGGGACAGGACATACCCAGGGATGGTGATGGAAGAGTCTGGGACGTTGGCTGAAAGATATGATTCTGTGAGTATGGCTATGTCAGGCTGTTGTTTGACGAGTCTGTGGGACAGCTCTCCCAATTTTGGCACAAGTCCCCAGATGTTAGTAAGGAGGACCTTGCAGGGTCGACTGGGCTTGGTGTTTTGCCGTTGTCGTGTCCGGTGCCTAGTGGTCCGATGCCGGGTGGTCCGTCCGGTTTTATTCTTATTATGACTTTTCGTAGCGAGATTGTACAACTGAGTGGCTTGCTAGGCCATTTCAGAGGGCAATTAAGAATCAACCACATTGCTGTGGGTCTGGAGTCACATATAGGCCAGACCGGGTAAGGACGGCAGGTTTCCTTCCCTAAAGGACATTAGTGAACCAGATGGGTTTTTACGACAATCCGGTAGTTTCATGGCCATCATTACTGATACTAGTATTTTAATTCCAGATTTTTATTTAATAGGCAGTGTCCTAGGCCCAACCATCTTCAGCTGCTTCATCAATGACCTTCCCTCCATCATAAGGTCAGAAATGGGGATGTTCGTTGATGATTGCACAGTGTTCAGTTCCATTCGCAACCCCTCAAATAATGAAGCAGTCCGAGCCCGCATGCAGCAAGACCTGGACAACATCCGGGCTTGGGCTCATAAGTGGCAAGTAACATTTGCGCCAGATAAGTGCCAGGCAATGACCATCTCCAACAAGAGAGAGTCGAACCACCTCCTCCTGACATTCAACGGCATTACCATCACCGAATCCCCCACCATCAATATCCTGGGGGTCACCATTGACCAGAAACTTAACTGGACCAGCCATATAAATACTGTAGCTGCAAGAGCAGGTCAGAGGCTGGGTATTCTGCGGCGAGTGACTCACCTCCTGACTCCCCAAAGCCTTTCCACCAACTACAAGGCACAAGTCAGGAGTGTGATGGAATACTCTCCACTTGCTTGGATGAGTGCAGCTCCAACAACACTCAAGAAGCTCGACACCATCCAAGATAAAGCAACCCGCTTGATTGGCACCCCATCCACCACACTAAACATTCACTCCCTTCACCACCGGCGCACTGTGGCTGCAGTGTGTACCATCCACAGGATGCACTGCAGCAACTCGCCAAGGCGTCTTCGACAGCACCTTCCAAACCCGCGACCTCTACCACCTAGAAGGACAAGAGCAGCAGGCACATGGGAACAACACCACCTGCACGTTCCCCTCCAAGTCACACACCATCCCGACTTGGAAATATATCGCCGTTCCTTCATTGTCGCTGGGTCAAAATCCTGGAACTCCCTTCCTAACAACACTGTGGGAGAACCGTCACCACACGGACTGCAGCGGTTCAAGAAGGCGGCTCACCACCACCTTCTCAAGGGCAATTAGGGATGGGCAATAAATGCTGGCCTCGCCAGCGACGCCCACATCCCGGGAACGAATAAAAAAAAAATTTAAGAAATCTAGTACATTCCAGCCAGATACAATATTTGTTCTTTTAACAGGTCAGATGCCTCTCTGGAGCTTCTTTACAATCCACTATTTTACATTCTAGCCAGAGTAACTTCAACATCTCCCAGACTCCGACATTCAAAAATGGGAATTGCGCTTTTAAAAACAATGTAGTGAACATGTCCAACAGAAGGACACGTATGATTTGTCTCCTTATGAATATCTGTAGAAACGTCATTTTCCACATCACAGCTACTTCTGGGGACATCATACAGCACTACCTGAATCAAAATGACAGCATTAAGGCTGTATGGCTTTTCTTTGAGAATCCGTGATGAGAAAACTTGTTACTCGAAATTTGAACCACCACAGTTAAGCTCAATTCCAAATGTAGCTTTCCTAGGTCCGGCTCTTTGCAGTTTAAGGCTCAGTTAATACACATTGATTAAAACACATGCTGGGCACAAATCATATTTTTGCTTAAATTAAACCATCACATAATTACTTTATACATTTCTTGGCAGAAGTGGGGAGCATTTATTGATTTTACAAATTATTTAGTTTGTTAGAATCTGTGCTTGCGAGTGAACTTATGTGCACGTGGCGGGGGGGAATGCTCCTTGTCAAAACCCCGGTGGTCTAGTTATGAGCGGCCAGTTCCCTGGCAGTCTTGTGGTAGTAATTTAGGCATGCAGCTCCAGAATAGAAGTTAGGTATGCTTTACTTGCCCCACTATCTTCCCCAGCACCAACCTGTCTAATGTGATTTTGAACAAGACTGAGAATAAGTCTTCAAGGGAAAAACCCAAAGCACATGAGTCAGAACCAACGTGTCTCTTTATCCCCAGAAAATGTTCTCTCAAACAATCATTCTATATTCCCATCCTTTCTCTTACTCCTTCGTGGACTCATTCACTGTACCGCCAATATCCTTTATCTTGAACTTCCAGATTAAAAAAAAATCTCACAGAGAAAATTGATGAATTACCACAGGCATTCAGTAATTATATTGAACTAGAGCAAGAACAGATGCGAATAAATAGTGTAGTGGTCATGTTACTAGACTAATAATCCAGAGGCCTGGACTAATAATTCAGAGAATTTGAGTTCAGATCCTATCATGACAGTTTCAGAATTTGAAATTAGTTTGTCATAAAGTTGTTTAATTGTTGTAAAAATCCAACTGGTTCACTAATGTCCATTAGGGGGGGAAACCTGCTGTCATTATCTGGTCTGGCTTATATGTGACTACTCCCACACCAAGTTAAGTTGACTCTTAACTATGAAGTGTCATAGCAAGCCATTCAGTTCTATCAAACTGCTACCTAACAACATTGTGGTAGCTCCTTCATCACACGGACTGCAGCGGTTCAAGGCGGCGGCTTACCACACCTTCTCAGGGCAACTAGGGGTGAGCAATAAATACCAGCCTTGCCAGTGACACCCACATCCCAAGAATTAATTTTTAAAAATTAAAGCTGTGAGTTTCTGCACTCCCAAAATATTTCCCCAACACAAATTGCAGGAAGCTGTTTACATGCCAGGCAGCATTTCCAATTTAGTTTAAGAAAAAATCACCATTATAACTGAAACAAATGAATAATTTCATGAGACAAGGTAGCCGTCAGAATGTCATAAAAATGAAGCTGCAAACAGCATTACAATGACTGATGCAACACTTTTTTTCCACAATGGCATTTAAAACCTGTTTTAGCCAATACAGTCACACTAATTAGGCCACTAAAACAATGGCAGGAAAGATGATTAATTTTAAGAACATGAGGTGTTCGGACTTCAGTGTTAACAACACATCTATCCTTTTCCATATGAATATAAAACACAAAGCATTATTCACTGGTGATGTTTATTGAATAACAGAATATCTTATAGACAATCATTTATATTTGCAGCTCTGATTAGAATAAGAAAATTAAAAGATTGGTTATTTTTATGCTGCTGTACTAAATAAAGCCATTGTTACTGGTTACAGAACAATGCATTTTAAGCAGAAATCACACTATACTTAGATGAAAGAAATTCCTGAACTGGAGAGTACTGTAGCAGTCCGTAAAAAAAAATTTCCATTGCTATTAACACACAAAAAAAAATCATTTTTTACTACACCATCATAATATTGTATTCTTATATTCGGTAAGATGCTGCCAGACTACTAATGGATTCCATTAGCATGCTAACACAAGTCTGTGATTGATAGCACCTCTTTGCAAATGGCTTCATCTGTTAATACATTGTAATTTATGCATTTATGACCAGAATATCAACGCACTTCAGTTCAGTTAATAATAAAATAAAATTCCCCAAGCAGACGGTTTAAGCTCTCCTTTGGATAATTATATCTTGACAAGGTATTAAATATTAACAAGGCTGCACACAATTAAAAACTAGGAAGCAGAATCAGTCAGAAAACTACTGCCCATGAACTATTGCTCTATTCTGCATGGGGGCAGAAATAAGGTGAAAACCTTAATTGTACTCCTTACCATTTTTTGTCGGTATACACCTCTGTGAAGCACCTTGGAATGTTTTTCTACGTTAAAGGTGCTATATAAATGGAAGTTGTTGTTGTTACCATCTTCACTAAATAATTACATCACTTCGAGCAGCCCGCTAGAAGTGATGTGGATAGATTGATTCCCTCCTTCATATTTTTAAGTCCCATGGAGGGAGGGGTGAAAGAAGAGAACAACTACTTTCAATGTAAAGTTCTTTTCTACCACCTGCCCCGTGTAGTTTATTTTGAAAAAATGGGTTATTCTACTAGCAGAAGAAATCGCCGTTTTCTTAATCACTGGCTGGTGCAGACCAACTATGTTGGGTCTCTTGACCAGAAGAGCAGCACTCTATTGCTGTAGGCAGTGGGTCTGGCAATGAGAGTGAGGACTGTGATCCTTCTTCACTGTATTTGATGACTTTATTTTTAAAATTTCTCAGCCATATATAGTTAAGATTTAGTTTTTAGATAAAGTATGATCACATTGTCGTGAAATTTCAATACAAAAAGCATTTGTTTTTAAAAATTGAAATTTTTGGCAAGAAAAATATTTTTCAAGAATGTCTCTGGGATCTGGGTTTGAATCCAGTCTAAAATGATGGTATAAAAGTCTCCTCTGAAATGCAGGTTTTTTTTAAGAAGGTAAACTAAATAATCTTGACGATCCACAAATAATTTATCACTGATATGCATTACCCATACAGCTTGAACAAGCTTAATGTTTGAACAAATGTTATTTCTTTTCAATGGTGCAAATTAATTTTTTATTTGCCAGAGTTATATCCAAAACTAAGTTAATTTACAGGTCCTTGTAGAGCTCATTAAAAAAACTACAAAGTGGATGGAGCCAGTAGAATTTATACTGATCTAAAAATAGACATCTTACATTATTTCAGCTTACTAGAGTTCTGGAAACAGTAGCCATGATGGTTACGCTATAATTACCTCCACTGCTACATTACAGTGTTCTATTCCTGCAGAGATGATCAAATAAGCAAAGAGATAAAGAATTAATTGTGATTTGTTTTATTTTTGTGTTTATGCCAAATTTATGAACATAGAAGCATATGTTGGGCTTGCGATCTTATTCTGTGCTACAGTATAGTGGGCTTATCCTGTGCTACGGTATAGTGGGCTTATCCTGTGCTACGGTATAGTGGGCTTATCCTGTGCTACAGTATAGTGTACTGTTCTTCATTTTCAGTCTGGGTCAATGCACCAGACAAACTATTAAATGTTCTACCTGATCAGGTTAGTAGCTCATGCTGGTAAATAGTGTTTGGTGCATTAAATGGATGCATAAAATAAAATTTGGAGTGGCACTGTGCGTGCAATGGCACTGTGCGTGCAATGGACTTGTGCTACATATATGCAGGGATGCCTGAAGTTTCGGAGCCCCAAATACCTGGGGCTGGGGAGGGACGCTGTTGCAGTGGATTGACAGTAGGGTTGGGGATGGGGAAGAGAGGAGAAAGGACGAGTCAGAATTTGGTGCAGAACCTAGATCCACAGTGTTCTGTCAGTCCCTTTTCAGCCCCATCACAAACTCAGTACTTTTGGGACAAGCCCACAATGAGGGGGGGGGGGGGGGGGGTGTGGCGGCAGGGGGCACTATTATAGTATGATGTAAATGTGGACAATACGACTCAAGACACTTTCCTAATTTACAATGAGTCTCTGGCATCCAGCATTGTTAGGACCATGGGAGGGTGAATTTAAAAATTGCCGGATCAGCTTCAGCTATGCAATCAAAGAGCAATGGATTTCATTTTTCCCCTTCCTCCCCGAGTCCCGTGGGACCACAAATACTAGACAAGGTGCACAGTGAAATTACTCCCCCTTCCATTTAGGTGGATGACCAAGTGCATCAGAAATGGTGGGTGCACACTCCCCCCCCTTAACATTTAAATTCCCCTAATCCCAGGATTTCTGATGGGGTCAGGGGTTTCAACACTGGATGGACATTTCCACTCCATCCCAGATCTGCTCCCAAGGTTTTTCAGGAATTTCAGGTTCTTAAGAGCTTGACTTCACCTATGTCTGCAGGGAGTAGAACACAGACAACACAATTTAAGTCATACATTTTTAATGCACCTCACTGTGCTACCTCCTTACATATAACACTAGCATTAAACATGTGGGACTGAGCATTGATCCTCTGTGAAAACACTCCAATTCTTAAGAAAACATCAGCCCAATTCGGTGCAATATACTACCTTCATACAACTAAATGGTGAGTGTTTTAATTTACATATAACTCAAACAGTATTTCTCCAGAATCCTTTAATGTGAAAGCTTGGAAAGCAAATTTTTATAAAATCAGGTCTAAAATCAATAAATCTGTAAACATATATTATATCTCACTATGATTAGGACTATGTAATAGAACAAGCAAAGTTTAAATCAATATATTAGACTAACACACCAAATTCATCTGAAGCCTTTGCATTAAAATAATAAACAAAGCTATTGCATACTGAAGTAAAGAATGAGTTAGTTCTGGTTATGATTAGATGTTACAATTCTTGAAATTTCTCATTTGGGATCACAAGTGTACATAAGAAACATAAGATAAGAAATAGGAGCAGGAGTAGGCCATACGACCCCTCGAGCCTGCTCCGCCATTCAATCAGGTCATGGCTGATCTTCAACCTCAATTCCACTTTCCTGTCTGATCCCCATATCCCTTGATTCCCCTAGAGTCCAAAAATCTATCTATCTCAGCCTTGAATACACTCAATCACTCAGCATCCACAGACCTCTGGGGTAGAGAAGTCCAAAGATTCACAACCCCCCCGAGTGAAGGAATTCCTCCTCATCTCAATCTTAAATGGTTGATCCCTTCCTTATCCTGTGACTAAGCCCCCTAGTTCTAGACTCTCCAGCCAAGGGAAACAATCTCTCAGCATCTACCCTGTCAAGCCCTCTCAGAATCTTATATGTTTCAATGAGATTACCTCTCATTCTTCTAAACTCCAGAGAGTATAAGCTCATTCTTTCCTCATGGGACAACCCTCTCAACCCAGGAATTAATCTAGTGAACCTTCGCTGCACTGCCTCTAAGGCAAGTATATCCTTCCTGAGATAAGGAGGCCAAAACTGTATGCAGTACTCCAGGCGAGGTCTCACCAAAGCCCTGTAGTAAGATTTCCTTACTCTTGTACTCCAACCCCCTTGCAATAAAGGCCAACATGCCATTTGCTTTCCTAATTGCTTGCTGTACCTGCATGTTAACTTTTTGTGTTTTTTGTATGAGGACACCCAAGTCTCTCTGAACACCAACATTTAAAAAATATTCTGTTTTTCTAGTCTTCCTACCAAAGTGAATAACCTCACATTTCCCCACATTATACTCCATCTGCCACCTTCTTGCCCACTCATTTAACCTGTCCATATTCCTTTGCAGACTCTTTGTGTCCTCCTCACAGCTTACTTTCCCAACTAGCTTTGTATAGTCAGCAAACTTGGATACATTTCACTCGGTCCCTTCATCCAAATCATTAATAAAGATTGACTGAGGCCCAAGCACCGATCTTTGCAGCACCCCACTAGTTAAAGCCTGCCAACCTGAAAATGACCCGTTTATCCCTACTCTCTGGTTTCTGACCGTTAACCAATCCTCGATCCATGCTAATATGTTACCCCCAACCCCATGAGCCCTTATCATGTGCAACCACCTTTTATGTGGCACCTTTTCGAATGCCTTTTGAAAATCCAAACATACTACATCCACTGGTTCCCCTTTATCTCCCCTGCTAGTTACATCCTCAAAAAACTCAAATAAATTTGTCAAACACAATTTCCCTTTCATAAAACTATGTTGACTCTGCCTAATCATATGATGATGTTTTAAGTCCCCTGTTACTACTTACTTAATAATGGATTCCAGCATCTTCCTTACAACTGATGTCAGGCTAACTGGCCTGTAGTTCCGTTTTCTCTCTCCCTCCTTTCTTGAATAGCGCGGTTACATTTGCTACCTTCCAATCCACTGGGACCGTTCTAGAATCTAGAGAATTTTGGAAGATCATAACCAATGCATCCACTATCTCTGCAGCCGCCTCTTTTAGAACCCTCGGATGTAGGCCATCAGGTCCAGGGGATTAATTGGCTTTTAGTCCCATTAGTTTCTTAAGTACTTTTTCTCTACTGATATTAATTACTTTAAGTTCCTCACTCTCATCAGCCCCTTGGCTCCCCACTATTTCTGGTATGCTTTTTGTGTCTTCTACCGTGAAGACAGATACAAAATATTTGTTTGATGCATCTACCATTTCCTGATTGCACTTTATAATTTTTCCTGTCAGCCTCTAAGGGACCAATGCTTACTTTTGCTACTCTCTTCCTTTTTACATACTTGTAGAAGCTCTTACAGTCTGTTTTTATATTTCTTGCGAGTTTACTTTCATATTCTACTTTCTCCCTTATCATCAGTTTTTTGGTCATCTGTTGCTCGTTTCTAAAACTCTCCCAATCCTTAGGCTTGCTACTCTTCTTGACAACATTATAGGCCTCTTTTTTTTATTCGTTCATGGGATGTGGGCATCGCTGGTGAGGCTGGCATTTATTGCCCATCCCTAATTGCCCTTGAGAAGGTGGTGGTGAGCCGCCTTCTTGAACCGCTGCAGTCCATGTGGTGAAAGTTCTCCCACAGTGCTGTTAGGAAGGGAGTTCCAGGATTTTGACCCAGCGACGATGAAGGAACGGCGATATATTTCCAAGTCGGGATGGTGTGTGACTTGGAGAGGAACGTGCAGGTGGTGTTGTTCCCATGTACCTGCTGCTCTTGTCCTTCTAGGTGGTAGAGGTCGCGGGTATGAGAGGTGCTGTCGAAGAAGCCTTGGCGAGTTGCTGCAGTGCATCCTGTGGATGGTACACACTGCAGCCACCGTGTGCCGGTGATGAAGTTAGCCACGGGTGGATCACTTTTCCCGTGGAGTTTTTATTTCTCAAAGGAATGTGTAGTTGTTGAGAATATTGAAATTTTTTTTTGTATACAATTTATTAACATAGGAAAATGGCAGTTGTCATTTATCTGACGCCAGAGATATCACACTTTATTCCCATCATTGCAATCGCACTTTAAACAAATATCTAACAAGCACTGCAATGAACAGAAATAACCTCTATCTGTGGCACAATTCAAAAGCCCTGCTTTTTATTTCATTACCTAAGGAGCAACTTTCATTTACGTAGCGCCTTTCACATCCTCAGGACGTCTCAAGTGCTTCATAGTCAATTAATTACTTTCAAAGTGTAGTCGCTGCTGTTGTGAAGGCAAATATGACAGCAGGTCACATAAACAGCAGAGATAAATGACCAATTAATCTACTTTAGTGGTGAAGGTTGAACTCCCCGTCTCTTCTTCGAATAGATCTTTTACATCCACTTAAATATGCAGACAGGGCCTTGGATTAACATCTTAGTACTGAGACTGAAATGTTAACCTGCATTACGTGCTCAAGTCCAGAAGTGGGAGGTTCGGAGCATCAGAGGCGGCGGGAGCGGACCTGGTCGTGAACGGGACACGCGGGAGGGGACCTGGTCGTGAACGGGACACGCGGGAGGGGACCTGGTCGTGAACGGGACACGCGGGAGGGGACCTGGTCGTGAACGGGACACGCGGGAGGGGACCTGGTCGTGAACGGGACACGCGGGAGGGGACCTGGTCGTGAACGGGACACGCGGGAGCGGACCTGGTCGTGAACGGGACACGCGGGAGCAGACCTGGTCGTGAACGGGACACGCGGGAGCAGACCTGGTCGTGAACGAGACACGCGGGAGCGGACCTGGTCGTGAACCGGACACGCGGGAGCGGACCTGGTCGTGAACGGGACACGCGGGAGCAGACCTGGTCGTGAACGGGACACGCGGGAGCGGACCTGGTCGTGAACGGGACACGCGGGAGCGGACCTGGTCGTGAACCGGACACTCGGAGGTGGAATAAACTAGTTTATTAACTAGATTAATAAAACTATAAATAACCGACTGAATAAAAACTTTTCAAAAACTAATCAAATAAAACCAGCTTGAGGTCAGCACAAGGGAAGGAGCTTATTGCTGAGTAGCTGGTGAGTGACTTTTAAGTCGTTAGTTAATTTCTGTTAAGTTTAGTTAATAATATAATAAATAGAGGCATGACAGGGCATCTCAGTCCCGTCGAATGCGCATCCTGTGCCATGTGGGAACTCCAGGACGCTTCTCGTGTCCTGGACAACCACATGTACAGGAAGTGTCGGCAGCTGGAGGAGCTCGAGCTCCGGGTTTCGGAGCGTAAGCAGCAACTGGCGTCACTGCAGTGCATCCGCGAGGCAGAGCACTACGTGGCTAGCACGTTTCAGGAGGTAGTCACCCCGCAGCTTAAGAGAGTAAAAACGAAAAGGAAGTGGGGTGGCATTGTTAGTAAAGGATGAAATCAGAGCAATAGTGAGAAAGGATACGGGCTCAGAAAATCAAGGTGTAGAATCAGTCTGGGTGGAGTTAAGAAGCACCAAGGGGCAGAAAATACTGGTGGGAGTTGTCTTTAGACCTCCAAACCGTGGTGGTAACGTTGGGGACGGCATCAAACAGGAAATTAGAAATGCATGTAACAAGGGTACTACAGCAATTATGTGTGACTTTAATCTACATACAGACTGGCCAAACCAAATTAGCAATAATACTGTGGATGATGAATTCCTGGAGTGTGTACGAGATGGTTTTTTAGACCGGTACGTTGAGGAGCCAACAGGGAACAGGCTATCCTAGATTGGGTATTGTGCAATGAGAAGGGATTAATTAATAATCTTGTTGTGCGGGGTCCTTTAGGGAAGAGTGACTATAACATGATAGAATTCTTCATTAAGATGGAAAGTGAAGTAGTCCAATCCGAAACTAGGGTCCTAAATCTAAACAAAGGAGCCTACGAAGGTATGAGGAGTGAATTGGCTATGATAGATTGGGAAGCTTCATTAAAAGACATGACGGTGGATAAGCAATGGCTAACATTTAAGGAAAGACTGCATGAATTGCAACAATTTCTGACGCAAAAACACAAAAGGAAAAGTGGCCCAACCATGGCTAACAAAAGAAATTAAGGAGAGTATTAGATCCAAAGAGGAGTCATATAAAGTTACCAGAAAAAGTAGCAAGCCTGAGGATTGGGAGCAGTTTAGAATTCAGCAAAAAAGGAACAAAAGATAGATTAAGCGGGGAAGAGAGAGTATGAGAGTAAACTTGCAAGGAACATAAAAGTGGACTGTAAAAGCTTCTACAGGTACATAAAAAGAAAAATATTAGTGAAGACAAATGTAGGTCACCTACAGACCGAAACGGGAGAATTTATAATGGGGAACAAGGAAATGGCAGAACAATTAAACAAATACTTTGGTTCTGACTTCACGAAAGAGGACACAGATAACTTCCCAGAAATGCTAGGGAACCAAGGGGAGAAAGGTCAGGAGAGCAATAGTGATAGGGGATTCAATAGTTAAGGGAACAGACAGGCATTTCTGCGGCCGTAGACGTGATTCCAGGATGATATGTTGCCACCCTGGTGCCAGGATCAAGGATGTCACTGAGCGGCTGCGGAACATTCTGAGGGGGGAGGGTGAATAGCCAGAGGTCATGGTCCATATCGGTACCAACGACATAGATAGAAAGAGGGATGAGGTACTGCAGGTAGATTTTAGGGGGCTAGGAAAGAGATTAATAAGCAGGACCTCAATGTAGTAATCTCTGGATTACCCCAGGTGCCACGCGATAGTGAGGATTGAAATAGGAGGATAGAGCAGATGAATGCATGGCTGGAGGGATGATGCCGGAGGGAGGGCTTTAGATTCTTGAAGCATTGGGATCAGTTCTGGGGGAGGTGGGACCTATACAGGCCAAACAAGTTACATCGCAACAGAGCGGGTCACACACCATCACGACTTGGAAATATATAGCCGTTCCTTCATTGTCGCTGGGTCAAAATCCTGGAACTCCCTTCCTAATAGCACTGTGGGAGAACCGTCACCACACGGACTGCAGCGGTTCAAGAAGGCGGCTCACCACCACCTTCTCGAGGGCAATTAGGGATGGGCAATAAATGCTGGCCTTGCCAGCGATGCCCACATCCCGTGAACGAATAAAAAAAAAAGCCACAATTGGAGTATTATATCCAGTTCTGGGCACCACACTTTAGGAACGATGTGAAGGCCTTAGAGAGGGTGCAGAAGAGATTTACTAGAATGGTTCCAGGGATGAAGGACTTCAGTTATGTGGATAGACTGGAGAAGCTGGGGTTGTTCTCCTTAGAGCAGAGAAGGTCGAGAGGAGATTTGATAGAGGTATTCAAAATCATGAAAGGTTTAGACAGAGTAGATAGAGAGAAATTGTTCCCATTGGCGGAAGGGTCAAGAACCAGAGGACATAGATTTAAGGTGATTGTTTCCTTTGCCAAAGGTGAAATGAGGAAAAATATTTTTACAAAGCGAGTGGTTAAGATCTGGAATGCACTGCCCAAGGGAGTGGTGGAGGCAGATTCAATCATGGCCTTCAAAAGGGAACTGGATAAATACTTGAAGAGAAAAAATTCGGGGAAAGGGCAGGGGAGTGGGACCAGCTGGATTGCTCTTGCAGAGAGCCGGCACGGACTCGACGGGCCGGCTCCTTCCGTGCTGTAACCTATGATTCTATGCTTCTAGGTTAATCTACAACCTTCTGGCTCAGACATGAGAGTATTACCACCATTGAACCAAGGAGATTAAGTCACCAAGGGATAGTTTGGTGAATTTTTTATTTAATCTCAGAGCAATGCGAGAACTGGTCTAATACATTACATAAATGCTGTGTTTTGAACCTTGATAATGTAGGGCTCGCTTATATTCAGTGCTTTGGCATTTCTTAAATTGCTGTTGCTTTTATTTTGTTGTGAATATAGCTAAACATCTCTGTTTCTGCTGCATTTTGTTTTAGTACACTAATCATTTTGGAAACACATCTTTTAACCTTTCTTACAGCAAGCCTTTTCCTCTTAAGTTTCTTCCTCAAATTATTTTACCTGAAAGCTTTCTTTGACCAATTTTCTTTATTCTGTAACTTACATTTTAAATGTTTTCTACTCGCAGTTTAATGGCAAATCTGCTTCGCATTTTTACTGAGGCCTATCAGATTAAACTTACCATGGTCTTCTTCATAACCAGGGTCTATGTAATCATGTTTAAAATATGATGTGGAGATGCCGGTGATGGACTGGGGTGGACAAATGTAAGGAATCTTACAACACCAGGTTATAGTCCAACAGTTTCATTTGAAAATCACAAGCTTTCGGAGCTTACCTCCTTTGTCAGGTGAGTGAGTGAAGGGTTCTAAAATCGCATCGCATATATTAGGCTGGGAGACAATCACAGCAATCAAAGGTGTCGTTGGTGTTCAGACAGGTTAGCCACGGAAAACATTACATCCCAGTATACTGAATACCCAATGGGTCAGATTACACAGACAGAGAGACAAAGAGACCCGAAAGGGGGAGAGAGAGAGTTTTTTTCCCCCGCTAGTGGGGTTACGTGTAGCGTGACAAGATCCCGGTTAAGGCCGTCCTCATGGGTGCGGAACTTGGCTATCAATTTCTGCTCGACGATTTTGCGTTGTCGTGTGTCTCGAAGGCCGCCTTGGAGAACGCTCACCCGAAGATCGGTGGCTGAATGTCCTTGACTGCTGAAGTGTTCCCCGACTGGAAGGGAACCCTCCTGTCTGGCGATTGTTGAGCGGTGTCCGTTCATCCGTTGTCGCAGCGTCTGCATGGTCTTGCCAATGTACCATGCTCTGGGGCATCCTTTCCTGCAACATATGAGGTAGACAACGTTGGCCGAGTCACAGGAGTATGAACCATGCACCTGGTGGGTGGTGTCCTCTCGTGTGATGGTGGTATCTGTGTCGATGATCTGGCATGTCTTGCAGAGGTTGCCATGGCAGGGTTGTGTGGTGTCGTGGACGCTGTTCTCCTGAAAGCTGGGTAATTTGCTGCGAACGATGGTCTGTTTGAGGTTGGGTGGCTGTTTGAAGGCGAGTAGTGGAGGCATGGGGATGGCCTTAGCGAGGTGTTCATCGTCATCGATGACTCTGCCGTCGAACCTCTCGCACACTCCGCAACCATCTCGTACACCAACTCTACAGCAGACGCCGCAACCTCGAAACCAGGATAGAGTCCATACTCTCAACCTGTACTCAGGACACAGCAGACCAGCTACGAGACACTGCCAAACAGACGAGGCAATGGAACTACGCTGCCTACATGAAAACCAAGAGCAGGAAGCTTGAGAAACTCGGCATCACCACCAGCATCAACCAATCCTCCCCCGGTACCACGGTTGCAACCACAGGGAAGTCTATCGTCAATTTGTCCCATCACACCCTTCAACCAGACGAAATCGAAGTTCTCAACCGAGGGCTCAATTTCTGCCCCACCACCAAAATGGACCCCATCGGTCTCGCGGCGGACACAGAGGAATTCATCAGGAGAATGAGGCTCCGGGAATTCTTCCACAAATCCCAAGATTTCAACAGCGAACCCAATGAGACAATCAACGATCCGGAACAGTAGACAGAGGGATCCACGGTACAGCAACCGAAGAGGAAAGAGTCTCACTGGACTCCTCCGGAGGGTCGCTGCCCTAAGCTTGACATGTATGCTCAAGTTTCAGGAGATGCGTCAAGGCCAGATTCATCAGCCGCACTCACAAGACAGTCCAGAATGTCACCAGAGCACAATGCAACACCATCGACGCTCTCAAGACCAACCGCAACATCGTCATCAAACCAGTGGACAAAGGAGGAGCCATCGTCATACAGAACAGAACGGACAATTGCAAAGAAGCATACCGACAACTGGACAACCAGGAACACTACAGACGGTTACCCGCAGATCCGACCAAAGAACACACCCACCAGCTCAACAAACTGATCAAGACCTTCGATCCAGACCTTCAAAGCATCCTACGTGCTCTCATCCCACGTACTCCCCGCGTGGGAGACTTCTACTGCCTCCCAAAGATACACAAAGCCAACACACCCGGACGTCCTATCGTATCAGGCAACGGAACCCTGTGTGAGAACCTCTCTGGATACGTCAAGGGCATCCTGAAACCCATCGTACAGGGAACCCCCAGCTTCTGTCGCGACACTACAGACTTCCTACAAAAACTCAGCACCCACGGACCAGTTGAACCAGGAACACTTCTCACCACGATGGACGTCTTGGCACTCTACACCAGTATCCCCCACGATGACGGCATCGCTGCAACAGCCTCAGTACTCAACACCAACAACAGCCAATCTCCAGACGCCATCCTACAACTCATTCGCTTCATCCTGGATCACAATGTCTTCACCTTCGACAACCAGTTCTTTACCCAAACACACGGAACAGCCATGGGGACCAAATTCGCACCCCAATACGCCAACATTTTCATGCACAAGTTTGAGCAGGACTTCTTCACTGCACAGGACCTCCAACCAACGCTATACACGAGATACATCGACGACATTTTCTTCCTATGGACCAACGGCGAAGAATCACTGAACAGACTACACGATAATATCAACAAGTTCCATCCCACCATCAAACTCACCATGGACTACTCCTCAGAATCGGTTTCTTTCTTGGACACACGAATCTCCATCAAAGGCGGGCACCTCAGCACCTCACAACCTCACTCTACCGCAAGCCCACGAACAACCTCACGATGCTCCACTTTTCCAGCTTCCACCCTAACCACGTCAAAGAGGCCATCCCCTATGGACAGGCCCTGCGAATACACAGGATCTGCTCAGACAAGGAGGAACGTGATGGACACCTGCAGACGCTGAAAGACGCCCTCGTAAGAACGGGATATGACGCTCGACTCGTCGATCGACAGTTCCGACGGGCCACAGCAAAGAATCGCGTAGACCTCCTCAGAAGACAAACACGGGACGCAACCAACAGAGTACCCTTCGTCGTCCAATACTTCCCCGGAGCGGAGAAACTACGCCATGTTCTCCGCAGCCTTCAACATGTCATCGATGACGACAAACACCTCGCTAAGGCCATCCCCACGCCTCCACTACTCACCTTCAAACAGCCACCCAACCTCAAACAGACCATCGTTCGCAGCAAATTACCCAGCTTTCAGGAGAACCGCGTCCACGACACCACACAACCCTGCCACGGCAACCTCTGAAAGACATGCCAGATCATCGACACAGATACCACCATCACACGAGAGGACACCACCCACCAGGTACATGGTTCATACTCCTGTGACTCCGCCAACGTTGTCTACCTCATACGTTGCAGGAAAGGATGCCCTCCCGGAGCATGGTACATTGGCAAGACCATGCAGACACTGCGACAACGGATGAACGGACACCGCGCAACAATCGCCAGACAGGAGGGTTCCCTCCCAGTCGGGGAACACTTCAGCAGTCAAGGACATTCAGCCACCGATCTTCGGGTGAGCGTTCTCCAAGGCGGCCTTCGAGACACACGACAACGCAAAATTGTCGAGCAGAAATTGATAGCCAAGTTCCGCACCCATGAGTACGGCCTTAACCGGGATCTTGTCACGCTACACGTAACCCCACCAGCGGGAAAAAAAAGTTATCTATTTTTAATACAACTGGACATTCTCTCTCTCTCTCTCTGCTTTTCAGGTCTCTTTCTCTCTCTGTCTGTATAATCTGACCCATTGTGTATTCAGTATATAGGGATGTAATGTTTTCCGTGGCTAACCTGTCTGAACACCAACGACACCTTTGATTGCTGTGATTGTCTCCCAGCCTAATATATGCAATGCGATTTTAGAACCCTTCACTCACTCACCTGACGAAGGAGGTAAGCTCTGAAAGCTTGTGATTTTCAAATAAAACTGTTGGACTATAACCTGGTGTTGTAAGATTCCTTACATATGTTTAAAATAGAGATTGATAATGACTAGCATATCAAAAGTACATCATCAAGATATAAGCCACTGAGTGGAGATATTGGGCCCAATGTTCACAAGCTTGTTCAGGCAACTCACAAGATACTGTATTCTATGAATTCTCATTCTTCCATCCTTCATATTTATACCACATGCATTTTACAAAACAGTAACTTTTAATACATACTAACTAGCTGATCACCCATAAAGTGACTCACGGGTATACAGGAATCTTCAGCAGTGTGACGATTTTAGCTATTAGGTTGGTCTGTGTTTAAGATGACCTTTCCCATTTTAAAAAAAATTGTTACTATTTTATGAATACCATTTTAACCAATCGGGTGCAAGTGTGACAGTGTGAGATATTTTGAGACGTGATGGACACAAAGCTATATTTATATACCGGCAACTTTCACATGGCATTGCTCAAGGTGAGTCAAGGTTACATTGTAACTAGAGGACGGAGGGGTTTTTATCTCCACTGAGAAAATTTAGGGGGGAAAAAATCTAAGTGATCTCCTCAGAGACATCAAAGCAAGTGTTTTTAATTGGATCTTGGTAAATAAATAAATACCAATGTTACATAAATCTGTCAATATGAACAAATCTGATTTTTTTTGAATTCTCAGAATAAACAAAAAATAGGCAGGTGTTTTAAAAAGGTAGAATACATTATAGAGTATAAAGATCCCACTTGTTTAAAGCTTAATTTGTCAAATTTAACATGCTGTAAATAATACTTGAATATAGTGATCTATTTTTTTCAGGAAAATTGCCTTGGAAGAAGTTGAAACATTTATGCTTTACCTGGAGGAAATAGACTGTGGCAGGAACACATAAATAAACACATGATTACTTTCACAAAACATAAATTGCACAAACAAGTAACCCCTTATATAAAGTTATTTATATAATTTACCTCAAAAGACTGAAACTTCCATAATTTATGTTGTTCTCAGGTTTTTAATACAAAAAAATTCATTATTTCATAGGCGTCCAGACTTTTCCACTGGACAAAGGGGAGGGGCTTACAAAAAGGAAGTCCTGGCATGCTCTACGAATGTTCATTAACTCAGAAGAGAAGGATCCTTAATCATCTTCTGGAGCCAAAGTGGAGAACACGGTGTCCATGGACATCTTGGATACTTTGTGTCCAATTAGATGACAATCATCAATGAACACTTGGTGCAGGTGGGATACAGATGCTGCTTAGTCATCTCAAAAACTGTGCAACATGATAACACCACAAATTCATGACTTCAACATTTGCCACTAACCAATAAGATATTGGCCCATAATTTGCTGTCAAAATATGGATGAGGCTAATGGCGCTCACCATTATTTATGCGCAACTTCAAGCGAGGGCAGATGTGCGGATAAACGCGGAAATCCAAAAGTTGCTGTCCAAGGTGCGCCGTTAGCTTTGTAAAAACGGCATCACGCAGGCTGCCTCACCATTGAAATGTATTGAATGCTGTGAAGTTCCTGTATTTGATGGCCGGACCATCACGGCTAAACACTTCTTCCCTCCCCCCACCTCACACCCAATCCCACAGCCATGTATTCTCCTGGGAGAGGCAAAAAACAGAAAAAACTCAGGTCCAATAAGGGGAAAAATACTCTAAAATTTCTCTCCAACCCCCTCAGGCAATCGAAATCAGTCCAGGAGATCACATGGATCAGTGTTATCTATTAAGACACGTACCTTCTATATGATGCGCTCGCTGCCCCAGTCAGGAGCTGGTCCAGCTCCCCTTGAAGGTATGCAGAGAGTCAGCACCCACCACAATGTATTCCAGAGGCTCACAATTCTCTGGGAAAAGAACTGCTTAACATCCAGTTTATTCCTACTCTTCCATAGTTCAAACTCATGTCCCCTGGTCCTCCCTGACCTGTAACCTGGAATAATCTATCAACAGTGTCGCTATCCAGCCCTTTAATTATTTTATAGATTTTTTTCAGGTTACCCCTTAGTCCATGCTACCATAAAGTAAATAAACCAAGGTCCTTGAGCCTATCTGAGTAGCTGAGGTTCTTTCAGTTAAGAATCATTCTAGTAGTTCCTCTCTGGACCTTTTCCAAGGCCGCTATATCACCCACCATGTTGTGGGGGGACCAAAACTGGGCACAGTACTCTAGATGCAGTACTCTGACCAGCGACCTGTATTGTGTCTAAATGATGTCCTTTGATTTATACTGAATGGTTCTATTAATACAACCCAATACCTTGTTAGCTTTAGTTACAGTTTCTCTACATTGGTCATGAACCTTTAGTGGTCTGTGCACAATAACACCAAGACATTTTTGTCACTCAACCTCTTTCAGTATTGTTCCTTGCAAATGATACATGTATTCTGTGTTGGCCCTACCAACATGCATGACACTACATTTATCTAAATTAAACACCATTTGCCATTCCCCTAGCACATCTAAATCTTTTTGGATTTGATTGCACTCCTCTACTGTCTTAACCCTTGCACAGAATTTGGTGTCATCTGCAAACTTACTTACCATGCTCCCAACACAACTCTCCGAACTAAATTCGCCACAAAAAAAGTTAAGTCTTGTCCATTTCAGTTTAACAACATGATAAGTGTCAACTACTGCCAATCAACCTCCCAGGCACTGAAAATTAATTATTACAAGCGTGGAGTCTCATTCCTTCAGGTTTTAATTGTTGGAGATTTTAAAAATGTAAAATTTATTTTTTTTTAAAAACTTTTCCTTTCAATCTCTTTTTCTCTCTCTCTTAATCCCTCTCTTTATTTCTCTTTCTGTACCTGATGTGACATTGAATTCACCCATTCTAACTTACACTTCCTTCTCAATCCTTACGCTGTTAATTTCACAATCCTTCAATCTGATTGGTTAAGGAGATACACAGTAGCTTGCCCTGTTCACTCAGACCCCAAATGCCCTATATCCCTCACCGCGACATTATCAGCTCACACTTTCAGCAACTTAGTGGGTAAAATTTTAAAAACTTAAATGTGCAAGGGCAAGTCTAACTAGCGGCAGACACAGTTAGATGCCCTGCTAAAGCAAATTATAAAACAAGTAGGTTTCTATCCTGCATCAATCAGCACAGTGACTCTGCCTGTCAGCTTGATATCTGGCTATATTAGATTTGCTGCAATGCAGCACAAATAGATTTTAGATTACATTGTTCCAGCAGTTACAAGATATTCCAAGGCCGATGAAGATTCTAGCACCTCCTCATCACCAATACTAAAGATTCACTTTTTTGTATCAAATGCTGGTTATGTTGCCTTGTCTTGAAATTTAATCACTCCCTCCCCCCACATCCATTCAGGTTTTAACTACAATGGTTAATTGCTGAGTCAATATTTTAGGTGCAATTTGCACACAATTCCTGATCAATTGTGTCCACTTTTTTGAAATGATGTTCACTAACAATTTCAAAGTGTACCTGGTTAATGATCCAATGAACAAGAAATTTACATTTTTGTACCAAATCCTCTGCCATCAGTGTCACCATACACTGCAGCAACACGGTCATCTTTTAGGGTGAACTTATGGCGCAATTCATTAGACCTGGCTTCTGTGAATGGTATTTCCCTAGCTGACTAACATGTTAGGAATCAGATGTTTGACTATAATGATCCTGTCGAGAAGGCACACATATGAAGCAGATTTTTTTGCTGGAATCTTAATCTGCCTTGGAATATTCTCGTAACTGCTGGAACAATGTAATCTAAAATCTATTTGTGCTGCATTGCAGCAAATCTAATATAGCCAGATATCAAGCTGACAGACAGCGTCACTGTGCTGATTAATGCAGGATAGAAACCTCCTTGTTTTATAATTTGCTGTAGCAGGGCATCTAACGGTGTCTGCCGTTAGTTAGAAATGCCCTTGCACTTGTTTAGGTTTTTAAAATTATTGCCCACTAAGTTGGTGAAAGTGCGAGCTGATAACGTCGCAGCGAGGGAAACAGGCATTTGGGACCTGAGTGAACAGGGCAAGCAACTGTGTATCTCCTTAACCAATCAGATTGAAGGATTGTGAAATTAACAACGCAAGGACTGAGAAGGAAGTGTAAATTAGAGTGGGTGAATTCAATTTTTTAAAAATCTGAGCACATGACAGTCAACATTATTTATAGCAGCGAGAGAATCTGCTAGCATGTCTTTCATCAAATGCCACTGCTCAGTTTGCAGTTTTAGTACAGACATCATTTGGCCAAGTTACATTTTTGTGACTTAACATTTTGACTATAGGCCACTATTGCTCTGTGAATCATAACAACATGCCAGATTCATTGTTCCGTAAAATTAGCTGATTATTTTTGATAGTTTTGATTTAGATTGCTGGTTTTGAGTTAAGAATAACATGGTCAGTTGCATCTTCAGGATTCCAATCAGCATGGTCATAAAGCAACAGATGGTATATCAGCTTTAAAATAGAGCAGACTGGGACATGAGCCAGCACAAATTGAGGAAAGGTGGCAAGCAGATGATTAAGCAAATTTTCAATGTTGAGTGCTGTATGTTGGTTCTCTACTGGGGTAATCATCAGGTTAGAGGCTTCTTTGAGAAAATAATTAAATTCCAAGGATACAGCATTCCCAGAGATCTGTAATGGGAGCATTTTTATTATTTAATTTATCATTTTTGTAGATTTAATAAAAAGCTTTTTTTAAAAAAAAATCCATTCCCTAACAATGACATTGCTCAGCTTGGAGAGGACAAGATGTTATTAAACTTAGGGAGGACAGTGAAGCACTTGATAGTTGAAATACGGGTACATATTTTCTATATAAACTGTGCAGTAAATGGTAAAGGACACAGAGTGGCTACCAGTGAATTAAAAAAGTTCAACGCTTCAGCTCAAATGATATTGCTTAATCAGCAGCGTTTGTCTATTAGATTGGGCCTCCTGTGTTAGGCAGGATTCCCTTACTAAATATAATAACATTGCTTCCTATTTCCCACATTTTCAGCCTGTCGAAGAAATGTCAATTCCCATTGACTGCACGTCGTTCCCAGGATTACACACCATCCAGCACTGCACTTCAGATTAATAAAGTGAGCTCTCTGTAACACATGATTCATTCTTCCATGATGATAACAGTTCAGTTACATCAACAATTGGAGAGAGCTTTATTTTTTCACTTTAACTATTGTTCTGCTTTTCTTCAGTTAAACTAAAAATATCTTCTGGTTCTTCAGGATTAGAATTCTTCTGTATGTCATCAGTAGTTTTGTCACAAACCAGGTTTCTTCTGTAATATTCAAAAGACTTCCACAAATATTTGACCTGCTTGATAGTCACCTACAAAGCTTGATGGTTTTACAACCTCGCATTGGTGACTAAACAATGCAGGAGCTAGAACACTCTATTTTCACCTCTAGAAATGGGATCCAATCCAGCCCAGTCTTGCTCCTGTAGAAAACAGAAATGCAGTAGGGAATGCTCAGCATCAGTATCATTACTCTTGGCCAGGTATAGCATGGTTAGTTGCAAAGTTAACCGCCTTCTGTTTTACCCCAGCAATGCGGCTGAGCCTCAACCTTAGAATAACACCCCCAAATGCATCAGTTTTTTTCTTGTGGCCTCAGAGTCATTGCCAATGTGTGCTGAATTAGAGGTATTTTAATGTCCATTAGGAATTAAGTCGATACTGCCCAAACTAATTCCACTTGGCACTCTTAGTCAGCAGACAGGAGAGATTTTCATCCATTAATTTAGATGGGATTTGATTACAGATGTCAGAGATGAAAGTGTCTTACCCACTGATCCAGTCACCATACGCCCTGCTTCTAATCTGCTCTACATCAGATCTATGAGTACTTGATGCTGATGTCAGTGCTGGGCATTAAAAGTAGAAATATATCCTACTTCTTAGCAGTAACATCCTTCATCTTGAAAGGCACAAACACCAAAAATGTCAAGATTTTAAAGTGGTCCACACCACACTTCAAAGTATTTGAGGTTAAATAGAAATCATAGAAAGTTACAGCACAGGAAACGGCCATTCGGCCCAACGCGTCCGTGCCGGCTGAAAAAGAGCTATCCAGCTTAATCCCACTTTCCAGCACTTGGTCCGTAACCCTGTAGGTTGCCGCACTTCAAATGGACATCAAAGTACTTTTTAAAATGAGTTGAGGGTTTAGGCCTATACCACCGTTTCAGGCAGTGAGTTCCAGACACCCACCACCCTTCTAGGTGAAAAAGTTTCTCCTCAGCTCCCTCTAATCCTTCTACCAAATACTTTAAATCTATGCCCCCTGGTCACTGCTAAGGGAAATATGTCCTCCCTATCCACTCTATCTAGACCCATCATAATTTTATATACCTCAATTAAACCTCCCCTCAGCCTCCTTTGTTCCAAAAAAAACACCAACCTATCCAATCTTTTCTCGTAGCTAAAATTCTCCAGCCCTGGCAACATCCTCTGTACCCTCTCCAGTGCAATCATATCGTTCCTGTAATGTGGTGACCAGAACTGTACGCAGTACTCAAGCTGTGGCCTAACCAATATTTTATACAGTTCTAGCATAACCTCCCTGCTCTTATATTTTATGCCTCGGCTAATAAAGTATCCCGTATGCCTTTTTAAACCACCTTATCTACCTGCCCTGCTACCTTCAGGGATCTGTGGATATGCACTTCAAGGTCCCTTCGTTCCTCTATACCTCTCAGTATCCTCCCATTTATTGTGTACTCCCTTGCCGTGTTTGCCCTCTCCAAATGCATTACCTCACACTTCTCTGGATTCAATTCCATTTGCCACTTTTCTGCTCACCTGACCAGTCCATTCATATCTTCCTGCAGTCTACAGCTTTCCTCCTCACTATCAAGCGCACGGTCAATTTTTGTATCATCTGCAAACTTCTTGATCAAGCCTCCCCCCTACATTCAAGTCCAAATCATTAATATATACCACAAAAAGCAAGGGACCTAGTACTGAGCCTTGCGGAACCCCACTGGAAACAGCCTTCCAGTCGCAAAAACACCGGTCAACCATTACCCTTTGCTTTCTGCCACTGAGCCAATTTTGTATCCAATTAGCTACTTTCCCTTGGATCCCATGGGCTTTTACTTTTTGACCAGTCTGCCATGTGGGACCTTGTCAAAAGCCTTGCTAAAATCCAGGTACACTACATCAAACGCGTTACCCTCATCGACCCTCCTTGTTTGCCGTTCAAAAAATTCAATCAAGTTAGTCAGACATGATCTTCCCTTAACAAATCCATGCTGACTGTCCTTGATTAACCCGTGCCTTTCTAAATGACGATTTATGCTGTTCCTCAGAATCGATTCCAATAATTTGCCCACCACCGAGGTTAGACTGACCGGCCTATAATTACTCGGTCTATCGCTTTTTCCCTCTTTAAACAACAGTACAACGTTTGCAGTCCTCCAATCCTCCAGCACCACGCCTGTAGCCAGGAAGGATTGGAAAATGATGGTCAGAGCCTCCGCTATTTCCTCCCTTGCTTCTCTTAGCAGCCTGGGATACATTTCATCCAGGCCTGGCGATTTATCTACTTTCAAAGATGCTAAACGCCTTAATACTTCCTGTCTCATTATGTTTATCCCATTCAATATTTCACATTCCCCCTCCTTAATCACAATCTCTGCATCGTCCCCCTCTTTTGTGAAGACAGATGCTAAGTATTCACTAAAAACCATGCCCACATCTTTTTGGTCTCTAATCGGCCCTACTCTTTCCTTAGTTATCCTCTTGCTCGTTATGTATTTATAAAACATTTTTGGGTTTTCCTTAATTTTACTTGCCTCTCTTTGATTTCCTTTTTAATTTCACCCCTGCACTTTCTATACTCCTCTAGGCTTTCTGTGGTTTTGAGCTCTTGGTGTCTGACATAAGCTTCTTTTTTTTTTGCCTGATCTTACCCTGTACGCTCGTCATCCAGGGGGCTCTAGATTTGGCAGTCCCACTCTTTTTCTTTGTGGGAACATGTTTACTCTGAACTCCTTGAATGCCTCCCACTACTCTGACACTGATTTACCTTCAAGTAGCTATTTCCAGTCCATTTTTGCTAAATCGCTTCTCAGCTTGGTAAAATTGGCCTTTCCCCAATTTAGAACTTTTACTCCTGTTCTATCTTTGTCCTTTTCCATAACTATGCTAAATCTAACTGAATTATGATCACTACCACCAAAATGCTCTCCCCCACTGATATTTCTTCCACCTGCCCAGCTTCATTCCCTAAAACTAAATCCAGAACTGCACCCCCCCCCCGCCCCACCACTTGTTGGGCTTGCTACGTACTGGCTAAAAAAGTTCTCCTGAACGCAATTTAAGAATTCTACGCCCTCTACACCTTTTACACTGATTGTATCCCAGTTAGTATTAGGGAAGTTGAAATCCCCTACTATTACTGCCCTATTGTTTTTGAACTTCTCAGAATTTGCCTGCATATTTGTTCTTCTATCTCTCTCTGACTGGGGGTTTATATGATGTGGAGATGCCGGTGATGGACTGGGGTTGACAATTGTAAACAATTTTACAACACCAAGTTATAGTCCAGCAATTTTATTTTAAATTCACAAGCTTTCGGAGGCTTCCTCCTTCCTCAGGTGAACGAAATGAAATCCTCGAAATGAAATCGCATTTATAATTCACAGAACAATGCTTGGTGATTACAGACAGTTTTTTCAACTGCCCGTTGCCAAGGCAATCAGTGTACAGACCGACAGGTGTTACCTGCAAGGTCTCAGAATATACAAATCACCAAAAAAAACAACAAACAAAAAAAAGAGATAGAGAGGTAGAAACATAGAAAAGACAGCAACTGACCCGTTATATTAAAAACAGATAACATTTGTTCGCTGGTGGTGTAACGTGTAGCGTGACATGAACCCAAGATCCCGGTTGAGGCCGTCCTCATGGGTGCGGAACTTGGCTATCAATTTCTGCTCGACGATTTTGCGTTGTCGTGTGTCTCGAAGGCCGCCTTGGAGTACGCTTACCCTAAGGTCGGTGGATGAATGTCCATGACTGCTGAAGTGTTCCCCGACACTAGTACACTCCCAGCACTGTGACTGCCCCTTTTTTGTTCTTTAGCTCAACCCATATGGCCTCATTTGATGATCCTTGGAACACATCATGTCTCCTCACAGCTGTAATTGTTTCTTTAACCAATATTGCCCCCTCTTTTTTTTACCCCCCTCTCTATCTCATCTGAAAACCCTGTAACCAGGAACGTTGAGCTGCCATTTCTGCCCCTGTTTAAGCCATGTTTCTGTAATAGCTAAGATATCGTACTTCCACATGTCTACTGTGCCCTTAGCTCATCTGCCTTATTCACTACACTCCTTGCATTGAGATATATACCATTAAACACTGCCAAACTCCTTTGTTGTCTAGTTTCTAACCTTTGTTTCCTCTGCCTTCCAAACTCACTTACTAATTTTCTGCCTTCCATTTCCAGCTCTGCTTCTTTCCCTTCTGAATCTATGCTCAGGTTCCCATCCCCCTGCCAAGCTAGTTTAAACCCTCCCCAACAGCACTAGCAAACCTCCCTGCGAGGATATTGGTCCCGGCCCTGTTAAGGTGCAACCCGTCCGGCTTGTACAGGTCCCACCTCTCCCAGAACTGGTCCCAATGCCCCAGGAATCTAAAGCCCTCCCTCCTGCACTCTCTCCAGCCATGCATTCTTCATCTCTATCCTCCTATTTCGATACTCGCTAGCATGTGGCACCAGGAGTAATCCGGAGATTACTACCTTTGAGGTCCGACTTATTAACCTCTTTCCTAATTCCTTGAAATCTGCCTGCAGGACCTCAACCTTCTTTCTGCCTATGTTGTTGGTACCGATATGGACCACGACCTCTGGCTGTTCACCCTCCCCCTCCAGAATGTTCTGCAGCTGCTCGGTAACATCCTTGACCCTGACACCAGGGAGGCAACATACCGTCCTGGAATCTCGTCTGCGGCCACAGAAACACCTGTCTGTTCCCCTAACTATAGAATCCCCTATCACTATTGCTCTCCTGACCTTCCTCCTCCCCCCCCCCCCGCCCCCCGTACAGCTGAGCCACCCATGGTGTGTTGGTCTTGGCTCTGGCTGCACTCCCCAGATGAACCCTCTCCCTCATCAGTATTCAAAACTGATTATCTTAACTTATCAAAAATGGACTATTACATTAAATGCATGGAACCTTACAGTATGCACAATTAATCAAAATATTTTTCTTGGACTTAGAGTTACAATTTCAATATAGAATCTTACAGCACAGAAAGAGGCCATTAGGCTAGTTGTGCCTGTGCCGGCTTTGAAAGTGCTGTCCAATTTAGTCCCACATCCCAGCTTTTTCCCCATAACCCTGCAAATTAGTCCTCTTCAAGTACATGCCAATTGTCTTTTGAAAGTTCCGATGGAATCTGCTTCCAACACCATTTCAGGTAGTGAGTGAAAAAAATTCTTCTCATTTCCCCTCCAGTTCTTTTGCCAATTATTTTAAATCTATAGCCTCTGGTTACCGACCCACTTGCCAGAGGAAACAGCTTCTCCCGATTTGCTCTATCAAAACCCCTCAAAATGTTGAATGCCTTTAATTTAACCTTCTCTGCTCTAAGGAGAACAATCCCAACTTCCCCAATCTCTCCATAACTGAAGTCTCTCATCCCTGGTATCCTCCTGGTAAACCTCCTCTGTACCCTCTCCAAGGCTTTGACATCCTTCCTAAAGCATAGTGCCCAGAATTATACACAATACTCCGGCTAAGGCCTAACCAGTGATTTGTAAAGGTTTAGCATGTGGAAGAAAGTAAAGAAGTAAGCACAAGGATGGTTAGAAAATGAAAGCCACACTTTCATTACCAGCCAAGAGATTATCTGAATTAGAATGTAACTTTAAACCCATCATATCATCCATAATAGAGATTGCATAACAGGCAGAATCAAACCCAATGAAGCTTTGCTCGTGCAAAGGCTTAAGCTGACTCCTCCATCAATCAGACCAGCAGTTATACGCGATACAAAATCTTTTATAGCTATGGTGATAAAACCCAAATCTTCCATAACAAAGGATTTTGTCCTTCGTAATCATCATCATACATTTATATAGATCATGCATTTAAATAGTGCCTTGAGATATTTTTCTACATTAATTGCACTTGTTACATGCATGATCTATATAAATGCATGATGATGTTTATGAAGAACAACCTGGGGACAAAATCCTTGGTTATGGAAGATTTGGTTTTATCACCATAGCTATAAAAGATTTTGTATCTCGTATAACTGTGCTGGCCTGACTGATGAAGGAGTCAGCTTCAGCTTTCGCACCAGCAAACAGGATTGAAATATATGCTTTACTTTTAATTATGAGTGTTGCCACTGACAGCAGTACAATTCCCACAGCGGTGCTTTAATGAAAGTGAGGTAACACTACCATTTAGAGAACCATCCTCAAGAGGTGATATTTAACTGTTCCTCAAGAGGCAGCTGTGTCATTGACAGCAAATGCAAAATAGCAGCTTTTAGTAATACATGGCACTATAATTCCTGGCCATGAACTGTCTGACCATTCAGCCTATCCATACATTTAGCGATTTAGTTTTGACTGATGGCAGGAATTGAAAGTCATTACATCTACGCTGACGACACCCAGCTCTACCTCAACAACACGTCCCTTGTCCCCTTCACTGTCTCTCATTTGTCACACTACTTGCCCGACATGGATGAGCAAAAATCTCCTCCAACTAAATATTGGGAAGACCGAAGCCATTGTCTTCAGTCTCTTGCCACCAACTCCATCCCTCTCCCTGTTTGAGGCTGAATCAGACCGTTCGCAACCTTGGCATCCTATTTGACCCAGAGATGAGCTCCAGACCACATATATGCTCCATCACCAAGACTGCCTACTTCCACCTCTGTAATATTACCCGACTCCGCCCCTGCCTCAGCTCATCTGCTGCTGAAACCCACATCCTTGCCTTTGTTACCTCTAGGCTTGACTATTCCAATGGTCTCCTGACCGACCTCCCATCTTCCACCCTCCATAAACTTGAGCTTATTCAAAACTCTGCTGCCCTTATCCTAACTCGCACCAAGTCCCATTCATCCATCACCCCTGTGCTCGCTGACCTACAGTGTCTCCAACTCAAGGTAAACCTCGATTTTAAAATTCTCATCCTTGTTTTCAAATCCCTCCAATGCCTCGCCCCTCCCTATCTCTGTAACCTCTTCCAGCCCTACAACTGAATTGCTTTACATTCCATGTCTATGGGTCAGGTAGTCTGATTAATGGTTAACCTTATGATTCGGTATGAAGTTAGTAAACCTAAATCCTGGCAACATTCTTTAATTTTCTATTTTAAAAAACTATTACAGGTTCACAATGTATTTTTGCAGAAAATTCAAATGGTTTAGTGCAAATCAGCTTTTATATAAATTAAAATTTAATTTGTTGAGAATTTATGATGCAACTTTAAGGCTTAAAGTTGCAAGTACAAACTGTTTACTTCAGTTATATGTTTGATTTATGCGACATAATCACTTCTACCTGAACAAGTTCTCTAATGTGGTGGGTCTGCAATCGCTGTGGAATCTGTCCCATTTACACAGCAGAGTGACTTTAACAGCATCAGTGGCAAAACAAAGATAACTTTGCAGAATGATATATATGTGGTTATATATGCATTTACTACAACAAAAACAACAACAACTTGCATTTATATAGTGCCTTTAATGTAGTAAAACGTCCCAAAGCATTTCACAGCAGTGTGAAATAAAGACCTCTGTGCTCCTCCAATTCTTGTCTCTTGTGCATCCCTGATTTTAATCGCTCCACCATTGGTGGCTGTGCCTTCAGCTGCCTAGGCCCTAAGCTCTTGAATTCCCTCCCTAAAACTCTCCACCTCTCAAACTCACTCTCCTCCCTTAAGACGCTCCTTAAATCCTACCTCTTACCAAGCTTTTGGTCACCTGTCCTAATATCTCTATGTGGCTCAGTGTCAAATTTTGTTTAATAATCACTCCTGTGAAATGCCTTGGGACGTTTTACTACGTTAAAGGCACTATATAAATGCGAGTTGTTGTTGTTTTTGTTGTAGTGGATGCATATATAACCACATATACACCATTCTGCAAAGTTGCCTTTGTGTTGCCACTGATGCTGTTAAAGTCACTCTGCAGTGTAAATGGGACAGATGCCACAGCGATTGCAAACCCACCACAATAGAGAACTCGTTTAGGTAGAAGTGATTATGTCGCATAAATCAAACATATGACTGAAGTAAACAGAGCTACAGTTTGTACTTGCAACTTTAAGGCTTAAAATCAATCATAAATTCTCAACAAATTAAATTTTAATTTATATAAAAGCTGATTTGGACTAAAATATTTGAATTTTCTGCAAAAATACATTGTGAACCTGTAATAGTTTTTTTAAATAGAAAATTAAAGAATGTTGCCAGGATTTAGGTTTACTAACTTCATACCGAATCATAAGGTTAACCATTAATCAGACTACCTGACCCATAGACATGGAATGTAAAGCAAGTCAGTAACGTCAAGCTTGGAACAAAAACAGAAAACGCCGGAAACACACAATGGGTCAATTTACTAAGCAAGTTATAATTTATTCTTTCTTTGTGGGGTGTTGAAGATAAAACAGCTCCAATTACCAGGCCCAGAAATTGCTCTGAGCAGCGAAGCAACAGTGTTCACCGCTTCATAGATTTATCCTAACCCACTAACTTACCACGGTCTTTGCTGCGGGCACTTCCTCCAATCAAAAGCGGTGAACAGCCCAGCGTTCGTTCCAGCGAACCTAGGACCCATGGGAGAAGCGAGAGGATCACTCTCTTATGAAAGGGTTTGATAGGGTAGGTGTAGAGAAAATGTTTCCACTTGCGGGGGAGACCAGAACTAGGGGCCATAAATATAAGATAGTCACTAATAAATCCAATAGGGAATTCAGGAGGAACTGCTTGACCCAGAACGTGGAACTCGCTACCACAAGAAGTAGTTGAGGCGACTAACATCGATGCATTTAAGGGGAAGCTAGATAAACACATGACAGAGAAAGGAATAGAAGGATATGCTGATAGGGTTAGATGAAGTAGGAAGGAAGGAGGCTCGTGTGGAGCATAAACACCGGCATTGACCTGTTGGGCTGAATGGACTGTTTCTGTGCTGTACATACAATATAATTCTCCCCTCGACCAATCAGCTTGCAGCATTTTTGACAAGCTGCCAAGGGTTACTGCAAGCCGGAACATAAAATCCAGGAAGTGAAAGGTACAACAATAAAATCATTTGTAAAAACAGTAATTGACAGCGAAAATAAAGAGAGGGTAGGAAATAATTGAATTAAATAACAGGGATAGAAGGAAAAAGTAAAAAGAATTTTTAAAAATTTTTTAAATTTTAGGTTAGACTTCGTGTTTTTGAGTATACCTGTTTTGTGGCGATATTATTTACTTTCCAGCGGGGCAGAAGAGCAAGTTGGTGCTGGTCCATTGGTTCTGTTGATTGCAGCCAGTGATATCCCTTTAATGCGAAGCTGTCATATCGCCGGCGAACCAGAATTTCTGCGTTTGACTGCACGTGCAAACGCTGGAACTTGCTCCTCGATTTCACCACTAACAATGGTGTGCGCTGTTGAGCTCACCGTTTTTTTAAAGCAATTTTTGGGCCCTGGTGTTTAAGAGTTACCCTTCATTTCATCCCAAAACTTAAATACAGCCCAGTGAACAGTTTTGATGTTGGCTTGATCACTACTGGATTTAGATTTAAATTCAACTTTTTTGTTGAAACAAAAACACGTTAACAGAATAGATGTTTAAAAATATAAAAATGACTCAAACTTTTATGATTTTTAAAATTTGTTCTCTGTATGGGTGGCGCTGGCAAGGCTGCACTGTATTACTCATCCCTTGTTGCCTACTCCTTGAACTGCTACAGTCCTTGTCGTGATGTTTCTCCCACAAGGTGTTAGGTAAGAACGTAATTGAATGCCACTTTACATACAAAAATCAAAATTTGCGTCATGCAAGTAACTAAATATTGTATTAATAATGTTGCTGCATGATCTTTAAATCAAGTACAAAATGTTAAAATAGAAACTTCTATAAAACTGGGAACTATTTCACTGCTACAATTCTGTACATTATCAATATCTATGCACCTGCAAAAACTCAAATATTTCTTATCCACACAAATGTCCTACAAAGACTGATTGCCAGAAAGAACTTGCACTTATGCAGCACATTACAAATGCATAAAGTGCTAGCATGCAATGATCAGCAGAAAGCACAAACACATCCTGCATTTGTTTAGAGTGAAGAAGGGTAAACACCCCAAAATGTCATAAGCCTTCTTTTCTCCCCACAGATGCTGACTGACCTACTGTGTATTTCCACTATTTTGTTTTTATTTCAGATTTCCAGCATCTGCAGTTATTCCTTTTTATTTTTACTACATTTATATAGCAAGGGTGGTATTAGCAGTTTATTGTAACTTGCTGCCATCATCAGGCCAGAATGCACACAAGAAAAGTAGGACCTTAAGATTACCTTCTTCAATAGTGGCTGGAAAGAACAGCAGCATTTATACAATGAAACCAGAGGCTGAGGGTTTGTGCATACTCATTGAAGGATACAGTGATATTGGTCAGTGATTCCAAACAGCTGTAAAATATCTACTGCAAACTTGTACTAGATCCTCTGACACAACCTTTAGCTAGCACAGATTTTTATTAGGTTGCCTCTGAAATAACTTACACGCGTTTACCGTGTCAAACAAATCATATCCCAAGATTCACATCAGCCAGCACAATATAAAAAGTCTCACATTCAGCCTTCTGAACTGACCCTGGCACGAAGGAACACAAGTACTGAAAAATGAATACTGTAGGCGAGATAGGCAGATTTCAGCACCTGTGCCCCAAGACACAGATTCCTAAGCAATCATAAAAACTTATTCCAACCAGAGACAGGATAACATCCAACAATCAGAGAAACAAGACATCAAAGCTAAAATATTTTATCAGGTATCTTAAAAAATTAATCCTAACTTTAAAGAGGAATTAGTAAATCGCCCATTGCATTGCACACAGCCAGTTAATAAAGTTTTTGTTCTATACAATTTGGTGACAGAGTTCATAGAAATTATTCACAAATTAGTGCCACAGAACCATCTAGTGGTCAGAGGCTGCAACTACTGCATGACAGTGGGAAACATCCACATAGTAATTTACAATGGTATATGTTGACAGAAAAGCATGACAAAATGATGTATGGTTTGTGGACAGGATGTGCACATCTGATGCAAGTTTTTTTAACAATAGGTATAGATGTTACTGTCTGGAAGAGGGAAGTAGAAGAAGTATCAATGCATTTACCCCTTTATATATCTAACAGGGCTTCCTCTCAACACAAGCAATTCAATCTGTATCATTTTTCAGGAGTTTCCCCATAAAACATAGCAGACTGACAATTCATGAAAGCTAATATACTGCATCATCAATCAATTGTATCCTCATTGTATTTTGTTCTCCGTTAACCAATATCAACTCACCAACATCTCCTTAAAGAAAAATAAGTACAAAGGATCCTCAATGCCTCAGATAGTTAAGACAGTGAATAGATGAACCATATTGACCAGAAAGACCCCAGGTTCAAGCCCCAGTCCTTGCCAAGTTATCCAATCCCAACCAGGGCAACAAATGGGGGCAAACAATTAGCCCCAGTGCCCCTAAGCTAGAGGAGGGGACAACTGGCCAAGGTTCTGGCTGATCACTATTCAATGATCCCTATAAGAAGTGCACATGCATGTGCATGGACATTGGGTGAGGTCAAAATTGAACTGAGTTATGATACCCCTAGAATTGAATACCATGCTGACACTAGGATCGCACATGAAGAACGACCAATTGGATAAGTTACCAGACGGTGACTGGTGCTCATTGTTTCACACTTCAGCGTTGAGAGGAGGCTGCCAGGGAAAAATGGCAGGAAAAAGTACAACTCCAAACACTCTAAATTGTGCCAACTTTGTAGTAATCAGTGGTACCTAGCAGTTGATTCTGAAGAGGGCATTTACATTTCCCAGAGTGAACTATTAATAAATGGTTCTCAAGTTCACTGCAGGCTTGGAAAGCTCTTTACACTGGGAAAGCTCTTTACACTGGCTTTTCTAAACCCAAAGCCTTTTGATGTTCAGAGGTCACAATATTTTAGGGATGCCCCAGTTAGTACTTTGAGGAGGTGACAGATATGGTGGATGGGGGAAATGCAATGCATGTGGTGCAGTTAGTCGTTGACAAGGTACCACATGGGAAATTATTGGAGAAGATTAAGGGGCATGAAATTAGGAGAAAAGTAGCAACTGTTTAGAAGGGAGGAAACAGAGAACAGGACTAAAAGACAGTTTCTCAGAGAGGTTGGAAGTGGGTAGTGATGTCCTACATGGTTCTGCTCTGGGACAACTTCTGTTCACTGTGCTAATCTATAACATGGACACAGGGCTCGAGGGAGTGGTGTCCAAATTTGCAGACTATACTAAACTAGGAAGCATTGTATATAATTCTGAGTATCAAAGAAAGCTGCAAGAATATATTGATAGGATGGTAGAATGGGCAAAATAGCGGCAGATTGAATTCAATGTCAGTAAATGTGAGGTGGTACATATTGTTTAAAAAAAAATCATACTTTAGTTGGGGGAATGATATGGAAGAACAGAGGGATTTGGGGTTCAGCTTTACAAGACATTAAAAGTAGCACCTCAATTGGATAAAACTATAAAAATGCTAATAGAATACTGGGTTTTATGGCAAGATATATAGAATATAAAAGTCACAATATAATGGTGAATCTATATAAACCCTTAGTTAGACCACAGTTGGGAGTACTGTGTGCAGTTTTGGACTTCACACTACATCGGAAGGATGTTGAGGTAAGAGAGAGGGTACAGGTAGGGTGGTGTGAGAAAGAAAGAACTTTTATTTGTTTAACACCTTTCATGGCCTCAGGACATCTCTAAGTGATTCACAGCAAATTATTATATTTTATATATATATATATATTTGACAGTTCTAGTTCTTTACATTACTAGATCTCTGTAATTAGAGTCAGAGATGGATTGTTTTCTATAGAATCAGAGATCATGATTCAGAGTCATATTGTTACCCTCCTCCCCCCAAATTGTGTGTATACTGGAAAAACACTTTCAACTATTGTGAGGGGAGCTCTAATTCAGTTGTGTAATGAATAGATTTGTGTAAAGCAGCACCACACTACAACTATGTACGAATAAAAAGTCTGCTTCAACCCATTGCATTGGTGAGTAATCACAAGTTAATTAAACTAACGTAATAAGAGTGCATTTAACATGCCTTCAATAGCAATTGCGTTGGAATTTCAAAGAGAACAAAGCTACTTGCAATATTAGTCCAAAAGCAACGAAATGTGTTTTTATCACATTCTAGTCTTAAAGGCATTTGAAGAGGGAAGAAAATCAAATTAGGATTGTACCCAGCATCTATTTTCTACTTGACATGTAATTAATGGTACTCTACCTTTACGGACTTATCCATGGAGGCAGAGAGCAGTAAGTGACTGTGTTGTTGCACAGGACACCACTGTATTGTAGTTACCGGTCCCTTGTGCTTAGCCATCTGAAACACCAAGCGCTTTGGAATGTCTGAAGTTTTGTATTGGTTTTCCAAATAGGGCTTAATGAAGTCTGAAACTCTGCTTAGCAGACATTGCTGTTCTTCTGGTGCAGTGCAGTTTATCTCTGAGTTCAAAGCTTCTGTGCTGCCTTTGAATTCTTTGCTTTCATAAGTTACTACTTCCTTCTGCCTCAGTCTTTTGGGTATGTACGGTTTAATATTGTGAGCAGTAGCCACCGAGTCTTGAAATAATCTTTTCTGAGCTGAGGGGACCATCTTTGCAGGAGTTCTGTCAGATTTCTGCACCCGCTCCAATGCATTTTCATAGTTACTTTCAGAAAATTGAAAATATGTTTCATCATTTAAAGTCATTTCTGGATGTCTGGGAGTTACCCTAAAGTATCTTTGTGCATGATTCTGTGTACTATGCCATTTGCATTCCATATTGCTACCTCCAGCAGATACAATTTTTACCTCTAAACCACATCTAGAAGATTCCAGTCCTGTGGTAGCTGAAAATACAGATTGAAATTTAGAGTGAACAAAATCATCTTCTCTTTGAAGATAATTGTCTTCTCCACTTTTGTCATTATCTGTCTCTGAATCTGAGGATTCATAGGCAACTAGAGAATTCATGTTGCACTCTGTAATGGATAGGATGTGCACACTACTTCTGGCTGTGAGCCTGATGGAGCTTCCTGTAATAAGAACATTTTTATTAATTGAAAGAATTAAAGTTATGTCCTTAGATACTATGTTGCAAGTTTCTTATTTTTAACTTAAGCAACTGCTGCTGTGGCTTTATTTAGTATTTATACTCTAAAAGTAGTATTTACACCCTTAAAATATGGATTCTTCCTCTCCTTTCTAATAAAAACACATTCGTAAGTTCATTAGAGGCCAGACAATATCCATGTTTCAGCCAACTGTAATAAATAAACCAGATAGCCCTGCTGTAAAAGTACTCAACCATGGAGATGTTACAGGTTATATAGGAACACGTGCAAGTCCCACGCTTTATTAGCACTACACACAAGAAAAATCAAACTGGAAGTCTACATATTCATTGCCATGAATGAGGAAATATTAGAAACAAGACTGATTGGAAACCCATTTAAATATATTCAAAAAGAAAGAAAGGGATAAACCATATAATTATAGACCCGTAAGCCCAATACCATTGAGTGTGTAAGCTTCTAGAGGCCATAATACAGGATAAAATTAATACTCAACTAGAAATCTGCTTTTAAGGAAGGACAGGCAGCATGGATTTGTAAGAGAAATTGTATCTAACAAATTTAATAGAATTTTTTGAGGAAATAAGAGTATATTGATAAAGGAAATGCAGTGGATGTTACATATATAGATTTCCAAAAGGTATCTGATAAAATGCCACATAAGCAGCTTTTCAAATAATTTTGAAAAGACAAATTTCAAAAGCTTTAAGTTTATATTAAATGTTTATTTAAAAAGAGAGACGTGTGTGCCTGTTTGTGAAAGAGAGAAAGTAACAGCGAACTGATTGCACACTTGTTGTAGCTTTTGTGTTCTATATACTTCAGAAAGTGTAATAATTTGGGGGGGGGGGGGGGGGGAGAAAGAGAAAGAGGGAGAGACTTCTTCCCTGCATAATAATTATTCAATTTTCCCAAATAAACCGTTGAATTTTCAAGGCAACTAATTATTGCAGGAGAAGGGTAAGATAGAGAGAAACAGTTAAAGGTTAGCGAATGTCTGACTTCTCTAATGCATCCTCGGGCAGTGAGTAGAAATAGTGGTGGGGAGGAACTGGATGGAGAGTTAAGAGTGCAGTGAGTGACAGTGGAGCAAGAGGGAAGGAGAGGATAGAGAGATGAGCAGGTAGTTGAAAGGGGAGAGGTAGTGAGAGTGAGGGATTGGTGGAATTGGTAGGAAAGGGATGGTGGGAAGATGGAGGGTTAATGAGGTGAAGGGATAGTGGGACTCGATGGGAAAATAGCTGCTCAGGGATACAGTTTCGCTACAATCCCTATCCTAAATGCAGCCTGCAGCCACTGTTGTCTTCCTTCACCATGTCATACCATATTATGACACATCACCCACCACCTCCCACCCAAAAGAAAAGCAGAAGAGGACAGAGAGAAACAAAATGAGGTAAGAAAGTAGCAGAAGGAAAGAGAAAGATAGAAAAACCACAACACAAAGACAGCAGAGACAGACAAGAGAGACTATATTCACTGATGGGAGGTGCACTAATGATATTAAAAAATCTTAAATCTGCACATACTTACTGTTAGGAATTTACAATGGGTAAAAGTTATGTCCACATTTATAATGGAAACTACCTATTTAAACTTGTCATGCTGTAATTACAACCTCCCCCCCCGGTGGTGACCAAATTCCAAATTACATTTGTATGCTCAAGTCTAATTAGCCTCAATCTCTAACTCCATTTCACCTGAACATTATACTTGGTCTTGATTTGCCATGTGCAATGCCATAGAAAACTGACAACTCTATAAAAATGATCTGGACTTGGGTATCAAAATTTGCAGATGGCACAAAAATAGGTAATATGTTTATCTGTGAAAGGGACTGTGTGACTTCAAGAGGACATAGCGAAGTTTGTAGATTGGGTAGATGGATGCCATGTGAAATTTAATGCTCAGAAATGTGAGGTGATATGCTTTGAGACAAAGAATAGAAAAGAACATGCAAATCTTTAAAAAGGAGAGACTTAGAGGTGCGGATACACATTTTTTTTAAAGTAAAGAAGCAATGCTATACATAAAACCTCTTTGAATCATTGGTTAGACCGGTTAGATCATTGCACCCAGTTTTGGGCACTTTACTTTAGGAAAGAATGTCAAGGCCATGGAGATAGTGCAAAAGAGATTCAATGTGATGAGAGGCATTAATTATAAGGTGAAATTAGAGAAACTGCGGCTCTTTTCATTAGAACAAAGATGGTTAAGAGGATATCTGATTGAGTTCATAGTAGTTATAGCACAGGAGGAGGCCATACGGCCAATCATGCCTGTGCCAGCTCTTTGAAAGAGCTATCCAATTAGTCCCATTCCCCTGCTCTTTCCCCATAGCCCTATAATTTTTTTCCCTTCAAGTATTTATCCAGTTCCCTTTTGAAAATTACTATTGAATCTGCTTTCACCACCCTTTCAGGCAGTGCATTCCAGGTCATTATAACTTGCTGCATAATAAAATGTTTCCTCATGTCACCCCGGGTTCTTTTGCCAATCACCTTAAATCTGCATCCTCTGGTTACCACCCCTTCTCCCATTGGAAACAGTTTCTCCTTATTTACTCTATCAAAACCGTTCATGATTTTGAACACCTCTGTCAAATCTCCCCTTAACCTTCCCTGTTCTAAGGAGGACAACTTCAGCTTCTCCAGTCTCTCCACATAATTGAAGCTCCTCATCCCATCACTATTCTAGTAAATCTCTTCTGCACCTTCTCCAAGGCCTTAACATCCTTCCTAAAGTGTGGTGCCCAGAATTGAATACAATACTCCAGGTAGGCCTATCCAGTGTTTTATAAAGGTTTAGCATTACTTCCTTGCTTTTGTACTCTATGCCTCTATTAATAAAAAAGCATATGGGATCCTGGACTTTAACAGCCTTCTCAACTTGTTCTGCCATCTTCAAAGATTTGTTTATGTGCACCCTCAGGTCTCTCTGTTCCTGCACCCCCTTTAAAATTGTACCATTTTGTTTATATTGCCTCTCCTCATTCTTCCTACTAAAATGCATCACTTCACATTTCTCTGCGTTAAATTTCATTTCCATGTGTCTGCCCATTTCACCAGTCTGTCTATGTTGTTCTGAAGTCTGTAACTATCCTCCACATTGTTTACTACATTTCCGAGTTTCGTATCATCTGCAAACTTTGAAATTATACCCTCTATACCCAAGTTCAGGTCATTAATATATATCGAAAACAGCAATGGTCCTAACACCAGTGTATACTTCCATCCAGTCGGAAAAACAACTGTTCACCAATACTCTCTGCTTTCAGTCCCCTAGCCAATTTTGTATCCATGTTGCCACTGTCCCTTTAATTTTGTTAAGTTGTTCAAAATTATGAGGGGGTTTGGTAAGGTAAACAGGGCAAAACTATTTCTACTGGATAGTGAGTTGGTAACTAGCAGGCATAAATTTAAGGTCATCACCAAAGAAAAAAAAGAGGGAAATTAGTTTTTTTTAACCCAGAGGGCTGTTAGAATTCCCTACCAGAAAATGGTGGAAACAGAACCCACAATAGCTTTTATTAGAGAACTGAATATTTGAAAAAGGACAGGGAACTTTCAGAGAGCCAGCATAGGCACAACTATTCTGTTATAAAATTTGATTTGAAGTTTTTTTCTAAAAGAAACAAAACTAATAGTCTCTCCAAAACAATAATTTATTCTGTTAGGCCATAATGAACAAAACTTGACCAGTCTGCCTACTAGACACACATTGCACCCACACTACAGTGAGTTAAATTATTAGATTAGTCGATCAAAATATGTACATTACTGATGCTGGCATCGTGTCACTGATTCTCCGTGACTCACTCTGACTCGTTCTGGGGCTGACACCTGTAAACTGTTCAACTCAACGGACCAATTTTTCAGTAAGCGTTCTTGAAAATTTGTAAACTATGGATAAAGGGGCATCCATTTTCCCCTTCCTTCATATGATGAGAAGCATTTGTCATTTCAGTTAATTTCACAAGCAGCAACAAACCGTAAAAACCCACCGACTCCCCGGCCCGGTCCACATCCCCTGTCCGCTCCACTCCCGTCCCCCCGCAACAAGCTGACTTACATTTAGTTCCGGAGCACAGCCGGGTGAGCGCGATTTGCTCAGGCGTCCGGTCCGTAGCTGGGGGACGTGGAGAAACGTTTCGTTAATTTTTAGGATCGCGGAGAAGGCGAGGGAGCGGCGGCCCAGGGGCTGGAAGTGCTGCCAACGCCGGCCTGCAACCCGTCCGTTTCTGAGCAGTTCAGGGAGCGTCGAGGTCGGGACTGCAGCACATTTCTGATGCAATCGGGGACCGACCGGGGTGTGAGGGACTTGGGGTGATCGGGGCGTGAGGGACTTGGGGTGACCGAGATGTGAGGGACTTGGGGTGTGAGGGACTGGGGTGATCGGGGCGTGAGGGACTGGGGTGACCGGGATGTGAGGGACTTGGGGTGTGAGGGACTGGGGTGATCGGGGTGTGAGGGACTTGGGGTGATCGGGGTGTGAGGGACTTGGGGTGTGAGGGACGGGGGTGACCGGGGTGTGAGGGACTTGGGGTGTGAGGGACTGGGGTGACCGGGGTGTGAGGGACTTGAGGTGTGAGGGACGGGGGTGACCGGGGTGTGAGGGACTTGGGGTGTGAGGGACTGGGGTGACCGGGGTGTGAGGGACTTGAGGTGTGAGGGACGGGGGTGACCGGGGTGTGAGGGACGGGGGTGATCGGGATGTGAGGGACTTGGGGTGACCGGGATGTGAGGGATTTGGGGTGACCGGGATGTGAGGGACTTGGGGTGACCGGGATGTGAGGGACTTGGGGTGATCGGGGTGTGAGGGACTTGGGGTGACCGGGATGTGAGGGACTTGGGGTGTGAGGGACTGGGGTGACCGGGGTGTGAGGGACTTGAGGTGTGAGGGACGGGGGTGACCGGGGTGTGAGGGACTGGGGTGATTGGAATGTGAGGGACTTGGGGTGACCGGGATGTGAGGGACTTGGGGTGACCGGGATGTGAGGGACTTGGGGTGACCGGGGTGTGAGGGACTTGGGGTGACCGGGATGTGAGGGACTTGGGGTGACCGGGATGTGAGGGACTTGGGGTGATCGGGATGTGAGGGACTTGGGGTGATCGGGATGTGAGGGACTTGGGGTGACTAGGGGTGACCGGGGCGTGAGGGACTTGGGGTGATCGGGGTGTGAGGGACTTGGGGTGACCGGGATGTGAGGGACTTGGGGTGACCGGGGCGTGAGGGACTTGGGGTAACCGGGGCGTGAGGGACTTGGGGTGACCGGGGCGTGAGGGACAGGGGTGACCGGGGCGTGAGGGACTGGGGTGACCGGGGCGTGAGGGACTGGGGTGACCGGGGCGTGAGGGACTTGAGGTGTGAGGGACTGGGGTGTGAGGGACTGGGGTGACCGGGATGTGAGGGACTTGGGGTGATCGGGGCGTGAGGGACTTGGGGTGTGAGGGACTGGGGTGACCGGGATGTGAGGGACTTGGGGTGACCGGGATGTGAGGGACTTGGGGTGATCGGGGCATGAGGGACTGGGGTGACTGGGGCGTGGGGGACTGGGGTAACCGGGGCGTGAGGGACTGGGGTGACCGGGGTGTGAGGGACTTGAGGTGTGAGGGACGGGGGTGACCGGGGTGTGAGGGACTGGGGTGACTGGGGCGTGGGGGACTGGGGTAACCGGGGCGTGAGGGACTTGGGGTGACCGGGGTGTGAGGGACTTGAGGTGTGAGGGACGGGGGTGACCGGGGTGTGAGGGACTGGGGTGACCGGGATGTGAGGGACTTGGGGTGATTGGGGCGTGAAGGACTTGGGGAGTGAGGGACTGGGGTGACCGGGGCATGAGGGACTTGGGGTTTGAGGGACTGGGGTGACCGGGGTGTGGGGGACTGGGGTGACCGGGGCGTGAGGGACCGGGGTGACCGGGGCGTGAGGGACTTGGGGTGACCAGGGTGTGAGGGACCGGGGTGTGAGGGACTTGGGGTGACCGGGGTGTGAGGGACTTGGGGTGACCGGGATGTGAGGGACTTGGGGTGATCGGGATGTGAGGGACTTGGGGTGACCGGGGCGTGAGGGACTTGGGGTGACCGGGGCGTGAGGGACTTGGGGTGACCAGGGCGTGAGGGACTGGGGTGACCGGGGCGTGAGGGACTTGGGGTGATCGGGATGTGAGGGACTTGAGGTGTGAGGGACGGGGGTGACCAGGGTGTGAGGGATTGGGGTGACCGGGATGTGAGGGACTTGGGGTGTGAGGGGCGTGAAGGACTTGGGGTGTGAGGGACTGGGGTGTGAGGGACGGGGGTGACCAGGGTGTGAGGGACTGGGGTGACCGGGATGTGAGGGACTTGGGGTGTGAGGGGTGTGAAGGACTTGGGGAGTGAGGGACTGGGGTGACCGGGGCGTGAGGGACTGGGGTGACCGGGATGTGAGGGACTTGAGGTGTGAGGGACGGGGGTGACCGGGGTGTGAGGGACTGGGGTGTGAGGGATGTGAGGGACTGGGGTGACCGGGGCGTGAGGGACTAGGGTGACTGGGGCGTGGGGGACTGGGGTGACCGGGATGTGAAGGACTTGGGGTGATCGGGGCGTGAGGGACTTGGGGTGATCGGGGCGTGAGGGACTTGGGGTGACCGGGGCGTGAGGGACTTGGGGTGACCGGGGCGTGAGGGACTTGGGGTGACCAGGGCGTGAGGGACTTGGGGTGACCGGGGCGTGAGGGACTTGGGGTGACCGGGGCGTGAGGGACTTGGGGTGACCGGGGCGTGAGGGACTGGGGTGACCGGGGCGTGAGGGACTTGGGGTGATCGGGGTGTGAGGGACTTGAGGTGTGAGGGACGGGGGTGACCAGGGTGTGAGGGACTGGGGTGACCGGGGTGTGAGGGACTTGAGGTGTGAGGGACGGGGGTGACCGGGGTGTGAGGGACTGGGGTGTGAAGGACTTGGGGAGTGAGGGACTGGGGTGACCGGGGTGTGAGGGACTGGGGTGACCGGGGTGTGAGGGACTTGAGGTGTGAGGGACGGGGGTGACCGGGGTGTGAGGGACTGGGGTGTGAGGGATCTGAGGGACTGGGGTGTGAGGGACTGGGGTGTGAGGGACTGGGGTGTGAAGGACTTGGGGAGTGAGGGACTGGAGTGACCGGGGTGTGAGGGACTGGGGTGTGAGGGATGTGAGGGACTTGAGGTGACTGGGGCGTGAGGGACTGGGGCGTGGGGGACTGGGGTGACCGGGGCGTGAGGGACTTGGGGTGATCGGGGTGTGAGGGACTTGGGGTGATCGGGGCGTGAGGGACTTGGGGTGATTGGGGCGTGAGGGACTGGGGGAGTGAGGGACTGGGGTGACCGGGGTGTGGGGGACTGTGGTGACCGGGGCATGAGGGACTTGGGGTTTGAGGGACCAGGGTGACCGGGGCGTGAGGGACTTGGGGTGACCGGGGCGTGAGGGACTTGGGGTGACCGGGGCGTGAGGGACTCGGGGTGTGAGGGACTTGAGGTGTGAGGGACGGGGGTGACCAGGGTGTGAGGGACTGGGGTGACCGGGATGTGAGGGTCTTGGGGTGATCGGGGCGTGAGGGACTTGGGGTGATTGGGGCGTGAGGGACTGGGGGAGTGAGGGACTGGGGTGACCGGGGTGTGGGGGACTGTGGTGACCGGGGCATGAGGGACTTGGGGTTTGAGGGACCAGGGTGACCGGGGCGTGAGGGACTTGGGGTGACCGGGGCGTGAGGGACTTGGGGTGACCGGGATGTAAGGGACTTGGGGTGATCGGGGCGTGAGGGACTTGGGGTGATCGGGGCGTGAGGGACTTGGGGTGATTGGGGCGTGAGGGACTGGGGGAGTGAGGGACTGGGGTGACCGGGGTGTGGGGGACTGTGGTGACCGGGGCATGAGGGACTTGGGGTTTGAGGGACTTGGGGTGACCGGGGCGTGAGGGACTTGGGGTGACCGGGGCGTGAGGGACTTGGGGTGACCGGGGCGTGAGGGACTTGGGGTGACCGGGGCGTGAGGGACTTGGGGTGACCGGGGCGTGAGGGACTTGGGGTGATCGGGGTGTGAGGGACGGGGGTGACCAGGGTGTGAGGGACTGGGGTGACCGGGATGTGAAGGACTTGGGGTGTGAGGGACTGGGGTGACCGGGGTGTGAGGGACTTGAGGTGTGAGGGACGGGGGTGACCGAGGTGTGAGGGACTGGGGTGTGAGGGATGTGAGGGACTGGGGTGACCGGGATGTGAGGGACTTGGGGTGTGAGGGACGGGGGTGTGAAGGACTTGGGGAGTGAGGGACTGGGGTGACCGGGGCGTGAGGGACTGGGGTGACCGGGGTGTGGGGGACTGTGGTGACCGGGGCATGAGGGACTTGGGGTTTGAGGGACCAGGGTGACCGGGGCGTGAGGGACTTGGGGTGACCGGGGCGTGAGGGACTTGGGGTGACCGGGGCGTGAGGGACTTGGGGTGACCGGGGCGTGAGGGACTTGGGGTGATCGGGGTGTGAGGGACTTGAGGTGTGAGGGACGGGGGTGACCAGGGTGTGAGGGACTGGGGTGACCGGGATGTGAGGGTCTTGGGGTGATCGGGGCGTGAGGGACTTGGGGTGATTGGGGCGTGAGGGACTGGGGGAGTGAGGGACTGGGGTGACCGGGGTGTGGGGGACTGTGGTGACCGGGGCATGAGGGACTTGGGGTTTGAGGGACCAGGGTGACCGGGGCGTGAGGGACTTGGGGTGACCGGGGCGTGAGGGACTTGGGGTGACCGGGATGTGAGGGACTTGGGGTGATCGGGGCGTGAGGGACTTGGGGTGACCGGGGCGTGAGGGACTTGGGGTGACCGGGATGTGAGGGACTTGGGGTGATCGGGGCGTGAGGGACTTGGGGTGATCGGGGCGTGAGGGACTTGGGGTGATTGGGGCGTGAGGGACTGGGGGAGTGAGGGACTGGGGTGACCGGGGTGTGGGGGACTGTGGTGACCGGGGCATGAGGGACTTGGGGTTTGAGGGACTTGGGGTGACCGGGGCGTGAGGGACTTGGGGTGACTGGGGCGTGAGGGACTTGGGGTGACCGGGGCGTGAGGGACTTGGGGTGACCGGGGCGTGAGGGACTTGGGGTGACCGGGGCATGAGGGACTTGGGGTGATCGGGGTGTGAGGGACGGGGGTGACCAGGGTGTGAGGGACTGGGGTGACCGGGATGTGAAGGACTTGGGGTGTGAGGGACTGGGGTGACCGGGGTGTGAGGGACTTGAGGTGTGAGGGACGGGGGTGACCGAGGTGTGAGGGACTGGGGTGTGAGGGATGTGAGGGACTGGGGTGACCGGGATGTGAGGGACTTGGGGTGTGAGGGACGGGGGTGTGAAGGACTTGGGGAGTGAGGGACTGGGGTGACCGGGGCGTGAGGGACTGGGGTGATCGGGGTGTGAGGGACTTGAGGTGTGAGGGACGGGGGTGACCGGGGTGTGAGGGACTGGGGTGTGAGGGACTGGGGTGACCGGGGCGTGAGGGACTGGGGTGACTGGGGCGTGAAGGACTGGGGTGTGAGGGACTGGGGTGACCGGGATGTGAGGGACTTGGGGTGATCGGGGCGTGAGGGACTTGGGGTGATTGGGGCGTGAGGGACTTGGGGTGATTGGGGCGTGAGGGACTGGGGTGACCGGGGCGTGAGGGACTTGGGGTGATTGGGGCGTGAGGGACTTGGGGTGATTGGGGCGTGAGGGACTGGGGTGACCGGGGCGTGAGGGACTTGGGGTGATTGGGGCGTGAGGGACTTGGGGTGATTGGGGCGTGAGGGACTTGGGGTGATTGGGGCGTGAGGGACTGGGGTGACCGGGGCGTGAGGGACTTGGGGTGATTGGGGCGTGAGGGACTGGGGTGACCGGGGCGTGAGGGACTGGGGTGACCGGGGCGTGGGGGACTGGGGTGACCGGGGCGTGGGGGACTGGGGTGACCGGGGTGTGGGGCACTGGGTGATCGGTGTGTGAGGGACTGGGGTCTGAGGGACTAGGGTGTGAGGGGTGTGGGGGACTTTAGTGTGAGGGACTGGGGTGATTGGGGCGTGAGGGACTTGGGGTGATTGGGGCGTGAGGGACTTGGGGTGATTGGGGCGTGAGGGACTTGGGGTGATTGGGGCGTGAGGGACTTGGGGTGATTGGGGCGTGAGGGACTTGGGGTGATTGGGGCGTGAGGGACTTGGGGTGATTGGGGCGTGAGGGACTTGGGGTGATTGGGGCGTGAGGGACTGGGGTGACCGGGGCGTGGGGGACTGGGGTGACCGGGGCGTGAGGGACTGGGGTGACCGGGGCGTGAGGGACTGGGGTGACCGGGGCGTGAGGGACTGGGGTGACCGGGGCGTGGGGGACTGGGGTGACCGGGGCGTGGGGGACTGGGGTGACCGGGGCGTGGGGGACTGGGGTGACCGGGGCGTGGGGGACTGGGGTGACCGGGGCGTGAGGGACTGGGGTGACCGGGGTGTGGGGCACTGGGTGATCGGTGTGTGAGGGACTGGGGTCTGAGGGACTAGGGTGTGAGGGGTGTGGGGGACTTTAGTGTGAGGGACTGGGGTGTGATGGGTGTGGGCGACTTTGGTGTGAGGGGTGTGGGCGACTTTGGTGTGAGGGGTGTGAGGGACTGGGTGATCGGGGTGTGGGACACTGGGGTGTGAGGGACTGGGGTGACCAGGGCGTGGGGGGTACTGGGTGATCGGAGCGTGGGGCGGGACTGAGTGACTAGGCTGTGAATGACTGGGGCATCTGGGACTGGGCTGTGAGTGATCAAGGCGTGAGGGACTGAGTGACCGGGGCCCGGGTGACTGGGCTGTGAGGGGCCGGTCTGTGAGTGAACGAGGGGCCGGGCTGTGAGTGAGCGAGTGGCCGAGTGGCCGGCTGCGAGTGGGCGAGGGGCCGGGCTGCGAGTGGGCGAGGGGCCGGGCTGCGAGTGGGCGAGTGGCCGGCTGCGAGTGGGCGAGCGGCCGGCTGCGAGTGGCCGAGCGGCCGGCTGCGAGTGGCCGAGTGGCCGGCTGCGAGTGGGCGAGGGGCCGGGCTGCGAGTGGGCGAGTGGCCGGCTGCGAGTGGGCGAGGGGCCGGGCTGTGAGTGGGCGAGTGAGTGAGCGAGGGGCCGGGCTGTGAGTGAGTGAGCGAGGGGCCGGGCTGTGAGTGAGCGAGTGAGTGAGCGAGGGGCCGGGCTGCGAGTGGGCGGGCGAGCGAGAGGCCGGGCTGCGAGTGGGCGAGCGAGCGGGGTGGGCGAGCGGGGCGAGCGAGGGGCCGAGCTGTGAGCGGGCGAGCGAGGGGCCGGGCTGTGAGCGGGCAGGCGAGCGAGGGGCCGGGCTGTGGGCGGGCGGGCGAGCGAGGGGCCGGGCTGTGAGCGGGCGGGCGAGCGAGGGGCCGGGCTGTGGGCGGGCGGGCGAGCGAGGGGCCGGGCTGTGAGCGGGCGGGCGAGCGAGGGGCCGGGCTGTGAGCGGGCGGGCGAGCGAGGGGCCGGGCTGTGAGCGGGCGGGCGAGCGAGGGGCCGGGCTGTGGGCGGGCGGGCGAGCGAGGGGCCGGGCTGTGAGCGGGCGGGCGAGCGAGGGGCCGGGCTGTGAGCGGGCGGGCGGGCGAGCGAGGGGCCGGGCTGTGAGCGGGCTGGCGAGCGAGGGGCCGGGCTGTGAGCGGGCGGGCGAGCGAGGGGCCGGGCTGTGAGCGGGCGGGCGAGCGAGGGGCCGGGCTGTGGGCGGGCGGGCGAGCGAGGGGCCGGGCTGTGAGCGGGCGGGCGAGCGAGGGGCCGGGCTGTGAGCGGGCGAGCGAGCGAGGGGCCGGGCTGTGAGCGGGCGGGCGAGCGAGGGGCCGGGCTGTGAGCGGGCGGGCGAGCGAGGGGCCGGGCTGTGGGCGGGCGGGCGAGCGAGGGGCCGGGCTGTGAGCGGGCGGGCGAGCGAGGGGCCGGGCTGTGGGCGGGCGGGCGAGCGAGGGGCCGGGCTGTGGGCGGGCGGGCGAGCGAGGGGCCGGGCTGTGAGCGGGCGGGCGAGCGAGGGGCCGGGCTGTGAGCGGGCGGGCGAGCGAGGGGCCGGGCTGTGAGCGGGCGGGCGAGCGAGGGGCCGGGCTGTGGGCGGGCGGGCGAGCGAGGGGCCGGGCTGTGGGCGGGCGGGCGAGCGAGGTGCCGGGCTGTGAGCGGGCGGGCGAGCGAGGGGCCGGGCTGTGGGCGGGCGGGCGAGCGAGGGGCCGGGCTGTGGGCGGGCGGGCGAGCGAGGGGCCGGGCTGTGGGCGGGCGAGCGAGGGGCCGGGCTGTGGGCGGGCGAGCGAGGGGCCGGGCTGTGAGCGGGCGGGCGAGCGAGGGGCCGGGCTGTGGGCGGGCGAGCGGACGAGCGAGGGGCCGAGCTGTGAGCGGGCGGGCGGGCGAGCGAGGGGCCGGGCTGTGAGCGGGCTGGCGAGCGAGGGGCCGGGCTGTGAGCGGGCGGGCGAGCGAGGGGCCAGGCTGTGAGCGGGCGGGCGAGCGAGGGGCCGGGCTGTGGGCGGGCGGGCGAGCGAGGGGCCGGGCTGTGAGCGGGCGGGCGAGCGAGGGGCCGGGCTGTGGGCGGGCGGGCGAGCGAGGGGCCGGGCTGTGAGCGGGCGGGCGAGCGAGGGGCCGGGCTGTGGGCGGGCGAGCGAGGGGCCGGGCTGTGAGCGGGCGGGCGAGCGAGGGGCCGGGCTGTGAGCGGGCGGGCGAGCGAGGGGCCGGGCTGTGAGCGGGCGGGCGAGCGAGGGGCCGGGCTGTGAGCGGGCGGGCGGACGAGCGAGGGGCCGGGCTGTGAGCGGGCGAGCGAGGGGCCGGGCTGTGAGCGGGTGAGCGAGGGGCCGGGCTGTGAGCGGGCGGGCGAGCGAGGGGCCGGGCTGTGAGCGGGCGAGCGAGGGGCCGGGCTGTGAGCGGGCGAGCGAGGGGCCGGGCTGTGAGCGAGTGACGGACCAAAATAAAATCATTTTTGGCAGGTAATGAACATGCAAGTTCCAAAAGACATTCAGTGCTCAAAAGGGTTAATCTGCTGTTTTATTTCAGTGATGTGTGCCTGTGGCAAAATACTTGCTTTGGGTGCGCTTGCTGTGAGTATGAGCATTCTGCAGCACTAATAACTATATCTGACTTCTTTATAGGTCCAAATATTAAACCAAGTGGTCTATTTTAAAGAAAATGTCAGCTCCTCAAAACTGTGAAATGTCTTCATCTGGAAAACCCATGGAATTGTATGGGAAAGTGGCTGTTCAGGGGGACACTGTCCGACAGCTGAAGTCAAACAAAGCATCAAAGGTAAAATGTTTGGTTTATATTAAATATATAAAATAGTACCAGTATGTGTAAATGTGGCTAGGATTTTAAATTAGCCTGATGTTACAAACCTTCCTTCACTTTTGCAAAGAGGATTAAAGAAACATGAAATATTCATAACTCTATAAGGAGTCATTTTATCTTTCATGCTTTTACTTACCCCTTTTCTCAAAAAGTGCTTTTTTTAAAAAAAACTTTTTATATGAATATGTGGAACATTACTCCCCTTCCTTTCAAGTCCCACCCTCACACCAAACCTAATAATTATTTGCAGTCTGGAAAGCCTGTAAACACCACAATCAAAGATGTGACAAAAAAGGTTTGATTTTGTTTTAACATGTTTTTAAGAAACCTCACACTTTTAGCATGATAAATTGGATTAGCATATATATCACTAAGGCAGAAAAGTAGGAGTCTTTTAGACCACTATAAATTACTGAAATATAAAGTCAGTTTATAAAACTGTACTGTTGCAGTCATATTTCTGTTCAATCATTTGCTTGTGGTATTTGATAACAAATGATAGTACAATGTTAAAGAAGCAGTGTGCTTTACAAATATTTTTTAAGAATATTGTACTCCCAGTCCTCTGTAGGGTAGTTTGATAACTTTTCATTTTATTTGCTCATAGGCTTGGAATTGCACCAGCTCACTTCTAACACAGCTGGTCCTGCCTCATTCCAGAACAGCTAGTGACATGCATATATTTGTTTATATCCCACAGCAGCTTGCAAAACTGAACCGGACTAGATTCCAGGGTGTTCGGAAATGCGTAGCTGCAATTTAATTTGGCTGATCACATTGAGGATGACGGAAGTACTGCTGTGGTAGAAATTAATAGTGTGTCTCTGTGCTTATAATACCATTTAAGTTGAGTCGAATGGGCCTATGCTGTCTGGAGTTTAGAAGAATGAGGGGTGATCTTATTGAAACATATAAGATCCTGAGAGGGCTTGACAGGGTAGATGCTGTGAGGCTATGGCTGGAGAATCTAGAACCAGGGGGCATAGTCAGGATGAGGGGACAGCCATTTAAGACTGAGATGAGGAGGAATTTCTTCACTCAGAGGGTTGTGAATCTTTGGAATTCTCTACCCCAGAGGGCTGTGGATGCTAAGTCATTGAATATATTCAAGGCTGGGATAGATAGATTTTTGGACTCTAGGGGAATCAAGGGATATGGGGATCGGGCGAGAAAGTGGAATTGAGGTCGAAGATCAGCCATGATCTGATTGAATGGCGGACCAGGCTCGAGGGGCCATGTGGGCCCTCTGCTCCTATTTCTTATGTTCTTAAACAATTTTACAACACCAAGTTATAGTCCAATGATTTTATTTGAAATTTACAAGCTTTCAGAGACTTCCTCCTTCCTCAGGTAAATGTCAGGAACTCCTCGAAGCCTACGCATTTATAAATCACAGAACAATACATGGTGATTACAGATAGTCTTTGCAACTGCCCGTTGCCAAGGCAATCACAGTGTTCAGACAGAGAGGTGTTACCTACAGAGCCCCCGAATATACAGTCAACAAAAAAAAAAAAACAGAAAAAAAAAACAGAGAGAGAGGCAGAAACATCCGGAAGGCAGAGAAAGCCAGCAAATGACCCGTTATATTAAAAACAGATAGCTTTTGTTCGCTGGTGGGGTTACGTGTAGCGTGTTCCATCACCGGCATCTCCACATTATGTTCTTAAAGAAATTGAACTGCTTTTAAAATGTTCAGCATATAATATCAGCCAAGCAAAACTAGTTGGTGTACTGTGATATAGAGTGGTCTGAAGTTGGATTCCTGCTTAAATTTTTTTTTTCCTCAGATGGTAAAGTCCAATTTTTAGCTTTGCTGTTGAAAAAGGCATTGAGTGGAGTTGAGGCTCTTAACGAATGGAAATAAAACTGAAAGGAGAGCCAGCTCACACCACCCTGACCACCTTTTTAAAAAATTAATTCTTGGGATATGGGTGTCGCCAGAATGGCCCGCGTTTATTGCCCATCCCTTTTCTTAATTTTTATTGTTTTTATAAAACACTGGTTAGGCCGCAGCTGGAGTATTGTGTTCAATTCTTGGCACCACAATTTTGGAAAGATGTCATGGCCTTAGAGAGGGTGCAGTAGTGATTTACTAGAATGGTACAAGGGATGAGGGACTTCAGTTATGTGAAGAGACTGGAGAAACTGGGGTTGTCCTCTTTAGAACAGAGAAGGTTAAGGGGAGATTTGAAAGAGGTGTTCAAAATCAAGAACGGTTTTGACAGAGCAACTAAGGAGAAACTGTTTCCAATGGCAGAAGGGTCAGTAACCAGAGGAAACAGATTTGTGATCGGTAAAAGAGCCAGAGAAAACATTTTTTTATGCTGCGAGTTGTTATGATCTGGAATGTACTGCCTGAAAGGATGATGGAAGCAGATTCAATAGTAACTTTCAAAAGTGAATTGGATAAATACTTGAAGGGAAAAAATTTACAGGGCTATGGGGAAAGAGCACGAAAATTGGAGTAATTGGTTGGTTTTTCAAAGAGCCGGCACAGGCACGATGGGACAAATGGCTTCCTCCTGTGCTGTACCCACTATGATACTGTGAAGCCAGCTGCAGAGCAACATTGGCAGAGGTCTGAAATAAGTCACTTGTTCACCTTTCTGGCTGACTTATAGTGTGTACCATTGGAGAGCCAAAGAGAGGGCAAAAAATAACTAATAGAATTCACATAATACAAGACCCCTTTCATTTTAATTGTTTCAAAAACTTAATTTGTGGCAAATGAATTTCAATATGGACAAGTGTGAGGTATTGCATTTTTGGGGCCACATACTGCTTGGATAATAAGAGTCTAAATGGGGTAGAGGAGCAGAGGGATCTGGGATACAGATACACAAATCACTAAAAGTAGCGACGCAGGTTAATAAGGCCATTTTTTAAAAAAAGCTAACCAAGCACAAGAGTTTATTTCTAGAGGGATAGAATTGAAAAGCAGAGTAGTTACGTTAAACTTGTACGGAACCTTAGTTAGACCACACTTGAAGAATAGAATCGTTACAGCACAGGAGACCATTCGGCCCATCGAGCCTGTGCAGGCTCTTTGTAAGAGCAATCCAGTTAGTCCCTTTCCCTGCTCTTTCTCCATTGCCCTGCCAATTTTTTCTCTTCAAATATTTATCCAATTCCTTTTTGAAAGCCACGATTGAATCTGCATCCACCACCCTTCCAGGCAGTGCATTCCAGATAATAACTGCTTGCTGCATGAAAATGTTTTTCCTCACATCGCCTTTGGTTCTTTTGCCAGTCACCTTAAATCTGTGTCCTCTGGTTCTTTACCCTTCTGCCAATGGGAACAGTTTCTCTTTATTTACTTTACCTATACCCGTCATGATTTTTAACACTTCTATCAAATCTCCTCTCAATCGTCTCTGCTCTAAGGAGAACAACCCCAGCTTCTCCAGTCTATCCATGTAACTGAAGTCCCTCTTCCCTGGAACCATTCTAGTAAATCTTTTTTGCACTGTCTCAAAGGCCTTCACATCCTTCCTATAGTGAGGTTTGATTACAGTTACAAGAGTATTGTGAACAGTTATGGTCTCCATATTATAAAATGGATATAGAGGCAGTGGAGAAGGTGCAAAAAAGATTTACTAGGATGATACCACAACTGAGAGGTTATACCTAACAGGAAAGATTGAGCAGGCTGGGGTCTTTTCTCTAGCCAAGAGAAGACTGAGGGGTGACCTGATAGAGGTCTTTAAGATTATGAAAGGGTTTGATAGGGTAGATGTGGAGAAGATGTTTCCACTTGCAGGGGAGACCAGAACTAAGGGCCATAAATATAAGATAGTCACTAATAAATCCAATAGGGAATTCAGGAGAAACTTCTTTATCCAGAGAGTGTTTAGAATGTGGAACTCGCTACCACAAGGAGTAGTTGAGGCAACTAGCATAGATGCATTTAAGGGGAAGCTAGATAAACACATGACGGAGAAAGGAATAGAAGGATATGCTGATAGGGTTAGATGAAGTAGGAAGGGAGGAGGCTCGTGTGGAGCATAAACACCGGCATGGACCTGTTGGGCTGAATGCACTGTACATTCTATGTAAAACAGTATTCATTTTGCAAACTACCACTTTTTGTGCAGGAAGAAATTGATGCAGCAATAAAGGAACTGTTGGCACTGAAACTGGATTATAAAACATTGACAGGCCAGGAGTACAAGGTTGGTAGCCCACCCACTAACACCACACCAATTAATAGTGATAGCCCGGCTGTTGAAGAAGATTGTGGTGACTATGTGGATCCATGGACAGTGCAGACATCCAGTGCCAAAGGGGTGGACTATGACAAGCTGATAGGTGAATATCCCTTTCCTTTAGTTGTCCTTATTGCTGAAAGTGATGTAAATTTGCCCATTTTAAAAATAGTGTTATAGAATGAATGTTAGCTAAGTGTTCAGCATTACTTTGAATCAAAGATGCAACAAAAAAAATGTATAAGTCACAACGGCTTTGAAAAATCAAAAAGTACAAACTGAAGAAACAGCAATGTAGTGGTTATGTTACTGGATTGGTAATCCAGAGAATATGAGTTTGAGAATTTCAATTCAGTTTAGAGAAAAATCTGAAAATTTTTAAAAACTTATCAGTAAAAGTGTGCATGAAGCTGTCAATAATTGTAAAATCCCAACTGGTTCATTGATGTCCTTTTAGGGAAGGAAACCTGCCCTCCTTATCCGGTTAGGCCTATATGTAATTCCAATCCCACACCATGTGGTTGACTCTTAACTGCCCTTTGAAGTGGTCTAGCAAGCCACTTAGCATTTGTAGCAGTTTGATACAACTAACAGCATTGTTGGAGCACGTTCACCACACAGACTGCAGAGGTTCTAGAACCATAGAAAAGATACAGCACAGAAGGTGGCCATTTGGCCCATCGTGTCCCGCTGGCTCGAAGAACAATCAGGTTCCCACTTCTAATCCCACCTTCCAGCACCCGGTCTGTAGCCCTGCAGCTTACAGCACTTTAGGTGCAGGTCCAAGTACTTTTTAAAAGAGTTGAGGGTCCCACCTTCTCAGGGCAACTATAGATTGGCAATAAATGCCGGCCTTGCCCACAACACCCACATCCCAAGAATTAATTTTTAAAAAACCTGATGGCCTGGAATAATATTATGTAGGGATAATTGGATAGAAGCTATTGACTTGGAGCAAGCCTAAATCATTGGTGAGCTTAGAATGAAGAATGATGTGTAAAATGGGACAAATTCCATTCATTTAAAGTATATTTTGACCTTTTATTTCAAAAAGAGAGGAAAATGGAATATGGAAAAAAAGCAATACAGGACAGCATGTAACAACAACTTGTTTTTATATGTGCCAGTAATGTAGCGAAACATCCTAAAGCACTTTACAGAAATCTTGCAATACAGGTATTATTTTTGATGTAATGCAGTTTAAACATGTCAGTGTTGCTGGGGCATCTAAAGATTGTTTTTGTGCATCATTATTGATGACTAACTTGCAACTTCATTACACATATTCACAAAAAGAGTTGGAAAATTATTTTAATCTTTTAATATTACATTGTTAATTGGATAAGAAATATTTCCTCAATTTATGATACCTGTGGTGCTGTCTGCACCAATCGAGTAATTGTGAAAACTTAATTGTTTACAGTTCGGTTTGGAAGCAGCAAAATTGATCAGGAGTTGATTGACCGAATAGAACAAGTCACTGGTCAAAAAGCTCATCACTTTCTTCGCAGAGGAATCTTCTTCTCTCATCGGTTGGCAAAGCTTTTAATCTCTTTTTGTATAAATTATTGTTCAATGAGTGTGACTTATTCACAACTGTTGAACTTTGTTTTTAGGTTGTTATTATAACTATTACATTTTCTAAATTTACCTGTACTATGGTTTTTACATTCTGAGCTATTTTTCCAGATCCAAGATATATATTTCATTTTTTTAGGTTAATCTTTCAACTTTTTTAAAGTTTGAAATTTCTGGCTTTAATTTACAATTACTGTGTCTGAATTACTGAAACTTAAAAAGTACAAAATAATTACATTTCATTATAAATATGCTACATGCTCACCGTCCTACTACTTTATCCTCTCTCACTTGGTAGTTGCTATAAACTGTCTTAAAGCAAACATCTAACTTAGCAATAGCATTTTTAGGGGCTGTTTCAGCATCAGTGATGTAATTAGCCACTGATACTTGAACATACACAGAATGTTTACATCAAAGTAAAAGGACTTGAAAGCACTAGAGACTTCATATGAAAATAAGTGAATCTAAATAATGGTCATTTTAATAATATACTAGATTCATACTGTTAGCAAAATGCTATTGGAATCAGATCTACTTGAGTGTGTTTTAATTATTAATTAAAGATATGTAGGATCATTATTAGACTGATGTGCATTTATTTGAAAATAGGTTTGTTTTATATTTTACCTGAGGAACACCATATTTCCTAAACCAATATAATGGAATAAAAATGAATTGTTTCTGAATGCATTTTACAGTTTCCTAGAATAATCAAGTTGCCCATGAGCATCAGTAGTGCAGTCCAGATATTGATTTGCTATGTTCTGGCTGTATCTGTATTACTGGTTTCCTAAAATCATCCTATAAGCTTTGTGATTTCGCAACCCCAGAAAATTGCCCCTCAAATCTTCCTATATTGAATTTATCTGTGTTGAAAAGCTATATCAGTTGTATTTATGAAGATGTGCTTTTGATGATTCTTTTTTCAAAGGGATATGCAGCAGATCCTTGATGCTTTTGAAACAAAAAAATCATTTTACCTGTATACAGGGCGCGGTCCTTCATCGGAGGCTATGCATATGGGCCACCTTATCCCATTCATCTTCACAAAGTAAGTTTGGATAATACTTGTGCAGTACGTATGTTCACTGAGGGAGCAACCCCTGTCTCAAAATGAGGCCGGCAGACTTATTGTCCTATTAATTCCAACACTTTGCCCACTGACATTTTTCCAGGGGCCTACTGCTGGGCAGCCAAATGCCTGCCTATTTAACTTGCATATGACCCAAATTGGCATTTTAGGACTTGGTCGGAGCTGTGCACTGTTTGACCAGTTTTACTGGCGATAAGAGCCAAAGAGGCCCTGAAAAAGTACATTTTACACTATTTTTTGTAGGGCTAGGAGGAGCAAGACTTGCCTTGTTGCTAGCTGGGTAGCTTCCGAGCTCCCTGATAACTGCGCCAGCCTGCCTCAGGTGAGCTGCATCAGGAAGCTCGTTTGGCACATGCATCTCGCCAGTTTTGTTTAAGTGAGGCCTGGGCCTCAAAATAGCTCTAGCCTCTTTGCTGCCAGGACGAGCAGGCTGCCGATGCGCTCCGCTGGTTGGCTGCCTGAAAGTTAAAATCAACCCCATTACGTCTTGACTCAGGAGAGGGCCTAGTGACATGTTCTAGCCATGGTCACAGGAAATATTATTCAAGAGTCTACTAGTTTTGTAAGAATACACTATGCGTAAAGTTTGCAAGCTCATTATCCAGCAGTCTGCTGGCTTGGTGGTGCCCACCATTTAACTAGAAAAATGTTGCATGGTGCTTTTTTACAGGGATCAGTAATATTTGTACCTTTATTTGTACCTTTTACCTTTTTTGGGAGGCAGGATAGGCTTTCATGTTAATGTGTCAACTTAAATTTTGCATGTTGGTGGTTTGTCAGTGTTCATGCTCCCTGAAAATGTTCTACAACTGGCTTAAAATTTGAGACCAATGAATTGATAATCCACTGATGATTGTATTTCCCCAACCTGTAGATTGTTCCATTGAAAAGGATTTAGCTTGTTCATACCTATATATTTCTATTAAATAGGTGGCTCCAAGATGTTTTCAATGTACCTCTTGTAATTCAGCTGACCGATGATGAGAAATACTTGTGGAAAGACATAACACTAGAACAGGCCTATAAATATGCTGTTGAGAATACCAAAGACATCATTGCTTGTGGTTTTGATGTAAATAAAACCTTCATCTTCTCCGACCTGGATTACATGGGGTATGTCCATAGCAGTATTACACCTGTGCTTTCATTGATATTTTGCATTGGAAAGACAGTTTTAATCTAAATAAAAGAGGTACAGTAGTAATGGTGAGTAAGCTAGAGAGAAGTTTTTAGTATGGAATGTGAGTTAGATTATTAAAGAGAGTTTTGTATGGTGTGATGCAGCCAATCTTTTGTGTTAATACTGGAAATTATTGAAACTAAAATATTGTGTAGCATAGTGCTTTCCTTCTAGTGATTAACCCACAGAAGTGTTTTTTTAAGTGGCATTGCAAGTGTACACCTTCCCTTCCCACCCCCAACTTAGCATACAGTGAACATTTGCCATCATGTCCAGCCTTAGTTCCTAAAGACCGTACAATTTATTTGTTAAAAAAGCAAAACACAATAAGGACAAACAAATAGTGCACTATATACTTGCAGTCTCAGCTGGGGAACAGATACCTTCCCAAACTGTTCAACTGCAATCAACCACTGATTACATTGATAATATGCTGAACAAACTGCTGAATGAGGAGGATGACATGTCTGCAGTAGAGGAAGAGCCATTGTGGAGGGGAAGAAAATGGACTTTATTTACAGTTTGGAAAAACGTGACAAGACTTTTACCTTAAAACAACAACAACTTGCAGTCATAAAGCGCCTTTAATGTAGTAAGACGTCCCAAGACGCTTCACAGGAGCATTATCAAACAAAATTTGACACCGAGCCACATATTAGGACAGGTGACCAAAAGCTTGGTCAAAGTTTTAATGAGCATCTTAAAGGAGAAAAGCAAGGTAGAGAGGTTTAGGGAGGAAATTCCAGAGCTTAGGGCCTAGGCAGCTGAAGGCACGGCCGGCAATGGTGGAGTGATTAAAATCGGGGATGCACAAGAGGCAAGAATCGGAGGAGCGCGGAGATCTCAGAGGGTTGTGAGGCTGGAGGAGGTTACAAAGATAGGGAGGGATGAGGCCATGGAGGGATTTGAAAACAAAGATGAGAATTTTAAAATCATGGCGTTCCCGGACCAGGAGCCAATGTAGGTCAGCGAGCTCAGGGGTGATAGGACTTGGTGCGAGTTAGGATATGGGCAGCAGAGTTTTGGATGAGCTCAAGCTTATGGAGGGTGGAAGATGGGAGGCCAACCAGCAGAGCATAGAAACAGGAGCAGGCCATTTAGCCCTTTGAGCCTGTTCTTCCATTCAGTGAGATCATGGCTGATTTGTGACCTAACTCCATATACCCGCCTTAGCCCCATCGCTTAATAGCATTGGAACAGTCAAGTCTAGAGGTAACAAAGGCATGGATGAGGGTTTCAGCAGCAAATCAGCTGAGGCAGGGGCAGAGATGGGCGATGTTGTGGAGGTGAAAGTAGGCGGTCTTGGAGATGGAGCGGATATGTGGTCGGAAGCTCATCTCAGGGTCAGATAAGTCGCCAAGATTGCGAATAGTCTGGTTCAGCCTCCAACTACGGCCAGGGAGGGGGATGGAGTCAGTGTCTAGGGAACGGAGTTTGCAGCAGGGACCAAAGACAATGGCTTCGTCCTTCCCAATATTTAGTTGGAGGAGATTTTTGCACATATCGGACAAGCAGTGTGACAAATCAGAGACAGCGGTGGGGTCAAGAGAGGTGGCGGCGAGGTAGAGCTGGGTGTCGTCCGCTTACATGTGGAATCTGGTGTATTTTTGGACGATGTCGCCGAGGGGCAGCATGTAGATGAGAAATAGGAGGGGGCCAGGGTAGATCCTTGGGGGACTCCAGAGGTAACGGAGTGGCAAGAGAAGCCATTGCAGGTGATTCTCTGGTTATGACTGGATAGATAAGAATGGAACCAGGCGAGCACAGTCCCACTCAGCTGAACGACAGAGGAGAGGCGTAGGAGGATGGTGTCAAAGGCTGCAGACAGGTCGAGAAGGATGAGGAGGGATAGTTTACCATTGTCACAGCACATAAGATGTCATTGTGTGATTGACATGAATCAGATAAGTTTTGCTTATCCTTGCTGAATTATTAATAATTGCAGTGCTCCCAGCATTACATGAGAAGAAAATAAAACTACCCAGTTAGGGCTGAACTTGATCCTAACAGTCCAGGGTAAAGATCACATACTAATGAAGCATGAAAGTTATTGAAATGATTATACCTTCTTTACTTGATGCTGTTAAAATTGAAATGAATTAAAATTGACACCAAAGTATTAGTCAACAGTGCTGCAACTTATTAAATTATATACATTGCCTCCTTTTCTCGTGTGGACACCCAGCACCCCACGTCTTATCTGGCTAATAGAAGGGGCTGGACCCCTGTACCAGGCCTCCCTTCCACCAGTGCTACACAACAACTGGCTGCTGGAGGTATGTGATGTCAGCCCAAGGTAACTGGCCCTTTTCTTCCTTTTCTGTGCCTCCTTACCAGGAGATCAAAAATCATTCTGACTCCATGGCACAGTGTATAGGGGCTCCAGTGTACTGTGCCAGAGAATGTACTTCAAAGATACATGCCTAACCACAATCTTCCTCAATATAGTCAGATAGATTATGACATGAAAATTATAGTTGTGGTAACTCTAGAACTGAGATTGTTCATTAACTATAAATCAAGTTTTATTTTCCAAATCTGTAAAGTGTAATATTTTAATTCTGTTTTGGCTGCAGTCAAAGCCCAGGATTCTATCAGAATGTGGTTAAAATCCAGAAACATGTTACTTTTAATCAAGTGAAGGGGATCTTTGGCTTTGGAGATAGCGACTGTATAGGTAAGATTAAACACTGCTTATTTTCAAAAATTAGTTGCAGTATTTGTCCTTGTGGACTCAACCCATCGTTCTCAAGTAATCTTCAGTAAATTAATTTCTCGTCCCTTTTGTCTCTCATCAACATCGTAATTGTTTTATTGTAATTTCACCAAACTTCATCAGATGTTTTCTCTGAGCAGACTTTTGTTCCTTTTGATATCTATTAAATTGCATACCCCCATGAACAGACTTGTGACCTCAAGTTTAATAGCTTCATTCAACTGTACAAGCTTCTAAGTAGCAACCTACCATGAGAATTTTGATTTATTTCTGCAAGAACCTTCTCTATCATAATCTATAGAATTTTTAAATTTGCATTGCTTAATTATTTCTGCTAAGACTAAACCAACCTAAACTGAAAGAACAAATATTTCATTGTAATTGGGAAAGTCTGCGTTGAGCTACAACTGTGAACATTTAAAAATATCTGACTCATAGCAATATAAGTATATAGTAATGTTAATAAACCTCAAAGAACACAATTTATTACTTGTATGGCAAAATAGTTTTAGTAGATCTTTTATGGCAAACATATATAACTTTTTTTTATCATTTTCAATGCCAGTTTGATTGCTCTTGTTAAGAAACTGACTTACAAATGTTTAACTCAATATTTTTAATTGACAGGAAAGATCAGTTTCCCTGCAACACAGGCTGCTCCATCTTTCAGCACCTCATTTCCACAAATCTTTAACGGGCAAAAGGATATTCAATGTCTCATTCCCTGTGCTATTGACCAGGTCAGAGCTAAATGCCAACCAAAAAAAGTATATGCTTGAAATGTGCCGACCTTCGTATTGTAAGGTTGCAGCATTAGTCATTTTCCCATTGTATTCAAGTAAACAATTGTATGGAATGTGATTGTTTTTTCCACAAGTCATTTTCATTATACACTATCTGCAGCCTAAGAGCCCAGAGGACAATCAGACCTGTGCCAATGCCTGAGAGAAAGTGACAACTAAGATGTTTGGCACCATTTGAAGAAGAGCAGGAGAATTCTTCCAGTGTCCTGGTCTGCATTTATCCCTCGACCAACTCCACCAAAAAAAAGATTATCTGTTCATTTATTTCATTGCAGTTTGTGGGACCATGCTGTGCATAAATTGGCTGCTGCATTTTCCTACATTACAATATCGACTGCACTTCAAAAGTACTTAATTGGCTGTCAAGTACTTTGGGATGCCCTGAGGCCATGAAAGACGCTATATAAATGCAAGTTCTTTCTTTAAGATGTTTCGAAGAGCAGCCTGGCAATGGCTTTCTGTTTTGGATAGTGAAGAACCTGCCAATTGCTTGACACATCCAAACAGCAACATGGCTGAGCTCAACAATTCATGGTCCAGACATTACCATAGAGATTCGTCTCACTACTTGTTGGTGCCACGCGGCGGTGCTGCGAAGAGTAGTTCCACGCAGCTAGGTCTAAATATAATTTTGATGTAGCACGGTTGAATTTATTATAATTTAGAATGATTTCCACTTAAACCATAAATATTGCTACACGTCTGTCAATTAGTGATACTAAATGGCATTATATTTAGAATACCTTAACAAAAAGTGGTTAATTCTGTAAGCTAATATGTTCTTGTAAATAAGCTTTGTGAAATTCAAGAATTTAAGGGTAGTTTCTCCAACTTTATTTTTACTAAAACTACGTAACTCTAATTGCTTAAATTTGACTGCAGTTAATATTGATAAGCTCCAGAGACAGCATTGAGAACAAACCTTCGGTTTTCTTTTATAATCATATGACTTCTTTTTCATATCGGTCCAGGACCCGTATTTTAGGATGACCAGGGATGTTGCTCCAAGGATCGGCTATCCAAAACCAGCATTGTTGCATTCAGTCTTCTTCCCAGCTTTGCAAGGAGCACAGACAAAGATGAGTGCCAGCGACCCCAACTCTTCCATCTTCCTCACAGATACCTCGAAGCAGATCAAAACAAAGGTAATGTTCACTATATGTATGTGTGTAAGATGGAAATTTATTCCCTTATTTCGTGGTCAAAACATCTTACATGTAAGTAAGGTTTAGTCCAAGTTTATTTTATAGTACTATTCTTTGAAGATATGTATCAACAATAGCAGCTTTGTTGCATGTGAACTATTACCAGTGAAAGAACAAAGCAAAATATACTAAAATGCAACAATATTAATGTAGTCAATTTAACTGTGATTTTTCCTCAGATCAATAAGCATGCTTTTTCAGGGGGTAAGGATACTATTGAAGAACACCAACAATTTGGTGGGAATTGTGAAGTGGACGTATCTTACATGTACTTGACCTTTTTTCTGGAAGATGATGAGAAACTGGACAAAATAAGACAGGTCAGTGCAGTTTTTTTCATTTTAAAACTATTTTTAACATTTATTAATTTACATCCCCTAAAATGGTATCTCTGCACAATAACTTACTCTGACCTAAGCACAGCATTAAGCATCAGCGCTCAACATGTCCAACAAATACAGTGCAGCAATCAACAAGGCCAATAGAATGTTGAACTATATTACTAACGCAGTAGAATAAAAGTCAGAGGAGGTCATGATCAAATTGTACCATGCTATGTTCAGACCACACCTTGAATACTGCTTTCATTTCTAGTCACCTAAACATCAGGGAGACATTCAAGCGTTGGAGGTAATGCAGAAAAAAGCCATGTGGCTGATCCCTAGCATCAACCATCTGAGTTATGATGAAAAACTGGAGAAATTTGTGCTTTTCATTTTGGGAAGGAGGTATTGGAGAAGTGATTTTATTGTAGGAGGTGAAAATCCTAGATTCATTAGAGAAACAATTGGATGCTGCAATGGAAGGACTATAGGATCTTTCTGGATGGATATAAGATGGGCTGAATGGCCTTCCTCATCCATAATTATCTTAGTGATTTTAGTACATATTAGTTACTTCTAAGAATTCTTTTCTTCAGGATTATTCAAGTGGAAAGCTTCTTACAGGAGAGCTTAAGAAGATTCTTGTTGAAACACTGCAGCCTATCATAGCAGCACACCAAGTACGACGCAAACAGGTGACCGATGAAATGGTGAAACGGTTCATGACTCCTCGGAAACTGGCATATGACTTTTAATGACGTTTCAGAATTCATAATGCTCTATATAGAGAATCAAGCCAATTTTCATTCATCAGAATCTTAACATTATGCTGAAGTTATGTATAACATTATTATGGACAAATGATTTAGAATATATTAATAAATGTCACTAAATTATAACCAATTATTTCCAGAGCAGTAATGATGTGTGTTTTAATTGCTTCTGTTGAAGATGAAAGATTCTGATTTGCCCTACTGCAATTTCATACACGCTCATTTAATAGTTTTCATTGAGTATTTCTGGTTCAAAAGATTACAGTTTGGCACCCTAGTTATGGTTTCACAAATTATGCCTAAAATATTTTGTATTCAAAAAATTGTTAATATTGATCCCATTAGAAAAGTTTGTTCCATTTGTATGACAAATATGCACAACCTCAGTCTGTGGGATCTAATTTATAATAAGGCACCACTGCTTTTCTTCTATCCCATTTAACAAAAATGCTATCAATGTAGATAATTACAATTCCATCCCTCATTAGGCCTCAAATCCACACTGTCTGCATGTATTATCTGCACTGAACTACACATCTTCCTTCTCAAGGGTGGACAGAGAAGTTCAAAGTTGTATAAGGAAAGCAAATTTACAATCCCAGTAACCTGTATTGGTTAAAGGATATTGGATCAATCTTTCTCTTTTAAACAGTTTACGTATACAGGAGAAATAGATCAGAATTTGTTGTATACATAGAATTACATAGAATGCACAGCACAGAAACAGGCCATTTGGCCCAACAGGTCCATGACGATGTTTATGCTCTGCACGAGCCTCCACCCTCCATACTTCATCTAACCCTATCAACATATCCTTCTATTCCTTTCTCCCTCATGTGTTTATCTAGCTTCCCCTTAAATGCATCTATGTTAGTCGCCTCAACTACTCCTTGTGGTAGCGAGTTCCACATTCTAACCACTCTCTGGGTAAAGAAGTTCCTCCTAAATTCCCTATTCGATTTATTAGTGACCATCTTATACTTACGGCCCCTAGTTCTGGTCTCCTCCATAAGTGGAAACATCTTCTCTATGTCTACTCTATCAAACCCTTTCATAATCTTAAAGACCTCTATCATGTCTAGAGAAAAGAGCCCCAGCCCGTTCAATCTTTCCTGATAGGTATAATCTCTCAGTTGTGGTATCATCCTAGTAAATCATTTTTGCACCTTCTCCAGTGCCTCTATATCCTTTTAATAATATGGACACCAGAACTGTTCACAGAGCTCCAAGTGTGGTCTAACCAAGGTTTTATTCAAATTTAACATAACTTCTCTGCTTTTCAATTCTATCCCTCTAGAAATTAACCCCAGTGCTTGGTTTGCTTTTTTTATGGCCTTATTAACCTGCGTTGTTACTTTTAGTGATTTGTGTATCTGTACCCTGAGATCCCTGTGCTCCTCTACCCCATTTAGACTTTCATTTTCCAAGGAGGAGGTGGCCTCCTTATTTTTCCTACCAAAATGTACCACCTCACAATTGTCTATATTGAAATTCATTTGCCAATTACACATCCACTCATTTGCAATTACACTGCAAATTTATTAATGTCTTCCTGTATTTTGTCATAGTCCTCCTCGGTATTAACTACACCCCCAATTTGGCGACGCTGCAAATTTTGGAATTGTACTTCCAATTCCCGAGTCCAAATCGTTTGGGAATAGTGAACAATAGTGGTCCCAGCAACGATCCCTGTGAAACACCACTTCCCATCTTTTGCCAGTCTGAGTAACTACCATTAATGCCTGTTTTCTGTTTTGTAGCCAGCTTGCTAACCCTTCTGCTCCTTGTCTCCTGACTCCACATGGTCTGACCATAGTCATGAGTCTACTATGCAGTACCTTATCGAAGGTCTTTTGAAAATCCAAATATATTGCATCTACTGCATTACCCTCATCTACACTTTCTGTTACTACTTCAAAGAATTCAATACGGTTGGTCAAGCATGACCTTCCTTTTTGAAATCTATGCCTACTATTCGTTATTATATTTTCAGTTTCTAGATGTTTTTCTATTACATCTTTGAGTAAGGGTTCCATTATCTTTCCTATCACCAATGTTAAGCTAATTGGACTATAGTTTCCTCTACTTATTCTGTCTCCCTTTTTAAATCCAGGAATCACATTGGTTTTCCGCCAGTTCACTGGCACTATTCCCTTTTCTAATGATTTTTTATATATATATGCAATAGTGCCTCTGCTATCTCTTCCCTAACTTCTTTTAATATGCGTGGATGTAATCCATCCGGACCAGGGGTTTTATGCTCTCTAAGTTTGATTAGTTTATCAATTATTTCCCTCCTTTCTATCTTAAATGTCTTTATATATTTTTTGATCTCTTCTTCTAATGTCATGCCCACCATGTTAGTCTCCTTGGTAAATACTAAGGCAAAGTAATTATTTAATATTTTTGCCATTTCGCTGTCGTTACCTGTTATTTGGGGGTAGTTAAAATTTCCCTTGATTATTATTCTATGTCCTTTACTCATTTTCACATATTTGTTTACATATTTCTTCCTCCACCTCCTTTCCACTACTAGGTGGTCTGTAGTATACCTTTATTGGCATGATCGATCCCTTTTTATCTTTTATTCCACGGAGTCAGCCGTGGCTCAGTTGGTAGCACTCTTGCCTCTGAGTCAGAAGGTCATCGGTTCAAGTCTCACTCCAGAGTCTTGAGCACATAATCCAAGCTGACACTCCCAGTGCAGCACTGAGGGAGTGCTGCATTGTTAGAGGTGCCATCTTTCAGATGAGACTTTAAACCGAGGCCCCATCTACCCTTTCAGGTGGACGTAAAAGATCCCATGGCACTATTCGAAGAAAAGCAGGGGAGTTCTCCTCGGTGTCCTGGCCAATATTTATCCCTCAATCAACGTCGCTAAAAACAGATTATCTGGCCATTATCACATTGCTGTTTGTAGGACCTTGCTGTGTGCAAACTGGCTGCTGCATTTCCTACATTACAACAGTGACTACATTTCACAAGTACTTAATTGGCTGTAAAGCACTTTGGGATGACCTGTGATTGTGAAAGGTGCTATATAAATTCAAATTCTTTCTTTCAATCCATATAGATTCTGTTTCTATCCTTCTGTTAGTTATGTCTTTTTTTCTATTGCCATTATGTTATCTCTAATTAGTACAGCTACTTCAACTCCCACTTCCTTCCCTATCCTTTCTGATTGTTATAATCTGCAATATTTATTTGCCAGTCCTGTTCTTTATGTAGCCATGTTTGTTATTCCTACTACATCTGGTTATTTCCCTCCTTTCTATCTTAAATGTCTTTATATATTTTTTGATCTCTTCTTCTAATGTCATGCCCACCATGTTAGTCTCCTTGGTAAATACTAAGGCAAAGTAATTATTTAATATTTTTGCCATTTCGCTGTCGTTACCTGTTATTTGGGGGTAGTTAAAATTTCCCTTGATTATTATTCTATGTCCTTTACTCACTGCGGATTATTGCCTGCAGTTCCCCCGTTTTATTTTGGACGCTGTGTTCATTGATGTACAGGCAATTTAATTCATCTTTAATAGTTGTTCCTTTTACTTTATTTTTAACAATCCTTTTATACTTCTGTTTTACAACTGTGTTTGTCCTTGACCATTTAGGTCATCTTTATTCCTTACCTTGGTCTGACCTTTACATTCATCTCCTGTTTCTTTTATCTTTAAGCATTTGTTATTGCTACCAGATCCCTCTGCCCGTCTTGCTAGTTTAAAGCCTTATGCACCGTCCTATTTATCCTTTCCGCTAGGATTCTGGTCCCATTCTGGTTCAGGGTTTTATAGACTAGGCTTGAATTAGCTTACTTTGAACCATTTTTATAACCCAGTCCGAGAGGTATGGATTAAGCCAGTTTTCTATTATCCATTCTTGGCGTATGGATGTCACTAGCAAGGCCAGCCTTTATTGCCTATCTCTAGTTGCCCTTGAGAAGGAAGTGGTGAGCCTTCGCCTTGAACTCCCACAATGCTGTTAGATAGGGAGATCCAAGATTTTGACCCAGCGACAACGAAGGAATGGCGATAGATGTCCAAGTCAGAATGATGTGTGACACCACAGCATTTATGTGATGAGTCCAGTTCAGTTTCTGGTCAATGGTGGCCCTTGGGCTGTTGATGGTTGAGGATTCAGCGATGATAATGCTATTGAATGTCATGGGGAGATGGTTAGACTCTCTCTTGTTGGAGATGGTCATTGCCTGGCTCTTATATGGCGTGAATGTTACTGCCATTTATCAGTACAAGTCTGGATGTTGTCTGACTTGCTGCATGTGGGTATGGACTGCTTCATTATCTGAGGAATTGCGAATGGAGCTGAACACTGCAATCATCTGCAAACAGCCTCATTTCTGACCTTATGATGGAGGGAAGATCATTATTGAAGCAGCTGAAGATAATTGGCCAAAGCTTCGTCAAAGCTAATGACAAATCTCGCTGTCGTCTCACCATTGGAATGCACTGAACGGCATGAAGTTTCTGTATTTGCATGGTAGACACAAACTAAACTCGCCACAGAAAGTTAAGTTATTTCAAGTCTTAAGTATCCTTTTAACTATGTGGTAAGTGTTGATTACTGCTAGCCAACCTCTCTGGCACTGAAAATGAACTAATACAAGTGAGGAGTCTCTTTCTTTCAGGTTGTAATTGTTGGAGATTTTTTTTTAAATTCTTTTGAACTTTTTCTTTCTGTCTCCCTTTTTCCTCTCTCTTAATCCAATCTTTCCTTCCCTCTCTATTTCTCTTTCTGTACTTGATTTGACACTGAATTCACCCACTCTAACTTACACTTCCCTCTCAGTCCTTGTGCTGCTAATTTCACAATCCTTCAGTCCGATTGGTTAAGGAGATAAACAGTTGCTTGCCCTGTTCACTCAGAATCCAGATGCCCTGTAGAGGTGCCACGCCGATTCCACCTCGCACTTCCAACAAATTGCGGCGCAAAATATCATGGAGATTAAACGGACGTCCTTAGTTGACTGGCTACAGCAAATTCTGGGCCAATCTCAAGACCTACACTTTTGCATGGTAAGGATCTGTCTTCAAATAGTAATGCCCAAACTCAAAAAATTTCTCTACCACCCTGGCCCGCATACACACCGAACTCGACATATATAACAACCTGTTCATTTTTATTGTGCTTGCCCTTTCCAAGAGTAAAAAGAAGGTACCCCCCCTCCCCCCTACCTCATCTGTCTGTTTCAGGTTCTATCAATCAAGGTCTCAGTATCGCTATTCAGAAACCTGAACATCCATATCTCTTGGGTTCTGTGGGCAGACAAGAAAACGCAGGTATGTCTCAAACTCCTGCTGCTTTCCAAGCAGATTGGAGGGCCCAGCCTTCCCAATCACAGGCATTAGGCAATTATGGCCTGTCCCCACAACACAAGCCTACCTTTGATAGACTCCAGGAATATGCAAGCAGGGGCCCAGAAACACCCAATATTGTTGACACGGTTTCCCTAGACAGAAGTCTGCAACTCCCTGAAAAAGACTTCTTGGTCCTTTCCTCTGTTAGTGTCAGTGTTCACTTTACGGCGATGCGTTCCCCCACAATGGAGAAAAATTCCAGATTTCCGCTACCCTTTGTATACAAAAGTGCTTCCTGATTTCAATCCTAAATGGCCTAGCTCCTTCTTCTGGATTCCCCAACAGAGAAAATAGTTTCTCTGTATCTACCTATTGAATCCCTTTATTATTTTAAGCATCTCAATTAGATCACCTCTCAACCTTCTAAACTCAAGGGAATACAATCCAAGTATATGAAACCTGTCCTAATAACTTAACCCTTTAAACTCCAAAACAACATAAGAAATAGGAACAGGAGCACGCCATAAGGCCCCTCGAGCCTGCTCCGCCATTCAATAAGATCATAGCTGATCTTCCACCACAACTCCACTTTCACGCTCTATCCCCATATCCCTTAATTCCCTTAGTGTCCAAATAACCATCAATCTCAGTCTTGAATATACTCAACAACTGAGCATCCACAGCCCTCTGGGGTAGAGAATTCCAAAGATTCACAACCCTCTGACTGAAGAAATTTTTTCTCATCTCAGTCCTAAATGGCCGACTCCTTATCCTGAGACTATTACCCCCTAGTTCTAGATTCTCCAGCCAGGGGAAAAGAACCTCTCAACATTTACCCTGTTAAGCCCTCTAAGAATTTTATACGTTTCAATGAGATCACCTCTCATTCTTCTAAACCCCAGAGAATATAGGCCCATTCTACACAATCTCTCCTCCTAGCACAACCCTCTCATCCCAGGAATTAATCTAGTGAACGTTCGTTGCACCTTCACTAAGTCAAGTATATCCTTCCTTAGGTAAGGAGGCCAAAACTATACACAGTACTTCAGGTGTGGTCTCATCAGAGCCCTATATAATTGCAGCAAGACCTCCTTACTCTTGTACTCCAACCCTCTTGTAATAAGGGCTAACATACCATTTGCCTTGCTAATTGCTTAGCATACCTGCATGTTAACTTTGTGATTCTTGTACAAGGACACACAAATCCCTCTGAATACCAATATTTCTTAGTCTCTTACTTTTAAATAATATTCTGTTTTTCTATTCTTCCTACCAAAGTGGATAATTTCACATTTCTCCACATTATATTCCATCTGCCACCATCTTGCCCAATCACTTAACTTGTCTGTATCATTTTGCAACCTCTGTGTCCTCCTCACAGCTTACTTTCCCATCTAGTTTTGTATCATCAGCAAATTTGGATACATCATACTGGGTCTCCTCATCTAAGTCATTGATATATATTGTAAATAGCTGAGGCCCAAGCACTGATCCTTGCGGACCCCACTTGTTACAACCTGTCAAACCGAAAATGACCCGTTTATTCCTATTCTGTTTTCTGTCCATTAACCAATCCTCAATCCATGCTAATATATTATCCCCAATCCCATGAGCTCTAATCTTGTGTAACAACCTCTTGTGTGGCACCTTATCGAATGTGTTTTGAAAATCCAAATTTACTACATCCACTGGTTCCCCCTTATCTGCCCTGCTAGTTACATCCTCAAAAAACTCTAATAGATTTGTCAAACACAATTTCCCTTTCATAAGAGTGTTGACTCTACCTAATTATATTATGATTTCCTAAGTGCCCTGTTACTACGTCCTTAATAATAGATTCTAGCATTTTCCTTACTACTGATGTCAGGCTAACTGGCCTAGAGTTCCCTGTTTTCTCTCTCCCTCCTTTCTTGAATAGCGGGGTTACATTTGCTACCTTCCAGTCCACAGGGACTGTTCTAGAATCTAGGGAATTCTGGAAGATCAAAACCAATGTATCCACCTCTTTTAAAACCCTACAATGCAGGCCATCAGGTCTAGGGGATTTGTTGGCTTTTGGTCCCATTAATTTCTCCAGTACTTTTTCTATACTAATCTTAATTGCTTTAAGTTCCTCACTCTCATTAGACCCTTGATTCCCCACTATTTAGAATCATAGAAAGTTACGGCTCGGGTATGTTTTTTTAATATCTTCTACTGTGAAGACAGATACAAAAGATTTGTTTAATTTCCCTGCCATTTCCTTATTCTCCATTATAATTTTTCCTGTCTCTGCCTCTAAGGGACCCATGTTTACTTTCACTAATCTCTTATTTTGTATATACTTGTAGATGCTCTTACAATCTGTTTTTATATTCCTTGATTTTTTTACACTCGTTCAATTTTCTCCCTCTATCAATTTCTTGGTCATCCTTTGCTAATTTCTAAAACCTTCCCAACCCTCATGCTTACTACTCTTTTTGGCAACATTGTAAGCCTCTTCTTTTAACTAATACTATCCTTAACTTTTCTAGTTAGCCACGGTTGGATCTTTTTTCCCATAGAGTCTTTATTCCTCAAGGGAATGTATATTTGTTGAGAATTTAAAATTATTTCTTTAAATGTTCACCATTGCTTATCTACCATCATTTCTTTTAATCTAATTTCCCAATCTATCTTAGCCAACTCGCCTCTCATACCTACGTAATTGGCTTTGTTTAAATTTAAGACCCTAGTTCCAGACTTAACTACATCACTCTCAAACTTAATATGAAATTCTATCATATTATGATCACTCTACCCCAGAGGATCCTTAACTATAAGATTACTAATTAACCCTGTCTCATTACAAAATACTAGATCTAAAATAGTCTGTTCCCTAGTTAGTTCCTCAACATATTGTTCTAGAAAACTGTCTCAAATGCATTCCATGAATACAACCGCCAAACTACTTTTGCCAATTTGGTTTGCCCAGTCTATATGAAGATTAACGTCCCTCACAATTACTGCATTACCCTTGTTACATACTGCTCTAATTCCTGATTTATACTCTATAAATACAGTAAGGGACCTTATAAACTACTCCCACCAGTGTTTTCTGCCCCTTGTTATTTCTTAGCTCCACCCATACTGATTCTACATCCTGATTTTCTGAGCTAAGATCCCTTATCCTCCAGTATCATTCTGGTGAATCTGCATTGTATCACTTCCAAGGTCAATATATCCTTCCTGAGATGTGGTACCCAAAACTGAACACAGTACTCCAGTTGGGGTCTGACCAAGGCTCTGACGCATAACTTTCTCCCCTTTGTATTCCAGTCCTCTTAAGATGAAGGCCAACATTCCATTAGCCTTTTTGAGTACTTTGTATACCAGTGCACTAGCTTTTAATGGTGTGTGTACAAGTACACTCAAATCCCTTTGCTCCTCCACAGCTTCTAGTCTCTCACCAGTTAGAAAATATTCCAATTTGGCTTTCTTGGATCCAAAGTGGATGACCTCACACATTTTCATATTGAACTCTATCTGCCAGTTTTGCCCACTCACTTAATCGGTCTATGTTCCTTTGTAACTTTATGCTCACATCTACGCAACTTACTATGCCTTTTAACTTAGCGTCATCTGCAAAATTGGATATACGACTCTATTCCTTCATCCAAGTCATTGATAGATATGGTGAAAAGCTGATGCCCCTGCACAGATCCCTGGGGAACACCACTTGTCACTTTCCGCCAGTCAGAGTACATTCCCTTTATCTCTACACTGTCTCTTACCTCCCAACCAATTACCAATCCATGTCACAAGATTGCCTACAATTGTGTGTGTTTTTATCTGATAATCTCTTATGTGGATCCTTATTAAATGTCTTCTGGAAGTCTATATAGACAACATCTTGGACACTATCCTTTGGTTCAAGATATCAACTCAGGTGGTTAGCATCAGGCTAACAAATTCCCCAATCACCCCATTTCTTGGGCAGAAGGTACACCTGGGAAAAAGAAGGTATATACGAACAAATGGAAATGATGGACAGGACCCTCTGGTCCATCCAGCCTCTCCTATATAGTTACGATGCCCTAGTACATCACAATACAGCACACCCCACCCACCCGAAGCCACGTAATCTCCTGGGAGAGGTGAAAAAAGATAAAAACCCAGGCCAATGAGGGACCAAAAATCTGGACAATTCCTCTCTGACCCATTTAAGCAATCAAAACTAGTCCAGGAGATCACATTGACCCCGATTTAGATTACAGGTTACTTACTTCTCGTACAAGAAACAGATCCAGCTCACGCTTGAAGGAATTCAGCAAATGAGCGTTCACCACTCGAGTGTTCCACGGGACTACTGTTCTCTGGGAAAAGAAGAACCACCTAACATCTAACCTAGTTCTGCCTTCACATAGCTTGTAAGAGTGACCCCCTGGTCCTCCCTAATCTATTCAGTTAGAACAATTGATTTGCACAAACTAGTCCTTCATCGTCTTATAAACCTCTAGCAAATGACCCCTAAATCTACACTTCTCTAAAGAGGTCCAGCTCTTTGAGCCTATCTGGGTAAATGAGTTGCTCTAAACTGGGAATTAATCTTGTGACCCCCCCCCCCCCTGCATCCTTTCCAAAGCCTCAATAACATTCACTATGAAAGGAGACCAAAACTGAACACTGTATTCCAACTGAGGCTTAACCAAGGTCTTGTTCAAGGACAAAATGGTGTGCTTTGTTTTATAGTGAATTGTCCATTAAATAAACCCTAGCTTACCATACACTTTAGCTATTGCTTCACTGTATTGGTCATAAATCTTGAGATTGATGCACTAAAACGCCCAGATCTCTTTTATTCACCATTGCTTTAATTCTGTTCCCTGTAGAATGCAAGTATATTCAGCATTTGATGCATAACACTACACTTTTCCAAGTTAAACTTCATTTGCCAAACACGGGCCCATTCTTCCAACACTTGCAGTAGTCGAGCATCCTCTATAGTCCTAACACTTGCACATATCTTGGTATTGTCCACAAACTAGCAGATCATTCCAACTACTACATCTAAATCACTGATGAAAATAGTAAATAGCAAAGGTCCTTTCTGCTAACAGGCGTTCAGACAGTTCTCAATCCACCGTAGCAGATTACCACTAATTCCATAAGATCTCAAGATTCATGACTAATACTGTGAAACTATAGCTAAAACAAATAGGGAGCTAGTGTTTATTTTAGAGAAGCCTCTTATCAAAAGCTTTCTGAAAGTCCAGGTAGACAATGTCAACTGGGTTACCCTCATCCACTAATCTAATTACATCTTCAAAAAAATTCAATCAAATTCATCTGTCTGCCGGAAGGTGTAGTCAAAATACCAAAGTTAGTGTAGCACAATTAGAAATACTTTAACTTTCACCTCCTGACATTTGCTACAATCCTGTCAACTTGCTTCCCAAGCAAGGAAAAGACTGCATAGAATTAACAGTACAGAAACAGGCCATTCGGCCCATCTGGTCAATGCCGACATTTATGCTCCACATGAGCCTCCTCCCACCCTATTTCATCTAACCCTATCAGCATAACCTTCTATTTCTATCTTCCTCATGTACTTATCCCTTAAATGCATCTATTCTATTTGCCTCAACAACTCCATGTGGTGACAAGTTCCACATTCTAAGTGCTATTTGGGTAAAGTAGTTTCTCCTAAATTCCTTATTGAATTTATTAGTGACTGTTTTACATTTATAACCCCTAGTTTTGGATTCCCTCACAAGCAGAAACATTTTCTCTACGTTTACCCTATCAAACCCCTTCATAATTTTAAGGACACTTTATGTCACTCCTCAGCCTTCTATTTTCAAAAGAAAAGAACCCCAACCTGTTCAATCTTTCCTGATAGGTATAACCTCTCAGTTCTGGTGTCAATCCTTGTAAATCATTTTTGCCTTTATATCCTTTTTATAATATGGAGACCAGAGCTGTGCACAGTAGTTGAAGTATGGTCTAACCAAGCTAGTCAGTGCTAATGCATTAGTTTCCTGTCTAAAAGCAACATAATAGAAGCTATGCTTTCTCACTCAAGGGAAACAAATCCATCTATGGATGGTCCTATCCATAAAGTGCATTTATGAATCAAGTCATACCCCTGCTGAAAATGCCAGTTATTTTATACCAGTTTGTTCCTGGGAACTCAAAAACTCTGTGCCTTCTCTATATGCAATATCTCAAGAAAGATTCTAGAACTTTTATTTCTCTACCTTTGTTTGATATCTGTGGTGTTCTCTGTCCAAAGGTCAGCCTTCTCCAGAAGTATGAAGTTACATGGCTTAGTTCCTATCTAATCCATGAGGTTTTATACATTGGCCATTCGTGATTAAGATCAGACAAAGGGTGAAAAACACACACTAATATGCTGTCTGCTGCTCCACAAATAAGACTTAAATTGAATCTAATTTATATACCAGGTACAAAGGGAATGTTTCAGGACCATGGTGCCAGCAAGTTTATCTCAAGAAGTCACATGAAAAATTTATTCGACTCTGTTGTTCAGTCCAAACATCACAAAAAAATTTTATTCGACTCTGTTGTCCAGTCCAAACAACACAAAGGAACTCCAAATCCCTGCAGCATCAACTCCAAAGGAAAGCTTTCTATTTCAACAACAACTTGCATTTATATAGCACCTTTAACATAGAAAAATGTCCAAAGATGCTTTACAAGAGCAATTTTCAAACAAAATTTGACACCAAGCCACATAAGGCAATATTAGGACAGGTAGGTTTCAAGGAGCTTCTTAAAAGGAGAAGAGAGAGTTAGAGAGGCAGAGGTTTAGGGAGGGAATTCCAGAGTACAGGGCAAAGCTGAGGTACAACATCCTGTACTAAACACACACTTAACCACCACTCCAAAGTGCTCCATGATGGCTGGTAGTCCAACAAGCCAGGGGATCAACCCTGGTTCAATAAGGAGTGTAGAAGAGCATGCCAGGAGCAGCACCAGGCGTACCGAAAAATGAGGTGCCAACCTGGTGAAGCTACAACTCAGGACTACATGCATGCTAAACAGCGGAAGCAACATGCTATTGACAGAGCTAAGCGATTCCACAAACAACAGATCAGATCAAAGCTCTGCAGTCCTGCCACATCCAGTCGTGAATGGTGGTGGACAATTAAACAACTAACAGGAGGAGGAGGCTCTGTAAACATCCCCATCCTCAATGATGGCGGAGTCCAGCACGTGAGTGCAAAAGACAAGGCTGAAGCGTTTGCAACCATCTTCAGCCAGAAGTGCCGAGTGGATGATCCATCTCGGCCTACTCCAGATATCCCCACCATCACAGAAGCCAGTCTTCAGCCAATTCGATTCACTCCACGTGATATCAATAAACGGCTGAGTGCACTGGATACAGCAAAGGCTATGGGCCCCGACAACATCCCGGCTGTAGTGCTGAAGACTTGTGCTCCAGAACTAGCTGCGCCTCTAGCCAAGCTGTTCCAGTACAGCTACAATATTGGCATCTACCAGACAATGTGGAAAATTGCCCAGGTATATCCTGTCCACAAAAAGCAGGACAAATCCAATCCGGCCAATTACCACCCCATCAGTCTACTCTCAATCATCAGCAAAGTGATGGAAGGTGTCGTCGACAGTGCTATCAAGCGGCACTTACTCACCAATAACCTGCTCACTGATGCTCAGTTTGGGTTCCGCCAGGACCACTCGGCTCCAGACCTCATTACAGCCTTGGTCCAAACATGGACAAAAGAGCTGAATTCCAGAGGTGAAGTGAGAGTGACTGCCCCGGACATCAAGGCAGTATTTGACTGAGTGTGGCACCAAGGAGCCCTAGTAAAATTGAAGTCAATGGGAATCAGGGGGAAAACTCTCCAGTGGCTGGAGTCATACCTAGCACAAAGGAAGATGGTAGTGGTTGTTGGAGGCCAATCATCTCAGCCCCAGGGAATTGCTGCAGGAGTTCCTCAGGGCAGTGTCCTGGGCCCAACCATCTTCAGCTGCTTCATCAATGACCTTCCCTCCTTCATAAGGTCAGAAATGGGGATGTTCGCTGATGATTGCACAGCGTTCAGTTCCATTCGCAACCCCTCAAATAATGAAGCAGTCCGAGCCCGCTTGCAGCAAGACCAATCTAGGCTTGGGCTCATAAGTGGCAAGTAACGTTCGCACCAGATAAGTGCCAGGTAATGACCATCTCCAACAAGAGAGAGAGTCTAACCACCTGCCCTTGACATTCAATGGCATTACCATTGCCGAATCCCCCACCATCAACATCCTGGGGGTCACCACTGACCAGAAACTTAACTGGACCAGCCATATAAATACTGTGGCTACGAGAGCAGGTCAGAGGCTGGGTATTCTGCTGTGAGTGACTCACCTCCTGACTCCCCAAAGCCTTTCCACCATCTACAAGGCACAAGTCAGGAGTGTGATGGAATACTCTCCACTTGCTTGGATGAGTGCTGCTCCAACAACATTCAAGAAGCTCGACACCATCCAAGATAAAGCAGCCCGCTTGATTGGTACCCCATTCACCACCCTAAACATTCACTCCCTTCACCACCGGCGCATAGTGGCTGCAGTGTGTACCATCCACAGGATGCACTGCAGCAACTCGCCAAGGCTTCTTCGACAGCACCTCCCAAACCCGCGACCTCTACCACCTAGAAGGACAAGAGCAGCAGGCACATGGTAACACCACCACCTGCACGTTCACCTCCAAATCACACACCATCCCGACTTGGAAATATATCGCCGTTCCTTCATCGTCGCTGGGTCAAAATCCTGGCACTCCCTTCCTAACAGCAGTGTGGGAGAACCGTCACCACACGGACTGCAGCGGTTCTAGAAGGCGGCTCACCACCACCTTCTCAAGGGCAATTAGGGATGGGCAATAAATGCTGGCCTTGCCAGCGACACCCACATCCCATGAACGAATTTTTTAAAAAGTAAGCCAGTCCCTCGAGCACATGGTCATCATAAATGTGTGAAGAGTTATTATTTTGACTTTACGCTCTTTTGGAACTTATTCACTTTTGAGGTTGAAGATGGATTTTGCAGCCCACTGCACCAGTAGTGTGAGCTTTCTAATCTCTGTAGTATATTGGTACCCTATCAACACAATTTATAGCAAGATAGTATCACCTCTCAGAAAATGAAAGTATAATTCTTGGATACATCATTTATGACTCAAGCACAAGTGGTGAGACTTTCCCATTGGGAGGGGACCAGGATGAGTACACATTATACTGGAGACATGGTCACCAATGCGAATCCTGATATCACTATTGAAGTGGAAGCTGCAGTCAGTGGCTGAGGCTACAGGACTACTGGCTGCTTAATATGTATTAAGAAGGACTAAAGCTTTGACACCCATAATGATGGCCCAGGGATAATGGGGCAATTTAGTAGTCACACCAAGATTGGCCTAAATGAGTGATTTTATCTTTAAACTTCATGATGCAGTGAGTAGCTAAGCCATACAGATCAGATCAGAAATGTCCCAGTTTTGATCCCCAGTCTGTATTAACTTAGCTGTGGCAACAGGTGCACTGCAATTGTCCTCAGTGCCCCTGGATTGGGGGCAAGAAAAAGAGCAGCAAAGGTTCTTGCTCTCGATAACTATCCAGGAACTGCTGCTGGAAGTGTGCATGTCGACTGTGATGTGTCCCATGATATAAATCGCCTGCCGACATAGTCAAGGATCACACACGAACACCACTTGAGAAGTATCGGAAAGCAACCAGAACCTGTGGAACCGTACCTCAGCAAGGAGTTAATGCCCTCACGAAGGCTGAAAATTGTAAGAGAGGGAGAAAAAAAGAGCACTGGTGACAACTGCAGATAAAGGAAAATAGGTACAACTAATCTGTAACTCCCTACTTTAACTTCACAAAAACATGGTAGTTGCAGGCTTCCATGGGAGGATTCAACTGTAAACTTGGCCTCTGCAGTGAATTCTGGCAGCATAAAACTAAATAATGAATGAGAAAGTCTATTATACATCATCTCTCCATATTTCACAACAAAAATTCAGAACTGACGTATCAAATTTTAAAATTTCCTTGCTTTTAAATAAAAAGACAAACATATGTATTGTTTGAAATCTTTACTCTTCTAAATCGTTTTGCAGGAAATGTACTTAAAAATTACACCCTGAATATAAATTTCAACAAATCTCAGATTTAAGATATTTAGGACTATGATTTCTTCCATTCGCTAATTTGTGAAAATGTAGACGTGAATAAGTGGGGAAGACCACTTTATATGCATGTCAATTTTTCACTAAAATTAGTGGAGGAAAATATATCCCCTTAGAGGTAAGATTCTCCCCAAGTACAGACTCCTATCAAAACAATTAATGCTATGTTATTTGCTTTGAAAAAAAATTGCAGGTTATATGAATTAAGATATTCAAATACTGTTCCCTGTATCGCTGGGACCAAGGATGTGTGAGCAATTGAATGCAGTTGGTTAAGGTTATAAAGTTAGATCAATGTTCCAGGATTCATTAGGTTCTCTCGGCAAGTCGGAGAGATTTCTTCTTGAAGGTTGGTAGACTACACTATAAGGCACAAAATGTGGAAGGTACAGTCTACAATTCCTATAGTAAAGTGAAGCCTTTAAGAGAATGGTTTAATTTCAGTTCATTTGTTCCATTTACACAATAACTTTCTAAATAACATGAAGCACATTTTTTTGTCTTAATTTATATGCAAACACTTATTGCACTGCCCGTATGATGCTTGATAACATTTTCTTTAAGGATATTAAAATTGCATTTTTGTGGACCATTGTACATATGATATGAAAGTACAGAATAAAAGCACAATGGAGAAAATACTGTACATGATCAGGATATTTTTTGTTCATGTTTAGAAACTCAATCTGATGCCAAACAATGCTTTAAATCAACACAAAAATGTTACAATTAAATAAGTACAATGCAAAAATATTAGCCCATTTTCACAACTTTAATTTCAAGTTATGAAACCACTAATAAAGTCAGTGAAAAACATAATTATCAATTTACAATGTAGAAAACTGGAACAGAAAAAACACCAAATTACAATTTTTCTCTTTAGTTTAGCTTCTGTAGACATATCCTTGATTTTACAAGTCAGTAACAAACATTTATATAGTGCTTTTTACATCCTCGGGACATCCCAAAGCACTTCACCGGCAATTAATTATTTTTGAAGTGTAGTCACTGTTGTTTTACAGGCAAATATAGCAGCCAATTTGTACACACTAGGATGCTACCGGGACTTGATGGTTTGACTTATAGGGAAAGGTTGGATAGGCTGAGACTTTTTTCCCTGGAGAGTAGGAGGTTTCGGGGTGATCTTATAGAAGTCTATAAAATAATGAGGGGCATAGATAAGGTCGATAGTCAAAATCTTTTCCCAAAGGTAGGCGAGTCTATAACGAGGGGGCATAGATTTAAGGTGAGAGGGGAGAGATACAAAAGGGTCCAGAGGGGCAATTTTTTCACTCAAAGGGTGGTGAGTGCCTGGAACGAGCTGCCAGAGGCAGTAGTAGAGGCGGGTACAATTTTGTCTTTTAAAAAGCATTTGGACAGTTACATGGGTAAGATGGGTATAGAGGGATATGGGCCAAGTGCAGGCAATTGGGACTAGCTTAGTGGTACAAACTGGGCGACATGGACATGTTGGGCCGAAGGGCCTGTTTCCATGTTGTAAACTTCTATGATTCTATGATTCAACAAACAGCAATTGAGATAAATGACCAGTTAATTTGTTTTGTTGATGTTGGTTAAGGGATGAATATTGGAGGATACTAGGAGAACTCCCTGCTCTTCTTCAAATGGTGCTATAGGAACTTTTGCATCGATGTTATCAGGCAGTTGGGGCATGTTTAACTTCCCAAACAAAAGGCAGCACCTTTGAAATGCAGCACCACCTCACTGCAGTACTGAAATGTCAGCCTAGATTATGTACTCAATTCCTGGAGTAAGGCTTGAACCTGCAACCTTCTGATTCAAAGGCAAGAATGCTACCACTAAGTAAAGCTAATATTTAAATATTTAGAAAATAAGTCATAAAAATATATAAGTTTCAAATAGTAATCAACAGTAGATTAAAACTTACTAATCCGTTTTCCTTATTAAACATTAAAACATTTTTGTGAATATTCACACATCAAGGAAAGAATGCGCATCAGCAGCAAGAGTTCACAAATGAAACCAAAAATAAAGAAAACAGATAACAAGAAGGGGTTCTGTCACGCCTTTTGTAGTTTCAGGTTCTATCTAAACCACTCCATTAGAAATAGCCATATAACGAGGTATCCATTATTCTGTATATAGAATGAAAGTTTATATGGATTCACTGCCCTTAAAGGCTTTGGCAATGTCAGTACCTTTTATATAAATGAAAATTATGTAGAAAAACAAAAAAAAAATCTGAAGGCCCCAAAATTCATTAACCGGCTTCAGAAAACAAAATTCCCAAAGTTGTGATAAGAGTATTAACTACTAGATATTCCACATTCAGCCACCTACATTTCAAATTTTTCATTCAAGTCCAGTTTTAACTATACAATATACACACATACACACACACACACATTATATATATATATATAAATGAGAGATACATATAATGCCTTCAGAGTTCAATGTGAAACATATTAGTAAACAGTACCATGATTGAGAATGATATTTCCCTCTATTGGTTGACCTCTTTTACCCTCCCCTCTTTTAAAACAAAAACAAGACTTCTAGAGCATTCTTCCCAGATGCAATAATAGAACTTAATGGGACACAGGTGCCAGGCATGTTTGGCTGGAAGTCAAAACAAAGAAAGAATTTGTCCTTGGGGTACCCCAAAGAGCTTAACCACCAATGAATTACTTTTTTTAAAAGTGTAATTAGTGTTATTATGTAGACAAACGCAGCAGCCAATTTTTGCAATGCAAGGCTCCACTGAGATAGATGACCAGTTAACCTGTTTTGGTGATTATGGTTGAGGGACAAATGTTGGTCAAGGCACCGGGAGAACTTCTCTTTTCTATTTCAAGTAGTGCCATGGGATGTTTTATGTCTCATCTGAAAGATAGAACCTCTGATGGTGCAGTACTGAGGGAGTGCTGCACTAAAAGTCAATCTAGATTATGTGCTCAGGTTCTGCAATGGGCCTTAAACACACCACCTTCTGCATTGTACTAATCTTTTAAGGTGATTTTTTTGAGGAATGCCAGCACAGTTTCATAAATTGCAAATGTCAGTCCATTAACAGGAAATGCACGGACACAGTTCAAGCTCAAGCCCTTGAAGAAAACTCTCATCCCCTCGTGTTTGAAACTTTCAGTAATACAATTCAGTACACCACTGTATCTCTGCTGCCCCATGCCATCCATCTGCATTCGGGATTTCATGACATCCATTGGAGTTGCCAATGCCCAGTAAGTCATGCCAGCACATCCACCAGCCAACAACAAGGCTGACCAATCTGAGGAGGAAAAAAAAGCTTTTATTAATTCAAAAAGGTGTTCAACATGTAAAACTATTTCTCCATATTTTTAGTACCCCACTTAATGCAAGCCTGATTAGTTTAGAATGTTTACAAAGTGCTGGTATATTTTGATAAATTTTTAACAAGTTCCCCTATAAGTAAATTAATTGATTATCTTTTAGACAAAATAGGTGTAGATCTCATTTCATAAGTTAACACAAGAGATTACATTGTTACAGATTTATTTCAACCCAAGGATTAACCAACCATTCAGAGTGAAATACAACGAGTGCATCGACTACAAATCTCATGCAATTACAGGACTGTACATCCTGCCAGATCCTGCAACACAAACAATCACATTTATAAGAATAATGATATCAGAATGTCTGACTATTGACATAGATGAATACTATTCACTCACTAAATGAAGGAATCTGATCTTAATTTGGAAAAACTGTACCCCTGTAGAGGTCAGAACGTTAGCAGATAATAAATTCAAATCAGTAGAATATATTTCTCTAAAAGACCACAACAACTTACAGTTGTACAGTGCCTTTAACATAGAAGAACATCCCAAGGAAGTGCACAGAAGTGTGACCAGACAAATATAAATGTGGAGCTAAAGAAGGAGAAATTAGGAGGGATGGTCAAAGAGGTGGGTTTTAAGGAGATTCTTAATGGAAGATAGCAAAGTGGAGACACAGAGGGATTTAGGGAGAGAATTCCAGAGCATAGGGCCTAAAAGGCTGAAGGCACGGCCGTCAATGGTATGGCGAAGGGAAGGGGGATAGATAAAAGGCCAGAGTTGGATGAAAGGAGAGTTTTGGAGCAGGGGGTGGGAATGATAGGGCTTGTAATGGTTACAGAGATAAAGGAGGGAAAGGCCATGAAGGGATTTAAACACAAGGATGAGGATTTTAAATTGGAGGCCACGAGAGATGGCAAGATCGAGGGGTTGGACGTGACCTCTGCGTATTGTTTTGATTTTATCAGTTGATTAATATATTGTAAGTTTATGGTAAATACTGGCCACTAAATTTTATGGTCACCACCCTCAAATTATTTCTCAATAAACTTGCAGTAACAGTATCAGGAGCAATAATCCTTCATTTTGAATGTATTCAACAACGTGAAAAGACCAATAGCCAGTTGGTGAGAAACAGGATAACCCAAAAGCTTCACTATGAATGCAATCTTCTGAATTTTTTTTAGCCTAATCTACGTAATATAATGGTCAGATGATCACTATACACCATTTGAGTTTTGCTGTCAGACTTTATGACATCGAATCCCCTTAATTATCAAGATACTGCTATGTAATTGGATCCAGGTATCCTTTCTACAATTACTTACTGTATCCTCACAAACTAAAGGCTTTGATATGACATTTATCAAGGATGGCTACAATTCATGAGTTATGATGTTATAGAAATTTCTCTTACCCATCAGCGAATGGGATTATCCATATATTCAGAAGTTGATATCAATGACATCCCTCATCACTAACACTAACCATTTTTGAAATGGTATCTGATAAAGTAATCTTAGCTTTTATTTAGAAAGATGACCCTCATCTTGACAGGATATATAAAAAAACTGTTACAACACTTTGTTTTACTGTTTTATAGTGAGTTTATGCATGGTGCTGAATCATGTTATGTAAACAAATATCAAGGACATATGGAAGTCTAATTTTTTAAAAATATGTTGTGTCTCACATCTCAAAGCACTTCACAATGAATTAATTTGAAGTGTAGCAACAGCCATTTCATGCACAGCAAGATCCCATTATCAAGATAAATGATCTGTTAGATCTGTTTTGGTGAAGGTTAGTTGAGAGGGGAATGTTGTTGAGCAGTACACAGAGGACTCCCTGTCCTTCGAATGGTGCCATAGGATCTTTAATGTCCCTCTGAACAGCAGACAAGCCTTCACATTAATCTGAAGGACAGCATCTCCAACAACATAGAACTCCTTCATTACTGCACTGGCATGTCAGTCTACCATATACATTCAAGTCCTAGAGTGGGCCTTGAACCCACAACCTTCTGACTCAGAAGCAAAAGTACTACCAACTGAGCCAATGAGCCATAATGACAATGATAAATCCCATTATTGTCACTTTTTAAAATTAGTGTGTATTTTGGGGGACAGTATGGTTAATTCTAACCAATTGTCATCCCACAAGTCACATTCAAAAGATTATTCACTTTAAATTAAAAGTGTAAGAATTGCTGGCATGAGACATTGGCAACAGTACAAAGTAAAAGGGAGAAGGAATGTAAGCTTTTGAAACAAAAAGCCACAAAGTAAACAATTTTACATTTCTTGCTCAACAATTTAAAAATCTATTCTGTCTAAACTGGTCAGGTGTTTGAAACATGACACATAATTTAAATGGGGATTACTTTCAAAATTCGATCTCAACACAGGTGTTTTTCTAACCTTACTGGCAGTGGCATGTCAGTATATTAGTAAAGATAATATGTGTTCCCAGTCATGCAATGGTGATCCTATTGTGTCTGTTCCCATTTACCTGTGAATGGTGTTATACGGGGATGCACAATAAATGCTGGCCTTGTTAGCGATACCCATATCCCAAGAATAAATTTTTTGAAAATATACGGTCAAAGCGCAGGGTGGTTAAAATAATAAAAGGATTCGATTGGGTAGGAACATAGGAACAGGAGTAGGCCATTCAGCCCCTCGTGCCTGCTCCGCCATTTGATAAGGTCATGGCTGATCTGTGATCTAACTCCATATAACTGCCTTAGGCCCATATCCCTTTGGTTGCCAAAAAGCTATCTATCTCAGATTTAAATTTAGCAATTGAGCTGGTATCAATTGCCGTTTGCAGAAGAGAGTTCCAAACTTCTACCACCCTTTGTGTGTAGAAATGTTTTCTAATCTTGCTCCTGAACGGTCTGGCTCTAATTTTTAGACTGTGCCCCCTACTCCTAAAATCCCCAACCAGCGGAAATAGTTTCTCTCCATCCACCCTATCTGTTCACCTTAATATCTTATAAACTTCGATCAGATCACCCCTTAACCTTCAAAACTCTCGAGAATACAACCCCAATTTGTGTAATCTCTCCTCGTAACTTAACCCTTGAAGTCCGGGTATCATTCTAGTAAACCTACGCTGCACTCCCTCCAAGGCCAATATGTCCTTCCGAAGGTGCGGTGCCCAGAACTGCTCACAGTACTCCAGGTGCGGTCGAGTAGAGTAGAGAGATAGAGAGATAGATAGATAGATAAACTATTTCAGAACAAGGGGACACAATCCTAATATTAGAGCAAAGCCATTTAATATAAACATGTGTTGAACTGCCCTTTAAATGGTTCCAAAATTGTAAATACCTGGTTTACGTTGTCCTTGTGGAGTTAACCATTCAGTGAAAACAGAGTACATCACAAAATATAATCCAAAACATGGGATATCTCTTAACCACAGTGCAGTAATACCTCGGTACAATCCCAAAATCCCTTCCTCTTTTACTACTGTTATTAGGCAGTGGATTGGGCCTCTGTATCTGGGTTTTGATAACATGTCACGAGATGGAGGACCTTGGTATGACTGATGAGGATGTGTCTGATTCTGCTGCCTTATCTTGATCAGGTCAATAGGAGCAAACACCATAGCCTGAAAAAGAAAGATCTTTTAAATGACAATTATAAAAGACAGATAGTCTGTCAGATTAAAAATTGTTTTTTTAAAAATTGGGGCCCTGTGAGGGAGTTATGGAGCCACTGGAACAAAGCTAGGCTAGGGAGAGTGTTCACATTATTTAAAGAAACAGCATTTATCAAAATAAACTTACACAGATTGATTACCAGGAACCATCTATGACTTTAATGACTTAAGCCCTGGACTTTCTCATGTGCTATGAATTGATCAGTTCTGATTTGTAGTTCTATCACATGTGGCATTGCAATACAGCACTTCATTTGCAGAGAATTCCTTAATCTCTTATAAAACTTTATAATAGTTTTTCTGTAATCTTTCAATGTGAAACATATTAGTAAACAGTACCACGATTGAGAATGATATTTCCCTCTATTGGTCGACCTCTTCTACCCTCCCCTCTTTTAAAAAGAAACAAAACTTCTAGAGCATTCTTCCCACAGATGCAATAATAGAACTTTAATGGGACACAGGTGCCAGGCATGTTTGGCTTGCAAGTCAAAACAAAGAAAGAACTTGTATTTATAGCACATTTCAGGTCCTTGCGGTGTCCCAAAGAGCTTCACCGCCAATGAATTACTTTTTAAAAGTATAATTAGTGTTGTTATGTAGACAAACGCAGCAACCAATTTGTGTACTGCAAGGCTCCACTGAGATAAATGACCAGTTAATCTGTTTTGGTGATTATGGTTGAGGGATAAATGTTGGTCAAGGCACCTGGAGAACTTCTCTTTTCTACTTCAAGTAGTGCCATGGGATGTTTTATGTCCACTTGAACAGGTGCCTCAGTTAAATGTCTCATCTGAAAGATAGAACCTCTAACAATGCAGCACTTCCTCAGTAGTGCACCAAAAGTCAGTCTAGTTGATGTGCTCAGGTTCTGCAATAGGCCTTAAACTCAACACCTTCTGACGCAAAAGTGAGGATATGGCCATTGAGACAAAGATGCTGTACACAGCAATGGTCGGCTTGCAGACATTAGCAAAATTGTGAAGCCCCTCAATGATTTATTAACACTGTTTAAATCAGTGTTCAGAAAATGTTTTACACTGAAATAATATGGAGAATTTCTGGTAATCTGTAGACCTAGTTTAGTAGTTGTCTGTGATCTCACTAGAAAAGAAGTATAAATAGGTGTACTGCAAATAAACCCCGAGTATCAAGTCATCCCAAATTTACCTAGCTAAAATACATCAGATCACCTGATTCCAGACAAGAGTTTAGAAATCATAAGTTTCATTGGTCAGTTGCACATATGTGACATGTTTTTAACTCCCTCAAATTCTTGCATTAGGTACAGAACTAACCAAAACTATCTAATTCATTTAGCCTGAAACATAACCAAAGCAAAAAAAAAGTGATAATATCCTGAATACATATGACAATTATCATAATACAAACAATTTACCTCAGCAGTCCCCGCAGCGCAGCCTGCGACGAAAACATCAAGTCTGGATGGTTTTGCATCGGAGCTACCATGCCGCAACTGGCATAATAAATGGAGACAATTTCTGTATGTGCCAAAACAAACTGAACTGCATACAGACACTGATAGAACAGGCAATGCCATTCCTTTATAAAATCCATACACCTGGATAAAAGACAACAAATATTACTGAAAATGTTCTGCTCATTTCACAACTTTGATATTACAATAGAAGAAATAAATTACAATTTACATGATCTAAAATTTGTCTCATTTCAAGTCCTATCCATAATCAGCTGTATTTTGGTTCAGTTTGTATTTGATTACATTTTCCAGAAAAACATAATCCTGAATCTGATGTTCATGGCCCCCATTCTTCCCCATGCACTAATAATTGCTGTGTATAGCATCTTTGTCTCAATGGCCATAACTTGGGAGTTAGATTTGAATGAACCTCATCCTTGAAATACTGATGCAAAAAAAGATGCTCCTTCCCAATATTTAATTTTAAAAATATCTTTTTGCTAAGTTAAAAATGTATTTAAAACCTTATTGTGCAATACCTGGCCTTCTAGTTGAGCAGACAGCTTTATATTGTTTGAGGCTGCAACATGGTATTTCAGCACCTGGCATTGGAAATGGTTCAATGATGGTTGGCCCAAATTGAAGGCCACGCAGTTTATGATAAATTAATATAAAATAAATGGATAAATGGGTTTTAAAGGGGATGGGTTTGCACTAATGCTTCATAACTAGAAAACTGTAGTGCTTAACTTCTGGTATTTCTTCAAGTTAAGCACAATAACGTCCAAGAACTCTAACTGAGGAATAAAGCCAAAATAATGGTTTCTAAAATAACCTTTCCATGTTTCACAAAGTTGTACATAATCCACAAAAGCTCAGGTTTACCTTTTCTCTCTGATATGTTGATCGAATACAGTGCCAGACACCACTGTATATGCGCTGTGTCTGAATTCTCACCTGGTGAGACAGCAGGTATTAACTACAATATCATGTATGTAAATATGGGCAATTTCTAGCAGCAACACCAATAAATACACTACCTTGATTGTATCCAAAGGATATCCCACAGCAGTAGCAAGTCCACCTGTGGGTGATGTAAATTTTACAGCAGTGGATATAAAACAGAATTTTAATTACAAATGTTACACAATAGAAAATCTGCAACATAATCTTCTTACATAGAATTTCTAAAATATTTATCGTACTGCAATCTGTAAACTAAAAAAAATTAAGTACGTGTTAACGTGTATTTTGCCCTGTATTCTGCTACAATGAAGAAAACTTATATTACTGCAGAATCAGTCACAAGGTAGCTTCAGGCTTGATCTTACATTTTTGGCACTCATTGATGAGCAATGTCACTGCTAGGGAAGTCATGATGTGGAGATGCCGGTGATGGACTGGGGTTGACAATTGTAAACAATTTTACAACACCAAGTTATAGTCCAGCAATTTTATTTTAAATTCACAAGCTTTCGGAGATTTTCTCCTTCCTCAGGCAAATGTTTCCATTTGCCTGAGGAAGGAGAAAATCTCCGAAAGCTTGTGAATTTAAAATAAAATTGCTGGACTATAACTTGGTGTTGTAAAATTGTTTACAACTGCTAGGGAAGGGAATGCTTTCCATCTTTTGCTCCCAGTGCATCATCCACCAAAGGATCAAGTATAGCAAGGACCAGATGCAGAGTAAAGCTTTCTCTATTCAGCTCCAACTAACCCAGTTCACATTCTACTATTTCACCTCTGGGACCAGGTTTTGAATTATGATAAAATTCCTCTCTATGGTGCTGTTGCAAAGGTCTTAAGCAAAGTGAGACTAAGCAGCCTCAACTCATTTCTTAGGAGATGCAAGTAGACATCAGAAAACTGTTCACATCTTCACACTAATTGGTACTAAAATAGCAATCTAGCCCAGAGATGATAAGCATGGTTGGTGTGATATACAAGTTAACATTGGTTAAAGTGCATTGTTGGAGGGGAGAGAAGAAGCAGAAGAGTAGAGGGATAGTTATATAAAAAAATTATAGTAGAAAATGGGCTACCAATTTTACCCATTTAAAAAAAAACACAGCAGTTTTGGACTTAAGGTCTGTGATTTCATGAAAAACCTACCATCACCTTCTGCACTATAAGCAGTGCAACTTAGCTTTCCTGTTTCCTGCCTTTATTTCATATGTCTCATTATACCATCCCATAGCTGCTTGACTGCCTAAAGGTTTTGTGTCTCCCCAGCCATCCATACTGACCCAAGTAGGCTAAACACTCCAGTGGCTGACAGCACAGTACCCACCTGTCAGCCGGAATCAGAACCATTACCATTTTCTAGTTACCAGAATATAACTATACATGGAGCATTACTCTGGCTGTAGCCATACTAAAGCTGAAAAGCTGTACTAGCTGTAAAACATGGAAAAGTGTCCCATTCTCCATTACAATGATATCCCTGACTTTAATGAGCACAAAAATTCACCAAAAATGTTTTAGTTTCTCAAATTAGAAAAGGTTCTAACGAATTTGTTCCAGTTTAAATCAGCTAAAACATTAAAACCCTATGTGTAAGCAATTATTTTAATATAATTATGATATGCTACCTTATAAAATAAAATTTACAATGTCATTGAAATAACTAAAGTCATACAGCAAGTTTCATTGCACTTCAATTTGCATAGTATTTTTCTATTTTAAGCAGTAGATGGAGAGATAGCAGTGCATTTTTAAGAGCTGTTATCTACATTTTAGCAAGATAGAGTTCAACTGTTGTGAGGTCCATAGTCTACTTAGCAACTGAGGGACAGTCACATTAAAATATTGTCTTTTTTATGACAAATAAAATGCATCAATTCCATGTGCAGGAATCTGAGTTACTAGTTCAGAGAAAATGGGGTCAATTTTAACCTAACTAACCTGGCAGGAAACTGAAGGGATCAGGTGCAATGCTGGTTTTACACCCCGACTGATTTTACTCTCCAGTGAAAGCAATGGAGAGTAATATTGGGTGGGTTCCCCCCATCCCATGGATTTTCCGCCTGGCGAGTTAGGTTAAAATTATCCCCAAAGACTCTGAAAATCGTGACCTTTTCAGCAGATTCAGACACTATTGAGCAGACGGGCAAATTTTAGAGTAGACACAGTTTTTCCAAGTCTCTGTCCTGTTTGGCCTACACCAGCACTTCCTCAAGCAGTGGGGAAGGCACTTCTTGCATCTACCTCATTTCCAGGTGATGTTAGGAAGAGACTGGGGAGAATGATTTCACCTACCAGAATTGCCAATAGTCACATCTTAGTTGCCCCCAGTATAATGTATGCAGCCAATCATTTGGTAGCATTTTGGTAGATCAAATCGGGCCAGGACCTACTCCGTTAATGGTAGGGCGTTGGGGAGAGTTATAGAACAAAGATCTAGGAGTACAGGTTCATAGCTCCTTGAAAGTGGAGTCACAGGTGGATAGGGTGGTGAAGAAGGCATTCAGCATGCTTGGTTTCATTGGTCAGAACATTGAATACAGGAGTTGGGATGTCTTGTTGAAGTTGTACAAGACATTAGTTAGGCCACACTTGGAATACTGTGTACAGTTCTGGTCACCCTATTATAGAAAGGATATTATTAAACTAGAAAGAGTGCAGAAAAGATTTACTAGGATGCTACCGGGACTTGATGGTTTGACTTATAGGGAGAGGTTGGATAGGCTGAGACTTTTTTCCCTGGAGAGTAGGAGGTTTCGGGGTGATCTTATAGAAGTCTATAAAATAATGAGGGGCATAGATAAGGTCGATAGTCAAAATCTTTTCCCAAAGGTAGGGGAGTCTATAACGAGGGGGCATAGATTTAAGGTGAGAGAGGAGAGATACAAAAGGGTCCAGAGGGGCAATTTTTTCACTCAAAGGGTGGTGAGTGTCTGGAACGAGCTGCCAGAGGCAGTAGTAGAGGCGGATACAATTTTGTCTTTTAAAAAGCATTTAGACAGTTACATGGGTAAGATGGGTATAGAGGGATATGGGCCAAGTGCAGGAAATTGGGACTAGCTTAGTGGTATAAACTGGGCGACATGGACATGTTGGGCCGAAGGGCCTGTTTCCATGTTGTAAACTTCTATGATTCTATAATCATGAAGTCATCAGCTGTCATAAGATTACTGGCCTTTTTGGAAACAGGCTAGCTTTCTTCGCAGAACAGCATCAATGTCCAGACTGCTGGCATACCAGCAAAGCGGCTGCTCTCTGCTGCGAATTTCCTCCCTTCTACCCGTTTTGCAGGCGGCTGCACTGCTAATATCAGGATCGCCTCCCCACTTCATGTAAATGTCTCAGACTCCAGGATTTCATGTAGGGTATGGGGTACATGGGACCAGAGGAAGAAAGTCCTGTGCCGCCACAGTTGTGATGGGGGATTGGGATACGAGTTTTCATATAACTGATTTTGGTTTCCAAATGTGGCAATTGCAAGAAAAATACAGATATTCCTTGTACCCAGCTCAATTGGCCTGCGCTCTACACCCCCTCCTTACAGCCAAGAAAAGATAAGGAACTCAACACGAGAGACATCAAGCATGCAGACAAACCAGCTAATTTATCAGTACAGTAAATCCACTGAGGTTATTTTAGTATATGTCACAAAGTGCAATTTTCTATATTTGTGCAGGTGAAACACCAGGGCATTACCCTATCTGTACACCATTGAACATATAGCTCAATTACAGAATTGGAACGTTACAAGGTGATTTAAATACAACAAGCAGGATACACGGATCCTAAGTAGGAACAGAACAAGGCAACACCAGACCAACAATTTTCAATACATGGGAGCCTAGTACAAAAGCAGTCTTTGTGGATTTATGAAACACACAAGTCTCAACAGGGGCAAATATTGTGTTTCTTTAATATTAGCAAGTTGTAATGATTTTATTGTTTCTGAAGCTTTTATTAAAAATTCAACAAGGCACACGATAAAATACAATCAAAAGAATACAGAAAATTATATCTACAACATCTTGTGTCCTTTATTGTGAAATGATCTATAAACGTTTGTAAAAGCCACCGTGGAAAGATTATGCACTGAAGTTACAAACTGTTACTTAGCAATAGCCACAGCATTAATTTATTTATTTTTACACATCTGGCTGTTCCAGGAATTGAGCGTATTTACAAAACAATATAGACCCCTTAAACAAAAATATGATCTGAACAATAAATAGATAGAAAACAATACAAATATTGGTAATGAAACCAAAATGAAAAGATAGGCTAGAGAATGAAACAATGAAAAAAGAAAAAAATAACTTATTAGTCTTTAGCATGCCAATTAAGGATTTCTACTTTGTATTGAAATGATTTTTCTGCAAGGTAAGGATCAATATAAAACAGAAAAACAATATTACTGTTTATATAATGAGATAATTTCCATAAAATATCAATTTAGTGGTCAATTAAAATGATTTTTATTCATTGTTACTTACCCAACATGCAACGTGAATAGAATACACAGAGGAGTTGTGGGATGCAAACAATGTTCTTGTGACTGCCATGAGTTATCAGCAACCCACTTGTGGTATACAAATCACAATTTCAAATTGGAGTCCACCAGGTTACCAGGTTTTTGGATTTGTCTGTATTTGTTGACTTACTAGCACATTATTTTTGTTGCTGTATATTAATTATAAGCAATGCTTTCCTTTGGGTAGCTAACACCATTTTTCAGAAGTTGACAGTGAGTCCCCAGGAGTGTGTCCACATTGGTAGCGAGTCCCCAGGAGTGTGTCCATGCCAATGGGAATGGGGGGAGGGGGGGTCACAAACAATTAAAGCCAAGGAAGGCTATCTTAGTTGATCCACCCAGAAATAATCCTAAAGTCTTCCTGTTGCACAACTAATTGTTTCTTTAACGATTCCATGGTTTTCACCTCCATTACTCTGTCCAGGATCCATTCCATCACTCTGTGTAAAGAATAACTTCCTGACATCAGTCCTAAATTTCACTTTTACTAGTTTGAACCTGCGTCCCTTATCCTACTCTCTCAATTTAAAGTAATTGTCTAGATTTACCTTTTCTGTATAATGCATCATCTTATATACCTATATAAGATCACTTCTCAAGACCCATCCTTTCATGACTTAAAAGCTCCATTCTTTACACATACCTCACACCTCACACATCAGGGATCAAGCACTAAAGTACAAGGCTGAATGTCTCTTATGTCTCGGTGACCAGAACTGGGCACAGTACTCAAGGTGTGGTAAGACCAAAGCACCAAACAGTTTGAGCATGACTTCCTCAGAGTCGGACACTCGGAGCGAAGCTACAGGTGGGAGTGGACCTGGGAGCGAGCACGGGACTCGAAGCATTACTAAAAGCCCAGGCTCGAAGGCCTACCTACACTCGGAGCGGAGCTACAGGCGGGAGCAGACCTGGGAGAGAGCGCAGGACTCGGAACACTACTAAAGGCCCAGGCTCGAAGGCCTACCCACACTCGGAGCGGAGCTACAGGTGGGAGCGGACCTGAGGGAGAGCGCAGGACTCGGAACACTACTAAAGGCCCAGGCTCGAAGGCCTACCCACACTCGGAGCGGCAGAGAGGCAATCGGTGAAAAAACAAGGAGTGACGTCACAGGACAGCAGGTAGGTGATTGTAATACTCACCAGCCAGTTTTTTTTTTCTGTGTTAGGGAATTGGAATTAGACAAAATTGAATTAAAAGCTAGAAGCGTAAAACTACTGGTAGCTCATTAAAATTAAAAACATAAACTACTTAACTAGAGTAACAAAACTAAAAATAAACGTATTTAAGGCTTAATTTGTTTGTGCTTCGTTTAAGTTAATCTAATACATTAAGGCATGGCTGGGCAGCTCAGACCTGTGGAATGCACGACCTCTGCCACGTGGGAACTCCAGGACACTTCCCATGTCCTGAACAACCACACGTGCAGGAAGTGTCGTCAGCTGGTGGAGCTTAAGCTCCGGGTTTCGGACCTACAGCAGCAGTTGGCATCACTGCAGTGCATCCGCGAGGCAGAGAGTTTCGTGGATAGCACATTTCAGGAGGTGGTCACCCCGTAGATTAAAAGAGTGCAGGCAGAGAGGGACTGGGTGACTGCCAGACAGACAAGGAGGACCTGGCAGGTAGTGCAGGACTCCCCTGAGGGCATCTCACTCTCCAACCAGTATTCAGTTCTGGGGAGTGCTGCCAGAGCACCATGGGTGGCTCAGCTGTACAGGGGGGGAGGAGTAAGGTCGAGAGAGCAATTGTGATAGGGGATCCTTTAGTTAGAGGAGCAGACAGGCGTTTCTGCAGCCGCAAACGTGATTCCAGGATGGTATGTTGCCTCCCTGGTGCCAGGGTCATGGATGTCACTGAGCGGCTGCAGGACATTCTGAAGGGGGAGGGTGAACAGCCAGAGGTCGTGGTACATATCGGTACCAATGACATAGGTAAAAAGAGGGATGAGGTCCTGCAAGCAGAATATAAAGAATTAGGAAATAAGTTAAAAAGCAGGACCTCAAGGGTAGTAATCTCTGGATTACCCCCAGTGCCACGTGCTAGTGAGTATAGGAATAGGAGAATAGACCAGATGAATGCATGGCTGGAGGGTTGGTGTAGGAGGGAGGGATTTAGATTCCTGAGGAATTGGGACCGATTCTCGGGAAGGTGGGAACAGTACAAGCCGGACGGGTTGCATCTCAACAGATCTGGGACTAATATCCTCACAGGGGGGTTTGCTACTGCTGTTGGGGAGGGTTTAAACTAGAGTGGCAGGGGGACGGGAACCTGAGCGGGGAGTCAGAAGAGAGTAAAGTTGAAAGCAGCAAGAGAGGAGAGGACCCAGGGGAAATTTACAATACAAATAGTACAAATAGTTATTCAAGAACAAGTGAAAGGGAAAAGTGTAGAGCAGCAGAAAGAAAGTGTACTTTAGACACTACAGATAAAGTGAAAACTAGAAGGTGTAAGGCGATTAACCCAGCATCAAAGCTGAAGGACAGGCTAGGGTGTGTGGCCCAACTAAGAGTTCTATATACAAACGCACAGAGTATAAGGAATAAAGTAAATGAACTACAGGCACAAATTCAAATTGGAGGGTATGACATGATAGCTATTACTGAGACATGGCTGCAGGATGGTCAGGATTGGGAACTAAATATACCAGGTTATAAGGTCTACAGGAAAGATAGGGAAAATGGAAGAGGGGGAGGAGTAGCCTTAGTGATTAGAGATGAAACCACTTCAATGATAAAGGAGGATATAAGGAGAGGTAAGCAGCCAACAGAGACCTTATGGGTCGGATTGAGAAATAGGAAAGGATCTAAGACTATAGTGGGAGTTGTGTATAGGACCCCTGGCAGCAGCTCTGAAGCGCTAGATTGTATAAATGCAGAGATTAGACAAGCGTGCAACAAAGGCATAGTGGTCTTAATGGGGAACTTCAACCTTCACATAGATTGGGGAAAGCAGACTAGCAACTGTCAGAAAGGTAGTGAATTTCTTGAGTGTGTCCGGGATAGTTTTCTACAGCAGTATGTCCTAGTGGCAACAAGGGGACAAGCCAAACTAGATTTAGTAATGAACCAGGTTTAGTTAACAGCTTAACTGTGCGTGAACATCTATCCAATAGCGATCATAACATGATTGAGTTCAAGGTAGTGTTTGAATGGGGAAAAAAAGTGAATCAGCTGCTAAGATACTAGACTTGGATAAGGCCGACTTCAATGGGATGAGACAGAGACTGTCCACAGTAAACTGGGCAAATCTGTTAATGGGTAAAACAACTGATGATCAGTGGGAAGTGTTTAAAGAAACATTTGACGTGATACAGTACCGGTTTATACCCCTGAACTCTACTTGCCAAAAAAAAAGCCATGGACAATTAAAGAGGTAAGGGACAGTATAAGACATAAGGAAAGGGCATACAAAAAGGCAAAAAATGGCACAGATCCTGGCGAATGGGAAAGATACAAAGATCAACAAAGGGTCACAAAACAGGTAGTAAGAGCTACAAAAAGAGAGTATGAAAAGAAACTTGCAAGGGATATCAAAACCAATACGAAGAATTTTTATAGTTACATTAGGAAAAAGAGGGTGGTCAGGAGCAGTGTTGGCCCCTTAAAAACTGAAAGTGGGGATATTGTCATTGACAATGGGGAAATGGCGGACATGTTGAACAATTATTTTGCATCAGTATTTACAGTAGAAAAAGAGGATAGCATGCCGGAAATCCCAAGAAAACTAACATTGAGTTGGGGACAGGGACTCAATAAAATTAACAAGTAAGACAACAGTAATGAAGAAAATAATAGCACTAAAGAGTGACAAATCCCCAGGACCAGATGGTTTCCATCCCAGGATTTTAAAGGAAGTAGGTGAGCAGATTGCAGATGCCCTAACTATAATCTTTCAAAGTTCTCTAGATTCAGGAACCATCCCTCTTGATTGGAGAATTGCACGTCACTCCGCTTTTTAAGAAGGGAAAGAGAGGGAAACCAGGGAATTATAGACCAGTTAGCCTAACATCTGTGGTGGGGAAAATGCTGGAGTCTATAATTAAGGATAGGGTGACTGAACACCTTGAAAATTTTCAGTTAATCAGAGAGAGCCAGCTTAGATTTGTGAAAGGTAGGTCGTGCCTGACAAACCTGATTGAATTTTTTGAAGAGTGGACAGAGGAATGTCAATTGGTGTTATTTATATGGACTTCCAGAAGGCATTTCATAAAGTCCCACCTAAGAGACTGTTAGTTAAGATAGAAGCCCATGGAATCGAGGGAAAAGTACAGACTTGGTTGGGAAGTTGGCTGAGCAAAAGGCCACAGAGAGTAAGGATAATGGGTAGGTACTCACACTGGCAGGATGTGACTAGTGGAGTCCCGCAGGGGTCTGTCTTGGGGCCTCAATTATTCACAATATTTATTAACGACTTAGATGAAGGCATAGAAAGTCTCATATCTAAGTTTTCCGATGACAAAGATTGGTGGCATTGTAAGCAGTGTAGATGAAAACATAAAATTACAAAGGGATATTGATAGATTAGGTAAATGGGCAAAACTGTGGCAAATGGAATTCATTGTAGGCAAATGTGAGGTCATCCACTTTGGACCAAAAAAGGATAGAACAGGGTACTTTCTAATTGTAAAAAGTTAAAAACAGTGGATGTCCAAAGGGACTTAGGGGTGCAGGTACATAGATCATTGAAGTGTCATGAACAGGTGCAGAAAATAATCAAGAAGGCTAATGGAATGCTGGCCTTTATATTTAGAGGACTGGAGTACAAGGGGGCAGAAGTTTTGCTGCAGCTATACAAAACCCTGGTTAGACCGCACCTGGAGCACTGCGGGCAGTTCTGGGCACCGCATCTTTGGAAGGACATACTGGCCTTGGAGGGAGTGCAGCGTAGGTTTACTAGAATGATACCCGGACTTCAAGGGTTAAGTTATGAGGAGCGATTACACAAATTGGGGTTGTATTCTCTAGAGTTTAGAAGGTTACGGGGTGATCTGATCGAAGTTTATAAGATATTAAGGGGAACAGATAGGGTGGATAGAGAGAAACTATTTCCGCTGGTTGGGGATTCTAGGATTAGGGGGCAGAGTCTAAAAATTAGAACCAGACCGTTCAGGAATGAGATTAGAAAACACTTCTACACACAAAGGGTGGTAGAAGTTTGGAACTCTCTTCCGCAAACGACAATTGATGCTAGCTCAATTGCTAATTTTAAATCTGAGATAGATAATACCTTTTGGTTAGCAAAAAGCTAAGGGATATGGGCCAAAGGCAGGTATATGGAGTTAGATCACAGATCAGCCATGATCTTATCAAATGGCGGAGCGGGCTCGAGGGGCTGAATGGCCTACTCCTGTTCCTATGTATTCTACTGTTTTGGCTATGTAGTTCAACATTCTATTGGTTTTATTGATTGTTGTTCTGCAATAGTTGAACATGTTGAACGTTGAGTCTAAGACTCCTAGGTCTCGTTCAACTTTCTCCTTAGCTTCCTACGTGCAATACGTCACAATTGTCTGCATAAAATTTAATCTTTTATTGTTCTGCCCACTTTGCATTTTGTCCTACTTATTCTATAATTTCTGACCTGCTCCTGCAATTCCACTGCCTTTCCTCATTTAATGTAATTTACAAATTTGACCAATTTGCATGCTTTTTTTAATTGACGCATACGGGGAAACAAATTTGCATAGTGCCTGGCCGCTTTTTTCAAACAATCCATAAGGATTACACTGGGTTTCCCCAGTGTCAACAACAGAAAGTCAAATTTACAAATGCCCCTCTTTTTAAGAGGCAGAACTAATAAAGGAATTAGAATATAAAATGTACTTTCAAGAAAAAGAAACTTACAGACATGTGTAATAATATGATTTAATTTTATAAGACACTCCATTCCTTGTGGGTGCTGGACCACTTTTCCCAACCAGAGACTCGTTCCAACACCTCAGAGAATTTAACACCTCTGATCTACGGCCTCGCTGGAGATGGCCAGCTACAGGAGACGCCTGTTCCTTCTCCAGTCCCAAGAACAGAAGAGGAACCTAACAATGATAATGTACTAGTGCAAGAATAGAAAGTCTCAGTGCAAGTCATTGATGCAAATTAGCAGCAGTGGTCCCAACCATGAGTCTTGGGGAACCTCACTCAGAGCCTTCTCCCACCCAGACGTAACTCCTCTAACAAGTACCCAATTTCTTATGGATACACAAAAGTTACCATGAATCCCCACAGCTTCGAGTTTAATTAATAACCTTCCAAACAGAATTTGTGAAATCCATCCTGGAGAACAGCTTCAAACTCCTGGAAGGAGGGCACCAATAATAAAGGATGGTTTGTCCAAAATAAGAATCATTGCCACTTAAAAAAATATTGTTTAAACTATCCCAGAAGTGTGACAACATTTCAAAACCACCGACATAAATCATACTCTACAGCTCCTCACTATGACCCTCTAATAGTTTCAGTGGTGTCTGAATAAACCCAAATCGCAGCCCAAATGACTAATTACAATTTGCCGGATAATTTTTAAAACTATTAATAGATTCTCCATTATTAAAACGTTTTCTTAACTATTTTAAAAATCATAAGCAACATATTAAATTAAACCTAGCAATCTGAAATAAAAACTGAAAATATTCAAAACTGATAATAGGACATTGCCCAAACACGAACCCTTTTTTCCCGTTAGAATATTCTCTGTTTTTATATCAATTTAAAACGTTGTATATCGTCTTAGAATAACAACCCCATACGTAGAAGAAATATTGTGACTACTTCTCTAACTTTGAAACACTTTTACGAGAGAATGGACATTTCTTACCTGCAACCCACCCAGCTAAGAAGTCAATGAAATGCATTTTCCGCTAAATGTCAACACCTTCTCCTCAGCGCTAACAGTGTAATGGACCTTTGAGTCTATAACTTGAGCACAGGGAGAATGTAAGACCCTGACTGAATAAGGACACTACGTTCAGCTTCAGTTATGTAACACAGGCTGCGAGCATGAGCGTAATCAACATCCCAGCACTACAGTGGAGACAACTCACGTGACAAGCAAAAGACGAGTAGCGGAAAAAGCCGAGTGAATGCGAAAACAGTCGACTAATACCGGAAATAGCCGAGTGACCGCGGAGACCGGTATAATGACGGAAATAGCCGAGTGACCGCGGAAACCGGCATAATGACGGAAATAGCCGAGTGACCGCGGAAACCGGTATAATGACGGAAATAGCCGAACGGGGCCTGACGCACCGTCAGGAATATGGCGGTAGGATTGCAGCTTTTAATCCGACAGTAAGACGAGTTGCAGACACTACCTTCTTTTTCGGTGGGGAGATAGATTGGAAATAAACCCTCATTATTAGTTAACAACACCTCTGCCAATATGAGCGGCTTCATTAAGATTAAAAATCCACCGAAATATAGAGAGCTGTTTATTTTCACAGGTAGTGTTGGAAAGATATAAGCGGCCCCTTGGGCGTGAGGTATCGGCACTTCGTCGGAGCGCCTGCGTTGTGTTTCGGCTTAGCAGTTCCTAGGGTAGGATCGGTGAAACCCCAGTTATGCCCCTTTTACTTTCACATTCCCAAAAAGTTCCACCTGAAACTTTTATTCTGTGTATAATTCAGACCTGGGCGACTCAATTGCTCTTCCAGGATTCCTTCCTTGGGCAAAACAACGCTGGTTTAAAAATAAAAACAGCTCCGGATATTTAAACCTGTTTCGAAGCCACATCACTTTTACTCCCGGCGTGTAAATGCCGCTCCTACATCTTCTTGTGGACCGCGTCAGTTTTACATTGACCCTACCCACCCAAGTGCGATCCTGACTCTAATAAAATTGATGGTAGTTCTGGATTACTCAACTGACCACTTGTGGTTGGACAGGACTGCAGCCTGGTGTTATGTACTGCGGGCAAGTGGGATAGCGCTACAGCTATGTAAGGGTGCGGTCTGGTCCGGTTTCTTATGCGGCTGCAGTCAGATGTTATGGTGGGATTAGTCTCAGTGTGATGTATGACTGCGGTGGGGTAGGGCTGCAATTCGTTTTGATGTATGGTTGAAGTGGGATAAGGCTAAAATCTAGTCTGATGTGATGAATAGCTATGTAATTGGCCAAGTTTTGTACAGATTGAGATTATGCTATTAATTTCCTACCAAATAATTGTACTGTGTAATACGTATGATTTATGAATAAGATGTTTTAGAATTTGGGAAGAACAACTTTTTTGTTAACATTGTTATCGTTTTACATTTGTGTTAATAATGCCAATTTTTTTGTCATTTCTTTGCATCATATGACAAAATTGAATTCTTTAAGCCCAGTTGGGTCGAAGGTTGTGTTAATAAATCATTTAAATGTTTCTAAAATGGATTCAGGTGTAAAGCCGCAGATACTGCAGAATGATCACTAGCCATAGGGTTTTTTCAGTTACCTAAATAAAATGAAACAATTAACTTGATTGGATGAGTTTAGAATTTAACAAGTTATATACAACACACAAGACAACTGTTAAATTTAATAACTTCTATTAGCATTTGTCTGATGAAATTATCCTCACTTGTATGGTTTAACTTGCAATAATGTGTCTAGTTCAGTGACAAAGTTATTAAAATCTAAATAATAGAATTGCAACCAAAGCCTTTTTTTAAAGGCTAGAAATTACTATTGCAGACACAGAAATTTTGTACAATCACATTAAAATGTTCATTCCCCCTAATATTGGCAATAATTTCTAACCTTAAAATGTCTTCATAAGTGGGTTGAAGGATGGCATGATGCAGTTTTGTGTATGTGTGTATTCACTTTTACATAGTGCTGTTGTTACATTCTCCATATGATGATTTTGCTTATTTTGTTACAAGCTTCATGAAAAAAAAACCTCTCCAATCAGGCTCCGTTGAGTTAGTAATTGCTCTTTGGAGGTCCCTATGCATTTACTGACCAGAGCACTCTGAGGGCTTGTGCTCTACTTGGGAAGATGTTAAATATACAAACCCAATAATGTCTGATGAAACACTAGCAAATAATAGCTGATTGGGAAACAGAATAGTGAAACTGCATTATAAATTGCTCCTACGATCTGCTTTAACAACCACATTCTGTCAAATGTACAACCAGTACAGTATGAAAGAACTTGCATTTTCAGGATGTCAACAGCACTTCACAGCTTTTGAAGTGTAGTCACTGTTGTAAAGTAAGGAAACGCAGCAGCCAATTTGCGTACACCATAGTCTCATGAGGGATAAATGTTGACCAGGATGCTGGGAGAACTTTCCTGCTAGTCTTCAGATAGTGCCATGGGATCTTTTACGTTCACCTGAGAAGGCAAGCATAGAATGATGCACACGGAAGGAGGCCATTCGGCCCATCGTGCCTGTGGCGGCTCTTTGAAAGAGCTATCCAATTAGTCCCATAGCCCTGCAAATTTTTCCCCTTCATGTATTTATCCAATTCCCTTTTGAAAGTTATTATTGAATCTGCTTCCATCACCCTTTCAGGCAGTGCATTCCAGATCCTAACAACTCGCTGCGTAAAAAAACTTCTCATCTCATCCCTGGTTCTTTTGCCAATTTCCTTAAATCTGTGTCCTCCGGTTACTGACCCTTCTGCCACTGGAAACAGTTTCTCCTTATTTACTCTATCGATAAACCCTTCATGATTTTGAATACCTCCATTAAATTTCCCTTTAACCCTCTCTGCTCTAAGGGGAACAACCCCAGCTTCTCTTGTGTCCCCGGTACCATTCTAGTAAATCTCCTCTGCACCCTCTCTTAGGCAATGACATCCTTGCTGAAGTCTGGTGCGCAGAATTGGACACAATACTCCAGCTGGGGCCTAACCAGTGATTTATAAAGGTTTAGCATAACTTCCTTGCTTTTGTACCCTGCCTCTATAAAGCCAAGGATCCTGTATGCTTTTTTAAATAGCTTTCTCAACAGGACCTTGGTTTAATGTCTCACCTGAAAGACAGCACTTCCAACAGTACAGCTTTCTCTCGGTACTACACTGAAGTGTCAGCCGAGATTATGTGCTCGAGTCTTTGGAGTGGGGCTTAAACCCATGACCTTCTCACAATGGTGAGAGTGCTACCACAGAGCCATGAGTGACACCTAAAAACAAAATAAGAATTAATCCTGGACCTAGAAATTGGAGCAGTTGGGGGGAGAGGGAGGAGGAGGGCACTGCACAGGAGACCTGACCCACAGTGGAACTTCAGGCAACACTTTTCCTATCTCAACCTGACAGAGGAGTAATGTGTGAGGCGCCTGTGCTTCATCAAGGAGGCTGTAATAGAGTTCTTCCACCTGCTGCATCCCCAAAGCAGGGCATAAATAGCACTGGCTGTAGCTGTCAAGGTCACCATGCCCCTTAACTTTTACGCCACAGTCATTCCAGGCTGCAGCAGGTGACATATCACAGTTTGCAGTCCATCACTGTATCATGGAGGTGACCGATGCTCTCATGGAGTAACACCACGTAACACCTTCCATATGAACCAAGTGAAACAGGATGAGAGATGCTAGGTTTCACATGCATTGCAGGCTTCCCCAGGGTCCAAGGGATCATGGACTGCACTCACATTGCCCTGCGTGCTCACCATCACCAGCGTGGCATCGTCCTCAACAGAAAGGGATACCACTCCCGCAACGTGCAGCTTGTTTGCGACACAGGCAGCGCAGTAGCATGATTTATCCTGTGCTAGTCCTCTGTCCCACCTCTATTCCAACCAGATTATCAGGTCACATGCTGGCTACTTGATGACAAGGGAGAGCCCCTCCAGACATGGCTCATGGCTCCCGTTAGGAACTCCTGCACAGACACAGAGCTGGCCTACAATGTGAGCCATGTCGTCACCAGAAATCTTACAGAGCAGACCATCGGCACACTCAAAGAACAGTTCTGCTGACTGGACCATTCTGGAGGAGCTATGCAGTATACCCCCTGACCATTTCCAAATTTGTTGTGGTATGCTACATGCTGCATAATTTTGCCAATCAGTGGGACCAATCCTTACCACCTCCTGGGCAGGAAGAAGTGGTGGAGGAGGAGGAGGAGGAGGAATAGCAGGAGTAGCATCGAGCACCAGTCCACCTAGCTGCCAGAGCTCTCGGAGAACAATTCATACTAGAGCGCTTCACCTGAACCATCCCTCCCCTCTGCAATACCCCAACAGTCCCGTCACCCTTATAACCACTGTTCTCACAACCTTTATCTGTTTGTCCTCCTGCAGTCCAGCTTCATAGGTTGTTCTCACTTGACACTAACATTAACACCAAAACCAAATCCAGAAAGAAACATTTACTCACTCGATAACAGTCAACTTGCAGAATTAAGAATCACCCTTCCGCAAACCCCAAGTGCCTGTCTTGTGTGCATTATTCAAGTGCTCTAATGAAATGGAACTCTAGTGGCTACATCTTGGGAGGTGAAAGGCTGCTGAGCTTCTAGTGAGGACACTTTAGATGACCATGGTGGGCAATCTCCATTTGCTCTGTAACTTGGAGGCCCAGCTGCAGACTGCAGCATCTTGGTGTGGACGGGGAAATCTAGCCCAGCTGTGTGGCACTGACAAGGGCACTGGTGAAGTGGGTTACAGAGGAGCAGGAATGCTGTCAACCTGAAAGAGAACCACAGGTGCCTCTCCCATGGAGGCAATGCCACTGTTCTGGGGCTGCACCTCGGCACACCTACTGCTCTGCGCAATAACAGAGTGGCGGAGTGATGTGACGTTCTGGAATCCCCTGTCAATGCTGGACCCTAGACACAAGATGGCAGCAGAGTGAGCTGCCTTGGAAGCTGTCAGAGCAGTCACCAGAGGCTCTACCATAGTAGCCCCCGCTGCTGTGTTCATGGAGCTGACCACTCACTCCATGGTTGACAGTATCGTCTCCATGCCCTACGTGAAGCCCCAACACAAGTTGGAGCTGGACTCCTCCATGCCCTCAGCCATTGTGTGTAAGCTCACTGACAAGCAGCCCAGTGCACTTAGCGTTTCCTGATGTGTGGCCATCAGTTTTCTTTGGCAGTCTGGGCTCTCAAAATCAGCATCTGAATCCTCTGCATCAGGGCTAGGATGCGATCTCGCCATCTGGTGAGCTGGATCCTGTGCCATCCTATCCTCCTGCACGTTTATGCCCAATGATTCACCACATTAAGACCCCCTCCTCTAGCCTACCCTCTAAAGTACAAATGGTGCCAGTCTCTGAGCTAATGCTGGGGTCAGAATGAGTGCATCTTTAGAGAGGCTGACCTCCTCTTCCTCAAGTGCCTCAGGGGCCTCGACGTTTTCTGCACCTGAAATGAAAGAGGGGGTTAACGGTTAGCTTCTCGTGCCAAGGGTAAGCAGAGAGATGAATGGCTGCTGAAAGCAGCTGCTATTTGTAAGGGTGTGTAGAATGAGATAGAAGTGAGAAGGGAAAAAGAGAGTAAGGTATGAAAAAACCCTTCGGGTGGTCTCCTCCAGTGTTTCCGCTCGCCACAGCCATGACTAGGCCCCTGCCCGTTATGTCAAGGACCTATCCTCCAGTGAGGAAAGGCTGTGTAGGCAACCTCGATCCCCTCCAGTCGTCGCCTGCTAGTAAATACAATTATATTCACTCTATAAAGTTTTTGTTTTTGTAAATATTAATGAGCGAAAACACAAAGGCCTGTTGGCTCCTTTAGCATGTGAACTGAATAATGGGTCAACAAAATATTCCAAATTGATTTCCTATTCTGAGTTTACTTTAAAAATAGAACTTGGAATGTCTTCTTTGTGCCATTAGCCTGTGATTAAAAAAGCAAAGTAATAATGGCATATCTGTTAATAAAACAAGATGCTTCCCTTCATCGACCTGGCATAAAACTGATTGACAGACATTCTAATACAACAAATTGCATTTAAATAGTGTCTTTGATGTAGTAAATGTCCCAGGTGCTTCACAGGAGCGTTAGCAGACAAAATTTAACACTGAGCCACATAAGGAGATATTAGGACAGGTGACCAAAAGCTCGGTCAAAGAGGAAGTTTTAAGGAGCACGTTAAGGGAGGAGAGAGAGGTAAAGAGGCGGAGAGGTTTAACCACATAAAGTGGGAGTGCTACCAACAGGTGTTCTTTGGAAAATCAAATATTTCTAAAGAATCATGATTAATAGCAATTTTTTGTCCATTTCTGCTTTTTTTTGTTTATAAGATAAATGTTGGTGAAATTGAGGATGTGCCTTGGTGGAACTACTGAGTCAGATTGCAGGAGATACTGTAATAAACATAATGTGGAGATGCCGGTGATGGACTGGGGTTGACAATTGTAAACAATTTTACAACACCAAGTTATAGTCCAGCAATTTTATTTTAAATTCACAAGCTTTCGGAGATTTTCTCCTTCCTGATTTTCTCCTTCCTTCTCCTGAGGAAGGAGAAAATCTCCGAAAGCTTGTGAATTTAAAATAAAATTGCTGGACTATAACTTGGTGTTGTAAAATTGTTTACAAGTAATAAACATATACAGTTGAAATCAAAAGATCTAAACTGAACTTAATTTAACTTTCTCATGTTGTTGGTGTAAATACCACTTGGTCTCAATAGTTCACTGGAAATTTCAGCAGGCAATGATTTTTCGTTATTTCTCTTGTAAAGTGGGTGATGGTGGCAAGGCCGCATTTATTGTCTATCTCTAGTTGCTCTGAGAAGGTTCCTTCCTAAATCGCTGCAGTTCATGCGGTCATGATGCTCCCACAATACTATTGAGTAAGAACTTCCAGGACATTGGTCCCGTGACTATGAAGAAACAGCCATGTATGCTCAAATTGTGTGTGAGTTGGAGGTGATGATGTTCTCATGATATTGCTGCTGTTGTCCTGTGTGGTAGAGGTTATGGGGCTGGGAGATGCTATTGAAGTAAGCTTGGTGAGTTGCTGCAGTGTGACCTGTAGATGGTGCATATTGCAGCTAGAGTGCACCAGTGGTGGAAAGGGTGGATATTGAGTCCAGTGGCAGGGATGTAGGTCAAATAGGCAGCTCTGATTGGGATGCTTGCTAAATGTGCCCTCCAAAGCCAAAACTTTAACTTGAAGATTACAGTTCACAAGTAATTTGAATCAAACCCTAGTAGAGAGGTCAAGCAGTGTGGCAAAAGCTCAGCAGGAACTAAATTTAAAATAATAATTTGGAAACAAACTTGATTTGTACAATGCACGTTAGTGTATGCAGTCTGCTGAGATCCCTCTTGCTTGCTGTGATTAGAGCATGACTGCTCTTTGTTTGTGAATCAATATATTTCTGGATTCCATTGAGCAAACATCAGTTTCTAAAGAACTAAAAAGTAATTACAGACCACGTACCTGTAATACACCAATGCATAAGTTGTTTAAAATCAATGTGCTAGCCTAAGGAATTACCTTTTCCTTTAAGGACTCAATTCAAGTCACATTGCTGAAATACAGAACAATCTCATTGCGGCATGTTGAAACAGGAGTTTATCATTCCATTGGACGTTGGAAAATGGCTGCTATAATATCAGCATCAAAAGATCACAGTGTCCAACAGTCACATGCTGAAACAAAAAATTTTCATCGTGTATTAACACTAATCACTTGCAATTACAGTTAATCACTTGTACTCCTATTTACAGTATTAGCCTTTCCATTTTGCTTTGTTCCCTTTGTTTCACAGTTAGAAATGTCACTGAATAAAACTGCAAACAAACGGATGGTTATGGATTATGGATGATTTATTTTGCCAGTTGGTCAAATGACGGATACAAGTCTCATTACTAAATGTTTAAAATAACTTGCTAAATATATAAAAAGCAGCATGGATCACATGGCATGCCTAAGCTGCACCCAGTACAGTGAGCGTGTGCATGAAAGTGGACAAATAAGGAACTTGTTTAGCTGGTTACAAAAAATGCTAATTGGTTCATTATAGGTTACCGAACACCATAGAATGTATGACTTCTTTAGAAACTTCTATTTACCATGAATATTTGAAAAATGCAGAAATATATATATTTACAATATAAGTTTGTATTCATTCATTGCAGCATTTGATTCCTTAGAAGTTTTCTTGATTATTCCTTAAAGTTTGATACCTGTAAGCATTCTAATTGACCATTTCACAATATATTTTCATAATCCAGTACTTATAAAACCCACTTCAAATAACTGTGATAAAACCTAAACACTAATGACAAGAAACTGTAATGCACAAAAATATGATGTGCTAGTTCTGCAATAGTATCTATTTTGAGAGAAATACCTGTGATGTTTAGATGTATTTCACTATATATGTTTTTTTTTCTAATGTGCTAAATTTGCATGGAAAAGTAACATCAGTCCTGTAGATCTTACTTCCTGAAATATGTTAACTAAGTTAAGATAAATATACATTATTATAATCTTCCTCATCATCATCACCACCAATTGTCAAGATAAGCAAGCCGTATGGTACACCAGGTATATTTCTTTTGCCATTTGACCTAGTCAAGTACTGTAATCTGTCAATCCCCTATACCCTTTGTACTGCCAAGTTCATACTGTAGCGAATCTGGCATGGACTCCATTCCACTGCAAGATGTCAGTGTAATGCTCTCATCCCTGTTATATCATACTGATCCAAAAACTCATTTTACTGGTACAGTGGCATGATCAGCACAGTGTATTAGAATCTCTGTCAAGAATATTTATCAAGGGCGCCAGACAAACACTTAACCATTTGGCTTTACTCCTCGTCAAGAACCTCACCACTCAGTTTATGCTTAGGAATTAATCATGCCTAAATTTGGCTTGTTGAGTTATCTAGCATCAACCAGTTTGGATTATATTAGTATTTACACTAACAACCTCCCAAGAGGTGTGAATAAGCAGTCCTTTTACTCCAGCCTGTGTGGAGCCAATTTCACCCTTTTTATGCAAGACTTCCTTTTTTTCTTACTACATAATCCCCCTCTTGGGATAAGGAGGTAAAAAGGTCTACCTTTGCATTCCAAACCTAACCAATTAATACTCGTGGGATATGCATTAAGATAGCGAAGGAAAGGTTAGTTATCATGGGGATGCTTTCCTCAAATGTTTAATATCACAATATCTAATAATCACAACACTATGTAAACATTTAAGATTAGCATGTATAGTAAATACACAATGATATTCGGTTAATCAGGTTCACATCATCGCATAGAAGGATGTACCAAATGTAAAGGTATAAATGTCACACAGGTGAACCTATCTTATATCTTGCCTAAACAGAATTTTGAGTGATTTCCCCGTTTCTTGCTGTTAATCTGAAACTTATACAGTACAACCACAGCAAAAAGATAACTAACACGCACATCTTACAGGAAGTAGGTCTTCAGATGTATATTCCCTATATACCACATAATAATATCCCGTAATAACAGTAGTCAAATAGACATTGCTAAGCAAAATCACTTCTGCTGCCAGCAGTGGAACAATCTGGAAGCCATCCTCAACCCAGGACAATCTTAAAGTACCCTTGCAGTGGCCTCGGGATCCCCCAGCCATTTGATGCACTGCAGAAAGCCCGGGTGGACCTCATAGTTTTAATGTGCTGTACTGCAAAGTTACAATCTGTAATTGATAATTGGTAAATCTAGGATTCTCCAAAGCACAACCCTAGATGGAATACCTGATCCGATCTGAATTTAGAGTAAACATTAGGACGTTTGCCTCCTACAAAGCTTAACATAGGCAACACGTGATAAACAGCATCTGAAAAATAAAATCACAGTGGTTAAGTAACAGCTCATTCCTTATCCTCTGATCCGAAGATGATAAGGTTTGAGTTGGTTTATGCACACCCATTTAAAAATCTCATCTCCTTTGGGTTTCTTGAGTTTGATTTGGTAGGCCACCGCTGATACTTTATCTGTAATATAATGTGGACCATTGCAGCTTGGTGAGAATTTCCTCACTTTTGGGTTGCATTTACTTTGTCCCCTTGCATATTTGGGCCATTTATTAGGAGCTCACTGTCATTGTTTACTGATTCCTGTTGTCTTAAGCACTCAGGAGTGCTTACTTCTGAAACAAAAATCTTTAGCCCTTTGGGTTCCATATTGCTTTCAACAACTTTTTCCTTTGATATAAGAACAAAATTAGTTCTGTCCCTCCAAGTTGCTAATTAATCTGGGGCCCCTAGCACTAACAAAGTTGTCTTTGCAGAGCAAACAAAGTTCAATTTTAACATTGAATCTTCTCGTTCAATAAAACAAGTTTCTACCTTTTTCTCACGATCTTGGAGATATTTACCATATGGTATGGGCCTTTTAACTTTTTTTCTTCTTTTGATCAATGACCTTGATCAATTTATCAAACATGGTCCTTGTAATTCAAGTTACTTCTCAAGCTGTGTCCATTAACGACTCACAACTATTTCTTTTCTGTAAGTCAGCTTTTACATAATACCTCTCACCTTTCGGGAAAGCATTACAAGAAAAAAAATGTATGTTTCTTTAATCCAATCAATTCCAAATCTTTACCTTAGTTGGGTTCCACAGTCACTTGGTCGACCCTATTTATCGGAAGGGGAAAAGATTTATTTTTCATTCTCAGAAACATTTTGGTTTGCAACTTCATTTTCAGCATCACTTCCTGCAGGCAAATAGTAATCAACCAGAGGGGCAATGGGGCACACAGACCCCATTGGTTGTAGGTCTATGTTTCCCACTCTCTGTGTGGGGCTATTTCCTCTGACTGCAGGTCCTGGGTTGGATTGAGTCTGATTTGAGAGGAACCTTTGTAACAGATTTTCCATCTTCTTTTCTAGATCCTGCTCTTTAGAATTGTTTTGCAGTCCTTGGTATGGCTTTCTGTAAAATTTTGGGCTTCTTTGCCGACTACAACTTTGCCCATTTTGGTAATTTCCCTGTCTGGTATAATTTTTGTTTCTCCAGTCTGTGTTTCCAAACTGCCTATCTTGTTTATTTGCCTGGGATTACTTGTCCTGTCCATTGTTTGGTCTCATTTTCTCCTATACTGGAGATTGAATGTTTAATTCTCTCCCTTTCTATTTCAAGGGAAGGCATTGTATTGATTTCATTTACTTTTACTTCTGTTTCAAACTTTTCTTTTCTTACACCTATTATTTCTTGTGCATTATTATAAAGAATTTCAGCTTCTGAAATGATCCATTTAGTGGTCGGGTCACATCTTTTTACAAGTATACTTGCAATCCTAGATAGTGGGGAATCAAAATATAGGTCCTTAAATTGCCTTTCCGCAACATTGGGGTGGTCCCTTCACCCAAAATACACACGTTTAAGCCTATTAAAATAATTCCTAGGGTGTACATCGGATTGGCATGACATTGCATAAGCTGCCTTTATTGCTAGTATATACCAAATTTCTTTCACAGTGTTATCGAAACAGTCTCTACGGTTTATTTTATCTCTAATAGTAACTGATCAAACCACTCTCTGTGTTCATTAGAAAGAAGGAAAGAATGAACCTGCATTTATATAGCACCTTTCACGACCTCAGGACTTCCCAAAGCGCTTAACCGCCAATGAAGTTCTCTTGAAGGGTGATCACTGTTGTAATGTAGGAAACATGGCATCCAATTTGCGCATAGCAAGCTCCCACAAACAGCCATGAAAAAATGACCAGATAATCTGCTTCAGTGAAATTATTATTTACAGACCACCCAAACATTTCAACTTTTTCTCTCTCTGAATTTATTTCAAGAATGTTCAGGGCCCTTTTTACATTACGGATGTGTTCTTCAATGGAACATTTTGACTTATCGTGCCAGTATTGCTTCCCTATCAAGTCATTCAGGTGGCAGATTTTCTTTGCCTTAGACATTCTCTTTTGGGATTTTCCATTTCCTTTTGTAGTTATATTCCTGTCCCACTCAGAATCACTACTCTCTGAATGGGAGCTTTCATTCCTATGTTTATTTTCCTTTTGCTCAACCCCATTGGTTACTCCAACTGAGTCTGTGGGTCCATCTCTTCCCTGCTCCTAGTAAGGAAGAGGAGGTGTGGGCAGGTGTCTATCAGTAGAGTTGCCAGCAAAACAAACACTTCTTGCCTCTTAGTTACTTCTCTCTCCTTCTGAAATATAGACTACTTGGTCCTTAATGGATGCCGAGTGTAAATGTGTTTATAACTCATTTGTTTTCTTTTCAAATGAGTTTACTATTATTTTCAACTCCCAGCATTCTCATTGGTAATTATCTACCCTTGTACTGACTTCCTTTCTCTTTTAAAATGTTATTGTATCCTTGTTCTTGGTTATACTTACGTAACAGGTTTTCTCTAGATAATTCTTCATTTACATTTTTTAACAGTCTCATTTTCTTTTTGCATTTATATAGCACCTTTCATGACATCAGAATGCCCCAAACTGCTTTACAGCCAATGAAGTACTTTTAAAAAAAAAGTGTAGACACTATTATAATGTAGGAAATGCGGCAGCAAATTTGCGCACAGCAAGGTACCACAAACAGCAATGAGATTAATGACCAAATCATTTTTTTTAGTGATGTTGGTTGAGGGATAAATATTGACCAGGACACCAGTGAAAACTCCCCTGCTCTTCTTTGAAATAGTGCCGTAGGACCTTTTCCGTCTACCTGAGAGAGCAGACGGGGCCTCGGTTTAATGCCTCATCCGAAAGACGGCACCTCCGACAGTGCAGCACTCACTCAGTACTGCGCTGGAGTGTCAGCCTGGATTATGTGCACAATGATGGTCATCATTAGTCTAACCAATCCCATAAGGGAGCAATCTTCTCTTCCCTCAAGCAAGCCTCTCTCTCATCTAGTAAAGACTGATGGGACCTGATAATAATGCAGAGGTTGGAACTGACGGTGGGAGGGAGGCGGGTGTGATAGCGGGCGCGAAATGCGGAAGGTGGTGGGATGCGTGGGAATGTCCGATTTCAACAGGGATACCTCATTATCATTTTACTTCTGAGTTTCACGTCTCCAATGTGCGTGAGCGGGCATGATGCACACCCGCATGACGTGAACTCAACTCGGCTATTTAAAGGACCAATGCAAAAATGGAACTTGGAGGAGTTGGGAGCATTTATGCAGAGACGAAAAAATTCAAACACGGAATCAGGACGGTCAAAGGCTGCGCCCCACTTCAATGACGCGTCACTTGATATACAGGTGGGTGCAGGAAGGAGGTAATATTCCCCAGCAACGGCAAGAAGAAACCTGCTGTTGTCACCAAGAAAGTGTGGTTAGAGGTGTCTGAGGAGGTCAGCAACAGGAGTAAAGTGCCCCACACCTGGATCCAGTGAAAGAAGCAGTTTAATGACCTAACCAGGTCAGGAAAGGTGAGTACAATTGCAGATTCACCTACATCCTGTAGTATACCGCCCCCTCACTCTGTCTTGTCAAGTGTACTCCATCACATCACTCCTCACAGCCACTTAAGTTTCAACAGCACCCATCGTTCACCTTCAATGCACTTCCTCATGTCCCCATTTATCCATCCAGCACTACCGCTCACCTCAATCATTATACAATGTGGTGTCATCTCAGTCAGCTCACCCGATTGTAAATGCACATCTTCAGATGCATGCCAGTGGCACTCGTGATGCATCTGCCTGAGTCACCCATCCATCTACATCCATCGGGTGAACACATGCCTTACAGACACTCATAGGTCTGTCATTCCCCCTTGCAGGAGAAGAGAGTTTTAAGTACAAGGGACAGGACCAGAGGGGGCCTGCCACAGATTGTGCAGCTGACATCTGTAGCGGAAGAGGCCATACAGATCAGTGGCATATCAGCGTCCCTGACCACTGGAGATAGAGAGACTGGGACTTCGCTGCTGCCTGGTGACAACATTAGGAACATAGGAATATAAGAACAGGAGTAGGCCATTCAGTCCCTCGAGCCTGCTCCGCCATTTGATAAGATCGTGGCTGATCTATGATCTAACTCCATATACCTGCCTTTGGCCCATATCCCTTAATACCTTTGGTTGCCAAAAAGCTATCTATCTCACATTTAAATTTAGTGATTAAGCTAGCATTAATTGCCATTTGCGGAAGAGAGTTCCAAACTTCTACCACCCTTTGTGTGTAGAAATGTTTTCTAATCTCACTCCTGAAAAGTCTGGCTCCAATTTTTAGACTGTGCCCCCTACTCCTAGAATCCCCAACCAGCGGAAATGGTTTCTCTCTATCCACCCTATCTGTTCCCCTTAATATCTTATAAACTTCGATCAGATCACCCCTTAACCTTCTAAACTGTAGAGAATACAACCCCAATTTGTGTAATCTCTCCTCGTAACTTAACCCTTGAAGTCCGGGTATCATTCTAGTAAACTTACGCTGTACTCCCTCCAAGGCCAATATGTCCTTCGGAAGGTGCGGTGCCCAGAACTGCTCACAGTATTCCAGGTGCGGTCTAACCAGGGTTTTGTATAGCTGCAGCATAACTTCTGCCCCCTTGTACTCTAGTCCTCTAGATATAAAGGCCAGCATTCCATTAGCCTTATTAAATATCTCCGACCCACATCTCATATAAGACTCAGTCACGTTGGCTTGATTTCAGCACCGAGTGAAATATGATCACCTTAATTACGTTAAGTAGCAACAGTTTTACATTGCAATTGTTAATTCATATCTGGCTCTTCTCTCCTTCAGGGCCATCATGCGAAGAACAGCAGTCCATGGACTTTCCGGATGACGTTTCCTCAGAGGAGTTGATTCCTTCTGAGGGTGCACCATCACAGGACACATGTTTACCAGGCACCAGCGCAGATACTCGCACTTCGGTGGGTCCTTTTAGATAGTTAGGTCATTGGGTTCTCACCTGGTGAGTCACAGTTCACAAATGAGCATGAGCAGAGAGTGGTGATAGGGACAGCTATGGAGAGTCCGTGTTGGAGGGTGCACTCCTCTCCAAGCTCCGCTCAGCTGGACATAGATGCTGAACCCCGGGAGCCATCAATGAAAAGGAGATTCATGGAGGGACAGCAGCAAATTTGCGAGGTATTGGCAGATGTGCCATGCACACTCTCCACAATAGCAGAGAGGATGGAGGAGTCCAGTTCGAGCATTTGTGGATTGATGTTGCAGGCCATTGTGAGAATGTCTTTCATGGATAGAGTGGCCTCCTCCATGGAACTTCAATCGCAGCAATCTAATCAGTCCCTGCAGGCCATGACTACGGCCATGCAGACTATTGATGTCAACATGTCTGCCGCCTTACAGGGTAACAGATACCTTAGCCGTGGCCTTACAATGCGTCACTGATCTGCAACAAGCTGCTCCCCCGCAGAGGTAGGAGAAATGCACCACTGGCCCAGGAGCGGGATGATGGCGAAAGGGGACATGGAAGTGGGAACTCCACTCCCACGTCTCACCTGTTTCCCACTCCTCAACCAGTACACAACATACTGCCTCCTCTCCCGATGGCTGAGTCTGCCCTGCACAGGTGCAGGTGGAGCAGTCTTGGGTGGGGCCCTCACGGGCTCCAAAACCCAGAGGTCATTAGCCAAGATCATCTCAAAAGTCAAAGCAGGGATCCCAGCAGCCTGCCTCTACCTCTTCTGAAGCCACAGGGACTGCACCATGTAGGAGTGGTAGGCAAAGGGAAAGAAAAGCTTTGTAATTTGTCAAGTGTATGCACATGGGTGTTTATGAAAATTTTGTTTTATTAATTTTCATTTATTTATTTATATAAAATTTACTAATTCGCACCACTTTCCCGTCTTGCCTATTCTTGCCTGCTAAGTGGCAATTCGCCTTTTCAATTGCTTGGTGATGAATGTGAAGACATGAATTGAGTGGGACCAATTGGCGAGTGACTCACCTCCTGACTCCCCAAAGCCTTTCCACCATCTACAAGGCACAAGTCAGGAGTGTGACGGAATACTCTTCACTTGCTTGGATGAGTGCAGCTCCAACAACACTCAAGAAGCTCGACACCATCCAAGATAAAGCAGCCCGCTTGATTGGCACCCCATCTACCACCCTAAACATTCACTCCCTTCACCACCGGCGCACAGTGGCTGCAGTGTGTACCATCCACAGGATGCACTGCAGCAACTCGCCAAGGCTTCTTCGACAGCACCTCCCAAACCCGCGACCTCTACCACCTAGAAAGACAAGAGCAGCAGGCACATGGGAACAACACCACCTGCACATTCCCCTCCAAGTCACACACCATCCTGACTTGGAAATATATCGCCGTTCCTTCATCATCGCTGGGTCAAAATCCTGGAACTCCCTTCCTAACAGCACTGTGGGAGAACCTTCACCACACTGACTGCAGTGGTTCAAGAAGGCGGCTCATCACCACCTTCTCAAGGGCAATTAGGGATGGGCAATAAATGCCGGCCTCGCCAGCGACACCCACATCCCATGAATGAATAAAAAAAAATGTGCTGTGGGTGGATGGTTGGTTACGGGACTGCTTTGTGTCAGTGGCAGTGGGGAATGTGATAGTTACTTTGGTCCAGTGTGAGTGACTAAACGAACCTTCGAGCTATTAGGGCATCCCTGGCATCCGGAGCAGTAATGTGAGCGGCTGATCTGGCGTTGGGTGCCCCATCTTACTCTTCCTCCTCCTCGACCCTCTCACACCCATCGTGGGGGTTCAAATTCCCTCTATGGTCTCTTGCCTGGGATATTAAATACTGCTTCATAAAATACCAAGCTACTCCTAATTTAGCAATTTCTTCTATATGAGCCTTCTTTTTGTCAGTCATATGGTTCTACTAGAGCCTGAACATATTCTGAGTTAGAGTTGGGCCTGTGTATCTCTCTGAGCCATTTTACAGTAGTCTTTTCATATCACAAATTCCTCCTTAAATTCACCTATTTGTACATGTTAGACCATACTTGGAGTACCGTGAACAGTTCTGGTCTCCATATTATAAAAAGGATATGGTGGCACTGCAGAAGGTGCAAAAAGATTTACTAGGATGATACCAGAACTGAGAGGTTGTCTACCTATCAGGAAAGATTGAGCAAGCTGAGGCTCTTTTCTCTAGAAATGAGAAGACCGAGGGGTGACTCAATAGAGGTCTTTAAGATTATGAAAGGGTTTGACAGGGTAGACGTAGAGAAGATGTTTCCACTTGTGGAGGAGACCAGAACCAGGGGCCAATAATAATCCAATAGGGAATTCAGGAGAAACTTCTTTACCCATCGAGTGGTTAGAATGTGGAACTCGCTGCCACAAGGAGTAGTTGAGGCGACTAGCATAGGTGCATTTTACGGGAAGCTAGATTATAGAAAGGAATAGAAGGATATGCTGATAGGGTTAGATGAAGTAGGGAGGGAGGAGGCTTGTGTGCAGCATAAACACCGGCTTGGACCTGTTGGGCTGAATGGCTGGTTTCTGTGCTGTACATTCTAAGAGAGTCTAACCACCTCCCTTTGACATTCAATGGCCAAATCCCCCACCATCAACATCCTGGGGATCGCCATTGACCAGAAACTTAACTGGACGAGTCAGATAAATACTGTGGCTACAAGAGCAGGTCACAGGCTGGATATTCTGCAGCAAGTGACTCACCTCCTGACTCCCCAAAGCCTTTCCATCATCTACAAGGCACAAGTCAGGAGTGTGATGGAGTACTCTCCACTTGCCTGGATGAGTGCAGCTCCAACAACACTCAAGAAGCTCGACACCATCCAGGACAAAGCAGCCCTCTTGATTGGCATCCCATCCACCACCCTAAACATTCACTCCCTTCACCACCGGCGCACCGTGTCTGCAGTGCGTACGATTTACAAGATGCACTGCAGCAACTCGCCAAGGCTTCTTCAAAAGCACCTCCCAAACCCGCGACCTCTACCACCTAGAAGGACAAGGGCAGCAGGCGTATGGGAACAACACCACCTGCACATTCCTCTCCAAGTCACACACCATCCTGACTTGGAAATATATCGCCGTTCCTTCATCGTCGCTGGGTCAAAATCCTGGAACTCTCTACCTAACAGCACTATGGGAGAACCTTCACCATACGGACTGCAGCGGTTCAAGAAGGCAGCTCACCACCACCTTCTCAAGGGCAATTAGGGATGGGCAATAAATGTTGGCCTTGCCAGCGACACCCATGTCCCATGAATGAATTAAAAAAGAACATTTTGTATAAAGCTTTTCCTTCAGCTTCAGTTAGGGATGGCTTAGATGCCATTTTGAGTCAAGTCAATCAAATTATTTCTTCTAAAAATCACCAAAGTTTCTATGCCTTAATGGCAAAACAAAATCTAGTGGGATATGAAAATTGGGATGCCCACATTCGCCACCAAAACTATGTAGGGATAAATGGAGCAATGTAATTTTATTCTTTAATTTGGGGAAATGCCTTTTTATCTCCACACAATTTCAATTTTATATTTAATTAAATGGTTTATCCTAATAAGAATCTCCAGGCATAAACCATGGCTTTTTTAAAAAAAATCATTTTTTATATACCAGACAATATGGACCTAGAGATAACCAATATCTACAGTTCATACACAATTTACAAGTGCTTTAACAAAAAAAGGAAAACATTCTGACTACAAAATGCATACCCTTATTAGAGAAAAAGGCCTATATTATACTAACCCCTTAAAAGAAAGTTTTATGTATCCTTAAGGTTGGCTTAAAGTTTGAGGTTTGTTGAGACTTGTAGATTTCTAAATGTCCGCGGGTGGTTTTGTAGCACACATTCTCTTAGGATTAGGCCAATGGTGAAGCAGAGAGCAATGGCATCCTCCACATGGTCATTTTTATAGTCCCCTTAGTTGGGACCACACCTTTGGGGCAGTTGCTTGCCAACAATTGGCTTCTGCAAATTGCTCAGGAATTGATTGACACTCCCTTCAACCATTGTCTTTGATGTGGCTCAGTTTTGAAGGTTTCCACATCGATCAGTCCTTCTTTTGTGTCAACCATGAGGTGTGAATCAGCAGTCCTTTTATTCCAGCCTGTCTGGAGCCAATTTCACTCTTTTTATACAAAACTTCCTTTGTCATATTTTTTTACTGCAGGTACAACCTCATTTGGAGTAGTGCGTCCAATCTTAGTCCCTCCTACCACAGGAAGGGCACTGTGACTCTGGAGAAATTGTAGAGGAGGGCAACAACAACAACTTGCATTTATATAGCGCGGTAAGACGAGGTAAGACATCTCAAGGCGCTTCACAGGAGCGATTATCAAACAATATTTGACAGTGAGCCACAAAAGGAGGTATTAGGTTAGGTTAAGCCAACCTTAAGGATACATAAAACTTTCTTTTAAGGGGTTAGTATAATATAGGCCTTTTTCTCTAATAAGGGTATGCATTTTGTAGTCAGAATGTTTTCCTTTTTTTGTTAAAGCACTTGTAAATTGTGTATGAACTGTAGATATTGGTTATCTCTAGGTCCATATTGTCTGGTATATAAAAGCTTGGTCAAAGAGGTAGGTTTTAAGGAGCGTCTTAAAGGAAGAGAGAGAGGTGGAGAGGTTTAAGGAGGGAATTCCAGAAGATCACTGGCTTTAGATCATTTAACTATGAAGATAGACTTGATGTTTTGGGTTTGTACTTGCTAGAGAAATGGAGACTTTGAGGGGATCAGACATTTAAAATTATTAAAAGCATAGGCATCATGCAAGTAGATAGTATGTTTGAGATGATGGGGTCTGGTAGAACAAGGAGTCACTTATACAAGCTGAGGAAGCAGAGGGTGAAATTGGATATCTGGAAGACTTACTTTTACCCAAGGTTATCAACCTGTGGAATGGAGGAGGTGGTGGAGAATTATTCCTTGTATTGTTTCAAGAAGGCATTGGGTGGGTTTCAAGAAAATAAGGTGATCGCAGCATTTGGAAGGTAAGAGTAATTTATTCTGGAAAAAGATACCTCCTGGGGTTGTATACTTTCTAGGCTGAAAAGTCCAAGTTTCTGTAGTCGCTCCTCATAATTCAGATCTCTAACAGTAGGAATCAGTCTTGTGGTTCTTCTCTGCATAGTCTGCAATGCTTGAAAGTTTCTTTTGTGTCATAGTAACCAGAACGGGACACAATACTCAAGGTGTGGTCCGACCAGAGTACTGAACAGTGTGATCATGATTACTAGTGGCTTGTACCCTACTGTTTTGGCTATATAGCTCAACATTCTTTTAGTTTTGTTGATGACTGCTTTACATTGGTTGAACATTTTGAGTGTCGAGTCTACTAAGATTCCTAGGCCTCTTTCAGCTTCGTCTTTAGCTAATTCAGCATTATTCATGGAGTACATGTATTGCCCATTTTCCTTCCAATATGCAGTACTCTTGTCTGTATTATATTTTGTCTGCCATTATTCTGCCCGCCCCCTACCAATAAACTCCTCTAATGAGTACACCTTGTTTTCTAACCTTCAGCCAGTTTCTTATCCATACCCAAGACTTACCCTGAATTCCCACAGCTTTGAGCTGAATTAAGAGCCTTTCCTGTGGAACTTTGTCAAATTCCTTTTGGAAGTCCAGGTATAATATATCGTAAGGCTTATCACAGTCCACTAGGGCTAGCATTTCCTCAAAGAAGTCAACGCAGGATCTATCCCTTCTAAATCCATGTTGACTGCTGTTTACTAAATTATTATTGTACAGATAATCTTCAAGTTTGCACCTGATAATCAATTCCATTATTTTACTTGGGATTGATGTAGCATTTGAATTTGTTCAGAAATCAATTGTTAGCTTCTCGATGGCCTACTAAATAAAGGTATGAGCCAGTAAAGCACTAGGCCAGACTAAGAAATCCTTGCAGAAAGGAGAGCAGGGGAGAAATTGTGGGGGAGTAAAAAGATACCCCTTGGATTTATAAGAGTCAACTGATCTTAGTGACATTATCCAAATGGTTTACCCATGCAACTACTGCATAATCACTTGCAATGCAATGCCACTGTGCATTTTTGGGAGGGAGGGGGCTTCTAAGTTTGGCGAATATAGCATTTTCCCACATTTTGGCACCCATTGTTACCATCAAGCACTCCATAACAGGAATAATGTGGGTCAGATACAGAGTAAAATTCCTTCTACTCTGCCCAACTTCACACATAAGCCTCCTATAGCATCAGTTTGACCTTTTACTTTCAACAGTGCCCTTGACAGAACTGTGTTGTGTTCATTGAAAGGGGCATAGCCTCAAGGTTATCACTGGAAGAACAAAGGAGCTACCCTTCCATCTCTGGAATAACTAGCAAATGACAAAACTCCAAAACAGATTTTATTTTTTTTTAAAAAGGGAGTAGCTGTCCACATGGGCATTTTCATTGATTAGAAAAACCAGCCAAATTAAGTTGTAAACAAAATTAAGCAGTTTGTGAATGAACCTGAAACAGCTTAATTTGGGTCACTTTAGGTTCAGAATTTGGTTAGAATTGTACTCTTAGTAGAAATTATAATAATGAATGCTTTTATGTGATATGTTAATTCTCCTAAAAAGCACTATAGACATTTCAAAATGACAGTGAATTAATTACCTTTACATCTTCATAACTGGACGTTTGTTATTTCTTATTACACCTCAAAATCTCAGACATTAGCCCAGACTACTTTGTGTATCAGTTGTACTACTAAAGTGTACTAGTTTTGCTTTGCTAAAAATTTCTATAATTAAAGTTTGAAAATTAGTCTTGAAAATGTAGGGCTTAGACTCCAGTTAAAATTAATTCTTAGGCAAAGTGGTTAGGACAAAACCAAGCAAGTGCCAACAATCCTGACGGTGAATATGAGAAGCAAGAAGACTCTAGGAATGCTAAAAACCTTTGACCGTAGTAAACAGAGAAGTCAATGCAAAAGTATGAGATTGAACAGCAAACATTAGGAGACCCAGAGAAACTTATTGGCAGGAAAGTTGAGAATCCAGGACAACATGTCCAGCTTTGAACAGGTAGACTGAATTATATTGAGACATTTTGTGCTGTAAGGGGACTTTGAGGTGAGACAAACTCACATATGCCATTGTTAGGATTAAAAGTGATAAAATGACTTGCCTTTTATATTTGTCATAGCCACCTCTTTAATTGATAATTGAAACATTAGGTGACCTAATGTGCTTACCTTGTGCAGGATAATACCCAAATTTAAAACCTTACAATGTACATTCCCTTTTTATTGATAGGCATAGAACATAATTACACTCTATTTAAACTTTTCATATTGGATAGTATATGATAATTTAAAAATATTCACAGCAGTTACGTAAATCCAGTGAAATTGATATTGCATTTCACCAGCTTCTAGAAAGATCAGTATCAATGTAGAACTAAATACTGTTTAGAAATTTTAAGCAGATGCCTCAGCAGTCTTTATAGTGTTCTTAACTTACTACAATATCCTATACTTCTTTAGTCCAGGAACCTGTTTTAAAATACCATTTTAAAAACATGTCATTAGGGAACAGAAAGCATTATCCTCAAAACTTTCTCAAGGGAACACACTATGTCAATTCATCTACTACATGGTGGAAAACCTGCTTATAGTTATAAAGGTGACCCATTCACCTTTAATTAGTTCATCTGGACAAATATTCTTGTGTGTCTTGATATCATTAGAAATATATTCATCTTGTATTGTTGTAAGGGTATTAATATATAATGTCTGATAGAGAATGGCCAAGTTTTAAAACCAGGCTAGAAAGAGCATTTCAGCAGTTTCAAAATATTAGGCTGATTCAAATAATGTGAGGTCACGTCTGACCTAGAATAGGAGTTGCAATAGGAAATGGCAGCACGAACAAATTACTGATTTTTAAAGTATTCAGTGTAACAGATATACAAGATTTGCTAAACTCACTCTTGCACAGGAATAGCAGATTATTTAGATGTCATTTCTGTAAGGAGAAGGTAATTATTACATGGCATTTAGCATTCAAGAATACAATTAGGATTCAAAAGACTTTTGTGAATTAAGGAGATAAACAGGCACTGCTGTAATATTCTCTATTTGCACTCAATACATTGAAATTTAATTTTGCATTTAAGTACACAAGTTAAAAATGATATTACAAAAATGTATTTTTTACAGTGTACATGTGCAAGTGGGACATTGTGAAAAAAGCAGAGAAATTATTAGTAAACTATTGTTTAAAAGTCAAACCACTAAAAAGAATTATAATTCCAAAATACTTTTACTTTTGTTTTATGTTTTTTTTAAATGAGCTGATTGGTTGTTACTGACCTCATCAGGGGATTGGCTTAGGAATGTTACTGAACAGTGAGAAGGAGTTGAAAACATGTAAAGCTGAAGCTGAAACACCTCAGGCTAATTCCCGTCTTAATTAATATTAATTCAGCTCCCTCATAGCCAGTCACTGCAAACCGGTTGAGGTCATCAGTACTCACTATTTAAACAAAATAATTCAAAAACATCAATAGAAATAGAAAGAAACATATGTTAATGAGAATTCACTGTAACATACTTAAAATGGATTTTGATGGTAAAACTCCTGCCAATGAAGAAACAACAGATGAGGAAGATCATAAATATTTGATAAAGTGGCTTTTGGATGCATTTATTCCTTTTAATACCAACCCTCCCTCTGTCTTAGTTCAATGTTTGTGTCCCGTTACATCTCCTTTACATCTCCTGAGTCAATATATATGAAGCCTTTTGTCAATGAGCACTTTTTGGATTTCATTACACTACATGCTAGTTTCTCCACTGTGAAAGGAATATACTTATGAATAATTTAATGTTTCTTGATGTAAAGACAGTCTTTGCTGGCTGTACATAAACAGCATTGAACCAAGGGTATGAAATTGTTAAATTAATAATATCGGATCCTAAAAGTCTAGCTCTCAGCTGTAATCCTAGTCCATACCCGGTGATAACTACACCAGACCACAATGTCTTCTAAAGTGACACTTAGTTTCAGCAAAATTATTAATCAAAGCTCATTTACTAGGTTAGCATGAATATCACAATGCTATTTAATCAGTACTCAGTCACCAATTTTGAACCAGGGTAATATTTTTGGTCGGTACCTCTTCTTCCAGAAACGTTGAAGAACTCCCTGGACTAGGAATCACGTTCCCTTCGGTAGTCCAGCTACGAGCTGCATTGGGGGACACACTGACTAGGTAGAACACGAGTCCCCTAAAGAAATGCTGTCCAATAGAAATTGCTGACTAGGCGACACAGGCACAAATTTGAGTAGAAAAGGCCTTACATACAGGTAAATGTACTTCACATGTATATTTACTGAACAAATATCAACCACCATTCAGTAACCAGGGAAGTAAAGCACCCGCAATGATCAAAAAATACTTGCACGCTCTGCTTTTCATCTTACCATTCAACCAAGAAGTGCACAAGTGCATATGCCCTGAAAATATGAGTATTGAGATCACATGGCCAACGACACTAATAGTCATTTTTATCGACCAACCAGAAATGCAATTAGCAACATCTGGATTCCCAATTAGCCACATGTAGCTAGTGGCTAATGTATTGGACAACACTGCCCTAAAATTCACAGTCACATAACACGTCTGGGACAACATCATCTTTTCGGTGTTCCAAATGCTAGCATGATCCAGCTTTGGAGGACTACCTGGCTGGTCAGGAAGTGAGTCCCCAAACCACAGTCCAAAAGTCACCCTTTTTATAAGTCACCTTTCCTTTGATTTCAGTAAGTTTCAAAGGCTTAATTGCTTTCTCATGTCCCATTCATTGACAACCATGGGGTAAGTTCAACTCAGACATTCGGGAGGCTTCTTCCCTGTTATCTGCTTCAAGGATTCTTTAATTTTTTTTATATTAATTCATGGGATGTGGGCGTCGCTGGCAAGGCCAGCATTTATTGTCCATCCCTAATTGCCCTTGCGAAGATGATGGTGAGCCACCTTCTTGAACAGCTGCAGTCCGTGTGGTGAAGGTTCTCCCACAGTGCTGTTAGGTAGGGAGTTCCAGGATTTTGACCCAGCGATGATGAAGGAACAGCGATTTATTTCCAAGTCGGGATGGTGTGTGACTTGGAGGGGAACGTGCAGGTGGTGTTGGCGAGTTGCTGCAGTGCATCTTGTGGATGGTACACACTGCAGCCACGGTGCGCCGGTGGTGAAGGGAGTGAATGTTTAGGGTGGTGGATGGGGTGCCAATCAAGTGGGCTGCTTTGTCCTGGATGGTGTCGAGCTTCTTGAGTGTTGTTGGAGCTGCACTCATCCAGGCAAGTGGAGAGTATTCCATCACACTCCTGACTTGTGCCTTGTAGATGGTGGAAAGGCTTTGGGGAGTCAGGAGGTGAGTCACTCACCACAGAATACCCAGCCTCTGACCTCTGACCTGCTCTTGTAGCCACAGTATTTATGCGGCTGGTCCAGTTAAGTTTCTGGTCAATGGGGACCCCCAGGATGTTGATGGTGGGGGATTCGGCGATGGTAATGCTGTTGAATGTCAAGGGGAGGTGGTTAAACTCTCTCTTGTTGGAGATGGTCATTGGTTGGCACTTGTCTGGTGCGAATGTTACTTGCCACTTATCAGCCCAAGCCTGGATGTTGTCCAGGTCTTGCTGCATGCGGGCATGGACTGCTTCATTATCTGAGGGGTTGCGAATGGAACTGAGCACTGTGCAATCATCAGCGAACATCCCCATTTCTGACCTTATGATGGAGGGAAGGTCATTGATGAATCAGCTGAAGATGGTTGGGCCTATGACACTGCCCTGAGGAACTCCTGCAGCAATGCCCTGGGGCTGAAATGATTGGCCTCCAACAACCACTACCATCTTCCTTTGTGTTAGGTATGACTCCAGCCACTGGAGAGCTTTCCCCCTGATTCCCATTGACTTCAATTTTACTAGGGCTCCTTGGTGCCACACTCGGTCAAATGCTGCCTTGATGTCAAGGGCAGTCACTCTCACCTCACCTCTGGAATTCAGCTCTTTTGTCCATGTTTGGACCAAGGCTGTAATGAGGTCTGGAGCCAAGTGGTCCTGGCGGAACCCAAACTGAGCATCGGTGAGCAGGTTATTGGTGAGTAATTGCCCCTTGATAGCACTGTCGACTTCCATCACTTTGTTGATGATTGAGAGTAGACTGATGGGGTGGTAATTGGCTGGATTGGATTTGTCCTGCTTTTTGTGGACAGGACATACCTGGGCAATTTTCCACATTGTCGGGTAGATGCCAGTGTTGTAGCTGTACTGGAACAGTTTGGCTAGAGGCGGAGGTAGTTCTGGAGCACAAGTCTTCAGCACTACAGCCGGGATGTTGTCGGGGCCCATCGCCTTTGCTGTATCCAGTGCACTCAGCCGTTTCTTGATATCACGTGGAGTGAATCGAATTGGCTGAAGACTGGCTTCTGTGATGGTGGGGATATCGGGAGGAGGCCGAGATGGATCATCCACTCAGCACTTCTTGCTGAAGATGGTTGCAAACGCTTCAGCTTTGTCTTTTGCACTCATGTGCTGGACTCCGCCATCATTGAGGATAGGGATGTTTACAGAGCCTCCTCCTCCCGTTAGTTGTTTAATTGTCCACCACCATTCACGACTGGATGTGGCAAGACTGCAGAGCTTTGATCTGATTTGTTGGTTGTGGATTCGCTTAGCTCTGTCTATAGCATGTTGCTTCCGTTTTTTAGCATGCATGTAGTCCTGTGTTGTAGCTTCACCAGGTTGGCACCTCATTTTTAGGTATGCCTGGTGCTGCTCCTGGCATGCTCTTCTGCACTCCTCATTGAACCAGGGTTGATCCCCTGGCTTGTTGGTAATGGTAGAGTGAGGAATATGCCAGGCCATGAGGTTACAGATTGTGCTGGAATACAATTCTGCTGCTGCTGATGGCCCAGAGCACCTCATGGATGCCCAGTTTTGAGCTGCTAGATCTGTTCTGAATCTATCCCATTTAGCACAGTGGTAGTGCCACACAACACATTGGATGGTGTCCTCAGTGCGAAGACGGAACTTCGTCTCCATGAGGACTGTGCGGTGGTCACTACCTACCAATACTGTCATGGACAGATGCATCTGCAATTGGTAGATTGGCGAGGATGAGGTAAAGTAGGTTTTTCCTTTGTGTTGTTTCGCTCACCACCTGCCGCAGGCCCAGTCTGCCAGCTATGTCCTTCAGAACTCGGCCAGCTCGGTCAGTAGTGGTGCTACCGAGCCACTCTTGTGATGGACATTGAAGTCCCCCCACCCAGAGTACATTTTGTGCCTTTGCTACCCTCAGTGCTTCCTCCTAGTGGTGCTCAACATGGAGGAGGACTGATTCATCAGCTGAGGGAGGGCGGTAGGTGGTAATCAGCAGGAGGTTTCCTTGCCCATATTTGACCTGATGCCATGAGATTTCATGAGGTTCGAAGTCAATGTTGAGGACTCCCAGGGCCACTCCCTCCTGACGGTATATCACTGTATTGCCACCTCAGGTGGGTATGTCCTGTCCCACCGGCAGGACATACCCAGGGATGGTGATGGATGAGTCTGGAACATTGGCTGGAAGGTATGATTCTGTGAGTATGGCTATGTCAGGCTGTTGCTTGTCTAGTCTATGGGACAGCTCTCCCAATTTTGGCACAAGTCCCCAGCTGTCAATGAGGAGGACTTTGCAGGGTCGACTGGGCTTGGTTTGCCTTTGTTGTGTCCGGTGCCTAGTGGTCCGATGCCAGGTGGACCTCCGGTTTTATTCTTATTGTGACTTTCTGTAGCGAGATTGTACAACTGATTGGCTTGCTAGGCCATTTCAGATGGTGATTAAGAATCAATCATATTGCTGTGGGTCTGGAGTCACATATGGGCCAGACAGGTAAGGACGGCAGGTTTACCTTCCCTAAAGGGACCAGATGGGTTTTTACGACAATCCGGTAGTTTCATGGCCACGATTACTGATACTAGTTTTTTTAATTCCAGATTGTATTTAATTAATTGAATTTAAATTCCCCAGCTGCTGTGGTGGGATTTGAACTCATGACTCCTGATTATCAGTAACATAACCACTATGCTACTGTACCCTTTGCAGTGTTTCATTAATTGGCTCTTTTCCTCCAAGGTTGCTTGTGAGAAGAATTTCCTTTCTAGTTAGGGTTACCAATGGTCCTTGTTTGATAGTTCAAAGTTGTCATTCATATGTTTTTAAAATCATCCTGTTACGATCGATAAGCATAGAGACAAGCATTTGTTCCCACAGTTCCTTTGTTCTTGTATTTGCATTTGTTCTAGCAGTTGTATTCATTCTCGCAGTTAGTAACTAGCTTTAAGTAATACGATTAAGTAAATATCAAAAGAAACCACTTTAGATGATATAAAATATAATATAAAATGCAATTATACATCACTGCAGTTCACTACAACACCATTTAGCAACAAAATTTGAATAATCTCCTGTTTTATTCCTAAATCTTATAATCAGCTGACTGTTAATTACTCACGTGAATAGAGTCCTTCTTTAACGCTCAAATCTCTGGTTTTATGAAAGATGTCCTGCTACAGATCAGGCTTTACTTTTGTAGTTCAATAAACAGAAATCTTTATCAAGGAAAAGTTTTCAGATATTCCAGAGCATTTGGTAAGGTAAAGCTGATGTTTTTTTTTGCTGAGAAGGTAATCTGAAACCTGAGCTCAAGTACTAGAAATTCAATGAAAATGCAATTTAATCAGCCAAGTCAAGACCAGACTCATGAAAGTTAAACACCAGCTTCTTGTACCCCAAAAAACTAATGAGTGCAGTAGTACAGTTGCTCTTCTCTCAAAGCCTTCTCTGAGGAACTGATTGCTTCCCAAGTTCACTTGTTTCAACAACTACAACTTGCATTTATATAGCTTTAACATAGTAAAACGTCCCAAAGCACTTCACAGGATCGTGTGACACCGAGTCAAGGAAGGAGGCATTAGGACAGGGGACCAAAAGCTCGGTCAAAGAGATGGGTTTTAAGGAATGAGAAAGTGGTGGAGAGGCAGAGAAGTTTAGGGAGGGAATTTCAGAGCTAAGGGCCTAGATGGCTGAAGGCACAGTTGCCAATGGTGGGGCGAAGAAAGTAGGGGATACACAAGAGGCCAGAGTTGGAGGATCACAGAGTTCTTGAAGGGTTGTAGGGCTGGAGGGGTTTACAGAGATTGGGAGGGGCGAGGCCATGGAGGGATTTGAACATGAGGATAAGAATTTTAAGTGTTGGTGGACCTGGAGCCAATTTAAGTCAGCGAGCACAGGGATGATGGGTGAACGGGACTTGGTGCGAGTTAGGATACAGGCAGCAAAGATTTAGATAAGCTCAAGTTTATGGAGAGTGGAAGATGAGAGGCCGGTCAGGCTGGAGGTAACAAAAGCATGGATGAGGGTTTCAGCAGCAGATGGTCTGAGGCAGGGGCAGAGACAGGCGACATTACGAAGGTGAAAGTAGGCAGTCTTTGTGATGGAGAGGATTATGGGGTCAGAAGCTCAGCTCAGGTTCACTGAAGTTCCGAACAGTCTGGTTCTGCCTGAGATAAGGGCCATGGAGGGGGATGGAATCAGTGGCGAGGGAACAGAGTTTGCGAAGGGGGCCAACGACAATGGCTTCGGTCTTCCCAATGGAGGAATTGGAGGAAATTTTGGCTGTACCAGGCCTGGATGTGGGACAAGCAGTCTGACAACACAGAGGCAGTGGAGGGGTCTAGAGAGGTGTTGGTGAGGTTGAGCTGGGTGTCGTCAGCGTACATCGAATGATGTCGCCGAGGGGCAGCGTGTAGATGAGAAATAGGAGGGGGCCAAGAATAGATCCTTGGGGGACTCCAGAGGTAATGCTGCGGGGGCGCCATTGCAGGTGATTCTCTGGCTATGGCTGGATAGTTAAGAGTGGAACTAGGTGAAGGCAGTTGACAACGGAGGAGAGGAGTTGGAGGAGGATGGTGTGGTCAACCATGTCAAAGGCTGCAGACAGGTCAACTTTTCTTGTCAATTAGCATTGTCCCATCTGAGTGGAAAGCAGCAGATACTGCACTCAGCCACAAAAAGGGATCAAACTTAGACCCTGGTAAACCCAGTATCCATGTTGGCAATTATGGCAAAGCTGACAAAAAGCATAATGCATGAGAAGTTTGTGTAAAAATCTGACTGGTTGGCAATTTAGCTTCAGTTGTCAGATCAGTTAACATGTGACAATGTCATGGTTTACAAATAGAGTGATTCTGTTGATGCATAGCACAAAATTAGAGCAGTACCCTCAAAATTTCTGAAACTTTCAATAGGTTAGGGTATTCAAGCCTTTGAGAAACTGTTCTCTTATTGGATATTTGGTGAATTACTAAACTGGATTTGTGACTTTCTTGGAGAATGCAAACATCAGATCATGATAAGTGGCCTTCATATTGCAACGCCCTAGTAGGATTCCCTTGGAGAAGTGTGCATGCCCCCACTCTTTGGTGGCTTTATCATGACCTGGTGGCTGTCGCTAAAAGCATCTTCTCTCTTCTGATTTCACCATTCTTTCAAGAGTGATTAAATTCCCAGCTGAGGCTTTCATGTCATCTCAGCATGTAAGTGCACTATATGCTGTGTTACAGGAAGATACCTGGTTTCTGCTGATGTCTTTATTTATCTCAACCCTGTGGATATTGAAAGAATAGATGTTCAAGCTTGGTTGTAGTGCCTCTCACAATTGAGTAGCCGCCCAGTATTCACTGAATTGGGTGGCATTTTAAGTACAGCCATTTATGTGAAGTAAAGGGGGGGCTCATGGCACCCATAGAAAAATAACCCTGGTATCTTGAGAGGAGGATGATATTATTTGCAACACAATGAAAAGATTTATCACCCAAGTTAGTTTATTCAGACTAAATATTGGGTATTAACAGATATCAGCCGTGTATTAAATTGTAAATAACAATGGATTTAGTAACTCACCATATGAAGAATTGCGCCATCGAGGAGAGTTGTCAAGTGGACTCAAGCCACATCCCACAAAGAGGGAAAAAATGGACAAGCTTATTACCTTGGATTTTCAAACCTCCTCGGGACCAGATGCATTGTCAGAAATTAGGGAACAGGTTATGTGCTAGCCCTCTCAACTAGGGAATTGTGAGGTACAGGGAGATTTTCAATGTACTTGGAAGTTGGATCAGACTGAAAATCCAACTTGTAGATGCAATGAATTGTCTGTGCCATATAATTATAGGTTTGACATAGAATCATCTCCAGATTATGTTTTAGGCCAGGAATAATTCAGAGCCAGTGCAGTCTCTTTGCATCTGCACCTGCTTGTTGCATCTCTCCAATTCCAGCTGCCGCAGGCACTCCTTAGTGCCTGTTGTCTAATTGTCACCTTTGATCATTTGGTAACATTCTTGCCTCTGAGTCAGAACATTGTAGGTTCAAACCCCATTTTTGAATTTGAGCACATTATCTAAGATGACATTCCAGTGCAGCACTGCACTAAGAAAATGCAGAAGTGTTGAGGATGCCATTCTCTGGATAATACTTTTAACTAAACCTTGCCTGCTTGGCCAGGTGGATGTTAAATAGTTCATGGCACTATTTTGAAGAAGAGCAGGGAGATCTCCTGGTGTCCGAGCCAACATTCCTCTCTCAAAACAACACCACTAAAAATGGATTAGCTGGCAATTCCAGATTTATCTCATTGCTGTTTGTGGGATCTTGCTGAGCATACAGATGGCTGCAGCATCTATCTACGTAGCAACACTGACTGCACTTCAAAGTAATTCATTGTATGTGAAGCGCTTTGGGATGTTTCTGAGAGATGTGATAAAGTTTTCTTTAATAAGAAATGAGGTGAATAAAAAGTTGCATGAATGTATGCACTGTTTACCATGTACATTATGTGATTTGGAATTTCAAAACAAAGGAACGGCTAGAGTCTTGAAGCATAGTCACCAGTAAAATCACTCAATCAGCCCATATAAAGAATTTGTATTCAGTATCAGAATCATACAAATCAGCTAAGTTTCACTCATTTAAGTAGGAAGCCACACCTTTCTTTCATTGGCAGGCACAGAAAGCAGCCCTGCATGCTAAGCCCATGACTTTTTCATATTGCATAGTTGAAATCATATTTAGGTAAAACAAAACAGACAAATGACATCTTTTACAGTTTTCAGAATTTCTTCTAGGAACTGAATCATATATGCCAACCATGTGGATAGTTGGCATTCTGGGAGTCATGTCCATGTTTATGGATCAAAATCAGCATGGACTGGGCCCTTCACCTGCCCCCCCCCCCCCCACCCAGGCGCCACTCCTGGCTCCTACCTGCTAGGATACCTCTTTCACCTGCTAGGTAAAAATTCTTACAGAAGAAGAATAGGTGAAATAAAAGTCATCTTCTGATTAACACAGAGAGACTAAGAAAGACTGCTACTTCTACCAAAGACAAAGAAAAACTGCTTCTGAGTGAGCCACATGTAAGAAGGACTTGCTCCATTTTGAGTCAATCATCCACAACAAGTCAGTACTGAAGCATTGATCTCCAGAAACGTTGGCACACATTTACAATTCCCCCTTTACCATACACGTTTACTTTTAACAAAGGGCCCACATAAATATGAGGGGTCGTGGCCTGTTTACGACTCACTAAGTACTTCTTTCCTGGACCTGAGCTAGGGATAATAACTTTGCGACTTAATTGTTTAAAAGTCTGTATTAACTATTGGGATTAGGGGTAGGCCATTCAGCCTCTCAGGCCTGCTCCGCCATTCAATTAGATTATGGCTGATCTGTACCTCAACTCCATTTTCCTGCCATTGCTCCATATCCCTTGATACCCTTACCTAACAAAAATCTATCTATCTCAGTCTTGATAGCTCCAATTGTCCTAGCATTCATGGCCTTTTGGGGGAGAGAGTTCCAAATTTCTACTACCCTTTGTGTGAAAAAGTGCTTCCTGATTTCACTCTTGGATGGCCTAGCTCTAATTTTAAGATTATGTCCCCTTGTTCTTGATTTCCCCACCAGAGGAAATAGTTTCTCTGTATCTAACCTATCAAATTCTTTTAACATTTTAAGTACCTCGATCAGATCACTCCTCATTCTGCTATACTCAAGGGAATACAAGCCAAGTTTATGCAATGTGTCATCGTAATTTAACTCTCTAAGCCCCACTATCATTCTGGTGATTCTGTGTTGCCCCCCTCCAAGGCCAACATATTTTTCCTGAGTTACAGAGCCCAAAACTGAATGCAATATTCCAGATGGGGTCTGACCACGGCTCTATACAACTGAAATATAACTTCCTCCCCTTTGTAATCCAGCCCTCTTGGGATATAGGCCAACATTCTATTAGCCTTTTTGATTGCTTTTTGTTCCTATCTACTGGTTTTTAATGATTTGTGTACTTGGACTCCCAAATCTCTTTGCTACTCCACAGAACATAGTTTCTCACCATTTAGAAAATACTCCGATTTATCTTTCTTGTATAAGGAAAGGGCTAATCAAACTATCTCAGAGTCTGCTAATGTTACACTGCTATTGATTTCACTTTATATTGCAGTAATAGTGACCTTTAGCTTTTGCCTGTTAAATAAGGGTATGTCAATTTAGATGCAGTGACCACTGAACTGTTGAATTAAGACTGAACTTAAAGCAATGGTCAGTTTAGACAATAAACCTAATTAAAAGACGTGTCAGTGCATACTACCGAGAACTTGAATTAGTTCATAACAAGTTCTGCAGAAGGAAGACATCTGTGCCGACCTCATCCTTTCCAGAAGCAGGAGATTAGTATGGAATGGTACAGATTTATAATTAGAAGTTTGACATGGTAGAATACTAACGAGTGAAACTATCGATAAAATAACAAAATAGGGTAGTTATGCTGATCTAAGGAAAAAGAACTAGTAAAAAGGAAGAGATTAGCAAAAGTAAATGTGGGTCCCTTAGAGATTATAATGGGGAAAAAGGAAATGGCAGAGACGTTAAACAAATATTTTGTATCTGTCTTCACGGTAGAAGACACAAAAAACATACTGGAAATAGTGGGGAACCAAGGGCCTAAGGAGAGTGAGGAACTTAAAGTAATTAAGATCAGTAAAGAAAAAGAACTGGAGTAATTAATGGGACTAAAAGCCAACAAATCCCCTGGACCTGATGGCCTACATCCTAGGGTTTTAAAAGAGGTGGCTGCATAGATAGTGGATGCATTGGTTTTGATCTTCCAGAATTCCCTAGATTCTAGAACGGTCCCTGTGGATTGAAAGGTAGCAAATGTAACCCCGCTATTCAAGAAAGGTGCAAGAGAGAAATCAGAGAACTATAGGCCAGTTAGGGAAAATGCTTGAATCTATTATTAAAGACGTTGTAAAAGGGCACTTAGAAAGTCATAATATGATTAGGCAGAGTCAACACGATTATGAAAGGGAAATCGTGTTTGACAAATCTATTAGAGTTTTTTGAGGGTGTAACTAATAGGGTAGATAAGAGGGAACCAGTGGATGTAATATATTTGGATTTTCTAAAGGCATTCGATAAAGTGCCACACAAGAGGTTGTTGCACAAGTTTAGGGCTCATGGGATTAGGGTAATATATTAGCATGGATTGAGGATTGGTTAATGGACAGAAAAAAGAGAGTAGGAATAAACGGGTCATTTTCGGGTTGGCGGGTTGTAACTAGTGGGGTGCCGCAAGGATCAGTGCTTGGGCCTCGGCAATTTACAATATATATCAATGACTTAGATGAGGGGACCGAGTGTAATGTATCCAAATTTGCTGCTGATACAAAGCTAGGTGGGAAAGTAAGCTGTCAGGAGGACGCAAAGAGGCTGTGAGGGAATATAGACAGGTTAAACGAGTGGGCAAGAAGGTGGCAGATGGAGTATAATGTGGGGAAATGTGAAATTATCCACTTTGGTAGGAAGAATAAAGAAGCAGAATATTTTTTAAAAGGTGAGAGACTAAGAAATGTTGGCAGTCAGAGGGATTTGGGTGTCCTTGTACACAAATCACAAAGTTAACATGCAGGTACAGCAAGCAATTAGGAAGGCAAATGGTGCTTTAGCCTTTATTGCATGAGGGTTAGAGTATAAGAGTAAGGAGGTCTTGCTGTAATTATATAGGGCTCTGGTGAGACCACACCTGGAGTACTGTGTACAGTTTTGGTCTCCTTACCTAAGAAAGGATATACTTGCCTTAGAGGGGGTGCAATCAAGGTTCACGAGATTGATTCCTGGGATGAGAGGGTTGTTTTATGAGGAGAGATTGAGTAGAATGGGCCTGTATTCTCTGGAGGTTGGAAGAATGAGAGGTGATCTCATTGAAACATATAGAATTCTTAGCAGACTTGACAGGGTAGATGCAGACAGGTTGTTTCCCCTGGCTGGAGAATCTAGAATAGGGGTCATAGTCTCAAGATAAGGAGTTGTCCATTTAGGACCGAGATGAGGAAAAATTTCTTCAGTCAGAGGGTTATGAATCTTTGGAATTCTCTTCCCCAGAGGGCTGTGGATGCTCAGTCATTGAGTACATTCAAGACTGAGATTGATAGATTTTTGGACATTAAGGGAATCAAGGGATATGGGGATAGGTCAGGATGTGGAGTTGAGGTAGAAGTTCAGCCATGATCTGATTGAATGGCAGAGCAGGCTCAAGGGGCCAAAAGACCTACTCCTGCTCCTATTTCTTATGTTCTAAAGTTATTGATGAGGGACAAGGGAAGCAGCTCGGTGAAATTCACCTTGTATGGAGTTGTATTAAGTAATGCAGAAATGTGTGGATTGTCACAAAGAAGGGGTATGGAAAAGATATAAAAAGTGGATGTTGCAACAGATACTTAGGATTCGATTATGGTCTGCAGCCTGTATACTGAGCTCGGAACTGCAACACATTTGAGTCCTCTGGCTAAACTCACAAGGTTTGGTCGTAAGCGTTGCTTCTTTAAGCATATTTTACTGTATACTTAATAAATCTGTGACATCTAACATTCAGTGTTGCGAACCCTATTGATTTGAGGAGTAAATTATAAGTAAGAACATACACCCCTCCTCTAAGATTTGGGTCCAAAGTGGATGACGTCATACTTGTCCACACTGAACTCCATTTGCCATAGTTTTGCCCACTCACTTAATCTATTTACGTCCCTTTGCAACTTTCTGCTCCCATCTGTACTACTTACTGTCCCTCCTAACTTGGTGTCATCTGCAAACTTGGATACATTTCTCAGCTCAACAGCTGAGATCATATTGTATGGGTATCCTTGGACAGTTTACAGGGTATTTCCCTTGCAAATCTGGAAGGTAACTCCTCGGGCAATTTTACAGGGCACTATTCCTACAGTCAGCACCTGAAATGTTAACTCATCTGCGTTATCCACAGATGCTAACTGCTGAATGCTTTTGGCCTTTTCTGGTTTTGTATCAGATTTCCAGCATGTGCTGTTTTTACACCATAAGTTATAAGGCTGTGTAGCTATTTGTTTTTCCATGTCTTTGCCTTAGAACCATAGGCATTCACAAGATAACTACAGATGAGGAAGGGCATTCGGCCCATCTTGATTTGAATTTTTAGATAATGAGTGGCCTGCAGAGTCTTTCTGGAATTTTTCTGTTTGTGTTTCAGATTTCCAGCAGCTACGGTTTTTTAGGCTACAAGTGAATGAATGTTAGGTATACCTATGCCTTAGGAACATAGGAACAGGAGTAGGCCATTTAGCCCCTCGAGCCTGTTCCGCCATTCAATGAGATCATGGCTGATCTATGACCTAACTCCATATACCCACCGTAGCCCCATATCCCTTAATACCTTTGGTTAACAAAAATCTATCAATCTCAGATTTAAAATTAACAATTGAGCTGATGTTTGCGGAAGAGAGTTCCAAACATCTACCACCCTTTGCGTGTAGAAATGTTTACTAACTTCACGCCCGAAAGTCCTGGATTTAAGTTTTAGGCTATGTCCCCTAGTCTTAGACTCCCCAACCAGCGGAAATAGTTTCTCTCTATCTACCCTATCAGTTCCCCTTAATATCTTGAAAATTTCGATCAAATCACCCCTTAATCTTCTAAATTCTAGGGAATACAATCCTAGTTTGTGTAATCTCTCCTCGTAACTTAACCCTTGGAGCTAAGGTACCATTCTAGTAAATCTACGCTGCACTCCCTCCAAGGCCAATATATCTTTCCTAAGGTGTGGTGCCCAGAACTGAACACAGTACTTCAGGTGTGGTCTAACCAGGACTTTGTATAGCTGTAGCATAACTTCTACCCCCTTGTATTCTAGTCCTCAAAGTATAAAGGCCAGCATTCCATTAGCCTTTTTGATTATTTTCTGTACCTGTCTATGGCATTTTAATGATTTATGTACATGGATCCCTAAGTTTCTTTGGACCTTCACTGTCTCGAGCTGTACACCATTTAGACAATACTCTGATCTATCCTTTTTAGGTCCAAAGTGGATGATCTCACAATTGCCTACATTGAAATCTATTTGCCACAGTTTTGCCCATTCACTTAATCTATTAATATCTCTTTGTAATTTTTTGCTTCCATCTACACTCTCGCCTATCTTTGTGTCATTGGCAAACTTGGATATGTGGCTCACTCTCCTGCCATCTACGTCATTAATAAATACAGTGAATAGTTGAGGTCCCAACACAGCTCCCTGTGGGACATCACGAGTCATATCCTGCCAATTTGAGTACCTGCCATTATCTCTACCCTCTGCCTCCTGCTGCTCAGCCAATTTCCTAAATAGGTCAATAATTTGCCTTCAATTCCATGAGCTTCAACTTTAGCTAACGGTCTCTTATGGGGGACTTTATCAAATGCCTTCTGGAAGTCCACATAAACAACATCCGTAGGCATTCCCCTGTCCACTACTTTAGTCACCTCTTCAAAAAATTCAATCAGGTTCGTCAGGCATGACCTACCCTTTACAAATCCATGCTGGCTCTCTCTGATCAGCTGAAAATTTTCAAGGTGCTCAGTCACTCTATCCTTAATTATAGACTCTAGTAATTTCCCAAAAACAGGTTTCCCTCTCTGACCTTTCTTAAATAGCGGAGTGACATGTGCAATTTTCCAATCTAAAGGAATGGTTCCTGAATCGAGAGAACTTTGGAAGATTATAGTTAGGGCATCTGCAATGTTCTCACCTACTTCCTTTAATCCCTCGGATGGAAACCATCTGGTGCTGGGGATTTGTCACTTTTTAGTGTCATTATTTTCTTCATTATTGTTAATTTGCTTACGTTAATTATGGTGAGTCCCCGGCCCTGATTCAAAATTAGTTTCCTTGGGGTGACTGGCATGCTATCCTCTTCCTCTACTGTAAATACTGACGCAAAGTAATTATTTAACATGACCACGTTAAATTACATGCCTGTGTAATTACTCGTTCTCACGTTATAATCAGGGGAGTTTATGGGAGTTAAATTGCATGTGAAGTGCCTGCTTTTTTGGCACTACGCAGCCCACGAAGACTCGAAAATGGGGTCCGAGATGCACGAGTACACTTCCGAGAGAAAGTGCGCAGGACGCCATCTTGGTAAAGGCGTTTGCATGCACCGGCAGCATGCAAAGTAGGGAGATGATGACGCGAATCAGTGTGCAATGCTGATTTGAAGCCACCACTGCCATTTTTTTTTTTTTATTCGTTCACGGGATGTGGGCGTCGCTGGTGAGGCCAGCATTTATTGCCCATTCCTAATTGCCCTTGAGAAGGTGGTGGTGAGCCGCCTTCTTGAACCGTTGCAGTCCGTGTGGTGACGGTTCTCCCACAGTGCTGTTAGGAAGGGAGTTCCAGGATTTTGACCCAGCGACAATGAAGGAACGGCGATATATTTCCAAGTCGGGATGGTGTGTGACTTGGAGGGGAACGTGCAGGTGGTGTTGTTCCCATGTACCTGCTGCTCTTGTCCTTCTAGGTGGTAGAGGTCGCGGGTTTGGGAGGTGCTGTCGAAGAAGCCTTGGCGAGTTGCTGCAGTGCATCCTGTGGATGGTGCACACTGCAGCCACAGTGCGCCGGTGGTGAAGGGAGTGAATGTTTAGGGTGGTGGATGGGGTGCCAATCAAGCGGGCTGCTTTATCTTGGATGGTGTCGAGCTTCTTGAGTGTTGTTGGAGCTGCACTCATCCAGGCAAGTGGAGAGTATTCCATCACACTCCTGACTTGTGCCTTGTAGATGGTGGAAAGGCTTTGGGGAGTCAGGAGGTGAGTCACTCACCGCAGAATACCCAGCCTCTGACCTGCTCTCGTAGCCACAGTATTTATATGGCTGGTCCAGTTAAGTTTCTGGTCAATGGTGACCCCCAGGATGTTGATTGTGGGGGATTCGGCGATGGTAATGCCGTTGAATGTCAAGGGGAGGTGGTTAGACTCTCTCTTGTTGGAGATGGTCATTGCCTGGCACTTGTCTGGCGCGAATGTTACTTGCCACTTATGAGCCCAAGCCTGGATGTTGTCCAGGTCTTGCTGCATGCGGGCTCGGACTGCTTCATTATTTGAGGGGTTGCGAATGGAACTGAACACTGTGCAGTCATCAGCGAACATCCTCATTTCTGACATTATGATGGAGGGAAGGTCATTGATGAAGCAGCTGAAGATGGTTGGGCCTAGGACACTGCCCTGAGGAACTCCTGCAGCAATGTCTTGGGGCTGAGATGATTGGCCTCCAACAACCACTACCATCTTCCTTTGTGCTAGGTATGACTCCAGCCACTGGAAAGTTTTCCCCCTGATTCCCATTGACTTCAATTTTACCAGGGCTCCTTGGTGCCACACTCGGTCAAATGCTGCCTTGATGTCAAGGGCAGTCACTCTCACCTCACTTCTGGAATTCAGCTCTTTTGTCCATGTTTGGACCAACGCTGTAATGAGGTCTGGAGCCGAGTGGTCCTGGCGGAACCCAAACTGAGCATCGGTGAGCAGGTTATTGGTGAGTAAGTGCCGCTTGATAGCACTGTCGACGACACCTTCCATCACTTTGCTGATGATTGAGAGTAGACTGATGGGGCGGTAATTGGCCGGATTGGATTTGTCCTGCTTTTTGTGGACAGGACATACCTGGGCAATTTTCCACATTGTCGGGTAGATGCCAGTGTTGTAGCTGTACTGGAACAGTTTGGCTAGAGGCGCACAAGTCTTCAGCACTACAGCTGGGATGTTGTCGGGGCCCATAGCCTTTGCTGTATCCAGTGCACTCAGCCGTTTCTTGATATCACGTGGAGTGAATCGAATTGGCCGAAGACTGGCTTCCATGATGGTGGGGATATCGGGAGGAGGCCGAGATGGATCATCCACTCCGCACTTCTGGCTGAAGATGGTTGCAAATGCTTCAGCCTTGTCTTTTGCACTCATGTGCTGGACTCCGCCATCATTGAGGATGGGGATGTTTGCAGAGCCTCCTCCTCCTGTTAGTTGTTTAATTGTCCACCACCATTCACGACTGGATGTGGCAGGACTGCAGAGCTTTGATCTGATCCGTTGGTTGTGGAATCGCTTAGCTCTATCTATAGCATGTTGCTTCCGCTGTTTAGCATGCATGTAGTCCTGAGTTGTAGCTTCACCAGGTTGGCACCTCATTTTTAGGTACGCCTGGTGCTGCTCCTGGCATGCTCTTCTACACTCCTCATTGAACCAGGGTTGATCCCCCGGCTTGTTGGTAATGGTAGAGTGAGGAATATGCCGGGCCATGAGGTTACAGATTGTGCTGGAATACAATTCTGCTGCTGCTGATGGCCCACAGTGCCTCATGGATGCCCAGTTTTGAGCTGCTGGATCTGTTCTGAATCTATCCCATTTAGCACGGTGGTAGTGCCACACAACACGTTGGATGGTGTCCTCAGTGCGAAGACGGGACTTCATCTCCACGAGGACTGTGCGGTGGTCACTCCTACCAATACTGTCATGGACAGATGCATTTGCGACAGGTAGATTGGTGAGGACGAGGTCAAGTAAGTTTTTCCCTCGTGTTGGTTCGCTCACCACCTGCCGCAGGCCCAGTCTAGCAGCTATGTCCTTCAGGACTCGGCCAGCTCGGTCAGTGGTGGTGCTACCGAGCCACTCTTGGTGATGGACATTGAAGTCCCCCACCCAGAGTACATTTTGTGCCCTTGCTACCCTCAGTGCTTCCTCCAAGTGGTGCTCAACATGGAGGAGGACTGATTCATCAGCTGAGGGAGCATGTTAGGTGGTAATCATCAGGAGGTTTCCTTGCCCATGTTTGACCTGATGCCATGAGATTTCATGGGGTTCAGAGTCAATGTTGAGGACTCCCAGGGCCATTCCCTCCTGACTGTATATCACTGTACCGCCACCTCTGGTGGGTCTGTCCTGCCGGTGGGACAGGACATACCCAGGGATGGTGATGGAAGAGTCTGGGACGTTGGCTGAAAGGTATGATTCTGTAAGTATGGCTATGTCAGGCTGTTGCTTGACTAGTCTGTGGGACAGCTCTCCCAATTTTGGCACAAGTCCCCAGATGTTAGTAAGGAGGACCTTGCAGGGTCGACTGGGCTTGGTGTTTTGCCGTTGTCATGTCCGGTGCCTAGTGGTCTGATGCCGGGTGGTCCGTCCGGTTTTATTCTTATTGTGACTTTTCGTAGCGAGATTTTACAACTGAGTGGCTTGCTAGGCCATTTCAGAGGGCAATTAAGAATCAACCACATTGCTGTGGGTGTGGAGTCACATATAGGCCAGACCGGGTAAGGACGGCAGGTTTCCTTCCCTAAAGGACATTAGTGAACCAGATGGGTTTTTACGACAATCCGGTAGTTTCATGGCCATCATTACTGATACTAGTATTTTAATTCCAGATTTTATTTAATTAATTGAATTTAATTAATTAATTGAATTTAAATTCGCCAGCTGCCGTGGCGGGATTTGAACTCATGACTCTGGATTTTAGCCTAGGTCTCTGGATTACTAGTCCAGTAACATAACCACTGTGCTCACACTCTAGCCAACGCTCTGTCATAACCTCGCACAGCTGAACACGACGTTAAACGGCAAAAAAGATTCCCCACCAGTGCTATTTAAAGGGATCATGAAGTACTTGCAGGTTAGTTGCTTGATTATTTCTTCTTGCTGCTGGTGCAATTGTGTGCATTTTTGGAGGTTTCCTATATTTGGGAGTGGTCTGGTTGCTCTTGCAGTACTTTTTGTATCATTTAAAATATTGTGCTGTTAAAAGTTGTTTCCAGACATGGTAGGGCTTCCTCTCGGAATTGAACATACCTGGGAGAATGAAGAGAGGTCATGCAGGGCAGGACAAGCTGCTATTAAAGGGACGAGGAGGAGCAAGAGGAAGTGGAGGAAGAGGAAGAGAGGCCACAACGTAGACAGGTCCTTACTGTCAGGGCTCTATGTGATCAGATTTTTCATGAGCGTTACCAATAGCCTGAACTACACCTCCCCATTCACCAAAAGTCCCACGCTCCTTACCTTTCCTCTATCACTGACCATCACATTGTCCTCTTTCTGACAAAACACATTGGTTCCTCCCTCAGTTCACTGCAAAAATAAAAACGACTACCAAAACCAAATGCAAATTAAAATTCAAATTGATCAATTCACTCATTAAATAATGCATACAAAATGAAACCATTCCCCCTTGTGTATTCCCTTAGTGGCTATCTTTCGTGTGTCTTTGCCTTTCCTGGTGCTCTTAAGAAGTGCTTCCTCAGGGGCTGGAGCATGGAAGGCTGCTGACCTTCAATTGAGGAGACTGCAGATGGCCTTGTAGGACAACCTCGAGCAGCACTGGGCCGAGGGGGCCTGGCTTCAGACTGCATTAGCTGGGCCTGGGCTGGCTGGCTAACAGGTAACAGCAAGGGCACTGGCGGAATTGCAGGGGTGGGAGCAGGAATGCTATCATCCTAAGAGAAGACAGCAGGTTCCTCTACCTGGGCAGCACCTCAGCAATCCTGGTGATCTGTTGCAGAGCAGATTGCCAGACTGATGCCCTCGAAGCCCCTTTCAACAGTGGCACTCAGAGCCACGGTGGCAGCAGTCTGAGCTTCCAAGGCAGCCGTCAGACCTTTGATGGAACCTCCCTCTTCAAGCATCAGTCATCAGACGCTGCATCATGGTGGGTTCCACAGTTGTGCTGATAGAGGTGACCATCCATTCCATGTAGGTAAGGATGGGTTCCAGCTCTACGCAAAGCCCTGTACAAAGTTGGAACTGGACTCCTCCGTGCTCCTTGTCATTGCGCACAGGCTTTCTAGCAGGCTTTCCAGTATACCAAGCATTTGGTTGTGTATGCCTATCAGCCACCTTCTGTAGCCTGGCCCATTGAAGTCCTTATTTGACTCCTCTGCAGCAGAACTAGTGTGTGACCTCGCCCTCAGGCGAGCTGGCACCCACGGTATTCTTTCCCCCCACCCTGGCTCCTGCGAATGTGCCCAGTGTCTCACCATGTGCAGATCCCTCCTCTAGCCTAGCCTCTAAAGTACGCACAGTGTCAGTCTCTGAGCTGGTGGCTGCATGTGTAAGATCGAGTGACGGTAGGTGGATGATGGGAGTGTAGTGAATTGAGCAGTTGGCAGGATATTTGAAGATTGAACTCACTCACCTTGACAACTTGTGACAGATCATTGTACTTCTTCCTGCACTGCATCCATGTTCCTGGAGCTATACTCCTCCCCTGCTTTCTCCTACTGCACCCTGAGCATATGTCTGGAGGGCCTCCTGCCCCCCTGCGGATTCAGGATGTCCCTCCTCTCCACCTCTTGCACCTCTGAGGAGACAGGACCGAGGTTTCCTTTTTTTTGTCCTTTACATTCTCTGCAGGTCCAAGAATTATTTTGTGTAGAAACTGCATGCCCATTTTTATACCAAGTATGGCGTGTTGTATATAATTCAACTCAGTTCAGCTCAACTTAAATTGTACATGTGAAATTAAATTGAAATTTTTTGGCAAATGTGAAGTAAAATTGTAGAAGAGATCATATTGAACAAAATAATGTATGACTTGGCATAATTTGTTTGAAATTGTGCCTGAAAAATGTAGTTAAATATTTCATAACCTGCACTAACTATTGAATATCTGTTTTGGTGTTGATGTCACATGATCAGTCAGGCACCCTATCTTGTAATCTTGTTGAAAATGCTTTCCAACTATGTCTTACAACAGCTGCAAAATTACAATACTCTTAATCTTAAGATAGAAGTATCATGGTGTCATAGTAGACACAACACAGGAGGAGTACTTATCATTAATGGAGCAATTCCATGGGCCCTCTGAAACTGAGTGCAACTAGCAGCTATTCCTGAGTCAATTGGGCGATGATTCCAAGTGCCATTTAACTGTGAAGGCCATCAACTCTGAACTTAGCTCTATATTCACTGTCCACACAAGCAAGGGGTCACTATGGTCGTGATTGGGACTAAGTAAAACTAAGGCCAATTGGAGCATTATCACTACTTTCTCAGCTGAGGTTAGCTAACTCAACATAGACTGGGATAAACCTGGCACCTTCTTGCTCTGCACAGCCATTGAGCTATTGTGTAAAGGGGACAAGAGCATGTGTGAGATTAGGAAAGAAAAGTGCGTCATCACACTGGCATTACACTCACTGCTGTGATATAAACAAACATTTATTTCTTTTTAAATTAAGCCATACCATCTATGAATACTGGTTAAAGTGTTTATTAAAATAAAGATCAAGCAGACAAATGTCTGCATATTTTATTATGATGTGGAGATGCCGGTGATGGACTGGGGTTGACAATTGTAAACAATTTTACAACACCAAGTTATAGTCCAGCAATTTTATTTTAAATTCACAAGCTTTCGGAGATTTTCTCCTTCCTCAGGCAAATGTTTTTGCCTGAGGAAGGAGAAAATCTCCGAAAGCTTGTGAATTTAAAATAAAATTGCTGGACTATAACTTGGTGTTGTAAAAATATTTTATTATGAACATTGTCAATGTTTTGCTGTAATGTCTACCTCAAGCTTAGAGTGAGGTTAGGATTTTCCCCTGCATGTTCAGCACAATTGTACTTTGTTCCATTTTCCAAACTTAGCAGAAGCTTCAATGAGGCTTTCAGCTATCCCAAGGTTTTACCTTTTGTTTTGTAGACTCAGTATAAAATGTGAATAAAGCAGTCAGCAGAAGCTGAAATTGTTCAATTTGATCACTAATGATACAATAGCATGGCACAGGCTTGTTTTTCAGTTGTCTTCACCTTCAATGCAAACCAAATGCGCCTCCCCTTTAAGGGGTGCAGGCTGCCTTTAGCTAGCCTTGTGTGATATCAGGTCCCCTGCTGCTGCATGCAATGAACAATGCTGGCTGCGCGCAGCAATCACGTAAAACAGCAGGCAGTACCAATTTAACATACCGCCTGCAGTGCAATGAACGGACGCGGGTTAATCGGGTACCATGATCCCCATTCCCATTTTCCGGGGTTATCCAATTTAGCTCCCATTGAGTTGTCAGCTTTTGGGAGGTGCTTACTTCAGTTTTAAGTTGCTGGTCATCTTTTGCTAGTTTTCTAGGTTGGTATATATGAAGATTGATTAGCTTGCTAAATGCAGTACTTCCCATACGGGAAAAAAATTGTGAAACCAGTTTAAATTTATAAATTCTATCTGGTCTTGTGGCCCAAGTTCAGGATGACTATACCCGTTGCCTCTGCTAGGAAGCTGCATGAGGAAGAAGCGGCCAATGAAAGTAAGGGGCGGGCTGGCAGCCGGGGTGGGTGTTTACTTCTGGCTGTTCGGATTGGATGGAACTTGTACTAAAAAAGGTTATAAACCACCTTCAGAAGGTTTCGAAATAGAAAAGCTGGATTGCATATGTGCGAGGGGGAGGTGATACAGCTAGTAAAGAAAAAAGACGTATACTAAATAGGTCTTCAAAAGAAAAAGTAAAACCTTTACTGAGCACCAAACCTGCTCTACGTGTTGATGAATCAAAATATCCGCAGATCTGTAAATACCCAAGAGCTTATTGTATAAACTGTAACGCAATCAAGAGCCGAACAGAAAGGCCCGGCCAGTGTGAGCAGCTCGATCACCAACAGAGCCATCATTTCATTCAGCTCCAAAAAAGAGAAATGGCATTGGATTTCGCTGCAGGATGCCTGGGAGGTGAGGGTTTAAAAAAAAATCTAAATCGGACTTCATTTTTTAAGAGATCTCGCAAAGCGCCGCAGCAGCCGTGCGTGCTCCGCTATAACCCGAGTGTGGATCACCGGGGCTGCCACGTCTTTACAAAGCGGGTCCGTTTAATTGAGCCATTCCAGGGTTGGAGGAATCGCGAGCGGGCGGGCGGGTGTTTTAACGTCGCGCCGTTGCAGCAGTCGGAATATTTGCGGATTCAAGGTCAGAGCAGACTTTAGCGGATTAAAAATAAAACCCCGGCGCTGGCGTGCAGCGGGCCGCCAAGCCCCGCTACCTTCCTGGCATAACATGGCAGTGGCGACGTGTAATAAGCTTCGCTTTCCACCCAAGAGCCAAACCTTTCTTTGAATCTGTGATGAAGATATTTCCAGCTCCTCTCTTGCAACGCAGTTGCCCGCGTTGATCATCCCCGTCGCTATTAATAGCAGCGATGCACGTGAAAATCCGTATCGTTAGCTGATACATTCTTAGCAACAAGCTGTTGACGAAGTGTTTGCTGCATTAAGTTTAAAATGTACATCGAGTAAAAAATTGCTGCTCTTAACAGTCTGTTTTCCCTCATATTCCTTACGGACCCATACTTGCCTCTGTAAAGAATATGCTGAGCAAAAGTTTGTATTTTATTTGTTTTGGGTGACCCGTTTATTTATAACTTTTTTTTGTAATCAGTGATTGAAGAATAGACAACATCAGTGAGTCGTATTTATTGCATCCTTTTACTTATATTTACTTATAAATCTTACTATTTGTGTAATGGACACTGAAGACTATTACTCAGCTAAGCTCACTGTCATTGATCAGTAATTCATTGAAATCAGATATCCATCCATGTTTGAAATTAAACTAAACGGAAAGACTAAATATGGCATTGACTAAAGAACTAGAATGCAGGCATAATGTGCATAAATCTGCAGTCATCTTATTGAACTGTTGGGGGGGGGGGGAGGATGAAAGAATAACAGGTACCTAGGAATTGTAAACAATTTTACAACACCAAGTTATAGTCCAACGATTTTATTTTTAATCCCACAAGCTTTCGGGGGCTTTCCCCTTCCTCAGGCAGTGTGGAAAAGACAATTTCGAAAGCCTGGTGATTACTGCCCGTTGCCAAGGCAATCACAGTGAGCAGACAGAGAGGTGTCATCTAAAAGGCCACTGAATATACAACCCCCCAAAAAAAAAGAGAGAGAGAGAGAGAGATAAGGAAGACAGTCAATGACCCGTTATATTAAAAACAGATAACATTTGTTCGCTGGTGGGGTTACGTGTAGTGTGACATGAACCCAAGATCCCGGTTGAGGCCGTCCTCATGGGTGCGGAACTTGGCTATTAATTTCTGCTCGACGATTTTGCGTTGTCGTGTGTCTCGAAGGCCGCCTTGGAGTACGCTTACCCGAAGGTCGGTGGCTGAATGTCCATGACTGCTGAAGTGTTCCCTGACAGGGAGAGAACCCTCCTGTTTGGCGATTGTTGCGCGGTGTCCGTTCATCCGTTGTCGCAGCGTCTGCATGGTCTCGCCATGGTACCAGGTACCTAGGAGTCATCGTAGTGTAGTAATCTAATCAAAGCCATCCAATAACATCAAACCGCAAGAGCAAAGATATAGAGGCCTGCATCCTGAGCTTGGGTTACTGTTGTGTGATTCCTCTGGGGCATTTGTTTTTATTCAAGACGGTTTTGTATGGGTCATATTTCCTTTTGAATGCTGATGGCTCCATCTCATTCACAGGCACATTCACGCTAAAGGATGAAAGATTGTGGCAGTACTGCAGGTTTATCTGGAAATAATGTCAGTAGATTGGTTGAATTGTTTTAACCAATATGTATTCTAAATGATTCTTTGAAAGAGTGTTGAGCTTCTATTTCTCAAAGTTTAATGAAATGAGACTTTGGGAAGGGGCTACAGTGGTGCAAAGAAGGATATCTTCTACCATGGGTTTTTAGCTAATAAAACTTTTACATAGTTAGGACAGTGTACATCATGCTGAAAGTACTCTACTCACTGATGCTGTCTTCTTCAGTCATTGATTACAAAAACTAGAAGCACAGTTTGAGGTGTGATACAACATCTGCAACACAATTAAGCAGGTTTAGCTGATATTACAAACTGGCTAATGCCCTTCTATGTAAAACCATCTGAATTCTGAAGTTATATTACAACACTTTAGTACATGACCCAATTGGCTGTATTTTTTTCTTGAAAGGAATATTTCAGTTTTGTTGTCCTTTTTTAAAAAAATTGCTGCCACACCACATTTGCTGTTCCATGGTTTGGATCGGCTACTCTAACTGTGACAAGCCTGCTAGTTCTTGTAGCATATCCAAATATTCACTGTCCTGTAAATGTCATAATGTAAATCTACTAACTGCCAAAGCTTAGTATAAAAAAGGGCAATCTCTCAGTCTGATTTTCATCATTTAAAGCAGTGATCAATAATAGAGTTCAAAGGCCTGATGTAAAATAATGTTAAGTTGATTAAGTAGATTTACATCTTTTTCCTGCTGTGACATAAATTTTGTTAGTTACAAATAGCACTCACCATTGTTTACCTTGGTAGCTGTCAGCCTGGGAAAAAGGTACATTGGCTGCCAAATCTAGAGATTTGAAAACTCACCTACTTCTTTGTCCATACCTACAGCATCCAAAACAATCTCAGAAAAACAGTGCACAGTAAATTAGAATCTTTCTATGTTGCTTCCTCTACTTTTCTCTTTTGTCCCTTCTTTCTTTTTGAGTATTTTTGTACTATTAGATAGCATATCTAATAATATGGGATCAGATTTTGCCTTTCATTTTCTCTCGCTAGTTATTGACAGATTGCAATAGAAATGGTAGTGATCATAATTTTCAATTGGTAAACTGTTACATATTATGTGACTAAACATAACAGGTAATTTGCGCATAGCAAGGTCCCACAAACAAAATGAGATGAATGATTAAACCTTTTTTTTAGAGGTGGGGGAATGGGACAGGAGATGCACCAGAGGAAAGGAGTATGTGGAGTGGGGCAATGATCTGATTGAGCCTAAAGCAGGAAAGATGATGAAATCAGTGGCAAGGGAGTGGAGTTTGTGGCGGGGACCGAAGACGACCACTTCAGTTTTCCCGTGTAGAGCTGGAAGAAGTAATGACTCATCCAAGACTGGATGTCAAGCAGATCACTTGACCAGAAGCAAGCAGTCAAGGGAGCTGATTGAAGATGTAGAGCTTGGTGTCATCAACATACATGTGGAAGCTGATCCCTTCCCTAGGGATGATGTCACCAAGGGATGGCACAAGAAGAGAGGGTCCTGGATATATCCTTGGAGGATTCTGGAAGTGACTGTAGGGGAAAGGGAAAAGAAGCCATTGCTGGAGATGCTCTGGCTATGTTTGAATAGGTAGGAATGGAACCATGTGAGGGCAGTCCCACAAAGTTGGACGATGGAGGAGAGGCGTTGGCAGAGGATGATGTGGTCAATTGTGTTGAATGCTGAGAGGTCGATGAGGATTAAAACACTATTGTTACAGTGACCAAGGATATCTTTCACTATTTTGGTTAGGCTGTGTCGGGACTGGAGTGTTTCAAGCTAGATGTTACGGGACTACTTCCTGTTTGAAAAACTACTTAACACCCACGGGGTTAACTGTAATATGAATCCACTGCATTTTCTTGATTAGTAAAGGTAATGAGGCCAATCTGTCTGTCTGAATATTTAACAGTCTCACTGAAGTCTCAGACCTCACTATTAACCTCTCAATGGTGGGGAGGGTTAAAAAATTTTAAAATGGAGAACACATCCTGAACCTCCCATGAACACGCCGGTTGCTGTTTTTAAGGCATGGGGTTTCATATAGTGTGTGTGTCCTGTCTTGGAGAGGCGGGACACTTCATTAACATATTTAAATCAGGCTCCCACAATGCAGTTGGGAACCTGATTTAAATTTAACAGTTGCCGGCCGGATTTCCCAGGGCTCGGAAAACCCGACAGTGAAAGGGAGGCGAGACCCTCCGGCTCAAGAAGATAAGTGTCTTTTACTGCACTCTTTGTGGGCCAGGAGAAGCAAGAGTGCTCCCCTTGGCCCCTCAAGAAAGCCTTTGGCTTTCCTTCTGCTGATCTTGGACACTCTCTCTTACCCCGCCACGATTGCAGACCTCCCCCTAAGCCTCGCTGGCTCTCTCTGCATGCCACGATCGTGATCAACTTCCTCCATCCTCCCTCTCGCGATGGCCTCTCTTCCCCTTCCCAGTTGCCGGGAACCATCCACGAGGGTCCCCGGTTGCAGCCTGCTGCTGCTGGTTTTCCCACCCTGCAGCCTGTCAATTTGGCCGGCTGCCAGGCGGGAAACTGAAGAAAAGAATTATGTTGAGGTCCTGCCGTTAAATTCAGCAGGATCTCCGCATTCGCGGCTTTGCCGGGTGTTCCCTGCGCTAATGCACTCCCCCGTGCCCCCCACCCCCCGCCCCATAAACATTGGGGCCTTAATGTTTCTTGGCACTACAAGAATTCTAGATTCTAACATTTCTAAGTCTTCATTATCACCAAGTGCAAAGCTGTGTTTGCATGCTATCAGTAAATTAGCTAAAACACTTTACAGTGAAGTTTATTGGATGTGTAAATATTACACATAGTATGCATTTCCCCCTCAGATTATTTGTGAATTTATTACGAGCAAGCTACATCACAGCTTTATTAATTGCTGTATGGCCACATGTCGTTACTTCACTGACTTTGCTAGAATAGTCTTGTTTTTTTTTTAAAAGTTGTTTTTTCTTCATTGTGGTACACACTGTAATACAGATACCTAATTGTAGTCCAGCAGAGTTTAACCTTTAACTTACATCCATAGAGCATCATTTCATCTATCTCAGCATCCCTATAGGAAATGGCTACAAAAAGAGGCAGAAGAAGACAATGTAGATGAGGAACCAGACTGAATGTTACTGGTTTTACTAATTAAGAAAATATCAGCTCAATTCTGGAAATGCAATCTGCTTTGGGGAGACCACAGGATCACTTTCAAACCCTGCAACTCAATTTAGTTGTAAGAAAAAGAGATGACAGCTCAGGGTGACAACATCATCATTAAGTGCCATCTCATCAACTGGAGACTATCTCCATGTAGCAAACACCACACATCTACCTAAAATAGCTGGGGGAATGATGCAGAGCCTTCAACATATTGTAAAACTTACTTTACTGAAATCTTCGCATGGAGATTTGAATCTTAGTACTGTGCGTTCCTAATACTAAGTAACTGAATGTAGGTAGAAACAAAATTTCTATTGTGACCCTTTATAGTGGTTTCAGTATATTCAGAATAACTCCCCATTATTATAATCATCGCTTCAATTCAACATTGGCAGACCAAACCCATCCTGTTCGACTTCTGCCAAAAAGCTCCAGGCCTTCTCCTCGACTCCATTCTTTTCTCTCGCAGCTTGCTCAAGCTGAGCACTATTCCAGCTTAATTAATAATTAAGATCATTTTCACGCATCTAGTGAATTTATATATCTCCATAACCCAAGACATCCCTTCTCTAAATAATGCACAGTTGTGTGTAAGTCACATGTTAAAAAAAATAGAAAAATAACTTTAAAAATCACTTAGAAAATCATTTTTTTAAGGACAGCAGCCTGAATTTTTTGATTGCTGTTATTTTATTGTTGGTGATAACCCAGTTAAAATGTAATAACCAATTTGAAATAAATGAGTTAAAATAATACTGATTGGTAAATTCAGATTAGTAAATAACTAACTGAAACTGAATGAATTTTGCCCAAGATCAGCCAATGCCACTTGCTGGAATTTTTCTTGTTTATTATTACCTATTTCTACTAGAACTTTTTCGTCTGATTTTTGTTCCTCTTTATGGGTTGCACCATATTTTGATAATCACTTCGTTGCCATATATCTTAACTGTTGTTTGCAAGATCACATGATTGTTACGGATGCAGAAAGTCATTTGGCCTATCTTAGTTCATCCATCCAGAAATCTTTGAAAGTTCCTCCATTTCAACATTCAATTTCTTCTTAAAAGATTCCAGGGTTTTTGTCTCCTCCACTCTTCCTGGAAGTATATTCCGTGCGTTGATGACACTCTATGTAAAAGAAAACTTTTTGATGATCAATCCTAAATCTTTTTGCTAGTTTGAACCTATGTTCTATGTTCACTATTTAACGTAAAATAATATTCTGCGTTTACCTTTTCCATTTCCTTAACTATCTTAAACCTGTATACAATCATCTCTCAGATGCTTCCATTTCAGCATGAAAAGCCCAAGTTTCTACAGTATTTCCTGACAACTCAAATCTTTGAAACCAAGGATCAGCCTTGTGGCTCTTTTCTGCACTGCATTCAGTGCTTGTGTCTTAGTGATCATAACTGGACAAAGTATTCTTGGTGCATTCTGACCAGTTCGGTCTCAATGTTCTGTGACTTCTACTGTTTTGTCAATGTGGTTTAACATTCTGCTGATTTTGTCATTTGGTTGGACATGTTCAGCATCAGATCTACTAAAACTGTTAGGTCTCTTTTGGCTTCATCCTTAGCTATTATTGTTTACCTTTCTCAACTTTAAAAAAAAATTCTGGTCATTTTTAGATCGCCAGACAGGAGCAGCTGAGTGTTGAAGAAATGTATAAACTAACTCCTAGATTTATTCTCACTTTTGCTCCTTAGTTTATAGATTCTCACTGGGTTAAATGACAACCGGTACTCCCTCCTGCATCCAAAGAATTTTAATTTAATTCCTTGTCCAATTTACCAAAATTAAATCCCAATTTCATGCCCATTTTGTATCAGCTAAACTTGAAATAAGATGATCAAAATTTCATTTTTCCTTAACTCCAAAACAGATCTTGGCCTTAAGAACTGAACATTAATGTTGTAGTATTTTGTGACATTCTGCTTCATACATTTTACCCATTTACAGTACTCCTAGTGATATTGCCATCCCATTTATTCCCCTTTTAGTGGTAAATATCTTGGGCCCAATATTAGGAGGGAGGTGGATTGGCAGTGGGGGGTTGACTGGGCGTGTGGATAACGCGCCCGGTGAAATCGGTGGGTTTGGCATGTGATCGTAAGTAAATTGAAGGCACTTACCTTGGCTTCCAGGTTTCGCGCTGGAAAGCTGCGCAGTGGGCGGACTGCGCACCCTCATCATAGGCTGTCAGCTGGAGGAGCCCTATTTAAAGGGGCAGTCCTCCACTGACTGACGCTGCAGAAAATAGGCAAAATTACAGCATGGAGCAGCCCAAGGGGAAGGCTGCTCCCAGGTTTAATGATGCCTCACTCCAGGTCTTACTGGATGGGGTGAGGAGGAGAAGGAGGAGGAGGGAGATCTTCCACCCGACGTACGGGAGGAAGTGACAGAGGAGGTCACCAGCACCACCAACATATCATGCACCTGCGTACAGTGCAGGAGGCGCTTCAATGACCTAACCAGGTCAGCCGAAGTGAGTACTCTTACTCATTCCCCTACACTCCGTCTGCCACATCACATCTCCTTCTGCACTGCCAACACTACTCTATCACATCACTCCTCACACCCACTCAAAGCTCATCCTCATCTTACCTGCACTTCCTCACCTCCCCAGTACTCATCCCACCACTACCACTCAACCCAATCCTCATACAATCTCGTGGCTCTGTCTCATACTCATCTTCTCGTGCATCTCTTTCACGGTCAGCCTCACCCAACCTGCCACTACCTGTGCTGCAGCCACAGGGCATGCATCACGTATGTGTAGTAGGAAGCGTAAGGCAAATGTGTCGTGAGCATGAAGGGGATGCACAAGGGTGTTTGAGGGTTTGTCATAGTTTTTACTTTGATTTCTGATCAACTTACATTACATATTATATTGTCATCACTACTGCCACGTCTTGGCCATTCTTGACTGGCTTGTGTAATAAAGGCCTTCCATGAGGTTCTCCATGAACTCCCTTGATGCCACCCATTGGGTCACCCTACAGTGGGTGTATGTGTAGTTGCACGACTACTTTGTGCAGGTGCCTGTTGCGCAGCACTGTGTTGTGTAGCTCCACGTGGTGGAGGTGGACGGCGTGCCTGGCGAGGCTGGTGATGTTGCTTGTCCTCCAATGGAGTGATGAATGCAGCTATGGAACCCCCCCACCCCATCCTGACGGTGTGAGTGGGTCCACAAAGTAGGTAAATGTGTTTGGACAGCAGAGTTTAGGGTATGATTTAATAATTTGGAGTGTGGAGACAACGGTGTGGCAGGCAAAACTTTGTCTGGGGTGACAGAGTGCCCTGCTGCAATTAATGAGGTATTCCCTCCAACTGTCAAGGAATCCTCTGCATCTCCCAGTGCCGACTGACTGACACACGTCTGTAATAACAGGGAGTGTTTCCCACAGCATGGGAAACACGCTGAGGAGCGTCCAAAATCACATCCCTGCTAAAATCTCTTCCCAATGAGGTCTGTCAACGACCTCAAGTACCTCCCTAACTATCTAAACTGTCATCCCACCGGCTTTAATTGCCGGTGGGAGTCCCGCATGCGAGGGTTGCGGGCGCACTGATTCGTGTCATTGGGGAACCTGGAAGTGGGCGGGTTGGAGCCAGGCTGCGGACCCGCTTCGGGATTCCCCAATTTTAGGAAACCCCCCACCACGAATGCACCCGCTCGGCCATCCTAAAATTGACTCCCTTGTGTTAGCTATGTCTCCAGTTTGGAGATTAATCTTAGGATTACAGATAATATATTTTTGTACATATTGATGTAGGGCAGTTCTATTTATTTTACACTTACTTGACCTGCCCCAGTTAAGTATTCATGTTGCTGGTAAAGGGCTCAGTATTTCTGTGGTAGGTACCTTGCTTGCAAGGTGAATTATACTTACCTTTGGGGACTACAGACTAGTAACCGAGAAGTTGGTAATAGCAGGGGTTTGAGGCTATCAGGACCTTCAAGAATGAGAAGTACATTGCAAAACACAGCTTTATTTCCAAAAGAATACCATTTTGTTAGCTATCCATTGTAATCCATCACTGCCATATTAGTATAACTTTTGTGATCTCCTGTTAAAAACAATTGGTTACTTTGCTGTATTCAGTCATGTTCATTGCTAACCTGCATGTTTCTGCTTGTATTAAAAAATATTTAAACTTCTTCCATTTTAAGTCAGATTAGAAATAATATTGAATAATGGATTTTGACTCCTTAGCAGACCCCTCTCTTTATTGAAGGTGTATCTTTTGTTGCGTTTGTCATTGGACAAGTTTTGATAGAAAGATGCTTGCCTCTCTTTGACTTTAAATTTTTTTAAAGATAGGCTACTTCAAGGTTGTGATTCCAAGCCTGATGTCTCAGCAACCATATGAACCTTGGATAAGGGGCTTTGATGAGACCTGGTTCGGGAGCAGATGGACATTGTGTTCTTGGTAATCTCTGTCTTGGCTTCTACCATTCTTAATTGCCTTTCTTTTTCCTTTGCACACCTTGCTATACAATTTTGATCAGTTAAAGTAAGAGCATTCAGATATCAGTTTCTCAATTCTGAAAGATCGTTTCAAGATTTGCTTTTAACTTTACAGAGCATGATACCTGAAACACCTTGTACAATCATTTTATTTCTAACCTTTCACTCAATGATCCACCATTTATACAATTTATGTGGAAAATCAGCTTCTTAGGCAAACTGCAATCTTTCCTTAAACATACACCAGGGGTGTTAGCTGCGTATTAAAAAAATTAAACTTTTAGGAACTGAAGTCTCTTTTTTGGCTCGATATTAATGCTGAATGCAGTATACAGTGAAACTGACAAATATTGAACATTGTAAACCCACCTTATCAACATTGTACAGAAATGCAATAGCATATTAAGTAATGTTTGTAAATTCTTTTGCTTACAACATGGGGCCTCTCTCCAGTATTGTTACATAATAAAAGTTAATTACCATGTAGGCATACACGGTAAAAAAAATTAGCTCCGCTCATTGGCTGCCTGCTTCTGTGCTGTAACATTTTATAATTCTGTGCCATATGAAACAACATCAATTCTCATACACATATTGGACTTGCTGATATTAGATGCATTTACAGTGATATTTTGTTTGAGTGTACAGCAAGACTGTTTGAAAGCCAATTTAAATAAACAGAACTAGATTTTTACGAGGTACATGTTATCGAGTTAGTTATGTCCCTTCCTCCTGTCCCACCACCAAAGTTTTCCTTTAGAGGAAATTCAGTTTTCATGGCTCCCTTGTATGATTTGAGTGGAGGATTGGTGACATTCTCCACTCATTGGTGCCATTGTTATTGTGCTGCACTGAGGACTGCTCGCAATAGCTGATGCTTCCATAAGTATGTAACATAGTGGAGATTTTTATGGGTCTTACATTGTTGATGCAAAAGAGTGTAGCAGAGTAAATATCGATAGAAATTTCCTCCTGTAAAACAAATATTGTTAATTTTCTTTAGGGATTCTATTTGCCAAACCTCTCTCCTTAGTACTGTAAACAGTAGGTTGGACAGAAGAATAAAGAAAATTGTACGAGTCTGGCCAGCCATAACCAGCAGAGCTAATTTAATCATCTACTTACTAGATCTGATTGTTGGCATATCACACTTTATATATGTATAATCTTTTTTTAATCATGAAATAGTTTGCCCAGCCCTATCTAATGTTCTGATTAGCACTGCCATGAAAATATGTAACCCTACTTATTTCTGTATTTGGGTGTGTTGGCTATAGTGAATCATTCAAGTATAATTGGTAAACAGGTACATTTGGTCTAGTAATTAAATTGATCAGCTACTTGCCTGGGTGGTGTTGTTCTCGGACATTAGTTTTACTTCTCCAGACAGTTCAAATTTATGGCAGAGACACATGATAAAGGAATCTTGTGATGCTTGTAAGGTTTCTCAAGTTTAAATTGAACTTCCAGTTTGCACTTTTTTCCCATCACCCCCCCCCCCCCCCAACTCTGTCCGTGTAATCATTCTGTTTCTTCTCCACTCTGTCTCTTCGCCACCCCCCTCCTCCCACCGCCCAGCCACCCATGTGCTTGTATAGAAGTGTGATCATTCTGTTTCTTCTCCACTCTGTCTCTTCACCGCCCCCCCCCCCCCACGACCAGCCACCCATGTGCTTGTATAGAAGTGTAATCGTTCTGTTTCTTCACTCTGTCTCTTCACCGCCCCCCCCCCCCCACGACCAGCCACCCATGTGCTTGTATAGAAGTGTAATCGTTCTGTTTCTTCTCCACTCTGTCTCTTCGCCACCCCCACCGCCCAGCCACCCATGTGCTTGTATAGAAGTGTAATCGTTCTGTTTCTTCACTCTGTCTCTTCACCGCCCCCCCCCCCCCCGACCATCCATATGCTTGTAGGAATAATTAATTTAGGTGGTCGTGGATTTTAGACTCAAGATATGTATATCAGCACAATGTAGGCTGGTGCCAGGTCACATAAGTAAGTCTTCCATCTGCTGTCATAGCTGCAGTCAGCCATGAATGCTGATGTATTCTGAAGTTATATTGTTAATATCTGCTCTCCCTGCATGTGTAATTGAACTTAAAAAGCCCACAGTCTGTATAGTGTTGATGTTGGTGTATGGAGCTAACTCACCAGAGTCAGTGGAACTATCAGTATTAGCCTGCCATTTTACTTGGTATCAATGAAGCTGCTTTGGCTGAGAAACTCTGGATTTGAATTTTTTTGCCTTTGTTTATATAACAGATGCTATATTTCAAACGTAATTCATTATGTGAGAAGCGCTGAGATATTTCAAATGGTTATAAATTTATTTATCATTTCTGGTGTGTCAGGTATATTGAAATGAAATGTGGTATAATATTGCACTTCCACTGTAGTTGTGTTCCCATATTACAGGATACAAGATAGCAGTTAATATTGTTGTATATAATAACTTATTGCAGGTGTACAACCTTTTAAAGCTCAGAAGCTTTGGGATGAAGCTTATCTAACTGGTCCTTTTATATCATAGCTCAGGTCCTGGGAAAGTAAATCTCCACAGTTGTTAGCTCTACGGAGGTCAGGACATTTCTGTTCAAGAGTATCACCAATCACCAATTCCATGGCACTCCATTAATGGTAAAAGTGCCTTAAGTTAAAATATGCTACTAGTATCCTATCATGGATATTTTCAGTATAACATGAAAATATCCATGCTGGTATACCTAAGTGTTTTGTTTGTTGAATAAAGTTGTGACAACAAAATTCCAGCCGCGTTAAAATTCCTAAAATTGTAATAATTCCAGCAGAAACAAATTTCAATCATTTATGATCAATAATGAAACAGCGGCATTACAAAAGTAGTGCTTGCATACTGTGTGATATTCTCACTACAACTATAACAAAAATACGTTTGAGTTACACAAGATAGAATGAGGTATGCAAAATAATTGTTTTGTAGGCTTTGCGTCTCACCATTTTTGTGAAATCTGGTTTATTCTCTGCCATACAAGAATATAACTAAAATTTGAGTGTCAATCAGAACAGATGAGTATTTTGACTTTACAAGTGTTTAAAAAAAGCAGATTGTGTACACAGATGGACCTGAACATTAAAATCAGAAAGTCAGTGCTTTAGACATTTGGATACTTCTTGCATGGCCCAAACTTTCACATTTGAGCTCAGCAGCAATGTTTGTAAAACACTTGTGGCAAACCATGGGCATTTGGACTCCATAAAAAAGAGCCTTCAACTCAACACCTTCTCTTGAAAAATGCTGCTGCAGAAAATGGCACTTCCCAATCTGAGTGTAGCATACCTGATTGCTGCAGCCACTCAATCAGAGAGCTCCACTGCTGTGAATCATATTGCAACGTTAAAGAGCTAGACTGAGCAACAAAAGAACTGTATACAGCTAGTGAGCTATATTGATCATTGTTGACTTAGCGGTTGGCAGGAAAGTCGGATCTTTGATGGAATGTAATATTTTTCATGTCGGCTTTAGTTGTAGTTGGTTTTAGTATATGAAAAAATCATACAGCTACTTAAGAAAGCGTTTTGAAAACTAGGTTCCCAACAGTACAATGAATAGTGTGCTTAAAGTTATCAAGAGCTAGGTAATAAGTTAACAGGAAACCAGTGGAAATACTGAGACCAAGAGAAACATGGAGCCCGATATTACCATGGCAGCGGGTTCGTGGCGGGGGGGGGATTGGGCGCGTGGGTAACGTGCCCGGTGAAATCAGTCTGCTTCGTGTGCAATCACAGGCTGATTGGATCCACTTACCTGGTCTTCCGGGTTTCCCGCTGCTAAGCTGCGCGGCGGGCGGACTGCGCATGCACAGTAAGGTCTGTCAGCTGGAGGAACTCTATTTAAAGGGGCAGTCCTCCACTGACTGATGCTGCAAGAAATAGGAAAAATTACAGCATGGAGCAGCCCAAGGGGAAGGCTGCTCCCAGGTTTAATGATGCCTCACTCCAGCTCTTATTGGATGGGGTGAGGAGGAGGGGGAGGACAGAGATCTTCTCCCTCCCCCCCCCCCCCCCCCCCCACCCCAACTCGGCGGGCGGGAGGAAGCGGCCTGCCTCTGCCACCAAGAAGGCCTGAGGAGGTCATCTGCACCACCAACATATCGCGCACCTGCATACAGTGCAGGAGGCGCCGCAATGACCTAAGTAGGTCAGCCAAAGTGAGTACACTTACTCATTCCCCTACAGTCCGTCTGCCACATCACCGCCCCCACCCCACACCTCCATCTGCACAGCCAACACTACTCTGTCACATCACTCCTCACACCCAATCAAAGCTCATCCTCATCTTACCTGCACTTACTCACCTCGCCAGTACTCATCCCGCCACTACCACTCAACCCAATCCTCATACAATCTCATGGCTCTATCTCATACTCACCCTCTCATGCATCTCTTTCACAGTCAGCCTCACTCAACCTGCCACTACCTGTGCTGCAGCCACAGGGCATGCATCACATATATGTGCAGTAGGAAGCGTAAGGCAAACGTGTCGTGAGCATGAAGGGGATGCACAAGGGTGTTTGAGGGTTTGTCATGGTTTTTACTTATATTTGATTTCTGATCAACTCACATTACATATTGTCACCACTACTGCCATGTCTTTGCGAATCTTGTCTGGTTTGTGCAATAATGCCCTTTCCTGAGGATCACAATGAAGACCCACAACTGATGACACCCATTGTGTCACCGCAGAGTGGGTGTAGGTGTATTTGCAGGGCTCTTTTGTGCAGATGACTGAGAGACGTCAGCGATGTCCCCGGTGGCACCCTGGAAGGATGCGGAGGAGAAGTTGTTGAGGGCAGTGGTGACTTTGACAGCGACAGATAAGAAGATGGTGCTCGGGCCAGCCTGGAGCAGCTCGGCATGAAGGAGGCTGCAGATGTCCACGACTACATGTCGAGTGACTCTGAGCCTCCGTGTGCATTGCTGCTCAGAGAGGTCCAGGAAGCTGAGCCTCGGTTTGTGGACCCTGTAGCGAGGGTAGTGCCCTCTGCGATGCATCTCTCTCTGCAGTTGCCCTCCCTCCTGCTGTTCAGGTGGATGTGTCACAGCGCTGTTTGTGGAGCTCCACGTGTCAGAGGTGGACGGCGAGGCTGGTGTTGCCGTTCGCCCTCTGAGGAGGTCATGACTGCAGCTACGGCGGCCCCCATCCGGAAGATGCACATCTGAGGGGATCCGCAAGGTAGGTACATGTCTCTGGACCCTGGGGTAAGTGTGCAAGTTGGTGAATTTTATTGTTAGGAGGAGGGTGGTAGAGACCAAACTTTGTCCAGAGTGGCCTCCTGCAATGAATTTTCAGGGTTTTGATGCTGCTAAAGAGGTAGCTTACCAAAAACAAACCACTAGCTGGTGTTGAATGTGCATTGGTCAGCTAAGTATGCCCAATTGACCAATGGTGTATTCTTCCATAATCCAAATTCCCATTGTACATAATATTCAATATTATGTGGTAAAAGAGAATTTTTGGGTGGGGGGGCTTAAGGTGAGTTAATTGGTTTAATTTTCAAATTGTTACCATTATAAGTGGATGGGATTTGATTTAGTAGATTTGAGATGTACTAAATCAGAACACAGTGCACCCATTTTTGCTCAAACTCCAGTCTTCTGAGACCGTTGGAAAGTACAGAGAAAGAAGGAAGAATGGTGGATGGAATTCGATGGAGCAGTGGAAGGTGGGCAGAAGATGAGGGCTGTATTGCAGTGATGACAGGTTAATATGTATTTTTGTGAAGAGGATGAAATATTGGGAATGCACTACGACAATTCCAAGAGTTAGGAACCAATGGTTTGATTCCATGTGGTGTTACCTTTAGATCCTCATTGAATACTTGCTTAATAATAGAAGGAAATGTATTCAAAATGTTTTTCTTGCAAAATTATTTTCTGTAAGTAGCCTGTTATAACGACCTCACCATTTTACATACAACATCCTGTTATTCAAATCATTTCCTTCACTAGAACAATGCTTTTGTAACTATCAGTTTCAATATGAATTGCATTGTAATTAAGTTTACAAAGCAAATATCCTTTGGTATTTGGCATACAATCAAAATGTGATATGATTCATAGGGTTTTTTCCAAAACTAGGTTGCTGGAATCAGCTTCCCTGGATGAAATTACACTGATAACATGCTTGTGTATCCTTGTACAAAGCCTCCCAGTTACCAGTTGAATAGTCAAATAGGAATTTTGTCTCTTGGCTTTGTTCCAAACATGCTAACTTTTCCCATAAAATTATTGACATGAGAAATCTCATTTTGTACTTGCATTGACCTTTTTGCTAAAAATACCAATAGGAGGAATTTCACCTCCAGCGTTTGTGTAATGTGCAGAAAATTGAACATTTAATTTAGTGCTGAAGTGCACCCAAAGAGTAACAAGCACAGGTACTATAATATGAAGGATGGCATCCAGGTAAATCTAAGCAAACCCAATTATTTTCCCCCACTCTTCTAAAAGTGCTCATATGCTGGGGAATGGCTCCTTTAGCACCTCACCCAAGTGGCCATTTTTCATGTGCAGTACTAACTAGGATAAGGAATAATGACAGACTATTCAACTGTGTGTGTATCACAATTGAGCAAGAGCCTTTTCTCACCTCGTGTCCACACATTCAATTTCCAGCATGAGTCACTGGATGATGATTGATAGTGAGAACTCTTGACTAATTTTTCCCTACCTTGGAGAACCTTGAGTGTAGGGAATGTAACTGGGAGCCTCTTTTTGGACATTCTCAATAGGTCAAATCAAAAGCAATGCATTGAAACACAGCATGTACTAGTTACAAAGCTGTGAATTGGATACAAACTGCTTTAGATGTCATTCTATGCTATCTCTTGCTGCCAGATGATGATATTTGATACAGCTGGAGTACTGCCTCTTTTAGGTTTTTTAGAAGTAAAAACCTTGACTGAGTAGTGTTGAAGGTCTGGCTCTGATCTGCAGAACTTCCAAAGGAATGGCAAATCATCACATGCATTTGCTGTCTAGGTGACATTTTTGACATCAATGGTATAATCGGTATGCAATTTTTCCAAGTACTAAGAAATATATGAAGAGTTTATATTGCTGTTTTTGTAACGATTGATATAGAAACTTAATTAGTACATTTGGCATTTCTAGACTTGTCCATCATGAGTTGAGCAAATATGTTAATTTGGATGCTATTTGTTTGTTGCAGGTGTTGCAGGTGTTCTTGTAGGGCATCCTTTTGATACAGTAAAGGTAAGTTTTCTAATGCGGACTTGTTTAGTAATATAGATATCAGCAAGACCAGAGACCAATGGAAGCTGCCTAAGCCTACATTTTCAAAAGTGTTACTTTTTAAAAAGAAAAAAAATACTTTTTTGTCTTTTATACAGTTTTGCTAATCTACACAGAATACCTTTATTTTTGGATATGTATGTATTGTTTTCTAATCAAATATTTTAATATTTTCCAACTTTGCCATCTCAATTGTAATGAAAGTAATGTTAGCTTTCAGTCAAAAACTTTCAAACTATTCAAGGTAATGGTTATTTGATTGGCTCCACCATTGAGAACTACTTTTAACTGTTAAATATTTAACTACTGTTCTTGATGGATTTTGATCTCAGAATTGACCAGGAGAGATTGGAAGTCACTGAATGAGAGAACATGCCATTTCATTGAAATAAATCAAGTGGTTGTTTGGTGAATCTTTGCTTGATGGATTACGTTTTGAGGCAGGAATATGTGGGCCTTTTGGCAAAGGTTATTCAAGTCCCTAGTTTTAATCTAATTTAACAGAAATTCTTTTGTATATAGTGGGTTATTTTTATGAGTTAGAGTGAATGGTCATTTGGACTAAAAGGTTGTTTAGGGACTAATGTTGCATTTATATTGTGGAATCGATTTCACTGGAAGCAAATCCATAGTATGCAAGGCTCCTGATTTCTCTACATTTGAGGAGCAGATTTCAGAGCTCCAGTGGCAACAGTGTAACAACTGAGCATTCCAAAGATTGTGTATGTACGGTTGTTTAAAGTTGCAATTGCAACTTGAAGTTTCTGGCCATAGACCTTCCTGATGCCAGAGGAAAGTACACATGGCCTGCGTTGCAAAAACAGACTGCTCACCTCTTCAAGCAGGCAGAGAACATGAATATGGCGGCACGTGAATCTGATGCTACATGCATCACCTGTTTATGTTTGCTTTCAGCAGACCAAGGGAAAATCGCCTCCTGAGCTACATCTCTGTCCCCAGAGGCATTAGCACCAGCTTATTTATACAGCAACAGCACTGTAGTGTGAGTGCAGCATAAGGTAAAGGGCAGGATACATTGCAGATTATTTTTACTGGAAGTGTTGGCCATTAGTGGTCCCCGAAGTAAAATGGCTTGAACTGCTGAGCTCACTGGGCAAGCCTACTATATCTTGGATCACTAATTGGAACATTTTGCAGCAACAGCGCACTTGTGTCTTAGAAATTGGCTTGTCCAAGCTTCCCCTCTAATTGTACACTATATACATACAGTTCATATCTGCCAATCAGACCAGCATTTATGATGGGCCTGGAGAAGTAGGAAACCCTGGCCTTCCAGCTTAAGGAAGAAGTATGATGGCAGTCAGTGAGGGACTAAAAATGGGGTGTGCAGTGGGGGAGGTGGGGTGGGGGGGAACAAAGAAAGGATTTTCTGTTCGATATAAGTGTGGCTTCTTCCTATAAAATTATGGTGAGTTTGCGATGGTGCTCCAACATGTTGCACCACCGCATCAGCATATGATGCCATGGTAGCCTGAGACGTAGCCTCAATCTCCACTGTGCTGCGGAGTTTCTGGTCTGCTGTACTGTGAAGAGACATTGAGCAGAGTTTGGGTACTTGCTCGGAGAGGGATAATGAGGGAGAGTCATCTCTGGGCTCTGTCACTTGCTTCTCTGCAACTGGGATAGAGTAACATTTGGTTGAGGCCTGGGAAGAGATTACTCAGCCACAGGAGGTGTGAAGCCCAGGGAAACTGGCGGTGGGTGGGTGGGGGAAATCAAGAGATTCATAGCCTCCCACAAAAATTTATAGTATTTGATTTGGCATTGCCATTCTAGGAAATCTAATCAGTTGTGTTTACTCTGTGACTATGACTGGCGCAATATCAGTGCGGGTAAACATAGATTGACATTTTCTGATTGTGTTATGTTTAATGGCAGCCAGAAATTTTTAACCAGGATACTGATGCAATCATGTCAGATTAGGAGCCAGCTTTTCTTGCTATTTTCATGTAATGTGTGAAGTTTGTTGCGTTTAACCACTTCTACTTTCTGAGCTAGGGGCTGTCCTCATTAACACCAAAAGTGTTACTTTGTGATGAGAGATAAGCCTCATCACAGGAGAATTCCTAGTAAGTACAGAAAAGGTGAATTTATACATCCTTCAGTTTCTGTCCAGTCTACCTGTATACCAAGTGACTATCACTTTTCAGAAAAAACAAAACTGGAGTTTTAAACACAAATAGCATGTTTTTATTTCTTCTTGTAAATTTTGCAGAATGTAAATTTTAACATATGACTTTAAGTAGATGTAGACATAATGCTATTTATATTAAAATATGCTAAAACTGTAACTGCAATTGTGGAGTGATAAATAATGGAACAAAATGTCTGTTGTTAACCCTGCCCAAATAAGTCTCTTCCTTTTCTAGAAGTATATTTGTTTTGTAGGTTCGACTTCAAGTACAGAATCCTGATCAGCCACGTTACCGTGGGACGTTACATTGTTTCCAGTCTATTATCAAACAAGAGACGGTGAGTAGCAAGCACGTTTACTTGATTGATTGAAGCGGTTTCTTTTGGGGGTGGATGCAAGTTTCTGCATTTCAGTACTGACACCAGAGCTGTCACACCACCTCTTATTCCTTGTTGAGTAGACGGAATAAGACTTCAAAATAAACCGTTCTCTTGATATTTTTTCCCCTCCACTTAAAAAAAGTACATTCCAATAATTGTAGTAGGATCCTTTTTATTTTGTCTTCAGTTTTCTGTGTCTCTGTTCTTGAAGATCCTGTTTCCTGAAGATGCTAGTGTTCAGTTCCACAGGCACCAGACATTGAGACTCTTTATTACTGGGCTTGTGAATTTTCTCTCATTTGTCCATCCCTCTTTAACAGTTCTATTTACAAGGAAAGGGCATGGCAATAGGATTAGAGTGCACACCCCCAGGTGCAGTGAGTTGAATGGTAATAGGATTAGAGTGCACACCCCCAGGTGCAGTGAGCTGAATGGTGATAGGATTAGAGTGCACACCCCAGGTGCAGTGAGTTGAATGGTGATAGGATTAGAGTGCACACCCCCAGGTGCAGTGAGCTGAATGGTGATAGGATTAGAGTGCACGCCCCCAGGTGCAGTGAGGTGAATGGTGATAGGATTAGAGTGCACACCCCCAGGTGCAGTGAGGTGAATGGTGATAGGATTAGAGTGCACACCCCCAGGTGCAGTGAGCTGAATGGTGATAGGATTAGAGTGCACGCCCCCAGGTGCAGTGAGGTGAATGGTGATAGGATTAGAGTGCACACCCCCAGGTGCAGTGAGCTGAATGGTGATAGGATTAGAGTGCACGCCCCCAGGTGCAGTGAGCTGAATGGTGATAGGATTAGAGTGCACGCCCCCAGGTGCAGTGAGCTGAATGGTGATAGGATTAGAGTGCACGCCCCCAGGTGCAGTGAGCTGAATGGTGATAGGATTAGAGTGCACGCCCCCAGGTGCAGTGAGCTGAATGGTAATAGGATTAGAGTGCACGCCCCCAGGTGCAGTGAGCTGAATGGTGATAGGACTAGAGTGCACGCCCCAAGGTGCAGTGAGCTGAATGGTGATAGGATTAGAGTGCACGCCCCCAGGTGCAGTGAGCTGAATGGTGATAGGATTAGAGTGCACGCTCCCAGGTGCAGTGAGCTGAATGGTGATAGGACTAGAGTGCACGCCCCAAGGTGCAGTGAGCTGAATGGTGATAGGATTAGAGTGCACGCCCCAAGGTGCAGTGAGCTGAATGTTATTAGGATTAGAGTGCACGCCCCCAGGTGCAGTGAGGTGAATGGTGATAGGATTAGAGTGCACACCCCCAGGTGCAGTGAGCTGAATGGTGATAGGATTAGAGTGCACACCCCCAGGTGCAGTGAGTTGAATGGTAATAGGATTAGAGTGCACGCCCCCAGGTGCAGTGAGCTGAATGGTGATAGGACTAGAGTGCATGCCCCCAGGTGCAGTGAGGTGAATGGTAATAGGATTAGAGTGCACGCCCCCAGGTGCAGTGAGCTGAATGGTGATAGGACTAGAGTGCACGCCCCCAGGTGCAGTGAGCTGAATGGTGATAGGACTAGAGTGCACGCCCCCAGGTGCAGTGAGCTGAATGGTGATAGGATTAGAGTGCACGCCCCAAGGTGCAGTGAGCTGAATGGTGATAGGATTAGAGTGCACGCCCCCAGGTGCAGTGAGCTGAATGGTAATAGGATTAGAGTGCACGCCCCCAGGTGCAGTGAGCTGAATGGTGATAGGATTAGAGTGCACATCCCCAGGTGCAGTGAGCTGAATGGTAATAGGATTAGAGTGCACGCCCCCAGGTGCAGTGAGCTGAATGGTGATAGGATTAGAGTGCACATCCCCAGGTGCAGTGAGCTGAATGGTGATAGGATTAGAGTGCACGCCCCCAGGTGCAGTGAGCTGAATGGTGATAGGATTAGAGTGCACACCCCAGGTGCAGTGAGTTGAATGGTGATAGGATTAGAGTGCACGCCCCCAGGTGCAGTGAGGTGAATGGTGATAGGATTAGAGTGCACACCCCCAGGTGCAGTGAGGTGAATGGTGATAGGATTAGAGTGCACACCCCCAGGTGCAGTGAGGTGAATGGTGATAGGATTAGAGTGCACACCCCCAGGTGCAGTGAGCTGAATGGTGATAGGATTAGAGTGCACGCCCCCAGGTGCAGTGAGGTGAATGGTGATAGGATTAGAGTGCACACCCCCAGGTGCAGTGAGGTGAATGGTGATAGGATTAGAGTGCACACCCCCAGGTGCAGTGAGGTGAATGGTGATAGGATTAGAGTGCACACCCCCAGGTGCAGTGAGTTGAATGGTGATAGGATTAGAGTGCACACCCCCAGGTGCAGTGAGGTGAATGGTGATAGGATTAGAGTGCACACCCCCAGGTGCAGTGAGCTGAATGGTGATAGGATTAGAGTGCACGCCCCCAGGTGCAGTGAGCTGAATGGTGATAGGATTAGAGTGCACGCCCCCAGGTGCAGTGAGCTGAATGGTGATAGGATTAGAGTGCACACCCCCAGGTGCAGTGAGCTGAATGTTATTAGGATTAGAGTGCACATCCCCAGGTGCAGTGAGCTGAATGGTGATAGGACTAGAGTGCATGCCCCCAGGTGCAGTGAGGTGAATGGTAATAGGATTAGAGTGCACGCCCCCAGGTGCAGTGAGCTGAATGTTATTAGGATTAGAGTGCACATCCCCAGGTGCAGTGAGCTGAATGGTAATAGGATTAGAGTGCACGCCCCCAGGTGCAGTGAGGTGAATGGTAATAGGATTAGAGTGCACGCCCCCAGGTGCAGTGAGCTGAATGGTGATAGGATTAGAGTGCACGCCCCAAGGTGCAGTGAGGTGAATGGTGATAGGATTAGAGTGCACACCCCCAGGTGCAGTGAGCTGAATGGTGATAGGATTAGAGTGCACGCCCCCAGGTGCAGTGAGGTGAATGGTGATAGGATTAGAGTGCACACCCCCAGGTGCAGTGAGCTGAATGGTGATAGGATTAGAGTGCACGCCCCCAGGTGCAGTGAGCTGAATGGTGATAGGATTAGAGTGCACGCCCCCAGGTGCAGTGAGCTGAATGGTGATAGGATTAGAGTGCACATCCCCAGGTGCAGTGAGCTGAATGGTGATAGGATTAGAGTGCACGCCCCCAGGTGCAGTGAGCTGAATGGTAATCGGATTAGAGTGCACGCCCCCAGGTGCAGTGAGCTGAATGGTGATAGGATTAGAGTGCACGCCCCCAGGTGCAGTGAGGTGAATGGTGATAGGATTAGAGTGCACACCCCCAGGTGCAGTGAGCTGAATGGTAATCGGATTAGAGTGCACATCCCCAGGTGCAGTGAGCTGAATGGTGATAGGATTAGAGTGCACGCCCCCAGGTGCAGTGAGCTGAATGGTAATCGGATTAGAGTGCACACCCCCAGGTGCAGTGAGCTGAATGGTGATAGGATTAGAGTGCACGCCCCCAGGTGCAGTGAGCTGAATGGTGATAGGATTAGAGTGCACATCCCCAGGTGCAGTGAGCTGAATGGTGATAGGATTAGAGTGCACGCCCCCAGGTGCAGTGAGCTGAATGGTAATCGGATTAGAGTGCACACCCCCAGGTGCAGTGAGCTGAATGGTGATAGGATTAGAGTGCACGCCCCCAGGTGCAGTGAGGTGAATGGTGATAGGATTAGAGTGCACACCCCCAGGTGCAGTGAGCTGAATGGTGATAGGATTAGAGTGCACGCTCCCAGGTGCAGTGAGCTGAATGGTGATAGGACTAGAGTGCACGCCCCAAGGTGCAGTGAGCTGAATGGTGATAGGATTAGAGTGCACGCCCCAAGGTGCAGTGAGCTGAATGTTATTAGGATTAGAGTGCACGCCCCCAGGTGCAGTGAGGTGAATGGTGATAGGATTAGAGTGCACATCCCCAGGTGCAGTGAGCTGAATGGTGATAGGATTAGAGTGCACGCCCCCAGGTGCAGTGAGCTGAATGGTGATAGGACTAGAGTGCACGCCCCAAGGTGCAGTGAGCTGAATGGTGATAGGATTAGAGTGCACGCCCCAAGGTGCAGTGAGCTGAATGTTATTAGGATTAGAGTGCACATCCCCAGGTGCAGTGAGCTGAATGGTGATAGGACTAGAGTGCACGCCCCCAGGTGCAGTGAGGTGAATGGTAATAGGATTAGAGTGCACGCCTCCAGGTGCAGTGAGCTGAATGGTAATAGGATTAGAGTGCACGCCCCCAGGTGCAGTGAGCTGAATGGTGATAGGACTAGAGTGCACGCCCCCAGGTGCAGTGAGCTGAATGGTGATAGGATTAGAGTGCACGCCCCAAGGTGCAGTGAGCTGAATGGTGATAGGATTAGAGTGCACGCCCCCAGGTGCAGTGAGCTGAATGGTGATAGGATTAGAGTGCACGCCCCCAGGTGCAGTGAGCTGAATGGTGATAGGATTAGAGTGCACGCCCCCAGGTGCAGTGAGCTGAATGGTAATAGGATTAGAGTGCACATCCCCAGGTGCAGTGAGGTGAATGGTGATAGGATTAGAGTGCACGCCCCCAGTTGCAGTGAGCTGAATGGTGATAGGACTAGAGTGCACGCCCCAAGGTGCAGTGAGCTGAATGTTATTAGGATTAGAGTGCACGCCCCCAGGTGCAGTGAGGTGAATGGTGATAGGACTAGAGTGCACACCCCCAGGTGCAGTGAGCTGAATGGTGATAGGATTAGAGTGCACGCCCCCAGGTGCAGTGAGCTGAATGGTGATAGGATTAGAGTGCACGCCCCCAGGTGCAGTGAGCTGAATGGTGATAGGATTAGAGTGCACACCCCAAGGTGCAGTGAGCTGAATGGTGATAGGATTAGAGTGCACGCCCCCAGGTGCAGTGAGCTGAATGGTGATAGGATTAGAGTGCACGCCCCCAGGTGCAGTGAGGTGAATGGTGATAGGATTAGAGTGCACGCCCCCAGGTGCAGTGAGCTGAATGGTGATAGGATTAGAGTGCACGCCCCCAGGTGCAGTGAGGTGAATGGTGATAGGATTAGAGTGCACGCCCCCAGGTGCAGTGAGCTGAATGGTGATAGGATTAGAGTGCACACCCCCAGGTGCAGTGAGCTGAATGGTGATAGGATTAGAGTGCACGCCCCCAGGTGCAGTGAGGTGAATGGTGATAGGATTAGAGTGCACGCTCCCAGGTGCAGTGAGCTGAATGGTAATAGGATTAGAGTGCACGCCCCCAGGTGCAGTGAGGTGAATGGTGATAGGACTAGAGTGCACGCCCCCAGGTGCAGTGAGCTGAATGGTGATAGGATTAGAGTGCACATCCCCAGGTGCAGTGAGCTGAATGGTAATAGGATTAGAGTGCACACCCCCAGGTGCAGTGAGCTGAATGGTGATAGGACTAGAGTGCACACCCCCAGGTGCAGTGAGCTGAATGGTGATAGGATTAGAGTGCACGCCCCCAGGTGCAGTGAGCTGAATGGTGATAGGATTAGAGTGCACGCCCCCAGGTGCAGTGAGCTGAATGGTGATAGGACTAGAGTGCACATCCCCAGGTGCAGTGAGCTGAATGGTAATAGGATTAGAGTGCACACCCCCAGGTGCAGTGAGGTGAATGGTGATAGGATTAGAGTGCACGCCCCCAGGTGCAGTGAGCTGAATGGTAATAGGATTAGAGTGCACACCCCCAGGTGCAGTGAGCTGAATGGTGATAGGACTAGAGTGCACATCCCCAGGTGCAGTGAGCTGAATGGTAATAGGATTAGAGTGCACACCCCCAGGTGCAGTGAGCTGAATGGTGATAGGACTAGAGTGCACATCCCCAGGTGCAGTGAGCTGAATGGTAATAGGATTAGAGTGCACACCCCCAGGTGCAGTGAGGTGAATGGTGATAGGATTAGAGTGCACGCCCCCAGGTGCAGTGAGCTGAATGGTAATAGGATTAGAGTGCACGCCCCAGGTGCAGTGAGCTGAATGGTGATAGGATTAGAGTGCACACCCCCAGGTGCAGTGAGGTGAATGGTAATAGGATTAGAGTGCACGCCCCAGGTGCAGTGAGCTGAATGGTGATAGGATTAGAGTGCACGCCCCCAGGTGCAGTGAGCTGAATGGTAATAGGATTAGAGTGCACGCCCCAGGTGCAGTGAACTGAATGTTATTAGGATTAGAGTGCACGCCCCCAGGTGCAGTGAGGTGAATGGTAATAGGATTAGAGTGCACACCCCCAGGTGCAGTGAGCTGAATGGTGATAGGACTAGAGTGCACGCCCCCAGGTGCAGTGAGGTGAATGGTAATAGGATTAGAGTGCACGCCCCCAGGTGCAGTGAGCTGAATGGTGATAGGATTAGAGTGCATGCCCCCAGGTGCAGTGAGGTGAATGGTAATAGGATTAGAGTGCACGCCCCCAGGTGCAGTGAGGTGAATGGTAATAGGATTAGAGTGCACACCCCCAGGTGCAGTGAGCTGAATGGTGATAGGACTAGAGTGCACGCCCCCAGGTGCAGTGAGGTGAATGGTAATAGGATTAGAGTGCACGCCCCCAGGTGCAGTGAGCTGAATGGTGATAGGATTAGAGTGCATGCCCCCAGGTGCAGTGAGGTGAATGGTAATAGGATTAGAGTGCACACCCCAGGTGCAGTGAGGTGAATGGTGATAGGATTAGAGTGCACGCCCCCAGGTGCAGTGAGCTGAATGGTGATAGGATTAGAGTGCATGCCCCCAGGTGCAGTGAGGTGAATGGTAATAGGATTAGAGTGCACGCCCCCAGGTGCAGTGAGGTGAATGGTGATAGGATTAGAGTGCACACCCCCAGGTGCAGTGAGGTGAATGGTGATAGGATTAGAGTGCACACCCCCAGGTGCAGTGAGCTGAATGGTGATAGGATTAGAGTGCACACCCCCAGGTGCAGTGAGCTGAATGGTGATAGGACTAGAGTGCACGCCCCCAGGTGCAGTGAGCTGAATGGTGATAGGATTAGAGTGCACGCCCCCAGGTGCAGTGAGGTGAATGGTGATAGGATTAGAGTGCACACCCCCAGGTGCAGTGAGCTGAATGTTATTAGGATTAGAGTGCACATCCCCAGGTGCAGTGAGCTGAATGGTGATAGGACTAGAGTGCATGCCCCCAGGTGCAGTGAGGTGAATGGTGATAGGATTAGAGTGCACGCCCCCAGGTGCAGTGAGGTGAATGGTGATAGGATTAGAGTGCACACCCCCAGGTGCAGTGAGCTGAATGTTATTAGGATTAGAGTGCACATCCCCAGGTGCAGTGAGCTGAATGGTGATAGGACTAGAGTGCATGCCCCCAGGTGCAGTGAGGTGAATGGTGATAGGATTAGAGTGCACGCCCCCAGGTGCAGTGAGCTGAATGGTGATAGGACTAGAGTGCATGCCCCCAGGTGCAGTGAGCTGAATGGTGATAGGATTAGAGTGCACGCCCCCAGGTGCAGTGAGCTGAATGGTGATAGGACTAGAGTGCACGCCCCCAGGTGCAGTGAGGTGAATGGTGATAGGACTAGAGTGCACGCCCCAAGGTGCAGTGAGCTGAATGGTGATAGGATTAGAGTGCACATCCCCAGGTGCAGTGAGCTGAATGGTGATAGGACTAGAGTGCACGCCCCAAGGTGCAGTGAGCTGAATGGTGATAGGATTAGAGTGCACATCCCCAGGTGCAGTGAGCTGAATGGTGATAGGATTAGAGTGCACGCCCCCAGGTGCAGTGAGCTGAATGGTGATAGGATTAGAGTGCACGCCCCCAGGTGCAGTGAGGTGAATGGTGATAGGATTAGAGTGCACGCCCCCAGGTGCAGTGAGGTGAATGGTGATAGGATTAGAGTGCACGCCCCCAGGTGCAGTGAGCTGAATGGTAATAGGATTAGAGTGCATGCCCCCAGGTGCAGTGAGCTGAATGGTAATAGGATTAGAGTGCACACCCCCAGGTGCAGTGAGCTGAATGGTGATAGGATTAGAGTGCATGCCCCCAGGTGCAGTGAGCTGAATGGTGATAGGACTAGAGTGCACGCCCCCAGGTGCAGTGAGCTGAATGGTAATAGGATTAGAGTGCACACCCCCAGGTACAGTGAGCTGAATGGTAATAGGATTAGAGTGCACACCCCCAGGTGCAGTGAGCTGAATGGTGATAGGATTAGAGTGCATGCCCCCAGGTGCAGTGAGCTGAATGGTGATAGGACTAGAGTGCACGCCCCAGGTGCAGTGAGCTGAATGGTGATAGGATTAGAGTGCACGCCCCCAGGTGCAGTGAGCTGAATGGTAATAGGATTAGAGTGCACACCCCCAGGTGCAGTGAGGTGAATGGTAATAGGATTAGAGTGCACACCCCCAGGTGCAGTGAGGTGAATGGTAATAGGATTAGAGTGCACACCCCCAGGTGCAGTGAGGTGAATGGTGATAGGATTAGAGTGCACACCCCCAGGTGCAGTGAGGTGAATGGTAATAGGATTAGAGTGCACGCCCCCAGGTGCAGTGAGGTGAATGGTAATAGGATTAGAGTGCACACCCCCAGGTGCAGTGAGGTGAATGGTAATAGGATTAGAGTGCACGCCCCCAGGTGCAGTGAGGTGAATGGTAATAGGATTAGAGTGCACACCCCCAGGTGCAGTGAGGTGAATGGTGATAGGATTAGAGTGCATGCCCCCAGGTGCAGTGAGGTGAATGGTAATAGGATTAGAGTGCACACCCCCAGGTGCAGTGAGGTGAATGGTAATAGGATTAGAGTGCACGCCCCCAGGTGCAGTGAGGTGAATGGTGATAGGATTAGAGTGCACACCCCCAGGTGCAGTGAGGTGAATGGTGATAGGATTAGAGTGCACACCCCCAGGTGCAGTGAGGTGAATGGTGATAGGATTAGAGTGCACATCCCCAGGTGCAGTGAGCTGAATGGTGATAGGATTAGAGTGCACACCCCCAGGTGCAGTGAGCTGAATGGTGATAGGACTAGAGTGCACATCCCCAGGTGCAGTGAGCTGAATGGTGATAGGATTAGAGTGCACACCCCCAGGTGCAGTGAGCTGAATGGTGATAGGATTAGAGTGCACACCCCCAGGTGCAGTGAGGTGAATGGTGATAGGATTAGAGTGCACGCCCCCAGGTGCAGTGAGCTGAATGGTAATAGGATTAGAGTGCATGCCCCCAGGTGCAGTGAGCTGAATGGTAATAGGATTAGAGTGCACGCCCCCAGGTGCAGTGAGGTGAATGGTGATAGGATTAGAGTGCACACCCCCAGGTGCAGTGAGCTGAATGGTGATAGGATTAGAGTGCACACCCCCAGGTGCAGTGAGGTGAATGGTGATAGGATTAGAGTGCACGCCCCCAGGTGCAGTGAGCTGAATGGTGATAGGATTAGAGTGCACGCCCCAGGTACAGTGAACTGAATGGTCGTCAAAACAGCCTTTCAGATTTTTTCTTCCCCTGTTCTCCTCTCCTGAAGACCGTTCCATCGGTGACAGTCGATCTTTCGGTACCTCGCTCAACTGGCCATTTTTCATGTATGAGTGTAGAAGGTGAGTGTTGGCAGGCTATTTGATTGAGGGGGAGCATCATAGCCAAGAACATTATGTCACCATCCAAAGTTCACAAACTTGCACTTTCCATTTTTCATTGGATAGTGATCATGAGCATTGAGTCAATTGTAGCGACCCTACCACTGCCCTGGCTAAAATAAGCTAACTCCACACAGACCAGGGATCAGACTTTGAATCTTCCTGCTCTGTGTGACTGGCCGGTTCATTCATCACCTGAGGCATTGGGGAAATTCTCATGAGATCTTTGTGATCCTTTGGCTCAGGTGGACATCACTGAATAAAAGTTACATGCTTGCTTTGACAAAGCATTAACAAATCCATTTCAATTTGTCACGGCATTTGTTGTGCTGCCTACCTGCATGTTTTCATTTTGAATCACAAGTTCACATTCTTTAACACATATCTTGTTTAGCCTCAAATTGCTTTCCCACCACTTTTCATTACACAATTGTTTTACTTTCAAGGGTGAAACATTGAAAAACTAAATGTGCAGTTTCAGTTTCAAAGGCACAATAAGTTTGCAGACAGCTTGGGACAGATAACATTTACAATGCATTTTGATCATATACAAAGCTCTACTTTTATAAATTTACCTTACTGAATAGCACAATGTTGGTTGTCACTGGCATCTCGTAACATTAACACTAAGCCTTGGGTTTATTCGCCTGCATATTCTGAACATCAGAACTTGTCCATCCATTGTGTTCTGCCCTAGATGAGCCACTTACTAGGGAAGAGTAGCTGAGGTGGTTTCCTGTTGCCTTCCTTATGGTTATCTTCCTGCTCCTAGGTGGGTTGCAACTAAGGCTAAAGAGTCCCACTACCCTTTACAATCGGGTGGGGGTGTGGGAGGCTGCTTAATGGCTGCCAGAAGTTTTTAACCAGGATACTAATGCAATCATGTCAGATCCCTGCTCCCGTTCCTATCAGAACCTGTATGGTGTATTTATTGTCACGTGTTATTGCATGATCGAGCACTGCGCAGTAATTGCGGAATGACTATTTCACTTGTGGAAAGGAGCTCCCATAAACAATGTTTTTATCCATATGATTGATCCCTCTGCTTGTCATGGCTGTGAGTGCAATACTTGAGATGAGAAGATTGGTGGCTGTTGTTACTTCAATAATTCAAGTTCCTATTGAACATCACAAAGAGGAGTAACACTTGTATGTTAGGAGGAGCACTGCTGCTCCTCTTGACCCCACAAAAATAAAATGTAAAAAATAATTTTACCTGTATTTGGAACGTCTGCAGCAGTCCCTTTAGGACTGCTGGTTAGGCTTCTCTATGCTAGGGATCACTGCACGGCACGCACCCTACCCATTGGTCCAAGAAAATCGTGTCAGGTTGCTATAATGGGCGTAGAACTCCAATTTAAATATTGAAATAAGGCTTGAGTGCTGGCCACCCATTTCGAGACCCGCTTGAAAATTAAGTTGGGTGGCCAATAGGCGGGATTGTTTTTATAAGTAAGAATTTAATTTGCCTACCGCCCAGTTTTCCAGTTTTCCCTTACTCCGCCCGCCCCGCCCCCCCAGTGTTTCAACGCTCAGATGTGTTTTTTTTCCCCGTGCCAAAGACCCTTAAAGTTGCTGTTGACGTTTAGTTGACTGATCAGCAATAATGCCGAAAGAGACTTCAAAATGGCAAGAACATTTCTTATTCTGAGCAAAATTGTAATTCCTATGGGCAGAAATACTGCGGGGCAAAATGGTCATTGAATTTTGTGCTTGGGGTTGAAAGGAAAGGAGGAAAAATATAGAGTATAAGTAGAATTCCATCCCGAGACTACATGCCAACTGTGATTGTGTGGGCAGACAGCAAACCTCTTTCTAGACCTTTATAGTTACCATTCTGAAACAGTTACTAGTGACTGTGCAAGAGTTTCCCAGTTGTGGCACTATTCTTTATGTATATAATATAGTATCGGTAGTTGACTGGAAAGTTCAGATGAGGATGAGTAAAATTCTTTCACATAAAGCACCATAGTTTAGATGAATTTGGATGTTTGAACCCAACCCCTTTTTAAAAAGGAATCTGACCCTCCACTTATGAACAACTAGCACCAAATTTCGATGGGCAATTTCTAATCCGTTGTTGGGGAGGAGATGGAGGCAGAATTTCTGTATATCAATATGCTGATTGTGTGTCACATTGCTGAAATGTTAACCTTTTATTTTCACCTCTTGTTTTGTTGCAGGTCTATGGACTATACAAAGGTATTGGTTCACCAATGATGGGTTTGACCTTCATCAATGCTATTGTTTTTGGTGTCCAGGGAAATGCAATGCGTTACTTAGGGAGGGATACACCACTGAATCAGTTCCTAGCAGGGGCTGCAGCTGGGGGCATCCAGTGCATCATCTGTTGCCCCATGGAACTAGCAAAAACAAGGATGCAGCTTCAAGGCATGGGTGAATACCAAGTTAAAACTAAAGTCTACAAGAATTCACTGGACTGCTTAGTTAGAATTTATAGAAAACAAGGAATTCGTGGAATCAACAAGGGCATGGTGACCACCATTTTTAGAGAAATACCTGGCTTTGGCTTCTACTTCCTTACATATGATTGTCTGACCAGAGCCTTAAACTGTGATCCTGATGATCGTCTTATAATTCCTAAACTGCTGTTTTCTGGGGGTATGTCTGGGATCGCATCTTGGATCTCCACCTATCCCATTGATGTGATTAAATCCAGACTACAAGCTGATGGAGTTGGAGGGGTAAACCAGTACAATGGCATCCTGGACTGTGTCCGTCAGAGCTACAAGAAGGAAGGGTGGCATGTGTTCGCAAGAGGGCTCACCTCTACCCTTCTGAGAGCTTTCCCCGTCAATGCTGCTACTTTTGCTACTGTCACACTCTTCCTCATGTACTCAAAGTCTGATGAGAGTTGCAAGGAGCTGGAGGCTGCCCCAGCAATCCAGCAGCCTTCAAGCCTCTAAAGCCAACGTCTTCCTCTTGTTACTAGTGCAGAGTAACTGCTGTGATAAGTGAATTTTACTCAATCTATTTTTATAACTGTAGTAAAATTATGAAAAATGTATCAGGGTGTAAATAAGTTCTACATAAGAATTAATTCTTTATAAAATATAGCCATCAGTTTTACTTTTAACAGAATTCCATCAGTTTTGTTGTTTTGTGAGACTACAGCTTCATGCCTTATATCAAATGAATGTATATATTGTATTTTAGTTAATAAAAAACACAAGTAGGAAAAATGTGATTTTTGCCCATTGTTGTAGGCATGTACTGTACAGAAAGCTAATTAACAAGGGCTGGCTCTGAGAGTAAGTAAGTCGGTAGCACGGAGGGTCCAAGCTTGGGAAAAATGAAGATTTCGAAAGAAATTGTGGTGAATTTTCACATTTAAAACAGGCAGTAGCAGATCGGGCACTCGTTTTGTACCCACCCAGTTTTGGATTTCTGTTGAATTCAATGGAAACGAAAATCAGGTGGGATGTAAGTAAAATGGCTGGCTGATCTGTTTCCGCCCAGCAGTAAAAATAAAGATTCACCTCATTAAATATTAGAAAGAAGCATGCAGCTAAAACAAGTTATACTATATCTTTTGTCTGTTCCTAACACAGTGGGGGAATTTTATTGGTGATTAGTGGTTAATATTGTAAGAAATACACTAAAGTTTAGTTAAGTTTTCTCCAAAATCAGTATTTACAGTGACTGAGGTGACTTAGTGTTTCATCCATTCTAATTGACCGTAATGTTAAATTCAGTACCTAAATGGCTGTAATCCTTGAGTACTTGCACAGTTCTGTTGCTCACTCATCCATTATTACTGTTGTGTGATGTCAGCATCTTGCAGACTTTTACCTTTTTTTATGCATAGATCTGATGTAATCTGAATAACCCACACTTTTGTAGCCAGTCCTATTCTTGCAAATCTATCGGTGGCATTTTATAATTTTTCTCATACTCTTTTCCCACCCCACTGGTTTTATTGTTCTAATGTCATGCTTCATAGCCCTTGTTCCCTAATATCACTAAGTGAGTTAGTATATAAAATTAGATTTTACTTGGAGCCAGCCATGTTACAATTAAGAGTTTTCAGGAATTAATCCACCTGTCATTTTAGTATGCTGTGATACCTTGTTCATATTAATTATGATTTATGTGCAGTACATCTATGGAGTTTTTTTGTTTTCTTTTGCTTGATGTGTTGGTGAGGAATTGTTACTGTGAATAAACTGATCCGGCAAGTCACCAGTCTTGCAGGTATTGCTGAGTTAGTCAATTCACAGGTGGATAGAAAGTTACTATAATCTGGGTCCATGTAGATTATTTTGTTTTCCTAACATTCAAGTAGACTCTTCAGTGTTAGACTAATTTGAGCATAGTGGGTGCTATAATACTTCTGAATGTAAGCAGCCTCTCTCCTCTCCAGAGGTTGCCATATTGAAAAGCACCATTTTCATATTGAGGGCTAAGTGTTAAGATCCTGGGGATATTTCAGCCACATGTACAACTCTATTTAACAGTGATTTGTTGAGCTAGTATGGATTGGTAGCCCTGTGGCTTAAAACAAGCTAGGTGTTCAGATTTGTCCTCCAGTACTGCATAGAAACAGAAGTCACTCTTACTGCTTCAGTTTTGTACAGCAGGCCTTCATGTCAGTAGGCTTCTGACATCTGTATGAAATTAAGAAAAAAAAATCCACACCAGTTATTTGAAATAAAGCTATAGTGTACAGCAGTTTTATGCTTTACTGTTCAAGGTGGAATTTTAAAGCACTACTGGTTTCATCTACCAAAGGTTCGAGGTTTTTTTTTAAAGGTCATCACTCCTTTTTAATGGTTACTTTTATGCATGAACTCCCACCTGCCCATTTTTATGCAATTTCTGGAAAGCATATGAGCAACTGTCTTGACTTACCTTTGGGCAGTTTATGCAGCATTAAATGATTGGCAGTGGGTAGGATTACAGGCTCCAACCTTCACTGTAACTTGGGACAGGTGCAATACATATTGGTCTGAGATACTGATCAACAAAGATTCTCAACATTTTGCGCCATTCCCAGTACTTTTTTTTAATGGGCACAGAACACTTTATTTCCCAACGTGAGGAAAGAGAAAATGTTTGTTCCTAGCACTATGATCAACTTTCTAACTGTCAAGCGAATTGCAATTTCAAAGTGAGTGTTTGAATCTGGAAACCTTGATGAATGTCTGTATATTATCTGAACAATTTCCATTTCCAAATTGAAAATGCATGCTTGATTAACAATACAGTACAGCTTTGACTTTTTGGTCGATTGGTTTGTACTGTGTATTGCTTGTTTCAACCTGAAAATGTTTTGCATCATGTACCTTACCATGTAAAGTACCGTATGAAGACTGGAAGGGGGAAAAGGGAAAATAAAATCCATATTCAGATCAAATTCCTGCTATTTTTCTTTCTACTTTGTGTGAATTTTGTGCTTTTCAAACATACAGGGGTAGTGTTTCCACTTTGGGTGCAATAGGGAAATTGCGCTGTTTAGGTTACAGTTCAAATTTTTGCTAAAATGCATTTGCATAATCACAAGCGTAAAATCTTCCATGAACCAGCGCAATCGGGTAGAGTAATAGAATTTAATTGTTTCTTTTTCTTTACAATATTCCTTTATGTATTTAAGAGTGGTAACTTGGTGCAGTTTTATTAATACAGCTGAAAATGGGTTTATCACAAAAAATACAGCTTCAGTAAGAATGTCCAGTCCTCCAGCTGTGAGTAACCTGATTTTAAATCTCTGAAAATGACTTTTAAAAAAAACTATACTGAACCATTTAATAGTTTCATTGGTGTCCACTGGTCATTCTCTTAGTAAATTAAATATTTTTAGATATGTAAAAACTTTTAAAACATGCCTACTAGTGCCTGTGCGCCTAAGAAAATGAGCGCAATTTGAAGAGCTTTCCCGAACCAGCACATTTGGCGGAAACTCACAATGTCGACCCGGAGGCATGGCCAGTTTTGTGACAGAGGCCTGATCTGGGCAAATTGAATCTTAAACCAACGTAAAAGATCGCAGAAAACCCCAAGGTAAGTGGTTTTGACCGTAACTCACTGATATTTTGCGCTGGTGCAGCCAATTGTGCTGGAATCTGGGCGCAAAACAAGCAGAAACTCTACTTCACAATGGGAATTGGGAAAAATCTCCAGTGGCAGGAGTTATACCTAGCACAAAGGAAGATGGTAGTTGTTGTTGGAGGCCAATCATCTCAGCCCCAGGACATTGCTGCAGGAGTTTCTCAGGGCAGTGTCCTAGGGCCAACCATCTTCAGCTGCTTCATCAATAACCTTCCCTCCATCATAAGGTCAGAAATGGGGATGTTCGCTGATGATTGCACAGTGATCAGTTCCATTCACAACCCCTCAAATAATGAAGCAGCCCGTGCCCACATGCAGCAACACCTGGACAATATCCAGGCTTGGGCTGATAAATGGCAAGTAACATTCACGCCAGACTAGTGTCAGACAATGACTATCTCCAACAAGAGCGAGTCTAACCACACCCCCCCTTGACATTCAACGGCATTACCATCGCCAAATCCCCCACTATCAACATCCTGGGGGTCACCATTGATCAGAAACTTAACTGGACCAGCCACATAAATACTGTGGCTACAAGAGCAGGTCAGAGGCTGGGTATTCTGCAGCGAGTGATTCACCTCCTGACTCCCCAAAGCCTTTTCACCATCTACAAGGCACAAGTCAGGAGTGTGATGGAATACTCTCCACTTGCCTGGATGAGTGCAGCTCCAACAACACTCAAGAAGCTCGACACAATCCAGGACGAAGCAGCCCGCTTGATTGGCACCCCCCATCCACCACCCTAAACAGTCACTCCCTTCACCACCGGCGCACTGTGGCTGCAGTGTGCACCATCCACAGGATGCACTGCAGCAACTCGCCAAGGCTTTTTTGATAGCACCTCCCAAACCAGTGACCTCTAACACCTAGAAGGACAAGGGCAGCAGGCACATGGGAACAACACAACCTGCAGGTTCCCCTCCAAATCACACACCATCCCGACTTGGAAATATATTGCCGTTCCTTCATCATCGCTGGGTCAAAATCCTGGAACTCCCTACCTAACAGCACTGTGGGAGAACGGACTGCAGTGGTTCAAGAAGGCAGCTCACCACCACCTTCTCAAGGGCAATTAGGGATGGGCAATAAATGCTGGCCTTGCCTGCAACGCCCACATCCCATGAACAAATTTAAAAAACATGTTTTTTGTTCATTCCCCCTCATTACTGTCCAACTCAACTTTCCAACCCTGTCTTTATTGTGAGTCACTGTTGATTCCTGCCTTCATAAAACATTCTACATGGAAACGTGAAGTTCTTTTTAAAGCAGACTGGCATTCTAAGTTCAAAGCTATGAATTTTCTTTTAAATGTTATGTGTGTGACTAGTAATTTTTAAAAAACTAATGCAGTGTTGCTTTACTGGCAACAATAATTTTAAAAACTTAGTTTCACATTTAAAATTCAGGTTTTGTTTATATGTATAAAATCTTCAAGCCCCATCACATTGTGTATATCTGAAATAAAGATCATACATCTACAGAAAACTCTATACAAGAATTAAATCTACAGAATGAATATTAGTAACAGCAACTTGCATTTATATAGTGCCTTTAATGTAGGAAAATGTTGCAAGTAGATTCACAGAGTTGTAATAAAAAAAATGACACTGAACAAAAGAAGATACCAGGATGGGTGTCCAAAAGCTTGGTCAAAAAAGTGAGTTTTAAGGAAAGACTTCAAGGAGGAAAGGGAGGTGGAGAGGTAGAGGGTTCAGGAAGGAAATTCCAGAGAATGGGACCGAGATGGCTGAAGGTACCAATGAGTGGGCAAACGGAGGGGGTGATGCACAAGAGGCCAGAAACGGAGCATGCTCGGTGGGGAGGGGGGGGGGGGTGCAGGGGGAGAAAAGAGCGTTGTAGAGCTGGGAAAAGTTAGGGGTAGGGAGGGGCAAGACCATGATGGGATATGAGCATGAAGATAATTTTAAATTGGAGGCTTCGGGAGGAAAGGGAACTAATGTAGTTCAACAAGGGAAAGACTGATGGGTGAGCAGGACTTGGTGCGGAATAGGATACGTACAGAAGAGTTTGGATCAGCTAAATCCAGAGGATCTGGATTCTGTGCTGGAGAAAGTTCAATCCAAAGTTCAATAACGCATCCTATTGAAAATAAAAATTGTATTAATAAGTCGAGCTAAGAACTGAATAGGATGGATATATTTTCATATAAAACAGCCTGAAAATGGTAATTATGTTGAAGGAGAGCACAGAAAAAAAGGAAGAACTTACATTTATAGAGTGCCTTTCGTGACCTCAGGATGTCCCAATGCTCTTAGCAACCAATGAAGTACCTTTGAAGTTTAGTGTTTAGTCACTGTTGTAATGTAGGAAACATGGTAGCCAAATTGCACACAGCAAGATCCCACAAACAGCAGCAAGGATGAATGACCAGATAATCTGTTTAGTGATGTTGGTTGAGGGATAAATATTGGCCAGCACACCGGGAGAATTTCCCTGGTCTTCAAATAGTGCCATGGGATCTTTTACATCCTCGTAAGAGAGTGGATGGGTTGTCGATTTAACATCTCATTCAAAAGACAGCACCTCCAACAGTGCAGCAACCCCTCAACACTGCACTGGAGTGTCAAGCCTAGATTACGTGCTCAAGCCTCTGGAGTGGGACTTGAACCCACAACCTTCTGACTCAGAGGTGCAAATGCTACCAGATTACCTGCCTAGCATATTGCTGCACCTGGCTATAATTCTGGGTTCTGTTCATTTGCACGTCTCCTATTCAGCACTCACAGCTGCTGATATACTGGAAGAAGCACAGAAAGAGGTCATGACTACTTGTGGCAGTAGCAATGTTCCATGATCCAAGAAGGAGGCCAGAAAAAATCATGCTGCAGCTAGTGCAACAGAAGCAAGATACTTTCTTCCTCCCGTCCCCCAACCATCCTTGATCACCATCGCGTCAACCGAAGGCTGGTGCAAATGACTTGGCAGGAGGTCGTTGGCTATGTCACTGCCAGAGCGCTATCCAGAAGATCTGGCTTCAGTACTGGAAAATGTTCAATAACTTCATTAGGAGGGGCATGATCGGGGACTTTTCTTTCCCAGCACCACTTTCTTCAGTAAGAGCTTCAACTGTATAATCTCCTGTCAACTGCATCCATGCGGAGAACCTATATGATGCATATTGCTGTCATCCCAATACCTATGGATACCATCCTGTTTCATGGGCATGGTGTATGTTATACCATCAATGCCAACCCCTCAATGCATGTCATTGGTTTTGCAGAACTGAGCACCTAACAGGAGGACTATCACACATACATCCTGCATCCAATTTTGAGAAGCAGCATTTATTGCCCATCCTTAGTTGCCCTCAAGAAGGTGCTGGTGGGTCAGTTTCTTGAACTGCACTCCCACCGTGCTGTTAAGTTGGGAGTTCCAGGATTTTGATCCAGCAATGGTGAAGAAACAGCAAATTCACCTACATTTACTCCTTCTCAAGTGCTCTGTATTTTACGAAATTATCCAACTCATTGTATGTTCACTCCAGGAGGGACACAAACATATGAAAATGTCGGGCAGGAAACTACTAGCTGGTCCATCTGGCCTGTCCCATACAGTCGTGATACCTTATACAGACCCTCCATAAGTACCAGTATGGGCTGGCATTTGCCATGGTAGGTGTCAGTTGGGAGCAAACATTGGGCTCTTGGACATCTAGAGGAGCAGACATTTTAGAATGCTAACAGTAAGTTACCCTTTGAAACAGAGCTTACAGGGCAAGACATTCTAGTGTGTAACACTGCAGTACTGCACTATTTATGAGTGAGTGAGTGATTGATTTTGGAGAGAAAAAACATAATGAAAAGGATTATGCTACCAATGAGCTCTGATGTCAGCCTCCCCACTCCCTCAATTGCTTTCAGTTTCTTCTTCTTCTTGCAGGCAGTCATGAGTTTTAGATGAGGTGACCATACCCTCCCACCTCTGGTCAGCATGCACTGGCATCTGTTATATACAGCCTTCTCCTGCAAGCAGATAGAAAATGGAAATACATTGGAATAAGAAATATGAGAAAGATTTGTGTGACCCAAGTGCACAGCCCAACAGTCATTTTATGTGACTCCATGCATATGCAGCAAGCAGGTAACTTTTCTTAGTAGCATGCTTGCTGTTTGTAGCTTGCCACATTTAAGACGTCTCAGATCAAATGTGGCAGCAATATAGAATGCCCTAGTAAAATCTAGGAGTACCTGTGTTTTTGAAAAGTGCATGACCATTTGCCCCATTGCTGGGCCTTCTTCCTGTGTAATACACCAACAAGTTAACAGTGAAGTGCTTTTTTAAAAATTTGTTCATGTGATGTGGGCGTCGCTAGCAAGCCTAGCATTTATTGCCCATCCCTAATTGCCCTTGAGAAGGGGGTGGAGAGCCGTCTTCTTGAACCGCTGCAGTCCGTGTGGTGAAGGTTCTCCCACAGTGCTGTTTGGTAGGGAGTTCGAGGATTTTGACCCAACAACAATGAAGGAACGGCAAAATATTTCCAAGTCGGGATGGTGTGCGACTTGGAGGGGAACGTGCAGGTGGTGTTGTGCCCATGTGCTTGCTGCCCTTGTCCTTCTAGGTGGTAGAGGTCACGGGTTTGGGAGGTGCTGTCGAAGAAGCCTTGGCAAGTTGCTGCAGTGCATCCTGTGGATGGTACACACAGCAAGTTAAGAGCCATTTTAAGGCAACAATGTACAATTAAGCAACATATGCTGGTTGTCCTTAAAGTGCATGCTTACCTTAGCAACCTTTGCGAGACCAACAAATTATTTTCTTGCCTTATCCAGGTTCAGTGCACAGCTGAGAGAACATTCACCATTTCAGTCACCTCCATTCAGACTGCTCTAGTGCTACTCTTGAGGATGTCCTCAACTTCTTCTTTGCAGAACCTCCAGGAGCAGGATCTCCAAACCGGCTTCATTAAACATTACTTCTGACATGTCATTAATCTAGCTATTGCAACTGATGTTCAGTAGCAGGACAGCTTTAAGGGTGATCAGCAGCCATTTATGAGTTGCTGGTGCCAGATAACCCATCCCATGGTCTTTATGCAGTCACAATGCATCATATGCTATGGACCAGAAGCATTGCAAATTTATGTTAATGAACTGATCTTGCATTATTGCACAGGTACACACAGCGCCCAAAAATCTGCAGTTCAGGCAGCACTGCACCAAGATTGCATTACCAGCTCCATTCGTTTTAAAAATGCACAGGCTGCGATCCTGGCAATAACCATGGGATCATGGCCACTAGGGCCTTCCAGCCATGACCCCGCCAGATATGGCAGGGTCAGTGGGAGGATCATTTGCATGAAGCCAGTGACTGCTTGTGCCTCTATGGATGCAATGCAGACACCTGCCTTCCCCATGTTACCGAAAACTCTGGTATCAGGTCCCGGCCCAGCCCAGCCTACCCTACCCTTCCCAGACAGCCGGTGTACATGTGGAAGCTGACCCTATTTATGCAGATGTGTTGCACAGATGCAGTATGTAAATGAGGAAGAGGAGAGGTGCTATGAATAGATCCTTGGGGGACTCTGAGGTAACTGTGTGAGGGCTTGAAGAGAAGCCATTTCTGGAGATGGACTGGCTACAATTGGATAGATGAGAGTGGAACCAAGCAAGGGCAATGGAGGAGAGGCATTGTGGTGTGGTTGACCATGTCAAAGGCTGCAGAGAGGACAAGAAGGTATAATGCACGAGTCAGACAATACTGTTTGTGACTTTGGTTAGGGTTGTTTTGGTGCTATAGGAGGAGCAGAAACCTGATTGGAGAGATTTGAGATGGGCACAGACTTGAAAAGCAATACATTCAACTTCCTTGGAGATGAGGCGTTAGTTTGCAAGGACAGATGGGTCAAAGGAGGGAAGTCGGGTGGCCAGTAGTAGAAATGGGATCAAGAGAGCAGGAGGTAGATCTTATGGATGAGGGGAGATGAAAGAGAAACTAGAGAGGTGTGGGTTCAGGAGTATGGCAGGGGTGGGCAAGGAGAAGGAGTGGAAGCAGCAAAGGCAGCCCAATGGATGGTCTCTATCTTAACGACAAAGAAATGTGTGAGCGCTTGCACTGGTTGTTAGAGGTGAGGGTGGATGAGGAAGGGGAGTAGTAAGGAGATAGTTTGTAGTGGAGAAAAGAAACTGGGGATTATCTTTGCTCTCCAGGATGATCCTAGTGTAGCAAATGGTTTTGGCAGCAAGAGGATTAGTACAGCTTGATGTGGTCCAGCCAGATGGGATAATGGGTGACTAAGCCAGCTGTGCACTAGATACACTCAAGCCTACACCCCCTGCACTGGAGAGAGCACAGATGGGGCCCATACCAGGGGGGAATGATTAGGATGGGGCAGTGCCAAGTGCTTTGATGTGCTCTGGAAAATATCAAGAGACACAAAAGTTAGCTGTGGGCTTATTCAAGCCTGGGATAGCAGCAGGAGAGTAAAAAGGCAGAGGAACAGTGACGGGTTGGGGTAGGGATTGAAGGTGCAAAGTGCCGGACAGGGAAGAAATGAAAGGCGGCATGGCTGGGTGACAGGAAGGGAAAGAAAGAGGAGACAAGGGTCTTTAAGGAGCCAAGAGAAAAGAATATACTTCTCAAGCAAGTGCAATACAATTAAGTGCCTAATGGTGGCGTTGTTGCACCTATAACTATTGGATAGGCTCCACAGTTGTGATATATTGGAGACAATTTGGGTCTGGTGTCTTCCTCCAACAATGGAGGAATAATTCCAAATCTGGGGAGGGGGGGGTGCAATTTTAACTTATAGCACCGGGCAAAAAACAGGTGATAGTGAATCAGGAGCCCAGTTTACTCCTTCCCTGACTTTCTTTGCCACTGAACTTAAAGGCCACCTATACAAAACCTAGGCAGCAGGAAAGAAAAAGAAAAAAAAACTTTTGGGGCTTGTTGGGTGAATGCATTGTCCAGAATAGCAATGACCCATACAGGCCAGGTTTCCTCAAAGTGGGTGCGTGGATGTCAGATGAGGAGAGGATTGGGTTTGATTGTGATAGCTCACATAAATGATCTGCTGACACAGATTATCTAACCTCACTCGCAAAGAAGACTGGCAACTTTGGTGAGGCACTGATGGCCACACCAGCACCAATGGAACTGTCAGTTATCACAATCTGGAGGGAACATTTTAAAGAATTTTTAACTTAGTGACAATCATTTTCTATGCATTTTTGTGATGTTCTAAATGAATTACCAACAAATAGTAATCACCCACCAAATGATTTTGCAGGTGGCCAATTCATGTCCCATCATAATGCTCACTGCAGTACCTCCAAAAGACATTAGAGATGGTGTAGAATCTGTTACGGGCAGTAAAATACTGTGGACAAGCAGCAGTGCTTAGGGTTTGCTAAAAGATTTTGTTATTAAGGATGCTTAATGGAGGAATTGTTTATGAAACCTCATAACTCCTGAAAAGTGAAAATCAGTGTGATATTTGCTTTTCAACAACCCTATCACAGCTCAATAACAATTACGGTTTGGTTACTAAATGTCTTTCATCTGGACACTCTTCAGCCCTCCGGCCTAAACATTGACTTTACTAACTTCAGGCATTAGCTGTATCCCCCATTTTCTTTACAGCAGGTGGTTGAGGTGATGTGGGGTGGGTCTGTAAACATCTTGGGGAGGTGAGGCACGTTGACATTTCGGAAATAGACCCTTCTTCAGAACACAGTTCTGGCTGGGTTTCTGGCATTATCTACTTTCAGTTCAAACCTCCTCTTTCTTCAGTCTTTTTGTCTTCAATTTCCGCCATTTTCCTTCTGTGAGCCTTTCCCATACCATTTCACTTAGCTATTTACACATTATTTTGTTCTTTTTGCCTCACTCAAATGATCTTTTATATAATTGTCTCCTGCTTTCCTATTAAACATTTACAGATAATTCAATTCATTAACTTATCTGCAATTGGAATAGCTGTTGCTTGCCCCTCCTTTTCTTTTTTCAACTCTACTATTACAAATTTGGGTCCGCCATAGATACCTTCTCAAAGAAACATAGAAAATAGGAGCAAGAGTAGGCCATTTGGCCCTTTGGGCCTGCTCCGCCATTCAAAATGATCATGGCTGATTGTCTAACTCAGTACCCTGTTCCTGCTTTTTCCCCATATCCCTTGATCCCTTTAGCATTAAGTAAACAGCTTGGTGCATGTAAAGGACTAAATGTCAGTCAGTGGTGTCTGTTGCTCCCGTTAGCAGTTTGAACACCTTACTTTTATGGGAACTGACTCACACTGTCCTATCACTACTTATACAGCATAATGTAAGAATGTAACAATGGCATCCCCTTGTGATCTGGACTACGTATTTGTGTCTTTTGCACGTATATCTCTAATCTTTCCAACTGCAAATTGAGTTAACACTGGATGAGGCAGAGTTTGGTTTGAACCGTAAATTAGTTTATTCCACAATAAGATGAAACACACAGAGCAATGGGTATGATCAGAGTTGACTAGTTCAATCTGCACAACTTATATTTACATAATGATACAAAATACGGAACTTACTCCAGTGGGTTCTTACTTAAACAGAATACAGGGGTTTCCACCCCTCTTACAGTACCAAACAGCCCTAACCAAAGTCACAAACCAACAAATCACTTATTGTTTAGTACCTTGGAGAAACAACTTCCAATTAGCATATTAACCACCTTTGGTCTAACTGACTTTTTATTAAAAACTTGAGAATACATAACCTCCAGCATTAAAAGTAACTATTTTGCACATCTTTTCTGTAGAAGAGGTCAAAAATCCCAAAACTTGACACCCACTAAGGGGCTTGCTTATCTTTCAGTTTGCAACATTTCTACCAACTGTCAGGGAGGTGAGAAAAAGGTTCTGAGATACAAAGACCACCAAAAGAAAAACCAGGAGAGGCTATGGTGGAACAATTTGGCTCAGTAATCTGGAGGGCTGACCCAAGACCAAAATATCCACTGTGAATCCAGTAAACATCTTCCTTCTATCTGATGTTATCCATGGGAATGAAACTTACCGTACAATAATAGTTGGAAAAGTTAATTTTCTTGTAATTTCATGCAGCAGTACATGGTGAGAGTGGGAATTCACTGGTAAGTAGTGGGTGAGTAGTACAGAAAGTGTGTTATCAAACTGAAATTTAACTTAGTTTTCCAACTTTAAAAAAAACAAGTCAATCAGCTGTAAGTGGGTCCCTGACTGGGTGTTAATTATTGTGGCTGGAAGTTGACTGACCAGTTGTAACTAGTGTGTTTCTGAAGGTATATATGGAGATATCTCTGCAAAAGCACAGAACTGGGTGAATATGCTAAATAGAGTGGCTTGCTAAACAAAGTAATGATGGGAATTTGGTGAGAGTGGGAATTAGGTACTAAGTAATTTAAACCAAGGGGCAACAGTAAATTAGTACTGTTATTAACATTAAATGGATCCAAATTGCATTAAATAAAAATCTGATATACATAAATAAATTGCAATTATGGGGATACTAAAATAAATGTTAAACAAAGATTAATTAGTTACAAAGTAATCTGAAATCAAGCTAAATCTATCTACTAAATATAATCTAGATTAAGTAATTCTATTATAACTAGAATTAAATTACTAACATAAATAAATATAATGTATTAATTCAAAGATTAGAGAGGCTTGTAGCAAAAGCAGAGTTGTTTTAATGGGAGACTTTAATTATCATATAGATTGGGAAGAACAGAGTACCTTAACTTAGAAAGGTAGTGAATTTCTTGAGTGCATTCAAGATAGTTTTCTGGTGCAATATGTTGCAGAACCAACAAGAGGCAGGCCATACTAGATTCAGTAATCAGTAATGAGCCAGATTTAGTTAATAATCTAACAATAAGGAAACATTTATCAACAATGATCATATGATTGAATTCAATGTTAGGTTTGAAAAGGAGAAACTTAACACAGTTACTAAAAGTCTAGATTTTGGTATGGCTAACCTGAACAGGATGAGACAGAGACTGACAACAGCAAACTAGTCAAAACTGTTATCAGGTAAAACAACAGATGAACATTGGGAGGTGTTAAAAAAAGAATTTAGCTTAATACAGAACTAGTATATGCCCCTAAAGGGCAAAAGCTGTACTTACCAAATAAAACAGCCATGATCGACAAAAGAGGTGAGAGATAACATAAAACTAAAGGAAAGAGCATACAAAAGTGCAAATAGTGTAGATCGAGGGACTGGGAGAGATATGAAGAACAGCAAAGGAAGACAAAAAAAATAGTAGGAGCTGCAAAAGGGGAATACAAAAAGAAACTTGCGAGGGATATCAACACAAAGTTTTTATAATTATATTAGAAGAAAAAGGGCATCAAGGATAACGTGGGCCCTTTAAAAACAGATGTGGGTAATATTGCAAATGAAAATAAGGAAATGGCAGATTTGTTGAATAATTATCTTGTGTCAGTCTTCACAGTAGAGGAAGAGGAAAATACACCTGACATTCCAGGGAAACTAATAATGAATCAAGGACGGGAACTCACTAAAGTTAACATGAGCAAGAAAACAGTATTAGTAAAAATAATGGCATTAAAGACTGACAAATCCCCAGGACTTGATGGATTCCACCCCAGGGTCTTAAAGGAAGCAGGTGAGGAAATTGCAGATGCTTTAGCCATAATCTTCCAAAGCTCTCGATTCAGGAATTGTTACTCTAGATTGGAAAATTGCAAATGTAACTCCGTTGTTTAAGAAGGATGAGAGCAAGGAACCTGGAAATGATAGACCAATTAATCTAACATCTCTTGTGGGGAAGTTATTGGAATCTATAATTAAGGACAGTGTGACTGAGCATTTAGAGAAATTTGAGCTGATTAGAGAGACAACATGGATTTGTAAAGGGTAGGTCATGCCTAACGAACCTAATTGAATTTTTTTGAGGGAAGTAACTAAAGTAGTTGATAGGGGAATATCTATGGATGTAGTTTATATGGACTTCCAGAAGGCATTTGATAAAGTTCCACATAAGAGACTGTTAACTAAAATTAAAGCTCATGGAATTGATGGCAAATTATTGACCTGGTTAGATTGGTTAGGTGGTAGAAAACAAAGAGTAGGGTTAATGGTACCTACTCGAATTGGAAGGAAGTGACTAGCGGTGTCCCACAAGGGTCCTGGAAGGAGTGCAGCGCAGATTCACCAGAATGTTACCAGGGCTCCAAGGGTTAGATTACGAGGATAGATTACATAAAATAGGCTTGTATTCCATGGAATATAGAAGGTTAAGGGATAATTTGATTGAGGTTTTTAGGATTTTGAAAGGAATTGATAAGGGTAGATAGAGAGAAACTTTTTCCACTGGTGGGGGCCGAGTCAAGGACATGGGGACATAACCTTAAAATCAGAGCCAGGCCATTCAGGAAAGAAGTAAGGAAACACTTCTTCACGCAAAGGGCGGTAGAAGTATGGAACTCTCCCACAAAAAGCAGTAAATGCCAGTTCAATTAATAATTTTAAAATCAGAAAGAGATAGATTTTTGCTAGTCAAGCATATTAAGGGATATGGAGCCAAGGCGGGTGAATGGAGTTAGGATACGGATCAGCTATGATCTTATTGAATGGTGGAACATGCTCAAGGGGCTGTGGTTCCAATACATAAGCAATGCTTGGTGGTGACATTCCATTTCTGTGCTGTTGAATCCTGCAACATCCCTGCACGCTAAATTCAAAGTTCTCAGTGGATTGATTGTACCTTTCATCAGTAGTGTTAACTGAATTATTTGACCTGCTAATGATATAGACACTATGTATGGAGCCCACTTAAACATGCAGCAAGGGTAAAATTAATTGTGATTCACTCATTATAACTGATTTAATTATTGTATTCATGGCACTCTTCGTAAACCACTTAGATCACTTTAAATTCCAGTCAGATACTGGGAACCTTGTCCACATGAGTAATTTTGTCAGTTTTCTATATTGCTGTTTCTTGGCATTTTTCAGTAACATTAGACCCAGGGTCTCATGCCTAAAAAGCAATTCACTGCCAATGTCAATCTAGTTCCTAATATTTCTTAATCCCCCCAAATTCCATTCTTGCAAAATAATAAATCAAGGCTTAATTTTTTCCCATTAATTCTAGGTTTTAGTCAAATATTGTCACCATCTCTCCTGCAAGAATACAAATTTATTTCTCTTTTGTAGTTTTCACAAAAAAAAATTGGTGTCTTTCTGCTCCACTGCTTCTTGTCCCGTTGAAGTTCTCTCTCCCAACTTCTACACATCCTCCTGTTCATCCACTTTCCATGCTGATGGTACAATTTTAGCTCTCCTGTAGCAAAAGCTAATTTTTTGACTCAGTTTTTCTTCCAACTCTAATCTCAATTATCTTGCTCCATTCCATCCAAAGATGGTTTTGTGGCCCCTGCATCAAAGGGCTGATCATCTGGTCCTTGCTAAGTGGCCAGGAAGAGTAGCCTGTCAGTACTTCTGACTTCCAATACAACCATGAGGTACTGAAGCTGGGGAGAATCTGAACCAACCCCCATTATTTAAGTGTCAGCTGTGGCATCTGAGTCAGAAGGTTGTGGGTTCAAGTCCCACTTGAGACTTGAGCAAATAATCCGGTCTGACACTTAACAGTGTCGCACTGAGGAAGTGCTGCACTGTTGGCAGCACCATCTTTTGGATGATTAAACTGAAGCCTCGTCTGTGCCCTCAGGTGAAAATGACACGACTCGAAGAGGAGCAAGGGAATTCTCCCAGTGTCCTGGCCAACATTTATCCCTCAACCAACAACCAAAATAGATGATTTGGTCATTTATTTAATTGCTGTTTGTGGAACCTTGCTGTGCGCAAATTGGCTGCCACGTTTCCTACATTACAAGTGACTATACTTCATAAGTACTTCATTGGTCGTAAAGTGCTTTGGGATGTCATGAAAGGAGCTACATAAACACATAGAATTCTTATTAATTTGACTTTGATTGATAAACTACCACGGGATTCCAAAATTTGCACTTAGTTTACTCTGAGGCTATGTTTTACTGTGAAAATTGGCATCTTTTCCTGTGCCCACTTTTTCTAATGTTTCCATGTAATGTGTTATTGGAAGACGCACAAGATCACTAGACCTGATGATATCCCTCCCATTGTCCTCAAGATGGGTAACCCCAAATTACCATCATCTTATGCCATCTCTAGTCTTTTATCACCAACCCATGTTTTCTTCTTGGAAATTTGCTTATGTTCACCACACCCTCCTAACAATGACCTACTGCCCTTAGTGATTACATGGAATTTTCAGGACATAAACAGGCCATTTGGCCCAACTGATCTGTGCCAGTATTTATGCTCCACAGGAACCCCCTAGCTACATATCCTTCTATTCCTCTCTCCCTCATGTACTTACTTATCCAGCTCCCCCTTAAACGCATCTATGCTATTCACCTCAACTACCATGGTAGCAAGTTCCACATTTTAACCACTCTCAAGACAAAAACGTTTCTCCTGAATTCTTTACTGGATTTATTAGTGACTATTTTATATTTATGACCCCTAGTTTTGGACTCCCCCACAAGTGGAAACATCTTCTCTACGTCTACCTTAGCAAACCCCTTCATAATTTTGAAGACTTCTATTAGGTCACCCCTCAGCCTTCTCTTTTCTAGTGAAAAGATCCTCAGTCTATTCAGATTTTTCCTGACAGTTGTAACCTCTGAGTTCTGGCATCATCCTTGCAAATCTTTTTTGCACCTTCTCCAGTGCCTCTATATCCTTTTTGTAATATGGAGCCATAATTGTACACAATACTCCAAGTGTGGTCTAACCAAGGTTCTATTCAAGTTTAACATAACTTCCCTGCTTTTCAATTCTATTCCTCTGGAAATGAACCCGTGCTTTGTTTGCATATTTTATCACCTTGTTAACTTGAGTTGCTGCTTTTAATGATGTGAATGTGTATCCCTAGATCCCTTTGCTCCTCTATCCCATTTAGACACTTACTTTCCAAGCAGCATGTGGCCTCCTTAATCTTCCTTCCAAAATGCACCACCTCACACTTCTCTATAATGAAATTCATTTGCCATGTATATGCTCATTCTGCAAATTTATTAATGTCTTCTTGTGACACTTTCTAAAGTTATACCAGATGCTGTTAACACTCAAACTATCTACCAGTTTAAAGTTCTGGCCAAATCCATAATTAACAGCATATTTATTCCACTGTTTTTGTTACCTACATTATGTACCCCTGGAACTCTGCATTAGAACACTTTGGAGATGACAGATCATCCACCAAAGTCATTGGCAGCATCTGGTAACACTTGTTATCACATGGCATCCTACCAGTTACGTTCACAGCTGTCTAGTGTCCACTCTTCCCTCTTCTTTGCTGCCAACTCAGGGGTTCCCCAGGGTTCTGCCCTTCTCATTCACTCTCATCAGTGACCTCCTCCACTCATCATTCAGTCCCATTCTTTTGCTGATAAATGCATTCATCAACTTCCTTCGAATCACATCCTCAGTGCACTCAACCTCCTCCATGCCCTTCAATAGAGCCATGAAAATCTTTTTTCTTCGTGCCTTTCCTGTGTCTAATAAACTGTTAAAACCTGTTCTTTGACTGCTCTAACCTTGAGCTCTTCATTACCCAATATTCTTGGCCTCACTATTTCCTCTAACCTATTACTAAAGCTGCCACTCAAGGAACTCTGGATTCCTCTTTCATAACCAAAACCTTTTCCTCTTAATAACGCAATGCTCTATAAAGTTCAAATCTGCTTAAGACTTCAATACTGTTGCCATATCGGACAGCTTTTTTAACGCACCTCACTCCTGGACAAGGTATATGGAAGAAGTCTGTCATTTGGTAGGCAATCCCTCTGTCTGACACATACACAATCTTCCTAGTCTATATTGATACTACTATGGTCAGTGCCCCTCTGCACTTTCTTTCTTGTGCTCTAAATGTGAAATCCTGTTTACTGTAATCACATTGACCCCTACTCTGACATTCTTTCACAGGATCTCAAAATAGTGAAACTCCTTACTTCCATCAGTCTTTTTCTTACAATTGTCTGACTTATCAAACCCAAGCTCAGATTTACACAATCCTGATTCATCGAGTCTTTTCGTGCTTTTCAGTCCAAGTGCTGCCCTGCCAGATGAACCGACTCTTCACCTTGGTTTCTCAATGAAAAACAAAGCGGCCAACAATCACAATTTCTATCATTCTGCTTAGAGAGTAAACTTGTTGTTACAGACTATCTTAATGGGCCAATTACACCGTAACTGCACAAGTACATTCCAAACAGGCTTTCTAGAGATCACAAATAATTTTAAATTCCTATTACATCATGTAAATATCATAGGATTGTAATTGTATTTTTACTGTAACTTATCTCTTTCCTAGGGAGCAAAAATAAGACTATGTAGCATGAGCAACAAATCAAAGGGAGCATACCCATCAGAAAGTAGCAAAGAGGAACAAAATGCAAGTAATTAAATTTAAAACTTAAATTATTTTGAAAAGAATTCGCCAAAGGCCTCTCCAAGTGTGCTTACTACTAGAAATGTGGTTTGTAACAGTGAATGTAAAAAAATTCTAAATTAAGGTGATTAAACTTACCTATACAATGGAATATTGTTTGTTTGAAATGTCTGTGCCAATGCAAGAAGCCTAGAGTTTATGGGGAATCTCAGAGCAATTATTCTCAGCTGGGATACACACCTGATTGTAGGGTGTCTTCCTGTATGCATTTGTGTGTTCAACTCTTTTTCTTTAAATGACTGACAATAACATTGCCCAGTTGTCAGGACTTGCTGTTTGAAAAGCTCCTGCACGAATCTTTACCAATAGAAAGTTATTGCAGACAAAACTTGTCCATGTTAATAAAAACAGGTATGGTAATTTAAAAATTGTTTTGCATAACACATCAACACCATGGTAATGAACTACATTTTTTGGAGTAACTGAAAGTAAAAAAAAATGTATACTATATACTAGCTGATCTCTCAGATGCAGTTGCCAAATATAATAATAGAACCACAGACAGATATCGCCAAGAAGGAAAACAGCATGGGGAAGGAGCAGCTCTTAATTTTTTTTTTAAAAAGACAGCTGTTGTAACCATTTGGAATACATTACAAAATATAATGTTTATATACTTAGAACAATCATTGCTCATATCTATAGTAGCCATCCTGGAAGTACTGTACTATTATTCAAATATGGACAGAGGTTCTAAATAAAAGTCTTGATTTAAATATATTTAAATAGAATGTTTTGATAACACTCCATACTGTTGCGAAGACATTTGGCAAAGGAAGAAAGATACAAATTTGTTTACTTTTTCCTGAAATGTCATATATTTCTTGGCATTTGCTAAACAGTAAACAGCTGCTCCCTTGTATGCAGAGATTCATTTTTTGTAACTAGTAACTTACCCCGCAGTACGCAAGGAAAATGCTTCGTTTCCAGTAACCCATCAAAACATACTTCTTGCACCATCCCTTGAGATCTTACAAACTTCTTTCCAAATTCTTTCAGCGAAGATGTGCACCTCGTCCCGTTTGAAACATCATATCTTTGACCCACCATGAGCAATGTTATGGGAAATCTGCTAGTTAATTTAAGAATTTAAATTTTCACTCAGAAAAATAAAAATCTATAGGGTCAAAGCAATTTATATATTGCATATGGCTGCAATTATTTTTTTAAAAATCAACCTCAGGACAACTTGGGAAGTTTAAAAAACACTTACATGTGGTTAAAAGTTACCCTTCCTCTTGATCACATTCTGCCATATAACACAATCATGTTATTTTGTTTTACATTGAGCAGAATAAAAAAAATACGAAGTTGTCATGACTAACAAAAAGATGTTAATGCATTCAATATCTAACACGAAAGTCTTTCAAGCAGTTAAAAACAGAAAAAGAATATTTCCAAAGTCAACCTACAGTACTTACAATTTAAACTGAACAGAGGTTATAACCCATTTTACCTGGGGCCAAGTGTCCTTTTCCACCCTGAATATTGTTACCTGTGTTTGAGAATTCCAAAAGATTTCATTGACTTATCATTTGCAGCAATATGAAAAAGCTGAGATCAAAATTGAGTTGTACAGGAAACCACGATCTCATTTCGTGTTCTATGTATAAATCTTAATGTAGGTTCATCCTGCTTATGTTTTCCCACTCATTGCTTATAGTGAGAAATAACAGTTTCTCAGACTAGATTTAAAGCAGCTAGGAGAGTAACAATGCTCTGCAAATCACTTTCTAACAAGTGCTTGCTTCAGGACCACAACTTTATTGTTGGCCTTTATCTAGTACATAAGATGTACATATTAACAGGTGTTAATAAAAGGTCAGTGCCTGCACAATACATTCTACTAATGGAACCGAGCATTGCTTTTTTGCATAACACAACTGAAACAGGCTCTAATAGAAATTACATCAGACTTTAGCATCCGGCAGTACATTTCAAAAAATAAACATTGTGACTAAAACGGGTTTAAGTTGATTAACACCATTGAATCACGGTACTATAATTTTGATACTACATGATTTCATTACAGTTATACGATACAATTATACAAAATGTGTTAACATCAAAGAATACAACCAAATTAAGATAGCAAACAAAAAAAAACTATCTCAAAACTTTATACAGGAAATAACTCTGAAATATGCATGTAGTACAGTTACTGCCAATTCTATGATTTTTAAAGAAACTATTACAAGCAAAAAATTCAAACTCAAAAAAAAAATCACATAGCATCTGCATTACTAGCATATCCAAATGAGTGTACAATATGCACACCTGGAAAATACAAAATTAAAAATGTGAATTGCTCTAAGCACTGGGAGAGTGTCATATTTTATGAATGCTGAAATAAGTCCAATTTTTAGCACTGTCAGGTAAAGAACTGACTTTGATAAATGCAAGTTCATCAGGGCTTTTTTTCAGAGTAAGTGTTGGTTAGAAAACACCAAGGAGTTATTGAAACAGGAATACAGGACAAAAACAGGAAGAGCATCCTAGCATCATCATCTCCAATTTTTTGACTACTTTATCAAAACAAGTCTTTTTTTTGTTATGCAAGAGTTATTTAAAATTCTTCTCTAGAAATATACAAAGGGAAGGTCAACATTTTGCCCAAATGTGGTCATGTAATGCCCTGTTAAGGACTAGGTTCTTCCCTCCTGGAGAAATCTACTGGTTGTTTTTGGCCTTGGCATGTGTTAAGATGTGAGACTTCAGATTAGTTGATTGGGCAAACTTCTTATTACATCCATCGAAAGGACAAACATAGGGCCTGTCTCCAGTATGGATTCGCACATGAGTGCGCAAATTGAAGTCCAGTGAGAAGCGTTTTCCACATCCTTCAAATGTACACTGGTTCAAAACAAAACAAAACATTTTACTGGCAGAAAGAGCTCCCCATAGTTCACATTAAAACACAAAGAAAATAAACATACAGCAAAAATTTAAAATGAATTCTACCCTTCTGGATTTTATATTTTAAAAAAAGGGGACTGGGAAGAAACAAGACAGGTTTGGATCATTGACTGAATGCAGAGAAAGCTCTGCTACTCTGTCCCAAACATCTGAAGAATACCTCATATCAATGTGACCACTGCCCATCCTCTTAACTTTGTAAGGGTGCTGCACAAGTGAAAATCAGTTTTATGTTGTGCATTCACATTTACTTACAGGTAAATTGAAAGTGCCCAAACCAATTTAATTTAGGACCTTTGGAGAGCTGAGACTTTTAACTCATCAATCTTTGACAGGTCCAAGCCCAGGTCTCTGAGGTGAAAGGACAGTCTTCTAACACACTGCATTATCCAGCAGCCATTCCACTAAATTTATTACGGAGTGACTTTATGTCATCAATACAGTAATGAAGCGATGCAGGAAAACAAGATCTTAAAGCAGAAAGCTGCCATTGTTAGAAGAGAAATTCACTTCGTGGAAAGTCCACCTAACCAGCAGCAGCTACATAGTGGAACTTGTTTACCAAGATCATCAATTAAGTCACTGGAATTAAAGTGGATTAAGAAAGCATTTTGTTACATCAGTAAAAGTTCCAGGAGCTTTCCCAATTTCTGACTATAATTGAACAAATTCACACAGAATATAAATGGTAGAACTCTTCATTTTTTGTTTAAATACACAAAAGCAATGTTGAACAGTTTATTTTTACAATTATCCCAGAATAACATTTCTGCAAAATCATCGAATTTCTAAGCACCATGTCCATCTGCACATAAATTCAATGTTGACGATTAAACTAACAATAGAAGGGAGCAGGCAATACTCAACAGCCTTTACCTGGAAGGGTTTTTCACCAGTATGAACAAGCTGATGTCGCTTCAGTTTTGAGCTCTCCACAAAAGCTTTTCCACACTCAGCACAGACATGCACTCGTGGGCCGTGGGTATGCAAGTGCTTTCTCATGGCAGAGTTATCTCTAAACATTTTAGTGCAACCCTGAAAAATAAACATCTTTGGTAAGAAATTATGTTTGTAATAACCTACAACAAACTAAACCAGATACCAATGCACTAAGACTATGGAGATTGATTTTCCAACAAGCTGATTATTTTCAACTGTTTATTCCTCCTCATTTTTAAATGAATGTTCTCCTTCTTCTGGCTTTCCCCCAATTTTGCATACAAGTCTTAAGAACTGGGTTGCGACTACCCAAACTCATTTTATTCCATTTATCTGGGCAGAATTTGAATGTATGTGGTAGAGGTGAAAGCATTTGACAAATTTAAAAAAACTGGTCAACCTCTGATGCATAAAAACACAGCAAAATAAGAAGGGTTGTTGAGTGGCAAGTAACCTCATTGGCCACCAACAGAACTCGACTATGCCTAGATGGGTACACTCAAGATGCAGTGCAGTCAGGATAAAGCTTACAATACTACATTCAATTAATGAGTTGAACAAAGGGAGCAAATTACAATATGATGCATGTTCATCAAATAAAAGGAAATGGATATGGTGCACGCAGCAGGTTATGTTGTGCAAAACAAAGATAGGAAAATCAAAGGATATAATTTTTCACTGAAATCACAAGCCAAGAATAATTTGTTCACACTTGTGTTAGTTTATGAAAACAACCTTATATAGAATAGTTAGTATTAATTTAGTTCAAAATTCTAAAGGGAATTTCATCAATCCCTGATTTAGCCACAGGTAGAGGCACATTGGTTTAAATAAGCAGATAAACATGAAGAACAACTCCAATCATATCTTAAGACATTTCACCCATTCTGATCCAAGGCAAGCTAGATGGGCTGAGCGACTTATTCATTCCACATCCCTAAATAACAAATTTCACAAACTAATCTTGAAATGGAAAGTGTCAACGGTCTAAATGTCTAAAAAAAAATTCTCAACACATCAGCTTTCCAAACTCAGGTAGATCATGTTAATTAGTAGTCAGTTTTCTTTAGAATTTCCAAAGTCTTTCTGCACCCGAGAAGCATTATAGAAGTGTAAATTGTTGTGTAACATCCAGTTGCCATATAAAGTACAGGTACCACGCACAAATTTATGGCATCAATTCATCACACCCCTGAAGTTTCTAAAGTGAGCCATGTTGCTGTGGAGAAGAACAGGCCAGGTCAGTGTCCAAGGCAGCATATTGAAAATACATTAGCTTTACAACAGCAGTGTAAACAACAAGTCATCGTAGATTTGTACCATAAACTATGAATCGAATGCTGATCAAAACCATTCTTAATTTATTGTAAACTGTGTCCAAACAGCATGACCACTAATCTACCTGGCATTTTCTTTTTAATCTTAACTAACAACTGGGAAATCAGTGGAATTGGAGAGCCAGTCGAGTGTTACAGGCCTATACACTCAAGTCCTGATGAAGGGCAGGATTAGCTGTGCATTCCTACCTAAATAAAACAGATACACCAGTGTGACCCTATTTCCTGAAGAAATTAGAGAGGGAAAGGAGAAAGGTGACATGCTCTAGTCAGGTAGGATGACGTTCTTGCTTAAAATATCCATTATTATATTTTCCATGTCTACAAGTGCTGCGTAATGGTAGTCCCCCACCCAGTCGCCTGCAGTAGTGCTCCATTGATCCCACTGCCCAAGGACAGGATGAAGTGCCAACCTCTATGGATAATTTGAAGTTATTTTGAACATTGTTTGCTGAAAAATCATATGAATTTTCAAAGATGAAACCAAATAGTCTATCAAGTGCAACAGCCCAATAAGCCAAATAAAGATCAGGGAAAAGAAAGTTATAACATTTCCTGCAAAAATTTGCTCTCTGAAAAGCTACTGGCCCCAACAGCTCTGATCCCTAGCTGAGGAATTAATGCTCTATTTCATTTAATGGTTCATCTATTTCAAATGTCTGCTCACTAGTGTCGTTCCATTCGAGTGGAAACGGCAAACAATACACCTATCCACAAGAAAGAATCAAAGTCTGAGATGATAATTACAAGCCAGCATTTCCACTGTTGATTGTATCAAAGCATACGGAAAGCATACATATAGTCACAGAATCTCAATTTCCTAACTGGTTGCAAATTTGGTTTCAGGGCTCATTGGTTGACTTGTGACATTCTCAGTTACATAATTCAGACTGACTGATTTTCTTGATGCTCATCATGAAGATAGAGAGGTAGCCTTTAAAACAAGATACAGTCTCCCTGATGCTGACCTCTTGTGGAACATCTAGTGGACTGTTAAACTAAATACTTTACTTTCTCCAAAGATACAAAGCTCTAATAAATGGACATTTGTCTTCTTTCTGGCACAACTAGGCAAAGATTGCTTAATGAAATATGCTTGTTTCATTTGGATTTAGATTGATGGATGTCTGATTCTGTTCTCTTCACAAATTACACCACCCTCCAGACAGACTAAATTTGACAGAAGACAAAGTTATGTTGTTATCTTCAGTATCAAAAAGACTAAGTCAATATCTCTAATAAGCAAGAGTGAGCATGAATTTGCCCACTGATGCCTCCTCTACAAGAATACAGCTCTGATCAGCTTCTCCGGTTACATTTGACCTATACTTGGGTAGACAAGTGGCATTAATGGCTGGTAAAGCCTGTAAAAATGAAAATCAGCACTACTTGTCACTGTTGGCAATTCCAGTGTTCTAAAAAGCCTCAATCTATCTACCCAGCGATGGAATACAGTGGTCCTAGTTGGCAGACAACAGGAAAGGCACTAACTGGTAGCAACTTAGGTCCATCTACATGCTTAATGCAGAATACAAGAGCTGCTGCAGCCACACTTCAACTTTCTGCATTAATCCTGATTTTTATTTTTACAAATACCAGTGCAGCTTCACACATCACCTCTTCTACCTCTGGAACATGTCAAGACAGTGTTGTCACTTCGAACTCTTGCCCCGTACCGGCAGCAGATCCAATCATTTCTTGCTGAAGCTGGGTTGCTGAAACTTATAATAGGCTATGGGAAATCTTATTGGTACACCAGTACAACTTCTCTCAAGTATTTCTGTGTTCCAGCAGCTACCAGGGCACAATTTGAGCCATCTGTCCTCATCACAGTTGTCCCTGGAAGCGACCATCTATCCTAATATAAGAGGTACGAGTGGAAGAAGAGAAGTTACAAAGTAGGAAATAGTGTATTTGACACAACAGGATTTTCACAGTTCTTCTTTATTACATGGGCCAAGTGAATGGATATATTTGTAATTTATTAGGTGTGCTACTGACATATTACAAAGGATTCCTTCACTGGTGACCATAGTTCTTTTTCAAAATCAAGCACAACTATTTTATAAATTGGTTCTGCAGACAAATATTTAGTTTCCAACATATGTCACATAGTTCAGTCACATTAGCAACTGGAGTTAAATTAGATCATAAATATGATTTCCAAGTCAAAACTCACTGGATTTGATTACTGAACCTGATCCCAAGATGAAAAAACATCTCTGGTAGAGTTGAAGTTACGACTAATTGCTACACTATAAGGCTACCAAACCTGTTCTGCTGCATATAGTAAACTCCTCAAAAAACAAAAAAAAAATCATCTAAAAGTTACATACAATCTATAACATTATACACAATACATATAAATTCTTGAGACCGGTTTGTCACGTCTATTGCCACAATTTAAATTTGTGGTATTGATAAGGTAACACAAAGTGTGGGTCAGATTTGGCTCAGTGGCAGCACTCTCACCTCAGAGTCAAAAGGCTGCGGGTTCAAGTCCCACTCCAGAGACTTGAGCACATAATCCAGGCTGACAATTCTGTGCAGTACTGAGGGAGTGCTGCAGTGTCGGAGGTGTCGTTAAAACGAGGCCCCGTCTGCCCCCTTGAGTGGACGTAAAATATCCCACGGCACTACACGAGGAAGAGCGGGGGAATTCTCCCTGGTGTCCTGACCGATATTTATCCCTCAACTAACATCACTAAAACAGATCATCTAGTCCTTTAAGCTGCAGCTTTGCAACCATACTCCCCCCGGAACCCAAAAACCCATTGTTGTTTGTGCAACCTTACTGTATGCAATTTGGCTGCCGTGTTATCTACATTACCACAGTAACTACACTTCAAAAAGTACTTTGGGACGTCCTGAAGTCGTGAAAGGCGCTATATAAATGCAAGTTCTTTCTTTCGTTCTTAACGGTAGCGCATGCTTCTACTACTTTTAATAGGCAATACCATAATGCCTCCTATCATTGGTGGCACCAGTTTGGCCAGTTACAATAAGCACAACTAAAGACATACCATTTCTTCTGACCAACAATATTCACTATTACATAAACAATTTTAAAGAGCTTTGTATCTTAAGTATATCCATTACACCAGATGACACATTTTGTTACGGATGCAAAACAAAATCTTCAAAAGAAAGTGAATGCCTGTCATTGACCTGGAGCAAGAAACTTACAGGCTAGATATTAACCTGGAGCTGACATTCACAACCAACTAAATTACCCGTATTTGCTTATTTAGCGAAGTGGTTTTAAAGGGTCATGTCAGTTTGCATCTAAACATCATAACTGTTCTCCAGACCTCTATTACCCATCAGTAACATCACAGGAAGTCTGCTAGTAAACACAAAAATAATCTCTGGTAGCGTTCTACTGGTAAATGGAGCAGACAGCTCAATCAAGGTGTAGATTAGAATGTTGGAGCCAAATTACGGTACTGTGACTATGAACAAATAGACTACTTGGAATGCAGGCAGGAAAACCCAACTAACCTATATTTCAGAGAAACACAGACACTGAGGTCTGCTTGTGGTCAAAACTAAACACATAAAATGTGTGGTGGGGTGATATTGATGCTCCAAAATCAGATACGTATTGTGGTTCAAGAATCAGACCACAGAAAATTCAGATGTACTCAAGTGTTTAATTAGGAGGATCCATACTAATCCAGTCAACTAAGTCTTATTATGTAGTGTCTACTTATATCACTTGTGGTGAATATATCAATGGTTTATGGGTCTTGCTTGCCACTGCTGCAATGATACTTATTGAGCAGACACACACACAGCTTTATTCTGTTAAGCCAATCAGCTGCCCACTTTACCCACATTGTTGATTTTCATAGAATCATAGAATGTTACACCACAGAAATAGGCCATTGACCCATCAACTCTGGGTTGGAGTTTTTCTTCATGAGACACATCTTCTAATCGCATCCTCTCCTGTTTGTGGCAGTATTTCATATTTTGATCAGTGTAAAGAGAAATTTTTCTAACCTCCCCTTTAATTCTTATCTTAAATTTGTGCTCCCTCGTTACCGTATCACCAACCAGCTGGAACAATCGAATCACTATTGATCTGATTATAACCCTTCATAATCTTGAAGGCCTCTATCAAGTCACCCCCTAATCTTCTCACCTCTGGTGAAAAAAGCCCCAGCTTCTCAAGTCTCTCTTCATAACTAATCTTTCATCCCTGGTTACACCCTAGTGAAATACACTGTGCCTTTTCCATTGCTTCTATATCTTTTCTATAAATGGGGTACCCAAGCTATAAATATTGTAACTGTAGTCCTTGGTCTTGTACAAATTCAACATTACCACCTTGTTTTTGTATTTTATGCCTCTAGATACAAAATCAAGGTCAGTTTGCCTTTTTTTTTTATGGCCTTACCTACCTTTGATGGCTGTGCATCGGCACACCAAGGCCCACGGCTCCATTTAAAATGTACTCATTTAATGTGCATTTTCTTTCTCTATTCTTACTTCCAAGATGTATTACTTCACTTTTTTTTTACAATGAACTGCACCTGCAATCATCTGCCCACCCCACTGGCCTATTTATGTCCTCCTGTAGTCTTTTGCAATCTGTCACAATTGTCATACCCACCAATTTGGTGTTATCAGTATTACTCCCTGAATTCCTAACTCCAGATCACTTACATATATAATAAATAAGACCCAACACAAAACCCCGTGGATCAGCAATCACCACATCTTTCCAGTCCAAGAAACTTATTTTACCCCTACCACTGAACTAGTTCTCCTCTTATGTAATTGTCTTTCCTTTCATCTCAGTCTCTCACCCTCCAACTTTCACATGCCCTTTATTTCTCTGCCATCACTGAAATCACAATTTCCACAACATCCAACAGACTCAATACAATTGTATTTAATCACTAATCATTCCACTTTCATGAAACCTTGGAGTGGTTAATGAAAATCAAGCAAATATGTTTAAAACAATTAACTATGTACCATAAGAGAATACACACCAACAAGCAGTGAATTATGTAAAATAATCCATCAGTGCTGAGGCCAATGTAATTCAAGGTGTGAGGCCTAATGTATTATCTTCTATAAACTCGTACTTCCTGGCAGGTATCCTTTATACGTAAAAGAAGCAGAAAATATCATGTTCCATTTTTTCCTATACTAACATTTTTAGAACAGTCAATGTATGAGAGCCCCTCCAAGAAAACAAGTCTACTAGAAACCATTTCCAGTACAGCTAGAGTAGCCCAGGGATCAAAAGAAATACTGGAAAATCAGTGGGATATTTCATCATCAGGAATCATTTAAAAGACCATATAATTCCTATATTTCCAAGACTCTTTACAAATAAATGACTGGGTGAAGGAAAATAACATACCTCAGCCTAAACTTCACCTGAAGCATCTTAGCACACGATTTAGTGATTATTTTCCACTAAAACTGAAGAATAGTTTTCCTGCTACAGTTCAATTAAATCCGCAGCAGATTAGAAAAATGCAGTTCTTAAAATATCAAATTTGTTGACAAAAATAAAATACTGCAGCTAGTTTAGTAACATAGCTTTCAGGACCAACCCACAGTTTTATCAAGGGCAGAAGAAAAAAAATCCATCTACCCAGAACCCAAATTAGGTTCAGCACAACTCAAGTGCCAGGAGATGCTGTTTATCAATCTAGACAACTGTGCTGAGATGAGATGTGTGGATTACTCAGAGCAATTGCTAGTATCGAAGCACAGATACGAGCTATGCGTCAGATAGTGTACCAAACTCAATTGGGGGCTGTCAACTGACTAGTGCTTCATGGGTCATAACTATTCCACCCCTGTTCAAATTTGCCGTACAGTTTAAGTTTAGTCTCAAACAGCAACTGAGGATGTCTATGGTTTGGTAGGGGCAAAATGTTTCTTGCTAGAATTGTCTGAGCAAATTGTCCTGCAGCTAATGCAGAATGAGTTCTTTTAGAATTCAGCACACAAATTGGAAGAGACTTCCACCTGTTTTGAGAAACAACAGGTGCAAGGTTGATGGGGTTAGCCTATTCGTAACTCCAGTTTCACATTATGCATCAATGAAATAAACTCTTTTTCCTCTACCAGCAGAGAATTCTCTGCATGTTTAAAGATATTCAAAAAGAATTTTCATGCAGGATCATTACCATGCTTTATAAATATCACAGAATACGTTATCTGGAATGCTTGAAAGGGAGCTACAAGGTTGTTAATTAAAATGAGTTCCAGGAACATCATATACCACAAGGCATGCAACTTTAAAACGTTGGAAAGTATTGAAATCAAAGGTGAATGCAATTTGGACATTTAAAGCAGCAGACAACAGCTTATTTAATTCAAGTAGTGTGATTATATAAATCTTCTATAACGTCACTAGTACAATACATTCTGATTATCACAGTGCTGTTTTTGGGACCTTGCTGTGTGCAAATTTGATGCTGCTTTTCCTATATTACTACACTTCAAAAGTATTTAATTGGTTGAAAGTGCTTTGGAATGTCCTGAGGTCATGAGAGGCATTATATAAGTGAAAGTCTTTCTTTTCTTTATTATACATTTTCCAAATTAATCACAGTATTTGCTATTGCATTTATTTAAATAAACTATTGTCTGCTGCTTTAACTGTTCAAATTGCTTTCACCTTCGATTCCAGTACTTTCCGATGTAACACGAGGTTTTAATGTTCCATAACTTGTGATTTGCATGACGACACTCCTGGAGCACTTTAATTAAAAAGCCTTTTAGTTCCCTTTCAAGCGTCCCAAATATATATTGAGATACTTATAAAGTACGGTAATAATTCTGCATGAAAGCCTACATTTTTAAAAAAATACAGGTCATCTGTGAAAGTGCTACCTATCCAGAGGTATGGCATCATGACACTAATAGCTCCTACTATCTCATCCAAATAATCATTCACCTACAAATCTACACAGTGAGCTCTGGTAGATCATTTGACTGTGTGCGGCACCACAGCCAAGCTCAATCTTGTCTGTAAACAATCTCTACATACGATGATCAGAAGCAGGACTGTTGCTCATTTTTCCTTCCACACTCCAACCAATGGAACAACCGCGGCCAATTGCTGAAGCCCTACAGTTACCCCAGCAGAGATGAACTAACTCAGCACAGGCCACGGATTGAATTTGGGACCTTTGGGTCTGTACATCTTAGTACCATATACTACAACAGCAACTTACCCAGAGCTATTTGGCGAGTTCCACACACAATTTTTTATTTTCTACAAAGTAGAATGATTGGCCATGAGAAATGTACTGTTGAACATAATTTAAACAAATGAAGTCAGTAAAGTCCTGGCCTAAACTGGCTGATGCTCTAGATTCTGTAATCAAATGCCATAACAACTTTGAGTACCAGATCAGAAAGGCACAAGATGCCTCTTAAAATAATGCATCCAACCAAAGCTTGCTAAGATAAAAAATAGCTGAACCTGTTTAAAAACCCAAAATTTCGTATCGTCGGGTATTCCTTCCAATAGATGCCTTGTTGAGAAAAACACCAGTGCAGATTTAATAGGCCAAACAACCTATAACTGTATTGTAATGTCCCCTGATGCAATATTATTAAATTTGGTACATGGATCAACTTTCAGTCATTTGTAATAAATTGAAGATTCTATTTAGTTGCAGTCTTGCTATAATTTAGGGTTTTCCCAATCAGAAATCAGACATAAAGTGTGGCCAGTAATGAAGCACAATAGAACCTTAAAGATGGGTGAAGTCTAACAACATTACAAGTACATGCCATTCAAATAAAACTACACTCCGCTACTCAGATGCCACACACTACGGCCTGCCCCTTCAACTGTACTTCTTTGCGAGAACTCTACCAATAAAAAGATCACCGTTGGCTGCAACGGAGATAAATCACTAATGTAAAAAAAAACTTTTGTAACCCATCAACTGCATCTTTATGCCTAAATCATCCTCGATTTAATTAAGTAAAGAACCTAAATAAGGTTTTGTTGCTATATAATAAATTTATGGTGTCAGTACCTGACCGATATACTCACTTTGTGAGGACATGCTATGGTTCTAGGGGCATCATCTTCTTTCTGCTTCCTTGGCTTCATCCTATACAGAAAATGGCAAAAAGTATCAAGAAACATAGTATATTAGCATTTATCACAATGATTCATAAAACCCATTTTACACTTGTGCACTCAAATATTGAAGGTTTTATAAACACAGCAACTACAATTCACCTTGTTTTGTAAATTGCACACCAAAACTTGTTTAAAAACCAATGTCCTAAATTAAAGGTTACCGGAGGGAAGGATCTGCGCTAAACAACCAGTCACTGATTACCCTGTAGGGGGTGTCTGCCTCACGAAGAACACGTCTCTGTGCCAAAGCCCCTGCCACGAGAACCTCAATTAAATAATCAAAGCGTTGCATCTCCAACTGATGAAATTACCTTTCTATGGGGGTATTGTGCGTGTCCATGCTGTAATCATTCATTCATTTTATGGTGAGTTGTGCTACTCATCATGCTGCTTGTGAGAGCTCAAACCCAAGCTTGTTAGTGGCAAATGATCAAGAAAGTAATGGGGAAAGAAAACACACCTTTTAAATGGAGCAGAGCAGAGGGACCATTGTTGTGCAGATATAAAAGTCATTAAAAAGTGGCAGTGAAAGTAAACCAAAGCCAGAAAAAGTCAAATTAAATCCTTGGTTTTGTATCTAGAGGCATAGAATACAAAAGCAAGGAGGTAATATTGAATTTGTAAAAGACTTTAGGCCACTGTTAGAATATCATGTACAGTTTTAGGGATCCCATTTTAGGAAGAATATAAAAGCAATGAAAAAGGTACAGCATAGATTCACTAGAATGTTACCAAGGATGAGGGATTACATTTATGAAGACATGAGAATTTAGGACTGAGATGGCTACAGTTGAAAAGATTAATGGGTAATCTGATGGAGATCTTCAAGTTTATGAAGGATTATAGTAAGGTAAATAGTGATAGATTATTTCCACTGATCGGAGAGATGGTAACAAGACAGCACAAATTTAAGTTAAATCACAAGAATTAATGGGGAGGTTAGAAAAAATATTTTATAAAGAGTGGTTAGAATATGAAATTCTCTGCCACTAATGGTTATTGAAGTAGATTCTATAAATACATTTAAACGGCTTGAAAATGAAAATATGAAAAGGCATGGGGGAGTAAGTAGGAGTGTGACTTGGCTATTGGCTCATGTGAAGAAAAACACCACTCAAGACTTCAAGGGCCAAATGCCATGTGTGGGAACATTCTATGAAAAAGAGATTATCCTACCTTGGAGAATAGGGTGTGGTAAAGGAAGGGAAAGCAGAAGAGAGGTCGATGGTGTCTCTGGAGTGAAAATGGCTCCAAGACGACATAGCTGGCAATGGGCTTTCAGAACCAAATCAACCCTCCAAGACAAGCCCAGTAATCTGATACCTGAGCCAGGCTATTTAACTATGATTTTGCTCAGTCTGGCTCATCAATGGAACCTGGAATGATAGGCTGATCACCAGGGGCTGAGGTTCTTTCTATCTGGCTTCAGATAACCAGTTAAGCTAATTTCCTACCAAGTAGAGAAATTCTGGCTAGACAAAAATGGGAAGCTTAATGAAACGCAACAGTAAACTGCACGGTTTTAGCTGGTTAAACACCCACAGTATCTCTGCCCACATTTGGGAGTCCATAAACCTCGACTTTGCTAGGCTGTTCCTAAGCTCACTGGACTTCAATAAGTTGGGTGTATCCCTCTGGGAAATAGAATGTGCAATTCAGATCGGACAAAAATAATCTCTACTTGTGTGGATTTCTCAGTAGCTTGATTTAGATACTTAAACATGGTGATGCATTTCCACACGTCAAACACCTGATTCACTTAAAAAAGGTTCTTAAATTCCCCATTAATACAATACCCCAAAGTTGGGGTTGCTGAGCTCACTAACTTAAACTGTTATTCAAATAGTTTTCAATATTTAGTACTTTGCTCTTCTTGATAAGTAAATTCATATAGAAATACAAATGCACAAACAGTAACTTTAAAAAACATCTGTTCCCGGGATGTGGACGACACTGGCAAAGACACATTTATTTTCCATTCCCAGTTGCTCTGAGATGATGATGGCGGTGGGCCTTTTTGAATCACAGCAGTCCATATGGTAATGGTGCTCCAGATCAATTTGAAGGACTGGACATTCTAATTCACTGCTCACCTTGCAAACTCTGCCAGTTGTTTTGGGTCAGAGAGATCAATGCCAGGTATTCCACCAGGGGGAAGTTTCTTCCCAGTCATGTATTCAGAGTAGTCGGGTGGAGAGTTTTCTCCAATGATCTGTTCCTCCACCACTGTTTCATGGTCAATGTCAGTCTTTTTATCATCTGAAAGACAGAAAAATAATATATGGTAACCAAAGATTTCAAAATCTTTTCACATTCTAACTGGGCATGAGAGGTCAGAGCAAGAGTTGTTTTATTGCCCAAGATTGAATTCCCATTTCCTAACAAGCTGCTTAGCTCAATTAACTAGTTTGGAGACTTTGAATAGTTATGCATTTATCGGGATTAAAAAAGGCTGTCTTGACAAAGTTCTTCATGTGAGGCTAGTAAGGAAGTTCAAGGCATAGTTGATAAATTCTCAAGATGAATTGAGAATTGACTTGGTGGACAAATGTTCTGTCTGGGAAAACACAAACAATGGAGTTCCAAAGAGATTTGCTCTAGGACCCAAGTTCTTTACAATATGAATGATTAGGACAGAACAGATGCTCCACCCACTCCAAAGATGCACCCCAAACACAGGGGGTGAAAAACTTAAGCCACTATGTAAATTGGCTGAGATATGGCAAATGGATTTTAATGTGGGGCAATGCATATAGAAAGAGGTATTGGTAAACATGTGCACAACATACCGCTCAGCTGCAGCCGATCACAGCCTTGTTTCAGGCATGGTCGCAAGAGCTGAATGCCAAAGGAGAGGCGAGTGTAACTCAAGGCAGAATTTGACTGAGTATAGCACCAAGGAGCCCTGGAAAAATGGAGGTCAATAGAGGTTAAGAGGAAAACCTTCCAGTGGCTGGAATCATACCTGTCCCAAAAGGAAGATGGTCATGGTGTTGGAGGCCAATTATCATAGCCTCAGGACATCACGACAGGAATCCCACGGCAGTGCCCTAGGCCCAACCACCTTTATTAATGGCTTTCCCTCCATCACAAGGGCAGCAGTGGGCCTGTTTGCTGACAATTCTACAGTGTTGAGCTCTATTCACAACTCCTCCAATAATGAAGCAGCTCAGGCCTGACTACAGCAGAACCTGACAATATTCAGGCTTGGGCCAACATTTGCACTACTCAAGTGCCAGCCAATGGAGTATTTGCACAAAGAAAAGGCCTACTGCCTCCCCCTCCCCTTCAATGGCAATAGCATCACCAACTCTCCACCATCAACAGCCTGGGGTAACCACTGATTAGAAGGATAATTGGACCAGCCGTGGTCTGGGGCTTTTTTCCTCTAGAAAAAAAAAGAGAAAACTGAGGGGTGGCCTGATAGATTATCAAAGGGTTTGATAGGGTAGAGATAGAGAAGATATTTCCACTTGTGGGGGAGACCAGAACTATGGTCCATAAATATAAGCTAGTCACTAATAAATCCAATAGGGAATTTAAGAGAAACTTCTTTAGCTAGAGAGTGGTTAGAATGTGGAACTCGCTACCACAAGGAGTAGTTGAGGCAACTAGCATAGATGCATTTAACGGGATGCTAGATAAACACATGAGGGAGAAAGGAATAGAAGGATATGCTGATAGGGTTATATGAAGTAGGGAAGGAAGAGGCTCGAATGGAGCATAAACACCAGCATGGACCTGTTGGGTCGAATGGCTTGTTTCTGTGCTGTACATTCTATGTGATCAACAACGTGACTACAAGAGCAGGACAGGAGATGGCTACTCTGCAGAATAACTCACCGCCTGACTCCATCATCAACAAAGTTCAAGTTGGCAGTGTGATTGAAGACTAGGCTGGATGGGTGCAGCTGCAACAATACTCAAGAAGCACAACACTATTCAGTGCACAGCAGTCTGCTTGATCTTCTCTCCTGTAACTGGACTCAATTTCTACCGCCTCTATTATTGGCACACTTTGGCTTCAGCAGGTACTATCTAGTGCAGCAACTCAGTGAGCTTGTTTTGACAGCACCTCCCAGTGCCGTAAACTGTACCACCAAAAAGGACAAGGGGAGCAAGATCATGGGAAAACCATCACCTCCAAGTTCCCCTCCATTACACACCATTCTGACTTGGAATTACACTATCGTTCCCTCATTGTTGCTGGGTAAAAATCCTAGAATTCTCCAACTAAATCCATTGCAGTAGAAGAAGACCCACCACCACCTTCTCAGGGCAACTAGGGATAGAAAATAAATATTCCCCCTTCCTCTTGATTCAGAATTACAGAAATATTGATACAGGAAGCCATTCGGTTCCATGGTACCTGTGCTGGTTAAAGCTCCACTATTGGAGCTATCTACCATAATTCAATGTTCTTACTTGTTTCCGAAACCAGAGTCCCAGTTTTGCATACAATTTCATCCAACAGCAAATACCGAATGTTGACACAATGGTCCTGCAACATGACTACACAAATGAAAAGAATGGAATATAATCTCAAAACAGTTCACACATAACTGTAGGCAGCCTTCGAGTGCATAAATTTAGAATAAATATTGGGAAACATAAATGAGAAAAGGTCTATCAGTTAGCACTTTCTTTCAAGCTACTTGCCGACTACTCATACTTGGGGTAGAACCAAAGAAGTTTACAGCACCAGTGGGTATTCCGCAGTCATGCCTGTGCTAGCCCTTTGCTAGAGGAATCCAAAACTAATCCCACTGCCCTGCTCTCTCACCATAGCTTTGCATTTTCCTCCACTTCAAATATTTGTCCAATTTTCCCATAGAGCATGTAATGGTCTCTCCCTCGGCCACTTCCTGCAGCAAAGCATTCCATTTTGCAACAACCTGCTGTGCAAAAATTTATTGGACAGTTCCAATAACTCACGGTTTCCCTCGACATTATCTGTGTCCTTAATTGTGTAGCACTACTTCTTGGGTGACCACATTCTGAAGAGATACCCCTCATCCTCTGCCGAGTGTGGCCAATTGCAGCACACATTCAGACACTCAATTTTCTAACTGAAACTTTCATTCCCTATAGTAGAGGTCAAAATTGGGATTAGCACTGCTTTAATTTCAAGGTGGGATAGCCAATGATATTGGTGTAGCATTCCAGGTGGCCTTCAAAAACCATTAAAAAAAATAAAGCCTTCTAGATTTTGTTTTCTATCCGGTCACTAAAGCTTCACTGCAAGATATTTCGAAAAGGGCTGGTTTGCAAATTGGTCAGAAAACTAGAGATGAAGTCATAAATGACATCAACAGGAAATACCATGGCAGTTTTATTCAGCACATCAAGAATACAGTTATTGCATAGCAGTAATGCAATTCAGTTTTAGAATCCATTGGAAGCAGTTCTCCCTGATAAAGGGATGACCTGATTGAAGGCATGCAGATGACTAACTCTGTGGTAGGGAGAAAAACACACACCCAGTGGGTATGATACACAAGGATCAGGCCATACAAATTTTTTGGCCCATGCATTCAAGTGCTTTGGCTCGTACCAGGAGGTATGGAATCTTTCCTTGTACAGATGTGCACTTGATAAACAATTAAGGCATCAGCAAAAGGTGTGGTAGGAGGACTGCAGGATTTTATCATAGAATCTTACAACACGGGAGGCCATTTGGCACATCATGCCTGTGCCAGCTCTTTGAAACAGCTATCCAATTAGTCCCCCTCCCCTGTGCTTGTCCCATAGCACTGCAATTTTCACCCTTAAGTATTTATCCAATTCCCTTTTGAAAAGGTACTATTGAGTCTGCTTTCACTACCCTTTCAGGTAGTGCATTCCAGATCATGACTCGCTGCATATAAAAAAAACATTTCATCTCACCTCTAGCTCTTTTGCCAATTACCTTAAATCTGTGTCCTCTGGTTACCGACCCTTCTGCCAGTGGAAACAGTTTCTCTTTATTTACTCTATCAAAACCCTTCATATCTGGGATGTGGTATGGACAGTTGACCGAGTTAGGGTTAGGGTAAGGTTTCTTATAATTTTCACAAGGTTTTTGTGTTTAAAATCACTAGCTGTAATGTGGTCATTTTTATAACTGGTTGCTTCTAATCAACCCTGAATCTGCATTAGTGGACTTGAAGGCGACAATGAAATAAGTAATAGTGGTAGTCAGCATGAAGACTGCAACTAAAAATTGAGTATTATAGATGCTCACCGTTCTTGCGATGCTGTGGCCAAATAGAGTCCTAACTGCAGAGATCTAAATGACTTTGCTGTAATTCAACTACTGTTGCTATGGCAGTTGTGAGCATTGCTGTAAAGTTTTTTTTGGGGGTGGGAAGGCATATATATATATACACACGTATCGCAGAGGTTATTTTACCTGGATATTTTCCCTACTAATGAAGCTAAACAGTTTGGTACCAACTGAGCTAAAGGGAGGTGCTCATATTTTTCCATTTCTTTGCATTCTACGGAGAAAAAAAAACATCCAGTAGCATGAGCTAAAACTCTGTGCTCAATTGTTTCATCAAACAAAACTGACTGAAAACCCATCTTCCTCCTATCCCATGTCAAGTTAACAAGTTGGGAATTTCTGCCAATTCTGCACTCTTATTTCAAAATATCAAAACAATATATATTTCAAAAAGGCACAGCCACTAATCACAATCTTTCTCCTCCTCTCTCAACTCACTGTTGATTACTGTACCCAGGATATCATACACTTCATATAACACGCTGTTGTGTTGTGATATTAGAACCATAGAAAAGATACAGCACAGAAGGGGGCCATTCGGCCCATTGTGTCCATGCCGGCTCAAAGAACCAGGTGCCCATTCTAATCCCACTTTCCAGCGCCTGGTCCTTAGCCCTGCAGCTTACAGCACTTAAGGTGCGGGTCCAGCTACTTTTTTTTAAATAAAGAGTTGAGGGTCCTTGCCTCTACCACCAATTCGGGCAGCGAATTCCATAAACCCACCACTCTCCGGGTAAAAAAGTTTTTCCTCATGTCCCCTCTAATCCTTCCGCCAATCAGCATAAATCTATGGCCTCTAGTTCCTGAATTCTCCGCTCGGGGAAACAGGTATTTCCTGTCTACTCTATCTAGGCCCCTCATAATTTTGTACACCTCAATCAAGTCTCCCCTCAGCCTCCTCTGCTCCAAGGAAAACAACCCCAGCCTATCCAATCTCTCCTCATAGCTGCAATTTTCAAGCCCTGGCAACATTCTTGTAAATCTTCTCTGGACTCTCTCCAGAGCAATTACATCCTTCCTGTAATGTGACAACCAGAACTGCGCACAATACTCCAGCTGTGGCCTTACCAGCGTTTTATACAGTTCCATCATTACATCCCTGCTTTTGCATTCCATACCTTGGCTAATAGTAGAGAGATTCCGTATGCCTTCGTCACAACCTTATCTACCTATACTGCCACCTTCAGGGACCTGTGCACATGCACTCCAAGGTCTTTCACTTCCTCTACCCCTCTCAATATATTCCCATTTACTGTGTATTCCCTTTTACTGTTTGCCCTCCCTAAGTGCATCACCGTACACTTCTCCGGGTTGAACTCCATTTGCCACTTTTCCGCCCACTCCACCAACCCATTGATATCTTCTTGGAGTCTACAGCTATCCTCTTCACTATCAACTACACGGCCAATTTTTGTGTCATCTGCAAATTTGCCAATCATGCCCCCTACATTCAAGTCCAAATCATTAATATATACTACAAACAGCAAGGGACCCAACACTGAGCCCTGTGGCATACCACTGGAAACGGATTTCCATTCGCAAAGACAGCCATCGACTTTTACCCTTTGTTTCCTGTTACTGAGCCAATTTTGGATCCAATTTGCCACATTTCTCTGTATCCCGTGGGCTTTTACCTTTCTGACCAGTCTGCCATGTGGGACCTTGTCAAATGCCTTACTAAAATCCATGTAGACAACATCCACTGCACTACTCTCATCAATCCTCCTTGTCATTTCCTCAAATAATTCAATCAGATTTGTACGGCATGGCCTTCCCTGAACAAATCCAAGCTGACTATCCCTGATTAAACCATGCCTTTCCAAGTGACAGTTTATCCTATCTCTCAGTACTGATTCTAATAGATTGCCCACCACTGAGGTAAGACTGACCGGCCTATAATTGTTCGGCCTTTCCCTCATACCCTTTTTAAACAATGGTACTACGTTTGCAGTCTTCCAGTACCTCCCCTGTATCTAGTGAGGATTGGAAAATGATCCTCAGAGCATCCGCTATTTCCTCCCTGGCTTCCTTCAATAGCCTAGGAAACAATCCATCCGGCCCTGGTGACTTAATAACTTTCAAGGATTCCAGTCTCTCTAGTACTTTCTCTCTTGTTATGTTTACCTTATCCAATATTTCACACCTCTCCTCTTTAACTACTACGTCCGGATCATCCCTTTCCTTTGTGAATACAAGACAAAATATTCATTTAAAACCCTACCCACATCCTCTGCTTCTACACACAAGTTACCCTTATCATCCCAGATAGGTCCCACCTTTTCCTTAGCTATCTTCTTGTTCTTAATGTATTGATAAAACATCTTTGGGTTTTCTTTAATCTTACTAGCTAATATTTTTTCATGTCCTCTCTTTGCTTTCCTTATTTCCTTTTTTACATCATCCCTGTACTTTCTATACTCCTCTAGGCTTTCTGCAGTATTTAGCTTTCTGTGACAGTCATAAGCTTTCTGTGACAGTCATAAGCTTTCTTTTTCTGCTTTATCTTGCCCTGTATACTTCTAGACAACCAGGGGGCTCCAAATTTGGCAGTGCCACCCTTTTTCTTTGAGGAGACGTGTCTGCATTGTACCTGTAGAATTGCACTTTTTAGTGCCTCCCACTGGCCACTGATTTCTCCTCAAGCAGTTGTGTCCAGTCCACTTCTGCCAAATCACCTCTTAGTTCTGTAAAATTTGCTTTCCCCCAATTTAAAATGTTTACTACTGATTCAACTCTGTCCTTTTCCATAATAATGCTAAAACTAACTGAACTGTGGTCACTATCCCCAATATGGTCATCCACTGTCACTTCACCCACTTGCCCATCTTCATTTCCTAGGACTAAATCTAGAATTGCATCCCCTCTTGTTGGGCTTGTCACGTAGTGGCTAAAAAAGTTCTCCTGGACATTGATCAAGAATTTTGCACCCTCTGTGCCCCTCACGCTGTTTGACTCCTAGTTAATATTAGGGTAGTTGAAGTCCCCTATGATTATTGCCCTCTTATTTCTGCACTCAGAAATTTGCCTACATATTTGTTCTTCTATTTCCCTTTCGCTATTCGGGGGTCTATAGTACACTCCTAGTAGTGTGACTGCCCCTTTTTTATTTCTTAGCTCAACCCATATGGCCTCGATTGATGATCCATTTAGCATATCATCCCTTCTCACAACTGTAATTGATTCTTTAACCAATAATGCTACCCCTTCCCTCCTTTTGTTTTAAAATCACCCACTCTATCCTGCCTGAAAACTCTATATCCAGGGATAGTGAGCTGCCAATTATCCCCCTCTTTAAGCCAGGTTTCCATTATAGCTATGATATCATGCTGCCATGTGTCTATCTGTGCCCTTAGCTCATCTGCTTTGTTTGTAATACTCCTTGCATTGAAGGATATACCATATAACCCCGTCAAATTCCTGTGCTGAACACTATTTAACCTTTGCTTCTTTTGCCTGAGTCGCTAACTACGTCACTAACTGCTTTTCTACGTCCCGTTTCCTGGTCTGAATATTATAATGGAAGGGAGATATTTAAAAGCAAAGTACAGCAACTCCTGGCAAATTATATCCAACAATACAGCTTTGGGAGATCTGGAAATTGATTGGAAACCCAGATCTTTCTAGTCTGAGAAAATCTGATAAAACGTAACAATATTGTGCTTTAATTACTTTGATATAAATCATACAAAGCAACACTTGAACATCTCCCTCAAGGAAATTAGCGAAATCAGTCTTAATTCACTATGACTATGTATATTTCATATATCCCATCAACCAACTTAATGTAACACAAGTTATTTTAATAATGTAATTTATCAAAAGAATTTATTAGACAATTTTAATTGCACTAAAGCTCAAATTATATGTACCTATTTAATTCACAAAACAGTGACATTTTAAACTTTTTAAAAAAAATATGAAAAGGCCAGGCAACATAAACAAAAAGGCTAATACAAACTTGAATGTACCATGATTCTCTGCATGCAGTGTATGCCATAATGCATTGAACATGGGTCCAAACCGGAGGTGCATGTTATAAAGAAAAATCACATTAGGGAAAAGTGTGTTATATGCAAGTATGAATTATAAACTGTGAAAAATTAATTAGTTCTTATTCAAAGCAGTTCCTTTAAATTCATTACCAAGCTAAATATACTTCAGAACTTGTTAACCCACAAAAGCAGTATCTAAAAAGCAAGAGTTGAGCTCTTTGCTATACCAGCTGCACAAATTCCCGTCAGAAAAGTTCACATACTGTCAGAAGTGTACACTCCAGGATATAATCCAGCTCCCTTATTTTGGTTTTTTTTTTGGGTGACAAATGGTTACTTACGTGACTCCCAGAGCCACATTGAGAGTTTTAAAAGTACCCACATTTGGAATACAAAATATCTTGTAACCTCATACTTTTTTGTTGCATCCCAATTTCTTAAACAGTTATTTTGTACACAATACCTGTAGCAAGTATTAGGGTTAGTGGTAATATTTCATTTAATATATTTAGTTTGATGTTGGGCTTCAAAAATTTGAAATGAAATTATGCCATTAACAGTTCCATATACTCAATCTTTCTTGCAACACTTATTAAAATTGTCTACTGGAGCCCTACACTGTGCGCAACAATACATTTTGAGACAGGTGATGTTGTGATGAAACTTGCCCAATTTAGCGATTTTTTTCAGCTGAAAGCACACTTGCACTTCCTGTCAGACCACATTAATGAAACTTCCTATACCCACGAAAAAAACTTACTTATTCCTGGTTGTGAGAATACAAAAATATTTTAAAATTTATTTCCCCCGCCCCACTCCTTTTTATTATATTGCTCTTCCATCTTGAAATTAACAGAATAGTTAGAGGAGATGCTGTGTCGTCACTAGGCGTACTGAGCACAAGGATACAGTTTACATTTAAACTGATTTCTTTTTAAAAAAAACACCCTGTACATGAAATATTGAAGCTAGTATTTATTTCAATAAAACTCAAAACACCAAACGTAAGGAAGGAAAAAACAAAGAATTCAGCAACATATTTGCCTGGTGCACCAATGTGTGTTAAATTTGAAATGACAACACTTTCTCTAAAATAAGAGTGTTATTTTACTTATTTCAACAGTGATAGAGGGACCCAAACATTGCATCAAACAATACTGAAACTTCTCAATCAAGAATGAAGCAAAGCTGAGGTTTTGTTTTGCCTCAAAAGTTTAATCTAATTTTACCCTTTAATGCAAGGGAAACAAGGTCCATAAAACCTGGATTTAGTGCAAACAAAAAAGCGGCTGAAATAAGCCGTGACATTTATTTAAAAACAACTGAAAATCTTAAATGAAAACTACTAGAATAAAGAGTAGCCCAGAAAGGGATCAGACAGGGGAAAGAAGCAAAGCAGACTAAGGTGGGTTTGGAGTGCATGTGCGTAAGTGCACAGAGCATGACAAATAAAGTTGGTAAACTTCAAACACAAGTTGCCACATGGCGTTGATAGAGCGGCAATAACGGAGAACTGCTCAAACAAGGGCAGGAATGGAAACTTAACATTCCTGGCTATAGTGTATTCAGGAGAAATAGGGAAGGAAAAAACAGGATGGGTTTGGCAGTATTGAACAAATATACTGTTACAGCTCTGGAAAGGGATGATGTGCTTGAGGGTTCAAAAACAGAATCTATTTGGTTAGAGTTATGGAGAAGAGGGGCTGTTACGCTGCTGGGAACATACCATCGACCACCAAATAGCGGGGGCAGAGATGGATGAGCAAATCTGCAAGCAAATTTCTGAAATGTAAAAACAACAGAGCAGTGATAATGGAGAACTTCAATTATCCGAATATAGACCGGGGGGGGAAACACATTGTAAATGGCAAGGAGGGGGAAGAAAATCCCAAAATGTGTACAGGAGAACTTTCTTGATCAGTATGTTTCCAACCCAACGAGGAAGAAAGCAGAGCTGGATCTAGTTCTGGGGAATGTACTGGGCAAGTGCAGCATGTTTCAGTGGGCGAGCATTTGGAAAAGTGATCACAATATCATCAAGTTTAGAGTAGTTATGAAAAAGGACAAGGAAAAATCAATGGTGAAGATACTCAACTGGAAGAGGGCTAACTTCAGTTAGTTGAAAAGGGATCTGGCCCAGGTCGATTGGGAACAAAGATTGGCAGGTAAAACAGTAAATGAGCAATGGGAGGCCTTCAAGGAGACGACAGTTCAGGTACAGACTACACACATTCCTATGAGGGGGAAAGGAAGGGCATCCAAAGCTGGAGCTCCCTGGACGACTAAAGAAATTGAGATTAAAATGAAACAGGAAAAGGAGGCTCATGATAAATGTCAGGTTCATAATACAGTAGAGAATCAAGAATCAAGAGTGCAAGAATACAGAAAGTGCAGAGGAGAACTGAAAAAGGAAATGAGGGGCAAAGACAGCGTATCAGAAAAGATTAGTAGTTAACATAAAAGGGAACACGTATGTATATAAAGAGCAAAAGGACAGTCAAACGAAGGGTGGGGTCGATTTTGGACCAAAAAGGTCATGGCCGAGGTACTAAATGAGTACTTTGCATCTGTCTTCACAAGAGGATGCTTCCAACTTCACAGTGAAGAAGGAGGGGAGGTAGAGAAATTGTACAGGATAAAAATAGATAATGAGGAGGTCACCTGGTTCAGATGGGATGAATCCTAGGTTACTGATGGAAGGGTGGAAATAGCAGAAGCTCTGGTCACAATCATTCGATCCTCCTTGAATATAGAAGTGGTGGCACAGTACTGGAGGGTCGCAAATGTTACACCCTGATCAAAACAGTGGAGTGGGATACCCCCGCAAATTATAGGTCAGTCAGCCAAATGTTGGTGGCAGGGAAACTTCTAGAGACCATAATCCAGGACAAAATTAATTGTCACTTAGAAAGATACCAGTAATAAATGACAGCCAACACAGATTTGTTAAAGGCAAATTATGTCTAACAAATTTGATTTGAGTTCTTCGATCAAATAACTAGAGACGGTTGATGAAGGTAGTGCAGTTGATGTGTATACGGACTTTCAAAAGGTGTTTGATAAAAGTGCCACAAATAGAGTTGTTAGCAAAATTGAAGCCCACAGGATTAAAGGGGCAGTGGCAGTGTGGATAGGAAATTGTCTAAGAGACAGAAATCAGAGTATAGTGGTGAACGGGTGTTTAACAGACTGGAGGGATGTATACAATGGTGTCCCCAGGGTTGGTATTAGGACCATAGCTGCTCTTGATGTATATTTATGATCTGGACTTGGGAATACAATATTAATTTCAAAGTTTGCAGCTGACACAAAACTTGGAAATGTAAGCAGTGAAGAGGATAGTAACAGACTTCAGAAGGACATAGGCAGACTGGTGAAATGGGCAGACACATGGCAGATTAAATTTAATGCAGAGAAGTGTGAAGTGATGCATTTTGGAAGGAAGGAAAAGCAGTATAAACTAAATGGTAAATATTAAAGGGGGGTGCAGGAACAGAGACCTGGGGGCTCACATATGCAAATCTTTGGCAGTAGCAGGACGTTGATGTGGCAATTAAAAAAGCATACATGATCCCTGGCTTCCTAGAGGTATAGAGCACATAAGCAAGTTATGCTAAACCTTTATAAATCATTGGTTCGGACTCAGCTGGAGTGTTGTGTCCACTTCTGGGCATCACACTTTAGGAAGGATGTCAAGGCCTTGGAGAGGGTGCAGAGATTTACTAGAATGGTACCATGGATGAGGGACTTGAGTTATGAGGAGAGACTAGAGAAGCTGGGACTGCACTCCTTAGTACAGAGAAGGTTAAGGGGAGTTTCAATAGAGGTGTTCAAAATTATGAAGGGTTTTTTTTTGGAGTAATTAGGAAAAGAAATAGAAAAAACAGCACCATCTAATCAAATTAGAGAAAAACAGACAACATAGTCACTAATAGGCATGGGGATGGGTCTCCACAGCATGTCTATTACTGCTTTCTAAAGCAGTATGTTCTCAGTCATATAAGGAAGGATTTAATTCTAAAAAATAAAGTGGGGCAAGTAGGTACAGCTAGGGGAAATAGTCAGGAAGTTGTGATGATAAAGTAATTTGGCTCAATATAAAAACTGAAACAGCGAAGGAAAAAAAGCAAATTTCAAGAAGATAAAGAGGGGACTTGCCCAGATGAACTGAAAAGAAAAACTGACAGATAAGACGTTGACAAACAATAGGAAACTTTCAAATGGAAGATTAAAGTAGACTATACATACGCCCACAAGTAGTAATGGTGCAGCAGAAACTGGAGTCCCTTGGATAAGTAGATAAATTAGAATGCCACTTAAAAACCATATCACAAATTTAAGGCTAATAACAGAAGAAAATCAAGCAGATTGCAGAAAATAAAAAAGTAAAGCAAAAACAATTCCAAATGTGTAATGGAAAAACTGCAGAAAACATTAAATTAGTAAAGGAGTGTATATAGACACAGAGTAAAAGAAGTTAGCAGGTAGGGCTAATTGGACATGAAAAAGGAAATCTCAGATTGAAAGAATGAGATTGAGATACTGAAATTAGTACTTTGCCTCAAAACAATGTGATGGTGTGAATGAAAAGCCACAAGGGGAGAAGATAGAACAACTACAGATAAGGACATAGTACTGACAAAGTTGGTGGCACTGGCAGCCCATTCAATCATGGAGACAGATGGGGAAGAGAAAGGGGAGTGAATCCCCCCCTCCCCCTCTCCAGCCTAGAAGCAGCAAGGTCAATTGGAGCAGCTCAACTAGTTGCTGAGATAAGATAACGCAACACAGACCAATGATCCAACCAGACGCCTCTGGTCTGTATGGCCCAGAACTAGATATTCTTTCTGCAGCATTGTAAATACTAAATGGTCTAATTACTCTACCTTGAATTTTGAATTATACGCTTTGCAAAAACTGTCAATTATTTGGATTTCTATTTTCAGACAGACATACACAATTTTCAGTATATATAGTCTTCTGGAGTCATTAACAATTTTACAAATTGCAATTATCCAGAGGGAATGGGTTACACAATATGTTATTATACTGCTCTTCTGAGAACTGGACTGGAAGTTTCTTCACTAATATCCCAAGTGAAATGAATTTGCAGTCTTAACCCAATTCCTAATGTACACAAGCCCATTACACAAAATGGTTATGATTCCAGGCAGAATTGGCAGACATGGTCAGGACAGAACCGCCAGTATAGGAAATATCAAACCAGTGGTGTGCAGCACCGTGGTGTTCAGGAATTGAAAAAGAAAGCCACACCCAGATGATCCTTGGCACCTCTTTGCAACGAGCTACGTAGCTCTGCGTACTACTTTCAACTGTGGAGGTACACAGCTAGATGGGCAAAAGAACTGATAAGAATGCAGACAGAAAAATTTATCTTTTTCCCACCCAACAAAAGCTTTAGAAAACTCACATTTTCAAACTGGGCCAATGAGGATGAAATACAAGCATAAGCAACATAGAGGGAGCTCTGGCCAATTTATAATCCGAATAGATTAGCCAGGGAATCTTCCAATTCATGCAAAAGAAGAAAAAAATGTCACCCCATGACTTAACCCACTACAAATAGAAATACGATTACTACTTTCCAGAGAGTAAGGAAAAATGTCATTTGAATTAATTTTTGTTATGAGGGTCAAATAATGAGAATAAAATCTGCTCTGTAATGTTTACTAATCATAATTATTGCTAGTTATTCTGATTTAGATAAAAGATGCAAGAACAAGTAATCACTTTGTTCTTACTACATATTGGTTTAAACCAGCTACATAGAATCATACAGCACACAAGGAGGCCATTCGCTTCAACGTGCCTGCTCTTTGAAAGAGCTATGCAAGTAGCCCTACTCCCCTGCTGTTTCCCCATAGCCCTGCAAATTTCTCCTTTTCAAGTGTATATCCAATTCCCTTTTGAAAGTTACCACACTGAATCTGCTTCCACCACCCTTTCAGGCAATGCATTCCAGATCGTAACAACTCACTGCGTAAAAAAATTCTAATTTCCCTCCTGGATTTTTTGCCAATTATCTTAAATCAGTGTCCTCTGGTTACTGACCCTCCTGACAGAGCAGATATGGAGAAATTGTTGCCACTGTCAAAACCCCTCAACTTTCAACACCTATATTAAATCTCATCTTAACCTTCTCTGCTCGAAGATAAACAATCCCAGTTTCTCTAGTCTCTCCACATAACTGAAGTCCCTCATCCCTGGTACCATTCTGGTAAATCTCCTTTGCACCCTCTCCGAAGCCTTGGCATCCTTTCTGAAGTGTGGTACCCAGAATCGAAGACAATACTTTAGCTGAGGCCTAACCAGTAATTTCTGTTCCTGCACCCCCTTTAAAATTGTTCCATTTAATTTGTATTGCCTCTCCTCATTTTTTCTTTATTGTTACAGCCCCATTTGCTCCTCAGTCGTATTTAAAAAAAAAGACAACAGAGCTTTGTATTGCATTTTCCTTTTAATTTCCATTCAGTTGTAACAGAGTTGTCTGGGGAAAGAGGGGAGGGGAAGAGAAAGAGACTTGCTAATAAATAGGAGAGGAGACTGTCTGCCAAGTTTATGCTGGCAGAACTCCTAGTCTAAGCATCTGAAGAGCTTGCACCTAACAGGATGAACATACTATGGATATGAATATCAAACTTCACACTAAATGGAGCAGGTTTTGTATAAGTCTGAACATCTGGCTAATTTAACACACTGTCAGTGTTATGAATATAAACTTGCTGGTATGAACAAGGTAAATGATCGTAACAGGAACAACTTTATTTTCACAAATTACTAACATCTTCTGAAGCTTTTGCTATATTAGACAAATGTAAAGCTGATTCAAGCATAAAACTGCAACGTACAGAATCACAACCTTCTCTCGAGTTCCTGATACTGTAATTTTTCAGTTACCTATTTAACAATCAGCACAACAATCTAAAGATAGACAGCCAGCAAAACCTAGAACTTATAATTTTGTACAATATATGCTTGAAGATTGGGCTGGATTTTTGAATTAATGTTTGCTCTCCAACCGTTCTATCCACAAATTTATATACAGATGTAATTATAAAAGTAAATAAGGGGAAAAACTAAGATTATACTTGCTGCCAATGTTAACTGACATGTAAAACTAGAAGATACAAACGCATTTTGGATCAAGCATCGCCAGTTCTCCAAAAATACATCTTCACACTTATTAATCTTTCAAAAAAAAACAATCGAGCTACATCAAGTCTATAGCACAGAAACAGGCCATTCGGCCCAACAGGTCTATGCCGGCATTTATGCTCCACACGAGCCTCCTCCCACCCCTCTTCATCTAACCCTATCACCATATCTTTCTAGTCCTTTCTCTCATGTGCTCATCTAGCTTCCCCTTAAATGCATCTTGGCTATTTGCCTCAACTACTCCTTGTAGCATGTTCCACATTCTTACCACTCTTTGGGTAAAGAAGTTTTCTGAATTCCCTACTGGATTTATTAGTGACAATGGTGTACAAGAGAGAAAAACATGGTTCGAAGCGGTAACTTCTGTCCTACATCATAGCAAGTCTCAATCAGAATCTGGATAGTGATCTTCGCAAAGCTTCAATTACAAGACTTCGGATACTTTTTAAAAACAATATTGTTCCTTCTTGTACAACTGCCTCACTATTCAGACCTCATGGGGCAACTGATCTCAATTCAGACTCTGAATCAGGCACAACACGATCCACAGGCAATGCATCTTGAAAACGAACGCAGAACAAAGTCACTTGAAAATCGCGTTGCTTTTTCCTTCGAAGTTTGATGAGGAAAAGCATTTAAAACAAACCACCGCCGTGGAAAAAGAATCGTTCACCCGTCGCAATACCCTGACCTCGGAATCCACCCTTTTAAAAAAAAAACACACAAAAACGGACGAACTTGATTTTCCAAAAATAACTCGCAGGGCCGGAGAGACAGAAGCTGAAATGATCAACAATGAGACGATGAAGAGCGAGCGAGCGAGCGTTACTGCAGCTGCCGAGCTCCCCCCCGATTCAGTGCCACTCTGCACCAAGCCGACCTAACTTGATAGCAGGCTCCCGCCCTCCGCCGCCTCATTGGTTGCCTTAAGCGGTTCGCTCATCTGCCTGGACAGCACTGACTGCCCGATTACCCTCGCGCCGCTGTCAATCAGAACATCCCGCACACCCCTCATTCACCCTGTTGGCTACGTGTACGTTTTAGCAGGTTAGGTTGCACCACTGCAGAAAGTCGAACTACGCCATGAGGCCTAGCGCGAGCGAGGGCCTAACGGTCACAGAAGCCCAAGGCCCGATCAGCAGCAGCGCACTCGCTCCCACTCCGCCCGCCATCTTCAGCCGCCATCTTCCCCGATCGGGAAGCCATGTTTTCGGGCGGCCATACTGACATGGCGGCGCCCATAACCTAGGGAAACATGGCTTCCCTTCAAAACAAAAACATTCAAAAGCCACTCGAGCTCTAACCGAGCGGCAGAAAAGACCGAAATATACATTTTCTCACCGTTTCTTCTCCCCTCCCCCCTCGATGCGGCGGGACACGCCCTAGAGCTGAAGGGAAAGCTCGCAGATGCGCGGACTTTGGTTGCTGATCTTTTTTTGAGTCCCCCTCTCACACACACAAACACCGATGGTTTTGTTTCCCCCTCACTTACCCGAAGCCCACATCGTCACCGAGAATTCCCCCTCCAGGGTCTTGATCTGCACTTGTTTCTGTTCCCATTTCCTGCCGGTCCTGTCCAACCCCCCGTCGTTCAGGTAACTCTTCTTGGTGGCTTTCTTGCCGGCTCCTTTCTTGATGCGGCTCTTGCCAGAGACAGCCGTCACCAGGGTCTGCTCTATGAATTCTTCTTCGCCCCCCGCCGACGGCACGGGGATCAGGATCTGATCTTCGTAACCGTCCTCGGCCCTCAGCTCGGCGTCATCTCCGACCACTTCTTCCCGCGTCTGGACGAGGATCACCTCCTGGTGGACCTGGCTCGGGTCGTCGCTGAGAGGCTGCAGGGCGATCATGGGCTGGTGCTCGTCCCCTTCCACCACCGTCGTCTCGATCGTTTCCACCGGGATCGTCTCCACTTCGATCTCGTGAAGCTCCACGATTTCGGCCGGCATTTCCGAGCCGTCCGCGGCGATATATAAAGTATCGCCCGATGCCATCTTTTATTTCTTTTCCCCTTTCCTTTTTTGTTTGGGCTGGCACCTTCTCTTTCAGTCCCCCCGCTCTATCTCAATAACAATTAACTAGAAAATATCAGCACCAAATCTCGCAACAAAAAAAAAACGGCAGCCACCATCCGCTCGGGCGCTGCGAGCAACTACCGCGAGACTTCATTCTACTTCCTGTCCTTCATGATTTGCCCTTGTTGCCATGTGCCAAAATATTTCACTAATTTAAAAAAAAACTTGCACTTCAGAGCAAAATTAAAGTCAGGCTTTGACCGAGTGGCATTTGTTTCGTGGATATATCGGGTAATCCATTTTAAAAAAAAAACTGGTTGTGAGTTGATGTTTTTGTATTAAGTTCTCTTTGTTACTCACCTGCTTGGACCTTTGCCAATGTGTTTCTTTCTTGAGCCCGCCCCCCCCCCCCTGGGTACGTGAAGAGGATTTTTGCTGTTTTAAGGTGGGTGAATGAGCTGGCACCGTTCAAAAGCGGCACAAGCGCGCTAGCAGTAAGGTTGCACACACATTAATATTAAACATCCTACATCATGGGGATCAAAATGAGAAGAGATGATTTTGAATGGGTCTATACGGATCAGCCTCACACGCAAAGAAGAAAAGAAATGTTGGGTATGTATAATAATTGCCTTTTTTAAACAAAAACAAATAAAGTTAATCTACAAACGTGATTTTTTTTTGTATATTTGTCATCATTATCCAAATGTGGCTAAGAATGATTCCGGTTCTTATTTTTCAACAGTTTTCTTTGTTTTGCCACAGTATTTGAAGTTAGGAATTGTCTTTATAATTTGAAGTAAACGATATTTACTGACGGTGAAGTTTTTTCTCCTAAATTCTCCTACAAAATATGCATTAGTTATCGGAAAGCTGGTATTTGTAAAGGGCGTTAGGGCGAGCAACATACGTGGACCATTTTTATAACATTCCAACCCCAAGTATTTCAGAAATCGAACGACCTGCGTCTTTTACGGATCAAGTTGAAACTTTCTCTTCACTCTCCAGATCAGTTCATTAACAAGTACTCGTCTCGCACAATTCATCACTATTTACAATGAGACGTTTTCACCCGTACTCTTTTATTTCCCCATCTCTATCTAGTACCAAGATTACGAACTGATATTTGATCATCCTAATATATGTACTTAACCTTGTAACTACTTTCCTGTAGAATTTTTCTGATCACTAAATGCCAGGTTTCCGTATATCTTAAAGAATCGCATATTCTAATACATATTTGTTTCAACAAAACGTAAAAGATTATTCGAAGAGGCCAACTTGGAAAGTTTGAAGATACTAAATTCCACACTGTAAGACGTGGTGCTGTGAAATGTGATCGATCCAGTCCACGGTACATTTAAAAACTGCGTGAGAATATGATTTATACAGTTTCAAAGTGAAATCTAGATATTTCAGTGACCTGCGTCTGATTTTTGTTCCAACAATACAAAGAATCTAAACGCGACTATGCAGAATCGGAGGCACTTTTTGAAAGATTTGCGCAATTAATTGCGGTGTAACAAATCCATACGGTTGTGAAGAATGATCTTTATACAGTTGGGTGGGGCAGTAAACTTTGTTCCCACTGGTGCATAAATTTCAGTGACACCTGCTGCAAGTGAAAAGTTTCCATTCGCATTTAGATTTTGTGCGGGGTGTGCAAATAGTAAAATTATTGTACACTACATTGCAAATGATCAAATGTTATGCAAATACATAGATTAACTCTTTCAGACTACAATCACATGTTACATTAGAACTTACATTAAGCGCCTTCATACGTTTTACGACGTTAAAGGGGTTGTTGTAGTAGAATAACATTTGAAAAAGTATTCAAATGTTAAGTTTACTCCGGGGCAACCTTTTAATAGCTTTTTTTTAAAGATTGCCTTCCCTATATGCCCCAAATTGTATTTCGTACTACTGCATTGCACTTACCTGTTCCCGGGACGTGGGCGGACGCTGCAATTTGTGCCCAACCCCAGTTGCGCTGAGAAGATGGGCGTTCTCCCTGAACGGCCGCAGTGTTTGCGGTGATGGTGCTCCCAACACGGTACATGTGGGGAGTTGGGTTCCAGGATTTTGACCCGGCCACTATGAAGGGATGGCGATATATGTCTTAAGTCTCCATAATGTGTGACTTAGAGGAGGGTGGTATTCCCATGATACTGCTAAAGTAAGGAAAGTGGAGGTCAATAAAGACTTGACATTGTTCCCATCTACCTCCTGTAACGCTTAATTTATCTGATGTAAACCAGACAAAGCATAAAATGAAGTTTTCTGTCAAATTGTCCATCGTTTGCTGTTGTGAAATATTTATAGAGAATGAAGGATTGTTCATTCAACCCTTGTATTCCCTGCTAGAAAACTGCAGTTAAAAGCTTTTCTTCCGGCGTGTAGAATGTCCAGTATTCCTGATATTCACATGGAATAAAGTGTGGTAGTGGAACATGGAATTATTATCAGGACGACGCATAATGTATCTTATATAAGATAGTTTCTAATGCCTCAAAACAAAGGAAAACGCTGTTTTAATGACGACATCTGTTAAGTTTTCATCATCGATCTGCTGGAAAGCAAATTAATAAATCAAAATTGTGCATTTTACAAATCAAAGAAAATATCAGAGCTAGATACATTTCGAAAAAAACCACCGAGGTCGAAACCAGAACATTCAATAGTGGACGGGAAACTACTTGGTTCTCAGTGAAAGCTAACCTTTCGTCAATTTCAGAGCAGTTATCTACAATTTTCTAGCCAGCTCCCCAAGTGCAGGAAAATCCCTGACCCTGTTAGAATTCAGAAGTACCACAGATGTCGATTAAAAATAGTATTTAGAGCGTAGGAAAGCAGCATTCGTTTTATCTTTAAATGAATAAATACCTCTTGGTTCTTAACCGCTATGTTTACTGTTGAATAGAAGTGGGATTTTAGCTAAATAAAATGACATTAACTGAAATCTACTACATAGAGAAAGCTCCATTATTAATATAGTTCTTATAATGATTGAGATCCACGGCCGAATAGATTTGCGTGGAAGAAATTCATACTTTGTAACGTGAGACCATTATTTGGCGGCTATCAGTACTCCTGTCAAAACCCATATCTCTATATTTGAACGGTAATTTCTCATTTGCTTTTGTGTACCCGATGATCAGTTATATAACATGCAGGAACTAATTAGAAGTTAACAATTGCGTGCGACTACTATTTCCTTGGTATGAATAGGCAGTAAGATAGTAGCCGATAGGTGACTGCCCACCAATGATTCCGTACAGAAGTCACGTAACTTGAGCAACCATTGAAAGCAAATTATGAGAATGTCTGAATGTACAAAGCTGGTTCAATGCTATGAATTGTTAAAAACATTTAATAACATGCAAAAAATACATATTGCTAGTGAACGAAACCAGATCATTACAAACGTTATTAAAATGTTGGGCTTTCATTTTTGGAGTTAAATATATTAAATTTAATCTAAAATGAGAGCGAATGTTGTTTTTGACATAAATATTGCAATCTTAGTTAAATATTTAGCGAACAATTGATCCTTTACTTATAATAGTTAAATGGCAGTTGTCCCACCAGCAGTATTGTAGACAGCACCATGGTCAGTCTTTGCTTGTCTTCTATCATTTCGGGGTTATGATCTATGACCCTGAAAGTTGTCTATCACAGTTTCTAATTTACATCAATATCTTGGATTCAGAACATTAACATAAATTTGTCAGATTTCTATATGACATCAAACTAGGAGGAACAGTTGAATCTGAAGGCAGTTCATAAAATACAAATTGAGTTGGGAAAAGGTGCAAGTAGGAAGAACAATAGCGATGGGATTTACGACAATAGTGTAACGTACTGCTTTAGAAAGAGAAAATAGATGCACATGTATTTCATGAATGGAGTTGAAATAACTAAGGATGAAGCTGAACATGACCCAAGAGTGATTGAATTCTCAACTTGTCCAACCATTGCAGAGCAGCAATCAACAAAACAAACAGAACCCTGAACTAAATAGCAAAAACAGTACAGTACAAATCAGAGGAAGTCATGGTCAAATTGTGTGATACTCTTGTCAGGCTGTATGATGCTCTGATGCAACCAAATGCTCTGGTTCAATACTGTGTCCAATGCTCGTCAATGAGACACAGGGGAAACATTCAAGCACTGGAGGCAGTTTAGAGAAGACCTCCTCCAGGTCCCCCACGTACTCTAGTCTTGATCTCCCTCACTCTGCAGTTTCTCCTCCCCCCCCCCCCCTCCATGCATCTCCTCACTATTTTCCTCCAAGAAACTCATTTTTTGCCTTCATGCCCCCTTGTGACTTCCAAGCTAGCTGATATTAACAGTTCCCTTCATTCAGGCACCATTACTCTGCTAAAAAAGAACATATCCTCAATTCATCTGTTCATTCCAATTATCTTCCAATTTCTAATTGCTCTTTCTCCTATGAAGTTTACGAACAAGTTCTCCACTGGCTTTGCATTTATCTCTCTCAGAACTCCCTGCTGGAATCCATTCAGTCTGGATTCTACCTTTTTCACAGCACCAAGACAGCCCTGGTAACAACCATAACTGACATGCTCTGTGGCTGTAACCATGGTGTATTGATCTCTGCACAGCATTTGAAACAGTGGGCTATATCATTTTCCTCCATTTTCCAGCACTGTGGGACTGCCCTCGTGTAGTTCCACTCCTATCTATCTGAATGCAGCTACTGCATCTCCAGCAATGGCTTTCTTCCTGCACTTGCACTGTCACTTGCAGGCTCTTCCAAGGATCCATCCTTAGTCCACTCATTTTCCTCATCTATATGCTGCCCCTTGACAACATGGATGGATGACTCACATAGGCCAAATGACCTTCCTGGTTTGTATTTATCTTCTTACCATGGAAACTCCAATCCATTATGTTTCTGTTTGCAGAAATGGATCCCCAGTCAATATGTAAAGCTATCAGAAGGATAAATTCAATTTAAATACTTCGCTCTGGACATTGGTGTTCATTTATACTGTGATCAAATCAGAGTTTATTTAATGGAAGCAGAGGCACGACTGGGTATAAAATGTGCACATACCACCCACCATGTTGGACCTTTAGGTGTTTATGTCTGTAAAACAGGTGTGGCACAATGCAATTTCAAAGCTCAAATGTTCTAGACACACAATGTAAGCAAGGTTTCACAGGGGGTGATTCTCAATTATTGGCTGCTCATTTCATGCCTGAAAAATGGAATGCCAACAATTAAAAATTGGGAGGGGAGGGGGCATCTCAGCCACCCCATCAGCACTTAAGACCTACCTGATGGGCACACAGCCCATCTGCCTGAAACAAGCAGGTGGCTACTTAAATATGTGATTATGCGGGTTGTAGGACCCTGGTTGGTGGAGCATGCGCTGTGCACACTCCCTCCATTTGTACCAGGTGGTGAATGGCCTAACCAGTGGTCATTAAGGGCCCAGGAAAGGTAATTTTTTTTTGGTGGTCCCAGGAGGAACAAGATTGCTCCTCCCGGGCTCCCAAAAAAACTCAGCACTGCTGCTTCCCCCGCCTTGACATCGCTCCCCCCCCACCCCGACCCAACCTGACCTGCCGGTATGCTCATCATGGGGGATGGTCGATTTCCTGCCTTCCTAGCACCAGTGAGCTACAATGGGGCATCTGCCTTGGCACCCACAGCTTGGCAATGGCATGACATGAGACCTGGGCCACAAAATAGCTCAGGCCTCACGCTAGCATGAAAGGGCGGACATAACAGCTGCTTCACAGACTTTGCACTCATTTTGGGCACCATTTTAAAATCGCCCCACAATCTGTTAATCGGGGTATCCGAGTAACCCACTCTGGAGAGGTGGGTCCGTTATTATAATATTTAAATGAGGCTCTGTTCTTCAGATTTTGGGAGCCATTTGAATTTAATGCTGTGGGCCGGGTTTCCCAGGACTCAGGATACCCGGCAACCAAAGGGAGGCGAGGGGTAGGAATTGGCATATGATACTCTGGCTTTTTATAAAAAAGATGGCGATGATAGATGGTGTCTAATTAAAAATCTTTGTGGCAGCTATTGTTATTTGAAACATTGCATCATGTAGTTGTTCTTTATTTATAATATGTCTCACAGAGCTCGTGCACTTTCTTTTTAGTTTTATGCTGGCAGCAGATATCGTTAGAGAAACTGATCCATGCATGCCGGGTGATTCATAGCTAAAGACGGATTAACAACTATGATGTGGTCAATATAAATTGACAAAGTGATAATCCACCGGTGATTGTTGGGAAATAATAATTCATATTCTACTTTTAAATTAGTAGATTTCAGCCGAAACTACACGTTCTGACAGAATGATTGTTGTTTCACTATCTGCAGACTACTGGGCCACAAGAGGAATTATGTCAGCTGTAGCTCAGTGATAACACTCTCGCCTCAGAGTCAGAAGGCTGTGGGTTCAAGTCCCACTCCAGAGACTTGATCTAGGCTGACACTCTAATGTAGTACTAAAGGAATGTTGCACTGTCAGAGGCACCGTATTTTGGGTGAGACATTAAATCGAGGCCCTAACTGCCCTCTCAGGTGGATGTAAAAGATCCCACAGCACTACTTTGAAGAAGAGCCATGATGTGGAGATGGCGGTAATGGACTGGGGTGGACAAATGTAAGGAATCTTACAACACCAGGTTATAGTCCAACAGTTTTATTTGAAAATCACAAGCTTTCGGAGCTTACCTCCTTCGAAGGAGGTAAGCTCCGAAAGCTTGTGATTTTCAAATAAAATTGTTGGACTATAACCTGGTGTTGTAAGATTCCTTACATTTGAAGAAGAGCAGCAGAGCTCTGCCCAGTGTCCTGGCCAATATTTATCCCTCTGTCTCGCTGTCTCTCTTCCCACCTTTAAAGGCTTTTGAAAGCCCATTAAACCATGAAAGGCTCAGTGTCATTTCTTTCCTCCACCGTCTTGGGATGTTTTCGATCTTGTTGATATATGTTATACAAGGGAAATATAATGGATTCTTGGGAGTGAGCTTGAGATAGGAATGAAATGAAAGGGTCTGATATTACAAACTGCAAGAGTGACATTTTGTGCAGCTTCTAACTGGAAGATTCAATACAAAGCCTAGAAATCACTCACTGTTATCAGTTATTAATTTATCTATCAACAGGTCCCATTTTCTATGGATTTTATATAGTTTATGTGCTGACACAAGCTGTTCAAGTTCCATGCCCCTGCTGTCTGATGGCGTTTACACAAGAAGATTCCCCACAACAACGTTGTTACTGCAGATTTATTAAGAAATAATCTGCTGTTCAATCACTGTTCTGCTTCCATTAAAAATGAAAAAAAATATCAGGCTGGCAGTTTGAGATGAAAATAACTTTATTAAAAACACAATTATTCAGTTTTCTTGATGCTTATTTAATTATTTTAATTTTTACTCGTCATGGCATGTCAAGAAAAACTCTCTAATGGCTTTTCATTATTTTTGTGTTTGGTTTTAGAAGCCAGAAGTGAGTTAGCCTCGTGATATAATAATTGTGATGGCAATATCAAATTAGAGTGTTAAATGCACACAAATAGTTCTACCTTATTATATTGCTGACTAGAATTTCACTGCAAATTCAAATATAACTTTTTTTTCTGCAGGAGAAGTGTGGAGAGAAGGGAAGTAAATTTAACCGCCCCCCCCCCCGCCACCAAGATGGATGGGAGAGGGTTGGCGATGGGGGAGGTGGGGGGCATTAAATCGGTAAACGTGAAACCTGACCCCAACCCGCCGCGAACGCGATTTAACCACGTCGAGTTCGGGGCTGTCCGAGTAACCCACTCTGGAGAGATGGTTCCGTTATTATAATATTTAAATAAGGCTCTGTTCCTCAGATTCTGGGAGCCATTTGAATTTAATGCTGTGGCCGGGTTTCTCAGGGCTCGGGATACCCGGCAATCAAAGGGAGGCGAGAACTGCCGGTTCCAGCAGGTAAGTGCTTTTCCAGCACTGCTTGTGGGCCAGGAGGAGTAGGAGTGCTTCCCCCACCCCCTCAAGCAAATCTTCTGCCGCAATCTGCCAATCCCCTCTGCGATCGGCTGACCCCCGGATCCCTCCTTGCCGCACTCTGAGCACCACCCCTCCGACCATGCCCCTATCTTTCCAATTGCCGGGGGCTGACCACAAGGGTCCTTTTGAGGGGAGGGGGGTCCTTCTGTATGCTCGGTCCTTGTGTACGCTCACTACCTTGTGGCATCATTACAATTTATATCAACCAGAAGGTTTGTGCTCATGACAATCTTTATAGCTGGATTGGCAGACACTGAAGCCTGGATTTTAACCCAGCCTGACCAGCGCGAATGAGTTGAGCAGTTCATTAGCATGCCGGTTGGGGGTGGGGGGTTTGCACTGCATTCCCGATGCGTTCCCACCTGCTGCTTTAACTCTGTGCAAAAGAGAGTCAGGAGGGCAATCTGTCCCAACTAGGCAGTGGCCTACTTAAGACACAAATTTAACTCCTGGGATCGTGAGGCCCTCATGGCACCAAACCAGGTAAGTATTTAAAAAAAAAAAATTCTTCACCACCGGGCACGAATATCCTGTTGGAAATCAATCCAGAATTCAGAGCTGGAGCTCCGGTGTCCACTTGCCAGGATTGTCTGGAATGGGTTTCAAATCCTGCACCTTCTGAATCAGAGGCGTGATTGCTACCACTCGGCCAAAGGCTCGCTCCAATGCCCAAATGCTGGACAGAAATAGCGGATCGGAAGTGTGTTGCTCTGTCCAGGCCCCTGAATGCTGCTATTTACATGGCCCGGGGGCACACCCAAGGTAGGCCCGCCCAAAGTCAGAGCCTAGTGCTAGCAAAAGCAGGAGGAAATTTGAGCACAACAGGTCCAGGCACACAGTTGTGTATTGGGTCTCTGAGATTTGGGCCTTCTTGTTGCTAATAAAAATGAGCAATCAGTAGGCCCTGAATGCCTTGAACCATCCTAGAGGGCTGCTGGAGAAAATAAAAATGCCAATTTACCATCCTGTCTTTAGCCTGCCCACGAGACTCCCATCAGTAGAGGTTGGTCATAGTGTCACTGGTGACCCGATGCTGAGGCATCCAGTGAGCGGAGTGCCAGAAAAATGAGGAGGGAATCCAGGAACGCCTCGACCGGCCTCATTTGCATGCCTGCAATGGGCATGTGCTTACTGCATGCGAATGGATGTTGGGTGGAATGTTTTGCTGCCTGTAATTAGCCAGCAGACTCTCACTGACAAGGCACACAAATAAACAATGGCTAATTGTGCAAGATAACAGAGTGGGTGCAGCACTTGAACTGTACAGATATCATACCATCATATAATATACATATATAACAGTATTTATAGTGTTTGACCATTACCATTGAAATTTGCATGTCCAAACTATATTTTAATTTTTATTACTTTGATGACACAGTTGATGTAGGGTTATTGAAAGGTATATTACACATTTTGAGTCTTTATTCATGCATATACTATACTGCAGTTAACAGTTATTCATTACACTGGCAGTAGGGTCAAGAACCAGAGGACATAGATTTAAGGTGATTGGCAAAAGAACCAAAGGTGACATGAGGAAAAACTTTTCTACACAGTGAGTGGTTAGGATCTGGAATGCACTGCCCGAGGAGGTGGTGGAGGCAGATTCAATCATGGCCTTCAAAAGGGAACTGGATGAGCACTTGAAAGGAAAAAATTTGCAGGGCTATGGGGAGTGGGATTAGCTGGATTGCTCTTGCATAGGGCCGGCACAGATTCAATGGGCCGAATGGCCTCCTTCTGTGCTGTAACCTTTCTACGATTCTATGATTCTATACATGCTGTCATATTGTATCCATGCATCTTCCTTTTATTATGGATTAAGATTATTTGTTTTGCAGTTTTCTGTTTCAGTAAAACTAGGTAATAATTTTTCTCTCAATGGGTTGGAATTTAAACATAACTCAATAATATTTCCTTGTATTTTGTTTTCCCTGCAGCTAAGTATCCAGAGATCAAGTCACTAATGGGGCCAGACCCCAATCTAAAATGGATTGTGTCTGGAATGGTCCTTACACAGTCCATTGCCTGCTTCTTTGTGAAAGATTTGTCTTGGAAATGGATTATATTCTGGGCTTATGCTTTTGGAGGCGCCATCAACCACTCATTAACTCTAGCCATTCACGATATTTCTCATAATGTTGCATTTGGCAATAAATTAGCAAAATGGAACCGACTGTTTGCGATGTTTGCTAATCTACCTATTGGGATGCCTTATTCTGCATCATTCAAGAAATACCACATAGATCACCATCGATACCTGGGAGGCAATGGCTTAGATGTAGACATTCCAACAGATATTGAAGGATGGTTCTTCTGCACTCCATTTCGCAAAACGGTTTGGCTTATTCTCCAACCACTTCTTTATGCTCTTAGGCCTCTTTATGTTAACCCGAAACCCATTACAAGACTGGAGATATTGAATGCTGTGGTGCAGTTTGCATATGATTTTCTCATCTACTACCTGTGGGGTTTGAAACCTATAGTATACTTGATAGCAGGCTCACTCCTATGTATGGGTGTACATCCAATCTCTGGACACTTCATTGCTGAGCATTACATGTTTCTAAAAGGGCATGAAACCTACTCGTATTATGGCCCTCTCAACTGGATAACCTTCAATGTGGGATACCACATGGAACACCATGATTTTCCCAGCATTCCTGGCAGCAAACTACCATTGGTAAGTACAACAGTTAGACAAGTACTTTTAGGGGCTCCCCTGGTGACTCAATGAGTAAATGCACCATATGGTATGGTACTAAACTATACAGTGCAGAAAGACCCCAGGTTCATGACCTAATATGTGCTGAGTTAGATGGTAACAGAGGTGTCACTACAGTTGACCTGAGCATTTCTGGCTACGAGGGGAAAAAATCAATCTGTGTTCTTGCTGCTGATCACTAGCCCAATGATCTTAGCTGCGAAGTGTGGGTGTGAGTTGTCAAACAAAGATAGGATTGGGCTCAGCAAATGCCACATAACCTGCTGACATTCTCTGTCTAAGCTCATAAAAATAGCCACTTAGCTGAGGTACTAGAAGGCTGCTGGTATCTGTAGAACTGTATTCCAGTATGAGTCAGCACTTTCAGGAGAATATTGGAAAAATATACTGATGCAGTAAACATAAAAGCTAACTCTTTACCATGAAAAAGACAACTGATGTGCCACTGACATTATTAAATGTGCAAAAGTCTATACATTAAAAAGAATGTCAACATTTCAATTGAATCTACTCCCATTGTAGCCACCATCCTGAATTTCACAATGGGATTTGCAATAATATAATTTCCATTAATATTATTACATTATAAAACACGTAAGTTGAAAGTGGCTTTTTAATTTCAACGTCTGTATGTTAAAACTAAGAAGGTTTTGGTCACAAATGATCGAATGCCTAGAGTCTAAAGGTTCTGGTGACACAAGTTATTTTCATGTTTGATTGTTGCAATCCTCCATAAAGCTGTCTCTATCTGATTTTTACCAACCTTTAAATGGATATTTGAAACCCCGCTTTGCTGAAGAAGTTATTGTAGAATTTTAGCACAAGAAAGCAGAAAAACCCTGAAAGTTAAGAATGCTATAAGCTGATTTTTATTCTTAATAACAAATCCTACAACTTCACTAATGAGTAAATATTCCTATGTAGTTATAAATGTTTTATATAAGGATTGTGTTACAATGTATATTATTAGAAACTACTAGTATTGCTCAATAGTATATATTTTTCTTTTCTTCTGTTCCTTATTTTGCCAAGATATTTTTCCTATTAGGAGTGACTCTTCATAAAAGAGCTGCTGTTGGATATTTTATTTCTACAAATCATACTTGTTGCCATTTTCTTAAGAGGCATCATTGACCTTTGGGAAGTTTACAAAGAGCCGAAAAGCCTTGCTCCAAATATTCCAATTTGGAGCCCCAACACTGGCTGCTTGGAAGGTTGATACCTGCTGCTGGGCAAACAATTGCAATGTGGTTTTCACAGAAACATTTTTAGTTATTTTAAATTTTTTAATAATTTTGCTGTTTGACTGTTTTCTTTCAGTGCCACTCAAATTATGTGATTGTGTTGCAATGACATCATTCATATCTTGATGCTAAAAAATGGACCCCTTTGATAACTCAGTTAATTAGGAAAAGCGAGAATGGAGCTGAATTTGCTATGTGTACATCAGGGTGACAATGCTGGAATCACAACATATAGTTACGTAAACAGCACCAATTAAAAAAATTCATTTTATTTACAATATTTTTAAGGTTTATTAAGGGAAAGATGTGCAAATGTGAACTTTGATACATGTAATTATATATAATAATTAGATTCTGGTTTCAGGTACTGAGATGTATAATGCAAAAGTAAAAATCTGTTTTCCAACCAATCCAATAGTTTCTCAAATGTTATTTCTAAGTCTAGAAGCATAGAAAATAGAAGCAGGAGTAGGCCATTCGGCCCTTCAAGCCTGCTCCGCCATTCAATATGATCATGGCTGATCCCCTATCTCAGTACCATATTCCTGCTCTCTCCCCATACCCCTTGATGCCTTTTCTGTCTAGAAATCTATCTAGCTCCTTCTTAAATATATTCAATGACCTGGCCTCCACAGCCTTCAGTGGTAGAGAATTCCACAGGTTCATCACTCTCTGAGTGAAGAAATTTCTCCTCATCTCAGTCCTAAATGTCCTATCCCGTATCCTGAGACTGTGACCCCTCGTTCTGGACCCCCCAGCCAGTGGAAACATCCTCCCTGCATCCAATCTGTCTAGCCCTGTCAGAATTTTATATGTTTCAATGAGATCCCTTCTCATTCTTCTAAACGCGAGTGAATACAGGCCGAGTCAACCCAATCTCTCCTCATACGACAGTCCTGCCATCCCAGGGATCAGTCTGGTGAACCTTCGCTGCACTCCCTCTATGACAAGTATATCCTTTCTTAGGTAAGGAGACCAAAAGTGCACACAATGGTGTGGTCTCACCAAGGCCCTGTATAACTGCAGTAAGATATCCCTGCTCCTGTACTCGAATCCTCTTGCAATGAAGGCCAACATACCATTTGCCTTCCTAACTGCTTGCTGCACCTGCATGTTTGCTTTGAGTGACAACCAGGTCCCTTTGTACATCAACATTCCTCAATATAGCACCATTTAAATAATACTCTGCCTTTCTGTTTTTCCTTCCGAAGTGGATAACTTCACATTTATCCACATTATACTGCATCTGCCATGTATTTGCCCACTCACTCAACTTGTCTAAATCGCCTTGAAACCTCTTTGCATCCTCCTCACAACTCACGATCCCACCTAGTTTTGTGTCATCAGCAAACTTGGAAATATTACAATTGGTTCCCTCATCCAAATCATTGATGTATATTGTGAATAGCTGGGGCCCAAGCACTGATCCCTGCGGTAGCCCACTAGTCACTGCCTGCCACCCCAAAAAAGACCCATTTATTCCTACTCTCTGTTTCCTGTCTGTTAACCAATTTTCAATCCATGCCAGTATATTACCACCAATCCCATGTTCTTTAATTTTGCACACTCTTATGTGGGACTTTATCAAAGGCCTTCTGAAAATCCAAATAAACCATATCCACTGATTCTCCCTTATCTAGTCTACCAGTTACATCCTCAAAAAACTCTAGTAGGTTTGACTACATTTTTGTTTAAGAAAAGCAGCATTAGAAATTCATTTATTACAGTAAGTATTAGAGGACTGGGGGCACAGGAGATAAGCATATGAACCTTTCGCACATAGGTACAGCTTTGTGTTCAAGCTAGACTGAAGGGATGAAAGTCTCAATCTGCCACCCATAAGGACCCTGTGTGAAATAAGTTTAGGAAGTCTCAACCCAGTTACTAGTGGCCCACATGTTACAGACCCAAATGTATTAGATATTTTAAAATGTCCCCTAATTTTCCAATAATTTGATAATCTCATTTGGAAGGGCCATTAAGGTGACTGTGTGTGGGAAAAGGAAAATTTAACATGGGTAGAGGAGGGGTTGGGTATTAGGAACACAGGGGAACTTTTGGACTGCTGGGTGGTTAGTTTTGTGGTGTTTATTCATTTATACATGGTCAATCACTGTGATTTTCAGTTCTCCTGGATTTTATTACTGTTGGACATCATCCATAATCACAGTTACATCCCTCAACAATATGGAAATTGAGCCTTTGACACCTACAAATAACCAAGCAGTAATACCAACAGCATTGATAATTAGAAAATGACACCATTTTCAATACAGCATGCAAGCTGTGATTTTCAAAATGTGACTTGATCCTCCTATTGGATGAGGCAATGTTCAGGAATACCCAAATATTCAGCAGTTGGGCCTAGGGTCTGGAGGGAAACTTGAGATGTAGATGCCCAGCAGGTGAATGCAATAACAGAGTGTATCCATACTTGGCAGGAGGTCTAAAAATGGTTTAGTGACATGAAGTCAATGAAGGTGAAGATTGTGTTCAGCTACCAAGCCAAGAGAGTAACGGGAGAAGAGCCCGAGCAGCTGATGGAGTTCCTGCTTCAGAAAGGAAAGTAGCTGAATTATGCCCATAGGGTGGGTAAAATTAAGGTGGACTCCTTCCCAAGAACTTTGTTTACAACAAAACTAAAAAAGCCCATCACTTCAGTTGAATGTATTTATTACACAATCATTGGCTCAATCAATATTTTTCATTCACTGGCAGAAATTGACTAATGCTGTGCTAAACCCACCCCATATCTGGAAATTTAACTTAACATAACCTTGCCTAGACATTTTTCTGCAAGCCTACAACTTTGAGATTAGTGCTAAATCAGCATACAAATTATAGACACTCAGGAAATGGCTTTCATTGTTGGGAGATTAGGAGATTTAATCTGCATCTTCCCCATGCCAACCTTACCTGGGAGTGCTTGATTGGGCATCAAAGGTGGAAAAATATCCCATTCCCCAAATTGACATCTCTGCCTTGGTGAAAATAAAAATTCACCAAAAGACCCTTTCATTATTATCGATTTATGCTGGAGATAGGAAAAAAAGATTTCTTAATGATTTATTCAGTGAAGCTCTTCCCACACCTCTTTTTGAGATATATATATTTGATGAATTCAAAGTATAAACAAGACAATAAGATGCCAAATTGTCAGAATGTTGAACATCTGATGGAAAGTTAAATATCTGTTACAAGAAATACTATTTTACAATTTGACAGTACATTGGATAGATATAGGATGGAGATGGATAGGGTAAAATCACACAGATGTGTGACTGACCAACAGAGGGCCCTCATCAGATGCAGGGTAAGTGTGCTCACTTATCAATGGGAATGAGTGACCTTAAATAAAGGATTCACGATGAGGAGCTAAGAGATACACTTTAGTAGCTGACCTGATAACTCTCAAAGTCAGGAGTGAGCTATGATCAGAACTACTATAATTTATATCCCATGGGTCCTCTGTTAATACTGCAGACAATTGTAAGAAAATTAGGTGTAAATATTAATTTGAATTAACAACAAAAACAAATTTGTGTATTAACCTTCTCTGAATTTACAGTATTAGAAAAATTCAAATGAGAAAAAGAAATAAAACTCACTACATAAATAATATTGACATTAATAGGACTTGCCAGTTGCAGAGAAAAAACCCACTTAAGTCCTAAAAATAAAGAAAAGACTTACTAATGTATCTGTGCTGATACAACTGTTCCCATAGCCAGACTAACTCAAACTGGTACTGCATGTTAGCTCTAACTGCACTAATAATATCTGATGGGTTTTCACTGCTGATGAACTTGTTTGAGATGTGGATGAACCACACGGACTGCAGCGGTTCAGGAAGGTGGCTCACCACCACCTTCTCAAGGGCAATTAGGGATGGGCAATAAAAAGTGCTGGCCTTGCCAGTGGCACCCACATCCCATCAATGAAACAAAAAATTAAAATGCTGTGCCACACTATTGTTGGCAAGTCTGGTTGTGGTGCAAAGGTTGCAACATACACAGTATGTTAATTAATGACCTGATGCCCTACATTCATGACTTCAATATATTTGATCATATATATTGTATTTGATTGTATTTGCTTTTTTCAGTACATTTTTTCTAGTTCCTCAGATTGAACACGACTATATTTATACTTCCCTGATATTCGAATGGGTGAAGATACATAACTTGACATTCTGCCACTGTTTCCCTGAAGCACCCTGTGACCCTATTCCAGTAAAATGCAGTATTTCCATGCAAGTATCTTTGAACATTCCTGCAGTTTTGGACATTAATAGATAAATAGGTTCCCTCCTCCAATAATGTAGTTTAAATAGAGAATAATGGATTCCTGGTAATGATTATAAGATGGGACATCAAGGGGGGAATTTTAACCTCAAAGAATGGGTGGGTCGTGGTCGGGTGGGCAGTTAAAATAATAGATATTGGAAGTGGGGCTGTATCCCGGCTTCAACACGCCCACTTCCGGGTTTAACCCAGGCACGTTGGTATGCGTGCGGCAACCAAAACCCAGAAGTCCCGTCCCCACTTAATGCTGGTGGCTGGATTGTTAAAGGGGCAATGTAGGTCATTTTAACAGTTGAGGTACTTAATATTTTGTGGATTCTGCAATAGAAACGGGTGTAACTTTTCCTACATGAGTTTCCAGAGGCTTCTGAAACACAGCATTGAAATGACGGCAAGATGCAGCCGAATCTCATTTGGATCTTTAAACTTGTGATTGACACATCTCAATAAAAGGTGAGGTATTGCAGTTGGGCACTCAGTTCTCTCAGGCAAACATTTGGCTGAGAGTTCTTTGTGTTTAGACAGAGAGTTCTTTGTTGAGACTGAAAATTCTTGTGCTCAGACAAATTTACCAACATTTTGGAGTCTCTAAAACTGACAAGATCAGGATGGGGAGGGGGTGCAATGGATCTGGGGGTCACCATTGACAAGAAACTTAACTGGACCAGCCATATAAATACTGTGGCTACGAGAGCAGGTCAGAGGCTGGGTATTCTGCGGCGAGTGACTCACCTCCTGACTCCCCAAAGCCTTTCCACCATCTACAAGGCACAAGTCAGGAGTGTGATGGAATACTCTCCACTTGCTTGGATGAGTGCAGCTCCAACAACACTCAAGAAGCTCGACACCATCCAAGATAAAGCAGCCCGCTTGATTGGCACCCCATCCACCACCCTGAACATTCACTCCCTTCACCACCGGCGCACTGTGGCTGCAGTGTGTACCATCCACAGGATGCACTGCAGCAACTCGCCAAGGCTTCTTCGACAGCACCTCCCAAACCCGTGACCTCTACCACCTAGAAGGACAAGAGCAGCAGGCACATGGGAACAACACCACCTGCACGTTCCCCTCCAAGTCACACACCATCCCGACTTGGAAATATATCGCCGTTCCTTCATCATCGCTGGGTCAAAATCCTGGAACTCCCTTCCTAACAGCACTGTGGGAGAACTGTCACCACACGGACTGCAGCGGTTCAAGAAGGCGGCTCACCACCATCTTCTCGAGGGCAATTAGGGATGGGCAATAAATGCCAGCGACGCCCACATCCCATGAATGAATAAAAAAAAAGTCTATTCCAGAGTACATCTAAGGAGGAGGAAAATCATCATTCACAGCAAGCACGTCATGCAGTTCTGGGATCTGCAGATGCACAAGACAGAAGTGTGCAACAAGGATCTGAAGAACAGCAGAGAGGGGACCAACTGTGGGGCCGAGATCGCAGGAGACACCCACATGAGAGGGTCTAGAGGCAGAGACTGAGCTTCCTGGACTTCTCTGAAGAGCAGTGCCAATGCAAGCTCAGGTTGATTCAGCGGATGGTCTGCAGCCTACTTCAGGGAGAGCTGCTCCTTGTTGGACCTGGTGGCCACGCATTGGCCATCACAGTAAAACTAATTACTGCCCTCAATTTCTTGGCCTCTGAATCCTTATAGGGCGCCATCGCTGACATCTCCAGGGTGTGTCAATCGTCTGCACATAAGTGTATAAGGCAGGTGATGGATGGGTTGTTTGCCAGGGCATCTGATTACGTGAACATCCCTTGCGACGACAACAACCAGAAGGAACGGGCAGTGGGCTTTGGCTGTCTGTCTGGCTTCCTGCGGGTGCAGGGTGCAATCCATTGCACACACATGGCAATCCGAGGATCACCACATGAACCAGGAGTCTTCATTAACCGAAAGGGCTATAAATCCATCAATATGCAGCTGGTGTACGACCACAACAAGAGATTTCTGCATGGAAACATAGAAACATAGAAAATAGGAATAAGAGTAGGCCATTCGGCCCTTCGGGCCTGTTCCACCATTCAAAATGATCATGGCTGATCGTCTAACTCAGTACCCTGTTCCCGCTTTTTCCCCATATCCCTTGATCCCTTTAGCATTAAGAAATATATCTATCTCCTTCTTGAATACATCTGATGACTTGGCCTCCACTGCCTTCTGTGGTAGAGAATTCCACAGGTTCACCACCCTCTGAGTGAAGAAATTTCTCCTCATCTCAGTTCTAAATAGCATACCCCATATCCTGAGACTGTGACCCCTGGTTCTGGATTCCCCAGCCATCAGGAACATCCTCCCTGCATCTAGTCTGTCTAGTCCTGTTAGAATTTTATATGTTTCGATGAGATCACCTCTCATTCTTCTAAACTCTAGTGAATATAGGCCTAGTTGACCCAATCTCTCCTCATACATCAGTCCTGCCATCCCAGGAATCAGTCTGGTAAACCTTTGGTGCACTCCCTCCTTGGCAAGGACATCCTTCCTCAGATAAGGAGACCAAAACTGCACACAATACTCCAGATGTGGTCTCACCAAGGCCCTGTACAACTGCAGTAAGACATCCCTGTTGCTGTACTCAAATCCTCTTGCAATGAAGGCCAACATACCATTTGTCTTCCTAACTGCTTGCTGCACCTGAATGCTCGCTTTCAGCGACTGGTGTACAAGAACACCCAGGTCTCGTTGCACCTCCCCTTTTCCCAATCTATCACCATTCAGATAATAGTCTGTCTTTCTGCTTTTACAACCAAAGTGGATAACCTCACATTTATCCACGTTATACTGCATCTGCCATGTTCTTGCCCACTCACCCAACTTGTCTAAATCATATTGGAGCCTCTTTGCATCCTCCTCACAGCTCACATTCCACCCCAGCTTTGTGTCGTCTGCAAACTTGGAAATGTTACATTCCGTTCCCTCATCCAAATCATTGATAGATATTGTGAATAGCTGGGGCCCAAGCACTGATCCCTGCGGTACCCCACTAGTCACTGCCTGCTGCCCGGAAAAAGATCTGTTTATTCCTACTCTCTGTTTCCTGTCTGTCAACCAATTCTCAATCCATGCCAGTATATTCCCCCCAATCTCATGTGCTTTAATTTTGCACACTAGCCTCTTGTGTGGGACCTTATCAAAAGCCTTCTGAAAATCCAAATACACCACATCCACTGGTTCTCCCCTATCTATTCTACTAGTTACCTCCTCAAAAAACTCCAGTAGATTTGTTAAGCATGATTTCCCTTTCATAAACCCATGCTGACTTTGTCCAATCCCATTAATGCCTTCCAAGTGTTCTGTTATCACATCCTTTATAATAGACTCTAGCATTTTCCCCACGACTGATGTTAGGCTAACTGGTCTGTAATTCCCTGTTTTTTCTCTCCCTCCTTTTTTAAATAGTGGGGTTACATTTGCCACCCTCCAATCCGTAGGAACTGTTCCAGAGTCTATAGAATTTTGGAAGATGACCACCAATGCATCCACTATTTCCAGGGTGTGCACCAGATTCTCTGGCAGCTGTCATGATGCCTTTATCTTGCGCCAGTCAAACATTCCAGACAGGAGATAGACTTAAGGGATGGCTCCTTGGAGGCAAGGGATAACCCCTGCAAATGTGGATCATGGCACCTGTGAGGAACCAATGAGGCACAAGAACAATACAACCAGAGCCACATGACCACCAGGTGTATCATTGAACAAGCCATAGGCATGTTAAAGGTGTGCTTCAGATGCCTCGACAGGTCTGGGGGAGCCCTTCTGTACTCACCAGCGAGGGTCACCAGGATAATCATGGTGTGCTATGTCCTGCACAACATAGCGCAGCAGAGAGAGGCAGTAGAGGGCGAAGGCACTCATCAATCATCCTCTTTTGGTGGCAACATTGAGGAAGGGGATGAGGATGAGGAGGAGGAGGAGGAGGAATATGACAATGGTGCGCCCCCCGCTAGACCAGCCGGGTACATTGATGCCTGGGATGCCTTCATCTCTCACAGATTCTCATACTGACAGTCCAAAAATAAAGATAATTGAGATACTCATGCCACCTGGCACAATCACCACCATGACCACCAACCCCCCCCCACCCTTTGCACAAAACAGTCCTTCAACAATGCATACACCCAATGGGTGTCGTCTTGTATTGCCATTGATCACAAAGCAAATAAAAGGTCCACTTGAAAGTCGGGAAGCAATAATGGCCATAATTTGGAAGTGTTGATAATCAATAAATTTTATGTGCTAACATAACGAGAAATAGAAATCACAACATAACATTTGTTCTGATACTCTTGAGCATTCCGTTGGTGAACTATGTGCTTAAACTTGTGCTTCCTACCACTTTTATGATGCATCCCCTGTGGCTTCAGCAGAGGTAGTGGCAGGCGGCTCTGAACCCTGGTCTGACTGCTAAGATGCTTTTGGCTTACAATGTCCGGGTTTTGGAGCCCATGAAGGCCCCGCCAAAGACTGCTCCACCTGCACCTGTGCAGGGGCTGACTCGGCCATCGGGAGAGGAGGCTCTATTTCAGGTACTGGTTGAGCAGGGCAACGGATGAGATGCGGGAATGCTCCGAATGGAGTTTCCACTTCCACGTCCCCTTTCGCCGTCAACCCCCTTCTGGGCCAGCACATATCACTCCTTCCATTCTGCTGGAGAGCAGCTTGGTGAAGATCAATAACCAATGCAAGGCCACTGACAAGGTATCTGTCATCCTGTTTAAGGCGGCAGACATGCTGGCTTCCAAAGTCTGCATGGTTGTGCTAATGCCATGCATAGACTTATTTGAGAGCCATGCTTGAAGCTCAATGGAGGTGGCCACTCTCTCCAATGCAGACATTCTCGCAATTACCTGCGACATCACTACACTAATGTTAGAGCTGGACTCCTCCAGCCTCTCAGCTACTGAGGAGAGTGTGCGTGGCACATTTTCCAGTACCTCGCAAAGGTGCAGCAGTACTTCAATCATTCTCTTTCCTCAACGCTGGCCCCCCGGGGTTCAGCATCTGTGTCCAGCTGAGCAGAGCCTGGAGAGGAGTGCGCCTTCTGACGTGGACTCTCCACAGCTACCCCTGCCACTAGTGTCTGCTCGTGCTCACTTGTGACTTGTAAATCACCAGGTGACAACCCAACTATCTGTATGACAGGACCCATCGAAGAGCGAGTATCTGCACTGGTGCATGGCTGCATGTCCTGTGACGGTGTGCTCTCAGAAGGAATGAGGTCCTCTGAGGAATCGACATCATCCATAGCTGCAGACTGTTCTTGCAGGCGTGACGACAAAAGAAACTGTAATGACTTAGTCTTGGCAAAATAACAATCTTGCCAATCTCCATACTCAGGCTTCTCATACTTCAGGCATTGATTATATAAAATCAGCACCTTTGTGAAAGATGTTTTAAATTGTGTCACCAGCCAACTATGAACTTCCAGTCTCTCCATCTCTGATTGAGAGGACCGCAGATGTCTCACTAATCTCCATAGAGTCCTCCTCTGCACTAGTTAGTTCCACAGTTTGTGGAGGTCCACCGTCAGCCCTCGCCCTCTTGTGTTTTGCGCTCTTTTCTCCTAGAAGGAGTGACAGAACAGACCCGTGAGTGACTGAAGGTGCTGTATTCACCCGAAGGATGCAGTGCATTGTGTGAGGATGACTATCATACAGATGCATCAGAGGTTTACTGTCACAGAGATGCATCACATTGCATCAGGATTGGGGTGAGCGGCCGTGTTGGTTGCATAAATGAGGAGGTGAGCAAGTGGATAGAAAGTGAAGGATGTTTGCTGGTGACACTTAAGTGGGTGTGTGGAGTCTTGTGATAGAGTAGGCTTGCCAAGAAAGGGTAATGAAGGGGGGGTGTTGTACACAACAGGATGTGGGTGAATCAGCAAATGTACTCACTTCTCTAAACCTGGTCAGGTCATTGAATCGCTTCCTGCACTGCAGCCAAGACCTGGGCTCCATGCTTCTGCTTGTCACCTCTTGTGCTACCTCCGGGCAAGCCTTTTTGGTGACAGTACCAGGTTTCTTCCTGCCATTCCTTGGATAAAGAACCTCCCCCCTGGCTCTCACTGCAGCCAGTATACATCTAGGGAGGCATCAGTAAATCTAAACATTGCCTTTGCTCTCCTGGACTCCATTTCTCTTTAATCCTCCAAAATCCATTTTTGAATGGCCCTTAAATATTGTAGTTTCGATCGCATAATTCGGGTGAGCAGTATACCCGCTATGTAGCTTCGAGACGCCAAACCCAGAAGCAAAGATAATTGCCTGCAATCGAGTTGCGATCGCAGATTTAAACGCACTCACTTGACTTCCGGGTTCCCCATATGCAAATCCACCCATCCACTGAGTTCCGGCCTCGAAGTTAAAATCCAGGCCCAAGTGTTTCCCAACAGTCATCTGCGCCCACAGATGAAATTATAGTTTTGCTAATTGTTTGGCCTGAAATTTCATAGCCAGTGCTCCTTGTGAAAAAATAATGAGATTCCCACTGAAATATCTAAATTATAAGTTATAATTGCAGCTACAAAAAATCTCAGCCAAAACATAGGAACATAGGAACAGGAGTAGGCCATTCAGCCCCTCGAGCCTGTTCTGCCATTTAATTCGATCATGGCTGATCTGCACCTCAACTTAACTTACCTGCCTTTGATCCATAACCCTTGATACTCTTACCGAATAAAAAATCTGTAGATCTCAGTCTTGAAAATTTCAATTGACCCAGCATTCACAGTCTATTAGGGTAGGGTGGGGGGAAGGGGGAAAGGGTTCCACATTTCCACTAACCTTTGTGTGAAAGGGTGCTTCCTGATTGCACTACTGAATGGTCTAGCTCTAATTTTAAGATTGTGCCCCCTTGTTCTGGAATTTCCCACCAGAGAAAATAGCTTCTCTGTATCTATCCTATCGAATCCTTTTATCATTTTAAATACATCAATTAGATCACCCCCTCAACCTTCTAAATTCAAGGGAATACAAGCCAGGATTATGCAACCTGTCCTCTTAATTTAACCCTTTTAGTCCCCGCTTTCAATTTGGTAAATCTATGCTGTACCCCCTCTAAGGCCGATATATCCTTCCTGAGGTGCGATACCCAGTATTCCAGATGGGGTCTGACCAATGTTCAGTTCAAATGAAGCAAGTTGCTGTGGTTCCCCAACAGCGGCCTACCATCACCCGACTTTAAAGGCCAGGCAGCTTCTTCCCGACGACGTCCTGACCATTTTGGTCGAGAAGTCGGCAAGCGGAATGTTAATGAGGCCCGTCCGTTAAAATCGATTGGAAATGAAAATCAGGAAAGATGTACAACGGGTGCCTGAATCAATATCGCCCATTTTACTCACTCACCCCTGGTGAATCCAGCCCATGTTGCCTGCCTAAATGTGCTGTGGTAGATGTACCTGTGCTGATGTTTACTAAAAATAGAATGGGTGACAGTGCTGTGAGATGCTAACTTCCAGGCTGCTACTTGGGCATGTTGCTTCTCTTTTGAGGACAGCTATAGGAATAGAAAAACTATATGATACAATGGTGGCTGAGAGGCATCAATGAAATAGAGCGTACAAAGCGAAAACATAGAGACATAGGCAAAAGGCAGCGAGATTGCAAATAAAAATAGTAATTTTACTTTAATATCTCAAAAAAACCTTGTGTTGCTGAATAGCATTTAAATACTAAGGCAAAATTATTGTTTGAAAGCCCTATGCTTCATCAATTTTCACCTTATTACAACGGTAATAAGATTGCTGATTAGTTAGATTATCTAGCTTTTGATTGGAGTCTGCCCTCTCCAGGAAAAATCAACATTCTTTTCGCTAACTGAAAATCTGAGTGCTCAGTTGTAATCCATTTCGCTGCCTATTGTTCAAATTTCCTTTAGAATCATAGAATCATAGAAGTTTACAACAGGGAAACAGGCCCTTCGGCCCAACATGTCCATGTCGCCCAGTTTATACCACTAAGCTAGTCCCAATTGCCTGCACTTGGCCCATATCCCTCTATACCCATCTTACCCATGTAACTGTCCAAATGCTTTTTAAAAGACAAAATTGTACCCGCCTCTACTACTGCCTCTGGCAGCTCGTTCCAGACACTCACCACCCTTTGAGTGAAAAAATTGCCCCTCTGGACCCTTTTGTATCTCTCCCCTCTCACCTTAAATCTATGCCCCCTCGTTATAGACTCCCCTACCTTTGGGAAAAGATTTTGACTATCGACCTTATCTATGCCCCTCATTATTTTATAGACTTCTATAAGATCACCCCTAAACCTCCTACTCTCCAGGGAAAAAAGTCTCAGTCTATCCAACCTCTCCCTATAAGTCAAACCATCAAGTCCCGGTAGCATCCTAGTAAATCTTTTCTGCACTCTTTCTAGTTTAATAATATCCTTTCTATAATAGGGTGACCAGAACTGTACACAGTATTCCAAGTGTGGCCTTACTAATGTCTTGTACAACTTCAACAAGACATCCCAACTCCTGTATTCAATGTTCTGACCAATGAAACCAAGCATGCTGAATGCCTTCTTCACCACCCTATCCACCTGTGACTCCACTTTCAAGGAGCTATGAACCTGTACTCCAAGATCTCTTTGTTCTATAACTCTCCCCAACGCCCTACCATTAACGGAGTAGGTCCTGGCCCGATTCGATCTACCAAAATGCATCACCTCACATTTATCTAAATTAAACTCCATCTGCCATTCATCGGCCCACTGGCCCAATTGATCAAGATCCCGTTGCAATCCGAGATAACCTTCTTCACTGTCCACAATGCCACCAATCTTGGTGTCATCTGCAAACTTACTAACCATGCCTCCTAAATTCTCATCCAAATCATTAATATAAATAACAAATAACAGCAAACCCAGCACCGATCCCTGAGGCACACCGCTGGTCACAGGCCTCCAGTTTGAAAAACAACTCTCTACAACCACCCTCTGTCTTCTGTCGTCAAGCCAATTTTGTATCCAATTGGCTACCTCACCTTGGATCCCGTGTGATTTAACCTTATGTAACAACCTACCATGCGGTACCTTGTCAAAGGCTTTGCTAAAGTCCATGTAGACCACGTCTACTGCACAGCCCTCATCTATCTTCTTGGTTACCCCTTCAAAAAACTCAATCAAATTCGTGAGACATGATTTTCCACTCACAAAACCATGCTGACTGTTCCTAATCAGTCCCTGCCTCTCCAAATGCCTGTAAATCCTGTCTCTCAGAACAACTTACCCACTACAGATGTCAGGCTCACTGGTCTGTAGTTCCCAGGCTTTTCCCTGCCACCCTTCTTAAACAAAGGCACAACATTTGCTACCCTCCAATCTTCAGGCACCTCACCTGTAGCTGTCGGTGATTCAAATATCTCTGCTAGGGGACCCGCAATTTCCTCTCTAACCTCCCATAACGTCCTGGGATACATTTCATCAGGTCCCGGAGATTTATCTACCTTGATGCGCGTTAAGACTTCCAGCACCTCCCTCTTTGTAACATGTACACTCCTCAAGACATCACTATTTATTTCCCCAAGTTCCCTAACATCCATGCCTTTCTCAACCGTAAATACCGATGTGAAATATTCATTTAGGATCTCACCCATCTCTTGTGGTTCCGCACACAGATGACCTTGTTGATCCTTAAGAGGCCCTACTCTCTCCCTAGTTACTCTTTTGCCCTTTATGTATTTGTAGAAGCTCTTTGGATTCTCCTTTGCCTTATCTGCCAAAGCAATCTCATGTCCCCTTTTTGCCCTCCTGATTTCTCTCTTAACTCTACTCTGGCAATCTCTATACTCTTCAAGGGATCCACTTGATCCCAGCTGTCTATGCATGTCATATGCCTCCTTCTTCTTTTTGACTAGGGCCTCAATCTCCCGAGTCATCCAAGGTTCCCTACTTCTACCAGCCTTGCCCTTCACTTTATAAGGAATGTGCTTACCCTGAACCCTGGTTAACACACTTTTGAAAGCCTCCCACTTACCAGACGTCCCTTTGCCTGCCAACAGACTCTCCCAATCAACTTCTGAAAGTTCCTGTCTAATACCATCAAAATTGGCCTTTGTGGAATGGAATGTCTTTGTTTTGACTTTAGAGGTTAGGATGAAGTATTGGTTCAAGTTAAGGGTAGTGCAAATCTGGAACTTTCTTCCCCATAAGATTGAGATAGAAGGGTATCAAGGGATAGGGATCAAAGGTGGGTAAATGGAGTTGAGGTACAGATCAGCCATGATCTAATTGAATAGCGGATCAGGCTCTAGGGGCTGAATGGCCAACTCCTGTTCCAATGGCCTAAATTTTAACCCCACGATCGAGTGGGTTGGGGGGGGGGGGGTGTTGGGTGGGAAGGTAGAAATTATAAAAAAAACTAAAACCCGACCCCAAACCACCTCCAACCCGCCCACTTCCGGTTTTAACAGAGGAGGGACGAGGGGCGGGTGACCAACCGGCTCTTAGGAGGTGGGTCAGTCAGTGAAAGCTTTCAAGGAGGCTGCGGGCCTCCATTTTTATGGAGGAGGCTCATGTGGAACATAAACACTGGCATGGACCTGTTGGGCCGAAAGGCCGGTTTCTGTGCTGTACATTCTATGTAATTGGGAAGGTGCAAATCTCACTATGCCCGCCTCCTGGCAAGTCCACACATGGAGCACTCCTGCTCCTCTGGACCCACAAGCAGTGCGATAAAGCTTTTTCATTTTTTTCTCTTGGGAGCCGGGATTCCCGGGCCTTCTGCTTCACACCACATGAAAGGAGGCGAGAAGGCCCGGATCAACAGGTAAATGCCTTTCTCGCACTGCTTGTGGGCCCAGAGGAGCAGGAGTGCTCCATGTGTGGACCTGCCAGAAGGTGGACATAGTGAAATTTGCACCTTCCGAGTTACATAGAATGTACAGCCCAGAAACAGGCCATTCGGCCCAACAGGTCTATGCCAGTGTTTATGTTCCACATAAGCCTCCTCTGCCCCTACTTCGTCTAAACCTATCACCATATCCTTCTATTCCTTTCTCCCTCGCATTTATCTAGCTTCCCCTTAAATGTCTCTATGCTTGTCGCCTCAACTACTCCTTGTGGTAGAGAGTTCCACATTCTAACCACTCTGGGTAAAGAAGTTTCTCCTGAATTCCCTATTGGATTTATTAGTGACTATCTTATATTTATGGCCTCTAGTTCTGGTCTCCCCTGCAAGTGGAAACATCTTCTCCACGTTTACCCTATCGAACCCTTTCATAATCTAAAAGACCTCTATCAGGTCACCCCTCAGTCTTCTCTTTTCTAAAGAGCCCCAGTCTGCTCAATCTTTCCAAACAGGTATAACCTGTGGTCACTCCAAGTGTGGTCTAACCAGGGTTCTATACAAATTGAACATAACATCTCTGCTTTTCAATTCAATCCCTCTAGAAATGAACCCTAGTGCTTGGTTTGCTTTTTTTATGGCCTTATTAACCTGCGTCGCTACTTTTAGTGATTTGTGTATCTGTACCCCCAGATCCCTCTGCTCCTCTACCTCATTTAGATTCTTAATTGGAAGAAGGCTGACCCTGCAGCAACTTCTGGAATCTGCCTACCTTTAATACTTGCAGCAAGCTGCTGGCCTTTTAAATTATGAGTTTAAACAGCTTCTCTTTAATGTGTTATTATAATGGACAGAAGTCCTGTTGGGTGGGACCTCCAGTCAAACATAGGAAAGTGGAATCGGCCTGCGTATAGCCTTCATTTGCATGCACATTATCCAATCCACCTGCTCGAAGGGAGCAATGATTGACATGCCAAATGAAATATGCAAGGGGCACATTTTCAAAAGGTTCTGGGCAGGACTCTTATCCACACAGTTACTGCTCATTCAAACCCAGCCGGCAGTTGTGATACCACCTGGTGGAAAAGTCACTTCATAAAGTAAAGGTCATCTGAATATATATTTGTATTAATGTTGCTTCAGGAAGCTCTATAAAATAAGAACTACAGTGAATTGTAATTATGCACACTGCCTATTTAAAGTATTAACAGGAACAAAAGCCAGCCTTCTGAAGCCTCAGATTATTATTTAAAATAATAATCTTTAAAGTCAGCTCTCTCCCAGTCAGTACACACAGCCCGATGAATGGATTCCTTCACAATGTTCTGTAGCAATTTTGCTTTGCAGGTCAGCTGGCCAAAGGCACAGTAGCTATTCATTAAGCAACGGGAATGTAGTTTCAGATACTTTTGTGTAAGTGACAAATCTTTATGATGTGCTTGCATTTTTGGGATCTTAGTTCAAATCCCGCTGAGACACGTGGTAAACATGTCTCTGATGGATGTTAATGGCAAATTATTTAATTAGTTCTTTAAACAATATTATTTTGGATGGAACCAGAAATTTGAGCAGTCATACAGATAAAGTATAGGAAATAGAAATGTGCCACTGATGCAGCAAGAAATGTTTTTCTCAGCTTGGGCTTGAGATGTCTTTTGAGAACTTCATCCAATTTCACCTGTATCTTATCTTCATTTATTATAATTATATAATATATTTCAAAGGGCAGTAGCAGTTTCTTTCTAAGTTCAAACATTGGTCAAGTAACCATGAGTCAATGCCTTGAAGAAAGCAAAGGAGGATAGAGGAGAAAATATGGGGGAAAAGTTACTCTTAAAATCATTGCAATCATGCTGGATACAGCCATAACTATTGGCAGCCACCATTTTGGTCATTCTAAGATATTCTCACCTCCTTTCCCTCCCCGAGGGAACATTGTCACATTGGTTCTAGTTGACCATCATCCATGTTAACCATTAAACTATGATCTTTATTCTTTGAACCTAGTTGAAATGTTATGTCAATATGTGAATCAGTTATGCTGTGAGCTATTTTCTGAATATATTTATATCCTTTTTTTCATTTCATCTAATATTAATGCACATGAGAATTCTGGGTTTCAATTTACTTCTTTATATTGTAAGGCTAAGATGCCCCAGGCTGTGAACTGCTCTATAGCCTTCACCCATTGTACTCCATAATCTTCCTCTCTTAGATTTGGCAGGATACGAGAAAATTTACGGTCTAAAAGCCTTCAACCGCTCTTTCCTTGTTGCAACATTTCTTGTCTCTCTTTTTTACATTCTACTATGGTCATTCTTCTCCTGAAATTTCTCCTCTTGTTTTTCTAACCTCCAAATACACTGTTCTAAATTCTGTTCCACCTCATTGTATCCTCTCTGTGTTGAAATTAAAGGGAGGTTTTTCTGACTTTATGTTGTCCGGCAGGGAGCCTCACAATGAGAATGCATATTGAAAATGTGGGCGAACATTGAAATTCATGGTCAGAAAACACTGTGTAGCATACATCCTAATTTCCAATTTCTCACTTTGCGTCAGAACGTGATCCCTTAAGATTCATCACATCAGCTCTTCCTCTAACTAGTTCTTTCCCAGGACCACAAATCTGTGGAACCCATACTTTCTTCAATCTTTTTGCCTACAATCTACATACTTAAAAAAAGAATCAAGCTTGGCATTACTTAACCACTATTTCTTCATTTACCTCATCTTTTCTCTTGTTCTTTTCAATCTTGATGCTGTTCTGCACTATGGGCCTTAGCCCTTTACCTAGGGCTCTCAATTTAAATAAAGCAACAGTGAGTGGACAAACATTATGGGCAGATTTACAACTTGCTGCCTGGGTGTAAAACTGAAATTAAAATCAGGCGACTCCAAAACATGCGGCTAATCTGCAATACCAGTTTTACACCCGGGTGGCAAGTTGAAAATCCACCCCATATTTTCATTCACCGATGCTGAGTACTCAGCTGAAGTGAGTGACTCACTTGTTATCTAAGATCTGATTAAATTTATCCTAGTAACACAGAAGTCAAGGACTCAAATTCATAGTTATTCAGTTAAGTAGATATCACTGCAACTGTTAGGGCACTAGGCAGCTTGACCACTTATTAAAAAAACAATTGCAATATTCCCATTTCAAACAATATTGTAAACTAATTTTAAGTCCTTTTACAAACACCATTTTATGGATAATACATGGTCGACTATTTTAAGACTATCAAAAAAAATCTGAAAGGACTGTACGCAAGAAACCATGAACTTTTACTGTGTTGACAGTTGCCAACTGTTACTTAGTATTTCTTGTTTTGAATTGTTAGACAATTGAATTATATAGTTGTGTAGTATGGTACCCAACCAGAGAGCACCTACTAACCAACAATGCTGCTTTCTAAAGAGCAGGTGGATAACCTTGAAGTAGGTTAGAGGACAAAACCGGTAAATTTATCGAACAGTTCATCAGCACTGAACTGCATTGGCCCTGCTGGTCTATAATTATATGATATGAGCCATAATTAGAGCTATTGTCCCCAATATTTACTCAGAGCTGGGAAGAGAATAGGGGTGGGGGGGGTGCATTTTTTCAGAACAAAACCCGGAGGTGAAATTAGCAGATCGGATTCTGCGATTGCAACTTAATTGAAGGATTACATTTTTTTTCTGGGTTTTGAGCCCGGCAGCCAGCCAGATTGACAGGCTGGCTGCCTGACGGGTGGGAAAGCAGCCGGGGAGAGATCAGAGTCTTCGGGGTTTGTATGGGAGGGGCGATTGTGAGGGGGGGGATGAGGGAAGTCGGACATCGTTGGTGGTGTGGGGGGGAAGTCGGACATCATGGGGTGGTCAGTCGATCGCGGGGTCTTTAAGAGGTAAGCTTGGTGGGCCGCAGGGAGGCACTCCTGTTCCTCTTGGCCCAGATGCAGTGCAATAAAGGCACTTCTTGCCTCCGCTTCACTGGCAAGATTCACGAGCCCTGGGAAACCCTTGCTGGAGGCATTAAATTTGAAGGTCTCTTAAAATCAATATAAAAAGATTTAATTAACATCTCATTATGACATTGATTGGTCAGATAACTACCCACCTGCCTCTGCACCTGAAGTGCCATGACCTACGAGGCTACGGACCAAGTGCTGGAAAGAGGGAGTACGCGGGGTGGCTCATTTTTGGCCAGCCCGGACACGATGGGCTGAATGGCCTCCTTCTGTGATTCTATGATTAATTAGGGATCATCCTCCGGCAAATAGGTCACTTGCACACATCCAAACGCGACTCCATTAAAGCCCAGAAGTGGGCGCGTCGGAGCTGGGTTGCGGTCACGCTGGAAAAATCATTCATTTTAACTTCCCACTCGCCTCCAGTCCACCCGTTCTTGGAGCTTAAATTCCCCCCATTGTGTTTCAAACTGTAGATGCCGTTGCCATTTGCTAGATGATATATTTTAATTCTGACAAGGTTAGAAATTCTGAATAAAATTTAAAATGTGAATGAAAGTCTTAGCCAGAAAAATTGTTCAGACTTTCATATAGCTAGGCAACTCAATAACAGAATGTGCTACTTATTTTTACTGGTTAACGATTTTACTGTAGGAAACTACAGATAAGCCAATGTGTTAATAGTCTTTGGACTAAAGACAAGGCTACAGCACCAGGTAACAGTGATATTCGAACAACAAATAGTATAGACAGTATTAGCACACAGTATAGATGAAGGTAAAGCACTGATCTTTACAACTAGTGCAGCAGTCACTTGAGAACTTTGGGACTTTTTTTTAAAATCACAAACATACTCTAGTAGCAGTCCAGACTGAATGACAACAGAACTGCCTATTTGGCCATTTCACTAACTATTGGAGCCTCACTATAATACTTGGAAGTACTGCTCTCCAATAAAATGCACACTGGACTGAATGTGATTCTTTGGTAGGAAGTCAGTACCCACATTCATGCCTTGAGGCAAGTTTTACCTATTTTATTATGTTGTTTTGTGCTGCCAAATAAATATTCATGACAATTCTTTGAATATTTCTACCTATTTCTATGGCACCTTTGTGCTGGTGCCCTAGAATTTTGTTAGAGAAGAAATTAGCCCATGTGGAACATAATAAATTTGGAATGCATTTCCTCTGTAGGACAGATGAATAAATTTAGGAGATTGGGAAAAAAATCACTCACCGTTCTTTCACAAATCACTCTTTGGACACTTGGCTGATTGAGTTAGGTATAAGTCATTCAGTTATCCGGACCTTGAGAACTGTGTGCTGGTCTGGTCGTTGAGAAGCAAGGGAGATATTCAAGCCCCTGAGGTAGTACCATGAGGATGATCCATAGTGTCTGAATTAAGAGGAAAGACTGGAGAGACTCAAGCTTTTCAACCTGGAAAGGACATGTTTGAGACATGGGGCAGAATTTTAACTGTGAAAAACAGGTGGGTTGAGGACGGGGCATTGAAAATCGCAACAATTTCAGACCCGCCTCCAACCTGCCCATTTCCGGTTTTTACTGGGGTGGGACAAGGGGCGGGCAACCAATCCACTCTCAGGAGGCGGGTTGGTCACTAAAACCTTTCGAGAAGGCTGCGGGCCTCCATTTTGAAAGGTTTTGCAATTTCAACCCCTGGGGGCCAGGATTCCCGGGCCTTCTCCTTCACGGCACGTGAAAGGAGGCAAGAAGGCCCAAAGCTGCAGGTAAGTGCCTTTCTGGCACAGCTTGTAGGCCCGTAGGAGTAGGGGTCCTTCCCCCAGGCTTACAAGCCTCCCTGCAGCAACCCCCCAACGATCGCGGACCCCACCCCCCGATCTCCAATCCCCCCCCACACGATTGCGGACCATCACGGTGACCCCTAATCCCAACCCCCCCATAGTGACTGACCCCAGGTGACTGACCCTCGATCCCTCCCCCCATGACTAACTCCTACGATAACTGACACCCCCCACTGTGAGCCCCATACCCATTGATGCCCCCATGCCCATCAGTGCTCCCATGCCCACAGGTGCCCCCATGCCCCCCCATCCATACAATCAAAGACTAACCTGAAGACTTACTTTTCTCACGTCCTCTTTCTTGCTCTGCTCCCGTCCGCCTGAGACCAGCCTGTCAATCAGGCCGGCCTATCAGACAGGAAACCAACAAAATAAAAGATGTCCTTACGTCAAAATTATAAGGACGGGAAACTCGTACTTCCGGGTTTCCTGTCCGCGATTCGACCCCCCCTTCCCAGCTCCGGGTCAAAATTCTGGCCATGATCTTATAAAGGTATACAAGATTGTTATAGGCATGGTAAAGCTTCATCCAGAATACTACTTGAAGATAAACTGTGGGAATAAGACTCGGGGACACAGTTGCAAACCAGTAAAAGGTAAATTTAGGACTGATGTCAGGAAGTTCTTCTTCACATAGAGTGTGATCAATACCTGAAATAGATTTTAAGGCAGTGCGGTGGAGGCAAAATCCCTGGGATCATTTAAGATAAAATTCGATGCAGCAATGGTTGTTAGGTGGGGGGTGGGGGTGGTGGTGTAGGGTCTTTCTGGATTGGTGAATTAATATGGGCTGAATGGCTTTCCTTATCCAAACATATCTTGTGGTCTGTTTAAAATGAAGACCATAGATCCTCTTCTCCTCTGTGGCATGGTGGTCGATGCAGGAGAGCCAATTGAAAATCTGTAAGAAGTGGTGGCAGTAACCCGGGGGGTGCATTCGCTCTGCTCTCCCCCTCCCTCCAACGCTGCTCTGTAAATGAAATGCACCTTGACAAATGGGAGGGGGCAGACAATCACCGAAAACTTACACACAGGCAAAAGGAAATTTGTACTATAAGAGGAAACAAGATTTGCCGCTAAACAAATTCAACAGAATCCAAGCCATTGATTGTCTCTTTTCTGCGACTAGAGAACCCACTTTATAAAGTGGTTTGGTATGAGACCCCCAAGTAAAGTAATGGAGCAGAATCTCTGTTGTATTAAATCTCCTCAAATCATTAATTTTGTAAGCAAAAGCAAATGCTCTTTTTCTGTGTTTTTGCAAAAGATACTAATGAACCCTATGAATACACAAATCATTTCAATAAGTTTGCAGCATGCATTTACAGTATTCCTCATTGATACCAAACACAAGTAAGAAAGCCTTTATTGAACTATATATATATTATATATATATATATATATATATAGTGTATATACTAATGTTCCCATGAGAGTAAGCCACACCAAAGCAGAAATTGTTTAAAAGCCGTGCTTGATGTCATGTGTAGTTATTGCTGAAGATGGCAAACTGTTATAGGTCACTTTAACTTGACTATATATTGGTATTAAACATGACTATCGCAGCCTGTCTAAAGAAAGGAACAGGAGAAATGTTTTCCCATATCAATTTCCAGCAGCAATAATCTATCTTTCAGTAACTTTAGAAACTGTAGTTGCGATTTTAACTCGAGGCATGGACTGGGTGGGCGGGGCAAGTGGGAAGCCCCCATGATGTAGCCAGAGTGAGGCTGGCGATTTTAGCCTTTTTTTTTCACGAATGGTGCTGGCTGGTGCTCTGGTGCCCTGATGGCAACATGTGTGCAGTCTATGATGCCCTGGATGTGAAGGAAGCCAGCCACTGCTGCAAATCCCCAAGCTCTCTCCCATTGCCTGTTGATGTCAATGAGGCAAGTGATGTACTACTCAACCCTGGTGAACAGTAACTTGTTTAATGCAGCTGTGTACTGCAGACTGGGAGATGCGGCTGATGTCCCCTGTAAACTAGAGTGGCAGAGGGTTGGGAACCTGAGCGGGGAGTCAGAAGGGAATAAAGTTGAGAGCAGCAAGAGAGGGGAAGACCCAGGGGAAATCTACAATACAAATAGTACAAACAGTTGTTCAAGAACAAGTGAAAGGGAAAAGCGTAGAGCAGCGGAAAGAAAGTGTACTTTAGGCACGACAGATAAAATAAAAACTAGAAGGCGTAAGGCAATTAACTCAGCATCAAAGCTGAAGGTCAGGCTAGGGTGTGTGGCCCAACTAAGAGTTCGATATACAAATGCACGGAGTATAAGGAATAAATTAAATGAACTACAGGTTCAAATTCAAATTGGAGGGTATGACATGATAGCTATTACTGAGACTTGGCTGCAGGATGGTCAGGATTGGGAACTAATTATACCAGGTTATAAGGTCTACAGGAGAGATAGGGAAAATGGAAGAGGGGGAGGAGTAGCCTTAATGATTAGAGATGAAATCACTTCAATGATAAAGGGGGATATAACGAGAGGTAAGCAGCCAACAGAGACCTTGGGCTCTATTTTAGCACCTGCTACCGGGTGCGTTCCTGGCGGGGGGGCTCCGAAAATCGGAGAATCCCGGCGCGGTACCGGAGCCCGCCCCGAACCCGCGCACTTCCGGGTTCCCCGCTGACACGCCGGCGTGCGCGCGCAGCCCCCGCTGGTGGGAATCCCACAGGCAATTAAAGCCAGCAGGATGCCACTTGACAGTATTTATTTAGGAATTTCAGGTCATTAACTGACCTGATTAAGGGACTATATGGGATTTTAGAACAAAATGGGACTGTTTCCCACACTGGGGGAAACACTCCCAGGTCAAATGGACGTGTTGCAGCTGTCAGCCTGTGGCAGCTGCAAAGGTCCATTTGACAGGTGGGGGGGGGAGAAGCTCACCCATTGCAGGAGCCCACTCTGTCACTTGGGACAAAGTTTGGCCTCCACCACCCTCCTCGTGACAGTCAAAGTCATCAACCTGCACACTTACCCCGGGGTCTGGAGACATGTACCTACCTTGCGGACCCCCTCAGATGTACATCTTGCGGATGGGGGCCGCCGTAGCTGCAGTCATGACCTCCTCGAAGGGCGAACAGCATCACCAGCCTCACCAGCCTCGCCATCCACGCCGTCCACCTCTGACACGTGGAGCTCCACAACAGAGTGCTGTGACACATCCACCTGTACAGCAGGAGGGAGGGCTACCGCAGAGAGAGATGTGTCGCAGAGGGCACTACCCTCGCCACAGGGTCCACAGACTGAGGCTCAGCCTCCTGGACCTCTCTGAGCAGCAGTGCACACGGAGGCTCAGAGTCACTCAACATGTAGTCCTGGACCTCCGCAGCCTCTTTTATGCCGAGCTGCTCCTGGCTGGCCCGAGCACCACCTTCTTACCTGTCGCTGTCAAATTCACCACTGCCCTCAACAACTTCTCCTCCGCATCCTTCCAGGGTGCAACCGGGGACATCGCCGATGTCTCTCAGTCGTCTGCGCAGAAGAGCCCTGCAAATACACCTACACCCACTTTACAGTGACACAATGGGTGGCATCAGTTGTGGGTCCTCATAGTGATCCTCAGGAGTGGGCATTATTGCACAAACCAGACAGGATTCGCGAAGACATGGCAGTCGTGGTGCCAATATAATATGTAATGTGAGTTGTTCTGAAATTCAATAGAAGTAACACCCATGACAAACCCTCAAACACCCTTGTGCATCCCCTTCCTGTTCACGACACGTTTGCCTTACGCTGCCTACTGCACATATGTGATGCATGCCCTATGGCTGCAGCACAGGTAGTGGCAGGTTGAGTGAGGCTGACCGTGAAAGAGATGCACGAGAGGGTGAGTATGAGATAGAGCCATGAGATTGTATGAGGGTTGAGTGGTAGTGGCGGGGTGAGTACTGACGAGGTGAGTAGGTGCAGGTAAGATGAGGATGAGGTTTGAGTGGGTATGAGGGATGATGTGACAGAGTAGTGTTGGCAGTGCCGAAGGAGATGTGGGGTGGGGGCAGTGCTGTGGCAGACGGAGTGTAGGGGAAAGACTACGTGTACTCACTTTGGCTGACCTATTGAGGTCATTGGAGCACCTCCTGCACTGTATGCAGGTGGGCGATATGTTGGTGGCGCTGGTGACCTCCTCTGCCACCTCGAGCCAGGCCTTCCTGGTGGCAGAGGCGGGCCGCTTCCTCCCGCCCGCCGGAAGATCTCAGTCCTCCCCCTCCTCCTCACCCCATGTATTGATACCTGGAGTGAGGCATCATTAAACTGGGAGCAGCCTTCCCCCTGGGCTGCTCCATGCTGTCATTTTTGCTATTCGTTGCAGCATCTGTCAGTGGAGGACTGCCCCTTTAAATAGAGCACCTCCAGCTGACAGATCGTACTGCGCACGCGCAGCCCGCCCGACGCGCAGATCAGCAGTGGGGAACCCGGAGGAGCAGGTAAGTGCATCCAATTAGTGGTTTGTCTGCTACGATCGCGCGGGAAACTCACTAATTTCACCGGGCGCGTGGCTGGAGAGTCTAGAACTAGAGGGCATAATCGCAGGATAAGGGGTCAACCATTTAAGACTGAGATGAGGAGGAATTTCTTCACTCAGAGGGTTGTGAATCTTTGGAATTCTCTACCCCAGGGGGCTGTGGATGCTCAGTCGTTGAGTATATTCAAGGCTGAGATAGATAGATTTTTGGACTCTAAGGGAATCAAGGGATATGGACATCGGGCAGGAAATTGGAGTTGAGATTGAAGATCAGCAATGATCTGATTGAATGGCAGAGCAGGCTTGAGGGACCGTGTGGCCTACACCTGCTTCTTTTTCTTATGTTCTATATCTAACTGAATAGGCATAATGTTCCTATGGGATGTCCTGGTTCTGAAATCTCGCTCCTGACAATATTTGTGAGGCAACAGATCAAGAAAATATTCTATTTTTTTAAGAAGCTGTCAGTTTATTAAAAACAGACATGTACACAAATTGTTAGAGAAGGTCCAGACCAAATCTCTATTTTTTTTGTTTAAGAGACTTAAATTTACACCTTTTTAATATCCCTTTCCCGAAAGAAAGAAGGAACTTGCAATTATGTAAGATGTTATTAGATCCTCAAGGCATCTCAAAGTGCCACACAACCACTTTTAAAGTGCAGTAACTGTTACTATGTAGGCAAAGTGGCATGCTGTATTATGTTTATCTTCTCTGAGCTTGGTAGCGTTTCATAGCTACATGTATAGAATCAGTGCAGAATTTATTTTCTGAACTATTTATTGCTGACAAAGGCACCATACACTGAGTGTATGCATTGGCTTGCCCAGACACACCGATCTGGTGGTTGGTATCATACCTCTCTACCAATGGGTTTGCTATTCTATGATAAATACACTTATCTGCTTGATTTGTGTAACTAAGTTCTGGCAAACAATGACCATATTCCTAGACTGGGATTGATTCCAAACATTCCAGAAGGTCTATAAAAAAGTGGAAATTTAACTAACGTTAATTTGATGCGAGTTATCAAGCTGGTGTAATTATTTCCCAAAAAGGGTCTTTTGTTCAAGTGACTGGATAAAAAATTGTGATAGAAAGGTGATGATGATTAACTATCTGTGAAAAGAATGGTTCATACAGCACAATATGAAGTATCTGATACAAATTCAATGGTCTGTATCAGGAAATTACTTTGTCGATCAAGTTGCAAGTTTACAGATTCCTTCCACACTCCTATCACAGTCCAAAACAGTGATTTCAAATTGCAGTGTTTATCATGAATAAAAAGTGAAACTTAATGTGCATTGATAATGGAATAAAGTAGTTTGCTCTGAGTAAAAAGCAGGAGGGAAAGGAAAATCATCCCTGTACAGGATCCTCAAATAACAGATATGGAAGAAAAACTGAAAATCTTTTATTAATTCCTACTTTCTTAGGTTTAGCAACTTAATTTTCACAAATTGCTAATTGACTGCAAACAATTTTATATAAAGTATATGAAACAACTAGACACTGGAAAACGTCATACAATTCTTTTTAAAACTGCATATGTACCAGCACACCATATCCATGTGCAATAAGTTTCACTTACACGTGGCACATGTGAAATTTTAAAAAAACTTTAAGAACTATCTTTTATAACCCCAGATTTAAACAACTAATGAGAGGTACCATGACACCTGAAAGTATTCGTAAAACCTCTTAAGTTGCAGTACTGGGAGACCTTGGGCAATCAGGATGGCAGCAGCCAGATGTCGTTGCTTGCCCAGACACACTGGTCTGGTGAATGGAATCATACCTCTCCTGTACCTGGCACTCTTTACCTCATGTTTCATCTGCCAGTGGGTTTCTTATTCTATTATAATCATGCTTATTTGCTCGATTTGTGTAGCTCAGTTTTCCCCTTCTTGCTGGTGAAATATCATTGTACTATAAATAGGGATGGTCATGTCAGGTGATCATAAATAAAAATTGTATTCATTAACTTGTTAGCTTGGTGTAGATTCAAAGCCGGGTCTCAAGGGTGAAAGATGTTCCAAATTAACAGCACTACCGAGCCCTCCAATTCCATAGTGGGTTGAACAAAATCAAATATAACATTTTTTTGCTAACCTTTTTAAAGCAAGTACAAAAAATATACAAAATAAAAGCCCCGATTTTTGTAAATTGATTGATGGATTCATTAAACCAACATACAGCGGAAACTATTGGCAATGTTGTAATACAAAACACTGAAACGAACTGTGGGTAAAGAGAAATAGCAATTGAAGAGATTCTGAGCAACATGCAATCAACAAGCAATACATCAGAAATAAGATCAGAGAGGAATGTGAACGCTTCAGTAAACTCCAGGAATGAAAAATTCATCTACCATAATTATACATCTTGAATCAATAGAAGGACAGACACTGAGAAGAATCATACCCAATCTGGCTATGGCTATGAAAATATATACATTGTGTGTGTGTCTGTCACAGGAAAAATTTGTTCGGTCAAATGATTCTGCTATTTTGCTGGGTGTTAGAAACACATAACAGTTTTTCTCAATGAATATAATTGCAAAATTCCTTTTAATAAAATATGTAATAACACGTTGTCATCATGTTACAAAGGTGATATCATCCAACATATTTCTGGAACTATGGACTGCAGTGGGAATGACACCAAGTGGCAGCTTTGTTAGTGAAGTGGTTAGCAGATTCAACACGAGTTAGTTTTAAAATAGACTTGAAGAGATTTTGCATGTAGAATTGCAGCATATAGATGGACCAAGCGTGAACTGAATACTATAATGCTTGTTAGCTTTTTGAAGCCTTTGAACATTTAATTAATTCTGGTTATCACTGGAATTCTGGAAGGAATGCGTGTGAGTAACAGCCTCATCCTAACTAGGCTAACCAGACTATGTATTTAAAAAAATTCATTCATGGGATGTGGGTGTCGCTGGCAATGCCAGCATTTATTGCCCATCCCTAATTGCCCTTGAGGAGGTGGTGGTGAGCCGTCTTCTTGAACTGCTGCAGTTCGTGTGGTGAAGGTTCTCCCATGGTGCTGTAAGGTAGGAAGTCCCAGGATTTTGACCCAGCAACACTGAAGGAACGGCGCTATATTTCCAAGTCAGGATGGTGTGTGACTTGGAGGGGAACATGCAGGTGGTGGTGTTCCCATGTGCCTGCTGCTCTTGTCCTTCGAGGTGGGTTTGGGAGGTGTTGTCGAAGAAGCCTTGGCGAGTTGCTGCAGTGCATCTTGTAGATGGTATACACTGCAGCCACGGTGCGCCGTTAGTGGAGGGAGTGAATGTTTAGGGTGGAGGATGGGGTGCCAATCAAGCGGGCTGCTTTGTGCTGAATGGTGTTGAGCTTCTTGAGTGTTGTTGGAGCTGTACTCATCCAGGCAAGTGGAGAGTATTCCATCACACTCCTGACTCATGCCTTGTAGATGGTGGAAAGGCTTTGAGGAGTCAGGAGGTGAGTCACTCACTGTAGAATACCCAGCCTCTGACCTGCTCTTGTAGCCACAGTATTTATGTGACTGGTCCAGTTAAATTTCTGGTCAATGGTGACCCCCAGAATGTTGATGGTGGGGGATTCGGCGATGGTAATACCGTTGAATGTCAAGGGGAGGTGGTTAGACTCACTCTTGTTGGAGATGGTCATTGCCTGGCACTTGTCTGGTGCGAATGTTACTTGCCACTTATCAGCCCAAGCTGGGATGTTGTCCAGGTCTTGCTGCATGCAGGCATGGACTGCTTCATTATCTGAGGGGTTGCGAATGGAACTGAACACTGTGCTATCATAAGCGAACATCCCCACTTCTGACTTTATGATGGAGGGGAGGTTATTGATGAAGCAGCTGAAGATGGTTGGGCCTAGGACACTGCCCTGAGGAATTCCTGCAGCAATGTCCTGGGGCTGAGATGATTGGCCTCCAACAACCACTACCATCTTCCTTTGTGCTAGGTATGACTCCAGCCACTGGAGAGTTTCCCCCCTGATTCCCATTGATTTTAATTTTACTAGGGTTACTCGGTCAAATGCTGCCTTGATGTCAAGGGAAGTTACTCTCACCTCACCTCTGGAATTCAGCTCTTTTGTCCTGCCTCATGTATTACCTGCCTCATCCTCCAAATCATTAGCAATTCAGAAACTCTGTGACATATATATATATATTTTATTTTTTTGATTTCTCTCATTATGCCTCACAATGTCTCATGCTATTATCACTTCTGTCACAGAAGCACTTTTCAGGTCATTCTTTTTCCCGTGTGTGCTTTTCCCTTCCCCCTTCCTTTTGTTTTGTTTCTTTATAAATGCTGTTCATCTGTAATATCTTCTAGTTTTGACAAAGGGTCTGCAACCGAAACATGAATTCCTCTCCTCTTCACAGAGCGGACTGATCTCCCGTGTTTCCAGCATTTTCTGGTTTTGTTTTAGATTTCAAGAATCGGCTGTTTTTTTGCTTTTTGTTCATTACAGTTGCGTGCTGCTGTACATGCAGTGCTGCTGTACAACCTTACATTTTCTAATTTGTTCATTGTGCTGTAAACAGGGATTGTTCTGTTGCTCTGCATTTCCTTTCCATTACCAGGCTGTGCAATATCGTCCATCAGAAAGCTGTTTTGATTCAATGAAGCTTTGATGTTCTTTAGTGTATTCCATAATTGAGATGTAACTCTATAGTATATCCTGCTGCGGCATTTCATAGATTCACACATTTGATCAGGAGAAGTTGTACTGTGTCACATGGGAGAAATTGAGTTATCTCTTGAGAGTAGACTTTTCAATATAATCTTACCTTTAACTGAAGTCACAATAATCAATATTTCGTTATTGTTATTAATTAGTCCTAATATTCTATTTACTTCTGCTATTTCTCCTTTTCAAAGAGGCGAGAATACTGTAGGTTCATAGGGTCAGTCACATGATCAGATCACTTCTGCCTTCCCTGACCCTTACATCATCTGCCCTGCCTTCATACTTCATGATGTTATTTAATTAGTGTTGGCTGAGCTCCTTCTTCTTTTGTCTTTGTGATAGTTTCCTTTTTTAAAAAACTAGGGAACACTAGAATAGTGTTGCAGCTTGCATGGCTCTGCTAATCCTGTCAAATATAGCTCATGTTCAAATAAAGAGCTGACTCTGCTTTAGGTTAACTACTGAAAACTAGAATGCAGATTGCTCACATGGATCAGTCTGTAAAATACATGACAGTAACTTTTTAAACACAAACAAATCTTATTTCCTAGCTCATTGTTAGATCACTGATTTGTCCAGCCTTGACAGTCTGGGCTGCAACTATAAACATACATCCTCTTATTATGAACTTTGTAAGATGAGACAATAAAAGGTAAAGCTTCAGTCATTATGGATCATTAATGGGTGATTAATGAGCCAGAACAAATGGGTGCCTGATTACTTCAGGACCTAGATCACTGGGATCCACTGCCTGATAACAAGCGTGTTTATAACTAGGCAAAGCAGTTTGCACTGGACAGAAATGGAGAGCCGTAAAATGGGCTGTGCCGAGAACAATCTGCATGTGACTAAAACTGATTGGGAAGTGGAGCTGGCTCTTCTTGAATTCCCTCATCAGTGCAACAGCCTGTGTTATTGCTCTTTCTGTCGCTCTATTAAGTCATAAGCAAATGCAGCAGCTCATGACTGTTCACAGGTTATTCATTAAACACAAAACATTGTCGGTGTTGATCTAGCTCTGACCAGTTTCAACAGCTCTGGCTGGTGACATTGAAAATGGTCACATTTCTATTCTTACTGAGTTGAATAATGCATCAAGAGACTAACTCCAGCCATCAGGTTCCGCCAACTTCATCCTGGAGGGCGTTGCCTCAAAAAATTAAAAGCAGCTGTAAAAAAAAATCCTGAACTAAACCAGTGGGTTTGTACCTCTGAAAATGAATAAAAAATATAATGTAGTCTGGGTGTTACATTCACCTTCACAACATATAGCTTGTCATAGACCGATAAGTTGTTTTCCAACACTTGTTTTAATTTCCCATGCATGCAAACAAAAAACGACCAACAAGTTCAAAAATAATTAATACAGTCCCCAAAATGCTGACAATTCAAAATAATCCTAAACCTAGGCCCATCACATGTGAAAACAAGCAGTTACACCAGATGCAAAGGGACACAGGCTTGTAGCATAAGCTGCAGGCTACAACCAATAGAATCATAGAATCATAGAAGTTTACAACATGGAAACAGGCCCTTCGGCCCAACATGTCCATGTCGCCCAGTTTATACCACTAAGCTAGTCTCAGTTGCCTGCACTTGGCCCATATCCCTCTATACCCATCTTATCCATGTAACTGTCCAAATGCTTTTTAAAAGACAAAATTGTACGCGCCTCTACTACTGCCTCTGGCAGCTCGTTCCAGACACTCACCACCCTTTGAGTGAAAAAATTGCCCCTCTGGACCCTTTTGTATCTCTCCCCTCTCACCTTAAATCTATGCCCCCTCGTTATAGACTCCCCTACCTTTGGGAAAAGATTTTGACTATCTACCTTATCTATGCCCCTCATTATTTTATAGACTTCTATAAGATCACCCCTAAACCTCCTACTCTCCAGGGAAAAAAGTCTCAGTCTATCCAACCTCTCCCTATAAGTCAACCATCAAGTCCTGGTAGCATCCTAGTAAATCTTTTCTGCACTCTTTCTAGTTTAATAATATCCTTTCTATAATAGGGTGACCAGAACTGTACACAGTATTCCAAGTGTGGCCTTACTAATGTCTTGTACAACTTCAACAAGACATCCCAACTCCTGTATTCAATGTTCTGACCAATGAAACCAAGCATGCTGAATGCCTTCTTCACCACCCTATCCACCTGTGACTCCACTTTCAAGGAGCTATGAACCTGTACTCCTAGATCTCTTTGTTCTATAACTCTCCCCAACGCCCTACCATTAACGGAGTAGGTCCTGGCCCGATTCGATCTACCAAAATGCATCACCTCACATTTATCTAAATTAAACTCCATCTGCCATTCATCGGCCCACTGGCCCAATTTATCAAGATCCCGTTGCAATCCTAGATAACCTTCTTCACTGTCCACAATGCCACAAATCTTGGTGTCATCTGCAAACTTACTAACCATGCCTCCTAAATTCTCATCCAAATCATTAATATAAATAACAAATAACAGCGGACCCAGCACCGATCCCTGAGGTACACCGCTGGTCACAGGCCTCCAGTTTGAAAAACAACCCTCTACAACCACCCTTTGTCTTCTGCCGGAGATTCATTGCTTATATTGCAGAAAGAAACCCAACAGTACACGAAAACACAGTTTTCATCCGTGATGGAATTAGATATTTCTGAGCGGGATGTGAATGCTGAAGGGATGAGATTTACCTTTTGTGGGGAGGAGGGTGTGAGAGCATTCCCTCCCCTACCCCAGAAAATGTGGCTTTTTGATCGTTTACTATGTGGAATTTTCAGTATTTGGAGTTTAGTGTAATTCTCCTTCTTAGCCAAAAATAATTAACCTTAGAAGGGTTATAGCTTTTTCAATATGAAAACAAATCATGACCAAAGCTTTACCCTCCCCATTCCCAAGACAGTGCCTATTTAACAGGGTTAATAGTAGAAAGGATAATCACACTATATACAGCAGAATGACTAACATTTCAATAATAGTAAGTTACCAACACCAAAGACAAGATTAAAGCAATCAACACTAACATGAAAAGATCATGTAAATTAAGATATTATGGTCAGAGTCTTGAAAATGCGTAAGCCAGAAAGAACCATAGGAAGACTATTCAGATCTACTATTGTCAGGGGTGGTTGGAACCATGACAGGAGGTTGTGGAATTTGCATTGGAAGAGCTGTTTGACATGACTTTCAGGGCGCCAAAGGATTGAGTGAGTAATTAGGGCAGACAAGTCAACATCACAATGCAGGAGGATAGAAATGAGAGGAAAACGGCCTACTAATAACATGGCAAGGATAAAGGCACAACTGCTGTTGGAGTAGTGCTTGTGCCAATGGGTCTACCTCTCATTTGGTGAGATGGTGGAGGTGCAGAAACATAGAGTCCTCCAGAGCCTCATACTACCAAGTCCAATTGCAGAACAAACCCAACGGTCAACTGAGAATATCAGTAAGAGGGCAACCCTCACTTCCTCATGCATAATACTTCAAAATAGGAGACCTTAGACAAGTAAATATAGTCTTGGATAGATGAAAGGATTGTATAATTATCCCCAAGTCAGTCACCTTTGCATTTTGTAGCAGTAACAAAATGTCATTTATGTACAATCAAATTATACATTCTTTACCTTTTAATCATAGATCCTGGATGTGGGGGTTTGCCACCAAGGGACTGATTTTGGGATGGCCGAGAGGGTGCGTTGGGGGCGGGGGTCTCCTAAAATGGCGGATTCTCAGAGCGGGTTCGGAGCCTGGCTCCAACCCGCTGACCTCTGGGTTCCCCAGTGACGCGTTCGGGTGCGCGCGCAGCTCCCGAATGTGGGACTCCCACCGGCAATTACAGCCGGCGGGATGTTGCATTAGATAGTTAGTCAGATAGTTGAGATACTTGATAGACCTCATTGACAGGAGATTTTGGCAGGGGAGCAATTTTGAAGGATACTCAGTGTGTTTCCCGTGCTGTGGGAAACACTCCCTGTTGGAGCAGATGTGTTTCAGCCAGCAGCCAGTGGGAGATGCAAAGGATTATTTGACAGGTGGGGGGAAAACCTCATTTATTGCAGCAGGGCACTCTGTCACTTCAGACAAAGTTTTGGCTGCAACACCTTTGCCTTTCCATTCAAAATTCTTAATTTATATTCTAAACTCTGCTGTGCAAACACATTTGCGGACCCCCTGAAACTCACACAGTCAGGATGGGGGGCGCCATAGCTGCATTCATCACTTCATCTGAGGACGAGCAACATCACCAGCCTCACCGTCCACCTCCGCCACGTGGAGCTCCACAACACAGTGCTGCGCCACACCCACCTGCACAAAATAGTCGTGCAATTACACATACACCCACTGTAGAGTGAGCCAATGGGTGGCATTAAGTGTGGGTGTTCATGGTAAACCTCATGAAAGGGACTTATTACCCAAGCCAGTCAAGAATGCCAAGACGTGGCAGTAGTGGTGACAATAATAATATTTAATGTGCCATTAACAAAAATCAAATATAAACAAAAAACATGATAAACCGTCAAACACCCTTGTGCATCCCCTTTGTTCTCACAAAACCTTTGCCTTACGCTTCCGGCTACTCCTACTTGGTACCTCCCCTGTGGCTGCAGCAGAGGTAGTGGCAGGTTGCTCTTGTTCATGCCCTGACCGATTAGATGCTTTGGGCCTATGCCCTCCGGGTTTCAGTGCCCGTGAGGGCCCCTCCAAAGACTACTCCATCTGCACCTGTGCAGGGGCAGACTCGACCACCTGGAGAGGAGGCAGCATTGTGGGTACTGGTTGAGAGTGGGGCAACGGGTGAGACGTGGGAGCACTTTGAGTGGCGTCCCCACTTCCATGTCCCCTTTCGCCATCATCCCTCTCCTGGGCCAGGCCCACGCCCACATTACTCCTACCACCCTGCTGGACGATAGTTTGGAGGACATGTGTGAAGCCTTGTAAGGCCAGTGCCAGAGTATCTGCCTGCCTGTTTAAGGCGGCAGAATGTTGCTCACCCTGAGTCCGAAGGGCCGTTGTTAGGGCCTCATTGGACTCATTGGTGAGCCGTGCTTGAAGCTCGATGGAGACGAGCCTTCCCTCCACTGCAGACATTCCCACACTCACCCACGACACTATCTCAGAGATGCCCTCACGTCCCTGTGACAGTATCTCAGAGATCCCCTCCTGTACCTGTGCCACCATTCCACTCATGCAGGAGTTGAACTCCTCCATCCTCTGCGCGATTGTGGAGAGTGCGCGTGGCACGTGTTCCAGCACCTCGCAAATGTGCTGCTGCCCCTCGATCATTCTTCTTTTCATGGATGGCCCCCAGGGTTCAGCATTTGTGTCCAGCTGGGCAGAGCTTGGGGAAGAGTGCTCCCACCGACACGGACTCTCCACAGCTGCCCCTGCCACCAGTGTCTACTCATGCTCACGTGTGTGTGGTGACTCACCATGTGCGACCCCAACTAAGTGAGGACAGGGACCCACCGAGGTGTGTGTATCTTCGCTGGTGGATGGCTTGCTCAGATGTGACGTTGCCCCCTCAGAGGCCAGCAGGTCCTCTGAGGAATTGCCCTCCGCCGTCACGGCGGTCGCTGAAGGCCCTGTAAGAGAACAGAAGGCAATATTAAGCATGATGACAGATGTTGGGGTGCTGAAGATGGCAAGGCATGTTAACATCATTTGCTATTGTGACGCCTGAATGTTAAAGTTCTGTCACCAGCCTTTTGTTGGGTGGCAGTCTCGGCGTCCCCGACGGACAGGCACTCGAGGGCGCGGCTTAGTTCCAGAGCTCCGCGTCTGTGAGGGCGACCAGATGGTTGTGGCCCCCCTCCAGTCCTCGCCCTCTCCCTTGCATTCTGGGCTCTCTTCTCCTATAAGGGGAGAAAGTAGAGAGGCGTGAGTGAGGGATGGTGACGTGGCCAACCGCTGAATGCATTGGTTTGGGTGAGTCTGACCGTGAAAGAGATGCATCAGCGGGTGAGTATGAGACAGAGCCATGACATTGTATGAGGATTGAGTTGAGTGGTAGTGGTGGGATGAGTACTGGGGAGGTGAGTAAGTGCAGGTAAGTTGAGGATGAGGTTTGAGTGGTGTGAGGAGTGATGTGATAGAGTAGTGTTGGCAGTGCAGAAGGAGTGGGGTGGGGGCGGTGATGTGGAAGACGGAGTGTAGGAGAATAAGTGTACTCACTTTGGCTGACCTAGTTAGGTCACTGAAGCGCTTCCTGCATTGTATCCATGTACGGGAGACGTTGCTGCTGCTAGTGACCTCCTCTGCCACCTCGAGCCAGGCCTTCTTGGTGGCAGAGGCAGGCCACTTCCTCCCGTCCGCCGGGTAGAAAATATCCCTCCTCCTCCTCACCCCATCCAGTAACACCTGGAGTGAGGCATCAGTAAATCTGGGAGCAGCCTTTCCCCTGGTCTGCTCCATTCTATAATTTTGGTTCTTTGCTCCAGGAGCAGCATTGGAGGACGGCCCCTTTAAATAGGGCTCCTCCAGCTGACAGCCTGTGATGCGGGTGCGCAGTCCGCCCGCTGCGTAGGTTGACGACGGGAAACCCGGAAGCCTCGGTAAGTGGCTTCAATTTACCTGCGATCGCATGGGGAATGGACGGACTTTACTGGGCGGGTTACCAACGAGCCCAGTTGCCCCCCCCCACCCCCGCCCCGCTAACATCTCGCCTCCCTGGTAATATCGCGGCCCAAATGTTTCAAAGCCATTACAAAAAGTAAAGCACCAGCCTTGTTTCAAGTGACAGCATTTTCTCATGCCCCAATCAAGCCAAAAGTAGGGAAAATCATACTATTCAATTTAACTGAGATGAAAGGAGATCTGTACAGCATTTTAACCCACTGAATAAAGTCTGGACTAAAATCAAACTGAGTAAAACCAAATGCTTCCACTTAACTCTGCTGAAGGCTTTCTAAGCATCCAGTATAATGGCTATGGTGGAATATTTGTTATGAGACACCACTAGGCAATAAAAGGGAAATCTAAGAGTATCTGAAGCATAGCAAGCCTTTGGTGCTCGCGTCCAGATTGAAGCAGCTGAAACCTGCAGGTAAAGGTGAAAGGGTGGAATCTTGGCAACAATGGCAAGAACACTTAAACAGTCAATTTATTTCTCCCTCAGGCACTGTGTAATCAAAATGTATAATGGTTTCACAAAGCATACATGTAAATGTATACTCTCGGAAATACATTCTTAAAAATGTGACAGCGTAGTTCATATTTAACCTGCAATAAACTGCTATCTAACACGAATGCAACATGTTTTCTGTTCATTTCCAAATGAACCCCGTCATTTTACATGGTGTGGACAATGACCTTCTTTGCTTGGGGATATGCTGCAGTTACAGGCAAAACTAATTGAAGTCCAATGTTTAAAATTGCTTTCCACCATGCATGTTCCAGGTGCAGAGTGAATTTCTGTTGTTTATTGAGGGTCAGAAAGCACTGTGCATGCGGGAGTTGTTTCTGAAGTAAACTTCATTGTGTGTAAAGTATACACAATTAAAAGCTGCCTGAATGGACTAAGATGTGGTTAGGTCAGACTTGCCAACTTGCCCTCATTTCTGTATTAATCACCTGCATTTTGAAATATCTATCCATTTATTTAATTTGCTGGTATATTTTGCATTGAGCAGAAAATATGAAGGAAAAAGCAAAAAGTAACCTGCAAATATTGGAAATCTGAGACAAAAACAGGAAATGCTGGAAACGGTAGGCAGGCCAGGCAGCATCTGTGGAGAGAACAGAGGACTTAACCTTTCAGGTGTAGACCCTTTGTCAGAACTCAATAATGTGTGATGGGTTTGTAACAACTCAAAATCAGAAACTGGGCAGGCAGGTAGTTAAAATCATCCGTGGGGCTTACCTGCTGAGGTCCCACTCTCTTCTCACAGGTTCCAATTTTAACCTGCTCTTCTGAGTGGGGGGGGGGGGGGGGGGGCAGATGGTCACCCACTGGAAATTAACAGGGTTCTTGTTCCTCACCTGCATGACACCCACCCTGAGTCAAACTTGGATCTAAAGTTTATAAAAATCCTAGCAAATTTGTTTACACTTCATTTTCACAGTAGACATATGACACCAGTGTTATTAGATGAGACATCTAAAAATTTAATTGGACCACTATTGAATACTTTTCTTCAATATTCTCCTGGATCATTTATCCCAAGTACATTTTTTTAACCCTTTGGTTTCCTGCTCAGTTAGCAGCCATAAAGTTCTTTTGCCTTTAATGTAGAGTGGAATCTCACTTTGAATAGTTTGCATGCTGTCCAATAGAATATTTTAATTGTTCCTTGTTGGTTTAAATGACATAAACTACCAAAGGAGGAAACCATGGCCTAGAAATTGGATCATGCCATGTTCATTTTACTGGCATAAAATGGGCAAATAAGGGTCCAATATGGCAGGCGGCGTGTGGGCGCTCATTCCGCACTGGAAGTGTGCCATCCGCCATATTGGTAAAGGCTCCTGCATAAGTGTCCAGGGCCCATGCTTGAAACAGGCGTTAGATCCTTTACATATGCAAATAGGGGGCCTATCGCCTGTTGGAGGCCCCTTTGCAAGATTTGTTTGCAATTGACCGCAGTGTGTACCTTGCATGCTGTGGTCAGTATTCTCAGGTGCCTGGCAGCCAAACCAGCGGCCCTTAAATGTAAATTTTAATTTTTTTTACTTACCTTATCGGGGAGCTGGCAGGAGTGTTCATCCTGACTCCACATTAAATTTGCGGGTTGCTGCCGACCACCACTCGCCCTGTCCCAATTGCCCTCCCGTGCTCCACTTATGACCTTGGCGACTCCTAGGACCAGCGAGCTGCCTCTGGGGCCGCAACCAGCACCTGCAGCTCGCCAGTAATAAATAAGTGAGACCAGGGGACCAATTTCCTGTGCTTCTGCCACCGGCCTCATTCTGGTGCAATCCAGTTTCTAGGCCCTTGTGTCTTGGGAGATTTCTACTGAATGATTGGAGATAACCAGAGGCTATTATAACACAGGGCGATTCTGAAGGAATTCTGGTAAACCAGTGACAAACATTCTGTGGCTGAAAAGGTTCCATAATTTTGTATAAATGTCTGCGCTATGTGAGGATTTTCATTGTATTTTAACCAGGCCAGCTGTTAATGGTCCCAAAGGATTAAGAATTGACTGGCAAAAAGAACATGCAAACATATTCACTGACTGCAGATTGCAGAATTGCGGAGGTGCACAGCACTGGTTTCTGTTACACACTGAGCAGCTTTAGTATCTGCACAAAAATGTGGAGAGAAGGCTCATAATTGCTTCTTGCTGATCACCCATTGATCTTTCTAAAATACTGGCCTCTTAGTAAAGGAAGCTGCTGAAGGAGCATCCCTTTTAAGATCAGGAATTAGGTGAAGTTGCTCACTATAAACAATAGATAATGTCCATGGCCAGGATTTTAGCCCAGAGCCAGGAAGGGAGAAGGGGGATTGAATCACGGACCAGAAACCCGGAAGTACGGGTTTCCCGGACATCCTTACGATTTTGACGTAAGGACATCTTTTATTTTTTTTTGTCGGTTTGCCATCTGATAGGCCGGCCTGATTGACAGGCTGGTCTCAGTCGAACGGGAGCAGACGAAGGATGTCTTCAGGTAAGTTTTAGATTGTATGGATGGGGGCAGGGGGATGGAGGGGGAGCATGGGGGTGGGTGGGCATGGGGGCATTGGCGGCCATGGGGGTCAGTCATCAGGGGGTGAGGGTCAGTTGTCGGAGATTAGTCATCGGGAGTCAGTCATCAGGGGGGCGATTAGTGTCAGTCACCGCGGGGTCGGGATGAGGGTCATCGTAGGGGTCGCGATTGCTTTGTGGGGGGGGGTCCGCAATCGTTGTGGGGGGTGTGGGTCATGATCGTTGAGGAGGGAACGTCGGCGATCGTGGGCGGAGGGGGAAATCGCTGCAGGTAGGCTTGCTGGGCCTGGGGGGAAGCAATCCTGCTCCTCTGGGCCCACAAGCAGTGCTATAAATGCACTCACCTGCAGTTTCGGGCCTTCTGGCCTTCTCTCACGCGGCATGAAGGAGAAGGCCCGGGAATCCCAGCCCCCAGAGGTTGAAATTGCAAAATCTTTCAAAATGGAGGCCCGCAGCCTCCTTGAAAGGTTTTAGTGACCAACCTGCCCCTCGTCTCGCCCTGCTGAAAACCGGAAATGGGCGGGTTGGGAAATTGTTGCAATTTTCAATACCTTCCTGCCCCCAACCCACCCGTTTTTTACATTTAAAATCCTGCCCCATGAGTCACCTTCTGTTCCATGATACGAGTCCCTCACAGAGCTTCATTGGGGTATGCTGATGGTTGCACGTGTGTGCCTCATGCCATGAGAAAAGCAAAATGTGGTGATGCAAAGTTCCTGGGTGGTTTTGATGAACATGGCTTTGGACTGTTCTGTGAACCTCCTTGACTTTTTTGGGGGAGAAGGGAGCAAGCAATGTAACTTTTTAAAAATTCTGGATTAATCAACTTAATGAACCAAATGGCCTTGTGCCACCTTTATCTATCTTGTAAACTAAAGGAAATCTTCCTTGTTGATTAACATTGCTGGAAACACTTGCTAGATCAAGTGTTCAAAACAACCTAATGATTTTTATTTTTACCCCCTGAAATACATTTCCATCTACTTCATCATGGGGTGATAAAGGCTCAAAATATTTATTTATTGCACCATAACATTTTGCTTTTAATTCAACTCCCAGCTAAAATTCCAGCACTCATGCTCATTCCCAGGACCTTATTAATATTGGCTCAATGATGTAAAAAAACACTTTATTTCACCATATGCAGTGAGTGCTGTGCACTTAAATTGTTGTGTTCATCAACACAATTTTTAAAAAAAGTCTGACGATATAAAGAATGGCCTTTTGTTTGTTGGTGCCCTATATGTAGAGAAACAATGATGCACACATAGCTTACTCTTCAGTAGGTCTAATAGCCTACCCGTACATCTGCACGCTAAGAGATACCTTTGGTGGTGCCTAAGATGCAGTGCATCTTGTTGTACAATAGAAGTGTCCAAGCTTTAACAAAAACAGAAAATGCGGACCTGTCTTCAAAATTGAAAAACACGAGGTGGATAGGCATATTAACACGTTCAAAAAAAGGAGAGGGGAAATATAGATTAAAAAAAGACAAATCCAGAGCGGAATCGTGAGTGGAATAATGTAACCTCGGTCAAGTAATGGACAGAAACATTAAGACGTTAAAAAGACAAAGGGTATTAAAATAATTAAGAAAGTGGGAGGCCTAGAGAATTGCAAGAAAATGGGAGAGATGGAAAACCTGGAAGTTGGGTTTGGAATTAATACAGGTTTGAAAATGAAGTTATAGCTAAAGTCCAAGCGTGACCAATTAGGCACATACCATGGAACCTCAAGAGACATAAAGTTTAAATCAATGTTTCCATTAATCTGCATATATCTCAAGAAACAGATTCAGGTGTTCTGATACAGAGTTTATCCAATGAGATAACAGCCCTTTCCAAACCCACAAAATTCAAACAGGGCAAACTAGCGAGTAAGTCACAGAGGTACATGTAGAACTGAGTTGCCTGGGTTTTGTGGGTTGGATTGCTAGAGATTGAGGACTGGATATGGTCCGTAGACTGTAGTTTGGATATCAGCGGTGGAATGTTTTTAGTGGAGTTCTTGGGATATGGTCAAAGTGAGTTTTTAAGTGGTATTCCAACATTTTTTGGAATGTGAATTATTATTAGGGGAAGCTAGATAAGTACATGAGGGAGAAAAAAATAGAAGGATATATTGATAGGGTGACATGAAGCTAGGTGGGAGAGGCTCGTGTGGAGCATAAAGATCAGCATAGACCTGTTAGGCTGAATGGCCCGTTTCTGGGCTGTAAAAATTCTATGTAATTCTATTAAAAATTAAAAAATAGATTTGGTAATTTGGTACTCTCAATTATTGTGAAAAATACCTATAGTAAAGTGGCACTTATTTTGTTTCCGGTAATCAAGGTACAATTCTCTTTTTGTTGGCTGGAATATCTAGCAAAGTTAACTAAGTATAAACCAGAATAAGCTGAACAATGCATTTCTATCTTCCATTATTTACTTGGCTTGCATTCAGCAAGGCACAGCCAAAGTTTAGGCCAATAGAGGACAAATAATCAGCATTCAGTTATACAAAATCAAACACTCTTTCTTCTTCGCTTCACATTCTCCACACACCATAGGGGTCTGGCTCTTTTCCAATAGGATGGGAAATATGTGTTTGACACGTAAAAACTGCCACTGCGTCATCTGTGCTGGTGCTGACACGTGACCTGCTGTTCCTGCTCCTTACAAATGCAGGCCCTACAGCCATGGGTCAGTTCAGTTTTCCCCAACTCCAGCAATGGATTTATTGCTCCCAGCACCATTCACTTCGTGGACCTGGCTGTAGGCTTTCTCCCTAAGGCAGATCATTGAGTTTCAAAGGAAATCCTGCTTAGCCTGTCTTTTTCACTGCATGCTTTTTAAAAAAAAAAAATTTAAATAAAAAGGAAAACCCCTTCATTCCCAGATTTTTGAATACTATAGCTGGCCAAATGCCTGTGATGGATTTCAAGCACTGTAGTATTTGTAACAGCCCATTCTTAATCAACTTCATTATATAGATGCTGTCAGAAGCTTAGTGTTTTAGATTAGCAGGCCTCAACAGCTTTTTATAGAACCATAAAAGTTTACAGCACAGAAAAAAACCACTATATAGGGCTCGATTTTCCGATGTCCCAGTGGGTGCGTTCGTGGCGGGGGGGGGGGCTCCGAAAATTGTGGATTCCCGGGGCGGGTGCGGAACCCGGCTCCAACCCGCCCACTTCCGGGTTCCCCAAAGACGCGCTTAGATGCGCGCGCAGCCCCCGCATGTGGGACTCCCGCGAGCAATTAAAGCCGGCGGGATCCCACTTAAGTCAATTAATTGGATACTTCAGGTCGTTAGGAGACCTGATTTGTAGGATATTTTAGGAGGAGTAGGATTTTCATCTAAACTTAGAGTGTTTCCCGTACTGGGGGAAACACTCCCAGTTGAAATGAACATGTTGCAGCCACCAGCCTGTAGCAGCTGCAAAGGTCCATTTGACAGGTGGGGGGTGGGGGTGGTAGAGACCCTCACTCATTGCAGGAGGCCACTCTGTCACTTTGGACAAAGTTTGGCCTCCACCACCCTCCTCCTAACACTAAAATTCACCAACTTGCAACTTCAACTCCGGTGTGCAGACACATTTACCTACCTTGCGGACCCCCTCAGATGTACATCTTCCGGATGGGGGCCGCCATAGCTGCAGTCATGACCTCCTTGGAGGGCGAACAGCATCACCAGCCTCGCCGGCCTCGCTGGCCACCTCTGACACGTGGAGCTCCACAACACAGTGCTGTGACACATCCACCTGCACAGCAGGAGGGAGGGCAACCGCAGAGAGAGATGTGTCACAGAAGGCACTACCCTCACCACAGGGTCTACAGACCGAGGCTCAGCTTCCTGGACCTCTCTGAGCAGCAGTGCACACGGAGGCTCAGAGTCACTCAACACGTAGTTGTGGACATCTGCAGCCTCCTTCATGGCGAGCTGCTCCCGGCTGGCCCGAGCACCATCTTCTTACCTGTCACTGTCAAAGTCACCACTGCCCTCAACAACTTCTCCTCTGGATCCTTCCAGGGTGCCACCGGGGACATCGCCGGTGTCTCTCAGTCGTCTGCACAAAAGAGCCCTGCAAATACACCTATACCCACTCTGCAGTGACACAATGGGTGGCATCAGTTGTGGGTCTTCATAGTGGTCCTCAGGAAAGGGCATTATTGCACAAACCAGACAAGATTTGCAAAGATGTGGCAGTAGTGGTGATAACAATTTTTTATGATTTTTTGCAAAACAAACAAAAGTAAATCAAAAACATGACGTTTTGTCTTACACCCTTGTGCATCCCCTTTGTGCTCACAAAACCTTTGCCTTACGTTTGCGGGAACCCCTACGTGGTGCTACCCCTATGGCTTCAGCACAGGTAGTGGCAAGTTGCTCTTGTCCATGCCCTGACCGATAAGATGCTTTGCGCGGAAGCCCTCTGGGTTTTGGTGCCCATGAGGGCCACTCCAAAGACTGCTCCACCTGCGCGGGGGCAGACTCGGCCACCTGGAGAGGGGTCAGCGTTGCGGGTACTAGTTGAGAGGGGAGCAACAGGTGAGACGTGGGAGCACTTTGAGTGGCGTCCCCACTTCCATGTCGCCTTTCACCATCATCCCTCTCCTGGCCCAGGCCCACATCACTCCTTCCACCCTGCTGGACGACACTTTGGAGGACTTGTGTGAAGCCTTGGAAGGCCAGTTGTAAGGTATCTATCAGAATGTCGCTCACCCTGATTCCGAACGGCCGTTGTCAGGGCCTGAATGGACTCATTGTTGAGCCGTGCTTGAAGCTCGATGGAGGCTAGCCTTTCCTCCATCGCAGACATTCCCACACCTACCCGCGACACTATCTCAGAGATGCCTTCACGTCCCTGTGACACTATCTTGGAGATACCCTCCTGTACCTGTGCCACCATTCCACTTATGCAGGAGTTGGACTCCTCCATCCTCTGCGCGATTGTGGAGACTGCACGTGGCAACTGTTCCAGTACCTCAGCAATGTGCTGCTGGCCCTCGATGACTCTCCTTTTCATGGCTGGCCCCCAGGGTTCAGCATCTGGGTCCAGCTGGACTCTCGACGGCTGCCCCTGCCACCAGGGTCTGCTTGTGCTCACATGTGCGTGGTGACTCACCATGTGCAAGCCCAACTAAGTGACGACCGGGACCCACCGAGGTGTGTGTATCTGCGCTGGTGGACGGCTGGCTCAGATGTGACGATGCCCCCTCAGAGGCCGGCAGGTGCCAAGTGATGCTAAGATCATTCGCTATCATGAGTGCTGAGTGTTAGATTTCTGTCACCAGCCGCTTGTGCACTCCCAGTCTCGGCGTCCGCCACGGACAGGCATTCCAGCGTCCGGCTTATTTTGAGTGCCTGCTGCTCCGCATCTGTTAAGGCCACCTGGTGTGGCGGGCCCCCTCCGGTCCTTGCCCTCTCCTGGGCATTCTGGCATCTCTTTTCCTATCAAGGCAAAACACAGCAGCGTGATTGAATGATGGTTGCATGGTGACCCGCTGCGTGCATTGGTGTGGGTGGGGGTGACCGTGAGGGAGATGCATGGGAGGGTGCGTGTGAGACACAGCCATGAGATTTTATGAGGATTGGGTTGCGTGGTAGTGTTCGAATGGGAACTGGGGCGGTGAGTAAGTGCAGGCAAGGTGAGGATGATGGTTGAGTGGATGTGAGGAGTGATGCGAGAAGCATTGTGGTAGCAGTGCAGAAGGAGTTGTATGGTGGTGGAGGTGACGTGGAAGACGGAGTGTGGGAGAATGCGTAAGTACACTCACTTTGGCTGACCTGGTTAGGTCATTAAATCGCTTCCTGCACTGGACCCAGGTTCTGGTCACATTGCCGCTGCTACTGACCTCCTCGGCCACCTCCAACCAGGCCTTCTTGGTGGCGGAGGGAGGACACCTCCTCCCATCAGATGGAAAAAAATTTCCCTCCTCCTCCTCACCCCATCGAGCAGCACCTGGAGTGAGGAGTCAGAGAACCTTGGAGCAGCCTTGCCTCTGGCCTGCTCCATGCTCCAAAATTGGTTCTTTGCTGCAGGAGGAGCATTGGAGGACTGCCCCTTTAAATAGGGCTCCTCCTGCTGACAGCCTGTGATGCGGGTGCGCAGTGAGCCCGCTGCGCAGGTCTGGAACAGGAAACCTGGAAGCCAAGGTAAGTGCCTTCAATTAGGCTGCGATCGCGTGCGGAGCACCCCAAATTCACTGGGCGCGTCCAGTCGACCCCCCTCTGCCAACCCGCCTCCCTCCTAATATTGGGCCCATTGTCTCTGTGCTGGCTCTTTGCTAGATCATTTCCAACCAGTCACCAAATTGAGCAACACCCATTTACCCTAACTCTTTGTTTCCTGTCCATCAGCCAACCTTCTAGTTGGTAGCAATTTTGTTTGGTTTACTCATGCCCAACTGGAACCAGATTAGGGCTGTCCAAAATCATTTCACATTAAAAAATAGGAGGGAGGATAATATCATTCCATTAGTTTGGGTTGAATGTGGTCAATATCGAGAGCACAAATTGCGAAGCCCTAATCCGTGATTTGCTATTCATTAAAATTAATCAACAGAAGATCGCTGGCTACAGTGGGTATTTTTGTGAACTTCCCTGCTCTCCTTTGAAATAATGCCAAGGGATGTTTTACATCCACCTGACAGGGCAGACCGGGCCTCGGTTTGTGTCTCATCCAAAAGACTGCACCTCCAACAGTGCAGCACTCCCTCAGTACTGCACTGGAGGGTCAGCGTAGATTTTATGCTCAGTTGTGACATGAACCACAACCTTCTGACTCAGAGGTGAGAGTGCTACCAACTGAGCTATGGCCGACACCTGAGTAACGCTCATATATTTTCTAAACATTCACTGGAACTGGTGATTACACAGGCTGCTATGTTTGGCAAATCTGTCCTGTCCTGTTGGCTGGTGTTAGAACCCATTTCAAGGGCTTTCCCTCCCCCAATTGTACTATGCTTTTTATGATGTGTGGTGAATACGGAATGAATAAGAAAGATAGATTACTCACCTTGGTAGGATTTCCCTCATTCTTTGGACAAAAGTATTCTCCATACACAATAAATTGACCAATCCATCCCCACAGGTCTTACTGAATATTACATCCTCACAAATTGGGGGAATATTAGCTAGTTAGCTGCTGCAGCATAGGCCAAAACAAAATGATTAGTAGGCATGGTGCCTGCCTTTTTCAGGAGAGGGAGTAGCAGGCCATGTGTCAACACCAGTTCAGATGAAGTTGCAACATTTTCTTACAAACTGAGGATGTGGAATCAATCAGAAGAGGCCCAGGCTCTGACAGTGTCCAAAAATGCTTTTATTTGTAGAATGACGTTGACTTTAATAAGGTAGATAATTAATCACCTGTTTAAGATATGCAAAAGCGGTACAACTGCTTTCATCTGTTGGGGAGTTGGATGCAGTTAAGGGTTTAGTGTGGAAAGGAAGCGGCAAAGGAGAAAAAAATAAACATTTGGCAGTTCTGTGCACTTTTCTTGAAAGCTTTCCCAGCTGTGTCTGGCCCATGTTGTACCTGTGCTATTTGAGTGCTTGGTGTCAATATTTGGAGTCAAATAGAAAAAAGATTCCACTCTTCAGCACGGTCCTCCCTCTCACAAAAAAAACTAGGAGTGAGCTGGCAGACTGCTAATTTGCCTGAGCTGGTACTGCTTTGAATTCATTTACATTTTGCTGTTGCTGTTTTATAGAAAGTTTGTTTCATCTTTGATAGTATTGCAGTTATGAGGCTATTTACTGGTGCTGATATATTTAAAAGTCAGATTTTTCCAGATTGCTGCAGATATAGACTGCCCCTGGCTAGAGATGCCCTTGCATACAGGCCGCACCCCAAACTGGAGGCCTTCTCCCAGGGAAATGATTAACTTGCATTTAGGTCACAATCCCAAATTATACTAGCTGCTTTAATAAAGTGCAGCCTATAGGTGAATTAATGCAGTATCCACCAGTTTCTCTCCCCAGTTACACACCAGTGCGCAAGTAATATTTCGCCTTTAGTTAATTGCTTCCTATCCCTTGACATCAGGTGGTAAGAGGAGGGCTGGTGTATCCTTACCTACAGTGCTATGCTACCTGTGATGTCTCCTCAACAAATAGTCAACCTCTCATTGCATAACTTGAGAATGCGCTGCTTACTGCCTATTTTATATATCCCATTTTTAATAGCCGCTCCTATGAAATGAAGCTACAACTTGGTTTGGCAAGATGAGTGATTGAAGAACAATTTACAGACTAACAGATAATGAGTAAAAGGTCATGTCAGTAAATAAATGACTGAAAATTCAATTACAGAATTGTTCCTCATTGTTTTACTGCCTATAAACTAGACACGGATTTTGCCAAATGAACATATTTTTGCAGAAGGAACATCTAACTTCTTCTGCATTTTGTTTATTCTGCTTTCCAATAGCATTCCAAATTTTCCAGTCAGCCGTTTTGTGTATTGAAGGACAAGTGCCTATTTTGAAAATTTGCAGAGGGTATTCAGTATTGAAAGGACTGTGGTTATCTACTCATGGTCACGGATTACAAACCACTAAAGGGGAAGATTTCCTTTATTCTCCATGTCTAACAAAGTCATAAACCCTTTTGTAATGACAGGTTACACAGAGAGAAAATGTTCCCTCTAAATTGAGACATGCACTAATAAACAATCCAGATTATTTATGTATTTAAACTGACTCTAATCAAACACCAATTACATATACCAACTACTAACTGTGATTCACTTTACATCTTGTACTTTGCAAATCTCATCATTGAACCGGTTTGTTTCCTTTTAGGTGAAGATGATCGCTCCCGAGTACTATGAGAACCTGCCCCAGCACTCTTCCTGGGTGCGTGTGCTCTGGGACTTTGTTTTTGATGACAGCATTGGTCCTTACTCCAGGATTAAGAGGGAGTGCAAGCTGGTGAAAGATGACTGAAAGAGAAAGAACAAAGAAAACCCAGTGATTGCTGGAAATCGGAAATAAAACCAAAAATGCTGAAAAAAAATCACCCAGGTTCATCAATATCTGTAAAGAGAAAAGACAAATCAACAATTAGATTCAAAATGTTTATCAGAACTGACAAACCCACTGTGCATTTCCAGCATATGCGTTTTTATGCAAGACAACTAATCTGTGCCCACAGAGAAAAATAGGTCAGCATTAAAGATCAATAACAAAATAAATTATATCTGTTTTAGCACTGTTCTAAAATAATTCTGATTCTATTATTGACCCTGTGTTTTTTACCACTAAGAATATATTTAGATTTTAAAAGGATGGTCCATTTTTATTTTGGGTTGAATTTTTCAGCTTCACACTGACATTGAACTTGTGTATAAATTGGGTGTCAAGATGTGAACTGACCCTGAAATGATGCAAAGTGAGACTCCCTCCTCTTGGGGTCTCACTCTGGTGAAGGTCAGGCCCTGACTCTGGGATCAGGCTGCATTTACACTGCAGTGTTGGTGTGAAGCATAACCACTTGGTACCAACACTACAGCTGTCATGTGAACGCACCGTTAGACCGTGGGCAGGTCCAGGAAAATGACAATTGTTTATGTGGCAGCTAGTTTCTTAAGATTGCAGCTTATGCAAAGACACAAACAGATGCTAATATTACTGGAATATAGTACCCAAATGTCAGGTGTCGCTTTATTACTGTGACATTAAAGGCTGTCTTTTCCAGTCACTTGAAAACTCTGAAGTCTGAAGAATCACATAATATGCTCAGATCAACCTGTGATGCATAAAAATGCATCAAGATGGAAATGAGTACACTCTGTGGGGTCCCTGGAGCCCAACAACATCTGGAGGAGTAAGCCTATCCACAGTGCTGCAAGAGTTAACATTGGGATTTGCAGTCAGGCTTCAAAAATCAGCTGCAGTTTCCGATACCATCAGTTTTGTGTGCCCTGCTGGAAAATCCATTTGATTGTAGTCAAAATGGCTTGCATGTGTTTTGTACTGGAAAAATATAGCTATAACATAATGGTTAGTTACCCCATCAGGCACAATGCACTAATCATCTTTGCCAAAGATGGACTGATTAATCTGCCATATGTTCGTCTTGCATTAAAAAAAACCTGTCTCATTAACACACAGCGAGGATCCCAACTTTACAACTGCTCTGAATGCTGCGACTAGTAAAACAAATTCAAAATGGCATATTTGCTGTCATTGAACCTTCATCTTTGCACACATCAGCACCGACAAATTGAAACTCATTTATCCAGAATTCACTCCCATGCAAAACAGATCCTTTTGTCCCTGTTCCATCTAGGGTTGGCAACTTTGGTTGGATGTACTCCAGGAGGTTTCATATGACCTCTCGTCTCCAATGCCCCACGCTGTCAAATAGCCTTCTTTTCCCATCTCCAATATTTTTATAATTAATAAAAAGTGTTAAAAGAAAATTTTAAAAATTGTTTTTAATGCCCCTAGGACATTTCTCTATGACTTTTCTCTTGGGTTGCTCACAGCAGTGTGCAGGAGATTAATCTTCAATTCTTGGATACTCCAGGGCAATCCTAGAGGGTTGACGACCCTAGCTCCATCCCAGGTTTTCTGATGAGCCACAGACTTGTGTGTGAGTATGGAGGTTGTGATGCAGCTGTTCTTCACAGGCCCCAAACAACCTAGCAGAAAACATACATCATGGAAAGAGAAACCTGATAGATAACTGGAACATCAGTGCATTGGGAGAGTTATCACAAAGCACATGGTTAGAATCAGCTGAAGCCTCATGCCTTTCGCTCATCGGCCAATGAGAACTGCCCTGATAACCCTCCCCGTGTACCATACTGTATTTGTACAGACTGGTTTGACCAAATTATTTTTCAATGAAGTAATTGGTTTATTTCACTGACTAGTGGAAGTATGGATGTAGATTATATGCTGACATTTGCTTTGTAGAAGAATTTGAATATGCCTACATACACATATATATGAAGTTTGTAGATCAAAAAAGAATTAAACTGACCCATTTTGTGTATGTACATTTCACTCACTATTCAGTACTTTTTACTGAGACAATTCTATTAGCAGCTGAAGCATCGATATAGTCTGAATGACAATGCTTCAACCATCAGCTTGTTTTGGGTGCATTGTATTTCTTTCCAATAGTGATTACATTACTTTTCTGTCTTAATGCATACAGACAGTGAACGCTGGCTGTTGCCTTAAATCAAGTGCAAAAAATCTAGTTTGTGGGCATGGTGCCTTATGCTCCGAGTGTCACATAAGCTAAGTCAAGTCTAAGGTCTAAATTGCCTTTGATTTTATTTACAGATTAACCTTTTTTTGCAGTGCATATTTATTCAGCAGACTCTGGGTAATGTTTTCTGCCATTTACTGTACTCCAGAGGGTGAACTAAAAGTGGGAAAGTGTGTCATTAGTAATGACAAAGCAAGGCATCAAAGCTAGAAGGATTATTTCACAAATCACTGCTTCAGGGCCAAGAGAAAGTCATCGGCAAGAATTTTGCAGGCTTGTCTTGTTAATATTTTATGTGACTATTAGACCTGCTTGCAGCCTGCTAGAGGACTGTCTCGGTAGTTCTGGCTATATCAGTCTGGTCTTGGGTTTAAATCACAGGCTTGATTGATGGCTTAATCAGGGTTTTGCCAATATCCAGGTGAATAGCTGTGCAGATAGATAATACACAGCACTTCTCTCAAGAGAAGGAAACATGCTCCTTTAACTTGCCCCGTAAGGAATGTCAACGGCAGCCATGGAATCTGAGACCCAGACCAGCCTCAACACATGGAAGTGGGAAAGCATCAAGGGTAGAAAATAAAGAGCCTCTCCTACTGCAAAAAGAACTGTGCTATTTTTAATCTATTTGCATTAACGCCTTCCCTGTTCTATTTTAATGTAACCGTTAAACCATTTAAATCAAACAGGTTAACAATTGTTAAAATAGCACTGACAGGGGATTAATGCAAATGCAATAACTAGTGTATTAAAAATAGTGCAGTGAGGAAATTAAACCCCTTTGGGTAAATTCTGTCTAATGATGTAATAAATGGTGAATAATGCTCCTCTGATATAAGGCCATTTGAATATTGTTTATGTTAAGGGTTTCAAATTCCTTAGAGGTATTCACTTATTACAAGATGTGCAGCAGATTAAATCCTAATGATTTTAAAGGGCTGAGTGGTGCAGTGAGTTAGCCCTAGGACTGGTTTGAAATATTGTCCAGATGGGTGGAGTGAAAGGGCTCCTTTCCCTATCAGTTGTAAGGATCCTTAATGATATGAGTTGGGACAGTTTCAACCCAGTTCTTAGCACAAAACTGTTCCTAAATTAGCACAATTTGATGATGCACTGGCAATCTCAGTCAGAAGAGCCACCAGTCCTAGTATAGGAAGTGGAAAAATTCAAACTGGTACAATAGAAAGTGCTCTTCTGAGGTTAGAGGTTAAAGCGGATTATTGGGGCATTGCAAAGATAGCTTCACACTGCATCTGGACTTGGGAATGCTTCATGTGAGCACTGGTACCAAAGATAGAAAAACATGTTCATTGCAAAGCACTGGTATCCCTCAGCTAGAATGAGCACATACATTTAGCACATTGGAAACAAAACCTTCCACACATCAACAACAGGTCAGACATTTTTAAAAAAAATTCAGCAATTTAAAAATAGCATCAGCATCAATTAGAAGAAATATTGGGCACATGGAAATGCTTAAATTCAAATAATCTTATCTGGGACTTCAGTTCACAATGGTCTAGCTGAGCTTTGATTTCATTTGCACCATCTGAACTTCTCAATCAGATTATTTTCTTCCAATCTCTCCCACCTATTCACCTATATAACCATCAAATTCTGCACCTGTGAAAGAGTAACTTGAATAACACTGTTGCTTCTCACTATGAAACCTAAAACAGAGCCCAAGATTTTAGTCAATTAGCAAACCAATCAATGGGTCTTGGCTTAGCTTGTGGTGATTACTGGTTGCGAATAAGGATAAAATAGTGAAAAGCATGGTGAAGATAAATTTGTTCTCTGGATGACTATTCTTCAGGGATTAAACTGCAAGATCCTACTCCAGCCTGTTTGAAATCAGAAAATACTATTGTTTATTTGTCTATTTATAAAGGAGATTACATTTTTTTTTACCTAGTAGCTTTGTCCAAATAGATGTGAGCAGGCTTGAGTCTATTCCTTGACACGGTTATGTTGAGTTATGTGAATCTCAGCCAGGCCATTAAGTGGAGCACTTCATATTAGTGAGATCAAACGTGCCCTGTTGGCCAGTCTTGAAGCAATAAGGCTGTGGAAGGATTCTTCTGCTCCTCTAGCTGCAGCAGATTATGGGGAAAAGCCTTCTAGGAGAGAGGAAGAGGAAAAATTGTATTTTTCTGTTGACTAAGTAAATATTTAAATATTTTCAGATCCATGTAAGCACTAACTCTATAAGCTATTCTGTTAAGATTCAGGTATGGTTTTTTTTTACTTAATGTAACGTCATGACATCTTTCCAATGTTTCTTATTGAAATGATATAGTTTAATGCTTGCTGTGCTTTTGTTTTTTTTGGGCAAATTTTAAAATGAAAATTACATTTGAATTGAAATAAAATTGGTTGTGCAGGAATTACTTGTGAAATGAGTTGGCTTGTTCATCAAATATGGATTGTACACAAATGGGGAAAGAATCCCTGGGGTATCCACTCTGAGCTCAGTGTTCACAAAGAACAGGAGCCTAATGCCTTAATCTTAAACAAAAGAGTCTTTCGATTTCTTGTATTTGAATAACTGAAGATCAACATATCATTAAATAATTAACACATTCCTTTTTTTGTAATCTATCTCTTGATGTAGTTTGTTCAATATTCAAATGATGCAGACTTACAATTGTGGTCATTCTTTTATTTCCTTATTTTTGCACTAAACAAAGTTTCTGGACATGGAACTTTCCACATCCTGACATAAAATGACTCCCTGATGCTAGGTAGCACTGTGCTGGTTCCTTTAGTCCACTGCTGTGTCAGAACAGGAATTGGCTCATTGTCTCTAAACAATTTTTAAAAACTTGCAATGAGACAATGCTTTTAAATCTCCTCAGACATAAATCATTCCCCAGTGGTCAGGACAAGGAGGTGACCAGTTCATAGGCCTTTGGGAAATGTCACTCTGCAGCAACCACTTGGTGTGCAAATGCTGTCCAGAGTACTGCCTACCTATTTCCCATCCCTGCCCATTAGCATGTAGTTCGCCTCCCTCGAGTCTCCTGACCTGATGTCGATATGTCACAATGTGGGCAACCTGCATTCCACCATTTCACAGACAGTGAATTGCTGCATTAACAGATTTATCATAGTATCATAGTATGGTACAGCACAGGAGGAGGCCATTCGGCCCATCGTGCCTGTGCCGGCTCTTTGAAAGAGCTATCCAATTGGTCCCATTTCCCTTCTCTTTCCCCATAGCCCTGTAAATTTTTTCCCTTCAAGTATTTACCCAATTCCCTTTCGAAAGTTACTATTGAATCTGCTTCTACCACCATTTTAGGCATTACTTTCCAGATCATAACAACTTGCTGTGTAAAAAATGTTTTCATTTTTAATTCTAAATCACCCATTCCCAAAATGAGCAGCTGTCGCTGTTTCTTACTGAATGTTTTGGTTTATTTAATTATTTTTCTACACTAACAGTTGATGGGCTGCAACTTCAGGAATGAGCGCTGGTTTACTTAGATTCCAAAGCATCAACTCTTCTGCACTTCCAGCTAAAGCCAAGTTGTTCCAGATTTTGATTGATCAGAGCTCACCAATTTTATGATCTTCCACACATCTAGTTTCCCATGACCTTCCCCTCCATTTCCTTCCTCCGATATTTGTGTCTGAGTAGCCTGAATAATATTGGTTTAAACAGTCCTATAGCAGAGCTTGTACTTGATTGATTAAATGAAGACTTGATTCCCAGCCTCACTTTCCTTATCTCTCATTAACCTTTGCAGACAACCTGTCTTCCATGTATCCATCACCTTGTCAAAGGAGTGGGCGGTTCATACTGGCCGCCTTCTATACGCAAAGAGTGATCAACATATGGAACAAACTTTCTGATCAAGTAGTGGAGACAAAAGTCATATCCTCTTAAAAAACAATTGGATGTTTCATAATTATCTTGTGATCTTGAGTTTAGCTCCAAGCTCTGAGTTAGATTGGGCATACTGGTTACACATAATTCTATTATTGCTCCAACACTAACTAGTTACCAATGATACCTTTGACACAATAAATAAACGTGCCCATCATATATAATTTATCTGAAGGCACCTCGATTAAATATATAAATTTAGTTCAATGGTTTTCTTTTGTTTCCATCATCTTTTGTTGAAAGCAAAATTGAGGGACATTATTGCAAAGGCAAGAAATGCAACACCTCTTTGTTCCCTTCCTTCCACACCACTGTCCAAGATCCCAAGATTCCAAACACTCCTTCCAGGTGAAACAGCAATTTATGTGTACAACTTCCAGCCTAGTGTACTATATCCGCTGCTCACAGCGTGGTACCCTTTACATTGGGGAGACCAAACACAGGTGAGATGACTGCTTTGCCGAATGCCTCCGTTCTGTCCGCAAGTTTGACCTGAACTTTCTGTCACTTGCCACTGCAATTCCCTGTCCCACTCTGACCTCTGTTTTTGGCTTTCTACACTGTTCCAATGAAGCTCAACTCAAGCTCATGAAACAGCACCATATCTATTAGGCGCTTTGCAGCCCTCTGACATTAATATTGAGTTTAATAACTTCAGACCTTAACTATACCAATTACTTTCTCTATAGCAGAAGATGTTGGCCCTGTGGGATGGGTGTTGGTGTTTCATGAGTAGGGGGTTGGCACTTAGGGTAGGGACTCTCAGTCAGAACAGTGTGCTGGCAGGGGAGTCTGTACTCTTGGCATTAGCCTGCTTTTGTCTCCTCACAGGCCCCTGAAGCCTGTTTACATTTTTACTTGCCTTAGTCCTCACCCATCAGCTATTCACATGTCCCCCATGTCTTTTAAATGTCTTAAATTTTTCTCATTATGCCTCCTGTTGTCTCATGTCAGTAATCATTTCAGATACTTAACCAATCTCTTGGTTCCATTTAGGCACTTTATGTCTGTGTGTCTGTGGCCTAAATTTTAAAAATGAGGCAGGAGCTCAGCAGGGGGGTGGGTGCAATAAGTGGGTGGGAAACCCGGAAAAACTTTTTGTGTGTGTTCCCGAGCGATCGCGGCTCAATTGAAGCCACTTAACTCAACTTCCGTGTCCTTGAGCTGTGCAGCGGGTGTACTGCGCACCCACATGATGCGTTTAAAGCCCACTATTTAAAGGGCCACTCTAAAGGTGCATTTTGAAGGAGAAAGGAGGAAAAATGAGTATGGAACATCCTAGAGCAAAGGCTGCACCCAGGTTCTCAGATGCCACCCTGGAGACACTATTGGGCCCTATCAGAAACAGGAGGGAGGTGCTATACCCACTGAACAGGAGGAAGAAACCTGTTTCTGCCACAAAGAAGGCGTGGCTGGAGGTGGCAGACCAGGTAAGCAGCAGGAGCACAGTGCCCCGGTCGTGGCTGCAATGCAGGAAGCGATTTAATGACCTAAACAGGTCAGGAAAAGTGAGTGCAGTTACTGATTCACCTGCATTCTGTGGTGCACATCACCCCCCCTCAAACCTCACCCTGAGAAGCCTACTCCATCACATCTCTCCTCACACCCACTTAAGGCTCAATGTCAAGTTGCCTTCACTTTCTGTGCACTTTTTCACACCCACCAATTTGTGCACCCACCTCTCCCACTCACCCCAATCCTGATGCAATATGATCAATCTGTCTGATAGTCACCTTCTGATGCATCTGCTTCATTGTCATCCTGGCCCAAAGCAATGCATCCATCGGGTGACCATGTCACCCTCACTTACTCACACATCTGTACATTCTCCCCTTGTAGAAGAGAGTGTAAAATGCAAGGATGAGGGCGAGGACTGGAGGGGGACCTCCACAAATAGTGGCTCTCACAGAGGCAGAGGAGGAGGCCTTGGAGATCAGCTGTATGGTGGAATGCCTGGCCAATGGGGATACCGAGACTGGCATCAGGCAAACATCTGGTGACAGAACTTTAACATCCCTCACACACATGGATTGATGTTATCAATGATTGACTTGTTGCACACCTCAGTATGCTCAACCCAACATTACTTCTGAGATGATTTTTAATATCACTGTATGTTCTCTTCTAGGGGCATCATGGACTGAAGATGTGGAGGAGGGCAATTCCTAAAGGAGTTTCTTGCCTCTGAAGGCGCACCATCACATCCTGCACCAGCACAGATACTCACACCTTGGTGGGTCCTATTAGAGAGGTAGTTGGGTTGTCACCAGGTGAGTCACCACACACAAGTGAGCACAAGCAGGCTCTGGTGGCAGGGGCAGCGGTGGAGAGTCCATGTCATGGTCCAGGAGAGGGATGATGGTGAAAGGGGACATGGAAGTGGGGATGCCACTCAAAGCGTTCCCATGTCTCACCCATTGTCCCCTCTCAACCGGTACCCGCAATGCTGCCTCCTCTCCTGATGGCCACGTCTACTCCTGCATAGGGGCAGGTGGAGCCCTTTGGAAGGGCCCTCACGGGCTCCAAAACCCAGAGGTCGGAGGGTTAAAGCATCTAAGCAGTCAGGGCATGAATTTGAGCAAACTTCCACTACCTCCGCTGTAGCCACAGGGGATGCACTACGTAGAAGATGTAGGAAGAGGAAGCTGAAGGTTTTGTAATCACCAAGGGTATGCACAAGGGTGGCTGACAGATTGTCATGTTTTTCATTTATATTTGTTTTTTGTTAAATTCACATTAAATGTTATCATTCTCACCACCACTGCCACGTCATGCCTATTCTTGGGTCCCTTTTGTGAAAGTGTCCTTTCGTGTGCTGCTTCATGAATGGCGAGACTTGATGCCAACCAGTGGGTGCGGTTACAATGGGTGTATGTGTAGTTGTAGGACTGTTTTGTGCAACTTGGTTGGGGTTGGGGGGGGGGGTGCGGTTGCTGGTGATGGTAGTGGTCCTCACAGGTGGTCTGAGTACTTGGCTATCGTCATTTTGCAGATGTCCCTATGAGAATCTCAAACATGAGTGACTCCCTGGCATAACAAGCAGCCAGGTGAGATGCTGCTCTATCTACGGTTTGTCCATCGTCATCCTCTTCCTCCTCGTCTTCTTCTTCAATGTTGACGGCAGGTGCGGCTGCTTCTGGAGTGCATGGGACCTCATCCATTGGTAACCCTCTCTGTTGAGTGATGTTGTGAAACACACGACTATTATTCTATACACGTTCGCTGGTGAGTACTGAAGGGCTCCCCCAGATCGATCCCAGCACTTGAAGCACATCTTCAGCATTCCTACGGCTTGTTCAATGACAGACCTGGTCGTGATGTGACAATAGTTTGTCTGCCTCCATTCCAATTTTTGTGAATGGAGGCAGACAAACTATTTTAACTCTGCCTGAACATCTCCAAGGAGCCTTAACTGGCTCCTTGGAGATGTTCAGGCAGAGTTAAAATAGTTTGTCTGCCTCCATTCACAAAAATTTAATTCAGTTAACTACTTCAACTATCTTTATTGCCCCTTTAAATGTCAGCCTGCTGGCTTTAATTGCCGGCAGGACTTCTGGGTTTCTGAAGCATGCACGCACCCAGCTGTGTCTGGGTGAAACGCGTTATTCTGCGGGTTGGAGCCAGGATTCATTCCTGCTCCAAACATTTATCATTTTTCCGGCCCCTCCACCCCCAGCCCACCCGTTCTTCCGGATTAAAATACAGGTGTGTGTGTGTGTGTGTACGTGCGTGAACCCTTCCCTTCCCTTTGTTTCATTCCCTTTTAAATGCTGTTCATTTGCAATTTTTTCTCATTTCTGATGAACGGTTCAGCAGCTTCTGCTTTTATTTCAGATTTCCAGCATTTGCAGTTTTTCTTTGCTCTTTCTTGATTATCCCAAAATATTACCAGATCTTCCTGGACTTTGAATATCCCATTCAGATTGAAAATGCAACTGTCAGTCATATACAAATTGAACCAAAAACACACATTGTTTAAGTTTGAATTATGTCTCTCTCCAACTCGTAATCAATAAAACTTATCAAGGTATATTAAGTACACGGATCTGAACCACAGCTGTTTTCTTTTTATAAATGGCTTACATACAGTGACTAGATTTGAGGGGAAAGCCACTAACTAAAACTGGGCAAAAATGCCTTATATTTCTCATGCAGAGTCTAGTCCTGAGGATTTCCTCATTATTTCAAACTCTTCACTTCACTGTATCTTTGTGAAGTAACTATATAACTATATGTAACCAGTACGTACAGGCCAAATGAGAATCTAGAACAGAATCAAATCCTATTTATTCTGTGACTATTCCTCCACTAACAGTAATCCAGTAACTCTCATTAATCTTACCCTGAATATAGGTCTAATGGATATAGACTGTAATCTGTTATAACATTATTGGTATAAAAGAGTGCATTGATTAGACAGTGTAGATATAAACAATTTCTATCCTATTAATGTTTTAAACTGGAAAAGAAACCTGCCCATTTTGCTTTACTTTCTGTCTCATATTCATATGGTGATGTTAACACAGAAGGTCCTTTGGGTTTTGGTTTTTGCCTCGCGGATGAATCCCTTTTGTCTTTTTGTACTAAAAATAAATCTACAGCAACCCAGCCACTCTAGTGATAAGGTTCTGGACCCTAGGTTCAGCTTGCACCGAAGCTCAGACATCATCTAAGAGTGAGCTTTTATCAGTTCTGAATTGGCCAGGGAAGTGCACCATCACAGCAGAACACACGGTCAAGTAGTTCTGTGCTAGCCTCGCACCCTCTCTGGCTGCACTGACAATTGCCAAAGGAGAAGACCTGATCTGCTTGCTGCAACAGGACAGCATAGTGGGAGCAAGATACTGATAGGGGATAAATTGGGGGAAGGGCATTTGGAAACTAAAATCCATGAATCCCCTGAAACAGCAGTGGACTGCAATTGTTTGAAAGTTTACTTAACTCAATTTGTGGTAAACAATTAACAATTTTCTTACAATCATTACTGAACTGGCTTGTTTTCATTCAAGATTTGTCACCCCAAGCAAAGATTTAATTTATCAAACATTAACCATTGTTTTCATTTATAAAGTGAAGTAATCTGGAGCAACAGGCATTCCTTTAATTCTTGACCTTTTGGGTGGGAATCTAGCACTTCTACCGTGACAACTCCTCATCTGTTTACTTTCTTTTCAAAATATTGTTTCTTAGGTAAGCAACTTTGGTATGTTCTACTTTTATTCTCATATCAACTCCCTACATTACATTGGTGCTCTTAGGCCGAAAGTGTGTGGAGGCAACACTGTCCCATTCATTGCAAGTGCCCAATACACAAAATGTGGAAGAGCAGCCAGGGTGACTCACTCTCTGATGTTCCTCTATCACCAGAGGAGGGGAAGGGAAATCTCAATTGCAGTTTTGCACTTACTCCTGAATGTACAAAGCAGGAGATTGGGAACTTGCCATGTGGAGGATTGCAGGTACAAATAAATCTGCCACTCCATGACATGATAAATTAAAGCAACAACCTGCTCCACCACCACTTCCTCTCTTTTTTAGAACATTTAAACATTAATTTTTTTGAGTGAGGTTCCTCACTGGTAGAGTGGACTTGTAAAAATTAATCCTTTTAAATTAAAGAGCACACATAACTCAATTATTGAATTTTCACCACCAGGAGACTGTTTCATTTCTTTACAGTCTGTATATAGGAACATTGAAACAGGGAGTAGGCTATTCAGCCCCTTGAGTCTGTTCCGCCATTCAATTAGATCATGGCTGATCTTTAGATCAACTCCATTTACCCGCTTTTGCTCCATATCCCTCGATACCCTTACTTAACAAAAATCTATTGAACTCAGTCTTGGAAATTTAAATTGATCCAGCATTGACAGCCTTTTGGGGAAAGAGAATTCCAGATTTTCACTACACTTTGTGTGGAAAAATGCTTACTGATTTCACTCCTGAATGGCTTGGCTCTAATTTTAAGATTATTCCCCCTTGTTTTTGGTTCCCCCAGCAGAGGAAATAGTTTCTCTGTATCTAGCCTATTGAATGCCTTTATCATTTTAAACATCGCAATTAGATCACCCCTCAACCTTCTAAACTCAAGGAAATACAAACCAATTTTATGCAACCTGTCATCATAACTTAATTCTTTAAGCCTCGGTATCATTCAAGTGAATCTGTGCTGTACCCCCTCCAAAGCCAAAATATCTTTCAAGGTTTGGTGCCCAAAACTGAATGCAGCACTCCAGATGGATCTGACCAAGGCTCTATACAATAGAAGCATAACTTCCTCCCCTTTGTATTCCAGCCCCATTGAGATCAAGGGCACTATTCTATTAGCTTTTTTGATTACTTTTTGTACCTGTGCACTAACTTTTAGTGATTTGCATACACGGGCACCCAAATCTCTTTGCTCCTCCACAGCTCTTAATCTCTCACCAGTTAGAAAATATTGTAGAGAGCTTTGGAAAATTATGATGCATCTGCAATTTCCTCCCCTATTTCTTTTAATACCCTGGGATGGAAACCATTAGACCCTAGAGATTTGTCCATCTTAAGTCACATTATTTTCTCCATTACCATTTTCTTACTTATATTATGTTAAATCCACCAAGTTCCTCCTCTTGACTTATTTTTAGGTTCTCTTTTTACCACTCTCTTTCTCCAACTATATTTATAAAAAAAAACATTATATAGCAAAAGTTATTAGTTTGCTGCACCGGTGAAAACAATTAGAGTGAAATCCAGATGTACTGATTATTTTAGTAATCAGTCATTTGTAACTACCAAAATCTGCTTTCCAAAGCTGCAGCTCATCTGTTACAATGTTATTGTGATTAAAATCACGTTATTTTATTTTTAAAATCACAGTTAACAAATTTGGCTAATGAGAGGAAAGGTTCCTCCATGACTTTTGTAAAATGAAGGGTTTAAATCTTCCGTGAGGTAATTTGTGTGCACCAGTGAGGAAGTTATTCTGAAGTCATATTTTCATTACACGTTGCCTTTTAGAAACCTTACTTCAGTGCAACTTGGCACTGAATGAGATTTTAGAGTGCCGTCACTACCTGAATAATATATTGTAAACAATTTTACAACACCAAGTTATAGTCCAACGATTTTATTTTTAATCCCACAAGCTTTCGGGGGCTTTCCCCTTCCTCAGGCAGTGTGGAGGAAGGGGAAAGCCCCCGAAAGCTTGTGGGATTAAAAATAAAATCGTTGGACTATAACTTGGTGTTGTAAAATTGTTTACAATTGTTAACCCCAGTCCATCACCGGCATCTCCACATCATGAATAATATATGGCCTGTAATAAAGTATATAGTACTAGTATACGTCATATTTTTCAAAATCCTGATATAAAAAGTACATTTTTCTGATGTGTAATGCCTAGGTATTACTGTTCTTTTTGTCATTGGACAACAATGTTGTAGAGAGTAGTAAAGTTGGATTCCAGCTGGTCTATCCATCCATTGTGTTCTGCCCTAGGGCAGGTCGTAACTCAAATCTCACACATAATTTTTGAGTCACTTACTAGGGAAGAGGTAGTTTTCTATTGTTTTCTTCACAGATTTTTAATCTTCAGAGCACCTTCTCTAGGTGGGCTGTAACCAAGCCTTTACAATGGGGGTGATGAGGGCAACAGCCCTCATCAGACGCAAGTACCTCCGCTGGACGTCAATCCAGTATTCAATGTCTGCGCACCGATCTCTGCTCATTGTAGCCATCTGGAATGGGGCTACAACCCAACCCTTCTGACTCAACCACTGAGCTAATGGTCACTCCATTCAGATGCGAGCACCCCGCTGGATGTCAACCCAGTATGTAGAGACCATATTCTAGTCTCCACTCACTGGGGCTGTCTGGAGTGGGGCTCAAACCCCCTACCTTCTGACGCAGAGGGTGGAATTCTACCACTAAGCCAAAGACTCAATCCTTTCAGGTATGATAGTGCAGTGCATTTCCAGCTCACCATATTCTGCACACTCTGGCAGTATCTCATTACAGAACCATCATACTCACAGTAAAATTATAAGGAACCTTTTATTTAATCTCCAAATGATCTCAAATTAACTAGTTATGATAATAACGTATAGGGTCTGAAATTGTGTTCTCTGGCGTTGCTGTTGTAGGTGTGGCACGAAGTGTGGAAGATCTGGAATTGCATCCCTGCACTGATTCTGTGCCACTGTTAGACTTTCTTTTGGGCCTGTGCCAGGGGTACAAGAAGATTGAACTGCTCTCTGACACAAAGCTCATGAAACTATGCACTGGGGTGTTCCAAGGGAATGACCAGGCCTCTCCAGAAACTGGCTTTGTGCCATTCTGACGTGCCAAAAAAAAGCTGCAGCGGGGGCTGGGCTTCTGACATGGTAGCCCCCAGAACCCTATTGGGGCTGATATTCCACTGGCATCCCACCTTAACTCCAGCAGACCTAGGGAAACGACGAAAACACGGCTCAATCTTATGCTCTCAGAACAGCTGGCCAAATCTCTACCACTATAAGCATGTAAGTCCTTGTTTTCTCTGCAGGTCCACTGTTTATAATTTTAAAATTCTGTACTCAGCTGCTCAGCCCAATCACTTAGATGGAGCACTAGGTTAAGTAACAGAAGACAGCCACCATACACTTTGATAAAGGGGAAGTACTGAGATAAGACTTATTGAGCACAGGTACACTCACTGTACTTGGAGAATAAAATGGGTGGGTTCTATTTCAAGTGTATCTTGAAAGTTCACTTGGGATGTGTAGCAGCAGAGGAATGGATTGGTACCCATGGTAATTGATGAAGGGCAGACAGTAATGGTGGGGTTATTGTTTTGATCACTTTATTGGTCACATGTGAATGTAATTGGTTGTGCATTGGTTGTAACACACATTTAAATAAAAGGTCTTATCTTAGAGCCTGCGTTAAGAATCTTGCTGTCTCTCTGACAAAAGTTGCGTCTAGGTCTCTTCTTCCGCCTGTTCCATGGCAACAAATTACAATGACCTTTGCCACCTTAGTAAGGTTATAATACCATTCCCTCCTTGATCTGTCCAAGTACCTGAATCCTTGTTTTGACATTCTGATGCTATGTTCAACCAGAATCCTGGCAGCAATGTGTGCCTTACTGTATTGCTTTTCAGTTCTTGTTTGTGACCCTCTCTAGGGATTTATGAGTCAGGGATGTAGACAATACCTTCTGGTTCCCATGTAGTCATCCATCCAGTCTTCCTGCCTCTTGAAATAATGGTGGCAACATAGATTGCTGCAAAATGAAGAAGTCATGACTGCTCCCAGGGTAGCGTACATTTACATGCTAAACACTGTGTATATATTCATAGATCAACTGCACACTAAGGGAGTTAAATGCTTTGCTGTGTACGAAGGCACTGGAATTTGGGGGTAGGGACCTGTATTGTCCTCTGCACTTTAGGAAACCTGCGATGTGGAAAAAAATACTGTGCTCTCTCGTGTTGTTGGACGCTTTCCACAGGGAAATTGATGGAGTTAGTCCTGGCAAACAAGGCATCTGTCACTTGCTTTATGCATCGGTGCACTGCTGGCTGAAAAATGTGGCATAAATCGCCTGCCATTGCTCGGAAGGAATCAGTATCATAGAATTTTAAGGCTTTGCCTACCTTGACTGCTACTGGATCTTATTTAAAGGCCTGACTCATGAAGATGGCACATTTCTATGACTGTCTCCCTAGCGAAGTATAGGTGATGAAGGTAGATCTCCTCAGATATGCCTAGGTAGATAAACCATAGTGAAGCTGGGCATGACAAGGCTATGTTAGAAGTAAACACACCTCCTTAGATTCTTCTCTACCTCTCTCAAACGAGCAAATAAGAAGTATACTTAGCTGGATGCCCATCTTCATAATTGTACCTGTGGTAACTTAAATAATAGCTGTCAAGAACGTACAGATGGAAAATAGATGGCTACAAATACTTGCATGAAATGAGAAAAGTAAGCCACAACCAAAACCAGAAACAAATTCCATTAAGAAATGCAATGAACAATGCACAAAACACAGTTCTACAGCTAAATGGCATTTCCAAAGAAAGCAAAATTTGAAATGGCCAACAGGGTCTTTAAACACAGCATCAATTTTAATAAGTTCTCAGTGACCTTAGAACAATCATTCCCTGTGCTGAATACAGGAAATGGCAGCATGAGGAGATTGCAAAAAAAGTGCAATTACTGTCTGCTCTTAAATCGTAGCCTTGGCAAAAAGGGCCCAAAGTGTGCTCACCCGACAATACTCTTTTGGTCACTGCTATCAGAGCATCTTACTGCATAAGCAACCACTTGGTTCATTCAGTACACGTCTAAGTCCTTATTATTCAAGTAAAAAGCTTGCATTTACATAGCACCTTTCATAACCTCAGGATGTCCCAAAATGCTTCAAAGCCAATGAAGTGCTTTTGAAATGTAGTCACTGTTGTAATATTGGGCAATCGCGGCAGCCAAATTGCACACAGCAAGTCCCACAAACAGTAGAGATAAATGATCAGATAATATCATGGTGGGGGAGGGGGGGCTACACATGCTCAGTGCTGTCTTCAACCATTGTTCTGACACACATACACTTCCAACAGGATTGACTGAACTGGGAACGCTGACTAATTTTCCACTACTTAATCGCATGACACTGCAACCAAATGTAATAGCCCTATCACTGCCCTGGTTGAAGTCACCTAACAATATAGACTAGGATAGAACCTGCAACCTGCTTGGTATGCATGACTCAGTTAGTTGCTGGACAAACTTGTTCAGCCATCAGGAAAGGTGCACTTTATTTCTAATAAATATGTATATTTACCAATGCTGCTGATACAATGTCCATAAGCAACAATGAGTCAACTCTTTTTATGTTGTAGATATTAAGGGAACATAAGTTTCACACAAATACGTCCTCTTTTATTTATAGATAAACAGTTCCTGTTTGCTTGCGAGAAACCTGTGTGGCATTCGTAGACACCAGAAAAACAAAGTGCAAACAAAACAAATCTAGATGCCTGTTGCCTAGAGATAAGAAATAGTTCCATGGCCCCAACAAATAAACCGATCCTAGCTGGACTCTGCTCTACAGAAATGTCACAAGATTTAATGATGGGTATCAAATGTCAAAACTACAAGTTAATCTACAAAGCAAGAAAAATTTAATTTTCAATTGAATTGTATCAAAGTTCATAAAAAGCTTTCCATCGCCAAAAAATAAGACACAGCTGAGGGTCTGAAAACAAACATTGGGTGTCAGGTGTTGCCACCTGTTTCCTATGTCAGCTGATCTCTAGTTATCTGGAGAAGGAGTATAACAGCAGATAAGCACCTGAGTCATAGTCAACATCAACCCAAGCAAGTCTAGTGATTGTTACTTATGTGAAATGTAGTCCCCTAGAAGAGTTCTTTCCTCTGAAACTGGCTCACCTACTGAGCTCTGCACCACTTGCAGATTCCTGGGCTGATGTGAAGTACAGTCATTGGCAATTCACATTTCAGGTCTAATCAGCCATCTCCAGTCACTGTGGATGCAAGATGTGGATATGATTTTATTAATATGGTACAAAGTAGAAAACCACAAATTCTTCAGGCTGCAATTATCCTTTACTATTGGTCTGAGACCCGCCTGGAGATAATTGTGCAGATGTGTGCAGAGCTCCAATCTTCAGCTGGTATGATTCTAGAGTGTGGGTGGGAAAAAGTCTCTGCAGCAAGTTCATGAAGTGCTCAGGAAGTGTGACAGAGCACTTAAGCACTTTTTAAATCCAGCTATACACCGGGTTATGTCACATGAGGTAAAGTCCAAGTGGTGTGAAATGATATCTCCAAGAGATTCTCTCACCACTCGGTGCGAGTGCACTCCGGATTTATGCTGCCATTTTCACATCAGTGCAAACCTAAAATCATTAATGTGAACGTGGCAGCAATGGGCTACGATACCTAGAGTACTATTAGTAACTACATGATAAATTATGAACTACACTTTACTTTTAAAAAAAAACCTTTTCTACACTCACTCAGCTTATTTTAAAATGGCCTAAAGAAATGTGACATCAAAGGCTTAAAATTTATATTAAATATATACATATGATTTTCTTTGACAACTACTTTTGCTGCCATCAACAGAAGTTGTGGTTCCCATGTGTGCAGTTTAAGGTAATGAGCTGGAATTGAGGGCAGCAGCTGTTGTTTTCCTAGTTCTAGTTTTCTGAACCTTTGAGTTTGTCACACTGAAAACAATAGGCGAAACTGTTCTCATTGTCAATTAAACAGATTTAATTTATCCTGCATCCATTACTATAAAAAATGGACAAGAAAATAAGAGATTCAGGCTAATATTAAAATTTGTGGGAAAATGAGACACGAATTTGAAAACAATCTTCAGCTATTAACATCCATCTCTAAATATTTTAATAATCATGTCAAAAACTCTTATTCCTTCTAATTCAGAAATGCTTATATTACAAACATGGTTGGAATTGATTAAAAGTGAGGCTGTTCAGCAGTTTTCTAAGTTATCTGCAATAGGTGAATGTCAGATCTTCACACATTAACTTACATGCTGCAGTGAGATCTTCTCGTATAATACTGATTCGAAGTACATATATCATGGAGCTGTATTCAAGAATGTGTATTGGAAGTGGTAAAAACCTGTCTGTTTTGGCTACTGGCAGGCCCAAATTACGTGCTTGTTAAAATGAAGCATATTAAAGGTTACGGAACCAAGGCGGGTAAATGGAGTTAAGATACAGATTAGCCATGATCTAATTGAATGGCGGAATAGGCTTGAGGGGCTGAATGGCCTACTCCTGTTCCTATGTTCCTTTGTAATCATTTTCCTTAAGAAATATTATCCACGACTTCAAAGAAATTTTTGTTTTTGGCAATGTGGGGGATTTTGTACTCAGTAGTCCAGTTTATGCTGTTGGCACACATGTGAAAGGGGTCAGTGAGGCTGATTTGTTCTTACTGTATGCTTTTTGCTACAACATAATGGTTGCTGGAATGTGCACTTTCTGCCTATCTTTTTCTTTCAGTGCTGAGCCCATCAGCGGCGTTTCTTCCCCCCAGTTTTGTAGCAGGGTTTGCATCCTAGTATGACCCTATTGTCCAACCTTCATCCGAGAACTTTGCGATTCTCTCTTGGTCTTAAATTGATCCTAGTCTCTGTTGTCCTTTCTTTGCATCCAGCTTGATCCTGTCCATTTTCCTCTTGTGATAGCAATAGCTTTAAATCCCTGTACTCCATCATCATGAAACCTTGACTTTACTATCCTACCAGCAAACCCTCACTTTCTTCCCAAAATGGTCATGATTCAATAAATCAAAGCTGGTCATCAGCAGTATTCTGTTCAATCACCAAATATCACATGAGCCATGTTCTACTGTCAAGATCTTGCTTTTTAAACTAGACATCGAAAGAATTCAATGTTACTACTGGCAGCACTTAGATTTTAGTGTGATCATGGCAACTTTGAAATCAGCACACTTTAAATATGACTTCATCCATTTAAATATTTTTGTAAATTTAATATGGGTGCTCAAAACACATTTTTAAAAATATCTGCCTAGGATCTCTCTCATTTGACTCTTTATTACTACGCTGTTTGTTTTACATGCCACCCTATATTAATTATGCAATTCAATAGCATTTCCATACTGGCTAAGAACATCTAAAATAAATTCCCATCTGAAGTGTTGTAGTTGACTAATCAGAGTTTAGAAACTATTTTGGTTATTTAGACTCTGGTTTACTCAGACACTTTGGGGTGTTAATAAAGCCATCAGAACAAAACTTGAATGATTTTTGGACATTATCTCAATCCCGGAGTACAGCCATTCATTCATTTTTTAATCACTTGATTGTTGTTTTCTATATGGACTATAGCCTCAGTGAAATGAAATCAATACAGATCACAGCTGTACCGAATTGACTGGCTGAAGGCTTATTCTGCAATGAAGCTAGCACAATGGCCGCTAGCTAATACAACCATTTTCACGGGTTAGTGCAGTAAGATAATTACTTTGCAGTTGGCAAGGAAACTCTTAGGACTATCAAAAGTCTGAGATCACAGTACATAGTGCAATAGTGTTTTATTAAGCATTATTAAGCTTTACTACTGACAGTAGTGTCTTGAACTCTTCAACAGAGGGGTGAGAGTTTAAATTGCAGGCCAGACTCACATTCAAATTCATGCATCATATTTCAATAAACTTTGCTAGTCCTCAGCTTGTCCATTAGAGCTCTGTGCAGCAGCAGAGATCTTGGCTGACTGAACAGTTAAAACGGCAGCACTCACTCCACATCACAGAAGTGTTGCCTCTCACGTGTGGCACTGGTGGCGACTGTGAAATACACAGCCGAAATCATCCTACCCTTAAAATCAAATGAGGCAATGTGACACTGAAGGGAGCAGAGAGGAAACTAGAAGGGGAAGGGAGGAAGAAACTAGGGAAACAATCCACTAAAAAAATCAACGCAACTTGCATTAATATAGCTCCTTTAACAAGGAAAAACATCCCACAGTGCTTCACAGGAGCATAATCAGACAGAGTTGACACCTAACCAAAGGAGGTATCAGGAGGGCTGACCAAAAGCTTGGTCAAAAACAATTTAGAAGTCCTTCCTTTAAATGAATTTAGTGGAAGAACCTAAGAATTTACAGTTGGTTGCAGGCCAGTACAAAAAGCACAATTTACAAAAGAACTTCCAATGTTTTTCTAAAAATAATTCAATAATAGAATCTGTTGGAAAATGCTGTTTTGAGAACCATATGCTGAATAATCCTGAACACAGCACACAATGTCAGCCCTCAGTTAGTAGCAGAACTTGAAGAAAATGAAAACTTGGACATTTCATTATATTTAGATTCGGTGAAGGAATGGTGCCACAGTCCTTTAACGATCAAGGAAAAAACAAATAAAGCATTGGTAATTTTGAAGATACAGGGCCAAATGTCCAGATGTCAGACATGGAACATGTTAAAATTCAATTGAGAGATGTTTTATATGGAGAGTTCTCTGGTTGGAATGTTGCCTGATCACGTTACAGTTTCTGGGTTTTGAACATTTATTCTTATTCATTTTCGTGTAACTTTCCTTTCATTGTAAATTATTCCACATCTTTGGATCTTCTGTTGCTGAAAGGGCAGTGGACAACCTGCTCACAGGGAGATGCTACAGCCCTCACTTAGCACAGTTTAGAATGGAACTGAACAGAGCAGGAACTATCTTATGTTCATTCTCCTGCTCCATGGCTCTGAACACTCGCTCTAAAGATCAGTGCAACTGCACCCACTCCCTCCCCCTCTGCAGATCCTGGTATGTACAAAATGCGCTTAATTATCCAAAAAACTTTTTTTTCCCCAGTTGTTAGTCAACTAAGACAGACATTATGGCAAGGCCTTAGCTTACCTGATATGGCCAATAAATATGTGCCATTAGTTGGGCTATGGCTTTAAATATCCTTTTGTTTTCTGAAACAAAAAGGGCACAACTAGAAATCAAGCCAGAAGCCCAGTGCTTCTGTAAACCCCAAGGTACACAAAAAAAACTTTAATAGAATAGATCTTATATTCCTCATTTCACTTTAATTTCCATCTTTATTTTTATCTTGCGTATTCCATCTCCATCTCATGGCTGTATCCATTCAATCACCTGTTCTGCTCTGGTTGCTCCTGTATTCAATTGTTTTTCATTGCCCTTCAGCTCCCTCCTGGCTCATGTTCCTCAGCTCACCAACACACCCAAGTACATTGCTGCCATTAATGTGAGATTACAGTAATTACTGCTGCTAGTACAACTTTGCCTAAAATTTAACAGGAGTCAGGGGATTACATAATAACAAACTAGCTTTTCTTACATTGATGCATTAGTGAGACTAAGAGCAGGATCACCCGCACCTGTATAGCTGTGACACTGGCCTGGAATTTGTTCCAAAAACAAGAGCCGAAGAGCACTTACCGTTATTTAAGGGCAAATGGAAGAGCAACTTCCGGCAAGCGCATATGCGCAGTCAAATGCGCAAATCTGCTCTACCAGATGCCCTGCCCATCTGTAAGCTGTGCAGGAAGGGCAGCTTGTCAGTAAAATGAATGGACAAGCACGAAGTTGCTCTCCTGCTCAGCTGGAAACGAAGAAATCTGCACAGATAAAAGTACGTTCAGTTTTTTAGATCTAAGCTAACTTTTAACGGTGTGGTAAATCTTAGTAACTGCCAAGCAACCTCTCTGGCACTGAAAACTTACTTTTAAAAATGTGCAGTCCAATTTTAATTGTTGTTGGACATTTTAAAAAAATCTTAATTTTTATTTTTTATTTACTTTTTCTCTTTTATCTCTGTCTTTTAATTCAATATTTCTTACCCTCTCTTTCGCTTTCTTGAACTGATTTTACATTGAATTAACTGTTGTAGCTTTCACTTTCTGGTTCTGTGTCTGTGTGGCTTGTTAAGGATGCTTCAATCTGATTGGTTGAGGGGACAGGGATCCTTTCCCCTGCTCACACAGCTCATAGATGCCCGGGAGCATACTCGGCACTTTTTGCAGCTCACCATTAGAAGTTGTTCCCGCACTAAAGCCAGTGGATCATTTGTGGGCAAGTTTAAATCTAATGAACGGCAGGCATCATTCATTCGCCGCTCAGAGCAAATTGCGGGCATTCATGATGAGTTTGTCTAAAATCCATTCGATCTCACACTTTCGAGTTGCAATACACTGCACCATCTGGTGTCTGCTTCTTAAAGTGCAGTTGAATCTTTCTACTCATTTCTTCTGTAATGTAATTGATACATTGTTTGAAAGAAACAATGCTTTACCTAAAATATGGATGTCTATTTTACAAACTTCATGGCAATCTGGTCTAACACAGAGTCTTCCTAGCCATATGAAGATCATCTGCATATTTTCATTTAAAAAGCCTTTGGTTTACGCTGGCCTGGTTGCCAGTATGGAAGATATGTTGGCAATCGACAAAAAGATCTCCATTTAGTTTCAGCAGATATGCAAAAAAATTCACTTAAGTGTTTGTTATTTATGAATACAGGACCAGGTTGACAGCAAACTCAGTAGAGCAAAAGAGACACTTAACAGTTCCACCTTCACCTCAGGCTCGGTTGATCTAATGCTATTCAAATAACGAGTTTGTGAAGCGTTCCTTACCTGGAAATGCTGCTGGTAGTTCCAAACTCACTGAGTCATCTCCATAGATCATACGGTTGCTACATGGAGTAGCATCATTCTGATTAACTCTATGTCAATAATATTCAAGTGTAATTTGAATAGTTCGGTACCACCTGTATTCTAACATGAACACAGAGACTTGTTTTGCATTGATATACCTTGTTTTAATAAGGTTTGCAAGATTCTTTGAGAAATCAATTACCTTTGTCATATCACAACTTTTACAAGTTTCTGCCTTTTCAGTGATGCTACGAGGATCTCTTTGTTGGCAAAGAATTTTCAATACAGAGTCAAAAATACTGTGGTAACGTTTACTGGTAGAAATAACTGAAGTTATTTACCTACAAAAAGCAAAAGGCGTGTGTGTGTGTGTAAAAGCTCTTATCTAAAAACATAATCTAGAAGTCATGTAAACCTTTAAATAAGCTAATAAAAAATTACAAAGGCTAACATAAAACAGATGTGCAATTTTTTTGTAAAACCTAGAAAATAAGATTCATAAGTTGTATTAAAATCATTGAAAGTTTTTTTTGTTGTTTTGGAGAATTATTAAGACTTTTCATGTGAAGCAGATCCAAGGCAGCAAGCAGCAGAGCATGTTGAGTCCGCTAATCAATGAAGGGTTTAAAAGCGACCGTGACATTCAGTGCATAGCTTCTCTCCTAGTCATCTTCCACATTATCCTCCACACAGCTGTCTCTCATCTTCCCAGATCCCTTTGAGTACTTCCCACATTCCCGAGTGCCAAATTCATTACGTTGTACTGATTCTGCTCAATTCTTGTCTAATGGCTGAAAAACAATAAAAGCTGATATTAATGGGAAAGCTAACACACCAGTTTACTGTCCCCTACAGCTATAGCCAAGGAAATAGTAGTCGACATTATTATTCAATATACTTCAGCAGCTGAAACCAATATTCAAGCCTCTAAGGTCACAAAGAAGTGACCAGTACATTTTTGTTTGAAATAGGTTCTGCAATACTAAGATTGAATATTGAAAAAGTTGGAAAAAACCTTTAATTTTATGTAGTTTGCACTTAAATATACTTAACATACCTGTCATGTGAACTTGACAAAATAGCTATTGTCATGGCAAAGATGTATTGCTTTGAAATTTGGACAACAGCAGGAGGTCCAGTTCTCCATTGTTCCATTAAGGAGCAGCAGTGAACCACTGGAGCTGGCATTAGGGGTACCAAAATATAAATACTGTACAAAGTTTTTTTAAAAGAATGTATTAAGATCCCCGTTGAGGACCAGTCAAGAATTTAACATTCAGAACAAGAATTTCAGCTATGTTTTGTAAATGATGGGAATTCTGATCAATTTTGATGGAGTCAGGAGCACAAATTCGCAAGCTGCAAGGGCTATTTGATACATCGTAAAGAAATAGATCATGAAATGGGACCTATTTCCTCGTGCTTGATGGCACCTTATTGTTTATCAGTCAACAACAAATATAATGCTTACCATCAATAATCTCTTCTTTCACCTTGTGCAACTCCTTTACAACTTCCTCCAGTATTTCCTGTGAGTTTAAATTATAAAAATGCAAGTTGATTTATACAAAGTGCTGAAAAGGTTCCTTTCTCTACATTTTAACAGGACAGTACAAAATAAGATTTGTTATTATTCTGAAGATTAAAAAGGGAAATTATACTATGGGAAACGTTTATTGTTTTATAGCCTCCTCAGCAATAAGTACCCAGGGTACATACCTGTTTCAATCGATCAAAATCTAAGGCATCTGTGGCCACATCGTTACTGGTGCTGCCCCCTGGTTTCAGTCTACAGGGTAGGGAACAAATAAAGCACAGAAATTATGTCTGGGTTCCAGTGCTAGTTGCATTTAAGTTACTGCAAGACTGCGTAGCGTCAAGAGGCACTGGATTAGCATTCTCATGGGGAAGGCAAGAGTTTTATTAACCAGTCCTCCTTGAAGTTAATATTTGCATTTCAATGGCATGGCTTGATGTCCTGTGGCATTGTGTAGGCTTCTGCAGCTAACCCGAGACTGTAGGGATCATCCTTGCACAAAATCTTTCCATCTATCCTGCAAAAAGAGTGAATGGAGATCCATTCAACCACCCCTCCCCAAAAGACATTCAACACTGCTTAAGGGGAAAGAGTAGAATGCTATTATTAAGTGCTATTTGGTAAAGGTTTCTTTCCTATTCATCTGTTCAATTTGTATGTTTAAGTTTGAATATATTTTATATATTCCATTAGTAAGGGAGAGTGAGATGGTGGGGGGGGGGGGGGAGGTTGGAGAAAGAGGGTGGAGAAAAATGTCTGAATGTGAAAAATATTCCAAGGAGATTGAAAGTCGTTGGTTTGTATCAGTGCAGCAATGTCGTTTGCTTTTATCCTACAAATAGTGCTGGCAAACATTGTTAGTTTCAACTATTTGAAATTTGTATTAACTTTTTAAGTGGGTACTAGGTTAAAGTCAGACAATTGTCATGCGATCCTTTGAGTATCCTGGGTTTCATAGGAGTCAACAGTTGATGAATGATGAGTCCTGAGGCCACTTTCAGGATGAAGCTGACAGTTTACTTTCTCTCCATATTTCCCTTATAAATTCTTATGTTCACATTTATAATGGAAGCTGCCTATGTGCACTGTCACAATGTGATTATACTCTCCCCCAGTGGAGGGTCTACAGTGGCACTGCTGGTAGGAGGGTATAATTACAGTGTGACAAAGTTTACATAGGCAGTTTCCATTATAAATTTCAACATCGGAATTTATAATGGAAATATAAAAATAAAGACAGACTGCTTTCATTTAAAACAGGGACTGAATTATGTCTGTGCACCCTGGTCCAATTACATCACAACCCCCCACCCCTCTAATTCAGTTTCACCTGGACTATACTTGCTTGTTACTCCCTGTGTGCAATGCCACGGGTGATCAACTAGTATAAAATAAATTACAATCGGGAGTCTTTCTGTACATCTACAGACAGGCAACTATTCCATAACATTTTAAAACAATAAAAAAGTTAATATTTTCTCTAACTCTGTCACTTTATAACCACTAGGAAGCAGACTCCACTTTCCCTGCAATATTATCTACCTCTGGGTAAATGCCTCACCTCTGCTTAGCAGTTTCCCAGATGATCTGATTGAAACTGGAACTCTGTGTGTGTGTGTGTGTGTGTGTGTGTGTGTGTGTGTAGTAATGAGAGAGGTTATGTTCTCCGGTTGCAAAAGCACATCAGTGTAATAATATCACTGGGTCACTTCAACGTCAAACACAAGTAACAATCTTTACATAGCGGCGAGCACAAACTCTCCTGCTGGCCGCATCAACAGTGAATAATACACAGCTGCCCGTTGGCAACTTGTACAGCAGGATTTACAGTACTAACAAGAATGTTAAATGATTTTCAGTTGGAACAACACATCACATAGGGTGGAGCTGGGAGCTGCAGAGTACCTGGGAAAGCTAATGAATTCATATTAATGGAGCCACCTCTGCTGTAGATATATTGATGCCTTCTGGAAATTATTTAGATGCTATTTGGAACAAGGGGCTTACAGGAGTGATGAAAGGAGCAACTTTGGTTCTAAAGTTCCTTACATGTGTTAAAACTTCATGAATACTCAGCTTGGTTTGATGGAGCAACACCTGGTGTTACTGCTTAATATGCTTATCAACTGGTTCTTAAGCTTGAGCAAATTATTAAAATGAAACTGAACTGTTTTAATTGTGAGGGGGATATTTCTTTATTGCACAGATTCTTTTGAATGTAGGACTAGGTTCTCATATGGGGGCGACACTGACATTTGAAATATGAACTAAAGGAATTTGTCAATCAGGAGAGAGATGTCACATATGGTTTATAGACCAGCTGAGTAAAGGGCTAAGTGATCTAGGTGGCTGGATTATTTCAATTTTGATTCCCTATAGATGCATATACGCTGCTGCTATTTTCAATATGGGTTGGAGTTTTTAAATAAGTGTTTATTCTTTCATTTCTTATAGTCCTTTTAGTATCACTTCATTACTAAACAGGTCTTTGAATCCATATGAACCAGGACATAATCTTCAGGTTGGATGAGCACATGAAATAGCACGTTGACAAACATTTGCATTGTCAGGGAAGAGCAAGTTGAAGCAAGCTGTTAAATAATGCAGTAGGTGCCAGTATATAGTTCTGGATATCCAGCCTGCAGTTGGCAAGGAGATGTGCATCCATGAATGGATAAGCTGAAAAAGGAGTGAAACTGTTGCTTTCATTTATACCTAGAGGATGAAAGATGGGACTGCACAACATTCTTAGCTTCAGGACTCTTCGTCATTAATGTATTTCTAAAACAATGGAATGGAATTAGAAAAAGAATGAATTCAATATTCTTTTAACATCAAAATGCAAGAAATATCATGTTCTTGAACTTAAAAACCAGTGACTATAAATGAATTTAAAGACCAGCAACTATAATCAACCAAAATGAGAAGCATCTACCCTGCTGCATGCCTTAGATTTTCAGACAGTGTGGGCACCATAATTACTCAACCACTGAAATGCATCTGTACAGGAAACCACTTCAGTTCGCAGTGAACACACGGATTGTCTGGTCGTTGCACTGCAGCTAATATTAGGGGACAGAAAAAAAGAGACAAGGAACTTAAAGTACTTGGTTGTGACTGTAATAAGTAAAAATACAGTAACTCTTCCACACTTCTTCTTGAAACTTGGGTCTGGTAAAATTTGAATTCTCAAAATATTTGTTAACCCTTTCATCAGCACAAACCTTTAGAGGTTTCTTTATTTAAGAACAAATTTAATCCAAATGCATTTTTCTCATTAATTCCTTGCAACCACCATTCTGTCAACAGCAGGTTTCTATTAAGAGCATTTTCTTTTACAGTTGAGCTGTCTCTGTAGAACTGAAGATGATTCTGCACCTTTTTGTCCATAACTCAGCAGTAAGATATCCAATAAAGTCTGTTATGGATTTTACAAGTCCACTCAGTCTACACGCAGATATTTCTGTAGTTACACAGTTGGAATCAATCAATACCTATACCATTTACGGACAGTGCAGAGGCCCTTTGTCTGCTGACTCCACTTACTGTGGGCAAGAATGAAGGTTTGGGAATCCAATGAATGCACCACACATTGATGCATGTATCGGACATTAAAGTGTAGTGCATGGTAAACTATGGAACAATTGCTGGGGATGGCAGTGTGACCTTGTTACCTGCATCAGTGATATGAAGTTCATTGTTGTATACTGCACATGTGGTGTTGGTACAGTGCCATCTTCACCACACAGATAACCAACTGTAGCTCTGCGTTGCCAGCAGCACAGATGGAAATGACGCAGCATGCTGCCTCTGGCGGCCCCCCCAACCACCTTGAGGTCGGTTTTAATGGTGTCTTTGGAGGCAAATCTGACCCTGACTCCTGGTGAAAATATAAACTTGCTGCTGGAGCCCAGCACTGTAATTTGTCACTCACTGGCCTCCACATACCTTCTGCAGCTGTTGGAGAAGGCATTCAGAAACAAAGTTGTGAACTGCAGTGTTAAACTGTGAATCCACCCATCGATAAAGATAGGGTAGACTCCACAGCACCGGGAGCCTCAGGTTTCAAGAAGTAGTTTTGCAATATAAATAGTCCTTAGGACTAGAGAATAGTTACTACTGTCTACCCAGTTGTTGACTAGTAGTGGCAAAGGTGGAACAAGAGCAATTGTTTTTTTCAGCATGGAAAATCCTACTTGCTCTTAATTGAAAATGATAACACCACCCAAAGAGCCTTCTTCACTTTTTTGAAGTGTGGTTAAACTCATTATGGTGTTTAATATTTTCAGTTTGGCTCAGCATTAGGCGTTTGCAAGATAGGTGCAGAGAGTATACTCTGTGCAGACTGACCCTGATGTGCATGATCACATGTGTATCGAAGACTTGTACCCCATTTCTACAGGAAATGTACACCAATTATTGTTACTTTTGTTATGGTACCTGTCTAAAATACTGGACAAATAAAGAAAGAAAAACGAACTTACATTTATATATTGCCTTTCACGACCGTATGATGTCCCAAAGTGCACTACAGTACTTTTGAAGTGTAGTCACCGTGTAATGTAGGGAAACACGACAACCAATTTGCACACAATGTCCCAGAAACAGCAATGAGATAATGACCAGATAATCTGTTTTAGTGATGTTGGTTGAGGGATAAATATTGGCTACAACACTGGGAGAACGCCCCTGCTCCTCTTTGAATAGTACCATGGGATCTTTTACATCCACCTGAGAGGGCAAAGGGGCCTTGGTTTAACGACTCAACTGAAAGGCGGCACATCCGACAGTGCAGCGCTCCTTCAGTACTGCACTGAAGTGTCAGCCTAGATTATGTGCTCAAGTCTGAGGAGTGGGACTTGGGCCTATAACCTCTAACTCAGAGGCGAGAGTGCTACCACTGAGCCAAGGCTGACACCAAATATTACTAGGATCACTAAGCTTGCCCTGCTCTCAAATGTCAGATTGTGAGCACATAACGTACCCACGTAATACTACAAAGCAAGCATACAATGCCAGATATAAGTGAATCTCATGTACCACTGCATGGGTCAGCTGCAAAACAGAATTTAATCTGCATTACCTTTAACCTGCCCAAGCTCAGATGAGGATACTATTTCAAATCAGAATGATGTCTGTCTTTGTTTCCCAAAAGGTCAAAGGTCAGTGTTCTCACCCACTGTGCCAACACATCTCCTCCCAAAATAACTTTTGATAGAATGCAGACAGCTTGCCAAGTGCAATTAACATCATTCCATAAATGTTAGGTAGGGCGCCTCTGTATTTTTCCAAAATGGATACATATAGATTATAACTCAGTCCTAACTGTGTATGCATTATACAACACTTTTTATTACTAAACCATTAAAAAATAACCTGGTTTCAAAATCTCAAAATTACTTCTATCCCTTAACTGCTCACCTTGAGACAGTTCCTGACTTTTCGACAGAGTTGGCCCTTTCCCATGGCTTTTTACCAGCATCTGTTGAGAAACATTTACCTGAATTTAACAAATTTGTAGGACAGTCTGGATTGATATTTTCAAGTGAAAGATGCCTATGGCACAACCCCCTCACTTCAAAGAATCTGCTCATTTACTGTAAATTTCTCAATAAAGAAAAGTTACTGGACATTTGTGTATTTTGCTTTGAAGAATACATCACACTTTTGGCTTGTTGATCACGTTGTGTTGAACTACTATACCAAATGTTTTTTCAGCAGCTAAAGGTTCACACCGTATTTTTCTTTACATTAGGGAGCTGCTTTCCTGGTTCGGACCACATGGTAACAATGGGACAGCTGTCTTTCAGGCTATCCTGCACACAAGTGCTGATCCAGTCCAAACGTGGGATTTGCATCGTAACAGATACAAATTCTGTGATCTCTATTTGCAGAAATATCAGAGCAATGTCTGCAAGAGTTCCAATGCCAGTTTCATACATACTCAGCATTTCTACTGGGTAGATAAAAGACCGGGTCATGTTGGTGTTCAACCCCTAGTTATGTAGAATTGCTCCATCATATTTACGTCAGTGTGGCCTCAAAACCCTGCTTCATCCCAAAAGAAGTGTGGACATGCGTCAGTATTTACAGTAGAAAAAGAGGATAGCATGCCGGAAATCCCAAGAAAACTAATATTGAATCGGGAACAGGGACTCGATAAAATTAACATATGTAAAGCAACAGTAATGAAGAAAATAATAGCACCAAAGAGTAACAAATCCCCAGGGCCAGATGGTTTCCATCCCAGGGTTATAAAGGAAGTAGGTGAGCACATTGAAAGATTATAGTTAGGGCATCTGCAAAGTTCTCTAGATTCAGGAACTGTCCCTCTAGATTGGAAAACTGCACATGTCACTCCGCTTTTTAAGGAGAGGGGGAAACCGGGGAATTATAGACCAGTTAGCCTAACATCTGTTGTGGGGAAATTGCTGGAGTCTATAATTAAGGATAGGGTGACTGAACACCTCGAGAATTTTCAGATAATCAGGGAGAGCCAGCATGGATTTGTGAAAGGTAGGTCGTGCCTGACAAACCTGATCGAATTTTTTGAAGAGTGACTAAAGTAGTGGACAGGGGAATGTCAATGGACGTTATTTATATGGACTTCCCGAAGGCATTTGATAAGGTCCCACATAAGAGACTGTTAGTTAAGTTAGAAGCCCATGGAATCGAGGGAAAAGTACGGACTTGGTTAGGAAATTGGCTGAGCGAAAGGTGACAAGAGAGTAGGGATAATGGGTAAGTATTCACATTGGCAGGATGTGACTAGTGGAGTCCCGCAGGGATCTGTCTTGGGGCCTCAATTATTCACAATATTTATTAACGACTTAGATGAAGGCATAGAAAGTCTCATATCTAAGTTTGCCGGTGACGCAAAGGTTGGTGGCATTGTAAGCAGTGTAGAGGGAAACATAAAATTACAAAGGGATATTGATAGGTTAGGTGAATGGACAAAACTGTGGCAAATGGAATTCAATGTAGAGAAATGTGAGGTCATCCACTTTGGATCAAAAAAGGATAGAACAGGGTACTTCCCAAATGGTAAAAAGTTAAAAACAGTGGATGTCCAAAGGGACTTAGGGGTTCAGGTACATAGATCATTGAAGTGTCATGAACAGGTGCAGAAAATAATCAATAAGGCCAATGGAATGCTGGCCTTTATATCTAGAGGACTGGAGTACAAGGGGGCAGAAGTTATGCTGCAGCTATACAAAACCCTGGTTAGACCACACCTGGAGTACTGTGAGCAGTTCTGGGCACCGCACCTTCAGAAGGACATTGTTGGCCAGAGGCTGCAGAAACTACTGAGTTTATTCCGAACTGCTGACACACAGGCAAAAGCAACTTTTGAACTGAAGTAACCTGAGTTCAGTCGCTGGCCTGAGCTGGCTGGAACCGGTTTGAATTAGCTAGGTTTTGTGAAAGACAAAGGAGATGTGATAAGACACAAGTCCTTATTTAGAAAAGGAGTAATGAGGTAATGCTACCTAAGTCCTTGGGACAGAGCCAATGAGGAGAAGTCACAGACTAGGCGAGCAAACCTAAACCAAAGGGAGAGAGAGACAGCACAGCTTGAAGAGATAAGATTCAGAATAAGAATGAAGAATCTGGGGCGTGGAGCCAGAGCGAAGACTCCAGAGACCAACCATCGCGGAAGTGGAAGAACCTACGTCAGAGACATAGAGACGATGTTGAGAGAGAGAAAACGGAATGCCTGGCCAGCGTCAGCTCTCCTTTTCAGGTATTATCCTTTATATTCTGTGACCACTCAGGGAGTGTCAGAGAAACCTAGTGGGTGTGCATTTAGATCCTAGTTTGGGCATAAAACTGTATAACCTGGTGCAAACTGCATGTCTATATCTCACCAGACGTATAAGCTATATGTATATGATCTAACAACGTGAATAAAGCGAATTGAGAGTTAAGAGAGAATAGACTCTTCCCCTCTATGTACTAAGCCAATAACCGTAACCGGTGACCTCCGGTCAACAACATATTGGCCTTGGAGAGAGTGCAGCGTAGATTTACTAGAATGATACCCGGACTTCAAGGATTAAGTTACAAGGAGAGATTACACAAATTGGGGTTGTATTCTCTAGAGTTTAGAAGGTTAAGGGGTGATCTGATCGAAGTTTAAAAGATATTAAGGGGAACGGATAGGGTGGATAGAAAGAAACTATTTCCACTTGGGGATTCTAGGAGAAGGGGGCACAGTCGAAAAATTAGAGCCAGACTTTCAGGAGTGACATTAGAAAAAATTTCTACACACAAAGGGTGGTACAAGTTTGGAACTCTCTTCCGCAAACGGCAATTGATACTAGCTCAATTGCTAAATTTAAATGTGAGATAGATAGCTTTTTGGCAACCAAAGGTATTAAGGGATATGGGCCAAAGGCAGGTATATGGAGCTAGATCACAGATCAGCCATGATCTTATCAAATGGCGGAGCAGGCACGAGGGGCTAAATGGCCTACTCCTGTTCCTAGGTTCCTATCTGAACAGGGCTTTTTTGTCCTCTGTACAAATATACCAAGCTGCACTTTCCAACCGGCATAATTTTAGCATTTATTTCTCAACACCACTTAATATGTTTCATGATCAAATATCAAAATATTCAACATTTTAAAAATAAATTATAACATCAAATGTCTCATCCCTTTTCACGTAATTTTCTCCCTTTCTCTTGTTAGGGTTTTGATTCTCACTGGGGCACGGTTCCAAAACCACAACCCACAAGATCTTGCTCAAGTGGCCATTTTACACGTGCCGGCCTAGACGGTATGTTGGCAGGTTATTCAGCCGTAGAAGGTATCACAGCCAAACTCAGTCCTGTTCTCACTGATGCCCACACATATACACATTCCAGCAGGGATCACTGGATAGGTGATCAAGAGTGGGAAATCCTGGCTGATTTTTCTCCTTTCTGGGAAACTGAGGTGAACTGTCGCATTCTAACTGTTGCCACATGGTGCATTTACTCACTGGCCATCAGGGGAGCTTCATTCCTTTTACCTTTAAGGAGTTAGATCACAGATCAGCCATTATCTTATCAAATGGCGGAGCGGGCTTGAGGGGCTAAATGGCCTACTCCTGTTCCTATGTTCTTTCATAAATAAATACTAAAACTTGCCCTCTTTATGGCAGACATACATTATTAGAATGATGATTAAGATCAGATCATGGATCTCAAGATTCTGAGACCCCACAGTTATACCATGGTAATAATACATTCATAACACCTCCTGTTATATTTACATTGTCAGTTAAGTTATTGCTCAATTTTAAATGTTAACTTTTTTTATTAGCTTCCCCTCCCTCCCAAAAAGTGTAATTATTGGTTAGGTGATTAAGACATAAATGCAAGTTTTTATAGGTCATAGAGAACTTCTTTCTTCTCACAAAAAGGAATGGGAACATGAATGAATAGGCCAAGGTCATCTTGTCTATGGCAAGATACATTTTAATTCTTTTCTTGCAAGGAGACTACAGAAGAGATCCATTAGAAATTCTGTCAAACAACAGGTTGAAATGTCTGAGGGCTCCCATGAACTTTCAAAAACCTCACTAAACATTGGGGTGCACAGATGCTGAAGAACCTGATACCAGCAGAAGTACATTAAAACAATTACAGACTTCATTGGGAGCGGTAAATATTGTTTAAAAAATAAATAGACGGCTATGGGAGAGTTAGAAGCAAGCAGAGTTTTGACATGACCAGCTAAGGTTAAATTGGGTATATATTGATAAAACATTAGAAGGGATACTGATGGGGACAGAAGGAGGTACAATGGTGGTAGTCCATATATGGAAAATAATTAGGCCTTAAAAGTCACACACACGAGAATTACCTCTTAACTCAAAGATAGGGGACACAAAATAATGTTCTCTGGTATATGGCCAGTGTTTGGGAAAGGAGGGGAGTTCACCATGAAAATTGAGGATGCAAATGACAATATAGTGTGAAAATAACAATACTGCCCTCATAAATACTTTCAGAACAAAAAGGACTGGTACAGGAGAGACAGGCTGCTCCTGAACCAAATAGAAACAAAGAGACTTGCAAAGGCAGCAATGAAGAATCACAAACTAGACAGATGGGGTGGGTAGGGGAAGAGCATGGAAAAAAACAAACCTCAGATGAGACAGATAGCAGGGTAGAAGGTAGCCAACAGGTAGGTATGAATAACGATACCCAGAGTGACTTAGAACATAAGAACATAAGAAATTGGAGCAGGAGTAGGCCAATCGGCCCCTTGAGCCTGCTCCGCCATTTAATAAGATCATGGCTGATCTGATCCCAACCACAAATCTAAAGAACACAAGAAGTAGGAGCAGGACCCGGCCACACAGCCCCTGGGCCCTCTCCGCCACCCACATGGCATTGACCGATCCGAACTCAGCTTCATGTCCAATTTCCTGCCCGCTCCCCATAACCCCTAATTCCCTTTACTTCTAGAAAACTGTCTATTTCTGTTTTAAATTTATCTAATGATGTAGCTTCCACAGCTTCCTGGGGCAGCAAATTCCACAGACCTACCACCCTCTGAGTGAAGAAGTTTCTCCTCATCTCAGTTTTGAAAGAGCAGCCCCTTATTCTAAGATTATGCCCCCTAGTTCTAGTTTCACCCATCTTTGGGAACATCCTCACCGCATCCACCCAATCAAGCCCCTTCACAATCTTATATGTTTCAATAAGATCGCCTCTCATTCTTCTGAACTCCAATGAGTAGAGTCCCAATCTACTCAACCTCTCCTCATATGTCCGCCCCCTCATCCCCGGGATTAACCGAGTGAACCTTCTTTGTACTGCCTCGAGAGCAAGTATGTCTTTTCTTAAGTATGGAGACCAAAACTGTATGCAGTATTCCAGGTGTGGTCTCACCAATACCCTATATAACTGCAGCAATACCTCCCTGTTTTTATATTCTATCCCCCTAGCAATAAAAGCCAACATTCCGTTGGCTTTCTTGATCACCTGCTGCACCTGCATACCAACTTTTTGATTTTCTTGCACTAGGACCCCCAGATCCCTTTGTACTGCAGTACTTTCCAGTCTCTCGCCATTAAGAAAATAACTTGCTCTCTGATTTTTCCTGCCAAAGTGCATAACCTCACATTTTCCAATATTATATTGCATCTGCCAAATCTCCGCCCACTCACCCAGCCTGTCTATATCCCCCTGCAGGTTTTTTATGTCCTCCTCACTCTCTACTTTCCCTCCCATCTTTGTATCATCTGCAAATTTTGATTTGCAGATGAACCAGTTCCAGCAACAGGCAGACACTGGGGAAACATGAAAGTAGTTAAGATGCATTGATATGAATGCTAGAAGTATTAGAAATCAGATGACGGAACTGGAGGCTGTGGTAGCATGAGGGAACTACAATGTAGCGGCAATGATAGAAACATGGCTGAGTCCAAAAGCTGGGAACAAATTTAACGTTCAAGGATATAGAATGTTCAGAAAAGAGTGGAAAGAAAAGAATGTAGCTCTATATATTAGGGAGACCTGGGAGGTAAATCAAGTTGATTCTGTGGGAGAAGGCAAGCTATAAAATGAACTACTGTTTAGGCACCTCAAATATGAAAACATCCAAGCTAACACTGGAGGTATGCTACATAAGAAGCACAATTTGGTCTATGAAGAGATAGGAAGAATATACAAGAACAGGAAAGTTATTTTAATGGGAGACCTTAATAATCCAAAATTAAACTGGGAAAACGCAAGTGGTTTAGAGTCAGAGTTGGTAAACGTGATGCATGACTGGTTCATGACTGTGTCAAGGAGGCGACGAGAGGCAGTGCTCAACTTGACCTGCTATTTGTTAATGACTCAGACAATGTACGGGAAATGTAGGTTGCAGCACTCCTAGGGAGCACTGTCCACAAAATGATCAATTCAATATGGTCTGAGTGTCAGATATATCCAAGATCAGGAATCAGGTATATAACTTTAAAAAGGGTAAATTTAAAGGGAACAGATTGCCAGCACTGGTGGTGAAACAAGAAACCTTAATTAGGGATGGGCAATAAATGCCGGCCTTGCCAGCGACGCCCACATCCCGTGAACGAATAAAAAAAAATAAACCAGAAAGGTTCTCATCAACAAATAGGAGTCAGGGTTAATAGAAATGCACCAAGGTAATACTGTGGATGGGTCTTCTGCCTGAAACAGTTACTACATACCTAATGCAAATGATTGGGTAGGCTGCTCAACAACACTTCAGTAGAGATCAATTGAAACACCTTTAAAAGTTTTAATTCTGAGCATGCAGGATAAATATATTCCTAAAACCAAGTTCATATTACACACACATGACCATAAATGGATTAACAATTTAAAAGTGAAGTAAAGAGGAAGAATGACTTCTAAAAATCCTGCAAGGTGGAAGGGGAAGGGACTCATTGGGGTGAATATAAAAATGTAGAAACATGTTCATAGGATGATCAGAGGAACCTAGAAAAAAAGCATATGAGCAGAGGCTAAGCACAACAGTAAAAAATGCTTTCAGCGTTACAACAGTAAGAATGCAGTCAGAGAAGAGGTGAAAACCCAAAAAGACACAAGCAAGATTAAAACTGAGGATGAGCACAAATAATAAATATTCTGAATGACTACTTCCTTCATGTATCTAAAAGGGACGACATGAGCAACATTCCTTCCCCCAAAAGAGATAACCTGAGCAAAATCAATGACTTTGGTATAAATGAGATGGAAGTCCTAAACAGACTAAAAACAAATAAGTCCCCAGGTATAGATGGTATTTATCCCAGAGTGCTGAGAGAGATTAAGGAGATTTGTGAGGCACTAATGATCATCATGACGAAGTCACTGGACACTGGGGAGGTATCAGTAGATTGGAAACAGGCTAAAACAGTGCCCATATTCAAACAGGGTGACAAAACAGGCACAAGCAACTAAAGACTCATTAGTCTTACTTCCAGACAAAATAATGGAATCGATTATCAGGAGTAAACTTGTGGGATATCTCCATAACAATAATCCAGGTAACAGTAGTCAGCATGGATTCAGCAGGGAAAGGTATTGCCTGACCAACCTCCTTGACTTTTTTGAGGAAATGACAATCCAAGTAGACTGTGGTAAGCCCGAAGACATGGTATACCTAGACTTCAAGAAGGCATTTGGCAAAGTTCCACATGTAGGGTTATTAGTTAAGCTCAAAGCATTAGTGATTTAGGGTAAATCCTCAGAATGGATAAGAAAACAATGAGTTAAAGAAATTATATCTGGATGGGGTGGAATTATTGAGTGGGGTGCCCCAGAGCTCAGTGTTGGGACACTATTGTTTCTAATTTATATAAATAACCTGGATTCTGAAACTCAATACAAAGAGGTTAAATTTACTGATGATACCAAAGTAGGAGGGGCAGTGGATTTGGAGGAGACAAGTCAGAAATTACAGAGTGAGCTGGATAGACTATGGATGTGGGCAGAAAACTGGCTAATGAAACTCAATACAGACAAGTGCAAAGTACTACACATAGCAAGAAAAAAATGCCGCATGTACTCCATAAATGGTGTTGAGATAACTAAGGAAAAAGCCAAAAGAGACGCAGGATTCTTACTAAACTCAATGCTTAATATGTCCAACCAATGCAGAGCAGCAATCAACAAAGCCAGTAGAATGTTAAACTACATAGCCCAAACAGCAGAATACATGTCAGACAAAGTCACAACCAAACTGCATATTGCTTGGTCAGAGTGCATCTTTAGTATTGCGCCTAGTTCCGGTCACTGAGACACAAGGGAGACAATTCAGGTGCTGGAGGGAATGCAGAGAACAGCCATAAGACTGATCAAAGGTCTAAGTTATGAGGAAAGGTTGAAAAACCTTTGGCTTTTCAGCCTGTAAAAGAGGCATCCAGGAGGTTATCTTATAGAGAGTTATAAGATAGTTAAGAGAATGGAAAAGGTAAATCCGGACTATTACTTTAAGTTAAATAGCAAGAGTAGGACAAGGGGACATAGATTCAAATGGGTAAATTTAGGACTAATGTCAGGAAGTTCTGTTTATACAAAGAGCAATCAAGTATGGAACATACTCCCAGAAAGAGTTGTGCAGACGAAAACACTGGAATATTTTAGAAAACAATTGGATGCTGAAATTGGGGGACTTTAGGATTTTTCTGGATGGACGAACTAAGACGTGCTAAATGGCCTTCCTTATCCATATAGTCTTTGTGATCCTCTTCCTTGAGATACTGTGAAGCAGACCACAGCTTCTCTAAACCGTCACAACCCTGCCCCCACTTACAAAGTCTGTGTGGAATTTACACATGCAACATTTCCAAAAGGTCTGTGACCTCCTGTCCTTCAAATTATCTGCATACTCAAATTTTCACGATGAATAGATTACGGACTTCACCTGTTGAATTCTGCAAACCAGGACCTCGTGAAATGAGTGAAGGTGAAGGGCTTGCATCCTCCTGATTAAAATAATAATAGCAATAATACTAATTATTATGACTTCTCTTGTAAAACAAAATACAGTGTTCTACTATTCCTTTTTTGTTAATTTGCGCAAGTGGGATTCAGATTATCCTAACAACTACTGTGTAGCTACGTGCGTCCTTTTGTCAGTTAGATACAACACTGCTTTCCAGAACATGTCAGCAATATAGTTAATTAGTTAATAGAACTGCCCGCATATTTGCAGCATTAGTTGGCTCAAACACAATTATTTAAATCTGACTTGGAAGCTATTACAAGCTTATGAATGCAATCAATTTAAAAGCTGTTTACACACATTCTGGCTTTCCTCCTCTTTTTTGTCACTTGGTTTATCTGTTTGTTGGGCAGCTTTCCTCCTGAAAAAAAAACACACTTTAGTTTTGTGTTGTCGTTAAAAATCCAGTTGAAATATATACACTCATGTAACTTTTGGGATTTTTTTTCTGCTCAAAGATGACAGTGCTGCCGAACTGAAGTGTTTCCTATTTTTTGTAACAAGTACAGGTCTACCCATTTATGTCGACATGTTGGGGACCATTCTAATTTTGTTGACAAGAGTGGTTTGTCGACATAAGCGAGACTAGTTGGTAGATTTCTGTTTCAGTTCTGCCGCACCTCTCCGCTTCAGTGTTGTTTCAATCTTCTTCCCTGTGTTGATAGTCATGATGTTTCTCGCAATCTGCTCGACCCATTTGTCAGCTTTTTGCGGCTTCCCAAACCAACACCGAAATAATTTTTTTTAAAGAAACGTTTTTGTTTGCCCGAAGCTACTACTCACCAACTTGGGTAGAGTTAATTAACCAAAATGACTGCTCGTCAAACCAGGAAATAACAATGCTTCGGGGGGGGGGGGGGGGGGGTCTCGGCAATCCTCAAATATAGTCGGAGCCACGCAAAATCATCCGCCTCTTTTCAAAGGACCACTGAAGCCGACAAGACAAAGCGACAATAACGCATGTGTAATGACGCTCTTGGGTTTCTCCTCCTCCCTGTTTCACCAGATTGCAATATGAATATAAGGGCCCGTTGACACTAGTGGTAATGAAAGAAGGCCTTTAATATGGTTAGGGACTTAAAAACATTGGCGAATTCAGTTCGCCAGAGTTTCTGTTGACATCGATATAAATGGGATATCGACATAAACTGGATCAACATAACGGGTAGGACTGCATCAGCATCAAGTTCTTCTAAATCAGGAACTGCGTGCAATAATCCAACTGTGGCATAACCAATGTCTTGTGCTAATTCAACATTACTAACATGCTTTTATATTTAATGCTCCCATGTATATAACCCAGAATCTCATTTGTCTTTTTATGGCCTCTCCTACCTGCACTCTCATATGTACCTGCATCCCAGGTGTCTCTCTTCCTCCACTCACTTAAAATTTTACCGTTTAGGGTATACTTCCTTCCACTGTTTTCTTAAATGTTTTCACATTTCTATATATTGAACTGCATTTATATGTCCACTCTGCAAACCTGTCCATTTCCTCCCGCATCAGTGCCAAACTTGATCTTATTCTTCCTGTGTCTGTGTTCAAAACATATCTCCCGGGCACACTGATACTCATATCCTGCCAATCTGAAAAAGTCCATTTAGCCCAATTCCTTGTTTTCTGTCCGTTAGCCATCCCTCTGTGGCTACATTCCCTTTAATACCTTAATATTCATAATACGTCTCTTATGTGGCATGTTATCAAAACACTTTCTGAAAGTTCATATATATAACATCCATTGCATTCCCTCTGTCTATACACACTACCAATTCCTCAAAAAAAATTAAATTGGGAAGCCTGACCTGCCCTTATTAAATCCATCCTGACTAACCCACACCTCTCTAAGTGTTTGTTAATTCCATCCTGTATTATGGAGTCTAGACGTTCACCCACAATTAAGGTAAGACTAACTGGCCAATCATTTCCTGGCCCATCCCAATCCTTTCTTGAAAAGGGGTGTAACATTTGCAGTCCTTTGACACAATTCACTTTCCAAAGACTATTCGAAAATTATAGTTAGCGCTTCTGTTCGCTCCTCCCCAACATCCTTCAATCTTCTGGGCTGCATGCTATCTGGATCTGGGAAGTTTCCATTAACTTTTTTCATACAGTTTCCTTTTGAATAGTCATCGCCAGTAGTGACGAATGCACACCCTCATCAGGCACTCCTAAAGTCCTACTTTCATTTTCCTCGGTAAAACAGAGGCGAGGTATTTATTAAGCATCTCCACCATTCTTTTACTCCCACGTTAAGATGGCCCTTTTCATCTCCAAATGGGTCTTACCCTTCTCTGGCTATCATTTTATTTTTTATGTGCTTGTAAACACCTGTGCTATTTTCCATTATGTTAAATGCCAGCCTTATTTCATACTCCTTCTGAACCTTCCTAATCTCCCTTTTTGCTACACTTCTAATATTTCTCAGTTTTTTAGACCTAATTTTTTATTTTAATCTCTCTATTTATCCTTGGAATCTCAGACTTTCACACATCTTCATTACTCCTAGTCATAATATATTTAACCTGTACCTTATACATCTTCTATTTAAATATCTCCCACCACTGGCTGACGTTTTTTCCAACCAATTAATTCTAGCAGGATTCCATTTCATAACATGATGGACCATATGATATGATATTTTACTGCAATATATGTAATTTTTTGAATTGTCTAGTCTATAGCACTTTGGTTTGGGACATACCGTCACTGGCATAACACATACCGTCTTGCTAGCAGTTTATTCATTTCATCCATCAGTCCACCTCCTCCTCCCCCGGTTGCTGCTGCCCCACAGCTATTTCGATTTGCTTCACTCTTTGAAGCTCCCCCAGGACTGGAACTTCCTGAACCTTCTTCAGGCTGCAGAGAAGTTTAAAAATGAAGATCAATGATTAAAATTTGAAACAGTCTGCATTTATTTCATATATTTAATATTAACTCTTCATTTATCAAAATCTTATGATATCAAGGTATTTTATTTTTAATAGTTATCATATTGTTAGTATGTATTTCTTATCATTCTTTTAGCTGATAAGGGCTTGCATGGCTGGAAGTGTAAACTCTGTCCAGTACCCAACATGTTACAATGCCAACATCTTAAAATTTTTTGGACTGGGTAAGAACAGTGAGTTTTTACCAAAAGTAAATTGAATTTTCTTAATGGCACAGGTACTTTAACATAAGATACGGATTCAAGAGAGGTAAATGACCATTCAGTTCATGATTAAAAAACTATTAAAACGCAGCACCATTTCCCTACATACTGAAGTGTATAGCTCGGTTTACGTGTTAGGGTGAGGCACCAAGTACAGACCAAATGTGAGGAATGAAAGTATCCCTGAGGTTGCTCTCAGTACATCCCCTAGTGTGCAGTTATAGTGCATAGGAACAGGAGTAGGCCATTTAGTCCCTCGAGCCTGTTTCACCATTCAATGAGATCATGGCTGATCTATGACCTAACTCCATACACCTGCCGTAGCCCCATATCCCTTAATACCTTTGGTTAACAAAAAACTATCAATCTCAGATTTAAAATTAACAATTGAGTTAGCATCAACTGCCATTTACGGAAGAGAATTCCAAACTTCTACCACGCATTGAGTGTAGAAGTGTTTCCTAGCTTCACTCCTGAAAGTCCTGGCTCTAAGTTTTAGGTTATTTCCCCTAGTCCTAGACTCCCTAACCAGCTCAATTCCCCATAATATCTTGAAAATTTCAATCAAATCACCCCTTAATCTTCTAAATTCCAGGGAATGCAACCCTAGTTTGTGTAATCTCTCCTTGTAATTTAATCCTTAGAGTCCAGGTATCATTCTAGTAAATCCACGCTGCACTCCCTCCAAGGTCAATATATCCTTCCTAAGGTGCGGTGCCCAGAACTGAACACAGTACTCCAGGTGTGGTCTAACCAGGGCTTTGTATAGCTGTAGCATAACTTCTACCCCCTTGTATTCTAGTCCTCTAGATACAATGGCCAGCATTCCATTAGCCTTTTTAATTATTTTCTGTACCTGTCCATGACAGTTTAATGATCTATGTACATGGACCCTTAAGTCTATTTGGACCTCCACTGTTTCATGCTTTTCACCGTTTAGAAAGTACTCTGATCTATCCTTTTTGGTCCAAAGTGGATGATCTCACTCGCCTACATTGAAATCCATTTGCTACAGATGTGCCCATTCACTTAATCTATTAATATCTCTCTGTAATTTTATGCTTCCATCTACACTGCTTACAACGCTGCCTATCTTTATGTCATGATGTGGAGATGCCGGTGATGGACTGGGGTTGACAATTGTAAACAATTTTACAACACCAAGTTATAGTCCAGCAATTTTATTTTAAATTCACAAGCTTTCGGAGATTTCCTCCTTCCTCAGGCAAATGTTTGCCTGAGGAAGGAGGAAATCTCCGAAAGCTTGTGAATTTAAAATAAAATTGCTGGACTATAACTTGGTGTTGTAAAATTGTTTACAATTATCTTTATGTCATTGGCAAACTTGGCTACGTGGTTCTCTATCCTGTCATCTAAGTCATTAATAAATATGGTGAATAGTTGAGGCCCCAACACTGATCCCTGTGGGACACCTCTAGTCACATCCTGCCAATTTGGGTACATGCCCATTATCCCTACTCTCTGTCTCCTGCCGCTCAGCCAATTTCCTAACCAGGTCAATAATTTGCCTTCAATTTCATGAGCTTCAACTTTAGCTAACAGTCTCTTATGAGGGACTTTATCGAATGCCTTCTGGGGGTCCATATAAACAACGTCCATAGTCAATCCCCTGTCCACTACTTTAGTCATCTCTTCAAAAAAATCCAATCAGGTTTGTCAGGCATGACCTACCCTTTACAAATCCATGCTGGCTCTCTCTGATCAGCTGAAAATTTTCAAGGTGTTCAGTCACTCTATCCTTAATTATAGACTCTTGTAATTTCCCAACAACAGATGTTAGGCCATCTGATCTACAGTTCCCTGGTTTCCCTCTCTCACCTTTCTTAAATAGAGGAGTGACATGTGCAATTTTCCAATCTAAAGGAACGGTTCCTGAACTGAGAGAACTTTGGAAGATTATAGTTAGGGCATCTGCAATGTTCTCACCTAATTCCTTTAAAACCCTGGGATGGAAACCATCTGGTGCTGGGGATTTGTCATTCTTTAGTGCCATTATTTTCTTCATTACTGTTAATTTGCTTACATTAATTACGGTGAGTCCTCGTCCCGGATTCAAAATTAGTTTCTTTGGGGTGTCAGACATGCTATCCTCTTCCTCTACTCTAAATACTGACGCAAAGTGATTATTTACAATGTCACCATTATCAGTTTTTAAGGGGCCTACATTGCTCTTGACCACCCTCTTTTTCCTTATATAACTGTAAAAAAGTGTTGATTTTGATATCCCTTGCAAGTTTCTTCTCATATTCCTTTTTTGTAGCTCTTACTATCTGTTTTGTCACCCTTTGTTGTTCTTTGTATCTCTTCCAGTCGCCAGGATCTGTGCATCTGAACACCTCCCATTGATCTTCTGTCATTTTACCCATTAACAGATTTGCCCAGTTTACTGTGGACTGTCTCTGTCTCATCACATTGAAGTAAATCTTACCCCAAATTTAGAATCTTAGTAACGGATACGGGTTTCTCCCTTTCAAACACAACGTTGAAATCGATCACATTATGATCACAATTAGATAAATTTTCACGCACCATTAGGCTGTTAACTAAATCTGGCTAATTACTCATAATTAAATCTAATATGGCCTGCTCCCTTGCTGGTTCTAGGACATACTGTCGCAGAAGGCTGTCCTGAACACCCTCAAGAAATTCGCTACCTTTCTGACACGAGCTCGTCTGCTAAACCCAATCTATATGAGAGATAAAATCCCCCATTAATATCACTCTGCCCTTGCTACATGCTTGTCTAATCTCTGCATTTATACATTCTGCCATTTCACAGCTGCTACCAGGGGGCTTATACACAACTCCCATTACAGTCTTAATTCCTTTCTATTTCTTAATTCTACCCATAAAGTCTCCACTGCCTGCTTACCTCTCATTATATTCTCTCTTATCATTGAATTAATTTCATCCTTAATCACTAAGGCCCCCTCGACCAGTTTCCCTAACTTTCCTATAGACCTTATAACCTGGTATATTCAGTTCCCAGTCCTGACCGTCTTGCAGCCAATGTAGTAGAAATGGCTACCATGTCGTACCCTGTAAGTTGAATTTGTGCCTGCAATTCATTCAATTTGTTCCTTATGCTCCGGGTGTTTGTCTAAGGAACACTTATTTGGGCCACACCCCCTTAGCTGTCCTTCTGCTCTAATGTTGTTTTTCTCACACATTTCTTATTTCTCTCTCCTAATTTATTTACTTTACATCTTTTAGTTTGCTGTTTACCAGTAGTTCCTAAAGCATAATTTCTGACTATCACTCTACTCTCTTCCTTTTTGTTTATTTTAGAATTATTATTTATGCTACCTTTTACACCTGAGCACTCCCCCCCCCCCCCGACTTTACTAGTTTAAAGTCCTTGTGACCGCCCTATTTATCCTTTCCGCGAGGACCCTGGTCCCAGCCCGGTTCAGATGGAGTCCGTCACAATGGTACAGTTCCTTCCTGTCCCAGTAATGATGCCAGTGTCCCATGAATTAGAGACCAAAAAGGTAGCCTATGTGCGGAGGCAGAAGATGTTGGTATGGTTCTTAATGAATACTTTGTGTCTGTCTTCACAAAAGAGAGGGACAATGCAGACATTGTAGTTAAGGAGGAGAAGGAGGAGGAGTGTGAAATAATGGATGGGATAAATTTAGTGAGAGAGGAAGTATTAAGGGGATTAGCATCTTTGAAAGTAGATAAATCCCCAGGACCGGATGAAATGTGTCCTAGGCTGTTGAAAGAAGCAAGGGAGGAAATAGCGGAGGCTCTGACCATCATTTTCCAATCCTCACTGGATACAGGCTTGATGCAGGAGGATTGGAGGACTGCTAACGTTGTACCATTGTTTAAAAAGGGAGCAAGGGATAGACCAAGTAATTACAGGCCAGTCAGTCTAACCTCAGTGGTGGGCAAATTATTTGAATCAATTCTGAGGGACAGGATAAACCATAACTTGGAAAGGCGTGGAGTAATCAAGGACAGTCAGCATGGATTTGTTAAGGGAAGTTAGTGTCTGACTAACTTGATTGAATTTTTTGAGGAGGTAACAAGGAGGGTTGGTGAGGGTAGTGCATTTGATGTAGTCTATATGGATTTTAGCAAGACTTTTGACAAGGTCTCACATGGCAGACTGGTCAAAAAAGTACAAGCCTATGGGATCCAAAATTGATTCAGTGGCAGGAAGCAAAGGGTAATGGTCGTCGGGTGTTTTTGTGACTGGAAGGCTGTTTCCAGTGGGGTTCTGCAGGGGTCAGTACTCGGTCCCTTGCTTTTTGTGGTTTTTATTAATGATTTGGACTTCGATGTAGGGGGCATGATTAAGAACTTTGCAGATGATATAAAAATTGGCTGTGTGGTTGATAGTGAGGAGGAAAGCTGTAGATTGTGGGAAGATATCATTGGACTGGTCAGATGGGCAGAAAAGTGGCAAATGGAATTCAATCCAGAGAAGTGTGAGGTAATGCATTTGGGGAGGGCAAACAAGGCAAGGGAGTACACAATAAATGGAAGGATACTGAAAGGTGTAGAGGAAGTGAGGGACCTTGGAGTGCATGTCCACAGATCCCTGAAGGTAGCAGGACAGGTAGATAAGGTGGTTAAGAAGGCATATGGAATACTTTTGTTTATTAGCCGAGGTACAGAATATAAGAGCAGGGAGGTTATGCTGGCACTGTATAAAACACTGGTTAGGCCACAGCTTGAGTACTGTGTACAGTTCTGGTCACCACATGCACTAGAGAGGGTGCAGAGGAGATTTACGAGGATGTTGCCAGGACTGGAGAATTTTAGCTATGATGAAAGATTGGATAGGCTGGGGTTATTCTCTTTGGAACAGAGGAGGCTTGAGGGGTGATTTAATTGAAGTGTACAAAAATCATGAGGGGCCTAGGTACAGAGAATAAGAAGTACCTATTTCCCTTAGCAGAGAAGTCAATAACCAGGGGGCATAGATTTAAAGTGATTGGTAGAAGGATTAGAGGGAAGCTGAGGAAAACTTTTTCACCCAGAGGGTGGTAGGGATCTGGAACTCACTGCCTGAAAGGATGGTAGAGGCAGAAATCTTCAACCATTTAAAAAGTACCTGGATATGCACCTGAAGTGCAGTGACCTACAAGACTACGGACCGAGAGCTGGAAAGTGGGATTAAGCTGGGTGACTCATTTTCGGCCGCCACAGACACGATGAGCCGAATGGCCTCCTTCTGTACTGTAAATTTTCTGTGATTCTATGATATGGAGCCCCTCTTTCCCACAAGTTCACCTCCCTAGTCTGCTTATCCCTACATCAATTTGTATGTGGCTTGGGTAATAATCCAGAGGTTATAACCCTTGAGGTCCTGTTTTTTTAAAATTTAGCTGCTAGCTCCTGGTACTCCCTGAACAGGACCTCTTGCCTACTGTTTCCTATGTTATTGGTCCCAACATGGACCACAACAACTGGATCCTCCCCCCTCCTTCTCCAATATCCTTTCAAGTCGGTTTGAGATATCCCTCACCCTGGCACTGGGTAGGCAATGTACCATGTGGGACTCTCCATCCTGCTTACAGAGGATGCTATCTGTCCCCCTAATTATTGAATTCCCCTACAACTACCACATCACACTTCTCCTCCTCCTCCTCCTCCTCCTCCCCTCTTTGGACAACTTCCTGCTCCAGGGTGCCATGGTCAGCATTCTGGCTATCCTTCCGACAGTCTTAATCCTTATCTTCACAGGTACATTGTACCGATAGGATCAGTTTCTGTGGATCCTCATCTGGGTTCCTCTTACTCTGTACACTATCGGTCACACCAACCCCATTCTGATCCTGTACCTCTCTACGAGGTGTGACCAAGGTCTGGAGAAAACTGTCCAGATACTCCACCCCTCTCCCTTATGTGTCGGAGTGTCTCCAACTCGCACTCCAGCTCGATGACTCTTGGCTGGAGAGATTCGAGGCGAAGATGTCAACTGCAGATGTGTTCACTCGGGACATTCTCAATGTCCACAAACTCCCACATACTGCAATCCAGACACACAACCTGCTCTACCATATCTTAGTCTATATTTATTTACAGATAATTACTTTTTAGTTTTATTTTTGTTTTTAGCACCTCCTTCCCACTCTCACCAAATTCTCAAGTTCCCACTCAGTTCAAAATCCACTCTCTTTGCAATGCCCACTCTGTGCTTCAGCAGGTAACCTTCTACTTTATACAACTTTTGAGAACAGCAGTTACAACTGCTCAATTAGCTTCCAGCTCACAGTAATTACCCTGTATTAAGGCAATCACTTACTGCTGATTGACTTTTAATAGTCACTGACTTGCAGTTTCTTTTAAAGTTTTAAAAGCATAACCATGTTCCATGCAGTATCTGAATAAGACAATGGCCCGAGAAATTCGTACCCAAAAATGGGCAAGCAGGAAGCATGGAGAAATCCCCACGCCTGAATGGATAGGCCCAAGGTGCGCATGATATTGGGCCTCGTTATCATCGAGCAGGCAAATTGTGGACACCTAATAGGCGTTCCCAGGCAGTTCGCCGCTGAAGAAGAATTGAAAAGTGGGCCGCTGCGACACTGGCAGCAGCTCTTGGGTAAGTCATTAAAGGGGACCGGGATCTGGAGCGATCAGGAAAGGGGGGTGGGGTGATCGGGTCGGGAGGATAGTGGTGGTTAGGAGGGGCTGGGTACTGGTGATTGGGATGGATAGGTAGTGGGCAGAGGCCAGGATTGGCCGGGGGGGGGGGGGGGGGGTGGCGGCTGAGTGGCTCCGTCGATCGGGGGTGGGGGGGGGGAATGGGGGGATGGGGGGTGAGTTACGCCATTGATCGGGGTTGGGGGGGAGGGGGGGGTCTAGGATCTGGGTTGTGATGGATTGGGGAGCGGTGGCCGGCATTGGCCCACATGCTTTGAACATGGGGTCGGAAGGAGCATTCCTGCTCCTACCAGTGCTCATTCATTCAGGTAAGTATATTATAAACACCTATTTTGTTTGTTAGGCCGCATGTAGACCTAGTTTTCCTGAATGCAGCTGGCGCCAGGGCAACTCTTATTTGAATATGCAAAGGTCCTAATGCCAATTTCAGGTGTGGGCCCTGACCTCTGATTTTTTTGCCTACACCAATATGGCAGGTGGCGCACTTTCAGGGTGTCATGTGCTTGACCTGTCTGCCTACTATATTGGAGGCTTAGGAGGCTGTTTAGTGGCCAAAAAACTAATCGTGGTCGAATGTCGAGGCCAATACTTTATAATAAATATTGCAATTTCAAATTTTTCCTGTGTCCCAGGACACTGCAGTAATACGATGTAATGCACAGAGCTTTAGTGTGCAAACAGAACAAAGCAGTAGTATTGAAAAATCATTACTATTCCATGATCATGCATCAGAATGGTTTTATGTCAAAATTTTTATTAAATTTTAAAAAAATTAAAAGATATTGCCTGAAGTCTGTCAACTGTACTCAAACCTAGCTCAGGTGTGATTTACAATGCTGGTGAAACAAATGAGTTTCAAATATCATAACATGCAGAGTTATGTGAGCTAATTGGAACCATCCCTAGTGACTGCTTAAATTGGTGGTTTTAGCTTACTAATGGCAAGTGTTTACAAGTATTTTAAATCCGTATCAGAAATGTGGCACAGTTTGTACCACCACTAAAATACTCTCAACATTAAGGTGCAATTTTCTGTTAGGTGGAACTGAGTGGTAAAATTGCCAACAGCCCGAATATCTCTCCTAAATATTTATGCAGTTAACACACCCTGTGGGTAAAATTCAATTTCAGTGGGGGTATAAAATTGGCAGCAGTGGATTGGCTGCCCATTGTATACCCTGTCCAATTTCCCTTTCTATTGACTTCAATGGAAAGGAGAATCGATCGGGGTGAATGGGGCAGCTGATCCACTACTGCCCATCCAGTCCCCGCCGAAGTTGAATTTCAACCCCTCTGCTTACTTTTATCTGATTAGCCTGAATGACCATTATTCAGATATTCTGTGACACCGTACTGTAGAACCTCAAGCTACTTTTATTGCACATTACATAGAACATCACCATGATCCTACATTACCAAGCGCCAACAGCTGTTCCACTGGTGATCTTGGATTTAATCTCTGGTCTAAACCGCAGAGCCAATGAATCTCCTTCCACACAAAATCAATAACGTCAGTTTCATAATTATTAAAAAAATGTTCAATACTCCTCCTGTTTGCACAAAGCTGATGTAGATTGGGTGTGTCATCAGATTTGTCGCAAGCTCTGTAATTTCCCTACATTTGCTGTATATGCAAAGGCAGAAAACCTTATGACTAATGCCTATTGCTCAAGATCTGTCAATTAGTTTAGTGACTTGCTTCTATGATTTGTAGGCACCATGTAAATGCAAACTTTTAGTCACTAACTCATACGGTAATTTTGAATTGATTGATAAATATTGACAGATTCTGCTTTCTAAGAGACTAAATGAATTACACATTCAGTTTAATGCCAAAGAGTTACTAATTAAAAAAAACTAAACAGCAGCAAATTTATCACCTCAGTTATTTCATGAAAACAGGCACAACCTGTATATTATATGCATTTCATTTGCAATGGCCAGTCTGGGATAGTACTGGAAGGTTACCTGTCTGTTTATTGCAGGATGATAAAGCAAGAGCAAGGCACAAAAATAGTAATAAAAATAAACAATTGTCTATAAATATAGTAACAATATTTTATCCACAAAGTCAGTCTCAGGACTCGCTCCAATAATTCTATATCTTTCTTGTGATATAGGAATCAAAACTAAGTACAATGTGCCAGATGCAACCTCACCAAGACTTTAATATCAACTTCTTAGGTATACACCCAATATTTTATTTGTTTTTTTCGCTGTCTGTGAACACCAAACATTATTGGAATTATCGAAAGGTATGAAAGTTTAGTTATTATCTCCAAGTGGTAATTTTGAATGCATTTTAAGTTTTTACTGTGAAGCTAAATTTTTACTGTGAAGCTATTGGGCTGGATTTTGCTGTGAGCGGCAAATAAATGGCACCAGCTGTTTGTTAGACTTACACTTGCCCATAGACTTTCTTTGAGCTTTTCCATGGCAAGTTACTGTAAATTAGAGATCTAAAAAGCATGGTGCCTTCTACAGGGCATCTGGGACCTGTGTGAACAGGGCAAGCAGCTGTGTGTCTCCTTAACCAATCAGATTGAAGCATCGTTAATAAAAGCACAGTCAGAACCAGGAAGTGTAAGTTAGAATAGTGGATTTAATGTCAAATCAGGTACAGAAAGCGTAAGACCTGGTAAGAAAGATTGAATTAAGAGACAGGGATAAAAGCAACAGAAAGAAAAAGTTAAAAAAATTATTTAAATATTTTTTAATGTCCAACAATAATTAAAATATGAAGAATGAGACTCCACACTTGTTAAAGTTAATTTTCAGTGCCAAAGAGGCTGTTTGGCAGCAACTAAGACTTACCACGCCTTTAAAAGGGTACTTAGACTTAACTTTTTTTGGCGTGTTTAGTCTGTATCCATGAAGTAAGTACAGGAACTTTACGCCGTTCAATACATTTGAATGGGGAACAAAACAGCGAGATGCCATTTTTGCACAGCTTTTGGAGGAGCATCACATATCGGCCAGCAATTTCTGGATTTCCATGTTTAACTGTGCATGTGCAATCGCCTGAAGTTACTATCCAATTTGCATATGAATAACAGTAAGCGCTGTTAGCGTCACTGTTATTTTTACAGTGTGTTTATATCATCTAACAACAGGTGAGAAATACTTGCTAGCTTTGTGACTGCTACCACTTATTGTCTACATAAATGGCCATACACAAAGAGATTGTGGCATAGCAATGTGGGTCAGACATTGTATAAAAATAGCATTGTCTCAACTATCACAAATATTGTTTTCCTAGTTGAAATCATTTACTGGACATTGTTTGCTCTGTGGTTCTTGATCCCAAGAAAATGCCAAAAGCACCTGAGCTGTAGTGGTGGAGAGACAAAGTTCAGAGTTACCACTTACTACGTGAAGAATGTATTCAGATATTAGTAGGTGAATAACACACAACAATTCACAATATCAGCATTCAATTAATACATTAAAATGATCAGTAAGATTTTAAACGGGATTATTGCCACATTGGGACACAAAAGTCATCTTTTTGGCACTACAAAATCACACAAAACGACATTTTTAAAGAGAATGATGTGACTGCATCACCCATTCATCAGCAGAGTTCAAAAGATTTTCTAACAGCTTTACATGGCACAAAGGTGTTTATAAGAAAGGTAAGACTCTTACCCGGCTAGTTTTCCTCAGTTTGGCTCCAGCGAGTGCCGCTGCTAGTCCTGATGCTGAGTGTCCATCATCACTTCCAGCTCCAGGGCCTCCACCAGCTGGCAATGGAGGAGGAGGAGGTGGTCCACCTCCAGAAGCTGGTGGAGGCCCCGGTGGCGGTGGAGGTGGTGGGGGACCACCAGCAGGAGGTGGCGGGGGGCATGCAGGTTGTGTTGGGGGTCCTCCAGGAGGAACAGAAGGAACTGAAATAAATGTAAAAATAAATTTAAGCACAAGGTTAGTCTACTTCAAGAACATCACAGATATGAAGGTCAGAATGTTATCAAACACCATTAAAACAGTAAATGTTTAATTAAAGATCCATAAAAATGTTAATATTTCATTACACTCTGCCTGAAATGTAAGAGGAAGTAGATATAAAATTAACTTAAGTTACCTGGTTAGTCTTTCAGCATAAATTAAATACTATTGGTTAAAATAAAGAAAGTAGAATTGTGTTTAATTCCATTATTCAATAAAATTGGTTTGACTATTTTCCATTGACAAAGATGGTTAGTTTATGTACCTTACCCTCTAATAAGGGCCATTTTAAAGGACTAACATACTAGATTTCAAAAAATCACATTAAAATACTTTTAATTCTTTCCCTTTCTATCTCCATTCCAATAAAGAATCAAGTAGCCTAGAATAGCATCATCGTCAAGTACAAAACAAACCCTACTGGGTGAATCAGCCAATTTCTGATAATTATAAAAAAAATCCTGCTTGGTCGCATTTACACTGGACTTTACAGTAACCTATAATTAGAATCCAGATTCCAGATATTTTATTAGAAAGACAATAGGAGAAAGCAGGCAATATTTTTACTGAGTGATACCCCAAAAATCAAAAAATTATCTTTTATAAAACTTTTAACATATATCTTCCATTAAACTAGTCCTTTAAAATTTTGTACACTTCAACAGGCATCTAAAAATGAAAGAAATATTTATACATTCAAACCAAGCACAGAAAGAATAGAAGATAAAGCAAGAGGTGCTGTCAGCAAAAATACACACGTCACATGATGCCAGCACGACATCACTTACCCGACTGGGTAATGGCAGTTGAAGTAACTGATGTCATGGGAGATAGGGTCTTCTTAGACACTGCTGCCTCAGAGAAAGCAGCATGAAATGGAGGAGATGTAACGAAGTGTGAGGTGGACTTGTAAAGCTGCTGTGCAGGGAGCTGAGATGAAGGTGGTGGCTGAGGGTGAATTTGGGAACTGGAAGGACTACTTAAGACTGGCACGTGAGATACAGGGGTAGTTTCTAAACAGAACGTGAAGAAACCTTCTGTACTTTTTATTGGAGGCCTGGAGGAGGCCAGGTGAGTTGTTGCTGGAAAATGATCTTCACCTTGACCATTTTGGTTTGCATCAGATGGAGCTACCTGGACCACAGAATCCATAGGTCTTTTAATCTTGCCATCATGCACATGAATTACAGGAAGAGCAACCGGAATTATAGGCTGCGGTCCAACAGCCCTGTGGGGAGGAGAGGTGATCATCACAGGAGGAGATGGAGGAAGAGGAGAAAATGTAGCAGATGAATGACAGACAGGTTTAGGAAGCAAAGGTGGAGGTTGGGAAGGAGCGGGAGGAGGGGATAATGGGATCTGTTTAACACGTTGACTCATGGTCCCACAGTTTGGTTGCACAGGAGAGAAAGCAGAACTTAGGGAAGCAGATAATTGCGATGCAGAGGGTCTAAAAGGTTGTGGTTCAGTGTCTGTACTGCTGAATGATAACTGGCCGGGATCATCAGCAACCACTGCTTTAGGAGAAGCTGTGGAATCGAAGGACGTGGCTCTGGCATAAGACGGAGGAGGGGCAGCACCAGCAGATACGGTCACACTGTAGTTACTATACTCAGGTGGAGGAGACTGGCTATGGGAAGGGGAGGGAGCAACTTTGATCTGAAGGGTAGAAACTAAGCAACAGAAGAAAAAGAAAAGAAGAAACAGTAAGTAGAATATATTATATATCAAAAAAGAGAAGCATAACTAAAGTTTAAAGTATTCTACAATAATTATGTACTGTGGATGAAAATTATGCTGACAGAGATGGAAGTAATGTTTTCTCAACAGTATTTTCACCCTTACACAGCTCTATATAGAATTGATGATATTTGTTTTTAGTGGGAAATCACACATTCAAATGAAAAATGGTGTCATAAAATAAAACTGTTTGGGGTTAATGTGTAGAGAATAAAACAATAGCATGTATTCAATGCAAAGTATATTCCATTCCGTTGGTTAAGAATGGCCTGATTGTGTAGCAGTTAAGATGCACACTTCACATTAACATGGGACTATGACTTTGGGGTCTGGTTGAGGAGAATACTTAAACTTATCTAAAAAGAAATATGAAGAATTCTATCTGCTGTTTTTAGGTGGGCCTCCACTAGACCACATTGAGGTCTATATGAGCTACACTGCATCACATGTAGTGGGGATAGCCTGAAGCACGGATATAGGGCCTGCATTCTCCGGACTTATATGGCACAAACACATTTTAACATGATACAAATACCCAGAACTCTTCTTTCCACCTCCCACCGAATCCATTTACCATGGAGCATCTCTTTGATATGGTCTGGGGGATGACAGGGGCTGAATCCATACTAATGCAGTGTCAAATGGTCCCTAATATTATTTTATTTTACATTGCGCCCTCCCATGCTTACCAGTCCTCTGCAATATAGTTCCTCCACATCTTCATCATTCACCAATTTTGCTACTGCATCTGAATAGACTTTGTGGCAAAATCATGTTGCTAATTCACTCTGATTTGTTCTATGCACCAACAGAGACACCAAATATGGTCTACCTTTCCCTCGCTGGCATGAAGAGTGGACAGCAGACTTTCCTATAAATCACCATATCACCTCCGACGCTACAGACTGTCTACCAGGATTCAACTGGCCACATCGCAATTGGGCACTTCTCAACCATTTTTGAATTGGACAGGGACAGTGCGCCTCACATCTTTACTTATAGGGCCTTCGTGATGATGACAAATGTTCTTGCAGACAAATACAAACCATGTCCCATGACGCTGAATCATGCCAAATAATTAAACTATCTGGTGGCCTACACACTTTGAATGCTGGTGATGACAATGCTCTAAAATAGCAGGCATGGTATAATTCCATCCATGATCAGCATCCGGTACAATTCTCCACTGAGCAGTAGAGTATTGGTGACATGTCGCTGAATAATTTTGTTTAGTTTTGAATAAACTAATGCCCTGTGTGTCAAAAAAATCCTTTTAAAAAAAAAAATGACAAGCAACAGAACATAGATCCAAAAGTTGCATTCTTAGGGAGGAAAAGGTCTCTGCACTTATTTTCAGATTCAATCACAAATACATGGACAGACAGAGAAAACATTTGTATATGTAGTTTCTGCATATGGTAGCATGTACCATTATATCTTTTAAAAGGAAAGGTGGATAAATATTTGAATCAGAGGAAAATTAAAAGCTACAAGGAAAGAGCAGGCCAGTGAGATTAGTTTAGGATTGCTCTAGAAAAAAGCCAGCACAAGTATGATGGGCCAAACGGCCATCTATGTGCTGCCAACGTCTATGGTTCTATGTATCCCAGGAACCAGATTAGTGTAGAAACATTTATGTAACACAAGTTGAATCTTGATAATTGCATAACTTTGTTGTTTGGAAAAGCAATGCATTAATAAGGATCATGTTCATATAAAGACTGAAGCATCGATCCATTGGCATTTATCCACTTTGAACTGTATAATTCACATCATCCAAACATCTTTACACAGTGCATGCTGTCACAATCAGATTGTAATTTCCAGTGATGTGTTGGCTATTTGCCATCGTCCTTTCAGGACCGTGGCAGGATAAGAGTATCATGGAAAAATAACGGATTCTTGCTATTTATTTGAGAGGTGTGCGAGAAGGAGGAATAGGCTCTTTCCTAGTCAAAATGCTGTGCAGGATGACCTGCTCTAATATCTCTGCCAGTGCTGTCCTGAAAATGGCAGCCGGTGGTACCTTTGGGGTGACTGCTTTCAATCCTTTATTAATTCCCTCATTGAATTATTCAAAAATAATTTGGACGTTTCCTTTGGGTGGGAGGAATGCAACAAAATTAAATATTTTTAAAAATCTCATGACATCAAAAGCACTCCATGTTAGAAGGCATGTGCAAATTTTCACCTACTTTCAGATACATATTAACTACCTTTGCCATAGGCCTTTCCTTTATAAATTTGGCAAAGTTTAAATATTTGCAAGTCAGCTGTGCTTCTGTGGGATTTGAACACTTGTTAAAAACATTCACAGGGCAACTTTAGCACAATATATAAGATTCCATGAAACAGATTCATAAGCTGCCTCTTCATCATCAAATTGCCCATAATATTCAGTAGTATGAGGTTGCAGAATCCAGTATCACTGCAGAGAATATATAGTGGCCAAAGTGATTCTCCAAAATTTAAAAAAAATCTATAAATTCTGAAGGTGTTGATTGAGCTGCTCTAGTGTACTAACATTGACAGTAATCCTTATTGGTGTACCCTAACACTGACGGTAGCATTCTATTATTAGTGTACTCTAACACCGACAGACATACCTCTCAATACCAGTGTTCTAACACTGAAATTAGTGGTGCCCCCTGCTGTCATGTAATAAAACCAACAGTAACACAACTCTTCTGCTGTGTACTAACATAGACAGTACCACTGCCACCTGCTGCCATGTACTAACACTGACAGTAATGCAACCCTTCTGGTATGTATCAATGCTGATAGTAATACAATACTACCAGCAATATTACCATGCTAGTGTGTACTAACACTAATAGCTTTACGGCTCAATTGGTGCACACAAACACTGACAGTAATAATATTTGTATTGGTATGCCCATTGACAACCCTAAAAACTCATAATAATAGTCCTCCAATGTAGTAAACAGATAGTAATATTGGTGCTGAAATTCATCTTCGACAGGGGTGCAAAACAGGCGGTAGCTGTTTGGCTGCCCGCTATACTCCCTGCTCGATTTTCCTCTCCATTGACTTCAATAAATCATATAACGGGAGCTGATCCACTGCTGTCTGTTTTGCACCCCCATCCATAGTTGAATTTTGCCCTCACTGGCTGAGAAATTTGATTTACGCCCAAAACGGGCAGACAGTTGGCAGAGTGACAGCTCCACGCACTGGTCCATGCCAGCCTGAGTCTGAGCCAAATTTGGCTTTGGGCCTCATCTAAATGCTGCGGCCAGCTGCTGTGCCAAACAGGTGCCCTGCTGCAGCTCGCTGATTGGGGAAGGCGGGAAATTGGCTGGCTCTCGTGGAGCCGGCTGGCAGATCGGGTCTGTTGGTGGGGGGGGGGGGGGGGGGCGGGCGGAATTTTTTTGTGAGCCCAGGAGGAGCAATCGTATTTCTCCTCAGTCCATAAAAATGTCTTCAGCCTTTTTCTGAGTGGCCTCCAGCGGTCCCTTAAAGGATGGCTGGTTCAGCCATTCAATGTCTGGTACAACTGGGCCGAGCATGCACGCCACAAGCTCTACCCATTTGTTTATGAATTTCAATCATGGTTTTAAAACAGGCGGAGGATCCTGATTTAAGCAACATTACGCCTGTTTCTGGTGGCTGGGCTGCTCACCCATTTACAGGCCCGCCTGAACATCACACCAGGTGGGCCTTGGGCGTCAAGGGGCAGCTGAGATGCCTCCCCGCCACACCACCACCCCCACAACGATTTTCAACTGCTGACCACTCGTTTCTCAGACGGAAAGAGGGCAGCCCTGAATTGAACTTCTCCCCCAATGTCTATATTAAAAGTCCTATCTTTATGACCGTATATCATTCTGACCCAAAATTTTAGAATATATTCTCACTGGACTGCACCATTTTAACACTGTCCCTGAAAGGTTCTTTATGGAAGTTGGCTAAAAATGTTGAAGCTCAGGATTGGCCCCAAATATGTAGCTAAAAAACTCACCAGACATGGAAGCCCGTCGTTCTCTCTCCATCTGCTCATGTCGTTGTTCCATTAGTTGCCTAAAGAAGTTTTTAAAAACAATTACTGGAATGCTCCATTTTAATGTTCGTGTGAGTCAAACCTCTTCAATTTTTAAAAAAAATGAACAAACTAACTTTAACCCATCACTAAAACCAGATAGATAACATTATTGACCAAGAAATGCAAACCTGAAGATACATTATTCAAAAGTGTTATAAGTAATAGATTAATATTTTGTATTACTGCTTAAACTCACTGCCTTGAGAATCACCAGTGAGAGAAATTCAACCTTTCAACTCATAATAACAGCTTTTAGAGATTGTTTCAATTTAAAATCATGAGAAAATGATGGTAACATCATATTCTACTTCAAAGCAAAGATAATTCTTCTATTTTGTTCTTTATACTCCTCCATTTTTGGGAATATGCAAATATTGTGTCCACAGTTCTACTCTGTGGATAACAACATAGTGTAGATTTTCATCTTTAATGCCTGGGCGATAACCTGGTGGAGCAGATCACCTGCTTGTTATAGAATCTACTCGATTTTCAATCAATTTAAAGTAATGGAATGAAAATTGGGCGGGTTCTACAACAGGCGGGAAATTCACTCTGCCAGATTACCCTCCAAGTACTTAAGACAAAATCTATCCCCATATCTCTATTCTCTTCTTAAAATGGGGTCTGGGTGAGTTAACTCACCAGCCTTTCACCGTTCGGGTCTTGATTCAAATTCAGCCTTGACTGATTGGATGAAAATCTTCCTCTTATTGAAAGCTCTAAGGTTCGTAAGTGAAATGAGGTCAAACAGTGATAACCTAGTTTCCAGTGCGTTAGAATTCACAACACAAAACTGACCATAATTTAGCACAAAACTGTCTCACTTACAGGTCACAAGGACAGATGGTGAGAAAAGCGGAAATGGTAAACTACTGTAGTCAGAGATTTCTTTTCTGGGTTTGGATTAAAGCATGTGTAGGGAACTTTGCTTTGCAGTTAACCACTACCCAACCTGGGAATGTTGCACAGTACACTGGGAATAAAAAATTGACAAATGCTCAGTTTTCCAACACCTTCAGGTTGATAAGCAGAAAATTAACCACAAATAAAACTTTAAAAACACAGCAGTTTCAGGTTGTTAATAGTAAAGTTACAATGTTAGTCATTCCAGCTCTATAGTCTAAGGGAAACTGTTTTTTATAGACTGGGTGAGATAACAGGTGCAGCTAAAGGCAATTGTAACAAGGACATATGTTTCACGCTACCCTGACTATTGCAGGAGCACAGAAAGACTGAGAAATTATACTTGGGTGCCAACAGGCAAGTCATATGTTTTCTATACTTCAATCTATGGGCCAGTAGCCCTGGTTCAGCAAATGAGGCTGACGCTGCATTTGAATGTCTACATTTAATGTTGAACAATTGTTCTCAGAAAATGAAATACTGGAAATGCTTTTATAATAAATATTTATGAACACCAGTAAATATTTGCAGACACATTTTAAAGTTTGGTACTGTTGTTAATGTTGTCAATATGCAATAAATTATTTATCAAATATTTTCCACCCCAGCACATTTGCTGTTAAATCACTACTTATTTCCATTCTCCACATCTGTAGCTGGAGCAGCTCTGTCCTAACCTACAGGCCAACCCTGGCTATCACATAGTTTGAGATTGTTTTATTGCTACTGTACAAGGATTTATTTCAGCTTCTTCTATCAGTCTGCATCTTTTAAATGTGGAAAGTGCAATATGAGATCAAGACTTTCAATAAGAACTTCAGAAATTCTAACACCCTGAATGAATAGATTTTATTTGTAAATTTACCTAGTTCTGTTAACAATTACTATTTTGTGGTCGTGTTGCGCATGCATTGAAAAATACTGAGGTTTAGAGCACAGCTAAATACAGCAGGGATTCTATAAACTAATAGAACATTTAAAAGCAATTGGTGTGGAGCAGCAGCTAATTTGTGCTTCAATGTGCGGTGCCACCAAGTGGAAAAATATCAATTTGAATCTGCAATCTACCTAGTGATCTCCCAATCTCATGCTGCTGGGGGAAAGCGCCAACATGGAGGAGCAGGTGCAGCCACACACCGTATTACTGAGAGGTAAAGTCACTATCTCTGAGCAATACAGGTTTGATCCCCATTCTATGTTGAGTTAGCTGAGCTCATCTCATCTGTGACAGTGGTAAGTGTTAAGAAGTGAAGAAGTACTCATGCACCTGGTCACTATCCAGTCAAGAGAAGCGCAAGTGTGCGGCCAACTAGTGAGGAGAGGATCAGGTTCAGCTGGAACGTTGACCGGATAACCTTCCACACTTACTGCCAAGGCTCGTACATGAATAATGGCTACTGGGGCGGGATACTGCTGCCCCTGAAATCGTATCCTAGCAAGGGAGGTGGTGCCTTCAGAAGAGAGGGGGAAAATTAAGAGAGAAATTTATAGAGGAAAAAATAGAAAAAAAGGGAGAAATGCCTGAGGATTGGAAAGTAGCTAATATAAAATTAATGTTTAAAAATGGGCATAAGACTGTTGCATTTTTGGATCTCCTTCCTGTTTTCATTCTAGATATTTTTGGCTTCCATGTTTCAGACTACTCTGTTGCGTAAGCTTAGTTCCCTCTGTCCAGAAGGAGTGTTTTCATTTATCTAGATAGCTTAATACATTTCCCAGGAAATGAATGGAGAACTTTCTTCAGGTTATTTGATCTACTGGTTTTATCCCATCCTTTCGAATGATCCTTAATGTCTTTGGAAAGCAGCAGAATAACACTACTCTAGACTTTGATATACGTTTTAACTGCCAAATAAATTTATTGAATAGTAAAAGAACAAGTAAATAGTAGCAGCGGCACAACATATTTTTACAATCGTTATTATGCTTAACTTGCTCCTCAGGTAGTGGAAAACAATAAATAGAAAATAATTTTGCAACTGCAACTGCTGTGCTAAGCTATGATATGATATAAGTAATAGTCTTACATAATAATCCTTTTTTTCTTACCATCTATGGAAGTAATCTGTCCAAATACCTTTCTTCAAAGGCTGTAGACATAGTCCCTCATTTGTAAATGACAGGTTGATAACTACTTTCAAAATAGTAATTGGAACTAAATAGATTTGCGTTAAATTTCAAACAATGTATTTGAATTGAATGGCTTGACCTCTCTCATGGACATCAGGCACAGACAAACTGATTAAAATCTGCAACAACTATTTCAATTTAAGCTAGGATATGGTTTATGTGACTCAAGCTCATTTTTAACCCTTATGTAGCATGACAGAATTAAAGAAGCCAATCGTATGTTAAATCTTAGACAAAAATGTTTCATTTTCTTCAGATGATACAGGAAACTATAGGCCATTAGACCTAACATCTGTTGTGGGTAAAGTATTAGAAGGCAACCTGAAAGAGGGGACAATGAAACACTCGATAGGTATGGTATGATATGTACGGTGAGAGAGTCTGCCGTGGATTTATGGGAGGGAGGTCTTGCATAAAAAATTTGCGGGAGTTTTTTTGAGGAAATGATAAAGCCCATTAACAATGGAATTTTGTGCATGTGATGATTTTAGATTTCAGCAAAGCTTTCGATACTATGCCACGCACGTCCACTTAGTAGAAAGGCATGGAATAGGAGCAAGGTTTCTGAAGTATATTTAAAATTGTCTAAACTGGAGGAAGGAACGGTTGGTTAGGAATTGAGCTGTGTTGACATGACAAGGGGTCGCTATCAGGGTGTCACAAGGATTAATGGATTTGTGTTGAGTCATGTATATATGAACGATTTGGAGCCAAGGACAGAAACATAGCCATCTTAGTTTGCAGATGACATCAAATTGGAGAGGGGGATGGGGGGAGAAATAAACAGAGGGAATATAAATTAAATGACTAAGATACTGGACGCAACATAGAGGAGGGATCTAGGGCATTGATGGACAGCTCACTGAAACCAACAGCACAGTGGTGGCAGCATTGAGAAAAGCGAGCTGCATCTTGAAATGTACAGCCAGAGGAATAAAGCAAAAATCCCAGGAGGTGATAATGAATTTGTACAAGGCACTGGTATGGTCACATCTGGAACACTGTGTACAATTCTGGTCAATGTACCACAGCAAAGATATCCTGGCAGTGGAGACAGATCAGAAAAAGTGTACCAAACTGATACCTAGTTTAACACATCTGCTTTATGAGGAGAGGTTGAAGGGCTTGGGATTTTTAAAAAATCTTAGGATATGGACAACACTGACAAGGCTGCATTTATTGCCCACTGTATCTCGAAGAAGATGGATTTTCTCCTTGAACTGCTGCAGTACTTGTGGTGCTAGTATTTTCATGATGGTGTTAGGTAGGGTAGTGATGACGAAGGAACGATTTGGAGGGGAACTTAGAGGTGACAGTGTTCCCACAATATTGTTGCTCTTCTCGGTGGTAGAGGTTGCAGGGAAGGAGGTACTATCAAAGTAACCTTGGTGAGTTGCTGCAGTGCATCATGTGAACCATACATGGTACAGCCACAGTGCACTGTTGATGGAGGAGGTGGAGAAAAGAAGGCTCAAGGGAGATAGTCAAATGTTCAAAATCATTAAGGAACAGATAAGTTAAATCCCGTTATATTCTAGATTGCCATAAACTCTAGAACCATGGGACACAAGCTCAAGATTGAGGGCGAAGATGCACTGACAGTTCAGATTTAACTACTTTAAGCAGAGGTGGTGAATGTGTGGAATGGACTGCCCAGGGAGGCAGTGGGTTGAATTGTGTCGATAGATATTTGAGGGAGTGGCAGTTAAGACAAGCAGATGGGCTGCAATTTTTTCCAGTCAGGTGTAGGGTCTGAGGACACACAACATGGCCGGGAGAAAATATTTTTAAATGAACTCCGCAGCCTGAAATAGGGCTTGGGTATGAAAATTCGGACTGGGGACATTTTTTAATTAATTGTGCAGCTACAGCTGAACCCGAGGCTGAAGAGTGGGTTGGGAAGCTGAGAAAAGATTATTTTTTAAAAATGAATTGTGTAGACAGCAGCAGGGAGTGGAGAGCAGGTGGGCAAAGCTGGAGCACAGTCTGCAGCAGCAGGGTGGTAGAAGAGTGGGGGGCAGGTGGGTGGCCAAGCCAACAGGCCCAAGCAAGAGAGGGCAGCATAAGGGAGTGAGGAACCAGTGCACAAGGATGGAGCCTAACTAGTAAGCCTATGCAAGAGCTGGATTAGGCAGGAAGAAGAGCAGGAAGCAGGCAGGCACAGTTAGAGCTGAGCTAAAGTGTACAGAAATATTGTTATTACATTTTAAAAATAGTTTATACATTTTAAAATTAGTTTGTAGCATACAGTTTTGTGAAGTTACAAGTTCTCTGCCCAGTAAGGGAGATTTTTCAGCCAACAGGAGTCGGGGGAAAACCGCACAGCACCACGCCGTGGCCGGACAGCTGTAACACTAGAATGTAACAGCATGTTGACAGAGGAATTTTCTATTTTAAAATAATGACTTGTTCATATGAGTTTTTCCCACTATAAATATTGACATAAAAAGGGTGATAGAGAATCATGACAACAAGGTTTGTGGACAGGGCGTATGCAGCATTCACAAGATATTTAATAATAATATACATGTGGTAAGGTGGTCTATTTGCGGGTGTGTATTTATTCAATCTTAGTTCTGTGGCGTGCTCATACTAGGATTTGTATTAGTCTTAGTATTAAAAATGAAATTAAGGATGGTGCCATCACAGAGAACATTGACTATGTCTCATTAGGGTGAATATTGAACCTCTTAGGATGTTAAATACAACATGATTTTCCAATCCCCAAGTTTCTTTCCTCCGTCCCTGAATGCTGGGGTATGGTTCCATGGGTGTTGTGTGCCCTCTGATACCTCAGCTAACTAGTCATTATTTATGTGTGAGCATAGACAGTGACTGTCAGCGGGTTTAACAATGTTTTAAAAATATTTTCTGCTGCTCACCAACGTGAGCACAAAAGTTGGTGTGAATATAGAACAGGAAACTCCATTTTACTGACTTTTTTCTCATTAGTGATCAGAAGAAAATATATCCAGTATTATATTTATTATAGATTTCAAATTACCCAAATATTAAAATAAATTCAACTGAGCAAAAGAAACTTGTGGCTCCTCTGCTGTGTTAAAATAATGGTTTATTGCGCCCTGATTACACAGCATGAGTTGGGTTTCCAGCTTACCCCTGTTTCTTGGAGCGATGTGGAACTCTCCAAGTACAATTTGATTCACTGCCTCCGGTTACCATTTAGATAGGTGCTTTGTATGTAGCTGTGGAGGTGGTTGTTTAGATATATATGTAGATATTTATGCATGAAAGTGAATACATATAAAAGTTGATTTCTCAGGCACATTAATTATACATTCAACAAATTCACAGGACAACAGCAGAGTTAACATGTTGATCGTATTTGTGTTCGTGCTGTATCTTCACAATGGAATATTTTAAAAAGTAGTACCAATATCACTAAAGTACCTGGTATTCTATGTGCACTAGCTGAAAGTAGAGAGATTTCCATTCTGTACACTCTAGTGTTGTGGCTTGATTGCAGCAGAGCAAGGATTTCCATTCTATGAAGTTATGTCATATAATGGGTAGTGACTATAGTAAGTATTTTCTAAACTGGTTTACTTGTAGATTAAGCAAAACAAAAAGAATTGTATTAGATTCCACCCTTTCCCGTGCTATGTATTTTTTTATTCATTCATGGGATGTGGGCGTCACTGGCAAAGCCAGCATTTATTGCCCATCCCTAATTGCCCTCGAGAAGGTGGTGGTGAGCCGCCTTCTTGAGCGGGATTGTACAACTGAGTGGCTTGCTAGGCCATTTCAGAGGGTAGTTAAGAATCAACCACATTGCTGTGGGTCTGGAGTCACATATAGGCCAGACTGGGTAAGGACAGCAGGATTCCTTCCTTAAAGGACATTAGTGGACCAGATGAGTTTTTACGACAATCTGGTAGTTTCATGGTCACCGTTACTGATATTAGCTTTTTATTCCAGATTTTATTTAATTAACTGAATATTGCTGAATCTGTGTGCCAGACACCATAAGGAGTGAGATATTTCAGTTAAATAAATGCTTATAGGCAACAAAAATGTGTGTGATCAACAGAAAAAAAAGACAATAAAACATTCTAATCAGTTATCATAGAAAGAAAAAAAATCCCATTCTTAAAAACATTGAACTTCTCATCCAAAAGTGAAAATCTCACACTTGCTAATCTCCCTCCAGTATAACAGATTTCAGCCACACAAAAATTTGAGATTGCAATATATATATTTTTTAAAAACATTTGTGCTGCTGAAATTCAAAAACATTCTAATATTGGCTGCACTTACAAAATGATTTCCTCAACTTTGGGTCCCATCTTGTTGCTCTCTTCACTCCCTCTGTAAGGGTAGTGAAGGAAAGGAAGAGCTGAAGCTTCTACAAATATTCCATGCGCCAGATAAGATTGGTATTTGGTCTAATAATAGAATTCTTATTACCAGTCGCTGCTAAAAATGCAGTTTGCATCGCAGTCATAGGAATGTCACCATTTGGCTCGCATAAACTATCAGCTGTTTTAAACACAGTGTGTCATCAACTGTCTAATCTCACAGTGAGTGCCAAACAGCAGGCGTTTTCACTAGGGAGAGTTCAGGGGAGAATGTGCCCTGGCACTATTTTTTTTGCCTTCAGTAATCATGGGCTCAGCCTGACAATTTTACTTGCATAGGTGCAAGCTCAGCACACAGCACCACTGCTGTCCTTATGTTGTCTGTATAACATACATCTGAAAATGACTCTTGGCAAGCTGTGGCACCAAAGCCAGCTTATTTTTGAGAGTGTAATGACTTAATGGAATACTCCACGATAAATCCCTATAATGGGATTAGCTTTTAACATTTGTTTGTAAAATATGTTTTATAATCTTGGGTGGCAGGCTTCTCAATCATGCTGCCACGTTCAGCAGGTTTCTGAATTGAGGTGCTAGCTTTGGGGCCCAACCAACTGTGCTGCCCATGGAAAATAATGATTAGCAGAACAGTGAGGGGAGCTGAGGCATAAGAACGTAAGAAAGAGGAGCAGGAGTAGGCTATATGGCCCCTGGAGCCTGCTCCACCATTCAATAAGATCATGGCTGATCTTCGACCTCAATTCCACTTTCCCGCCCGATCCCTTGATTCCCCTAGAGTCCAAAAATCTATCTATCTCAGCCTTGAGTATAATCAACGGCTCCACAGCTCTGTGGGGTAGAGAATGCCAAAGATTCACAACCCTCTGAGTGAAGAAATTCCTCCTCATCTCAGTCTTAAATGGCTGACCCCTTATCCTAAGACTATGCCCCCTAGTTCTAGACTCTCCAGCCAGGGGAAACAACCTCTCAGCATCTACCATGTCAACCCCCTCAGAATCTTATACGTTTCAATGAGATCACCTCTCATTCTTCTAAACTCGAGAGTATAATGCCACAGTTCTTTGCTTAGCTTTCAAATGTAGTAGAGTTGGTCCTGATCAGGAGAATTAATGAGTGTGCAAATTTGTTTCTAATTAAACATTTTGAAAATTACATATAGAGTTGTATTTTACTGCTGAAGACTCAAGGATAATGAGCCCATTGTAATATTGATGAAAACTGTGCAGGACTGAAGAGCCTGAGATGATCATTTTAGATTATACAGCAAGATGTGCAAAAGAGAAGATAGTGCCCACAACATGGGAAAATCATAAAGCCTTTTTCCAAGAAGAACATTAAAAAAAACACTGAAGTGTCAGGGTGAGCTGCAGATCGTTAAGATATTTTAGAAATTGCTTGATTTGTAAAATTTATTTTTATAAATGCTCATCTTTTGTTTTCAGATGTGTAGTGCTCAATTTGCAGCAGTGTTACATTTCCCTATTGGTAATAGGAGTGATGTATTGCTTGTTTAAATATATCTTTTCCAGAGACTTGAACAATTTTCCAAATAGGCACAACGTTACTCAAGCAAATCATGTGATCAATGATATTTCAGAAAATGTCTAAAATGCCTTTTACCTTCTCTGTGCTTCTTGATCTTCAGGGGGAGGCCCATTGTGGACCTGAACTTGGCGTTGCACTGTGGGACCTAGAAGATCAGATCAAAATGTTAATCTCTATCTTCAGTTCTACAGTTGACAGTTACACTAATGAGCCTTGTAGCACCAAAATGAAACATAAAACAAGTCTCCAATTCTTTCAATAGTCCATTTTCAAAATACCATTGCCCCGATTTTAAAAGGGGGCGGTTTCAGTGTGCGCGAGCCCCAAAGTAGGTGGCAGACCTGGAGAGACCGGGGACATGGAGGCCCTGCCGATCTTAACGACAAGGCCTCATTTAAATAAAAGTTCCTGGAGTCCCTCCCGATGCCCAACCAGATTCACTACCTGCCCGATGGGCGGGAGTGGGAGTTTGGCGGCAGGAGGCTGCAGCTGGGGACCAGTGGGAATGGTCCCCGGCAGTCAGTGGAAGGAGGGGTTCCAGGGCGATCGGGGTTGGGGGGAAGGCTGGGGCTTAGGAGTCCAACGAGTTGGGGGTGGGGGGGGGAGGCCATGCTGGGGAGCTCCAAGGAGCCTGGGTGGGGGGAGCACACCTGCTCCTCCTGGACCACAAGGAGTTCTAAAAGAAGCACTTTTTTTTAAACTTACCTTGGCCTCTTCTGGCCAGTTGGTTCCTATGGTTCTTCTACCGGGCAGTGCAGGACTCCACCTGATGTGATGCTAAAATTACGTCACGGCACTGATGATGTTATTGGGCTGTGACTTTTAAATGTTAAGTAGGCCATCACCTGCCTTTAGCAGGAGCCTTGTTGATTGCATGATTTGTCATCATAAAAATAATGCCAGCTGGCAATGCGACGGGTTGGAGCCGGGAGCTAGATTTTTCATATTTTAACCCCTCCCATACACCATTCTCGCTGGGCGAGGAGGGTTAATATCTTGGCCCATAAATTAAGACCAATTCTTAGGCTTGGTCCATCACTAAAAATATACAGCAATACAAACTCATAAACAGAGGTATTACTTGAAACTGCCGTTAGACCATCAGAGCAAAACCTATAGGTTTAACAGCCAACCAATAACAGACCATGACTGATCTGAAGGAAGAATCAATACATTTCAATGCCAATGTGTGTTAACTTTTCTGAGGTGCAATATGTAGGAAAGATTCTTTACAATCTATCTAACTTCTCATTGTGAATTAGATGCCTATAATCTGTCTCAGTTTAAAAAATACAATAATCACCCTTGCATTCATATAGATTATAAAAATGTAACAGACGATAAGGAGAATTTATTTATTCATAGTCAGTGCTGGGGTATGGAACACTTTCTCATTTCTGTCACCCAGTTTTAGCATGAAGCACTGTCAGGTCAGGTATAGCATTGGTCAAATACAGAGTAAAGTTTCCCCTACTCTGCACCAATCTTTATAAGAATCTTAAGATTTTCCACCCTAACTATCTTTGTAGTCTCTCTGAATGAGATTGTCAATTTATTGTTAATTTGTGCTGGATTAAGGGCACTTCAGTGCTGGGGATTCACATCTAGTAGGAATTGCGTTGAGACTGTCCAAACTCATTTTACATAAGGCGCTGACAGCTGGCAAAGGGAGATATTCATCATATCACTGTGGGGTGGATTCCAACCTATGTCCCAGACATAGAAGGATATTGAGCCAACCACTGCACCATACTGTCCCCAGCATTATATTGCTAAATTACAGACCAGTGACTTCCAACTGATGTTTTTATTGTAATTTTGAAGCCTGCGGATTTTAACGTTAAAGGAAAACTGCAGATTCTGAAAGCTGAAAATGTCTTTCAATATTTGAAAAGATAAAATGATTAAAATGCATTAAAATATCAGAAAACTGGCCAGTATTTTCAAACACTATCCATGTTTTACCTTCATCACAACATTCTAGTGTTTTTCAGATTTCTGTCTTCATTTTGATCTTGATTCTATGCAGAAAGATATTAGCATTTAGATCTAGCAATTGGATTCGAAACTGACCATGGCTATGCCAATCGAACGTAATGACAAAGGAATACTCTGCTTTAAAAGAAAATCTGAAAAAGCATTTAGTTGCAATCCCATGCTCTATCCCCATACCCTTTAAAATATTTCTTGTTCAGATGTTTATATACTTCCATTTGGAAAGCTTTTAAGTATTCTGCTCCACCACTGTTTCTGATAAGATTTTCCATGTCTTCACAACCCTCTGTTTAAAAAAAAATTCTCCTATCCTCTCCCTTTGTTCTTTTCATCATGATCTTAAATTTATGTTGCTGACTCACCGACAGGGGGAGTAATTTTTCCTTTCAAAATGTTGAACACTTCTATCAGTTCTCTCTATCTTATTTGTTCTAATGAAAAGAACCCCATTTCCTCTGATCTCTCCTCTCAACCAAAGCTTCTCATCCCTGGTACCATTTAAGTAAATCTCCATCCAAATCGCCATCTCCATGGGCTTGACATCATTCCTAAAGTAGAGTGGCCAAAATTGTACAAAATATTATAATTGTGGCCTAACTTGGACAGGTTTAGCATTACCTCTTTGCCTTTGTATTCAACGCTGCTATTTATAAAACTTGTGATTCCATATATTTTTTTTTAAAAACAGCTTTTTGAACTTATCCTCCCACTTGTAAAGATTTGTGTATCTGAGTCCATGAGTCCCTCAGCTCCTCTACTCTTTTTAAGGTTTTTTTGTCCTCCTAAATTCACATGCAGTCATCTACACAATGAGCCATGGTCCCTATTTTGGGTTATATGCAAGTTTTGACATTATGCCCACTATATCCAAGTCCAAAACATTTATATATATTGAAAAGAACAATAGTCGCAACATTAACTCCTGGGATTTATTTACATACCCAGTGCCTTAATTTTTAATCAATATGCCTTCAAGTCTCTTTATCATGTACCCTTTGAATATCCATATACACAAAGTCCATGCAGTCTGAAAATTCTAGTAAGATTGAGAATCTCAATCTATTTATCTCATATTCAAGTCAATGAAAGCAAATACTGAGTCTATAGGTTTTCATTTAATCCAGTAAATAGTCTTCATGATCCGTGCAGAGTCCTTTCAATTTTCTCACTCCAGAACTTGAGCACATAATCTAGGATGACACTTCAGTGCAGGACTGAGGGAGTGCTGCACTGTTGGAGGTGCCATCCTTTGGATGAGATGTTAAATTGAGGTCCTGCCTGTCAGCTCTGGTGGACGTAAAAGATCCCATAGCAATATTTAAAGAAGGGCGGGGAAATTCTCCTGGTGTCCTGGCCACCATTTATCCCTCAATCAACATCACCAAAAAAGATTAGCGGTCATTTATCCCACTGCCATTTGTGGGCCGTTGCTACGTGCAAATTGGCTGTCGTGTTTGCTTACATAACAGTGACTACACTTCACTATATAAATACAAATTCTTTCTTTCATGTAAAGTAAAAATATAATACTTACATGATTTTTGCATAATGAGACAAGTCACTGTTTGCTATAAATGACAGGTACACTTGTTGAATCTATAATTAAGGACAGAGTGACTGAGCACTTAGAGAAATTTGAGCTGATTAGAGAGAACCAACATGGATTTGTAAAGAGTAGGTCATGTCTAACGAACCTAATTGAATTTTGTGAGGAAATTACTAAAGTAGTAGAAAGGGGCATATCTGTGGTTGTAGTTTAAGGTTCCACATAAGAGACTGTTAGCTAAAATTAAAGCTCATAGAATTGAAGGCAAATTATTGACCTGGTTAGCAGATTGGTTAGGCGGTAGAAGACAGAGAGTAGGGATAATGGTACATACTCAAATTGGATGGAAGTGACTCGTGGTGTCCCACAAGGGTCTGTGATGGGGCCTCAACTATTCACTATATTTATTAATGACTTAGATAACACAATAGAGAGCCATATATCCAAGTTTGCCGATGACACAAAGATTGGTGGCACAGTAAGTACTGTAGGCCGGAGCATAAAATTACAAAGAGATATTGATAGATTAAGTGAATGGGCAAAACTGTGGAAGATGGATTTTAACGCAGGTAAGTATGAGGTCATCCATTTTGGACCAAAGGAGAATAAATCAGAGTATTTTTTCAATGGTGAAAAGCTAGGAACAGTGGAGGTCCAATGAGATTTAGGGATCCATGTACACACATCACTAAAATGTAGCAGGTACAAAAAATAATCAAAAAGACTAATGAAACGTTAATGTTTACAACTAGAGGGCTAGAATATAAAGGGGTGGAAGTTTTGCTACAGCTATACAAAGTCCTGGTCACATCTGGAGTACTGTGTACAGTTCTGGTACCGCAGCTTAGAAAGGGTATATTGGCCTTGGAAGGAGTGCAGCGCAGATTCGCCAGAATGTTATCAGGGCTCCAAGGGTTAGATTATGAGGCGAGATCACATAGACTAGGCTTGTATTCCCTGGAATATAGAAGGTTAAGGGGTGATATGATTGAGGTTTTTCAGATTTTGAAAGGAATTGATAGGGTAGTTAGAGAGAAACTTTTTCCACTGGTAGGGGAGTCGAGGACAAAGGGACATAACCTTAAAATCAGAGCTGGGCTGTTCAGGAGAGAATTTAGGAAACACTTCTTCATGCAAAGGGTGATAGAAGTGAGGAACTCACTCCCACAAAAAGCAGTAGATGCTAGCTGAATTAATAATTTTAAATCTGAGATTGATAGGTTTTTGCTGGCCAAGGGTATTAAGGGATATTGGGCCAAGGCAGGTGGATGGAGTTAGGATACAGATCAGCCATGATCTCACTGAATGGCAGAACAGGCTCGAGGGGCTGAATGGCCTACTCCTGTTCCTACGTCAGTATGAAAAAAGTTTCAAAAACCTCTATAGTAACAAGCTGACAACTGGTTTCAGCAAGTGGAATGTTACTTGACAGTTTAATTTATGCCCTGAGTTATTAATATTATCTGACCATGTCCTTTTATCAGCAGCCCAATTATTATAATAGTTTGATAGGAAAATAGCTAAAAATGTCAGTGATTGACATCCCAACCTGCTCACAACTATCAGACTTGGTTACATTATCTGAATAGACATGAACAAGTTTTCAGAACCTAGGATTGGTAAAATGAGAGTTCAAGTTAAACTGAGAGGGTTACGCCATCTACAAAATCAGTAACCAAGCTAATTAGGAACATAGGAACAGGAGTAGGCCATTTAGCTCCTCGAGCCTGTTCCGCCATTCAAGGAGATCATGGCTGATCTGTGACCTAACTCCATATACCTGCCATAGCCCCATATTTTTTGTTAATTCGTTCATGGGATGTGGGCGTTGCTGGCAAGACCAGCAATTATTGCCCATCCCTAATTGCCCTTGAGAAGTTGGTGGTGAGCCACCTTCTTGAACCGCTGCAGTCCGTGTGGTGAAGGTTCTCCCACAGTGCTGGTAGGTAGGGAATTCCAGGATTTTGACCCAGTGACGATGAAGGAACGGCGATATATTTCCAAGTCGAGATGGTGTGTGACTTAGAGGGGAATGTGCAGGTGGTGTTGTTCCCATGTGCCTGCTGCTCTTGTCCTTCTAGGTGGTAGAGGTTGCTGTCGAAGAAGCCTTGGCAAGTTGCTGCAGTGAATCCTGCAGCCACAGTGCTCCGATGGTGAAGGGAGTGAATGTTTAGGGTGGTGGATGGGGTACCAATCAAGCAGGCTGCTTTGTCCTGGATGGTGTTGAGCTTCTTGAGTGCTGTTGGAGCTGCACTCATCCAGGCAAGTGGAGAGTATTCCATCACACTCCTGACTTGAGCCTTGTAGATGGTGGAAAGGCTTTGAGGAGTCAAGGGATGAGTCAGAATACCCAGCCTCTGACCTGCTCTTGTAGCCACAGTTTTTATGTGGCTGGTCCAGTTAAGTTTCTGGTCAATGATGACCTCCAGGATGTTGATGGTGGGGGATTCGGCGATGGTAATGCCGTTGAATGTCAAGGGGAGGTGGTTAGACTCTCTCTTGTTGGAGATGGTCATCGCCTGGCACTTGTCTGGCGCGAATGTTACTTGCCACTTATCAGCCCAAGCCTGGATGTTGTCCAGGTCTTGCTGCATGCGGGCTCAGACTGCTTCATTATCTGAGGGGTTGCGAATGGAACTGAACACTGTGCAATCATCAGCGAACATCCCCATTTCTGACCTTATGATGGAGGGAAGGTCATTGATGAAGCAACTAAAGATGGTTGGGCTAAGGACACTGCCCTGAGGAACTCCTGCAGCAAAGTCCTGGGGCTGAGATGATTGGTCTCCAACAACCACTACCATCTTCCTCTGTGCTAGGTATGATTCCAGCCACTGGAGAGTTTTCCCCCGATTCCCATTGACTTCAATTTTACTATCCCTTAATACCTTTGGTTAACAAAAATCTATCAATCTCAGATTTAAAATTAACAATTGAGCAAGCAACAACTGCCGTTTGTGGAAGAGAGTTCCAAACTTCTACCACCCTTTGCGGGTAGTAGCGTTTCCTAACTTCACTCCTGAAAGTCCTGGCTCTAATTTTTAGGCTATGTCCCCTAGTTCTAGACTCCCCAACCAGCAGAAATAGTTTCTCTCTATCTACCCTATCAATTCCCCTTAATAGCTTGAAAACTTTGATCAAATCACCCCTTAAACTTGTAAATTCCAGGGACATCCATAGTTTGTGTAATCTCGCCTCGTAATTTAACCCTTGGAGTCCAGGTATCATTCTAGTAAATATACGCTGCACTTTCTCCAAGGCCAATATATCCTTCCTAAGGTGCGGTGCCCAGAACTGATTTTTGTAAAAGACAGAGAGAGTCAGACACAGAAAATAAGAGAAATAGTTATATGTGCTGCCTTTAATACAAATTCACCAGACATGCAGTTCCTGCCTAAGTGGAGTGCTTCGTAGAAGTAGTTTTCACCTCTGGGTAAGTCAATAAATAATTAGACAAAACGCAGCAAAACAAATCTATGAATTCTCATCAACACTTCCCAGCAGCTGTTTGTATAGAAAGTCTGGAGCACATGCTAAGAAACAGTTTGACTGACTGCTCTTGTTTTTACACTGGTGGATGGGCCCAATAAGGTGAGAGAAACAGCTTTCTGTTTGTAAGGATTTAGTGCATGACTGTAGAAACTAAGTGCGTAGAATTGTAGAATTTGCAGAGGTCTGCTGATTGATACTTGCTAACCATGCGGTCATGCAATCACCATGACAGCAGCAACTTGCATTTTTATAGCATTCATCAGTAGAAGACTGTCCCAGAGTTCTTTACAAGGGGGTGAGCAGGACGTCAAGCAGGAGATGGGGGGGGGGGGGGGCGGGAGAGTGGCGGGGCAGAGAAAGGTCAGAAGTAGCAAGGCATGTGCTTTTTGGTGAGAGGTTCAGAAAGCAGAGGTGTAATGGCAGAGGTGTAATGGTGTATTCCGACTTGCAATGGGGAACCTGCCATAAAGGAAAGCAGAATTTTGCAACTGTTGCAGGATTTGCCGGCATACAGCAGCTTGAAGGGCCTGTCTGCTCCCCTATGTAAATGATAGTGGGGGCCATTTTTGAACCCACAAATTTTGCTGGTGTTCGAGGGTTAATCTATCGCATGGCGATTAAATGCACTCGCTAAGGGGAGGGATTTAAAACTTTAAATCTCATGCTGCCTGCATTAGTAACGCTGGTGCGTGGGAACATGATGACGTTACTTGTGTGCAGTGTTGCCATGGCAGTAATAATGGAGTGACATTATACATCACAATTGTGACTTATGATATCACTCCGTCATTACTGCCTAGTTATTACGTGCTCATCCATAATTGGGTGGGTGCCTCTGCAGTCAGTGGGATGATGGGTGCAAGTGCACAATGGAGTGGGGACCTGGCAGAGTGGGCCCTCACCGAAGTTTCTGTACCTGCCCACTGCATATCTGCTGGTAAACCAGTAGACTGCAATGGACAATCCGTCCTTGTGTTTTACAACTATACAGAGAGAGAGAGAGGGAGGGAGAGAGAGAGAGAGAGAAGAAAACAAACAGAGAGAGAGTGAGACACAAAGAATTAGAAGAGTGGAAGACCAACAATTGGAAAGTGGGATGCAATCAGAGATACAAGAGAATTTTATTTTTATTTTTGTTCATGAGCAATGTCAAACAAGATGAGCTCGTAACTTCTAAAATGGAGATGGGGAGGGGGCGAATATCAGTCTGACTAAAAAGTAATGAATTTGTCACCAAGGGTCATTAGAATATTTACTTATCTTCATAGACTCATACAGCACAAAAGGAGGCCATTCTACCTCTGCTGATTCTTTGAAAGAATTATCCAATTAGTCCCACTCCCCTGCTCATTCCCCATAGCCCTGCAAATTTTTCTTTTTAAAGTATATATCCAATTCCCTTGCGAAAGTTGTTAGTGAATCGTCTTCCATCATCCTTTTAGGCAGTGCATACCAGATCATAACAACTCGCTGCATAAAAAAAATTTCTTCTCATCTCCACCCCCCGCCCCTCCACCCGGCTATTTTGCCAATTATCTTAAATCTGTGTCCTCTGGTTACCGGCCCTCCTGCCAGTGGAAAGAGTTTCTCCCTATCGACTCTGTCAAAATCCCTCATAATTTTGAACACCTTTATTAAATCTCCTCTTAATCTTTTCTGCTCCAAGGAGAACAATCCCAGCTTCTTTAGTCACACCACATAACTGAAGTCCCTCATCCTGGTATCATTCTAGTAAATCTCCTCTGCAGCCTCTCCAGGGCTTTGACATCCTTCCTAAAGTGTGCTGCTCAGAATTGGACACAATGCTCTAGCTGAGGTTTAACTAGTGATTTATAAAGGTTTAGCATAACTTACTTGCTTTTGTACTCTATGCCTCTATTTATAAAGCCCTGGATCTCGTATGCTTTTTTTAAACAGCTTTATCAGGTGTTTGATTTAAACTTTTATTACGTACACAAAATCTCAAAAATTAATCAACTATGACATGATCAATACTGTTATTTCCTTAAACAAATGCTACATTTCTGTCTCAATAAAGCAATCAGGACTCAAAGCATTATATTGCAGTCTTTCAATCTTAAACTAAGCAAAGATGTGGAGATGCCGGTGATGGACTGGGGTGGACAAATGTAAGGAATCTTACAACACCAGGTTATAGTCCAACAAATTTATTTTAAAATCACAAGCTTTCGGAGATTATCCCCTTCGTCTATAACCTGGTGTTGTAAGATTCCTTACATTAAACTAAGCAAAGTTTGAATTATAACAAAACTCTCAGTAAAACAAAACAGAATAAAAGAAGTATGGAAAACTTATAGTAAATGACACAGAAATGAGAAATCCAAATAGTATCTCTCTTACTTAAATATTTCCCTAAGCACTAATATTGCTTTTACAATGTTTCTCAGAATTAATAATCACTTAACTAGGAGCAGCAAATTGCCTCTTCAATCATTCTCAAGTTTCCTGGAGACTCCAATGAGTAAACAATTTAGGCTCAATTATGGCACCATGGATGCAGGTCTGCCTTAAACCCTATCTTTCAGTAAGAGTGTTCTATTCCATTACCTGCGGTCTGGTTAGTTTAAGGGACAGCAGCCATGTAAAATAATTAATATAACATTTTGTTACAGTATAGTTTTCTTCATCAACCCCCCTCTCCCCTTCAATAATCCAACAAATATTCCTCACACAGTGAAATGAGCAAAAAAAAATATCCAGTCGCATGATAACATACAGATGGAAACAACTTGGGAACCTAAGATTAATTTATTTCAAATCACACTGGGATTATTCAGATACTTTTCAATTAAATTTTGCGCATTTTCTAAATAAGGAAGTAAAGATACAGACAATGGGGGGCAGATATACAGTATAATGATGAACCCTGTTAAAACCTGTATCTTTCTATACCATACAATACCTACAGCTACATAATTAAGTGTTTTGTGTACCCCGTCTACATTTTGTACTTCATAAACATCAGCTATTATGTTCTTCTTTTCATACTGATTTCTGGTATTTGTTACTCATTCGTCTTCTCTTTAGACTCCATTTTAACTGCTGAACCTGGACTTTCTTTCACTCTTTCCGTGGGCCTAGGCTTCCCCATCCTCCTTTATCCCCAAGTTTAGTCTAAGCAAAACCAGCAGGACTCATAATATGAGAAGCTGCTTAAAGAGGGAGAATTTAAAACCAAAATGTGGACAGGTGCCTACATTGTCCTGTCCTATAATGCTCCACCCTCCACTCGTTTATAGTTCCCCAAGGGAACAATACTTACATGTTAAATAAGGTACACTATTTTAATTGAACAAGTGTGTTAAATAGAACACCCTATGAGATGGTGAATGTGGTAAATAAATCCTGTAATGTGCTGGCAGACAACTAATTTCAGACTTTTTCTCTTGTGATGTATCCGTCCACTCATAACATTGTCAGTGTTTACATTGATTGAGAGGCACAAAGTGAACCAGAAGTATCATCCAATATAAGGAGTCTTACAACACCAGGTTATAGTCCAACAGCTTTATTTGAAATCACAAGCTTTCGGAGCTTTCCTCCTTCGTCAGGAAAGCTCCGAAAGCTTGTGATTTCAAATAAAGCTGTTGGACTATAACCTGGTGTTGTAAGACTTCTTACATTTGTCCACCCCAGTCCATCACTGGCATCTCCACATCATATCATCCAATAGGACAATTAGACTGTTATGATAGACAGATCTACATCCATACAGACCTCTTGCTATTCAAGTTGGACCAAGATCTGTGGTGTTGCTCCCTACACAGCTGTGATGGAATTGAGTCGAAGCATTGTTTGCCCAGTTACTTTCAGGCCTGGTGAAATTTCTCTTATAGCCTGTTCCCCCAAGCAGAAACTCACATCAACTGCTGCTTTCGTAAAAGCAATGAACCATTCCACCTCCATTTTCCACTTCTACAAAATTAGTTTCAGTTATTAAAGCAGCTATTCTCTGCTAAACAAATTGATGCACAGTAAAAGTATTTAGTACCACAGGGGCTGAAATAATGCAATCTTGAGCACCCAAAGCACCTGAAGTCTCTTGCCTTTTTGAACTGATTAATAGAAGTAATGAATTCCATTCATTTGGTAGGGCTCAATTTCAATCAATTTTGACATTTTCTGAATCAAATGGGGCCAAATTTAGAGGTGCCAAGGATAATATTCTAAACATCAATTACTCCCTGGATGGAGCCTTGCCTCCTCTCAATTTGTTCAGAGTTTGTTTTAAATGCAGTCCATATCTTTCAGTACCAGTTAACTATAACAGCTTCTCTGTGATTTCTACAGGATCCATTATTGCATCGCCTTCCAGTGACAAATGGTTCCCTTTTTCCAACAGTGACAGCAGTTCGTCCTGGCTTTTTCAGATAAAAGAATAATTACCATGCTTTGTGTATAATAACACAGCCATACTCTCTGTTATCCCAGATCAGAATCAGATTTTTCCTTTACGTTACTGGGTCAAAATCTTGGAACTCCCTACTTAACAGCAACGTGGAAGAACCTTCACCACACGGACTGCAGCAAATCAAGAAGATCACTTTCTCAAGGGCAACTAGGGATGGGTAACATGCCAACCTTGCCAGCGATGCCCTTATCCGGAGAATTAAAAAATTACTATTCTGGTGATGCCTGGTCTCCATGGAGAATGCACACATTTTCTCTCTGTTCTGCTTCATACACTCTGCAATGTCTCAGTTTTAAAATCAGTACAATCTATTAATGAGCTGTTGATGGGCACCAGGGAAATCTAGATCAGGGGTGTCTGAACTGGGGGCCATGGGACAAATGCAATCCCTGAATCCCAGCAACTCGGGCCTGGAAACCCAAGCCAGTCAGTCAAAGTTGCGTTTATATTTCTGAATTGTTGGTTTTCCTGTTTGAATTTTGTAGGCCTGGAGGCTTGGAAAAGGCTGTTCTTAGCACTGTTGCCTCATTGGTGGATAGATACAAACACCAAAATCTGTTTGCATCAGTAACTTGAGATAAATACAAATTAATGGAAATATGGGTTTAAACACAATAAACGGGCCCTGCGGTTCCATCGCACGCAACGATGCAGCCAACAAAAACAGCTTGGGAACCACACTGTAGACCACCAACTTTCCTAATTTTCATTCTAGACATGACTTCTTTGCCAGCCTCCCATCCTCCACCTACATAAACTCAAGCTTTTCCCAAGCTCTGCCATCTGCAGCCCATCCTGCACTCCCGTCATCCTCGCTCCGTGACTGCAACATGCTGAACTTAAGATCCTCGTCCTCATCTTCAAATCCATCCATGGCCTCAACTCACCCTACCTCTGTAATCTAGTGTTCTCTCCTGCACCCTTCAGTTCTCTAAAACTGGTCTTGCATGTATATCCCCTCCCTTTGCCCCACCATTGGTGGCAGAGCCTTCAGCTTCCTCAGCCCTCCCCACTGGAGCACGATTCCTAAACCGCTCTGTCTCTCTACTTCACTCTCTTTTTTAGTTCTCAACCTTTTATCCTTCTTTCCTGAAGGTGGTAACTCATGCTGAATTGCTGACGCCTTTCTGGTATCCCACCCAACTGCCCAATTTTCATGCATGAATCTAGGCAATAAGGGCTGGCAGAGTACTTGACAATGAGCAGCATCACAATGGTGCCCGATTATGTGCTTACCTGATAGCCACACTTGTGTGCTTTTCACCGGGGGCCACTGGATGATCTGGAGCAGGCTGTTTTGTTTTGCCCACCTCCAGCCCGAGGACACTAAGGCCAACTGTGGTGCCCCACCACTGTGTTGACTCAGATCAACCAATTCAGCATAGGCCGAGGATTAAACCTTGGAGTTTTGGACTGACTAACTCCATACTACACAGTATGGTGCATTAACCCATTGGACCCCAAGACTAAGATTAGTGCTTGGATTTCATTTAAAAAAACTCACAAATCAGGTTCTTTTCAACCTTTACCCAGATTAGGAAATAGCCACTGTGTTTGTGTTGTAACATGGAAGAACATTTCCTCCTATCAGCGAGCCAACATTAAAGTTTACTAGTAATCCACATAAACCATTTTATTAGTATAGATTCAGCAGCATGAAGTGGTGTTGACTCAAATCTCTATAGCAGTATCTAGAGGCACCTGGAGGTACCCAACCCAACACACTTATAAAACAGAATTCTGTCTGGGATCTGTTTAAATCCCTCTTTTGCCAGGTAGACACTGAAAGATCAGGAAGCTGCCATGGAGAGGACTGAAAATGGGAATCATCACATCAGATACGTCACAATCAGGCTGGATTATTTAAGCAAGTCATACAGTAAAAATTTAGCCTTGAACATGCATATATCCCACAAAACAACTGATTTTTTTCCCATTAATGGATTTGTAAAAGTTGATGGCACTGAATCATAGAAAATTTACAGCACAGAAGGAGGCCATTCACCCCATCGTGTCTGCACCAGCTGAGAAACGAGCCACCCAGCCTAATCCCACTTTCCCGCATTTGGTCCATAGCCCTGCAGGTCACAGCTCTTCGGGTGCACATCCAGGTATTTTTTAAATGAGTTGAGGGTTTCTGCCTCTACCACCCTCTCAGGCAGTGAGTTCCAGATCCCCACCACCCTCTGGGTGAAAACAATTGTCCTCATTTCCACTCTAATCCTTCTACCAATCACTTTAAATCTATGCCCCCTGGTTATTGACCCCTCCACTAAGGGAAATAGATCCTTGCTATCCACTCTATCTAGGCCCCTCATAATTTTGTACACCTTAATCAAATCACCCCTCAGCCTCCTCTGTTCCAAGGAAAACAACCCCAGCCTATCCAATCTGTCATCATAGCTAAATTCTCCAGTCCTGGCAATGTCCTCATAAATCTCCTCTGAACCCTCTCTAGTGCAATTATATCCTTCCTGTGAGTTGGGACCAGAACTGTGCACAGTACTCAAGCTGTGGCCTAACCAGTGTTTTATACAGTTCCAGCATAACATCCCTGCTTTTATATTCTATGCCTCGGCTAATAAAGGAAAGCATTCCATATGCCTTCTTAACCATCTTATCTACCTGTCCTGCTACCTTCAGGGATCTGTGGACATGCACTCCAAGGTCCGCCACTTCCTCTACACCTCTCAGTATCTTTCCATTTATTGTGTATTCCCTTGCCTTGTTTGCTCTCCCCAAATGCATTACCTCACACTTCTCCAGATTGAACTCCATTTGCCACTTTTCTGCCCATTTGACCAGTCCATTGATATCTTCCTGCAGTCTACAGCTGTCCTCCTCACTATCAACCACTGATGAATGATTTTTTAAATGCACGGACACTCTCATTGGCTATTTCCTCTCAAGCTCAGCAGAAGAAAAAGTAGTCTTGATGTCAATTAATGGTTAAAGTGCATTTAATTATCCTGTTGTGCTCTTAAGATGTTGCTGCATCACTGAAGTAGCTTGGGAAATCTGGTTGAGATTTCTTAACACTTGGTGTACTTTTAGTGGGGATATCCTTTCTTTGTACTGCCATTACACTAAGTCATTGGTATGAGTACAACTCCATGGCCAATTTCTGCACATTTGTCTTTGCTTGATGCAGCCTAATAGTACACATCCAATGTGCTCGGCCGCCCTGGGACACCACCACCAAACACACCATATAATACTGAACGTCACTGCATTGAGCGTAGTGCAGTCAGTGATAATGCTCTGAATTTCAAAGGGACCTGGAATAACTAAGATGTGTAGCCAGTATAATGATGGCTGTCTCAAGTAAAAGCCTATCGTCAGAATTGAGTCAATCTCATGCCAGTAAATTAGTAGTTGATGTGTGTCGTGGCACATAATGATATTTGGAGCATTGTGCCAGCTTTCATTTAATTCTGGAAGCAAAGCAACAATTCCATCATAAGACTACTATAGTTCTCATAGGACCAGCACAGTATAAGGTTGTGTGTGTGAGTGTGTGTGTGTGTGTGTGTGTGTGTGTGTGTGTGTGTGTGTGTGTGTGTGTGTGTGTGTGTGGTCTCTATATCCAGATTTCTAGTACAGTATTCATGGTCACAGTAAAAAGAACATGGCATTGAAATCCAAGTATGATGGATAAAAGCTATAAGAAAGACTAAGAAAATTGAACACTGGGCGATGTACTGTTCGGTGATGCAACTCACCAAACAGATTAAATTTTCTTCCTGAGCAGATTAAAAAGTCATTTGATATGAAAAAAACTTGAAATTGTACTCTATTATTACTTTTAATAAACTGCATAGGCAAAGATGTAAAGACATTTTCCAGCACTGAATTTATATGAAAAAGTACAGGTGACATACACTAACATAGCCAAAAGCCTAGTCACTCGCTGGTGAAATGATAGTTGCTAAATTCTACACACAACTCTATTTCATTAAGCAAAGCATCAGAAAGGATTGCAGCTTTAACTCAAGCTGTCTATAATTTATCTCTCAAACTTCTACCTACATTTGAGCAAAATACATACATGATGTCAGTAGTTACTCTTCAAATCATCAATTATCTGAGCAATCAAGGAAATGTGCAGAATTCAAGCAATGAAACAGTCATGAAAAGGTTTGCAAATCAGTAACAACTTCCTTTTGAACAATGAGAAGTACAAATGAAAACATAGCTTCACAACCATCAGAACTCAGTCTCACCCAGAATATACTCGCAGTCCACAGCAAGACTTTCTCAAGTGACTGAACTCAAATGTATCTTCACTGCTGGATGCATTCTCTTGCTTTGTTGATTTTAAGTGGATGTAGACCACAAACACCAGGTATAAGGACCATCTTTAAAGCAGATCTGCTACATGAAGTACATTATTAGAATCACTGCAATACCAAAGCAGCTGAGCGGTTCAATGTACATTGGATTTGCAAGCTCTGGTATCTCCTCGATCTGTCATTTCCTACACATTTTGAGCAGCAATTAAAACTGAACACTCAAAATTAAGAAGCCATAGTGACAAAATGCTTTAAATTGCAATTCCTGCATCAGTTACCTACAGAATATTCTGCAGAAAAGGACACGACTACAGTGGCAGGAACAGGAACAGAAGCAGTGGCAGACACACGCCCTGCTAAGCATGGTGTGACCCGGCTGTTTTTTCTTTCTAATGTCTTCAGTACACCCGACACATTACACAGCATCTAATACTCCACAATACGTCAAACATATGTCATTAGTGTAACTGATACTCTGCAGCAGAAAAGAAGTTCACAGTGTACTGTCAATAATTAAATAGGAGTTCAAAATAAAATATCCAATATTTTAAATGGCTTATCTTAATCACTCAACATAAAGCTTTCAAGTGGCCAAAGCAATATGGATTGTCAGCTGCAGACAAGAGCTTATAGGCGCAATTGAGGTGTATTAGATAATTTCACTTATTAACAATATAAAGCAGCAGATTCCACAAGAAGCAGAGCAGGGCAAGAGCAATTAGGGATGGGCCTTGCCAGCGACGCCCACATCCCGTGAACAAATAAAAAAAAAGGTAAAGTTATTGAGTGACATCATTTTAAGGATAGAAATCACCATCAATCTATCTGTGTAAGATGAGCAAACATTCAGTGAGACAATGGGGCAAATTTTAACCCTCAAGAATGGGTGGGTTGGGGGCGGGTGGGGGGTAAAAATTCTCTGTTTACAGAGCGGGACAGCATCCCGGCGCAGAGAGCAGACACCAGGAAGTCCTGCCCCCCACTTGAATCCAGCGGGCCGATACTTAAAAGGGCAATGTAATTCATTGAGATACTTGAGGTACCTAATATTTTGTGCATTGGAATAATAAAATGAATTTAACCGTACCTGTTCGGGTTTCCCATCGCTCCCCATTCATGCAAGGTGAAAGCAGGCGGGAAGGACCAGAGGGGTCCTCTCTGCCAGGCCCAACAAGCTCACCTGGCAAAGAGGGCCCCTGTGATCGGCCGATGCCCGCCCCCCCCCCCCCCCCCCGCCCACCTCGCCATGGTAGACCCTACCTACCTCTGGCTCTTCACCCGACCTCCAATCTCTTTATCAACCCCCCACCCCGATCTTCTTCCCAGTCCTGCCCCATCGATCTACTCCCCTCCATCCCGATCTTCTCCCCGGCCCCTCTGATCCCCAGCTGCGGCCTGCTACAGCAGGCCTTCCTGGCCGATAGCCAGTTAGCCAGCCTGTCAATGAGGCTGGCTGCCGGGCACAAACCCAGAAACGAAACTTATGGGCCTCATGCGACCTGCCCACTTACCTTCCGGTTTCGCAACCGGAAATCTTCCCCCCCCTCCCCCCTCCTCTCAGATAAAATTTACCCCATTATGTCAGGTCCATATTACCAAATGGAAGTCACGCCATGAAGAACAAAGTCAAAATTATTCTAACAGACATCAGATGGATCATGCCTTGACAAGTTCAGAAACTTAATGCCATCTCCATCAAATTAAAATACGCAGAATTTGAGACATAAACTTTTTATCATACCTCGCCCAGCAACAATTTTTAAAAATTCTATTATAGTATGTCTATCTCAACAATTTCTCCTGGCTTTATGCAATTAAGTTCACTTGAAACTTTATTATGTACCTATGTATTCCCAAATCCTTGACAAAGTCTAAATGTTAGTTAACATTTTTATGCAACTTGGGATTTTATGGCAATCTTGGGTGCACAAATAAATCCTCCTCTTCCTCCCCCCATTGTGCACTGTTTGCAAATATATGTCAGTCTTTACTGCTTCACTTGCATAGAGCACCTTGGAATTCAGAACCATTGGGAGAAGGGGAGGTGAGGAATAGTTATTACACAAATGGAATATATTTGGTTCACACTCACTTGTAATAATGGATTTTATCACTGAGAAAATATTAAATTATATATTGTATAACTGCTTTTATTATTTGTTGTTAGTGGTTTAAATTTGAACTATTGGTTCCGCATAGATTAATGGTGTTAACGCAATCACCAAGTAATGTGCAGGTTAAGGCAAGGTCTTAATGAAGACATCAACCTTCCACTGCCACCCTCAATGGAAAGGGAAATGTACACCAGAGCTGTGTCAGGATAATCAGGAGCTACTTTCTAAAATTACTAGACTGAGTCAGTAGGCGTAGCATCTTCCAGAAATGAGAGAGAAATGGCCAGTACAAAGTTCAAATTCCAAGGCATGTTAGTATTGGCAGAACCTGTAATCTGATGCTATTCCAGTCTGCGCCACACAAGGTGGTTAGTTTTCTTGTACAAACAGGGTTATTTTATGATTAGACAAATGTCGATTCCTGTTTCCCTCTTACCAGTAAACTGATCCGAAATACAAGCCAGACTGACAGTCTTCTGCTAACCAAAGTCTCACAAGTTGGGAATCCTCCCATATTTAAAGGTGTTTTGTTGGCATACTGGGAAGTTTCCAGGAAGGCACGGTCCCTCAAACAGTGGGCTTTGAAAACTCAGTTTACACACTTGTGTGGTGGTTGAGTTGGAAAACCTTGTGCCACGGAAGATGCAATAATTGCTGACATGGTAAAACATCACCGTTGAGTTTTCCAATTTGCAGTCCACCTTTCAGTCAAATTGTTTTTAAACTTTTCTAATATCAACGGTAGGCACATTCAGTTAGTTGATGGGGTCAACCTATCGTTTCACATCTTCCAGGATACAGATATGGTAAAGCATCATGAGAGTTATTTTACCAGAGGACAAGGCCCCTTTAAATCCAACTAGAAAAAAAAGATGAGTCATCTCCTTCACCTTCATTTGAACCAAGGAGTCCAGCAACTACTTTCGTCTTTAATGTCACTACCCATTCTTGGTACTAAATTTCATAATTTGCCTGGAGAATGTCATTGTGAAATTGTGACTAAAGTAAACTTTAAGGGCCCCTGAAAAACAAGGTAGCCTTAAATATAAGTATCTGTGGCAATTCAACTTTGTGATACAATGATGAACTAAACAGATAAGGGAATTAGCTTCAGTAACAAGTCCTTTGGTATTCTAATATTCTCAATTAACATGATACCTGCAGTGAATGATATATTTATAATTCAGCAATCAACTGGGTAGCATAGAAAAAGGTATTTCTCACTTAGAAATATTTTTGCTGGATTCCTTTCACCACATAATGACACCACTTTCTAAAAAGCCAGCCACTAGCTAAATATTGCATTCAGTAAACCAAGCAAAACAATTCCAAAAGGCTCCTAAAGTTTAGATTTATAACACAATTTTAAAAAAAATGTATACATTCCTTTAATATAAATCTCCACCTACTCCACTGAACCACTTTTGGTATACAGGAGACTTTCTCCACTTACTAGTTAAGGTAATAGTCGTCCGACTAACCCTCCGATTATGGTCCTGCTGAGCTTGCTGGACTGGCATTGTGTGTGAAAAACTTCCTCTCTGATTTTCAACATTAACAGAACAGAATTTTTTTTAAAAAGGCTTTCCTTATTTCGTTCTGAGCACCTGTTATTTACAACTGTACAAGGCACACAGCTGAAGTACGGTCCACAAGGAACCACGGTGCAAGCACTAAAATTAAGCATGGGCAGGGAAATCCCATGCTAGGCAGCCTCCTTCTCCGCCCCCATCCCACTCCTGACCGCCCCCACTCCCAAGAAAATGGCTCGGAATGGCTTCATTACAGCTAAGGATCGTCAAGCTGTTTGGATATTTTGGAACAGCATCCTTCCAATCAGATCGCCAGTGACAGGAAAAGCTGACATCAATCCTTGTAGACCATATATGTATTACACTGGGCAGCCTACAGTTGGTAAGAAACCAGAGAAGGGGCTTACAAATCAGACCCTGCTCAAAAAGCATCAGCATCACATGTCACTTGTCAGGGTAAAATGTGGCGCAGAGTTCAAAAGTCAAGTTGTAAAACAGAGAAAACGTGTAAAGAATCATGGGGGATGTGAAAGAATTTAAATCAGAGTGTAGAGAAGCAGACAGCAAATCTTGGATCAACGCCACCAGCAAATAGGCAGCATTTTCATTGTATAAATAGGAACATGTTTAAAATGTGGGCAACATAATACAAAGGAGGTTTCAGTGTACAAAGCGAATTTTCAATTTCTCTCTTTATTATAACGACTAGTCCATTCTCCCGTGGCACTGCTCATGGAAGGTTGGCTAACTGTCAACTTCCTTTTCCCCAGTGTAACTGGTCTCATGGTTCTCTCTCTTACTGACCACCTATCTCCCCATTCTTGCTGCTTCCCATCCCCCAAGTCTCACTGCCCTACTTATTTTTGTAAACAATTTTACAACACCAAGTTATAGTCCAGCAATTTTATTTTAAATTTAAATTTAAATTTAAATTTAAATTTAAAATAAAATTGCTGGACTATAACTTGGTGTTGTAAAATTGTTTACAATTGTCAACCCCAGTCCATCACCGGCATCTCCACATCATGACTACTTATTTTCCTCTGTGTTGAAATGCCTCGTCACTTGCTGCTCCCGATCATTCCTGTCACACTGCACCCCTTATGGTTTCCTTTCTTGCTGCCCTCGTATGCCCATTCCCTTGCTGCCACCACACCTCCCCCATGCGTCACAGCCTCCTACCACTCCTTTATCTCTGCTCTTATGATCCCATTCTCACCTCTCTTAAGGTGTCAGCCCTGGCTCAGTGCTAGCACTGTTGTCTGAGTCAAAGGTTGTGGGCTCAAGCTCCACTCCAGAGACTTGAGCACATAATCTCAACTGACAGTTCAGTGCAGAGCTGAGGGAATGTCAGAGCTGCCATCTCTTGGGTAAGATGTTAAATCGAAGTAAAGCACTTTGGGGCGACCTGAGGTCATGAAAGCTATATAAATCCAAGTTCATTTTTCTTTTCTCTTTTACTGCTGCTTATTCTCCCACTTCATTCCCCCCCCACCCTCTCATTGTTCCCCATCTCACTCCACCTTCATAGTCTATGGTCTCGCTGTTCCCCATCCTCCTATTTTGCTGCACCCCTTATATTCCTTCTTTTGTCAGCCTCATCCCCTCTGTTGCAGACATCTGAGTGGGCCAAAAAAAGAGGGGTGGTAACCTAAAACCCAAAATGATGGCAGTTGTCAAAATATTAATCTTGTTGGCCCAAGTAGGCCACGAGCAGGCTGAAATGTGGTGGTTCTACAAGCTGAAAATGAACTTGCAGCTTGCGGAAGTGGCCAAAATTGAGGTTCTGGGAGGCCTGAGTAGACCAAAATGGCACCAGCGCAGGAAATAGTGGCCCAATATAAGCTAAAGTTAAATGTCTGCATATTTACCTCACATGGGGAAAAGAAAGCTGCTCCCCAGTGTCATTCAGTGGCCAAAGCCTGCAACTACATGCAGAATCAAAGCAGAAATACATAGGGCACGATTTTAACTTCAAAGTGGGGTGTGTTGGAGGCAAACAAAATTGGGCATTTCTGGAGCAGGGAGGAATCCCGACTCCAATCCGTCGAAAAATGCACACGAACCAGAGCCGTCCGGGTGCGCATGCTGTTCCTGAACCCGGAAGTCCCGCCTGCAATTAAAGTCAGTGGGACAATATGCCAAGCTGCTCCCAGCTGGGCCTTGTGGAATCGCATTGCCCGTCGCGATTCCACTGCCCTCAACTTCTTCACCTCCGTATTCTTCCAGGGTGCCACCGGTGACATCGCTGGGGTCTCTCAGTCATCTGTCCACAAGTGCATAAGACGGATCACCAACGGTTTGTTTTGCAGGGCGTCCACTACGTCAACTTCCCCATGGACGACCTCAGCCAGACGGAGATGGCAGTGGGTTTTCCACTCTGTGGCTGGCTTCCCATGGGTACAGGGTGCAAATGATTGTACGCATATAGCAATCCGAGCACCTCCACACGAGCCAGGACTGTTCATCAACAGAAAGGGATATCACTCCATCAACACGCAGCTCATTTGTGACCACCACAAAAGATTTCTTCATGTGTGTGCGAGATTCCGTGGCAGCTGCCATGATTCATTCACGCACCAAACAGCCTTAAGGGCTGCTTCCTCGGAGACAAGGGATACTCCCTGCACACTAGACACCTCTGAGGAACCCCATCAGCGAGGAACAGCATCGATACGATGACAGTCACGTCGCCACCATGTCTGTCACTGAACATGTGATAGGACTGCTGAAGATGCGATTTTGGTGTCTGGATCGGTCTGGGATAGTCGTCTGTTGTGTCCTGCACAACATGGCGCAATGAGAGGGCTACTGGTTGATGAGGCCTCAATCCTCTCATCCAGCATCCACATCTGCCAACAACATTGAGGAGGAGCTGCAACAGCAGGAGCACGAGTAGGAGGAGGAGGAGCAGGAGGAACCCATCGGCGGAGCAGTGGCTCACCTGGCTGCTCGTGAGGCCAGGGAGTCACTAATATGTGAACACTTCTCATAAGGAGATCACAAAGTGAAAACAGACCAGTCCTCAGACCACCTAGAAAGACCAGCGCCAACACCATTGCCGCCCGCACCCCACCCCCCTGCACAAAACAGTCCTGCAACTACACATACACCCACTGTAAACTCACCCACTGGGTGACATCAAGTTTCGTCGTTCATGATGAAGCACATGAAAGGGTCCTATCACAAAAGGCAGTCAAGAAAGGGCAAGATGTGGCAGTAGCAGTGAGAAGTATAACATTTAATGTGAATTTAACAAAAACCAAATAAAATGAAAAAACACGACGGTGTGTCAAACACCCTTGTGCATATCCTTTGTGATCACAAAACCTTCGCCTTTCGCTCCCTACTACTTCTATGTGGTGCATCCCCTGTGGCTGCAGCAGAGGTAGTGGCAGGTTGCTCATATTCATGCCCTGGCTGCTTAGATGCTTTCGGCCTACGCCCTCTGGGTTTTGGAGCCCATGAGGGCCCCGCCAAAGACTGCTCCACCTGCACCTTTGCAGGGGCAGACTCGGCCACCTGGAGAGGAGGCAGCATTGCGGGTACTGGTTGAGAGGGGGGCAACGGGTGTAACGTGGGAGCACTTTGAGTGGCGTCCCTACTTCCATGTCCTCTTTCGCCATCATCCCTCTGCTCGGCCAGGCCCATATCAGTCCTACCACTCTGCTGGAGAACAGTTTGGAGGACATCTGTGATGCCTTGTAAGCCCAGTTGTAAAGTTTCTGTCTGCCTGCTTAAGGCGGCAGAATGTTGTTCACCCCGAGTCTGAACAGCCGTTGTCAGGGCCTGACTGGACTCATTTGTGAGTCGTGCTTGAAGCTCAATGGAGGCTAGCCTTCTCTCCATCGCAGACATTCCCGCACTTACCTGCGCCACCAGTCAACTAATGCAGGAGGTGGTTTCTTCCATCCTCGCTGCTACTATGGACAGTGTGCATGGCACCTGTTCCAGTACCTCGCAAATGTGCTGCTGTCCCTCGATCATTCTCCTTTTAAAGGATGGCTCCTGGGGTTCAGCATCTGCGTCCAGCTGAGCAGAGCCTGGAGAGGAGTTCGCCCACCAACGTGGACTCTACACAGCTGCCCCTGCCACCAATGTCTGCTCGTGCTCACTTGTGTGTGGTGACTCACCAGGTGCCAACTCAACTAACTGACTACTAGGACCCAACCAGGTGTAAGTACCTGCGCTGATGGATGGCTCGCTAAGATGTGACGGTGCACCCTCAGAGGCCGGGAGCTCCTCTGAGGAATCGCCCTCTCCCGTCATTGCGGTCGTTGAAGGGCCTGGAAGAGAACAGAAGGCAATATTAAGCATCATCACAGATGTGTAATGTTATGATGAGCATACTGAGGTGCTCAATATGCCAAGCATTGTTAACATCAATTCATGTTGTGTATGAACGTTAAAAGTCGTGACACCAGACATTTGTGGGGTGCCATCTCGGCGTCCCCGACGGACAGGCACTTGAGGGTCCGGCTGATCTCCAGGACCTCCTCCTCCGCCTCTGTGAGGACCACTATTTGTTGTGGCCCCCCTCCAGTCCTCACCCTCTCACGTCTCATTTTGCATTTTCTTCTCTTATTAGGGGAGAAAGTACAGATGTGAGTGATTGAGGGTATAGTGGTCAGCCGATGAATGCATTGCTTTGGGTGAGGCTGACCATGGAAGAGATGCACCAGTGGGTGAGTATCAGACAGAGACATCACATTGGATCAGGATTGGGGTGAGTGGTAGTGGTGGGTTCACAAATGGGGAGGTGAGGAAGTGCTCAGGAAGTGAAAGTAAGTTGAGGATGAGCCTTAAGTGGGTGTGAGGAGTGAGGTGATGTGATGGAGTATTCTTGGCAATGCAGAATGATGTTGGCGGGGGGGGGGGGGCGCGGGGGACGATGTGCACTCCAGAATGCAGGAGAATCAGTAAGTGTACTCACTTTTGTTGACCTAGTTAGGTTATTGAAACGCTTCCTGCACTTGGCCCAAGTGTGGGATATGTTGCTCCGGCTGGTGACCTCCTCTGCCACCTCGAGCCAGGCCTTCTTGGTGGCAGAGGCAGGGCGTTTCCTCCTGTCGGCAGGGTAAAATAGTTCCCTGCTCCTCCTCCTCACCCCGGCCAGCAGCACCTCATGTGAGGCGTCAATTAATCTTGGAGCTGGCTTGCACCTCTGCTGCACCATTTTTGCTCTTTGCTCCAGCAAAATCCATTGGTGAGATGGCCCTTTAAAACTAGGCATTCCAGCTGACAGCAGGACATGCGGGTGCACAGTCCGCCCGCTGCGCAGCTTTCGGACGGCAAACCCGGAAACCACGTTAAGGGGCACCAATTAAGTTGCAATGGCATGGGGAACGGTAAGTTTTTATTACTCAGATTACCCGCGCGACCACTGACCCCACCCCCCCCACACCTGCTGCCATCCCGCCTGCATTTTAAAATCATGCCCATAGCGTTACAACATGAAAACATTCACCATTCAGTATGCATGTGAACAAAAAGTTCTAATCACATTTACTCACCCTGTTCCCATATCCTTACAACCCCTTTTCCTTCATCCACCTATTCAATCTAACCTTCAATGTTGACGTAGTTTCTGCCTCAATCCCTAACCCTGGAAGTGAAATCCACAGCCTCACAACTCTGTGTATAAAGAAATTTCTCCTGTCCTCTGTTCTAAATCTCTTACATTTGATCTTGTATTTATGGCCCATGTCAATGTCATAAACTATCATGTTAAATGAAAAACTCTATTAAATTCTAGAGAGGTACCTACACATGCGTTCTCAGCAGGGACTAAACAGAAAGAGCAAATTTAATAGTATATTGGTCCATTTACTGTGGCATTGCACAGGGAGAGTGGGAGAAATTCAACTTCGTTTCACCTGTTTCTTGGGTGTCAAATGAATGATAGGGGGACGAATTTCAGGTCGCGACCTCCTGTGCCCAACCCGCCCTGCAAACATGTCAGTCATTTTGGAAGCAGAGGCCTTTTACGTGTCCGGTGCGCCTGCCTGAACAATCATTAGGTGCCTTACATATGCAAATCGGGGTCCTAATGCTGGTTGTAGGACCTGATGCAAAATTCAGCTACAAATGGGCGGAGCCTGCGTGGTGCAAGTTCCGCCTAGTTGTAATCGGTCTTGAGTGGCCTTAAAGGGACAGCTAGAGGCCACTCAAGAATTGGCCACAAAACTTTTTAAAAAGTTACATTTCTGTGGAGCCAGGTCAGGAAAAAGAGTGCTCTTCCGAGCCCTACAAAAATATTGCTGCCGGCCTGGGCTCACTTTATCTGCCTCCCCAGATAGGTTGCAGCCAGATGGAATTTGTCAGGCCCTGACCGGTAGCTACGTTGGAACACATGATTAGCACCCGCAGCTCATCGGTTTCATTCAAATGAGGCCTGATGCCGAATTTAGCTCGGGCCTCAGGCTGGCATAATCGGCACCCAAAACAATCACCATGTCGACTTGCCTCCCATTTTTAGCACAAATCCAATTTCTCACCCAGGGAGTGAAGATAAAGCATAGTCTTTAGTTGAAGTGATACGAGTGGAGGAGTGTAATTACATTGTGACATGTTTACATAGGGAAATCCATTATATCTGTCTCAGTTATCTTAATGTTGCTGTTTTTCTCACCATGTCTCCTCCTTTGTCTCTCTCTCTCTCTTCTCTTCTGCTGCTCATCCCTTAACTCTTCTTTTTGCTTCTCTTTCAGTCTTTTGCTTCTTTATTTTCAGGTGGGAGATGGCATGCGTATGGAGTGGTGTGACAGGCATAGGAGAGACCAATGGCTACAAGGTGCATTTGGGATAGGAATTGCGAGGGAAAACATGGTTCTCTGAGACCCTTCCCATCCTCTCCCCCAATAACTGTGCCTTCCCATACCCCTTGCTCCAATCATACCCTACACTACTGAACCTTCCCACTACCCATTCTCCTTCCTACCACACTCACTCCCATCACAATCCCAACCTCTTCTCTTCCCTTTGAACGACCTGCTCAACCCCTTTATTCTCCCCTTTGATCCACTGTCACTCATCTCACCCGTAATCCTTGATCCATTCCCCACACTCCCACTTGCTCTCCCCAAGGGCAAATAGTGAGTGGCAAGAGACCCTCTTCAACCACAGCCAGTTTCCCTCCTCCATTCTCCTTCTATCTTCCTTTCCTATTTGTTTCTCTCAAAGAGGCTTTGTTTGTTATCAAATTAGGATGAGGAAAAAACAAACCTTTCCCTCTATGTGTGTCTTTCTCTCAGTAACTCTCTCCCTCTGCCTCATAAGTGTTGGAAATTATAACTGGTGACTCACAGGTGTAAGTCATTAGCATTGTCCTTTTCTAACTGTCAACAAAACACAGCTGAAGTAATTAACTGGCAAATTGAAGTAACATTACATGAAGCAAGACCCAAGTTTTTCACCCCTTCACCCTCCCTCACTTTCTATAGAACACAAAATAAAGGCTACAACAGGTGTGTACTCAGAACACTGCCATTTTCTCTCTTTAAAAAAAACTCAACATAAATTTTATCTCAATAAAATATTTGAAATCTGTCTTCTAGTTTTGAAATTTTTTAAACAGAAATTGCTAGAAACTGAAGAAAAATATTCCTCTGCATAGATGACTGAACATAACTAACCTGGGAAATTAGGTACACTGCAGGTGCTCAGACTGCACAATCCAAATTCAGCTCACAACATCACAACCCTGGGCAAAATCATCAACTCTGAACCCAGGCTTTTGGAAGAGGCCAGCTTCTCCAAGTAAACACTTTAATGAAGACATTAAAAGTGCAAAAAAATAATTCGATGAATAATATGTTTTTTTAAAAATTTGATTAAAGCCTCATTTTGGCCTTTAGAAATTTTAGTTATTGAGGGAAAAATGGCAAATGAAAAAAAATTCAGAAAGCATTTTGGGAGAATTGTTAGAACCCAGTGGTCAGATTGTGCAATCTGGACAATGAATTTACATAAGAATTTTCCATTATAAATGTGGACACAGGAATTTACCAAGGAAAAAGTTAACACCAAAAGTATGACAAAAACATGACAACAGGAAGTCAAGTAGCGCAAATAGAAAGTGCATGCAGATGTACGAATTTAAATATATGTGTGTATGTGTATATATATATATATATATATAAACACACACACACACACACACAGATATTAGAACTGCTTTGAGATCATTCGTGCACATCTGGTTACTGATAAATTCCCTGGGATTATGTGTAACAGAACAGGATTCAATATTCATCTGTGGGGATCCTTGGTGATGGGAAAATGCAGTGCACTGAGATTGACATGCAAAATCATTTCATTTTAAAGAAGCAAAATGTTCTAAACATTTACTAGGCATATTAGGCTCAATCCGTATCTGTTTTTAGCACATATGGGTAATTTAATCTTCCTCTGTATAGAACAACCACCAATCTGGGGGGGCAATGTCCCAGATAAAATAGGGGAAACTAAAACAAATTTACCGATTCTCCTGTTCTTCTGTTGGATTAAAACAAGCAAATAAAGAGGAACTGGATGCCATAGTGGGTTTAGACATTCATTTTTCACTTGTAGGAGCTCAAGTTGAATTCAGCCCAAACTGGTTTCCTTTCTCTGCTGATTGCAAGGTTCTTGAAATGAGTTTAAGCACTGTTGATTCACTTTCCAATGGACATAGGCTCGAAGCAGAAATCGGTATATAATTTGACACTTATTGGCACTAAAATAATAAACTCAGAGAAACCATAAGAATGGCTGGTGTGACAAATGAAAAAAATTACACTGGTTTAATATTCCGATACAAGGCTTCAGACACATTGCTTTACTCTATATCTGTTCTTCCTATTCCTGACCTGGGTGTGCATGATATTGGCATTTAATGCCCAGATTGAAAATGTGCCAGCACTGTTGCCCCTCATCTTGATCAGCAGAAAAGTTTAATGAAAAAAATGCAAAAAACAGCAAGGACACAAGTATCCAATTGAACACTTCTTCATAAAATCTTTCCAATAAAATTTTGAGCCCATATATAATGGGAAAGGAAAATTGCTAATCTTAACAATGTCACATAAAAACAGAACTAAAATGAAAATTCTTTGAGGTTTAGAGATGTAATAAAACATCGTTCATGGGGGTGTATGCTCAATGTATGTTTAACCACTAGGTGTGATGTGGAGATGCCGGTGATGGACTGGGGTTGACAATTGTAAACAATTTTACAACACCAAGTTATAGTCCAGCAATTTTATTTTAAATTCACAAGCTTTCGGAGGCTACCTCCTTCCTCAGGTGAACGATGTGGAAAAATCGTTCCACATCGTTCACCTGAGGAAGGAGGTAGCCTCCGAAAGCTTGTGAATTTAAAATAATATTGCTGGACTATAACTTGGTGTTGTAAAATTGTTTACAATTAACCACTAGGTGGCAGTGGTTGACTGCTTGCCATTATTACTAATAGCCCAGATTTTCCTGTAGCAAGGCATCTAATGCCATTAGTTAGACGTGCCCTTGCAGGTTTAGGTTTTTAAATTTTTTGCGTGGCAAGTTGCTGAAAGTGCGAGCTGATAGTGTCGCGGCGAGTGAAAAGGGCAAAAAAACAGGGTATCTCCTTAACCAATCAGATTGAAGGATTGTGAAACAAACAGCGCAAGGACTGAGAAGGATGGTGAATTAGAATGGGTGATTTCAATGTCAACTTAGTTACAGAAAGAGAAATAAAGAGAGGGAATGATTGGATTAAGAGAGAAAAAAAGAAAATGTTTTAAAATTTTAAAATTTGACATTTTTAAAATCTCTAACAATTAATATCTGAAGGAATGAGACTCCACATTTGTAATAGTTGGTTTTCAGTGCCAGAGAAGTTGATTGGCAGTAATTAACACTTATCATGTCGTTAAAAGGATACTTACATTTGAAATGACAAAACTTAACTTTCTGTGGTGAGCTTAGTTCATATTTTCCATTTAAATACAACAACGTCACGCCATTCAATGCATTGCAATAGTGAAGCAGTCAGTGAAATGCCGTTTACGTGAAGCTAATGGCAGAGTGCTGCAACTCGGACAGCAACTTTTGAATATTGCCATTTAAATATTTCAATATTCTGCTCCTCGCCTGAGGTTACTGTGTTATTTGCTTATAAATAACAGCAAGTGTCATTAGCCTCAGAGCAAAATCTGGCCCAATGTAATACCAACAGCAGACAATTATCAATGTTATGGGCGAAAGTTTCAACTTCGGCCGGGTGTAAAATGGGTGATATCGGATCAGCCACCCATTATACATCCCACCCGATTTACCTTTCCATTAAAGTTCCAGAGTATGACTCCTTAGTTCTGCTAAGGGCTGAAACATGTGAAATTATATATTATTTACTCCTTTTTCATTTCAAGAAATTCTTTTCATTTATAATCTTTATGTATGTTTCATTCACTTACCAAAATAGAAGAAACCAGTTTAAAGAAAAATCCTTTTCTGTTCCTTTTCCATCCACCCTGAAACTCTGAATACCCCAGGTACCTTGCCGAAATGAGTGCTCCACTAATCCTGCTTTATAACAGGAAAGAGTAGATCCAGCATCTGGGGTGTAGCAAAACAGTTAACCCCCTCCAAGCATGCACGTAAAGCTTGCTTGTGCAAAATAGTGCAGACACATTTTGAAAATAAAAATAGTCTTGGTGAACAGCCTGGATGTGAATAATGATCGCGTGGTATTGGTAAGAAGTTCTAATATTTGTGTGGCTTTGTAAACTTTACGTTTTGCAAGTATGGCAATGAAGTGTCTCAGGAAGCATACGATATGATGGTTTTACAGTTGTGTTCATGGTAAAGCACTGAAGAGTCCACTTGGACAGCAGTGAAAGCAGATTTTATATTTATTTGCATTTCTAATCATGTTGTGATGGTATTTAAAGATGCTGTGATGTATTATGATGTGTTATGCCACCTATCTTATACTTCCAATGACTCAATCAATCACGTGCCGTTAGCAGTGTTGCACACAGCTTTTACCCAACTCTGAAAGAAAATGAATGTTACTTTGGATTGTGATCATTGTATCTCAGATTGCTTCTATCAGATATTCTAGGTGTAGAATGATATGAAAAGTAACTCATTGTAACGTGCTGCACCTGGTTCTTTTCATTAGCACGAAGGGTCAAAAATCTCAACAGATCTTGGTCAGAATTTTGGACTCCACTTTCTAACAGCTATTGCTTAATTGCATAAAATAATCGTAGGAATAAAAAATCCTTCACATGTTAGGGGATCCCAAAAATGAAGCCTGCACCACAGCCTCCAAAATCTTAGCACCATGTCTGTGCACAAAAGTGGCCTGAGGTGACTGGCCCGCTAATTTTCTCTTCCTGTGATGAATTTTGGAATTTTGTTGGGACATGGGGACATGTACCCTCCTGTCCTCTTCCTATGATTACACCTTTTGAAAAGTCTCACTTCTTTTTCCCTGTAACTTCAGGGATTTTTGTTTTTTTTCCTCCCCCATTTCCAGATTTTATTCTATTTACCTTTTTATTCCTTTTTAAAATTACCTTATCGCTTAGTCTTTACTCATTTTATGGGGCAAATATTCAGAGCGTTTTTAATTTTATCTCCAGACAGAATATTGTGTCCCAAGCAATGAGAGTTGTTCAATCTGCTTTCAGGTTACTCCATATATTTTGATGTAGATTTAACATGGCTGTAAACGATTATGTTCAGGGAACTAAAGACATGGGGTATGGACAGAACTACGGATATATGTTTGAGGGATTTTTTTTTATATAGGTGACAAAATTTCTAATATAAAATAATGTATCAATCAGATTTAAACAGCTATGAAGCATTCTGAAGCGATAATCATCATTGTTGAGGCTTTACTACCTCCTCTAAAATATGCAAAAACCTATTTGCATCACATCCTATAAGTGCATTGTTCTGAACGGACACTTCGGAAAAGTTTCCAAACGCAAATGAATATTTAAAATCTCACACTCCTGATATTGTGAAATGTGCCTCACTCATACATTTCTCTCTATATATATTAAAATTCTTGTATCTGTGTGTGCTTCCCGTTTATCAAACTGCCCGAAGTCTCTTGTTAACAGTTAACAGCGCGAACAGCTGATGGAGTCTTCAGGCAGCTTTAGCAGCTGTTCACGCTGTTAACGATTAACGACTATGGGAGGCAGTCGGAAAGTGGAGTCTTTGGACAGCTTCAACCAACTGATACGTTTAACGCCACATCAGGTCAATCTTTGCTACAAAGTCTTGGTTCATTCAGATGGACTTACCGTCCACTGTGTAGAGTGGGCAAATGGTGTTAGCACGAATACACCTGCTGCATGCGGTGAGAACTGTAGTAGGTGCTTCTTTTTGTCATGTTTAATTACGGTTTATCACAGTTTTGCAGTCACAATTTATTAATTGGCTCGAAGTAAAACAGCAGCAAATCAAAGCTGAAGAGATAGGGAACATATGAATCAAAAGTAAAGAGAGCAGCTAAAAAAACTGCCAGTAAGAAATGACTAACAATTTATGAAAATAACCAGTGAAAAAAAGGAAAATGGTGAACCAATCAAATTACTGTTTTTTGAAAAAAGATTTAATCTGTTACTTTTTTCCTTTCACTAAGGAAAATTTCTAATGTCCAAAACAAAACTTTAAACAAAACAAAATCATCAACAATTGCATATTTCGCAATAACATGATTAAATTTACCCAATGAATTGTCTTTTGTGTCTTAAATACATTCATTGAAATTTTTATTTCAAGACAGTCTCTAAAGCCAGAGTTTGGCTGGATATTTTTCTCTAGAACAGTAATAGGGAAGATGCTTGAGGGAATCATTAGGAATGCAGTTATTGGCTACTTAGACAGAGAAGACTATATCAGGGACACCCAACACGACACGATCTCTACAAGATTGAAGCCTCAGGTATTAGCGGCAATCTACTGCGCTGGACTGAGAACTGGCTGAAAGCCCATAGGCAGAAAGTGGTTGCAGATGGATTTGGATTGGCTTGGAGACTGGTCACCAGTGATGCTCTGCTTACTAATTTCATACAATCATAGAAAGGTTACAGCATGGAAGGAGGCCATTTGACCCATAGAGTCCGTGCCGGCTCTGTGCAAGAGCAATCCAGCTAGTCCCACTCTCCCACCCTATCCCCATAGCCCTGCAAATGTTTTCCTTTCAAGTACTTATCCAGTTCCCTTTTGAAGGCCACAATTGAATCTGCCTCCACCACCCCCTCGGGCAGTGCATTTCAGATCCTAACCACTCGCTGCGTAAAAAAGTTTTTCTTCATGTCACCTTTGGTTCTTTTGCTAATCACCTTAAATCTATCTCCTCTGATTCTTGACCCTTCCGCCAATGGGAACAGTTTCTCTCTATCTACTCTGTCTAGGCCCTTCATGATTCTAAATACCTCTATCAAATCTCCTCTCAATCTTCTCTGTTCCAAGGAGAACAACCCCAGCTTCTCCAGTCTATCCACATAACTAAAGTCCCTCCATCCCTGGAATCATTTGGGTAAATCTTTTCTGCACCCTCTCTAAGGCCTTCACATCTTTCCTAAAGTGCGGTGCCCAGAAATGGACACAATAATCCAGTTGTGGTCAAACCAGTGTTTTATAAAGGTTCATCGTGACTTCCTTGCTTTTGTACTCTATTTATAAAGCCCAGGATCCCATATGCTTTTTTAACCGCTTTCTCAACCTGCCCTGCTACTTTCAACGATTTGTGCACACATACCCCCAGATCTCTCTGTTCCTGTACCCCTTTTAGAATTGTGCCCTCTAGTTTATATTGCATCTCTTCGTTCTTCCTACTGAAATGAATCACTTTGCATTTTTCTGCGTTAAATTTGATTGTATTTTTTTGAAGACGTCACCAAGATAGTGGATGAGGGAAATCCGGTAATCATTGTCTATTTAGTCTTCCAAAAACTTTTGATAAGGTACCGTGTAAGAGGCTTTTCTACAAGATCGAAGCCTCAGGTATTAGTGGTAATCTACTGCGCTGGATTGAGAACTGGCTGAAAGCCCATTGGCAGAAATTGGTTGCAGATGGATTTGGATCTGCTTGGAGACTGCACCAGTGATGCTCTACAGAGATCAGTGGTAGGACTGTTGCTCTTTACTATTTTTATTAATGATCTAGATGTCGGTGTTGGGGGAACCATCTGCAAGTTGGCAGATGACACTAAGATTGAGAGAGTCAGGACTGTAGGGGATGCTCAACTACTACAGGCAGACCTAGATGTGCTGGGGGATTGGGCTTGTGATTGGCAAATGATGTTTAACTTAGAAAAAGAGCAGTGTTATGCAACTGAGCAGGGCGAATGCAGAACATAAATACACTCTTCAGGTAAGAGAACTAAAGCCAGTGGAGAAAGAAAGAGATCTGGGCATTCTAATGCTTAAATCTCTAAAGGTTCATGGCCATTGGAGTGAAGCAATAGCCAGAGTGAATAGTGTGCGAGGATATATTTATAGCACAATTCACTATAAGACAAAGCGTATAATTTTGTCCTGAGACAAGACCTTGGTTAGGCCTCAGTTAGAATACAGTGCCCAGTTTTGCTCTCTTCACATGGTGGGTGATATTGAGGCTTTGGAAAGGGTGCAGAGGAGGGCCGCAAGACTAATTCCCAGCTTGAAGTATCTCAGTTACCAAGATAGGCTCAAAGAGCTGGGACTCTACACCTTAGAGAAGCGTGGACTCCGGGGTGATTTGATTAAGGTTTATAAGACGATGAAGGGAATAGATTGTGTTTGTGTAAACAGTATGTTTCAACTAAATAGGTTAGGGAGGACCAGGGATCACAATCTCAAGTTATGCAAGGCCAGATCTAGGTTAGATGTTAGGAGGTGGTTCTTTTCCCAGAGAATAGTGGACCTGTGGAACAGGCTGTTGGTTTGTGAGGTGAACGCTGATTCATCGAATTTTAATCACGGTCAGAGTGATCTCCTGGACTACTTTCAATCGCCTAAGGGGGGGTCAGAGAGGAACGTTTCAATTTTATCCCCCCTAATTGGCCTGGATATCTGGTTTTTCGCCTCTCCCAGGAGGGAGAGGCTTTTGGGCGGGCTGGGGAATGTATATATTGTGATACACAAGGGACAGGCTGGATGGACCAGTGGGTCTTTTCCTGTCTGTCGTTGTTCATATGGAACAGTTGAAAGGAGTTATAAACCAAATCTGTGTGCTCTGAGCATGCAAAGTTTGCAAAATTTCCCAGCACACATCAGGTGTGGTACCTCTATGGGCTGAAGTACCACATTGGTTAACAGCATCTTTAGTTTTTTTTGTTGACAAAGGAAAACAGATTATTTAACAAGAATGAATTTATTTTTCACAATGGAAAATTTTAACAATACTTCAGTTTGTAACCTAGCTGGAAGATTAATTTAAATCATTGCTTCCTCCTGATTGGTTGCTGTCAACCACGGAAAACTTCTCACCTCTTCATTCTGGCTCCTTCTCTTTAGAGAAAGACTATGTAGCATTTTTGGGGTTTAACTTTTTTGTTTGTTAAAAACATGGAAACTGCACAAGGAACTTTTGAGCATTTTATGAGATTTTTTTTGTTTGTTTACAAAGACTATATCAGTTGACAAACTCCCTAATTATGTACTTAGTGCTTTAAGACAGAAACCCACTGGTCTTCCACTGTAACTCTGGTGGAATTCCAGCACCCTTGTGTTTTACATCAGTTGTGAGACCAGTGGTGCAGTAGCCTGCTGGGTGTAGATTACAAACCATATTACTAGAGATGGCATTAAAAATTGGATGAACAAATGATTATTACAGAAGATTCTGACGCAAAAGTATTCAATACAATGGCATTTAACCGCATTAATTGACAAATGCAGACTAAATGCACATATCAAGTTTGATGACATCAAAGTTTGAACCTCTTTGCCAGGACGGTAATTATTAGCCAATACCAGACAGCTGAATGAGAGGGGAGACCTACATATCAATCTGTTTCCTGTCCCTGAAGTTTAACTCTTGGGTTCCTCAACACATCTCATCTTCAGACTGGATTCAGCAACTGTTCCTTATCCTATTTGTGAAGCACCTCATGTTAAAGGCACTACATAAATGCAAGTTATTGTTGGACAAGAATGGACAACGCCAATCCATAAAATGCTATCAGATTAAAGTGATGCAGCGCGTAGAAGTGCGAAATGAATATTTTATCTGCCATATAACTATTCCATTTGATTTAAAATGACTCAGTAAAAGACATTCATGATTTTAAATAGATTTACCCTGATTTCAATAAGAATAATTTCCAACAGCCTAAAGAATTGTCTAGGATTTCTGAATAGAACATCCCACATAATCATTTGTTGTGGGTTGCAGAAACACTTCAAATATCGCTGACTTACTTATGAGCAAGCCTCACCATCAGGATCACTTTAAAAAAAAAATCAACATTTCTGTTGATTTTGTTCTAAATTTTTGTTTAAAAGAGTGATTGCTGATGACATCATTGGGGAAACTGCTTAAGGAAGTTACTGAACCCTGAGCTAACACACACACACCCATATGCACACACACAACTGAAGGTGAAATAACCCGGGTGAATGGTGGCATCAACTCATGTTAATTCAACTTACTCACACTAACAGAATCAGCAAATCCTTTGAGCCAGCACCTCTGATGATGTTATCGGGATTCACTATTCAAACAACAATAATCTAGTGAAATGGGTAGAAACAAATCAACATAGAAAGAAAACAAATGGTTCCAAATTCAAAATTCTTTACAATATTTTGATTTTTTTAATGCCATTCTGATGGTCAGACCGAGTGTTTAGTTTCCTTCCTTCAGTAAACCCAATATAAAATGTTACGTTTTTCTGAACGTGACAAAAGTAGAACTGCAGCTGAAGAAGACAGCAGAATCGTACTATGTACCAAAATATGCACCACTGAGGTAGTTAAAAATAACCAGGGTTTCAGAGCCTCTGCAAGGCCCACTGTTTATATGAGCCTAACAGCAAGAACAGTAGATGGCACTCCAGGAAACTGTGTGTGATTGCAAAAAGAGCAAACAGGACATACCTCCATCTTGTGAGTTCAGGACATTCAAGGCATACATCATTGCATTTGAAAAGGTTGTGGCTTCCTCCTTGCTTGCAAAATTTAACCCATAGACCTGTCGGGCATCGCGCCATTGGTGGAATGTAGGTGTAGCCTGATTGTACTTCAGTCCCTTCACGATGGAATAGTTTATGACTACCTACAAACAAAATGTAAATCAAGTCATGAGAAAAGCATTTTTCTTTGCAACTGTAAACATAATGCTTGACATTGCTTAGTCTATTCTATAACATTGAAATCATATGCAATAAATTAAATGAATAAGTTCTTTAAAAGTAATATACTGATGTCTCAAGAGTATTAAAGGAGAAGGTAATTCTGGGTAAATCTTACCATAAGGTAGATATTTTTGCTCCCCACAAATTTATAGATACTCACAGGAATGTATTATGGAGTGGAGTAGATATAATCCAGGAAGGTAAGTTGAGGGGATCCTACTTCCTAACACTGTTGTAGCTATGCTAAGGCACTTCAAAACCTATCATGAGCTTGCTTTTTAAAAAAATTTAGTCTGTACTGCATGTTTGCAATGTCGTCATACAAAAAATCCTATCAGCAAAGATTCAAGTTGAACAATAATGTGAGTTGTCAAAGCTCCAAGATAGATCAGCTTTAAGGCTGCTCATGAAACCAAGCAAAACTTTCAGTTCTATGATTGAACAGTACTTGCAAAGTTATTGTAGGTTAAATCAGTTCCTTACTTCAGATGCAGTCCAAAAAATATTAAAAGCAATTTAACTAAATGCAGAACTGAATGTTTAAATGTGATTAAATCAGAGAGTTGAACTTCCACCAGCTCAATGAGAAAAGTGTGCACTCTTTAGGTTTTCGGAATATAACATCACATTGTTAAACGTAAACTCCTGCTTAGAGGATTGTCAATATGACAGCCAAAGTCCTGCTCTTCTTTGTCTGGTCCATTTTTGCACTGCGCACAATATTCAACATAAGACTAATGAGATCACATTGACAGTAACTGGATGCTAATTAGAAATGGTCAGTGATCAAAGGTTTAGCTGTAAAATCATCCACTGCCCAACTTTTACTTTACATTCTTCAAAATTCCTGAATAGGACATTTTTGGTCTCATTTTGTTACTATTTGAAGACATTTTATAATTTAATATGTGCCAGTATAAAATCATGGCTGTCTGCATTTTAAAATTCTCATCCTTGTTTTCAAATCTCTCCATGGCCTCAACCCTTCCTATCTCTGTAACCTCCTCCAGCCCTATGACCCGCCGAGATCTCTGTGCTCCTCCAATTCTGACCTATTGCGCATTCCCGATTTTAGTTGCTCCACCAGTAATGGCCGTGTCTTCAGCTGCCTAGGCCCTAAGCTCTGGAATTCCCTCCCTAAACCGCTCCACCTTGCTCTCCTCCTTTAAGATGCTCCTTAAAACCTACCCCTTTGACGAAGCATTTGGTCACCTGTCCTAATATCTCATGTGGCTCGGTGTCAAATTTTGTTTGATAATGCTCCTGTGAAGTGCCTGTGACGTCTTGCTACGTTAAAGGCGCTATATAAATACAAGTTGTTGCTCTGGTTGTTGTTGACTAATCACCTTGTTATACTGCATGCATCAGTTTGAGATCCATACCTTTAAACTGTTGGCTCTGCATAGCCCTCAGACCAGGCAAAGTAAACCTCAGCACATACACCCTGCATGCACATGCAGAACCTCTCACATTGGCATCACAAGTGAGTCAATTTTTTAATGTTTGCTAAGACTCTCCTCTAAATGATAGTACTGACATTTTTGTCTTTTCTCTGTGAAACATTCAGTGAAGACTTATTCCTCAGATGGCTGGGGATACTGCATAAATTTAATATTTAAAAAATCAAACAACTAAGTGTTTTTGCCAGGAATGTAGAAATAACATAATTCATCAAAGTTTTTGTACAATTGTGAAATGGGGCAAGTTTAGAACAGACACCAGTAAGTATCTCTTTTTGTAGATCAGCAGCTGAAAAGGTTTGCCAGGGATGAGGCCAGGACAATGGGCTTATTTAGGAGACAGCTAGATACTGCAAGGGGAAGACTGTAGGGTTGGTATTCTGAAAGGATGAGATTAAATGGGTTGAAGAGCCTTCTTAATTTGAACCTGCCTTGTGATTTCACTGTCTTGTCTGACCTATCCTTGGTTTTTCCTTGTTCACATACAGTCACTAGATGAAGCTGAATTCAAGTGAGTTCTATTTAGCAGTAAACCTGATCCATGTAGAATTTTTCCATTAATTTCTGGAGCAGTAACTTTCTTTTAAGCACAAGTAATTTTGCTTTTACTGTGATCACTTCTAAAAAAAAAGCTATATTGCACTTGGACGATTTAATGTGACCTTTTGTTTTATAGCCTGTTACATTAATCATCCATGAATGACTCATTCACATAGCAAAAGCTTTGAAATGTATTCACAGCTTGACATACCATCCACGCTCCAACAGCACAGCTATTCTTAGGATTCTTCCAATCAAATGGCTGTCAGGCATCAAATAGTTTTCTTCAGTGTTTAAATATTTCCCCTTGTCAACATGTTCTGCCCCTTAAAAGAAGATGTTTTACAGTACTTAACCAATGTAACAGCCCAGTGGCTTTTGTACAGCAATGCACTGCGGCACGGGATGGTAGAACGCAGCTGTCCATTTGCAGTTCTGCAAACAGTGAGTTCCCAATCTCAGCCCTTTCCCACAAGGAGAAAGGGAAGGGTTAGTGACTGAATCTTGACTGCTCTTGTCTACTTCCTGGGGGCTGGTAATATTGCAGCATTAGCAGAATGTAGGGAGTGGATCACTCGCACACTTTCACAACCAGTGAATGTTGGGTGGCGCTGTGGGACTTTAAACAGCTGTATACATTTTTGTTCAACGTGAAATTAATGTAGTCTCATTTCTCACAAGGGTACCACTTTTTTTTAAAAACATGTTATTTCATATTTTATCAGTAAAGACATTAATTTCTTGATATAAATAAGTAAGCCTATAACATTGATCACTATAGCTGTATCCTATGATGCTTTAAAGGATCAGACTACAAGTAGCTGGAAATGTGCGGCTGCAGTCTGCTCAACTGATCACATACAGATAGAAGCACGAGGAGGGCAAGGGGTATAGTAGATGTCATTTATTTTAGTCTTTGGTGGATAAGTATGTTGGAATTAGTGTGTTAACCTTCTGATTAGCAACAAAGCAAAATAGATACATACAGATATACAGGTTATCTGAGGCAAATTTCTACTGTTAAAAACCTCTAAGTATAAACCTTCACATTCTGCTGAGCTACACCTCACTACTATAGATCTCACCGTTACCTCTGGAGTCTCCCAAGGATCTATCCTTGATCCCCTCCTATTTCTCATCTACATGTTGCCCCTCGGCGACATCATCTGAAACCACGACGTCAGATTCCACATGTATACTGACGGCACCCAGCTCTACCTCACCACCACCTCTCTCGACTCCTCCACTGTGTCTCATTTGTCACACTTCTTGTCCGACATCCAGTGCTGGGTTAGCAAAAATTTCCTCCAACTAAATATTGGGAAGACCGAAGCCATTGTCTTTGGTCCCTGCTGCAAACTCTGCTCCCTAGCCACCGACTCCATCTCTCTCCCTGACCACTGTCTACGGTTGAACCAGACCATTCGCAACCTTGGCGTCCTATTTGACCGAGAAAAGCTTCTGACCAGATATCTGCTCCAGCACCAAGACCGCCTATTTCCACCTCCGTAACGTCGCCAGTCTCCGCTCCTGCCTCAGCTCATCCACGCCTTTGTTACCTCTAGACTTGACTATTCCAATGCTCTCCTGGCTGGCCTCCCATCTTCCATCTTCCATAAACTTGAGCTCATCCAAGACTCTGCTGCCCATATCCCAATTCGCACCAAGTGCCGTCTACCCATCACCCCTGTGCTTGTTGACCTACATTGGCTCCTGGTCCGGGAATGCCTCGATTTTAAAATTCTCATCCTTGTTTTCAAATCCCTCTATGGCCTCGCCCCTCCCTATCTCTGTAACTCCTTCAGCCCTACAACCCTCAGAGATCGCTGCGCTCCTCCAATTTTTGCCTCTTGCGCATCCCCGATTTTAATCGCTCCACCATTGGCGGCCATGTCTTCAGTTTCCTAGGCCCTAAGCTCAGGAATTCCCTCCGTAAACCTCTCTGCCTCTATCTCCTCCTTTAAGACGCTCCTTAAAAACTACCTCTTTGATCCAGCTTTTGATCACCTGTTCTACTATCTCCTTATGTGGTTCGGTATCAAATTTTGTTTGAAAATCGCTCCTGTGAAGCGCCTTGGGACGTTTTACTACGTGAAAGGCGCTCTATAAATGCAAACTGCTGTTGTTGTTGTTTGGAGCTGGACTGAGTACCAGTTCTTTGGGATGTCCATGATGTTTCATGAATTGTGTGTGGTAGCGTGGTGGTTATGTTACTGGACTAGTATCCAGAGGCCTGGACTAATAATCCAGAGAAGGTAAGTTCAAGTCCTTCCATGGCAGTTTGAGAATTTGAATTCAATTAAGTAATACTCACAGTATCTTAGCAATCAGCCAAGTTCCCAGACTCCTTCATCACCATTCCTTGGTATGTACTGTCCTGCCATCAGTAGAGAAACACCAGAGGTGGTGGCCCACTAGTATAGTTGGGTGGGAATGGCCCCGGGAATCCTAAACATTGACTCCATACCCCATGAAATCGCATGACTTCAGGTCAAACATGGGCAAGGCAACCTCCTGATAATTACCAGCTACTATCCTCCTTCAATTGATGAATGAACACTCCTCCATGTTGTACACCGCTTGGAGAAGCACTGAGGGTAGCAACAGCACAGATTATACTCTGGGTGGAGGTCTTCAATGTTTATCACCAAGAGTGACTCGGTAGTACCACTGATGGAGCTGGCCAAGTCCTGAAGTGCATTGCTGCTAGATAGGGCTTGTGACAGGTGGCGAGAGAAACAACAGGAGGGAATAACCTACTTGGCCTCATCTTTACCAATCTCCCTGTCGCAGATGTGTCTGCCCATGACTGTATTGGTAGAAGTGACCACCGCACAGTCCTTGTGAAGACCAAGTCCCATCTTAACACTGAGGACACCCTCCATTGTGCCTTGTGGCACTACCACCATGCTAAGTGGGACAGATTAAGAACAGATCTAGCAGCTCAAAACTGGGAATCTATGAGGTGCTGTGAGCCATCAGCAGCAGAATTGTATTCCACCACAGTGTCACATGACATAGCACTCACTCCTTCATCACCATCATGCCAGATGGCCAACCCTGGTTCAATGAGTGTAGAAGAGCATGCCAGAAGCAGGACCAGGTGTAACTGAAAATGATGGTTGTGGGTGTTGGAAGCCAATGATCTTAACCTGAAGACATCGCTGCAGGAGTTCCTCAGGGTAGCATCCTAGGCCCAACAATGACCTTCACTCCATCATAAGATCAGAAGTGGGGCTGTTCGCTGATGATTGCAGAGTGTTCAGCTCTATTTGCAATTCCTCAGATCATTAAGCAGTCCATGTCTGTATGAAGCAATGATGTGGAGATGCCGGTGATGGACTGGGGTTAACAATTGTAAACAATTTTACAACACCAAGTTATAGTCCAACGATTTTATTTTTAATCCCACAAGCTTTCGGGGGCTTTCCCCTTCCTCAGGCAGTGTGGAAAATTGTCTTTTCCACACTGCCTGAGGAAGGGGAAAGCCCCCGAAAGCTTGTGGGATTAAAAATAAAATCGTTGGACTATAACTTGGTGTTGTAAAATTGTTTACAATTGTATGAAGCAAGACCTGGACAACAGATTTGAGCTGATAACTGGCAAGTAACTTTTGTGCCACAGGCAATGACCATCTCCAACAAGAGTCAGCTTAACCACCTCCTCTTAACATTCAATGACATTACCATTGCCAAATCCCCCACCATCAACATCCTGGAGGTCACCATTGACCAGAAACTCAACTAGACCAGCCACATAAATGCCTTGACTACTAGAGCAGATCAGAGGCTGGGTATTCTGTGGAGAGTGGCTCACCTCCTGATTCCCCAAAGCCTCTCCACCACCGACAAGGCACATGTGTGGTGGAATACTCTCCACTTGCCTGGATGGGTGTTGCTGCAACAGCACTCAAGAAGCTCGACACCAACCAGGACAAAGCAATCCACTTGATCAGAATCCCATCCATCAACTTAAACATCCATTTCCGCCACCACCGGCGTACCGTGGCTGCAGTGTGCACTGCAACAATTCGCCAAGGCTTCTTCAGCAGCACCTCCCAAACCCACAATCTCCACAGAATTTTTGCAGATCATTGGAGACAAATCGGTGCTGCCAGCATTTAGTTTGTCCTTCATTCATCGCCATCATTCTACTCCATTCAATAATGTGAGCTAGTTTTAGAATAGTTGAACATCTGGCTCAAAGCTTCTCTACACACCTTTCCTGATGCCAACAATAGTTCTCTTAGTTACAGAAGTGAGCACTAAGGCAATATGCACTCACTCCCATGAATCCCATTGAGAGCCGCTACAGCATCCATTTTAAAATTGATACACAGTCTGCCTGTTTAAATGTGCTCCTCGGATGGTGAGCAGAGAGCATGATAAATGTAACTACAGCTGGTACAGTAGCCACTCCCTCTCTGACATGATGTACACTGAAACTGGCACACTCTATATTGATTTTAAAATTGGCAGAACCTCACTGATCGCTCCCAAAAGGATCAGCTGTTCCAGTGCTAGCATGAGCAGAGCACGCGTGGAGTTCAGCTGGAGAGGATTGAGGCAAGAAGCATTCAAAAGTCAGAGCAGTAATCAGCAATGTAATTTGTTGACCCTTGATTACCTACTATTAGGATTTTCAATGATCTCCTCCTTTATGGTGGAATTGTGAGGCTCCACTGTATAATTTACTCTTAAAATCTACAGTAGAATTTTTAGATAAACCATGAAGAAAAATCCAAAAACCCAACTTGAGCCATTGTCTCCTCCCTTACTTCTGAAATAGTCTATTAAACTTATGAAATCGTCCAATCAACTGTATTTTATAGAATAACTATAAAAATGGAAGTTTTCAGCAAATACCTTTTAAATAAACGTATTATGTATCTGTAAACAGAAATGCAGTGGCAACTTGCTAATACGGCCGTTGCCAACCCACAGGCCTAAATAATTCTGCCAAATTTTACAATAAATGTTTACATTTGTTCTGTGAAAAAATGATTTTCGGTCCAGAAAAATAACGTTAAATCGAGAACTGCTCTACTCAACTAATAAACACGGTGTATTTACACAGACAATTATAGATAAACTTAGTTATCAAGCACACATGTTTAAAATGGTACGCCATGACAAACATTCCAACAACATTATGACAACATAGTCAAGGAATGTGAAGGCTCCCCATTATTTGTTTGGAGATGTCCTTGTTATAATATACAGCAGACGGAAGACATCAAGTCATTGTCTGCAGTTGAATCGTTACCAGACATTCCTCTACAAATATTTTTTTTAAAAATCTAGTAAATGCCTCCAAAATTGTTTATGAGCATTACAGAGAAAATTATGCATCTATGATTTAGGAAATAAGAGAGATTGAAGAACACTTTTGGATCATCAGCATAACGCTCAATACTTTCTAACCCTGAAAGTCCTCGGGACATGAGCACGGGAATGCCACTGAAATCATTGCACTGACCCTGCCACTGTACGCATGGACGTGGGAAAGTCTCATCATCTTTATAAATATGGCTGTACCTGAGCTGTAGTTGGTGCTTCTCAGGCCTCCATATGCTTGAAAATCATATCCTTCTCAGACCCCTTTGTAAGGGGGCGAATACATTTTTCAAAACTTAAAAGAACGTTACCTACCAAGTTTTTGGAGGTCCAGGTCACTACCCAGGCCTGAACCCCATGGTGGGCACCACATCCGCCATTAAAGAGGCCGGTACCCCTCCTCCTTCTTGGCATACTGGCCTCCGAAGATTCATCAAACGTCAGAGGTTTAGGGGTGCAGGAACTCCAGCATAGGGAGTCCGTACCCTTCCGCGTCAGGAGCTTTGTTTGGGGAGGGCAGAGGCTCCGTCCCTAAACAAGGCCATAAAAGACCATAAGAGATAGGAGCAGGAGTAGGCCATTCGAGCCTGCTCCGCCATTTAATGATATCATGGCTGGTCTGATTTTTACCTCAACTCCACTTTCCCGCCCTGCCCCATATCCTTTGACTCCCTTGCTGATCAAAAATTTGTCTAACTCAGCCTTGAATGTATTCAATGACTCAGCCTCCACAGCTTTTTGGGGTAAAGAATTCCAAAGATTCACGACCCTCTGGGAGAAGAAATTCCTCCTCATTTCAGTCTTAAACGGGCAACCCCTTATTCTGAGACTATGCCCCCTAGTTTTAGATTCCCTCATGAGGGTAATATCCTCTCAGCATCTACCCTATCGAGTCCCCTCAGAATCTTGTATGTTTCAATAAGATCTCCTCTCATTCTTCTAAACTCCAATGAGTATAGACCCAACCTGTTCAACCTTTCCTCATAAGACCATACCCGGAATCAACCGAGTGAACCTTCTCTGAACTGCCTCCAATGGAAGTATGTCCTTTCTTAAATAAGGGCACCAGAACTGTACGCAGAACTCCAGGTGTGGTCTCACCAGCACCCTGTACAGTTGTAGCATGACTTCCCTGCTTTTATACTCCATCCCCCTAGAAATAAAGGCCAATATTCCGTTTGCCTTCCGGATTACCTGCTGCACCTGCATGTTGGCTTTTTGTGTTTCATGTACGAGGACACTCAGATCCCTCTGTACCGCAGCATTTTGTATTATTTCTCCAATCAAATAATATTTTGCTTTTTTATTTTTCCTCCCAAAGTGGATGACTTCACATTTTCCCACATTATATTCCATCTGCCAAATTTTTGCCCATTCGCTTAACCTGTCAATATCCCTTTGCAGACACTTTGTGTCCTCATCGCAACTTGCTTTTCCACCTATCTTTGTATCATCAGCAAATTTGGCCATGAGACACACTGTTCCTTCATCCATGTCATTGATATATATTGTAAATAGCTGAGGCCCCAGCACTGATCCCTGCGGCACCCCACTAGTTACAGATTGCCATTTTGAAAATTACCCTTTTATCCTGACTCTTTGTTTTCTGTTAGTTAGCCAATCCCCTATCCATGCCAGTATATTACCCCCAAAACCATGAGCTCTTATCTTGTGCAGTAATCTTTTATGTGGCACCTTATCGAAAGCCTTTTGGAAATCCAAATATACTGCATCCATTGGTTCGCCTTTATCCACCCTGCCCATTACTTCCTCAAAGAACTCTAATAAATTTGTCAGATATGATTTCCCCTTCATAAAACCATGTTGACTCTCCTTGATTGTATTATGAGTCTCCAAATGTCCTGCTACTACTTCCTTAATAATGGATTCTAGCATTTTCCCAATGACAGATGTTAGGCTAACTGGTCTATAGAACCTCCGGTGCTAGTTCAAAACCCAGTATATCCAGGTCCAAGCCTAGTTTACACCCTTCCACCACAGTCCTGGTGGAGTTATGGGAATTTCTGCCCCTTTGATTTTATTTCATTAGGCCACAAGGTGCACAACCAGTAAACACTGCTAGGCATGGATTTGACCTTTTTAAAAAAAAAATCAAATGCATCATGAGATCTATTCCAAGAAGAGGCTCCAAGACAGTGTGTTTATTATGGGGGTTGCAGTCAGTGATAATCTCTTAACTGATTACCACAATCTAATAAAGTGTATGTGGGCAGCTGGTGGGTGATGCCTGTGGTAGTGACTCATGAAGTCACACTACCGTCATCTTATCACAGGCAGGCATACCTAATAATCTGATATGACTGTTTAAAGGGACACGGTAACTACAAAGAAATGCTTGCATACTTTTTTATTTGCATACAAGCAGACAAGACAATGATATAAACTACACTGTAACTCACCATCCCTCCATTGTTAGAATGAAAATGGTACACTGCTCTTCTGGCTCTATTCCCATCACATACTGGGAAAAAAAAAGACCCTGAAATTCCACAGAGCCAATTGTGCTACGCCCCTGAGTTAGGGTCCATTTAAATATCTATTGTCGGTTCAGTGACATAACTGTCTGAGGGGTGTGGGGGGGGTGGGGCTTGGAATTTAGGAGTGGAGCCTCTAAAAAGCCAGAAATGGCTGAAGATTGTTAAACAGATGAGAACACTTCATTGGTAGAGATCTAATGCTCCTTGCAGCTGAGGTGTTCTCGGAGTGATGGGCCTCCCGATGCTCTACTCCATTATGTTCTACCTTCAAATCAGCAGAGGTCACATCCTTCAGCAAGCTCCATGAGCAGGTCTTTTTGGATGGCAAAAATGCAGGGCACAGCAAGCTACCACTATGCAGGATATTCAATTTGGAGCACAATGCAAAACTCCTACTGATATATCTATGTAAGGAATCTTACAACACCAGGTTATAGTCCAACAAATTTATTTTAAAATCACAAGCTTTCGGAGATTATCCCCTTCGTCAGATGAATGAGTGAAAAGGTTCTCAAATCGCATATCTTATACTATGTTGGGACAGCATCACACCAATCAAAAGGTGTCGTTGTTATTCAAACAGGCCAGTCACGGAGAACAGCACGTCCCAGTACACTGGATATACATTGTGTCGATTACACAGGCAGGCAGAAAGAAACTCAAAATGGCAGAGAGAGAGAGAGAGAGAGAGAATATTAAAAAACATATAATTTTTTTCCCCCTTTTTTGCTACGTGTAGCGTGACATGAACCCAAGATCCCGGTTGACTGCCATTTTGAGTTTCTTTCTGCCTGCCTGTGTAATCGACACAATGTATATCCAGTGTACTGGGACGTGCTGTTCTCCGTGACTGGCCTGTTTGAATAACAACGACACCTTTTGATTGGTGTGATGCTGTCCCATCATAGTATAAGATATGCGATTTGAGAACCTTTTCACTCATTCATCTGACGAAGGGGATAATCTCCGAAAGCTTGTGATTTTAAAATAAATTTGTTGGACTATAACCTGGTGTTGTAAGATTCCTTACATTGGTCCACCCCAGTCCATCACCGGCATCTCCACATCATGATATATCTAGGCAGCAAAAGCACTGCTTTAAGAGTCTGATGGTTCTCTCAATGACCACTCTGGCAGAAGCTTGAGCTTTATTGTAGTGTTCTTCAGCTGCTGCTCTTGCAACTCTTAGAGGAATAATTATCCATGGCAGCAAGGTGTACGCCATGTCACCCAAAAGCTATCTGTTCACGTGACTATTTCCCTTCAATTCCCCAGTTCTCCTAAAAAGTCTGTCAGTTTACCTGACCAATTCATGGCTGAGTGGCATCTGCTGATACTGCACAGATCCCCCATGGCTGCTTCAAATGAGGCTGTTGCATAAAAGTTGAGTGTGATTATCACTTTCACAGCCATAGGCAGAGCTGTTTGGGCAGATGACTGTGGCTGCAGGACTTCATGTAGTAGCTGGCACATGTCCCCAATTTCCTTTTTGGTAAAGCTCACTCTTTTAAGGCAGAGTTCCTCACTAAGGTTTTCATAGAATCTGTGTGACCTGTGGGGAGGAATAATATTGTGTAGGGCACTGTCTCCAAAAAATGCTGTCTTGCTCTCCTTTCCTCCATCCTGCACCACTCCTCCTCCATTATAATTGCATACAATGGACTGCCCATTGAGAATCCCATACCTGGTACTCAGAACCTCTTACTGTGGATGGGGCAAACATTTCCCAGTGATGTCCTAGGCCCACAGGCTGTTCGATGCAAGTCAATCATGCAAAGCAAAAAAGAAACACTTCAAAAGCTCTTCTAAACCTCCAGAGATCTCCCTTGAAAGTTTCTTCAGCATCCAAAGTAAAGCACTTCAGCCTGTGTCAGCTGATACTGACAACAAGTACACCTCTTATATTTCATTCTATGTTGTCCTTGGTGCAGTGGGAGCGCACGTTATGGGATTTGGGGACTCCAATATCATTTCTGCTCATTTTAATATATGGCAACGAGCTCCTAGCAGCATCGGTGATCACATAACTGGAAGGGCTCAGATCAGGATGGGAACGACAGCGCAGCCATTATGGGGCAGAAACAATGCCATCCCAGAATCCACTTACAAAATTGCTAGTACACTGATTTTATGCCAGAAACTTACCAAAAACAGCAAGTAAATTCAGGGCCAAATATTTTTTCATGAAGATAATGGCTATCCAAAAATATTCAACAATTTATTAGCCAGACACTATTCCGACATTTTGGAGGACATTAAATGGAAGATTATAATCTTCAAAATATATGTCCACAAACTTTGTCTGCTCCCCATTAACTAAAATAAATTATTTTACCAAATACTTTTAAACCTTTACAATATTGAACAAGTACCTGCTGTGGGATTAGATGTATTGGCCTGTGGTAAGGTAGGGATTCCGTTATTTTGGATGAAAATCATTTGCTGATTCTCTAGGTTTCCTCCAGGATCCCACACACAACTCACCATTCTAGATGTGCACTTCATACCAGTTGTTACAGTGTGAATACTGCCCAGGTATAACTTTGAATCGCACCATTTATCTTTACACAGTAAGGAACCAAATACTGCGTTGTATAAGAACATAAGAAATAGGAGCACGAGTAGGCCATACAGCCCCTCAAGCCTGCTCCACCATTCAATCAGATCATGGCTGATCTTCGATCTCAACTCCACTTTGCTGCCCGATCCCCGTATCCCTTGATTCCCCTAGAGTCCAAAAATCTATCAATCGCAGCCTTGAATATACTCAACGACTGAACATCCACAGCACTCGGGGTAGGGAATTCCAAAAATTCACAACCTTCGGTGAAGAATTTCCTCCTCATCTCAGTCTTAAATGGCCAACCCCTTATCCTGCGACTATGCCCCCTAGTTCTAGACTCTCCAGCCAGGGGAAACGACCTCTCAGCATTTACCTGGTCAAGCCCCCTAGAATCTTGTATGTTTCAATGAGATCTCAAATATACATCATATTGGTATGGCTACTTTTGGAATATTATGTGCCATTTTATGTACCCTCTCAAAAGGACCAAGATATATTGGATTCAGTTCAAAGAGGGTAAAGGACAATTCCAGGATTTAAAATTTTAAGCTGTGAAGTGAGGTTCACAGAATTGAACTTGTTTTCAGCAGAGGAAAGAAGATTGAAAAGGGGCACGAGGAATATTTTCTTCTCGTAAAGTAGTGGGTATGTGGAATAAATCCCAATAAAAGTAGTTAATGCTGTTTTAATCTAGAAAGGAACTGTCTGAATATCTGGTTATGAATGGAACTAAATGAGGAGAGAAGAGGGCAGTAGGATTAGTTTGAATGGTTTTAGTAGTGTTGTTCAATACATTAGCCACTAGCCAAGTGCTGCTAATTATGAATTCAGATGTAGCTAATTGCATTTTCAATTGGTAAATAAAAAATGAGTAAGGCACCGTTGTTGAGCATGTGATTTCAACTCATACTCTAAGTATGCATGTGTACTTTAACCTTTTTGTGCATTTGTTGGGAAAATGGTAAGATGAAAAGCAAAGTGTGCATGTGTTCTTTGACTGTTGTGTGTGCTCGGTTACTGCTAATTCGTTATTTGCTAAAATGGTGTGCAACATGGGTGAAAATGCCAGACTTCAGCACCATGGAAACACCAGCAACATTCCCCAGAACTTTCAACTTCAGTGAGGTGTAAAACAGGCGAGATCTATGGAAAGTGGAGTGGAGAGAGGAGCTGTCATTGTGATTAATAACTGCTCCAGGACAACAGAAGAAATCAAACCCAACCAATAACGAGCAGCTGCAACAGGGCACGTTGTGGCAAAGGGCCAGCAGCATCCAACCATGTTCTGAATGGAGAGCACGGCGGGTCTGGCACGTCTCACTGTTGAGAATGTTGACTCGCACAATCACTCTGAAGAAGTCAAAGTACAGTTTGCAACTGCTGGGTAAAAACCCAGAAGCTGCACTAGGATATGCTGTATCTGATAAATTCATGACAGAATTCTTAATTTTGCTGAAAGAGAAAGACGGCAAAGTTTCACTCTGAATGGTGGTGAAACGTGTCTCAGAAGTTTTCCACTAAAATTCGTGAATGTGGCTAAAACGGTGTCACCGTAGCCGCACCTGTAGCTAATCAGCGATTTCTATTGGACAACACTGGTCTAGCACAAAACGACGGGCCGAATGGCCTCTTTCTATGCTGTAAATTTCTATGATTCTGAAGGCTGGAAGGACAAGCATAGACAGAGATGGTCAAATAATCTATGCAATATTGGACCACAGAAATACCTCTGCAACTGATCAGGGTGCTACATTGATATCCTGGAGCCTTTGCCCATTTACCTTCAGTGATAAGGGACACATAATACAGAATTTATCTTTATAGAAGTTTCACGTATGGCTATCCATCTCCCTTGGTAACTGTAACAAATTGGGTAGAATCCATGATACTGCAGGTTCTGAATGGTCTGTTGGAAGGAAGGATCTACACAATGTTCCTAAATGTTCGAAGAACACAATCAGGATTGTTGCAACTTGGCTCATTCAAAATTCAATCCTCACCATACCTACAAAGTGGTTGTCAAGTCTAAGTTAATTCTTTCTACTTACTTGCTGGTCCTGTAGTTTCATTCCAACGACTCTGAAGGTGTTATTGGAGGTGTTGTGATAGATGTTGACTCTGCTGAATCCCTGTTGTCCAGGTTTGGCTGGGACCCACTTTTTGCTTGAATCATCATAGACCATAACCGAGGCCCGTGCTTGGCAGATGCTCTGTTCACTGCAAAGGAGGATGACAATTAACCATCTAAGGAAGCAGCACTCCAGCAAATATCAACATAAAGGAGGGCGAGATCAGGGATAAGGCCTAAGTACCAATGGGACAAGGAGTTTTCTACATAAGCTACAAAAGATGACAATTAACTATGTTATGACTGTAGTGCCACTGTTAAATTGTGACAAAAAGAATAAACAGATTTCACTGTAAATCATTTTGGAATGGAGCATATCAGACTTCCTTGTTCTTGATTGTACAAGTCAAACATCAATATGTATCTCTGCTACTTTTAGAGGATCCTTCCACTTATGTGGTGGGTTTCTCCAAGAGGATGTTTATTAGTAAATATTTAAACAGTAGAATGCATTAGGTTTCTGCAAAGTCTAATAGTCATTGGCCTGGTTGTTACATCAGGATAAAATGGAGCATGCACATCAATGAGCAACAGGTTATGAAAAATATCCCATGGGTTCTCCTGGTTTAGAATGTCAAGTGTCAATATAAATCTATACAATGCTTCACACCATTTTTATTTATTTTATAACCTACAGCATTTAAAATCGATTCTTAATTGAACTGCATGCAGTCATGTGTATAGCACTTGCCATAAACTCATGATAGTTGAAGTCCTCCTTTTTTCTTACAGAAGCCTCTGCACCATGGAATTTCCCGTCTCCATTACTAATTTCTTTACAACAAACCTATTAGATGTATGTTTACTGTTGAAGTGCCAATTATATGGTAAATTCATCCATCCCATGCTTCCAAAGCAGCGCTGCACCCAAAGGGAAAGCAGATCGGAGAATCAGCATCACAGCAATATAGCCCTATTTCTGACCAGCACTCCCTTTGAGCATGGCCTCCCACTGGGAACATGGGATCAACGAATTTACCCTCATGTACCTTGCTGGCCTTATCCAGAACTCCGGTGAAGAACTGAGGCAATTGTTCCTGGCTGTGATAGATGGTTTTGGGCTCAAAGCCAAGACCATTGGTTGGGAAGTAAGCTACTGTACAGCCTGTAGCCAGGCAAATCCTCTCAATCCATTGTAATTTCCCCTTATCCCCTTCAGAATTTGGAATTACAGTGAGAGCTTTTGCATGAACAGGACTGGCCTGGAGAGTCAGTGAACTTGGACAGATCGCTGAAATTCTACGAAGAAAACAGAAGTGCACTTCACTAGTTAGGGTTACAGTATAGTGTACACGTGTTTAAAAACCAGGCACTATGTGGATCTATCATGATGGTGAGATTTGGGTTCATGCTTGGAGGTCCAAACCAGGGAGTTGCCAATCATAATTAGATTGTAATGGGAAAATATTTAATAGAAATTTAGTAAAATGAGAAAGGAGAGTAACTGCAGGCAATTTTCTACTGGTTGGTTTCAGAACTGCATTTGGTAAGGCCTGGATGCATGTCACTGCTCACTATCTCAACTAGGAAAGGTATGTGACGTAGGAAGACCCAATTGCAAAAGAAATGAAAGAAAGAAAGGGAGGTCAGAAGGAAGGCAAGAAGAAAGTAGGTTGCATTTATTTAGCACCTTATCGCCTCTCTCAAGGATAATCCAAAGAGCATCAGATAAAATGAATTTCTTTTGAGGTGTAGCCTTGTTGTGGGAAAATTGGCAAATGGTAAAATGAATTACCACTTACTGTTTTCGATGGTGTTGGTTAAGGAAAAAATGTTGGCCATGACCTCAGGAGAACTACTTACTGTTATTCGAATAGTGTCATGGGATCTTTAACATCCACTCAAACTACCAAAGCAGTCAGATGGGGCTTCAGTTTAATATCTCATTCAAAGCATAGCAGTGACAATGCAGCACTCCCACAGCTCTGCACTTAAGTGCCAACCTTGATTACGTGCGCAAGAACTGAACTGGGGTTTGAACCCACAAATGTCTGTGGTGAGTGCTACCAACTCAGCCAAACTAACACTAAGAAAAGTGATGATGTGGAGATGCCGGTGATGGACTGGGGTGGACAAATGTAAGGAGTCGCACAACGCCAGGTTATAGTCCAACAGCTTTATTTGAAATCACAAGCTTTCGGAGCTTCCTCACCTGACGAAGGAGGAAAGCTCCGAAAGCTTGTGATTTCAAATAAAGCTGTTGGACGATAACCTGGTGTTGTAAGACTCCTTACATAAAAAAAGTGAGACTCACAAAAACACAGACACACCAGCATCATTGAATAGATTGTGATCGACTTGCACTGGTTAACTACAGTCATTCTTGCTAAGTGCTCAAGATGTTCTGAGCTTGAACAATAATCATTTTGTTGCCTGGCCTCCAAACAGAAATAAAATATCCCCTTTATTTACCATAAAAATTAAGAACAAAAATGGTTAGAGAATCACATAATTCTGTTCTATTTCAGGATTTACAAGTCATAGGCTTTGCACTGAACATATCATTTCCATGAAATCACCAGAGAATAGAATTTCAAGGGGCCGGGGGTGGGGGGGTGGGGGGAATAAACAGCTGAAGTAGCCTGTACTTTAGATACCAATGATAACATCATACCATGCTCGATCAAGCTGTTTCTGAGGAGCTCTCCCTAGACAATCGTGGGAATGAGTTTGAAAGCTCTGCTTGAAAATGTTCGGAAATTACAGTGGGTCAATTTGAAATAAAAAAAAGTGGCGGTTAAAATTGCAGGAAATAATACCACAAAACCAGCAAGCTGTGAAAGCAGAGTAAACGCGATTAACAAAAATAGTTTGAACTTTACTTCATACCAAATTATATTAATGATTTCCATCAGAACTATTTAATAATGAAAACAGTATTCACATCGTAACATTAAGAAAAGTACAAGGTTTTTCTGTACTGCAGTATGAATGTGACTGTAGTGCTCTTCCTGTCTCCTCCTCATTAAAACTGTTATATATGGTTTGTGTTCATAGATGCAGAAGATTGAATCAGACAATGCCTGGCTTCTTGTGTTTTTCTGACATGTTTCATTTATATTTAAATAAACCATGATATACGTACAAGATACAAAGTCTCACTACATCTTTGGAAAATGTGCATCTTCCACATTGAGGTCAGAATGTTCACATCTTTCTATATTTTTATATCTCCAGCTATTTTTGTACCTATGATGCCTTTTGGCCATTATTTACTTTCTCACATGTGGTCAGCTGACCCCAAAGTAAACTTTTATAGATGGCACTTCAATTATTGAAAATATTAATTTCTAATTAAGTGGCATATTTAACATTTACAACTGAAGATCATCAAAGGGAAATGTAGTTTTGAACTATATACAGAGAAAAAGGTTTTGAAAAGCCAGCAATTTTCTTTCTTCTCTTTCGATATTCACTTTCCTTTAGAAACTATAGTGCACTGCTTTACACTGGGGGGTGGGGGGTAGGGTGGGTTAAAATTGCGAAATGAGGGGGACCCAATCTGTTTAAGTGCATCAGGTCCCCAGTCTCTGTATTAATGGCCATGGAGATCCAAGCTTTGCAATGTGTCCAATGCACCTAACATGCCTCAATGTGGCTGGCCAGTGTGAAAGGCATTGGAAGCCAGCACTAAAACTGTGTACAAGGCTCATTGTAGCACTGGTAACATTTAAATTGTGGGCTTCCCAAAGGAATGAAAGGTATTACATTTCAAACATCAGCTGATTTGTGTTTTCCCAATGGATGATGCCTGACCTGCTCAGTATCACAAGTGTTTCCAGTTTTTGTTTCAGATTTCCAGCATCTGCAGTATTTTATTTTTTAAACCAACACATTTCTGTTTATTTGACAAATTTGTTTTAATACTTAGAAACATAGAAAATAGGAGCAAGAGTAGGCCATTCGGTCCTTCGGGCCTGCTCCGCCATTCAAAATGATCATGGCTGATCGTCTAACTCAGTACCCTGTTCCCGCTTTTTCCCCATATCCCTTGATCCCTTTAGCATTAAGAAATATATCTATCTCCTTCTTGAATACATCTAATTACTTGGCCTCCACTGTCTTGTGTGGTAGAGAATTCCACAGGGTCACCACCCTCTGAGTGAAGAAATTTCTCCTCATCTCGGTTCTAAATAGCATACCCCGTATCCTGAGACTGTGACCCCTGGTTCTGGACTCCCCAGCCATCGGGAACATCCTCCCTGCATCTAGTCTGTCTAGTCCTGTTAGAATTTTATATGTTTCGATGAGATCACCTCTCATTCTTCTAAACTCTAGTGAATATAGGCCTAGTTGACCCAATCTCTCCTCATACGTCAGTCCTGCCATCCCAGGAATCAGTCTGATAAACCTTCGTTGCACTCCCTCCATGGCAAGGACATCCTTCCTCAGATAAGGAGACCAAAACTGCACACAATACTCCAGATGTGGTCTCACCAAGGCCCTGTACAACTGCAATAAGACATCCCTGTTGCTGTACTCAAATCCTCTTGCAATGAACGCCAACATACCATTCGCCTTCCTAACTGCTTGCTGCACCTGAATGCTCGCTTTCAGCGGCTGGTGTACAAGGACACCCAGGTCTTGTTGCACCTCCCCTTTTCCCAATCTATTACCATTCAGATAATAATCTGCCTTTCTGTTTTTACAACCAAAGTGGATAACCTCACATTTATCCACGTTATACTGCATCTGCCATGTTCTTGCCCACTCACCCAACTTGTCTAAAATCACATTGGAGCCTCTTTGCATCCTCCTCACAGCTCACATTCCACCCCAGCTTTGTGTCGTCTTGGAGATATAATTTAAAAAGAGCATCACATGTTTTGTGCATTTTTATTTGCTCTTCTCTCAAGCCCAACTTTTAAAAGTTATTTTAAGGTTATGTGAAGTTAGCTGGCTCCACTTTCAAATTTACCAACATGGCTCAATCCAGTTACCCATAATTATATTTATGAGACCAAGTGATTATCATTTCCCGAGTAGTTGAGTATTAGAAGAACTGAAAGGATCTAAACCATGCAATTCATCTGAAATATATTACGCTCTGTTCATTCACACAGGGCGCCACAGAGGGACCGCTCACATGACCAAGCCATAGGGTTGCCAAGTCTGGTTGGACATATTCCTGCAGGTGTCATCACATGATCTCCTGCTTCCAACTGCCCTGCCCCCACCAGTTGCCATGGTTGCCCAACATGTCCACACTCGAGTTATCGCCTTCCCATGCCAATTGGTCTCATAAATATAGTTATCTCAGTCCTGAATACTGTTTTTGTGGAATAAAGTCCAATTGGTTATTCTCTACTAACTGTTGAAATATTTCCGTTAACCAAAAAAAGGGAAAAATGCAGTTTTTCTCCATAATTAATGACCTGTTGCTGAAATCCCATCAATAAAACTCACATTTCAAAGCTGTGCAATCCCGTTTCATTAAAATGTTGCAAATTACACAAAAAAATCAAGCACGCCAATATTTTATTTCAAAATAAATTTTTAGCCCCTAGCATTTCTGCAACAAGTTTACGTCAGCTTGCAGCTTCTTAGCCAAAAAAAAATCTAAAATGTGACCTAAGTTTTTAAAACGGTGTCCAAGATTGTTGTGTTCTGGGCAATTTCTTCTAGATACTGTAGTAGTTTTAGGAAGTAATCCCTTCCCTGAGTTACCTGACGACTTGTAATGTACATCTTACCAAGCAACATGAACCCAGAGAGATACACATATTGAGCTAACTAATACTATAATTAATTATTTTAAAAGATTTACTGCAATCAAAACAAAAAGGGATAGACAGAAAATATTGAACTACATAACAGTTTTTAAAAGAAGTCCAAAATTAACTAATTTAACTTTGGTTTGCTGATGGTTACATCACAGATAGTGCAAGTGCACTTGTTTTGGATCCCTCCATTTATGGCTAATTTCCATAGTACAGTACAGGTATATACACTGTGAATGAAACATGTGTTAGTGTATTTTCACTATGTACTTTAGTAATTTTCAAAGTTGTATAGAAGTTATTAAGGATGAAGTTCAGTAGAATATAATATTTACAGTCTAAAGGAGACTAATCACTGTGCACCTTAGAAAGGTTTCAACTATTATTAACAGTGATAGCTGCATCCAACACAACCTCAAGTCTCAATGGCAGTGTTTTTGAAGAGTTTAAACAGCACATTAATATGTGTCGTTTCAACTAAGGTCGGAAACTTCCAGGTTGAAACCAGAGTTCGAAAGAACTTGCATTTATATAGCACCTTACCACATCCTCAGAACGTCCCAAAGCACTTTGCAACCAATGCATTACTTTTGAAATGTAGTCACTGTTATGTAGGCTAACATTAGCACACAGTAAGGTCCCATAAACACCAAGTAAATGGATGTCAAGAACGTTTGTTTTTGGTGGTGTTGGTTGAGGGAGGAATGTTGATCAGGATACACTGGAGAACTTCCAGGCCTCGATTTTAACTCCCCCCACCCCCCTCCCCGGCCTGGCGGAAGCGGGCAGGGGCAGTTAAAATGGAGCAAAGACCTTACCCACACCTTTTCCGCCCTGATCTGACTGACTGCAATTTCAAATTGCAGGCGGTAAGGACACCTGCCCCAAGCCAGTGGGGTCCTCTTTAAATATGCAGTTTGGGCTATGATGATGTCACTTGGGTCTGATATGCAATTTTAACGAGACCTGAGTGGGGGAGTAGTGATGGCTTCCCCGCCAGGACAAACCGGCAGGAGCTATATCAAGGGCCAGAAGAGGCCCAGGAAACCTTGGGCCTCCCCTGCTTTGGGATTCTCCCCCACTCCCACCCCCTCCTCCTCCAGCCCCCCGCCGCCTATCCACTTACGTTAGTGCTCTCTGGTCCCTGGCGACTACCTGACTGGCACAATTTTAGTGACCAGGCAGCTGCCTCTTGCCAAGCTCCTGGCCATTTTGGTTGGGAAGTCGGCAAACGGCATGCAAATGAACCTTTGAGGCGTTCCCGCCCGGGAGTAAAAATCAAGACCACTATTCTTCTTCAAATAGTGCTATAGACTCTTTTACATCATCTGTTAACAAAAATGGTGCAAGATGGAAGTTTAAGACTGTGCAATAATTTTGAAAATAACTTTTGTTATTTGCACCTGCTTGGATCAGTCCCAAGACTCAAACTGCTGCTGGAGTTTTGTGAATTTGCAGTGATGGTGTTTCCAGACCCCCAAAGACAGACCATCTATCATTTTTCCTTCTGAAGTATCCAGTTTTTGTCACTATTATTAAAGCTGTGCAGTAAAAAGTATTATTTATGCAGGGGCAGTTCTAATTTAAATTTTGTGGCCTTGAAATTGGTCCGCACAGTATCCATTTATTGGACGCTGCTCGAACTACTAAGGCCCCAATATGGCAGGCAGGAAGCATATGCACGTTACCAGTCAGAAGTGCACCGCCCGCCATATTGGGTAAGGTAAAAAAATATGCATCCTTTATCCACAACCGAAACAGGTGTTGCGCCCTTTGCATATGCAAACAAGGGGCCCAATGCCTGTTTGAGGTCCCCTTTCCAAGACTGGTTTGCCCTGAGGCAGCTGCGCCAACTGCACTCAGAGAAAGCAGGCCTGGAGGTCGATTGCTAGGCTCAACCAAGAAGGTATGCAACTTACCTGAATGTGGAGCTTGGAGGAGCAGGAGCAGGAACAAGAGCTCCCCCACTCCCACCCCACATCGCCGCCGCTCCCAGCCACGACTCCCGATCTCCCTTCCCCCAACCCCCCCCCCCCCGCCAACTCTCCGATCCCCGGACCTAACCCCCAGCCCCACTTACTCGGGGGCCGCTGCGACACTAGCAGAGGCCCAATCTTACACTCCTCTTCGCCGGCCGGCGCTCATCACCAAACAAACTCCATTATAACGAGGCCTAATATCTGGGAGCCTCAGGCCTCACCATTCATGCCCAGAGAATGCAAGCTGCCCCGGCCCCCACTGCCAACCCACCCGAATTTCTGGCCTGTGTATCTTAGTCGGTTTATGGGCATAATTTCAATAATTATTGAGCAAAAATGCACGCAGGCACTTTATAAACCTGCTTCTACAGGGGGACAGAAATCACTTCCAGTGTAAGGGAGGCACTAAAGACAAACTCTTTGAAAATAGAGCACTTACTCTATTGCTTTTTCATCAGTTCACGGGGTTATAATTGATTCATATCTGTAGCCAGTGAACACTGCCTTTTTTTCCAGTAACAAGAAATGTCATCTACCTCAGCAACAAGTAAAAAGCATGCAAGGAAAATAATGCCAGACATCATTGCCTCAGGGAGCTGCATTTTATTTTCACGTGACCTTTAGATTTGTAAATCTACAAAGACAAAGAAGCCACAGGGTCAAGCTTTTCTTTACAGTTAACACATCCTCCCTGAATTTACCATTCTTGGTATAACTTCTATACAAGATTCCATATCTCTGTTCATCTCCATCTGTGATAACTCCCATCAGTGACTCCCTTCTGAAGAGATCTAGGTCATGCACTCTCTCTATGCTGCAGGGTATGTCATCACTTGTGGGTTGCCTGGTCTGTCATTCATGTGGAAATACTTTTGGTTTTAAAATGTGGACAAGTGCCTTGGACATATTCTCTAGTTACAACATGTGCAGTAGGTTTAGACCACAAATACAATTAAGAAATAAACGGTAAGGGAATCTACAATATGTAGAACTGGACTGTTATGGAAAGTAGTGCTGCCCCTACAGCTTTTAAATAATAACACAAATTGTTCTTTTATAACCAGCTTTAAACTAGTTGAGCTAGAGCAGATTAGAATGCATCAAGTAATTACTACTTATCAGCTTTTAGTGTTACCTATGATTGGCAGCAGTTTAAAACCCTATTATATATTAACACCTTCAAATGATGGATTTAAACATCATCACAGAGAGATAGAAGTGGGAAGCAGCTGTTCAATGGTTATCAATAGTTGTACTGTACCACCTGCACTTGCATCAAGCGGTTGCATCCTGTTTCTATTTACTTTCTGCAATTATTAGGGAACAGTACTGGTTGAGTGAAGGACCTGCCTGGGTTCGGCTGCATTGTTAGGTTTGTCCAGATCCTTGATCTGCCTCAGCCTCTCACAGAACAATACAAGGGAGTGCAAAAAATAAATTAATTTCTATTGTTCATCTGATGACAGTATCAGTCACCAATAGAGTAGACACAATTCATACGGCTTTAATAATCTGGCTTGAACTCCATTCTCTAGGAGATTGCCTGATTTACTAAGTGACAATTTCCATAATGTGTTTGTTCGGCAGAATCCTTTCAGAGACAGGAGACTCGATAAAGGAACCGCTCTTAGCTCTTGTTGAATAGTGTGGCATCAACTGTGTGGCCAATTGTTCTGTGAGAGGCTGAGGCAGATCAAGGATCTGGACAAACCTAACAATGCAGCCGAACCCAGGCAGGTCCTTCACTCAACCAGTACTGATCCTTTCAAAAATTGATAATAATTGTTCTCGGACACAGGAAAGTAACCTATTGAAACTTGTGACTAGAAATTCTGAAGGAGAGGTGGGGGAAAGTGGCATTAATCCAAAGTATTGCCATCAGAAATGCCATTTAAAAATCACAAGTTGTTTTTTATTTCTAATTCTGAGAAGTAATGCAGACTATATAGATTTGTGAATCAACTGGAATCCGCCACATCAGAATTCTTCTACCCGGGAAAGAGCTGACTAATTTGATGGGACTGTTTTGAACAGCAATAATCCTCCTGGATGCCAAACCTGGAGTTGTGGGTAGTCAGGTAGCACTCACTGGAAGAGAGCTGCTCCACAGACATCCACACCATGATTATTTTGGCATCAAGTCCAGGATGGCACTTAACTTTCAATTGCACTGCGGTGCCAGGTTTGGCATCCAGGAGCAGGAAGAAGGATTATTGCTGTTCAAAACAGTCCCATCAAATTAGTCAGCTCTTTCCTAGGTAGAAGAATTTTGATGTGGCGGATTCCAGTTGAGTCACAAATCTATACATTCTGCACTGCTTCTCAGAATTAGGAATAAAAAACAACTTGCTCTGATTTTTAAATGGCATTTCTGATGGCAATACCACTTTCCCTCTACCTTGCCTTCTTTAGCTTTACTGCCACTAAGTGTTGCCCAACTGATTCACTAGCTCCCTTTTTTGCAGTACAGACTAAAGCATTCCCAGTACCAGAAGAAAACATTTTATGAAATCAATAATTAGCACTCATTATGACTCAATACATAATGGTGTACGGGAGTGGTGATTTAACAACCCCTTGTACATGTACTGACCAGTTCCAGATTAATTGACAAGTAATTTAATCTTGATTTACTGTCCAGTTCTGAAATTTTCAGACAACAAATGCATATGTATAGCAGAGTTGGCAAACTGGTCGACACAATGTAATTACCACCTTCAAAAGCCACCTGTTGTATTTGTACATACCAGTAACACAAACAAGGCCACAATCTTTTTGTTCACTGATCCTACCCTTACTGCTAAAGTCACAGTTTTGGTGGCTAGTAATAAACTAAACCTGTCTGTGCTGTTTGTGTTACAACATGTAGCTGTTTAGATGTTGAAATACTAAACACTGGCTACAGCACAATAATCCCACAGTAACACCTTCACACAGTAGGGCCAGTTGGAAGTTTTTGAAGCCTGGATTTTTCTAATTGTTGTTATTTTAAAGTGGTAACTCACACCCCTGGCAGTAAAACTACACCAATCAGAAAATCCAGCATCTTAGTCTAATGAGGGAATTTCTTCTGGAAAAATATTGCTCACTTTTTTTGGATAAGCTTTTGAACTTGTGTTCCAGGCAGGATTACGCAATGGGCATTCATTCTACTGAGAGGGAGAAAACTACTTCTCATGAGAAGGTCTGCATCCTCTCTGAGGTGTTGGTGCCTTTCCAGAATGTTCTCATTTTATTTCAGATTTACAGCATTTGCATCTTTTCATCTGTTTTTTGTACCTTCCCCAGGAGTAGTTTTTAAATTCAATCATGTTTGAAGTTGTTCACATCATATTACAAGGGAAACTAGCATTTTTGCAGACTTTCAGAAAGTAGAGCCTGGTTAAAAAAAAGCAATTAGTATAAACATTTTCAAATAAATATTGCATAAGTATCAAAACTGAGCATCATAAAACATACAGTGCTGAGCGAAATCTTACTTGCAAATATCATATGGCATCACTGTACATTTTAAGAAAAGATGTAGTTTCACTTCAGTATATTGATAAAACTGGTTACACAAGAGTGTTGTTCATTTCTCTTTGTTATTTTAGAGTTTATTGCTCCAGCACCCTGCCTGTTAGCAGAACCTAGCAATAGAGAAAGTAAGTATTATTCCTACTGATCGTGCTGCTGGGCCTTGCACAACAGTGCAGATATACAGCTACGTGACTAACTGATCAGATAGTTCGGATTGGAACAGACCGACAATGCAATCTGCCACTCAGCCTCTATAGCTCCTGCCTGCTTTTATGTGCATCATAGTGCCTTGAAAATACAAGGCTATTTATTGAAAGAGTCTTGGTCTTACAAACAATAAATTTTATATATCAATATAATTGAATGAATCAAGTTACTGATAACCAAAGTACTTAACCATGTAATTTATAAGATCACAAATAATAATGGATGAGGAAGACCAGGGGTAGCTGTACTAATTAGAGACTACATGATGGCAATGGAAAAAAGGGACATAAGTAACATTAAGATAGAAACAGAATCCATATGGATTGAGAAAAGGATAGGAAGGGATCGATCACATTAATAGGTATATTCTACAGACCACCTAATAGTGGAAGGGAAATGGAGGAAGAAATATGTAGGCAAATCTACGAAATGAATAAAAAATATTGAATAATAATCATGGGAGATTTCAACTATCCCCAAATAAACTGGCAAGTAGGGAAAGGGGAATGGAGTTTTTACAATGCGTACAGGACTCCTTTCTTAACCAGTATGTGAGAAGCCCAAGAGAGGAATCACTGCTGGATCCAGTAATGGGAAATTAACCAGAGCAGATAAGAGAATTAAGCATAGGGGAAGATCTAGGCAATAGCGATCATAACATAATAAGGTTTAAAATAGTGATTGAGAAAGACATAAATAAAACAAAGACCAAAGTAATAGATTGGAAAAAAGCTAATTTTGAGGGGATGAATCATAGAAAGTTTACAGCATGGAAGGAGGCAATTCGGCCTATCGAGTCCGCGCTGGGTCTATGTAAGAACAATCCAGCTGGTCCCACTCCCCCCGCCCTTTCCCCATAGCTCTGCAATTTTTTTCCTTTCAAGTACTTATCCAGTTTCCTTTTGAAAGCCATGATTGAATCTGCCTCCACCATCCCCTCCAGCAGTACATTACAGATCCTAACCACTCACTGTGTAAAAAAGCTTTTCCTCATGTCACCTTTGGTTCTTTTGCCAATCACCTTAAATCTATGTCCTCTGGTTCTTGACCCTTCCGCCAATGGGAACAGTTTCTCTCTATCTACTCTGTCTAAACCCTTCATGATTTTGAATACCTCTATCAAATCTCCTCGCAACCATCTCTGTTCCAAGGAGAACAACCCCAGCTTCTCCAGTCTATCCACGTAACTAAAGTCCCTCATGCCTGGAATCAATCTAATATATCTCTTCTGCACCCTCTCTAAAGCCTTCACATCTTTCCGAAAGTGCGGTGCCCAGAACTGGACACAATACTCCAGTTGTGGCCGAATCAGTGTTTTATAAAGGTTCATTATTACTTCCATACTTTTGTACTCTATGCCTCTATTTATAAAGCCCAGGATCCCATATGCTTTTTTAACCGCTTTCTCAATCTGCCCAGCCACCTTCAACGATTTGTGCACATATACCCTCAGATCTCTCTGTTCCTGTACCCCTTTTAGAGTTGTGCCCTCTAGTTTATATTGCCTTTCCTTGTTCTTCCAACCGAAATGTATCACTTCACATTTTTCTGCATTAAATTTCATCTGTCACATGTCCGCCCATACCACCAGTCTGTCTATATCCTCTTGAAGTCTATCACTATCCTCCTCACCGTTTACTACCCTTCCAAGTTTTGTGTCATCTGCAAATTTTGAAATTGTGCCCTGTACATCCAAGACCAAGTCATTAATATATATCAAGAAAAGCAGTGGTCCCACCACTGATCACTGGGGAACACCACTGTACACCTCCCTCCAGTCCAAAAAACAACCATTCACCACGACTCTCTGATTCCTGTCCCTTAGCCAATTCTGTATCCATGTTGCTACTGCCCCCTTTATTCCATGGGCCACAATCTTGATAATAAGCCTACCATGCGGCACTTTATCAAACGCCTTTTGAAAGTCCATATACACCACATCTACCCTCACTGTTACCTCATCAAAAAACTCTATCATGTTAGTTAAACACGATTTGCCTTCAACAAATCCGTGCTGACTTTCCCTAATCAATCCACCCTCGTCCAAGTGACTGCTGATTCTGTCCTGGATTATCCCATTTCGAAAAATTTCCCCACCACTGAGCTTAAACTGACTAGCCTATAGTTGCTGGGTTTATCCTTACACCCTTTTTTGAACAAGGGTGTAACATTTGCAATTCTCCAGTCCTCTGGCATCACCCCCTATCTATGGATGTTTGGAAGATTATGGCCAGCACCTCTGTAATTTCCACCCTTACTTCCCTCAGCAAACTAGGATGCATCCCATCTGGACCGAATGACTTATCTACTTTAAGTACAGCTAGCCTTTCAAGTACCTCTTCTTTATCAATTTTTAGCTCATCTAGTGTCTCAACAATATCTTCCTTTACTGAGATTCTGGCAACATCTTCTTCCTTGGTAAAGACAGATGCAAAGTACTCATTTAGTACCTCGGCCATCCCCTCTGCCTCCATGAGTAGATCTCCTTTATGGTCCCTGTTCAGCCCCACCCTGCTTACTGTTTACATGCCTGTAGAAGACTTTTGGATTCCCTTTTATGTTGGCCGCCAGTCTATTCTCATACTCTCTCTTCGCCCCTCATTTCCTTTTCCACTTCCCCTCTGAACTCTCTATATTCTGTCTGGTTCTCACTTGTGTTATCAACCTGACATATGTCATACACTCCTTTTTTCCTTTTCATCTTACTCACTATCTCTTTCGTCATCCAGGGAGCTCTGGCTTTAGTTGCCCTACCTTTCTGCCTTGTGGGAATGTGCCTTGACTGTACCCGAACCATCTCCTCCTTAAAGGCCACCTACTGTTCAATTACAATTTTGCCTGCCAATCTTTGATTCCAATTTACCCGGGCCAGATCCGTTCTCATCCCACTGAAATTGGCTCTCCTCCAATTGAGTATTTTTACTTTACAGTGGTCTGTGTCCTTTTCCATGATACTATGATCGCTGCTCCCTAAATGCTCCCCCACTGACACTTGCTCCACTTGGCCCACCTTATTCTCCAGAACAAAAAATATTTGAATTTCCACCCTTACTTCCATCAGCAACCTAGGATGCATCCCAAAAAAAATTAGAATGGAACTAGGGAAGGTAAACTGGAAAAAAATATTGACAGACAAAGAGATAGAACAGCATATTGAAATATTTAAAAAGTTGATCAAGAGAGTTCAGGAGAAATATATTCCTCTAAAAACAAGAACAAACTAGCCAATAATGAAACACCATGGATGAATAAAGAAATAAGAGTAAAATTGAAAATAAAGAAAAAGGCGTACTCTAAGTGCATAGACAATAAAGGAGAGGATGACAAAAACAAATATGAAGAGGTTAAGAAAGATGTCAAAGAAAACAATTAGGAAAGCAAAGAGAAACTATGAAATTAAATTATCAAGGAATATAAAAAGAAATAGTGAAGTATTCTACAGACACATAAATAAAAGAGAAATCAGGAGAGGGATAGGGTCACTAAGGGATGCACAAGATAAACTCACAGGTAGTGACAGCGAAATGGCAGAAATATTGGGCTCTATTTTAGCACCCGCTATCGGGTGCGTTCCTGGCAGGGGCGCTCCGAAAATCGGGGAATCCCAGAGCGGGTCGGGAGCCCGGCTCCAACCCGCCCACTTCCGGGTTCCCCACAGACGCGCCGACGTGCGCGCGCAGCCCCCGCATGTGGGACTCCCGCAGGCAATTAAAGCCAGCGGGGTGCCACTTGAGAGTATTTACCTTGCTATTCCAGGTCATTAACAGACCTGATTAAGGGAATATGTCAGGAGGGGTGGGATTTTAGAAACAACTGGGACTGTTTCCCATACTGGGGGAAATACTCCCAGTTGAAATGGACGTGTTGCAGCTATCAGCCTGTGGCAGCTGCAAAGGTCCATTTGACTGGGGGGGGGGGGGGGGGGGGAGAGGAGACCCTCACTCATTGCAGGAGGCCACTCTGTCACTTGGCACAAAGTTTGGCCTCCACCACCCTCCTCCTGACAATCAAATTCACCAACTTGCACACTTACCCTGGGGTCCAGACACATGTACCTACCTTGCGGACCCCCTCAGATGTACATCTTCCGGATGGGGGCCGCCGTAGCTGCAGTCATGACCTCATCGGAGGGCGAACAGCATCACCAGCCTCGCCGGCCAAGCCGTCGACCTCTGACACGTGGAGCTCCACAACACAGTGCTGTGACACATCCACCTGCGCAGCAGGAGGGAGGGTAACCGCAGAGAGAGATGCGTCACAGAAGGCACTACCCTCGCCACAGGGTCCACAGACTGAGGCTCAGCTTCCTGGACCTCTCTGAGCAGCAGTGCACACGGAGGCTCAGAGTCACTCGACATGTAGTCGTGGACATCTGCAGCCTCCTTCATGCAGAGCTGCTCCCGGCTGGCCCGAGCACCATCTTCTTACCTGTCGCTGTCAAAGTCACCACTGCCCTCAACAATTTATCCTCCGCATCCTTCCAGGGTGCCACCGGGGACATCGCTGATGTCTCTCAGTCGTCTGCACAAAAGAACCCTGCAAATACACCTACACCCACTTTGCAGTGACACAATGGGTGGCATCAGGTGTGGGTCTTCATTGTGATCCTCAGGAAAGGGCATTATTGCACAAACCAGACAAGATTCGCAAAGATGTGGCAGTAGTGGTGCCAATATAATATGTGATGTGAGTTGATCAGAAATTAAATATAAGTAAAATCTATGACAAACCCTCAAACACCCTTGTACATCCCCTTTTGCCTTACGCTTCCTACTGCACATATATGTGATGGATGCCCTGTGGTTGCAGCACAGGTAGTGGCAGGTTGAGTGAGGCTGACTATAAAAGAGATGCATGAGAGGGTGAGTATGAGATAGAGCCATGAGATTGTATGAGGATTGGATTGAGTGGTAGTGGCGGGATGAGTACTGGCGAGGTGAGTAAGTGCAGGTAAGATGAGGATGAGGTTTGAGTGGGTGTGAGGGGTGATGTGACAGAGTAGTGTTGGCAGTGCTGAAGGAGATGTGGGGTGGGGGCGGTGATGTGGCAGACGGAGTGTAGGGGAATGAGTAAGTGTACTCACTTTGCTGACCTACTGAGGTCATTAGAGCGCCTCCTGCACTGTGTGCGGGTGCGCGATATGTTGGTGGTGCAGGTGACCTCCTCTGCCACCTCGAGCCAGGCCTTCCAGGTGGCAGAGGCAGGCCGCTTCCTCCCGCCGGCTGGGAGGTAGATCTCTGTCCTCCCCCTCCTCCTCCTCCTCACCCCATCTAATGATACCTGGAGTGAGGCATCATTAAACCTGGGAGTAGCCTTCCCCCTGGGCTGCTCCATGCTGTATTTTTTCCTATTTGTTGCAGCATCTGTCAGTGGAAGACTGCCCCTTTAAATAGAGTTCCTCCAGCTGACAGACCTTACTGCGCATGCGCAGTCCGCCCGCTGCGCAGATCAGCAGTGGGGAACCCGGAAGACCAGGTAAGTGGATCCAATTAGGCTGCGATCGCGCGCGGGATAGACTGATTTCGCCGGGCGCGTTACCCACGCACCCAATATACAACCCCCACTTCCCCCCCACCCCCCACCGCCCCGCGAACCCGCAGCCCCGGCAATATCGAGCCCATTAAATAGTCTCCCTGATAAATACAGAGACAAAGTAACTAACATGGTGGGCATGACATTAGAAGAAGAGATCAAAAAAGATATCGATACATTTAAGATAGAAAGGGGGTACAAAGGAGATAACTGATAAGCTAATCAAAATTAGAGAGGATAAAACCCCTGGTGCGGATTGATTGCATCCACGCATATTAAAAGAAGTTAGGAAAGAGATAGCAGAGGCACTATTAGATATATATAAAAATTTATTAGACAAGGGATTAGTGTCAGAGGACTGGCAGACAGCTAATGTGATTCCTATATTTAAGAAGAGAGATAGAACAAGTCCAGGGGATTATAGACCAGTTAGCTTAACGTCGGTGGTAGGAATATAATAGAATCTTTACTCAAAGATGTAATAGAAAAACATCTAGAAAATGAAAATATAATGGAGTAGTCAGCACGGATTTCAGAAGGGAAAGTCATGCTTGACCAACCTTATTGAATTCTTTGAAGAAGTAACTGAAAGAGTAGACAAGGGTAAGGTAGATGTAATATATTTGGAGTTTCAAAAGGCCTTCGATAAGGTACCGCATTGTTGACTCATGACTAAGGTCAGAGCATGTGGCGTCGGGGACAGGTGGCAAAATGGATAGCGAGCTGGCTACAAAACAGCAAACAGAGAGTCGGCATTAAGGGTAGCTACTCAGACTGGCAAAAGGTGGGAAGTGGTGTTCCAGTGATGGGTGCTGGGAACACTGTTGCTCACAATTTATATTAATGAATTGGACTTGGGAATCGGAAGCAAAATTTCAAAATTTGGGTACGGCACCAAATTGAGGGGTGTAGTTAATACAAAGGAAGTATGCGTCAAAATTCAAAAAGACATGAATGAACTTGAATTTCAATATAGATAAGTGTGAGGTGATGCATTTTGGTAGAAAGAATAAGGAGGCCACACACTGCTTGGATAATAAAAGTCTAAATGGGTTGTAGGAGCAAAGGGAACTAGGGTAGTCATACACAAATCACTAAAAGTAGTGACGCAGGTTAATAAGGCCATAAAAAAGGCAAACCAAGCTCAAGGGTTCATTTCGAGAGGGAGAGAATTGAAAAGCAGAGGTTATGTTAAACTTGTATAGAACCTTGCTAAGACCACACTTGAAGTACTGTGCACAGTTCTGGTCTCCATATTATAAAAAGGGTATGGAGATTGGAGATGGTGCAAAAAAGATTCACAGGAATGATACCAGAACTGAGAGGATATACTTATCAGGAAAGGCTGAACAGGCTGGGGCTCTTTTGTCTACAAAATAGAAGGCTGAGGGGTGACCTGATGGAGGTCTTTAAGATAATGAAAGGGTTTGAAAGGGTAGATGTGGAGAAAATGTTTCCACTTGTGGGGGAGTCCAAAACTGGAGGTCCTAAATATAAGATAGTCACTAATAAATCTGTAGAGAATTCAGGAGAAACTTCTTTACCCAAAGAGTGGTAAGAATGTGGAACTCACTGCCACAAGGAGCAGTTGAGGCAAAGAGCATAAATGCATTTAAGGGGAAGCCAGATAAGCACATGAGAGAGAACGGAATAGAAGGGTATGCTGATAGGGTTAGATGAAGAGGAGTGGGAGAAGGCTCGTGTGGAGCATAAATGCTGACATAAACCAGTTGGGCCAAATGATGTGTTTCTGTGCTGCAGACTCGATGTAACAGTTTCGCCCATCTTCGTTCACCCATTCAGAAAGACCCTACATTCTCCCCACTTCAGCATCCAATTGTTTCTTAAATGATTCCAGAGTTTTTGCCTCCACTGCTCTATTTGGAAAATAGAGCAGCAACACCAACACCTTCAAGTTCGACTCCAAGTCACACATCATTTTGACTAGGACATATATCACCATTGCTTCATTGTCACTAACTCAAAATCCTGTAATGCCCTACCTAACACTACCATGGGAGCACCATCATCAAGGACTGCTATGGTTCAAGAAAGCCCACTACTACTTTGTCAGAGCAACTAGGGATGGACAATTGATGTGGCCTTGCCAGCGTCACCCACATCTCAAGAACAAATTTAAAAAAAAGTTAATTCCATGTGTTGATCACTCTTTGTGTGAAGAACAAACTTCTGCGATCAGTCTAAAATGTACTTTTTCCTAGTTTGAAGGTGTGGCCCCTTGTCCTACTTGTTATTTTACTTAAAGTAATATTCTGGATTTACCTTTTCCATACACTTAACTATCTTGTATTCCTCTGTAAGATCACCCCTCAGATGCTTCTTTTCCAGATTGATAAGTCCAAGTTTCTCTCCAGTCTTTCCTCATAATTCAGACCTTTGGGATTAACCTTCTGGCTCTGTACTGTCTCCAGCAACCAGAAGTGGACACAGTCCACAAGGTGTGGGTCTGACCAGACCACCGTTCAAGTTTAATCATGACGTCCCCTGACTTGAATCCTCCTGTTTTGGCTGTGTATTGTGTATTGCCTTTATTGATTGCTGCTCTGCAGTGGTTGGATATGTTGAGCACTGAGTCTTCAAAGATTCCTAAGTATCTTCAAACTTCATGCTTAGCCATTTCAATACCATTCATGTAGGAACATAGGAGTATGTGTATATGTGTATATGTTTCACCCCTTTTTCCTTTCCATTTGTCATACTTTAAAACTGTCTGCTTCACATTTCATCTGCCATTGCAAGCACTTTCATATTTCATTATCAGTTGTGTATTTCATAATTCTTCATGAAAAACTGGCAAATTCTTGTTTGGGGAAGGAGTTGAGCGATACACCATTTTAATTGTGTCTCAATACAAATTATATAATTGTGCTGTGTGTTTGCAAAGTAATAGAAAAGGTTTGATAGATACTTTTAAAAGGAATTTACCTTCATGAAAAAGTGTATATTTAATATTTTTTTTATTTTACATTATTGTACACTGGCTTCTTTGTTTGCCTCAGAATGGCTACTTTTTTTGATGTTTTCTTTTAAGTAAGGGGAATACTGTAAATAGATAAATTTTGCATTCAGTACAATTTAAACAACCTGACCCCCTTGAATAAAGCTGCAAATTCATTTTAGCACTATTAACCAACATAAACATTATCATTTTGATCCTATACATCAAGGACATCAAACTAAAGCACATTACCTAAGAAACCATATTCACATTAGACTTATTTAGCGCACACACAACTGAAATGGTTCTCCCGTTTAATGAAAAGGAAAGTATGGTGCTAAATTATGTATATATGCCTAACTTACAAGCACTAATAGCTTAAAAAATACTTTGTGGAACTCAAGTGATGTGAAATACAGCAAAAATATATTTACAGCACAATTCTAGTTGCTAAGTCAGCTCAACACTGAGTTGGTGCCATTTATAAATCCAGTTGAATATATAATCCTGAGATAACCAGATTCAGATAATATCCTAATATATTCATACATCTTTGTATATTCTATTTGTCACCAAGTTTAATTTTTGCTCATAACATTTCTCATTCCTTCTAGGTTTTCAACCAGGACCGACTAATACATTATAGCTGTCTGATAGCCAAACCTTTTTGTGCAACTCGTTATGTCCCTCACAACTAATTAGATGAAAAAGGACTTTAAATGTGTACCAGGCAATGCAGACTAAAGTACAATGGTAGTTTCAGAAAACAAAGTATAAAGTACTGTACAGTATTTCCTGAGAAACAAAATAAAGTTGAATGACAGTTTAGGATATTGCAAAAAGATACCATATAACCATACTTGAACATTACAGCATATCTATACCAGCATTAACTACATCGCCACCAAATTGTGACTTTTTAATAACTTGCATTTTTAGATCAGGAGCTCGTTTATAAGTGAAGTTCACTGAATATAGTGCAAAGAACCTTGCTGAAGTCAACATCCATAGCTATTGAAACAGATAATATAAGGCAGTGTTACTTCAGCAAGTTCTTCCTTAGACCTCCTAAGCAAAAAATAGCCCAATCCTTTTTTACAGATAGCATTTCTTATCTTTCCTGCGTGTATTAAATCTGACCCTTATTTTCTAGCAGGAACTAAACCATACCGTTTGTTTTGTTAAAATGAATACCCTGGGAGATTTATCCTTGGAGCGCGCGCACACACACACACACACACACACACTGCAGTACTCAAATTAGCCTTTTTCACCCAACCTTTAATCTACAGTTTAAATGCATAAAGAGATTTTTATTTGTTAGTTTTTATCTGTGGTTAGAATTTAGGGGTTATCTACAGTTTTCACTGCTCAGAATTATAGAATTAATAATTCCCTCTATCCCACTACAGCACAAAAGTCTAGGCTGACACTAAAATATAGATGTAAGGAATCTTACAACACCAGGTTATAGTCCAACAATTTTATTTCAAATAAAACTGTTGGACTATAACCTGGTGTTGTAAGATTCCTTATATTTGTCCACCCCAGTCCATCACCGGCATCTCCACATCATGACTAAAATGCAGTGCTGAGGGAGTGCTGCACTGTCGCAGGTGCCATCCTTCGGATGAGACGTTAAACGGAGACCCCGTCTATCCTCTCTGGTGGACGTATAAAATCCTGTGGCACTATTTCGAAGAAAAGCAGGGGAGTTCTCCCTGGTATTCTGGCCAATCTCTCAACCAACATCACTAAAACAGATTATCTGGTCATTATCACATTGCTATTTGTGGGACCTTCCTGTGTGTAAATTGGTTGCCACGTTTCCTACATTCAACGGTGAATACACTTCAAAAATACTTCATTGACTGTAAAGCGCTTTGGGACATCCTGAGGCTGTGAAAGGCGCTATATAAAATACAAGTTCTTTCTTCTATCAGAATTGGTTTGAATCCAGCCCAAACTGAAGGGATGGAGCCTTCCCTTTTCTGCTAACTTTAAGGGTCCGATGCGAAATCAGTTTGTGCAGTCCCACAGAACAAATTGCACTAGACTGACGGCCTCATGCAGAGACACCACGATGGAAATTTCATTCTGGCTGGAGATAGTGAGCTTGGTGTTAAGGTTTACAGGGGAAGTTTCATTCTGCTGCTGACCAAAGCTATAACTGACAGAGAGGCGCTTTCTGCTGAAGCTATTACCCAAGATCAGTCATCTTGGTGAGCAGAAAACTTCACCACAATAAATCAAGAATTGTTTTTAATGCTGCATGTTATCAAAAACAGCCCAATTTATTTTTCACAAGTGCTGCTTAAAAAAAATGTGAGGTAGGCTGAACAGTATCTTCCTAGTGACAGCTGGAGCAAAAGAATCATTTTACAAAATACTGATTTTTTTTTTGAAGATTCGTTTAGTACCCTGCACAGATTGAAACAGGTTAAATGCTACATGTACACAAATTAAATGTGGACAAGTAGTTTCTAATTTGCTAGTTGAAGTCAGTGACCAGGGGGATCGAAATGAATATTTATGTATGACTTTAGAAATGTGTAAAAAAATTAGCTTCAGTCAGTAAGGGAAGTTCAGACTCTGATTGATTATGGGAACTGCCATTTTGCTGTGAATACAAAGTGTTGCGAGGAAGTTTCAATCATAACAGACAGCATGGAAGAAACTTGAGAAGTGACTATGTTTAGAGATGAAGAAATTTCAAAATACAGCACAGAATAGAATTTAATAAACTGTACAAAATAAGGTATATTTATCAGCTTAATACTCTCGGATGGATAGGTTTGATAAGATAAGCCACAATGTTTGTGGTAACAATAATATGAAAGAAAAGAAAATTGTGGTCAATTGACAGAGGCCTCGAGCACTCCCTGTAATAGGCAGACAAACTAAGAAAAAACAGTTTCTGTGATTGCCAGCAAACAGAGAAGCTTCAGGCTTCATTATAGGAGAGTAATGTAACTATAGTATAGAATTTGGAAACAAACACAGTCGGCAAATCTCCTTTAATGGGATTGGATGGGTAGTCAGGGCACATTATAAACTCTACACGGTTGGATAGAAAAGCTAGCAAGCACACTCTTAATTCAACAAATCCCCAAATCTCAAATTCAGTACTATTTGATTCATGCATGATATTATACTAATTCCACTCCGAAACACTTATGTATTATCAGCTATGTCTCAATCGCAAAATCACAAGTCAGTCATAAACATCTTTTTTCACAAGCTCCCTATTGTGTATTTTTCTGAAGATGAATGATGGGATAATTTTGGTTAAAGTAAAATTATTGAAATTTTATTGACTTTATTTTTGTGGGTGTTAGAAGTAATTCAGAATATGTTAATACACCTCATTAGGTCTTGTGAGCCGATCCTTGCTTCTCTCCAGACATAATTTACTATTTTCTTGAAAATCCCTCATGGAGATGAAATACTAACTGAATTATTGAAGATCTTTCCAGTGCCATTTGAGGAGTGCATTGTGATGGGCTGTTTTAAAGTTAGGACATCAGAGTTACTTTAGTCAAAAAAGCTACAGTGCTCACCCATTCTCTTCAGAAAACATGAAAATCCACTCCATAACCTTATGGAAATGTTTCATCATGGCAAAGGAGTATGAACAAGTACCACAGGTATGATTCAATCAAGCTCACTTGTATGGAATTTTTATTTTGACAGAGGAGGGAAAGAGAATTGATGTTTTCTAGGCAGGCTTCACTGTAGGCTATGCTTCATAGTGTGCGTCAAAAGGTAGCAATGATACACCGCAGCAATTTACAGCTTTTGGTATGTGGCCTAAGTCATATGTATTGAAGATAGAGGAGTAGGGGATATGTGAGAAAGCTCTTTTACACCTTAGGTACTAGGTTGCCATTGCAATGCAGTACTGGAACGCTCACACTCTACAACGCAGAACTGCAGGGTGTAGGTACACAGCTCAGATATACCACATGGTGAGCTGGAGTTCTTAGCTGTGCTGTTGTGGGGAAGTGTAGAGTGGAAGCCAGCATCTTTCTCCACAGGGCAGAAGGTAAAATTAGAGGGGCGAGTAACCCCAGGCAACTCTTGCAGGCCTATCAACAGCTGTTCATAGGGTGGCATAAACAGAGCACAGTGCGCAGATATTCTGCCAGACATCTTTACTGCAGGTGGTGTATGACCTGAAGAAACTAGAGATACGGGAAGGGAAGGAAAAAAAATAAACACTTTAAATTTTATTAGGTTTAAAATTTCTTTCAACTTGGTTCTCAAAGTTGACTGTGTTGTATCTCCTGCTGTATAGAATTCAATAGGCTATCAGTCTTCATAATCTGGCAGGAGCTTTTCCCTCTTCTTTTACAGTTTTGAAAATATAATTTTTCCTTTGTTTCAATTTCTGCTTCTTTCTTTCCTCAGTTTGGTTCAATGTCATTGTATTCTCCCCATTTCTTCATCTGACATCCCTGAAAGGCGGCTCAGATTGTAGCAAATTCATTTTATCTCAGGTTTGCTTCCTGAGCAAACTACATGCTCGAGAGGGTGCCAGGCCTCACTGCCTCGTATATCTAACTTCTCCTCCCCTTCCCCAGATGTGGGAAGAGCCATAACTCCCGCTCCCTGTAGTCCAGCCCCCATCATCGTTACAATTTCACCGGCTGGTTAGTCTTTCTACTCAATGTTGAAGAAAGCTGCATGGCCATTAGAAAATTAGACTCTTACCAACTGTAGCTTATACTCTGCACTTCTTTTGATGGATCTAATACCATAGAAATTCTCCTATCGAAATTTTACATACAATTTCAACATTCGTGAAACATGGGATTTATGATGGAGTGAACTGCACTATGAGTCAGCTTTGTCTCTGAGTCAGCATGTTATGGGTTCAAGCCCTACTCCAGGATTTGAGCTTATAATTCCAGACAAACATTCCAGTACAGTATTGAAGAAGTGCTCTATTGGCAGAGATACTGTCCTTTGGGTGAGATTTTAAATCCAAGCCCCATCTGCCCGCACTGGTGTTTCAGCTGAATGTTAAAAGATCTCATGGCATCACTTGAAGAAGTGCAGTGCATTCTCTTGGTGTTCTGGGAAATATCCCTCTCTCAACAAATGCCACAAAAAACACATTAACTAGTCAGTAGAATTTGCTTTGTGCAAAATAGCAGCTGCACGTGTCTACATAATAACAGTCACTGCACTTCAAAGAAATCCATTGTATGTGCATTGCTTTGAGACATTCCGAGAGATGTGATAAGTCACTATATAAATGAAAGTCTTTTTATCATGTGATCACTTCATGATATGTTCAGGAACCTTGAATGGCCATTGGCTCGGAATTTGCTCCAAAAATAACAGAGAGCCGAACAGCGCACACCATCAGTCAAGGGCAAATGGAAGAGCAACTTCTGGCGAGTGCACATGCGCAGTCAAATATGCAAATCTGTAAATTGCTCTAAGGGATTCCCTGCTCGGTTGAAAGCTGCGCGGAATGGCCAGCTCGCCAGTGAAATCAATGTGCGAGCGTGAAGTTGGTCTCCTGCCCAGCTGGAAACAAACTAATCTACACAGAAAAAGGTACGCTGGGTTTTTTTTTAGGTCTAAACTAACTTTTAAGTGTGTGGTCAGTCTTAATGACTGCCAAACATCCTTTCTGGCACTGAAAATTAACATTTAAAAATGTGGAGTCTCATTCCTTCCTATTTTAATTGTTGTTGGACATTTTTTAAAAAATGAATTTTAATTTTTTTTTACTTTTTCTTTCTGTCTCTTTTATCTCTGTCCTTTAATTCAATATTTCTTACTTTCTCTTTATTTCGCTTTCTCTAACTGACTTTACATTGTAGTGGCTTGTCAAGGATGCTTCAATCTGATTGGTTGAGGGGACAGAGGGATTCATCCCCCCACCCCTCACACAGTTTACAGATGCCTGGGAGAGGACATGGCACTTTTAGCAGCTCACCATTACAGGAAGTTCCCGCACTAAAGCCCGTGGATCGTTGGTGGGCAAGTTTAAATCTAATGAGCGGTGGGCGCCGTTCGTTCAGCAGAGCGGCATTAAAGTTTTTGACTTTAAAAAGGGAGGCGGTTTTAAGTGGGTCACCATTGCTTTTTAATATCTCTATTGTTCAAATTTTGCACCAGACAAGGAAACAAGCAGCTCCCCAAAAGACATGAAAGACATTCTGTATACGATTCCAAAGCAGGGACCAACATCATTTTCGGTCGCTGGACATTTTCACACTAAACCTGGAAGAAATATGAAATAACAGTGGCCTCCATAGGCTGTGCAGTCAAGTTTGAAGAGGTGAATGATCTACCTGGTTCTGCAATGAAAACGATTGTGAAAGTTGTTGCTCAACGTTTGAACAACACAACCACCAAAAGCGCACACCGATATCACCACCAATCAATTACATTCCAGTGAAGAAATAGTAGGAAGGCAATGCCAGAAATCGCTGTGTATACCCAGAGACAGACTAAAGTGGGGGTCAGAACATGATTGCTTGAACGTGGTAAATGATGATTGGAAAAAAAAGCCACAATCCACAAAGCTGATTTCTCCCCTCCAGTACAGGTACGTAAAAATAAACCAGGTGGCAAACCAAAAGCAAAAGGAGAAAAATGAACATCTTACTCAAAACAGAAGGATGAAAGCTGAAAGATTGGAGAGAAAGATCTCAGAGGATAACTGGAGAATAAGGAAAAGCAGAGCCCTGGCTCTTTGACAAGCTGGCCTCTCCTCTCAAAACAAAAATGATTTCTACACACCATCTTCCGTGAACATGTCAGAAATGCAAATGTTTTGCAACTAATACAAGAAAAGTTGAATACACCACGTGTATACTGTCGCAAAAACAAGGTGCGACAGTGTAACTGCAATCAGTTATTTAAAGCAGGAAAAGCTATTGGGCCAGAAATTGCTTTTAAAATAACGGTAAGACTAATAGCGCTCACAGTTAGTAATGGCGAAGTCTGAGAACAAATTCCGGCGACCGCACATGCGCAGTAAAACGCGGAAATCCGGAACTTGCGCTGGTGACCTGTCAGCTTCGCGGCTGCAATGAATGGGCCTGCGCCAACTTGCTGCACTTCCGAGCTGGAAACAAACTAACCTCGCCAAAAAACAGGTACGCTGAGTTATTTTTTAGGTCTAAACTAAGTTTTGACAGCGTGATAAGTATTAATGACTGCCACCAATCTCTCCGGCACTAAAAATTAACTTTTTAAAATGTGGAATCTCATTACTCCTGATTTTAATAGTTTTAGGACATTTAAAAAAAAATTAAAATTAAAATTTAAAAAAAAATTTAAAACTTATTCTTTGTCGCTTTTATCTCAGTCTTTTAATCTTACCCTCTCTTTATTTTGCTTTCTCTATCTTATTTTATTGTATATTTACTGACCTTTTCTGGCACTTCCTGGTTGTTAGTTTGCACAGTTTGTGAATGAACTGCACTTCCTGGTTCTCACAGCGTGGTTTGCTTCAAGCTGATTGGTTGAGGGGCCTTGGCGATCCTTTCACCATTCACGGAGCCCAGGAAAGAACGCCAAAGCTTTTTGAACTCACAGTTCAATGAAGTTGCCGTCAAAAAGAACACGGTAGCTTAGTGTGCGATGTTAAATCTAATGAGCGGCGAGCTCTGCTGTTTCACCACTCCGAGCAATTTCTGGCCCATTAAGACGATCTTGCTCAAGTAGTAAAGTACAGAATAGATAGGATACAGAATAGATAGAAGTACAGAATAGACAGAAGGTACAGGATAGATAAACGGTGAGATTTTGATGGTCTGTGCACTGGATCACCTTGGAACAGCGAATATCGGTAAATCCTTTACAGGTATGCGCTCCTACCTGCCGATTTTCCGATATTTGCTGTGCCTAGGCCATCTAGTGCACCCGGGCGCATACCGAGGAAAATTTCCACAAGAATAACAATAGGTGGAGTAACAGAACAGACAGGGACAGGACGAATGACAAGATCCTGACAACAAATCCAGGGGAATATTGTGGTCCATTGAAAACAATACAGTGAATTACAGGAGAAGGTAATTGATGAAACATCCTGTGAAAGACTAAAAAAAAGACACCAGGAAAGTATATTCTTCAATCTGATTCACACTTATGTACCTGAAACACAGAAAGATGCCAGGTGTGGAGCTGGAGGAGATCCAAGCTGAGTTGATGACAGAAAGAGGTAAAAGCTTTCTACCATTTGTCTCCAGCTGGTGTAACATCATTTGGACTGAATGGCTGAAGTCAATACTCAATTAAACACCAAAATGGAGATACAGACATACAACAATTATCATGCTACTAATATGTTTAACCATCCAAGCAAAATTATACTCTTGGTGATCGCATTACAAATCAAAGTAAATGCAGATTCAGAGTTAATTGAAGAGAAAGGAGCCTTCTGACAGGAAAGGGATGTTAAAGAACTGTTGCTGTGTAGCATGGAAGAGGCACTAACACTTCATTTTAAGTGTCTGTAATAAACTAGTACCTAAAATGAGCTTCGTCAGTCTGGTAAAATTATAGGGATATCGTTCCATCAGGAATTAGTAAACACAGTTTGTAATGATGCACCATCCGATCACTGATCATGTCTGTAATTTAAAAGTTTGCTAAAAATGGTCCTACAAAAAACACATTTCAATGTCACATCTGTCGTGGTGTGAATTTTCCTAGTGCCCAGTATAGCAACTGCATATTAGCAGATTATTCCTGGCTGTTCCAAGAACTGAATGAGTCTGCCTCACCTCTGCTTCCACCTGAAGAGGGAGAATGTCCCTTCAATCTTTAAGCTTACATTGCAAAAAAAGCATTGACTTCAATGGAAATTAAAATTGGGAGAGATGTATAACGGGCGGCTGATGCGATATCACCCATTTTACACCATCAATCAAAGTCAAAATGACCCCTATTCTCTGGTTAACAACGAGCTACTGACTGATTGATAAAACCTGGTTTATCAATTAGTAAACAAGCTCTAAGAAGTTTCAAATTTGAAACAAAGGGCTGATTATTTCTGTAAAAAGTTTTACAGTTACTTTACAAATTAATCAATTATCCAACTGACCTGAATCATCAATAAACAAATGAGATCATTCAAGAGGAAAATATGTATATGGCTGAGATTACTCTGTGTGGTGCTAGAACCTCTGTCCAGCATCTAGAAGGACAATTGCTAAACAGCAAAAAGAGAAGATTTTTTTTTCACGCAGATACTAGAATTTGGAATGTATTGCTGCAAGTAGCTACTGAAAAATGTGAAAAGGAATAATATTAAAGGATATGAGGAAAGAGCAGGGAAATGGGATTGGAGTTGATATCTTCAGTTTGGAGCTAGCATCGGCACAGGTACGATGGGGTGAAGTGCCCCATTCTGTGCTGATATTTCTCCGATTCTACAATTGTCCTAAACACTAAATTCTGCTCGCTCGCAGCATCATGGTAGCAGTATTGGCCTTCTGAAACACAATGCAGAGAGCTATGGGATGCTGCTACCCAATGGTGAGAGTTTTGATTTATGTTTTACCCTTACAGTTTTTCAAGTAGGTTACTCATGACAGTCATTTCATTAATGGGTCTGTGAGGAAATTGCACAAGCTCTTTCTTGTCGGCTAGTGTGGCTTGTCTGCTAAGAGACAAGAGTCAGAGACAACATCAAACTGCAATTGGATGATTGGAACTAAGTTAGCCAGGTCACCCAAAAGTCTGTGCGTCCAAGGCATCCAAGTCAGAACTTGTTTCTGTATGTTATTTCAAGACCACAAAATAATATTTTAACTGTATGCTTGTATGTATATAAAAACACTTAACACTAGAAAACTTATTTTGAGAAATGCAGTAAAATATTGATATTCCAACTTATTCTGCCTGTTCTAAACGATAATTGCTCAACCAGCTGATATTCTTTAACTTTGATTACGGAAAACAAACAACTAATCTTTCTCGATGATTCTATTGCCTACTGTGCGTTTACACTGGGGGGGTTCATTATGTGCTTCTGTTGGACAGCTGCATTGGGTGCATGGTCACATTGAGCAAAGAAAGCTGACCTCGCCCGAATTATTGAGATCAGCTCATTTAAATAAACTGATGTATGCAGGGAGTATAACGGTCCAGGGGCAGGGAGCATATTTGATACATAGACGACATATCGCTTTAAGGGGCAGCTGGGAAAATTTAAAGGGAATGTAGGCATTTAAATGTAAGTGGCTGTATAGTGGAGCAAAAATTCTTACGATTCTTTAGAAAGGCTTAAAATAGTGTTTAAATATTTTCAGCCTTTTTTATAGGCTGTATGAGAAGAAAGTAGCAGGCAAAAGCAAGGGAAGGCAAAACCAATGTGGAGGCGTGAAACAGAGTCTATGGGCAAGTGGCAAAGTGTCACAGCACCTAACTCCCTGTTTGATGGCTGGTGAAGTCGATGTGCTGATGCAAGAAATTAATGTGAGGAAGGTTGCCATCCTTGGCATTCCACGGGATCTTGCCCAAAGAATATCCAACAGTTCCTTGTACAAGGTAGAGGTCCCAAGACTGCATGCCACAAAGTGATGCCTGACGAAACTATTTCATGTTTACTTTTTACCCATGCCAAGCCCTCACACAACCTTACAGCTCTTAAGTGCAGATGTTCAAGCTGCAACTTACAATTGAAAGCCTTTGCACACTGATATCTTCCAAATGTCACAGAAATTATTGCAACACAACCTAGCTGCATAATACATGGTCACTTACTGACACCCAGGATGAAATCAGGTTGGGCACGTTTGTTACTGCAATCCTTCAACTTACAACATCTCAAGAATTCTTCTATGCTTGCATAACACAAGACAACAGACCAAAACTGGAGAAGGGTTCAGGAATCACAAGCTCTCAACTCCCTTAGAGGAGGACGCCCTACATATCCTTGCATAGAGGAGCATGGATGGAGGCATTAGAAGAAAGTGAAGCCACAGACCTCCCCCACGCTCAGGGCAAGTACCATGTCACACTCACTGTCACAGTGGAATACACCCAACCATCGTGCGCAGTATACTGCAAGGCAAGCTCTGTTTGAAAGTGTACCAGGGACTCAACATCTAATATTGCTTCCTTTTCTGTCACTGCAATCCTTGCAGAGCAGCCTACCAGTTCCCCAGAACAGGTCAGCACTGTACAGCGTCCTTTGGCCCTCTCATCAACATTTGCTACACACAGCCCAATGGATGCAGTCAATGAAGTTGACGAGGGAGTACAGGGTGAATCACAATGCACAGGTGAGGAGGAACAAGTGGTGGTGGCAGAGGAGCAGCAGGATCCAGAGCTCAAAGGACCACATATGTGCCATCAATAATATCTCGCACCTTTGGGAAGGCTGACACGTCGTAAAAGTGCAGTGCTCTCTCGTGCCATTGACTGCATTGCATAAGGAAACTAATAAAGGAGTTAGCAGTTACAAACAAGGCATCTGTCGCGGATTTATACATTGGTGCACTGCTGCTTGTAAAATTTGAGGATTATCCCTTGCTGTTGCTGAAGGATATAAATACAAGGCAGAAGTTACCTTGACAGCCACTGGCAGAACTGTTCCTGTCCTAGAACATGTCTGAAAGTCTGGTTCCAGGTCCCAATAAATTTCTATGACTGCCTCCCTACTGCATCCTAGGTGGTTAAATCAGGCATGTCTAGGTCTGTCTAAAGAAACTAACATATTAGCAAAGAAACAGCAGCAGCTTTTAGAAAAATATCATTTCAGAGTGATGGAGAAATTTGAAATTCCATTTTCTTTTCAAGCTGATAAATCCACCCAGCAGCACAGTGGCACAGCACATCAGTGCACCAAAACCAGTACCTTGCAGCACTGGGAGAACAGGCTGGAACTCTCACTCTGCTGGGTCCCCTATCTCAGCTGTGCTGCTGCAGGGAGGTGTTGAGCCCCAGATGCAGAAGGGCCATCACTGCCACTGTAGCTTTATTGGAAAAACCTTTGAGCTTAAGTTTGTAAAACCAATGACGTGTTTTTTTTTGATTATTCGTTCATGGGATGTGGGTGTCGCTTGCGAGGCCAGCATTTATTGCCCATCCCTAACTGCCCTTGAGAAGGTAGTGGTGAGCCGCCTTCTTGAACTGCTGCAGTCCGTGTGGTGAAGGTTCTCCCACAGTGCTGTTAGGAAGGGAGTTCCAGGATTCTGACCCAGCGACGATGAAGGAACGGCGATATATTTCCAAGTCGGGATGGTGTGTGACTTGGAGGGGATAGTGCGGGTGGTGTTGTTCCCACGTACCTGCTGCTCTTGTCCTTCTAGGTGGTAGAGGTTGCGGGTTTGGGAGATGCTGTCGAAGAAGCCTTGGCGAGTTGCTGCAGTGCATCCTATGGATGGTACACACTGCAGCCACAGTGCGCCGGTGGTGAAGGGAGTGAATGTTTAGGGTGGTGGATGGGGTGCCAATCAAGCGGGCTGCTTTGTCCTGGATGCTGTCGAGCTTCTAGAGTGTTGTTGGAGCTGCAGTCATCCAGGCAAGTGGAGAGTATTCCATCACACTCCTGACTTGTGCCTTGTAGATGGTGGAAAGGCTTTGGGGAGTTAGGAGGTGAGTCACTCACTGCAGAATACCCAGCCTCTGACCTGCTCTTGTAGCCAAAGTATTTATATGGCTGGTCCAGTTAAGTTTCTGGTCAATGGTGACCCCCAGGATGTTGATGGTGGGGGATTCAGTGATGGTAATGCCGTTGAATGTCAAGGGGAGGTGGTTAGACTCTCTCTTGTTGGAGATGGTCATTGCCTGGCACTTGTCTGGCACGAATGTTACTTGCCACTTATCAGCCCAAGCCTGGATGTTGTCCAGATCTTGCTGCATGCGGGCTCGGACTGCTTCATTATTTGAGGGGTTGCGAATGGAACGGAACACTGTGCAATCATCAGCGAACGTCCCCATTTCTGACTTTACGATGGAGGGAAGGTCATTGATGAAGCAGCTGAAGATGGTTGGGCCTAGGACACTGCCTTGAGGAACTCCTGCAGCAATGTCCTGGGGCTGAGATGATTGGCCACCAACAACCACTACCATCTTCCTTTGTGCTAGGTATGACTCCAGCCACTGGAGAGTTTCCCCCCTGATTCCCAGTGACTTCAATTTTATTAGGGCTCCTTGGTGCCACACTCGATCAAATGCTGCCTTGATGTCAAGGGCAGTCATTCGCACCTCACCTCTGGAATTCAGCTCTTTTGTCCATGTTTGCACCAAGGCTGTAATGAGGTCTGGAGCCAAGTGGTCCTGGCGGAACCCAAACTGAACATTGGTGAACAGGTTATTGGTGAGTAAGTGCCGCTTGAAAGCCATGTCGACGACACCTTCCATCACTTTGCTGATGATTGAGAGTAGACTGATGGGACGGTAATTGGCCGGATTGGATTTGTCCTGCTTTTTGTGGACAGGACATACCTGGGCAATTTTCCACATTGTCGGGTGGATGCCAGTGTTGTAGCTGTATTGGAACAGTTTGGCTAGAGGCGCAGCTGGTTCTGGAGCACAAGTCTTCAGCACTACAGCTGGGATGTTTTCGGGGCCCATAGGCTTTGCTGTATCCAGTGCACTCAGCCATTTCTTGATATCACGTGGAGTGAATCCAATTGGCTGAAGACTGGCTTCTGTGATGGTAGGGATATCAGGAGGAGGCCGAGATGGACCATCCACTCGGCACTTCTGGCTGAAGATGGTTGCAAACGCTCCAGCCTTGTCTTTTGCACCAACGTGCTGGACTCCGCCATCATTGAGGATGGGGATGTTTACAGAGCCTCCTCCTCCTGTTAGTTGTTTAATTGTCCACCACCATTCACGACTGGATGTGGCAGGACTGCAGAGCTTTGATCTAATCTGTTGGTTGTGGAATCGCTTAGGTCTGTCTGTAGCATGTTGCTTCCGCTGTTTAGCATGCATGTAGTCCTGAGTTGTAGCTTCACCAGGTTGGCACCTCATTTTTAGATACGCCTGGTGCTGTTCCTGGCATGCTCTTCTACACTCCTCATTGAGCCAGGGTTGATCTCCTGGCTTGTTGGTAATGGTAGAGTGAGGAATATGCCAGGCCATGAGGTTACAGATTGTGTTGGAATACAATTCTGCTGCTGCTGATGGCCCACAGCACCTCATGGATGCCCAGTTTTGAGCTGCTAGATCTGTTCTGAATCTATCCCATTTAGCACGGTGGTAGTGCCACACAACACGTTGGATGGTGTCCTCAGTGCAAAGACAGGACTTCATCTCCACGAGGACTGTGTGGTGGTCACTCCTACCAATACTGTCATGGACAGATGCATCTGCGACAGGTAGATTGGTGAGGACGAGGTCAAGTAAGTTTTTCCCTCGTGGTGGTTCGCTCACCACCTGCCGCAGGCCCAGTCTGGCAGCTATGTCCTTCAGGACTTGGCCAGCTTGGTCAGTCGTGGTGCTACCGAGCCACTCTTGGTGATGGACATTGAAGTCCCCCACCCAGAGTACATTCTGTGATGGCATTGCAATACTTATGTGATGTCACAAAGAATTAGCAAAAACAAACTGATGATCAACTTTTGAACAATTAAATTCCTTCCCCTAAGCACTGATACCCCTTTCAAATATGCTCCAAACTATGTCTGCTTTATACAGCCACCAGCCCAACTGTGCCTTAACAAAATACTATACATCATTTCTGCAGTTCAACACTGCCCAAAGTTCAATAACTCCTGCATTTTCAACCATTGCTATTTTTGCTTGTTTCATTGAAGAAAATTATCTCAAGGAACATTAGACAAATTGCTCAGACATCTACTGAACAGTTTTGACCGAATCAATCCCGATATAAATTGCTTAACCACTGTACCAACAGCTCAAGTATGCAAAGCAGAAACAACAGTAACCCAAATTTACATAATGTATTACTCACTTTAAGGTGAAACTGTAAATGTTCAGAAAATATAATTCACTACCTCTGACAAAATACAGCAATGACTCTTCATAAATTTGCAATGCGTATGAAAATAAATGATTTATTATAAGACAAAGCAGGTGACTAACATCACAAGAACTTTTAGGAAAAGGAAAAGGTCCAATAAGCACATCCCTTTGATCGATCAAACCCACTAACTCACTTTCTCATTATGTCCCTCTGTATTCAGACATTACCTTTTGAATCCATTTATAACATATGCCATAATTGTCCTGACTTCCCTTCTTACTCCTAACTTCCTAATTTTTAAAACTCATATCCTCTGCCATTTGAACCCTTCACCATAGTGAACAATCTGTCTGGATCAACTTTGTTAATTCCATTCATAACCTTCAAAGCATCAATTAGATTATCTTGAAGCCTCCTCTTTCCAAAGAAAACAAGGCTTAACCTTTCCACATAACTTAGATTCTTGCTGAATGATAAATGTTTTCTTAAAATTAGCACATTTCACTTTCCAAAATATAAACAAGACTGAAAACAGCATTTTCCATTAGCATGAGGTGCTCTTTTTCAGCGTTGTCCAGTACATTAGCCACTCGCCACATGTGGTTAAGTGGAAATCCAGATGTGGCTAATTGCATTTTTGATTAGTAAATGAGTAATAGACAGAGTCATTGGGCACGTGATTGCAATATTCATTTGTATGTGTGCTTCAACCTTTTTGTGCACTTGTTAGGAAAATGGTAAGACAAAAAGAAGAGTGTGCTGGTGTTTTTTGATCATTGTGTGTGCTTTACATCATTTGTTACTGGTTATCAGTTATCTGCTAAAATGGTGTGCAACAGGGCTGAAAATGCCAGACTTCGGCACCATGGAAACACCAGCAACATTCACCAGATCTTTCAGTTTTGGCGGGGGCATAAAATGGGTGAGATCGGATTGGCCGCCTGTTATACACTCTGGCCGATTATCCCTGAAAGGCGAATCGGGCACAACATATAATGGGCGGCTGATCTCACCCGTTCTATGCCCCACTGAAATTGAAAGTTACGCCCATTGTATGGAGAGGGGAGTGGTCATCATGATCAGCTTGACCAATCGGAATAACTGCTCCAGGACAACTGAAGAAAGCAAAGCCAACCAATAATGAGCAACTCCAACAGGGCACATCGTGGCAAAGGGCCAACAGCACCCAACCGCGTTCTAAATGGAGAGCAGGGGCAGGCCTGACATGTCTCATTGTGCAAGTCAACATTCTGAGCCATCACTCTGATGAAGTCAAAGTGCTGTTCACAACTGCTGGGTAAAAACCTGGAATCTTAGATGTGTTGTGTGATAAATTCATGACAGAATTCCAAGCTTTGCTGAAAGAGAAAGACTGCAAAATTTCACACTGAATTGCGGTAGATGTTTATTAAGTAAATATACACAAGAAGGACATTTACCCGTGTGGTGTGTACGGTGTTTTCTACTAAAATTAGTAGACGTTAGACTAAAATGGTGTCTCTGTAGCTAAGCCTGTGGCTAGTCAGCGATTTCTATTGGACAACACACCATAATAGAGTCATAGAGAGTCATAGAGTTATACAGCATGGATAGAGGCCCTTCGGCCCATCGTGTCCGCGCCGGCCATCAGCCCTGTCTACTCTAATCCCATATTCCAGCATTTGGTCCGTAGCCTTGTATGCTATGGCATTTCAAGTGCTCATCCAAATGCTTCTTGAATGTTGTGAGGGTTCCTGCCTCCACAACCCTTTCAGGCAGTGAATGGCACAGGGCATAGATACGCCATTACTATGGCGCAAGTTTTCAGCAAGTTCCATCATTCTCACCGTCATGGGGGAAGGCACAAGAGTCTAACAAGTAGCACAAACATGCGGACTCAGCAACATGGAAAATTCTATTTTTGGTGCCTCAGGAGAATGTGGAGCCAAGCTCAGGTTTTGAAAAATTGCAGTGCTGAATTTTTTTTAAAAACGAGCCTTTTGGTATTTATCGGACACTTCTGAAAGGAAAGTGCCACAGATGAGAGGTTGTTGGGTCCAACCACTTTTAAAAGCTTTCTTTCTCCACTTCCCAATCCCATGGCCCAGAAAACTCAGTCTTCTTAACTTCCACTTACAGAATTTCTATTAATAAACTAGCACCATCTTGTCTGAAAATACCTCACAGTTGTAAAACTCTACAAGGTCCATTTAAAGAAAAACGATTTGCAGAGTTGTAAGTTTTTTGAAAATTGACCCCATATCTCAGGTGCCTTCTTTGAGGTCATAATACCAGAACTTTTTACATTATAATGTACTGTGGCATAAACTAGGCTCAGATCCCTATCAGCAGTACATGTTGCGATACATTTGAATGCACATTTCCAGCAATCCTATATTTTCAAAGTGACTTGATATCTGTAGGGAAATGGAATGGAACTAAATAGTTCCAGTTAAAGAGTTAGCACCAGCATAGGTACGATGGGCGGAATGGTCTCCTTTCCAGGCTGTCACTTCTATGTTTTCAATTATTCTATGACTCTAAAAACATCTACAGCATGGTAATGATTTTAAAACCAGTTTTACAACATCTTATGAATACACAAAGATGGGAGATTGGATGTATACTGCCAGATTGTTGCAAAAACCCAACATTTTCCCTAATGTTCTTCAAGGAAGGGAACCTGCCAGCCCACCCTGTCTGACCTACCTGTAACTTCAGTCCCAGGTGTCGTGGTTAGCTCTTAACACCATCTGAATTGGCCTACAAGACTTTCACATGTTAAAAGAAATTGCTGCAAAATTAAGTGGTTTGAGAGCAATTAGAAATGGGCAATAAATATAGCCTCGATGGTGTTACTCACATCTAGAGAACAATTTTTAAAAAAATACAGAAACCACCAGTGAAATGCTAGCACCAGTATACCATTAAAGTATAAAACTATACATTGACTTCATCACTGCTGACCTATAGGTTATACTACTCAATAGCAAACCATGGAAGAGAAGCACACAAATCAGGACAGCATCAGGAAATACCAATCTGCCTGCATTTTTGCCAGAAATGACACTTCCATTTGAGAGATGTTAGTGCTGTGGGAAGTGGTCTCCTCAAATGAGAATACCAGTGTGTATAATTAGTCCATGTTCACAGCGAACTAAATAAAGACTTCCCAAATTCACTCCACATACGACTTGTTCAGGAGGAACGGACGTATAAAATTTTCATCTTCTCAGGCCAGGCTTTATGGAATGCCATGTTAAGCCACTGTGCCATGTAGGCCATTGCTAAATTAAGTAATAACAATGTAACATTTAACATTAATTGACATGATTTTATCTACTGTGTCATTTTCCAAAGGCTTCTAGCACGCTAACAATGTAACCAGCATTTTACACTATGAAACACAATACTAGCATATGCAGATGCCTCTCTGGGTGTTGATCAAATCTATAATCGTTCATGACCTCTGAAAACACAGCGCATCATATAAATAAAGGCTAAAGGAAACCACACCATTGTGGTTGGGTTCTTTGCACGGCAGCAACTGTTTAAATTACAATTAATGCAACATTTCTGAGATCTGCAAAAAAGCAACATGAAAACATTACCTGCAGCACAGTGCATTCAACAGTGCAATGCATTTAATTTTAAATGGGATATAAGCTTACTTTCTACTGGGCAGATTGAAATATTGAAGTATGAATTGATATAATTCCAGCTGATATTTGACAAATTTAGCAGTTACTTTAATACTCATTCATTTATTTTCAGTTTGAAACATTTTGCTGCAGTGAAATTATTTACAAAAAAAATTTCCCTAAAAAAAAATCACATCATAATTCAGATTCTCCAGGGAGCTTAGGCACAGATTGACCAGAGCCAAGGTTTGGGGCCAACTTGCACCAATGCATCCCCATGGAAAGTCAGGACAGAGCAATTTTCCCTCAGCGTGCATTAGAGATGCTGTTGGTAATGGTTTGCGGATCTGCAGCTTCTGAAGCTCATGAAATTCCATCTAGTAATAGAAGTGTGCAGCTGCAGAATAGGAAAATCCTATTGAGACACCGCCTAGAATCAGAACAAAATGTTGATGCCTAAATAAGCAGTGTGTGACATACTTGGACGTAGGAAGCACAATATTGAAATTTACTGATGACGCAAAAGTAGGGGGTTTGGCAAACAGTGGGATTGTGAAAGACTTCAGGAAGACACAGGCAAGCTAGTGGAATGGGTAGACAGATGGCAGGTAACATTTAAGGTGGAAAAGTATGAGGTAATGCATTTTTAGAAGAAAAACGGGTGGAAGTATACACTCAATGAGAACACTGAAGGGCTTAGAGGGACCAAGAATCAAATATGTAATTTCTTCAAAGTGAGTGCGCAGGCAGATAAAGCCAGAAAAAAGGCCAGTGGCATTTTGGATTTTCCTAATAGACACATGGAGTGCAACAAGAGGTAGATTTATACAAGGGAACAGTTAGACCACAGTTAGAGTATAATGGCACTTTATTATAGAAGGAATATTAAAGTCATGGAGAGCATAGAACATAGATTCACCAGCAATTAGATATCATAGTTATGAGGACAGATGAGACACTGGAGAAGAGGCAGCTAAGAGAAGATTTATTAGAGGTTTTTAAAATTATAAAGGGTTTTGATAGAGTGAATAAGGAAAGACAATTCCATCTGTTCAGGAGGCATTGACAAGGGGCCACTAATTTATTATGGTCACTAACAGTGAGGAGAGATGTTAGGAGAAACATCTTTACGTGGAAAGTTTTTAAGAGCAAGGAAGGATTCTTCTCAGGGATAAATATTTGAAGCAGCAGTAGCTATGTGGCTAGGGGTAGAAGTAGGACAGTGAGATTAGTTTGGATTGCTCTACAAAGAGCCAGTACAGAAATGATGGGTGCAATGGCCTCCTTCCATGCTGTAAACATCTATGATTCTAAGTGGGGTATGTCCCTAAGGGGAGAGAATGTGCTCTCCATATAGGACAATCAGAAACTCTACCTATGTGAATTTCTCAGTAGCTTGAGTTAGAGATTCTTATGCATGGTGATAACTTTTGTCCATGTCAGACATCTGGCTGACCAAAACAAAAATATTCTGCAGGAAAGATTCCCCAATCCTGACATGTGCATATTTAAATTGTAGACCACGCAGGTAATCTTGTAACTGCTTGCGAGTTTCACTGCATAGCCATTCTCTATAATAAAAAGGGAGTCTGTCCTCAACAGTCTGTTCAAGTTCTCAAAATTGAACAATTTTAATTTAAAAAAACCTTGTGGAATTTTTGTAATCTCTCATTTTAAAGTTCCACTAAACACTGGCCAAAGAACTGAACTGCTCTCTGCTAACATGACTAACTCGCTGGTTAGCAGGTGTGTGACATGGCCCAAAGATCACTCGGCTGCTGCGTTTCTGTTCCTCTGCTTCAGTGGGGATCCACCCAATGCCTCTGTTCACTTCTACTTCTGTTGCCTCCTCCCTCCCCTGGGAGCCTAAACCAACATTAGGACCTTGTAATTTGTCGAATCAGAGGCACAAACTAAGATTCTACCACAGCAGACTGAAGAAATTATGAGCAACCAAATGACCCCTGAGTTTCTCTGCTCTTCGAGAAAATATCCAACCTTTGCCAGAGGAATACAGCACAAATCCCAGGAGGTGATATTGAGTCTATACAAGTGACGAGCATGGCTGCATCTGGACTACTATTCAAAATTCTGGTTGCTGTACTACAGCAAGGAAGGATATGCAGGTATTAGAGGCAGTACAAAAAAGCAACCAAACTAAGAGCTAGCTTAAGACAACTGAGCAATGAGGAAAGGCTGAAGAGCCAGTGATTGCCAATTCTGGAGGCGAGGACTCCAGGAAGATATTATTCAAGTATTCAATATCCTTAAGGCAACAGTTAAGTTGAATACTGATAAAATGTTCAATTCCATGTACTATTTCTCTATGGCACAGAACATCAGTACAACATATTTGTATCCTTTATCTGCCACTATTGGTGAATGATGTGGAGATGCCGGTGATGGACTGGGGTTGACAATTGTAAACAATTTTACAACACCAAGTTATAGTCCAACAATTTTATTTTTAATCCCACAAGCTTTCGGAGGCTTCCTCCTTCCTCAGGTGAACGGTGTGGAAATCCACACCGTTCACCTGAGGAAGGAGGAAGCCTCCGAAAGCTTGTGGGATTAAAAATAAAATTGTTGGACTATAACTTGGTATCGTAAAATTGTTTACAACTATTGGTGAAGGTAGGCTTGGACAATCATGCAAATAAAGAGAACTCTATACTTGTAGAATTATTGCAGGTTCCTTGATTTTGCATTAACCACTTTACACCCATCTCTGACAAGCTGATAAAAAATTTCACTGGACAGTCATATCATTTCCTGCATTGAAGTTTTCTTCATAAAGTCACTGCGTATGGGAACTTTGCTAAATATTGGAGGGAGGCAGAAACTACATGAAGCTGGTTTCACTTCTATGTTTGATAATCTATGACTTCACCAATAATTCAAGACATGCTGTGCTTTTTATGTCACATAGTAAAAATGTGGGCCTCTCTCGTAAATCCTTGATAACACTGAAAGATTTGGCCTTGTTTCTGCTCAAACTTTCGATACATTCATAATAAAATAAAAATTCCCATTATGGTGCATGTGCTATCCACCTGATTTCCCAGAATGCATCAGTATTATCCAGTCAGCTATATTGAGGTTTTCTTTTCTTTACCTTCTAGCAGTTTCTGCTGAAAAGTTTTTCAAAAATTATTTGAAGAAAAGCTAGATGTCAAATTTCTAAAGCTTTGTTGGGGTAAAATTCATTTTGGGTGTTTTTCTAAAACAGAGCAGCTGTGTATCCCCGAGTGCATGCGTGTGTGTGTGTTTACACGAGTGGGCGAGATAAAGAGAGAATAAAGAGAGAGAAAAATGGCAACGCTCTGATTACATACCTTGTATCCTTCATTTTTTGTTCTATACACTTTAGAAAGTGCGTGGGAGTGAAAGCCAGACATACTGGTACAGATAGGGGAGAGGGAGAGGGACAGAAAGGGAGAGAGAGAGAAAGAAAGAAAGAAAGATAGATAGAATAAAGAGAGAAATAGAAGGAAGGGCAGACAGTCAGTTTTTTTTCCTCATTCTGATTTGGTTTCTTTAAAGAAATCAAGTTGAATTTTGAATTCATAGAGTCATAGAGTTATACAGCACGGATAGAGGCCCTTCGGCCCATCGTGTCCGCGCCGGCCATCAAGCCCAGTCTAATCTAATCCCATATTCCAGCATTTGGTCCGTAGCCTTGTATGCTATGGCATTTCAAGTGCTCATCCAAATGCTTCTTGAATGTTGTGAGGGTTCCTGCCTCCACAACCCTCTCAGGCAGTGAGTTCCAGACTCCAACCACCCTCTGGGTGAAAAAGTTCTTTCTCAAATCCCCTCTAAACCTCCCACCTTTTACCTTGAATCTATGCCCCCTTGTTATAGAACCCTCAACGAAAGGAAAAAGCTCTCTCCTAGGTCCGCTCCCGCCTGTAGCTCCGCTCCGAGTGCGGGTAGGCCCTCGAGCCTGGGCCTTTAGTAGTCTCCAAGTCCCGCACTCTCTCCTAGGTCTGCTCCCGCCTGTAGCTCCACTCCGAGTGCGGGTAGGCCCTCGAACCTGGGCGTTTAGTAGTCTCCGAGTCCCGCGCTCTCTCCTAGGTCCGCTCCCGCCTGTAGCTCCGCTCCGAGTGCGGGTAGGCCCTCGAGCCTGGGCCTTTAGTAGTCTCCGAGTCCCGCGCTCTCTCCTAGGTCCGCTCCCGCCTGTAGCTCCGCTCCGAGTGCGGGTAGGCCCTCGAGCCTGAGCCTTTAGTAGTCTCCGAGTCCCGCGCTCTCTCCTAGGTCCGCTCCCGCCTGTAGCTCCGCTCCGACTGCGGGTAGGCCCTCGAGCCTGGGCCTTTAGTAGTCTCCGAGTCCCGCGCTCTCTCCTAGGTCCGCTCCCGCCTGTAGCTCCGCTCCGAGTGCGGGTAGGCCCTCGAGCCTGGGCCTTTAGTAGTCTCCGAGTCCCGCGCTCTCTCCTAGGTCCGCTCCCGCCTGTAGCTCCGCTCAGAGTGCCTTGCCTCTCAGGAGATTGTATGGCTGCTGGTGGGGCGGTGTGATGGCATTCATGATGCTCATTTACACCACGACGATATGGAACAGGCTCAATGGAGCAACTGGTCTTTGCAGGTAAGGTAAATGATATACATCCCATCTGTTTTTGAAGTGCAAATTCAGAGTTGTGCTTTTCCAAATACTCATGGCAATAAAATGCAAGATTTTGCATCAGGTACAGTTAAATGGCTTTACATTTGTTCCATTTTTTATTTAGTGAGCGGTTATTCACACTACGAAAATACAGTGAGTGTTCCTAAAAAGACACTTTCCTGATAGTTCTTGCTTTACTATAGAAAATTTCTTAATAAAAAGTCAATTCTGCATTTTTAAAATTAATTTTTCTGCACATCAAAAATAGGCCAGTGACCTTTAGAATTTTTTTTATATTCATTCATGGGATGTGGGCGTCGCTGGCGAGACCAACATTTATTGCTCATCCCGAATTGCCCTTGGAGTTACATATGTGAATACGGAGCACAAAGTAAGTCTTAGTGATTATTTTTCAATGATCTTATTTCAGACATGTTTTTTTTAAACTTTTCTGGCAGCAGTTAATGATATGTTGATGAGTATTTATACCATACATTGACCCACAACCTAAACACATGAAGATATTGCTCAACGCAGCTTCAATTTCTACTTTTTAGTAATAACGTCTCTTTCAATATTAATACGGCATTAGTCACATGTCCTAATTCTACAGTTCTGTTTTGGTAGAACAACTAATGCTATTTTAGGTCAACATACATAGGAAATAGGAGCAGGAGTAGGCCATACAGCCCCCCGAGCCAGCTCCACCATTCAGTAAGATCATGGCTGATCTTCTACCTCAACTCCACTTTCCTGCCCTATCGCCATATCCCTTGATTCCCTTAAGTGTCCAAAAAGGTACATTACTCTTGATGGTAAGGCAGCCTTCATCCCTCAAAGGACAAGCTTTTTCACAGAACAGGTCATTCAGGTTGAAGTCTGCTTTCTTTTCTTAAGATGGCATACAGTTAGCGAGTTGACACGTTACTTTGCCCTGCTTTACACTGAGCAATATTATTTGAGCTTTCACACATTTGAAAATAAAGAGGTGAAATATTATCGATAAAAAGAAACTACAAATGCTGAAAAATGGAAATAAAAATGCAGAGTGCTGAGAGTACATAGCAGCTCCATCAGCAGCTGAAAACAGAAGATGGGTGAACATTTCAGAAAGGTCACTCAGTTCTGAGGAATGGTCTCAACCTGAAACCTTAACCTATCTTTTGAGATGTTGGCTCAATCACTTTATGTATAGTGGTGTTCCCCAGGGGTCGGTATTAGGACCACTGCTCTTTTTGATATATATTAATAGCCTAGACTTGGGCATACAGGGTATAATTTCAAAGTTTGCAGATGACACAAAACTCAAACGTAGTAACAGACTTCAGGAGGGCATAGACAGACTGGTGAAATGGGCAGACACATGGAAATAAAATTTAACGCAGAGAAGTGTGGAGTGATACATTTTGGTAGGAAGAATGAGGAGGCAATTTAGACTAAATGATACAATTTTAAAGAGGGTGCAAGAACAGAGAGACCTGGGTGTGTACACAAATCTTGGACGGTGGCGGGACAAGTTGAGAAGGCTGTTCAAAAAGCATATGGGATCCTGAGCTTTATTAAGAGAGGCATAGAGTACAAAATCAAGGAAGTTATGCGAATCCTTTATAAAACACTGATTAGGCCTCAGCTGGAGTATTGTGATCAATTTTGGACACCACACTTTAGGAAGGATGTGAAGGCCTTAGAGAGGGTGCAGAAGAGATTTACTAGAATGGTACCAGGGATGAGGGACTTCAGTTATGTGGAGAGACTGGAGAAGCTGGGGTTGTTCTCCTTAGAACAGAGAAGGTTAAGGGGAGATTTGATACAGATGTTCAAAATCATGAAGAGTTCTGATAGAGTAAATGAGGAGAAACTGCTTCCAGTGGCAGAAGGGTCAGTAACCAGAAAACACAGATTTAAGGTGAATCAGCAAAAGAACCAGAGGCGACATGAGGAATCATTTTTTTTTAATGCAGCGAGTTGTTATTATCTGGAATGCACTGCCTGAAAGGGTGGTGGAAGCAGATTCAATAGTAACTTTCAAAAGGGAATTGGATAAATACTCGAAGGGAAAAAATTTACAGATCGAGGGGGAAAAGAACAGGGGAGAGGGGACTGATTGGATAGCTCCTTCAAAGAGCTGGCACAGGCACGATGGGCCAAGTGGCCTCCTCCTGCGCTGTACCATACTCAGATACTATGATGTTTGTATTATGCTGAGTTTTCTTTTATGTTCACTTGTCAATATGAAACATACAAAAAGGACAGATAGGAGAAGACAAGCTGGCCCATCGAGTCTGTCCCATTCAGCTGTGTTGCAACTAGGCGACATGACCCACAACGCTCCCCGCACACATAATCTCCTGAGAGGCAAAATAGCCAGATTTTTAAAACCCCTAGGCCAATTCAAGGAGAAAAGAATGCTTGGAAATTCCTCCCCACCCCTGAAGGCAATCAAAAAATGAGTTTCAGGAGATAACAATGGCTACGAGGTACATTACCCAATCTACCTTTTGTACAGAGCGATAATCAGCCTCCTCCAGGATCGCTGTGTGTGACTGTTTTGTGACTCACAACAAATTAGGGAAATAAGCAACTGCAGTACACACCTTGGTCAACTTTCTCTAATTTTCTGTGCAAACTTTATGCACAAGTATAACCTGCTTGATCCAGATTTGCAGAACAGAAATGGAAACAGTGCAACACTCATAGATAGAGTCATAGAAGTTTACAACATGGAAACAGGCCCTTCGGCCCAACATGTCCATGTCGCCCAGTTTATACCACTAAGCTAGTCCCAATTTCCTGCACTTGGCCCATATCCCTCTATACCCATCTTACCCATGTAACTGTCCAAATGCTTTTTAAAAGACAAAATTGGACCCGCCTCTACTACTGCCTCTGGCAGCTCGTTCCAGACACTCACCACCCTTTGAGTGAAAAAATTGCCCCTCTGGACCCTTTTGTATCTCTCCCCTCTCACCTTAAATCTATGCCCCCTCGTTATAGACTCCCCTACCTTTGGGAAAAGATTTTGACTATCTACCTTATCTATGCCCCTCATTATTTTATAGACTTCTATAAGATCACCCCTTAACCTCCTACTCTCCAGGGAAAAAAGTCTCAGCCTATCTAACCTCTCCCTATATGTCAAACCATCAAGTCCCGGTAGCATCCTAGTAAATCTTTTCTGCACTCTTTCTAGTTTAATAATATCCTTTCTATAATAGGGTGACCAGAACTGTACACAGTATTCCAAGTGTGGCCTTACTAATGTCTTGTACAACTTCAACAAGACATCCCAACTCCTGTATTCAATGTTCTGACCAATGAAACCAAGCATGCTGAATGCCTTCTTCACCACCCTATCCACCTGTGACTCCACTTTCAAGGAGCTATGAACCTGTACTCCCAGATCTCTTTGTTCTATAACTCTCCCCAACGCCCTACCATTAACGGAGTAGGTCCTGGTCCGATTCGATCTACCAAAATGCATCACCTCACATTTATCTAAATTAAACTCCATCTGCCATTCATCGGCCCACTGGCCCAATTGATCAAGATCCCGTTGCAATCCTAGATAACCTTCTTCACTGTCCACAATGCCACCAATCTTGGTGTCATCTGCAAACTTACTAACCATGCCTCCTAAATTCTCATCCAAATCATTAATATAAATAACAAATAACAGCGGACCCCGCACCGATCCCTGAGGCACACCGCTGGTCACAGGCCTCCAGTTTGAAAAACAACCCTCTACAACCACCCTCTGTCTTCTGTCGTCAAGCCAATTTTGTATCCAATTGGCTACCTCACCTTGGATCCCGTGAGATTTAACCTTATGTAACAACCTACCATGCGGTACCTTGTCAAAGGCTTTGCTAAAGTCCATGTAGACCACGTCCACTGCACAACCCTCATCTATCTTCTTGGTTACCCCTTCAAAAAACTCAATCAAATTCGTGAGACATGATTTTCCTCTCACAAAACCATGCTGACTGTTCCTAATCAGTCCCTGCCTCTCCAAATGCCTGTAGATCCTGTCTCTCAGAATACCCTCTAACAACTTACCCACTACAGATGTCAGGCTCACCGGTCTGTAGTTCCCAGGCTTTTCCCTGCCGCCCTTCTTAAACAAAGGCACAACATTTGCTACCCTCCAATCTTCAGGCACCTCACCTGTAGCTGTCGATGATTCAAATATCTCTGCTAGGGGACCCGCAATTTCCTCCCTAACCTCCCATAACGTCCTGGGATACATTTCATCAGGTCCCGGAGATTTATCTACCTTGATGCGCGTTAAGACTTCCAGCACCTCCCTCTCTGTAATATGTACACTCCTCAAGACATCACTATTTATTTCCCCAAGTGCCCTAACATCCATGCCTTTCTCAACCGTAAATACCGATGTGAAATATTCATTCAGGATCTCACCCATCTCTTGTGGTTCCGCACACAGATGACCTTGTTGATCCTTAAGAGGCCCTACTCTCTCCCTAGTTACTCTTTTGCCCTTTATGTATTTGTAGAAGCTCTTTGGATTCTCCTTTGCCTTATCTGCCAAAGCAATGTCATGTCCCCTTTTTGCCCTCCTGATTTCTCTCTTAACTCTACTCCGGCAATCTCTATACTCTTCAAGGGATCCACTTGATCCCAGCTGTCAATGCATGTCATATGCCTCCTTCTTCTTTTTGACTAGGGCCTCAATCTCCCGAGTCATCCAAGGTTCCCTACTTCTACCAGCCTTGCCCTTCACTTTATAAGGAATGTGCTTACCCTGAACCCTGGTTAACACACTTTTGAAAGCCTCCCACTTACCAGACGTCCCTTTGCCTGCCAACAGACTCTCCCAATCAACTTCTGAAAGTTCCTGTCTAATACCATCAAAATTGGCCTTTCCCCAATTTAGAATGTTAACTTTTGGGCCAGACCTATCATTCTCCATAGCTATCTTAAAACTAATGGAATTATGATCACTGGTTCCAAAGTGATCCCTCACTAACACTTCTGTCACCTGCCCTTCCTTATTTCCCAAGAGGAGGTCAAGTTTTGCCCCCTCTCCAGTCAGGCCATCCACATACTGAATGAGAAATTCCTCCTGAATACACTCAACAAATTTCTCTCCATCCAAGCCCCTAATGCTATGGCTGTCCCAGTCAATGTTGGGAAAGTTAAAGTCCCCTACTATTACCACCCTATTTTTCTTGCAGCTGTCTGTAATCTCCTTACATATTTGCTCCTCAATTTCCCGTTGACTATTTGGGGGTCTGTCGTACAATCCTATCAAAGTGATCTCTCCCTTCTTATTTTTCAGTTCTACCCATATAGACTCAGTGGGCGAACCCTCGGATATATCCCCTCTCACTACTGCCGTGATGTTCTCCCTAATCAAGAACGCAACTCCCCCTCCTCTCTTACCTCCTGCTCTATCTTTCCTATAGCATCTGTACCCTGGAACATTGAGCTGCCAGGCCTGCCCCTCCCTTCGCCATGTTTCTGTAATAGCTATAACATCCCAGTCCCATGTACCCATCCATGCCCTGAGTTCATCTGCCTTGCCCATCAGACTTCTTGCATTGAAATAAATGCAGTTTAATCTAGACTTCCCTTGGTCTTTGCCCAGTCAGAGACAAATGAGTTGCAGATATAGGGCAAGGAAATAGGGCTGTGAAGGATGAATATAATCCGGGGGGGGGGGGCAGGGGAGGGTGTGGGGGGGGGAGAAGCAGCCAGGAGCCAGGGTGGGGGGATACAGCCAGGAGCCTGGGGGGAGGCGGGGGGAGCAGCCAGGAGCCCGGGCGAGGCACCGACAGAAAGAGAGCAGCAGCAAAGTTGTGTGGACAACTATGATTGGTGGGAAATGGGATACAGCCCTATGTGAGCACTGAAGGTATGCGATTTTGTCTGTAGTTCTATCCCCAGAGTTGATTTGAAGTTTGGGTGGACTTTAGATGGATGGTGAACAACTGCCCACCTGAGGTCCCTGCTGAGAAGCCCGAGCTATTTATTCTGTTCCAGCCCCTGCCCCACCCACCACTGACTAGTGAGCTGTGATGTGGAGATGCCGGTGATGGACTGGGGTTGACAATTGTAAACAATTTTACAACACCAAGTTATAGTCCAGCAATTTTATTTTAAATTCACAAGCTTTCGGAGACTTCCTCCTTCCTCAGGTAAATGTTCAGGATCTCCTTGAAGCCTACGCATTTATACATATAGAACAATACATGGTGTTTACAGACTGCCCCTGCAACTGCCCGTTGCCAAGGCAATCACCGTGTTCAGACAGAGAGGTGTCACCTGCAGAACCCCCGAATACACATTCAACAAAAAAACAAACAGGGAAAAAAAAGAGAAGAAAAACAGAGAGAGGCAGAAACATCCGGAAGGCAGAGAGAGCCAGCAAATGACCCATTATATTAAAAACAGATAACATTTGTTCGCTGGTGGGGTAACGTGTAGCGTGACATGAACCCAAGATCCCGGTTGAGGCCGTCCTCATGGGTGCGGAACTTGGCTATCAATTTCTGCTCGACGATTTTGCGTTGTCGTGTGTCTCGAAGGCCGCCTTGGAGTACGCTTACCCGAAGGTCGGTGGATGAATGTCCATGACTGCTGAAGTGTTCCCCGACTGGGAGGGAACCCTCCTGTTTGGCGATTGTTGCGCGGTGTCCGTTCATCCGTTGTCGCAGCGTCTGCATGGTCTCGCCAATGTACCATGCTCTGGGGCATCCTTTCCTGCAACGTATGAGGTAGACAACGTTGGCCGAGTCACAGGAGTATGAACCATGCACCTGGTGGGTGGTGTCCTCTCGTGTGATGGTGGTATCTGTGTCGATGATCTGGCATGTCTTGCAGAGGTTACCGTGGCAGGGTTGTGTGGCGTCGTGGACGCTGTTCTCTTGAAAGCTAGGTAATTTGCTGCGAACGATGGTCTGTTTGAGGTTGGGTGGCTGTTTAAAGGCGAGTAGTGGAGGTGTGGAGATGGCCATAGCGAGGTATTTGTCCTCATTGATGACATGTTGAAGGCTGCGGAGAACATGGCGTAGTTTCTCCGCTCCGGGGAAGTACTGGACGACAAAGGGTACTCTGTTGGTTGCGTCCCGTGTTAGTCTCCTGAGGAGGTCTATGCGATTTTTTGCTGTGGCCCGTCGGAACTGTCGATCGATGAGTCGAGCGTCATATCCCGTTCTTACTAGGGCGTCTTTCAGCGTCTGTAGGTGTCCATCGCGTTCCTCCTCGTCTGAGCAGACCCTGTGTATTCGCAGGGCCTGTCCATAGGGGATGGCCTCTTTGACGTGGTTAGGGTGGAAGCTGGAAAAGTGGAGCATCGTGAGGTTGTCCGTGGGCTTGCGGTAGAGTGAGGTGCTGAGGTGCCCGTCTTTGATGGAGATTCGTGTGTCCAAGAAAGAAACTGATTCTGAGGAGTAGTCCATGGTGAGCTTGATGGTGGGATGGAACTTGTTGATGTTATCGTGTAGTCTCTTTAGTGATTCCTTGCCGTGGGTCCATAGAAAGAAAATGTCGTCGATGTATCTGGTGTATAGTGTTGGTTGGAGGTCTTGTGCATGAAAATGTTGGCGTATTGGGGTGCGAATTTGGTCCCCATGGCTGTTCCGTGTGTTTGGGTAAAGAACTGGTTATCGAAGGTGAAGACATTGTGATCCAGGATGAAGCGGATGAGTTGTAGGATGGCTTCCGGAGATTGGCTGTTGTTGGTGTTGAGTATTGATGCTGTCGCAGCGATGCCGTCATCGTGGGGGATACTGGTGTATAGTGCCGAGACGTCCATCGTGGTGAGAAGTGTTCCTGGTTCAACTGGTCCGTGGGTACTGAGTTTTTGTAGGAAGTCTGTAGTGTCGCGACAGAAGCTGGGGGTTCCCTGTACGATGGGTTTCAGGATGCCCTCGATGTATCCAGAGAGGTTCTCACACAGGGTTCCGTTGCCTGATACGATGGGACGTCCGGGTGTGTTGGCTTTGTGTATCTTTGGGAGGCAGTAGAAGTCTCCCACGCGGGGATTACGTGGGATGAGAGTGCGTAGGATGCTTTGAAGGTCTGGATCGAAGGTCTTGATCAGTTTGTTGAGCTGGTGGGTGTGTTCTTTGGTCGGATCTGCGGGTAACCAGTTGAACCAGGAACACTTCTCACCACGATGGACGTCTCGGCACTATACACCAGTATCCCCCACGATGACGGCATCGCTGCGACAGCATCAATACTCAACACCAACAACAGCCAATCTCCGGAAGCCATCCTACAATTCATCCGCTTCATCCTGGATCACAATGTCTTCACCTTCGATAACCAGTTCTTTCCCCAAACACACGGAACAGCCATGGGGACCAAATTCGCACCCCAATACGCCAACATTTTCATGCACAAGTTCGAGCAGGACTTCTTCACTGCACAAGACCTCCAACCAACACTATACACCAGATACATCGACGACATTTTCTTTCTATGGACCCACGGCAAGGAATCACTAAAGAGACTACACGATAACATCAACAAGTTCCATCCCACCATCAAGCTCACCATGGACTACTCCTCAGAATCAGTTTCTTTCTTGGACACACGAATCTCCATCAAAGACGGGCACCTCAGCACCTCACTCTACCGCAAGCCCACGGACAACCTCACGATGCTCCACTTTTCCAGCTTCCACCCTAACCACGTCAAAGAGGCCATCCCCTATGGACAGGCCCTGCGAATACACAGGGTCTGCTCAGACGAGGAGGAACGCGATGGACACCTACAGACGCTGAAAGACGCCCTAGTAAGAACGGGATATGACGCTCGACTCATCGATCGACAGTTCCGACGGGCCACAGGAAAAAATCGCATGGACCTCCTCAGGAGACTAACACGGGACGCAACCAACAGAGTACCCTTTGTCGTCCAGTACTTCCCCGGAGCGGAGAAACTACGCCATGTTCTCCGCAGCCTTCAACATGTCATCAATGAGGACAAACACCTCGCTGTGGCCATCCCCACACCTCCACTACTCGCCTTTAAACAGCCACCCAACCTCAAACAGACCATCGTTCGCAGCAAATTACCTAGCTTTCAAGAGAACAGCGTCCACGACGCCACACAACCCTGCCACGGTAACCTCTGCAAGACATGCCAGATCATCGACACAGATACCACCATCACACGAGAGGACACCACCCACCAGGTGCATGGTTCATACTCCTGTGACTCGGCCAACGTTGTCTACCTCATACGTTGCAGGAAAGGATGCCCCAGAGCATGGTACATTGGCGAGACCATGCAGACGCTGCGACAACGGATGAACGGACACCGCGCAACAATCGCCAAACAGGAGGGTTCCCTCCCAGTCGGGGAACACTTCAGCAGTCATGGACATTCATCCACCGACCTTCGGGTAAGCGTACTCCAAGGCGGCCTTCGAGACACACGACAACGCAAAATCGTCGAGCAGAAATTGATAGCCAAGTTCCGCACCCATGAGGACGGCCTCAACCGGGATCTTGGGTTCATGTCACGCTACACGTTACCCCACCAGCGAACAAATGTTATCTGTTTTTAATATAATGGGTCATTTGCTGGCTCTCTCTGCCTTCCGGATGTTTCTGCCTCTCTCTGTTTTTCTTCTCTGTTTTTTTTCCCTGTTTGTTTTTTTGTTGAATGTGTATTCGGGGGTTCTGCAGGTGACACCTCTCTGTCTGAACACGGTGATTGCCTTGGCAACGGGCAGTTGCAGGGGCAGTCTGTAAACACCATGTATTGTTCTATATGTATAAATGCGTAGGCTTCAAGGAGATCCTGAACATTTACCTGAGGAAGGAGGAAGTCTCCGAAAGCTTGTGAATTTAAAATAAAATTGCTGGACTATAACTTGGTGTTGTAAAATTGTTTACAATAGTGAGCTGTGAGCACTGTTCCAGCACCACAAGCAGCTTCCTGGTGGGAGGGGGAGGGGGAGGGGGAGGGGGAGGGGCCAGAATGTCCAGTGGCTCCGACACAGAGCAATTTTATCTGGAGCGGGGGGCGAGAGGGGCCTACTGGCAGCAGGCCAGAAAATGTTTGTGGGGCCAGCAGGAGCAGTCAGGGCTCACAAAAAAGAAATTTAAACTTACCTTTTCCCCAAACAGCTTACACTGGTCTCTTTAAAAGGACCAGTGGTTAGGGAACTCAATGCCTGCTACTAATGGTCAAAGTGCACACTCCACCCACTGATACCGAAAAATTGCTTTGTGATCCTATATACATCATAGGTCCCCAATTTGTACACTGTAAATGAGTCTCCTGACGGAAACAGGCAGGTGCCTAGGCCACCCTTCTCAAGACCCTACACAAGATGGCAGCAGGAGAATCAGGAGTATAAACGGGTGGTAAGGTGGGCCTTGCCATTTGAGGCGCTACCACCTTGGTTACACCGGGTAGTGAGTTGAAATTGACCTCATTGTCTTATTCTGCATGTGCTGGTGTCTTATTCTATGAAAAATAATCTTATTTGTTATCCAAATGCTGCAGAGACTTGAACAATAACAATGGCAAATGATTTGGCACGAACCAATTGTGAATTTCTACACTTGGGCCGAGAAATTAGACTTGTGCCCAAAATGGGCAGCAAGTTGACGAAGTGATTGATTAACTAGTCGGTCCCTGTAGGCCTGAGGCCCAACCGAAATTTGGTATCGGGCCTCATTTGGATTAAACAGGTGAGCTGCGGACATCAATTGGGCATCACGACGAAGCTCATCTGTGGGCCTGCCATATTCCAGTTGACTGGCCTGCAGGTAGGGCCTGGGCTGGGGAAGGTGGCGGTGGCAAAGCGGAAGGCAAATGAACCTGGGCCAACAGCAGCCCACGGTATTTTTGTGGAAACAGGAAGAGCACTCCAGCTCCTCTGGCTCCACAGAAATTATACTTTGAAAAAGTTTTGCGTCCATTTGTTAAGCGGCTTATAGCCATCCCTTTAAGGACCTCTGGTTAGGCCGCTCAAGACCTGCTACAACTAGGTGAAGCTTGCACAGCGCAAGCTCCGCCCAATTGTCCACGAATTTTGCATTGGCATCCTACCACCAACTTTAGGACCCAAAGTTGCAAATGCAAGGTGCCTCGGGCGCCCTGGAGACTTAAAAGTCATTGACTTCCAATTTGGCGGCCAGGGGACTCTTAATGGGAGGGGGGGTGGGGAGGGGGGGGGGATCGGGTGCGGGATATCATGACTCAAAATGCATCCGCCATCCTTCATTTTACACCCAAAAAGCATGCAAGATGATGTTGAATTTCTCCCCATTAGTGTGCAATATGATTTGCTGCCCAAGTACTGCAATTAAACATGAAAGTCCTGGAAGCGGTAAAAATACTGGTTTCTCAATAAATGTGTATGATAACAAATCACTACCCAACAATTATATTGTTACCAGTGGAAGTCCAGTGCAACACTGAAAAATAATAACATGCAGCACATTCATTTATATTTGTATCACATAAAATACTCCTCTATGCAAACAGTATGAAGTACAAAATTATTTCTGCAATATAGAGCATCCTGGGACCAAGGATATTAATACATCGCTGCACTCTGTACAATATTTAAGGCCTAGTTAAGGACAGAGGAATAACCCATCAGTGCAGAAATACTTGCATTTATAGTTTGCGTCTTATATGCTGCTGCACCCATTAAAGAATTGTGCACGCATCTGGTTTTCTGATAATCGTGCAGCATCAGCTATAAACCTGCTGCAGTCTCAGAATGGTGAAGTACTGTTCAGAAATTGATCTGTAGCAGCAAGAAATTTCTGCAGCAAATGTAAAGTTCTGTTGCAAATTCTGCATGAGGAAACATTTTTTACACAGAGAGCTGTAATGATCTGGAATGCACTGCCTGAAATAGTGGTGGAAGCAGATTCAATAGTAACTTTCAAAAGGGAATTGGATAAATACTCGAAGGGAAAAAATTTACAGGGCTGTGGAGAAAGAGCAGGAGAGTGGGACTAATTGGATAGCTCTACCAAAGAGTCAGCACAGGCATGATGGGCCAAATGGCCTCCTCCTGTGCTGTACCTACCATGATATCAACCAGAATGATGCAAATAGCAGATTAATTAGAATATTCATAGAAAGATTCTGAATACAATCACACGTGTTCTAATTCATTGTTAGAGTCTTACATTAATTATTTCCACTTTTCTAATCAGTGACTAGAGCCTTCTGCCCCTCCACATTGATAAAATAATTATTTTAAAAACAGGAAAACCCCAATACATAGCCAGTATTTACAAATTGATAGAATGCAGCCAGAATAAATGAAAGATGGTAAAGACATGGAGGGTAAATAGTAACACTGCAGAGGATCCAACATCTGATTGACCTGATTATCCGTCTGTACTGAATCTGGGGCAACAAAGGATTTCTATTCTGAAGGCTTAACTAATTTTAGTTATAAAAAAATAAATATTTTAGTATTTACTTACCCAGCTAGCATCTTCTGTGCAGTTAATTTTTTTTGTATTGGCTGTAGCTGTCAATGGGACCTAACTAATAACACACACAAAGTCCAGAGAAATATTGTAGTTATTTATTTCCAGCTAAGGAGGCACGATTTTTCAGCTTCTACAAGTTCATACAACCGAGCAGGAAAAGGAAGTACAAGAAAAAGCGAACAGGAAATAAGACCTGGTTAAAAACCCAAAACCTCACTGAGGCAGAAGAAAAGGAAAAGAAATTCTTCTGGTTCTTCGCTGGTTTATGTAACCGTGCATCTGATTATATGGATTTATGATTCCAATCATGGTAGCCGCACAACCATTGACTGCAATGTGATTCAAAAGCTATGAAAGGATTTATTCACTGCCACTAGTCAACTTTGACTCGTTCCTTATACTTTGACTGTATTTCTCATTTTTTTTGCGCTATTACTGTTTGCCTTTGCATATTCCACATCAAATTTCCTAACAGTGCGATATTTCCAGAGATGCACAGTCTAAATAAGTGAGAATACTCTACAAGACTAATGGAACAGTTACCTCCACACAAAGGGAGTCTTTTATGTCGACCATCGACCTTGTGTAATTGTGCGTGTGGGCCCACATGCAACACATGTGGGATGCATGATACCTGGCATTCTGCAGTCAGGGAAATCGGATGATTAGGTCCCAGATTCCACCATGATGTCTGATGACAATAGTCTTTTTTTTATTCGTTCATGGGATGTGGACGTCGCTGGCACGGCCGGCCGGCATTTATTGCCCATCCCTAATTGCCCTTGAGAAGGTGGTGGTGAGCTGCCTTCTTGAACCGCTGCAGGCCGCGTGGTGAAGGTTCTCCCACAGTGCTGTTAGGAAGGGAGTTCCAGGATTTTGACTGAGCGACGATGAAGGAACGGCGATATATTTCCAAGTCGGGATGGTGCGTGACTTGGAGGGGAACGTGCAGGTAGTGTTCCAATATACCTGCTGCTCTTGTCCTTCTAGGTGGAAGAGGTCGCGGGTTTGGAAGAAGCCTTGGCGAGTTGCTGCAGTGCATCCTGTGGATGGTACACACTGCAGCCACTGTGCGCCGGTGGTGAAGGGAGTGAATGTTTCGGGTGGTGGATGGGATGCCAATCAAGCGGGCTGCTTTGTCCTGGATGGTGCCGAGCTTCTTGAGTGTTGTTGGAGCTGCAGTCATCCAGGCAAGTGGAGAGTATTCCAGCACACTCCTGACTTGTGCCTTGTAGATGGTGGAAAGGCTTTGGGGAGTCTGGAGGCGAGTCACTCGCCGCAGAATACCCAGTTTCTGACCTGCTCTTGTAGCCACAGTATTTATGTGGCTGGTCCAGTTAAGTTTCTGGTCAATGGTGACCTCCAGGATGTTGATGGTGGGGGATTCGGCGATGGTAATGCCGTTGAATGTCAAGGGGACGTGGTTAGATTCTCTCTTGTTGGAATGGTCATTGCCTGGCACTTGTCTGGCGCAAATGTTAGTTGCCACTTATCAGCCCAAGCCTGGATGTTGTCCGGGTCTTGCTGCATGGGGGCTCGGACTGCTTCATTATTTGAGGGGTTGCGAATGGAACTGAACACTGTGCAGTCATCAGCGAACATCCCCATTTCTGACCTTATGATGGAGGGAAGGTCTTTGATGAAGCAGCTGAAGATGGTTGGGCCTTGGACACTGCCCTAAGGAACTCCTGCAGCAATGTCCTGGAGCTGAGATAATTGGCCACCAACAACCACTACCATCTTCCTTTGTGCTAGGTATGACTCCAGCCACTGGAGAGTTTTCCCCGATTCCCATTGACTTCAATTTTATTAGGGCTCCTTGGTGCCACACTCGGTCAAATGCTGCCTTGATGTCAAGGGCAGTCACTCTCACCTCACCTCTGGAATTCAGCTCTTTTGTCCATATTTGGACCAAGGCTGTAATGAGATTTGGAGCCACGTGGTCCTGGCGGAACCCAAACTGAGCATCGGTGAGCAGGTTATTGGTGAGTAAGTGCCGCTTGATAGCACTGTCAAAGACACCTTCCATCACTTTGCTGATGATTGAGAGTAGACTGATGGGGCGGTAATTGGCCGGATTGGATTTGTCCTGCTTTTTGTGGACAGGACATACCTGGGCAATTTTCCACATTGTCGGGTAGATGCCAGTGTTGTAGCTGTAATGGAACAGCTTGGCTAGAGGCGCAGCTAGTTCTGGAGCACAAGTCTTCAGCACTACAGCTGGGATGTTGTCAGGGCCCATAGACATTGCTGTATCCAGTGCACTCAGCCGTTTCTTGATATCACGTGGAGTGAATCGAGTTGGCTGAAGACTGGCTTCTGTGATGGTGGGGATATCGGGAGGAGGCAGAGATGGATCATCCACTCGGCACTTCTGGCTGAAGATGGTTGCAAACGCTCCAGCCTTGTCTTTTGCACCCACGTGCTGGACTCCGCCATCATTGAGGATGGTGATGTTTGCAGAGCCTCCTCCTCCCGTTAGTTGTTTAATTATCCACTACCATTCACGACTGGATGTGGCAGGACTGCAGAGCTTTGATCTGATCCGTTGGTTGTGGAATCGCTTCGGTCTGTCAATAGCATGTTGCTTCCGCTGTTTAGCATGCATGTAGTCCTGAGTTGTAGCTTCACCAGGTTGGCACCTCATTTTTAGGTAGGCCTGGTGCTGCTCTTGGCATGCTCTTCTACACTCCTCATTGAACCAGGGTTGATCCCCAGGCTTGTTGGTAATGGTAGAGTGAGGAATATGCCAGGCCATGAGGTTACAGATTGTGCTGGAATACAATTCTGCTGCTGCCGATGGCCCACAGCGCCTCATGGATACGCAGTTTTGAGCTGCTAGATCTGTTCTGAATCTATCCCATTTAGCACGGTGGTAGTGCCACACAACACGTGGGATGGTGTCCTCAGTGTGAAGATGGGACATCGTCTCCACGAGGACTGTGCGGTGGTCACTCCTACCAATACTGTCATGGACAGATGCATTTGCGACAGGTAGATTGGTGAGGACGAGGTCAAGTAAGTTTTTCCCCTCGTGTTGGTTCGCTCACCACCTGCTGCAGGCCCAGTCTGGCAGCTATATCCTTCAGGATTCGGCCAGCTCGGTCAGTAGTGGTGCTACCGAGCCACTCTTGGTGATAGACATTGAAGTCCTCCACCCAGAGTACATTCTGTGCCCTTGCTACCCTCGGTGCTTCCTCCAAGTGGTGTTCAACATGGCGGAGGACTAATTCATCAGCTGAGAGAGGGCGGTAGGTGGTAATCAACAGCAGGTTTCCATGCCCATGTTTGATCTGATGCCATGAGATTTCAAGGGGTCCAGAGTCAATGTTGAGGACCCCAGGGCCACTCCCTCCTGACTGTATATCACTGTACGCCACCTCTGGTCTATGGCTAGCTGTAGCTGCAATGAAGGCAAGACTGTTGACAGATCAGATTTTCCACCTTTACACTACTTCTGGGAGATATTTCACACATAAAAATGCTAACTATTAAAGCTTACCTCGTTGTGCCTTGTGAATTACCTAACACCATGGCGTAACCAGTGCTAGAATAAGTGTCTTAGCTCCCATCTGATTTCCATTCCAAAATCAGATGAAAGCACTGGACTGAGGTGCTGGGCTCAGTCCAAAAATGAAGTACAAAATGCAGAGTAATGGTTCTAAAACAGTTATTTTGGTATTTTTAAAATCAATTTCCTCTTGTGAGAGTGCCAATTCCCATTACTATCCAGTCCGGCCACAGACAGACCTTCCAACCAGAAGAAAATGTTCATGGTGAAAACTCTGCCAAGGCATGAGATCTTTCAGTGCAGTTAATTTCCACGTGGCAATGGATTGCTTCTTGCTGAAGAACAAACTGCAGTGTTCGCAAAGTGACTGGACCATCAGCAAAGGCCAACAGGAAATGTGATGTCAGCTACCCTTGGATTTGGAACAAAAACATAAAGTGCTAGAAACACTCAGTAGATCTGTCAGCATCTGTGGAGAGAACAGACAAGTTAAGGTATATCCCTTCGTCAGAACTGGAAAAAATTACAGATGAACAACATTTAAAAAGGAAATGAACAAAAAGGGGGAGAAAAATACACATGAGAGGGGGAAGAGAATTGCCTGTAAAACGCTTAAGTAAAACAAAAAGGTTAAATGATTGTGGAGATATTAATAGATGATAGGAAGAAACATAATGAAAGGTATTTAATTGTCACAGAGAGTGTGTGAATAGCTGAGACGGGGGCGGGACGGGGGGGTTGGTAAGGTCGCTCTGAAATGAAATCCTAACTAGGACCCATGCAGGTTATCAACCACTCTTTGTTCCAGTCCTACTCGAGCACTCTTCCTAACCACTTTTTTCTGTGATGTGGCGATGCCGGTGATGGACTGGGGTTGACAATTGTAAACAATTTTACAACACCAAGTTATAGTCCAGCAATTTTATTTTAAATTCACAAGCTTTCGGAGGCTACCTCCTTCCTCAGGTGAACGATGTGGACATCGTTTGTGAATTTAAAATAAAATTGCTGGACTATAACTTGGTGTTGTAAAATTGTTTACAACTTTTTTCTGTTACATTGATGACCGTGTCAGTGCTGCTTCTGGCTTTCGCTCTCGGGAATTTTGTTAAGTATGCTTAGGTAATTGCTTTGCCAAACACCTCCATTCTATCAGCAGGTGCAAGCCGGAGCTCCTCATCGCTTGTCACGCCTATTCTTACCTCTCTGTCTTTGAACCAATGAAGCTCAATGTAAGCTCGAAGAACAGCTCCGTATCTTTTTATTAGGCACTTGGAGCCCTCTGGTCAAAATAACTTCAAGACTTAACTTTAGCTCGCACTTCCTTTATGGCAGGAGATGCTGATGTGGGATGATGTTTCTGGGGGGGTAGGTGGGGCAGAGGCAAAGGAAGCGAAGGTTTGATACTTGGAGTGGAAACCTTCCTTCAGAAGATGTCGCTGGTAGGACAGACTACACCCTTGGTGTCGTCACACTTTCCAGAGAGCTGGGGCATGATTTTTACACAGAGACGGGTGGGGGGTGGGAGAAGATAATAGGGCACAAAATCCGAAAGTAAAGTTGGTGGGTCGCAATCTGTGATCGTGACCTTAATGAGGGAAATAAATTTTACTTCCGGGTTTCGTGCCCGGCAGCCAGCCTGATTGACAGTGGGAAGGGGGGGGACGACGCATAGAGGACGTCGCGGACTGGGCAGTGGTTAGGTCGCCAGAAGATCGGAGGACATCGTGGAGAAGCTCAGAGGACATCGTGGAGAAGATCGGAGATCGGGGTGGGGGAGCATCCACCAAGGGGTAGGGGGGCCCCACCACTGGGTATGGGGGTGGGGGGGGTGGTCAAGCACTCCTGTTCATCCTGGCCCACAAGCAGTGCAATAAAGGCACTCACCTCATGGATCCAGCCCTTCTCGTCGGCTTTCACCTGACGTAAATCAGAAGCGATGGGAAAACTGAAAGGTAGGGCCAAATTTGTTTTACATTTCTAATACAAAAAAAATTAAGTGCCTCAACTATCGCAATGAGATACATTGCCCCTTTAAGTATCAGCCTGCTGGCTTTAAGTGGGGGTGGGACTTCCGGGCATCCTAACGAGCCTGGGTGAAATCCGGAAGCGAGCATGTTGGAGCCGGGGTGCGGTCCCACTGAAGAATTCAACTATTTTTCCTACCCACCCGCCCCCACCCGCTCTTGGGGATTAAAATTACCCCCCTGGATTCTATTCCACTTTAATTTATTTTATTATGCTTCGTTCTATTGTATCATGTTAATATTTCTACAGCCATTTAATAACCTCCTGCTTTTCTTTTAAGCACATTACAAGTACTGTGGCCAGTTGTTATGGTACTGGACTCGCAACTCAGAGGTCAACAGTTCAAATCCGACCATGGTAAGTTGTGAAATTGGATTCAATAAATCTGGTAATTTGTGGCCTAGCATCAGGAAAATAACCATGAAAGCTGCCAGATTGTCATAAAAAGCCAACTGGTTCACTAACTGGCACAGGGAAGGGAACTTGCCACCCTTTCCCAGTCTAAGCAGCATGTGATTCTAGCCCCAAACTACATGGTTTAGTGTTAATGCCCTCATGGCAGCTTGGGATGGACAATAAATACTATCACCAACATCCCAAGAATAAATAAAAATGTAATTTTATTTCCTCTCTCGTACGTGTGCACATTTTTATTCCCTCTTCCTTCCCATTGTTCCCTTGTTAAATGCAGTTCATCTGTAATCTTTTTCATTTCTGATGCAGGGTTACACCTGAAATATGAACTTTTCTGTTCTTTCCACAGATGCTGACTGGGTGTTATCGCATTTTCTGTTCTTGCTTCAGAATTCCAGCATTTGCAATTTTTAATTTTTATTTGAATTTGGATTCAGTTGGAACGGATCCAATATTGACAGGCGCCTTTGTAGCATTCTATGTATTGATGTACTGGCAAACAGGACCATGCAGCTGTGCAAGCTTTGCTGGTTCTGGAAGTCAACTTTTCTGTTGTGTTTTTGTAAATTGAGATTTTTTTTCCCCCAGGAGGAAGCTGGCTGAGCTAAAGAGACAAAATATGGTTCATAAATTAGGAGCTTAAAAGCTATACACATGCAGCAAATACATATCTGACATTCTGGGGTAAAGAAATATGCCACACAAATATCCAACATGAAGTTGAAATCTACCAGGTAGGTTGAATGAAATCCTGTACTTTTTAACCCAGTTAAGACCATGTGATAATCTCAGCAAAATTCCTCACTATTAAAATACAAACTTTGTGACTATACAAAACCAGCAGAAAGTCACCAGAGACAACAGCACAGACCTGAAGCTGCAAACAGTGATGACATTCTGTTCCTTCCTGCCGCTTTCTTTCACTTTCTCCTGCCTACCTTTCATGTGAAAAATGCCAGTCTGAATGTACTGTCAGGCACCTTTTTACAAGGTTGCTACCATGGCAATTCTGTGTGGCCAACAGCATGAGACTGCTATTACAACTTCAATACTAAGTCAGAGGTGGGATGTTGGAGGCACTCATATTTCAACAAGGAACCATGACCCTAAATTAAACTGCAACAGGAATCCACACAGAGTGCTAGCTTGGCACAACTGATAACACTCTCACCTCGGAGTCAGAAGGTCCACTCGGGTTGAAGCCCCACTCCAGGACTTGAGCACATAATATAGGCTGACACTCCAGTGCAGTACTGAGGCAATGCTGCATTTTTGGAGAAGCTGTCTTTCAGATGATACATTAAACTGAGGCTTTGCCTGTTCAGTTGGATGTAAAAGATTCCATAGCACTACTGAAGGAAGAACAGGAGATTCTCCTGGTGTCTTGGTCAACAGCTATCCCTCAACCAACATCACCAAAACAGATTAACTAATAATCTATTGGTTGTGAAGTGCTTAGAAACATCTATACAGTGTAAGAGCTTTTATACATACAGTACTTTTCTATATATTAGATGACATAAAGCCAGGTGCAACCAGGAACACCTTTAACAAGAATTATTGTCTCATAAGTTTGACTTTGGCAGCTGTTGTGTGCACGGAAAACTTATACTGAGGTAACATTTGGCAAGTTATGGATTGCCCATAGCCTAAAGCACGCTCCAGAAACCCTGGTGGTTAACTGAGCACCTGAACTCCTGTTTTCAAGTGACACAGTTCCAAATGATAGTGCTGTCTTGAAGAGTTTAATGCAGGGGGTAAAAAAAAGTGAAAAACATTTCTGCAATCATTTTGTATGGATGTTTGAAATTAATGTTGAAGTACAGCTGCAACAGCAGTTATTGGAAAAAGCATTATTAATTTTGGGGTGCTATTCTGATTGAAGTATTGCAGAAAACTGATCTGGAATAGGCACATCTGTCTGATACACAGAGCAGAAAATGCAGTTGGCCATCCTCAAAGCCCACTGAATCTGAATGGCTTTGGAGCAAGAAAGCAGTTCTTCTGCACCCTGACAAACAAGGCAACAATATTCTACCACATGGTAAACATGGCTTTTGTAGAACAACCACTCTTTCACTAGCTCTTCAAGCTTATTTGCTCCAGCGAAGATCAGATGTCATTACCATTCCAAGAAGCTGAATGTTTGTAACGGAAGAGAGTTTCCTGCCCCTATAGAATAAAAGTGGGTGGGTGACATCTGGGCTAATCATGCAATCCATGTTGTTGGTGATGTGCCGTAATGTATTGGAGACCCAGTGCATTGCACCATGGAGAAGTGGAACACGGGTTTGAGCCTGTGATTCCCCATGGCTGCGTTTTGACCTCAGTCGTGGTGTGGTGCAGAGGCACTTGAGTGCAAACATGTCCTTTGCATGCAGGCCTGAGGATTGATTTGAGGAACCCTGATGCCCACATAGGTGCCATCTGCGAAACAGTGTACATGAGGGAAGCCTACCACCCAGTGAAAGCTCTGTCTAGCTGATGTAATTTGATGAAAATATGGCCCCTTGTAAAAACAGCTTTGGTTAATTGCTTAATAAATATGTGCACTGAAGACTACTTGAAGTGGCACATGTTACTGGGGAGGCTTAGCTAGATCCGGTAGTATGAAAGCTTCATGCTATGGGAACCTTCACTTCTACAGGAGGAGCAGTCCCTGTTCCAGATGTTGTTTGCCAGTCATCTTGCAGCAGATGGTACAACAATGTGGCAGATCTCCTCAGACATATCCAGATAGATGTGGAGGAGTCTATAAACATGGGATTCAGGATAGTGATGGGTGCGGTGGAACACTTCAGGTATCGTTGCACCTGCATTTGGTGGTCCCGTATTAGCTCCTTCTCATCTGAAGTATCCAGTATGTTCATAAACCAGCAAGGAATGCCCATGCTCATCAATGTGTATAGTGCTATTTAAATGCCTGCAGCAACTATAAACAACAAAGAAAAGCATTTGCAGCAAAAAAAAAACAAAAATGCAAAAATGGTAAAGTTACCAGCAACAGCAACTACTGCAAGGGGCAAAATTCAGTAGGAGTCATTAGAAAACAAAAAATCCCCAGAAATTTATGAGAGTTACTTCTGCCTACCTTTAAAAGGTCTATTTGAACAGAGCAGGCACCAGGATCCCTGGCTCATCTATGTCAACTGGGAAAGCAACATGTTGCAAGTTTGTTTAATTTAAATAAAACTTTATTTAATTTAAATAAGACTTGCCGGCAGTATGGTCTCATTTTCATTGCAAAAATAGTCTATCGGGAAATTGTGCAATCTGCAATTTAGGTACTTGTGGCTGAAGGCCCGATTTCCTGCCCTCACATGCCTAAATTCAGAATTTTTACCCGCTTTACTTGAATAATTTTACAGTCCTCCCAGGATTTTTCTCGTCAGCTGTTTTAATGCTGGGTACTCTGTGTGTTTTCTCAGACCCACATAAATGAGAGTCAACCCACCCCCAACCACTCTCAGCCTATTACAAAATGAAGCAGCAATGAAAATTTTCAACTGCAAGTTTCATTTGTCACACAAAGTTATGACAACAGGAAATTAAGGCTCCAAGATGCTGGTTTTGCAACAAATGTGTCAAACATAAACTTTGATCTAAAATTAAAACATACCTGGGAACTCGAACTATAACTAGAGATGTAAAATGCTGAAATGGAAAAATACAATTACAGGATGTGTATCTACAATAACCTGGGTAACCATTCTAACACACAATCTTATGTGTTTGCATCAAGCACGGATTTCAAAAGGGAAGGTCATGCTTCACCAACCTTACTGAATTATCTGAAGTAACAGAAAGAGTAGACGGGGGTAATGTAGAAGATGTGATACCCTTGGATTTTGATAAGGCCTTCAATAAAGGTACCACATAGTAGACACATAACTACAGTCAGAGCATGTGGAGTCAGGGGACAAGCAGCAGAATGGGGTGGCCTGATAGAGGTCTTTAAAATTCTGAAGGGGTTTGATACAGTAGATGTAAAGAAGATGTTTCCACTTGTGAGGGAGTCCAAAACTAGTATCCATGAATATAAGATGATCACTAATGAATCCAATAAAGAATTGAGGAGAAACGTCTTTACCCGGAGAGTGCTACCGCATGGAGTATTTGAGACGAATAGCATAGATGTCTTTAAGGGGAAGCTGGATAAATACATGAGGAGAAAGGAATACAAGGATATGCAGATAGGGTTAGATGAAGTAGGGAGGGAGGAGGCGCATATGGAGCGTAAACACCAGCATAGACCAGTTGGGCCAAATGGCCTGTTTCTGTGCTGTACATTCTATGTAAGTGGACAAGAGGATGCTTGAAATATTTTTATGAGAACACTGCACCCATTTATTACATTTTTTACAAAGCTATTAAGTGATATATAGTGAATTTGAAGGAGAGGATCATATTTATTAGTAATGTTGTTAGTCATATCATAATGTAGTGATGCTGCAGGACCTGTTTCTATGAAGCCTCATGTATTATGTAAAATTCTTTTGTACAAAGGGATAAGCTGTAACTTAAACCAACATTTTCAAATTTATTCCATCAACATATTAGCTTTAATCATTATAACACTTCAACTAATAATCCGTGTAGTCAAACATTACTTAGATAGGAAAGCTTTTCATACGTCAGCTTAGCACAAGGTTAAATATTGTGGTTATATTTATTATGGATGGAGTGGGTGACACTAATCGGGTTGGGCATTGGTGCTTATTTCTGGGGCACTTTCTGAAATAGGACATGGAATAATTCCATCTGAATGTGCATGGTTGTATTAAGAGATGCCAAAATGATCCATCTCAGTTTGAGCTTGGTTAGTCCCCCACAGCCCCTCTGCCCAACAAATTTTTTTAAAAATGAAAATTAACAGCTACGATAAATATTTCTTCTTCTGCAAGTTATAGGTTATTTCCCTGCTCATGCCACTAGGGATATAAAACAAACATGTTTTCCTCCTGTGCAAAATGCCAGCACTTTTCAAGATAAAGGAGGACATTTTGAGAAGAAAATAAATCGAAGAAATTCAACTACAGCAGTGAGACACTGGGTTCCAATAAAAAAAGAATTGAAGAATTGGCCAGTAGCATTTCGCTCCTGCCATGTGTTATAGTTTTGTGGAAGTTCAGGATAAAATATTTTAAGTTAAAATGGCATTTTTCTCAGGATTGTAGGTACATGTCTATGGAATGCTGCACAGGTACAGTTGCAATTTGGCGAAGGGCAGAATTGAACAGTTCTGAGTTTAGTTCAGTAAAAATCCAAGTGTATGTGCTCAAACAGACCCAAACTACATAAAGTATACTGATCTCTAGTTTGGAGCTAGGATTGTCACTACTGTAAAAAAAAACAAATCTTTCTGGCTCTATTATCTCAGTTCAGTGCTGCTTGTTGGATCTCTTTCACAGAAATAGCAAAAACACAACTGCTTTAACCTACTGCTGTTCAGAGTCGGTTACTGTGGTAACAACTTTTGCATGCGCTGTGTTCTCACAGGTACATTATAGATGTTTTGAACCTGCACAAACAGTGGCAGCACTTCATATCTAATAGCATAATTTGTGGTTTTCATCAGGTTTTCAAGGTCAGCCCCTCCTACTAATTTTAATATGCTCCCTGAGCGTGGGAAATGAGTGCAAGGAGCCTATGGCACAACATGCTTTGGGGGGGGGGGGGGGGGGGAAGAATCTGATGAGTCAGAAACTCTTCAAAAAGCTGATGCTCATCACTAAAAAGGAAGATTTTTTTTGTCAAAGCTATAGTTCAAACAATAATTGCTGCTTGCTGGATCAGAACTGTACTTCACATTTTGTATAAAAATATTAAAATGGAAAGAGAGATATGGGGCAAACTTCCCCTTTTGATGATGACACCTTGGAGGTCCAGCTGCAGAAAAGAAGAGTGCCAATCTTAAGAGCAAGTTGCCCTCCTATTACAGCAGAGGTGCAAGCTGCCTGAATCAATGTGGCAGAGACACAGTTGGGAGCCTACAAATCTGGGAGAATATGCAAAAAAAAGTTTTCAAGATGAGTAATCTTGTAACACGTAGCCTGATCCAGCACTGCCACCACAAACTACATCCATGCTGCATTGAAATGGACTCACACAAGGGGTGTAGGTTAACTGTCCAGCTGCACTTCCAAATCCTAATAACTACAAGTATTGTGTGCGCTTTCAGGAGAAAGCTGCACCAAACCATCGGAGAGAACCAGATCAGAGGAGTCCTCCCAACTTGAAGCAGTTCACCAGGGAGGAGGCAGCACTGGAAATCTTTGGTCCAGAGTCTGTAGAAGGAGTGGAGGAGGGACAGTCAGAAGACCTGTTGCCATCACACAGCAAGTATCCTCCTTTCATTAAGTGAATAAAGGTAACAATGAGGTAATCACTTAGTAACTTAGAGGGTTACATGTCACAGCAGCAGCATAACACATAATTGAGGGTAATTTTGAGTTTGTGCAATAATGTAGAATGGATGATAGCGAATCGGCAGCCCTTTTTACATCTTGCCCGATTTTTATTTCCATTGAAAGCTATAAAAATAAAATTTGGGAGAGAAATAAAACAGGCTGCCAGTTCATTATCACCCATTTTATATGATCGCACAAAGTCAAAATTACCCCCAATATTACTTTTGGTAATACATGGGTTGAAATTTAGCCAAAACCCAGATTTCAACTTAAAATTTTCCATCTGATGAAACAGTTATCTGGTCACTACCCCCCACCCCCCCCAAATATCCACACAGTGTGAGAACCAAGTGACCTATGTCCTAGGATCCTCAAGAAAATGAGCTGTGAATGCTCTGGTTAATTTTTGAAACTCCATAAATAGAGGCATGGACCTAAAGACAAGAGGACAGCAAATGTTAAACTACTATTGAAAAAACAATTGAGACATGAACCTGAGAAATACAGACAAAAGCACTTTACTTGACATCTATTGATGGTCATCAAAGTGCATTGAGATCACATGGTTTTGGGTGAGGTGGGGAGTGTATATATTTGATACACAAGATATCACAATTGTGTGGGACAGGCTGAACTAACCAGAGGGTCTTTTTCTGTCTGTCATTGTTCATACGAGTCCATGAAGAGTAATTAGCATAATTATAGCAGCAATAAGCCATGAAAGTGCTGGAATTCTTAGAGGAGATAAGTAAATTAACAGGTAAGGACCATCCAGTGTATAAAAATTACTTGGATTTTTCAGGTGGCATTTAATGAAGTTTTAAGTGTGAGGCTTTTAATGATTATTAAAGTTCAGGGAATTAATGACAAATGGAACTGTTTGGGATGCAGTAACTAGTGGAGTTCCATTGGGGTCTCCTGCTGTTTGTACAATTCAGGAATGAAATAACTTCTACATTTATCATAACATTTGTCGATAACACTAAGCTACGTGATGACATGACTAGAGTAAAGGAGATTGATAGCATTCATATGGCTCTGGGCCAATGAGCCAGATGGGTAAAAAGTGATAATTGGATTTTAATATGGATAAATGTTGAGGTAACTTTATAAAGTTACCTTAAGATGATGAATGTCCATCAGCAAAGATGAAATAGAAAAGCATTTGGGTATAATTAATGAAATTATGCACTCAGCAAGCTAATCAAGTACTAAAAAGCATCTTTAGGGTATTTGATTATATATATCAAAACATTGTACTTTATTAAATATGATCTTAAAATAGGTTATGACTGGTTAAAGTACTATCTTGGGCCCCTCCCTCTAAATAGGCAAGAATGAATCCAGAACATAGGTGTCTTAAGTCACAAATATACAGAGACTCAAACACTGAATTTATTTCATTTATGACAAGACAGGGGGCATTTCATAGGTTTTTAAAAAGAGTCACATGTAATGCGGATGTAAAAAACATCCTATTTAACTTATGAGCACAGAACTACACATGAACAAGAAATCAACAAGCATTAACTGAGACCACAGATTAGAAATGCATTTTTCCTCCACGGAGCAGTGGATATATGGAGCAGCCTCCCAATAAAATCAATTCATGTTTTGAGATCAATAATCGCCTTTTAAAAGGGGTTGTAGGAATATCAGGTTATGAACAGGAATGAATGTTGTATGTATAGACTGGGGTGATCAAATTACTCTGTGGAGCTTGATGGAAATGCCATTCTTGAAAGGAAAGCAGTCAGAATTGAATAATGTATGTTGCATGGTTAGATCGACATAATAAAGTTTTACTTACTTACTTCAGGGGTCATGGAAAAATTTCACAGAACTTTCTCTCGGGAAATTCAGTATTATGGGTAAATACCACAACATGGTAAATACCACAACATGGTAAATTGTGCATGGTATGAAGCACACTAGATGGGCATTCTTTTGTATGTTCTCATAAACAGTGCATTTGTGGTGCAAAGATGTTGAATAAATGCGTACATTTTCAGCTGACCTTTGACATTAAATACCTAAACTGGGATTGAGGAGTTGGATGTTGTCAATTGATTATCTGGAATAAATACCAACTGGGATTGCCTACCATAATTTACTGTATACATACATCAGCTCTAGTGTAATAATTTGGGCAACAAATGTGTCCAGTGAATGCCTCAAGAAAAAAAGATCTTGCATTTATGTATCACATCCTCAGGACATCTCAAACCACTTGACAACCAATGGATCAATGTACAGTCACTGTTGATTGAGGGAGGAATGTTGGCTAAAACACCAATTGGACTCCCTGCTCTTCTTCAAATAGTGCCGTGGGATCTTTTACATCATTTGAACAGGCACACAGGGCTGTGGTTTAATGTCTTTTGTGAAAGATAGTACCTCTGACAATGCACTGAAGTGACGACCCAGCTTATGTGCTCAAGTCTCGAGGGGCTAGAACCCACAACCTCCTGACTCGGTGGTGTGAGTGCTACCAACTGAACCAAGCTGACAACCAACCCAGGTTTTCTGACAATAATCTGTAATCTGCAGATTTTTACAATGTACAATGATATTTTTTGCTTGCACTGTAATTCACTTTCATCTCAGCCCCAGGACATTGCTGCAGGAGTTCCTCAGGGCAGTGTCCTAGGCCCAACCATCTTCAGCTGCTTCAATGACCTTCCCTCCATCATAAGGTCAACTCTGCTGGAAGAAGTATTAATCAGGAGATAGTCGGGGCATGTAATAAGGGAACAGCCATAATTATGGGGGATTTTAATTATCATATTAACTGGACAAATCAAATTGGGCAGAGCAGCCTTGAGGACGAGTTCATTGAGTGCATCAGGGATGGATTTCTTGAGCAGTATGTAACTGATCCTACAAGGGGGCAGGCAACCTTGGACCTGGTCCTGTGTAATGAGTCAGGATTAATTAATAATGTCCTAGTTAAGGATCCCCTTGGAACGAGCGACCACAACATGGTTGAATTCCATATCCAATTAGAGGGTGAGAAGGTTGATTCTCAAACAAGCGTACTGAGCTTGAATAAAGGAGACTATGATGGTATGAGAGCGGAATTGATTAAAGTGGACTGGGAAAATAGATTAAAGGGTAAGACGGTACATGAGCAGTGGTGTTCATTTAGGGAGTTATTTTACAACTTTCAAAATAAATATATTCCACTGAGGAAAAAAGGGTGTAAAAGAAATGACAGCCACCCGTGGCTAAGTAAAGAAATCAAGGATAGTATCCGACTAAAAACAAGGACATATAAGGTAGCCAAACTTAGTGGGAGGATAGAAGATTGGGAATTCTTCAAAAGACAGCAAAAAGTAACTAAAGGATTGATTAAGAAAGGGAAGTTAGATTATGAAAAGAAATTAGCAAAAAATATAAAAACAGATAGCAAGAGTTTCTATAGTTATATAAAAAGAAAAAGGGTGGCTAAGGCAAACATAGGTCCCTTAGAGGATGAGACCGGGAAATTAATGGTGGGAAACATGGAGATGGCAAAAATGCTGAACAAATATTTTGTTTCAGTCTTTACAGTAGAGGACACTAAGAATATCCCAACACTGGACAAACAGGGGACTCTCGGGGGGGAGGAGCTAAATACAATTAAAATCACTCAAGAGATGGTACTCAGTAAAATAATGGGACTCAAGGCGGATAAATCCCCTGGACCTGATGGCTTCCATCCTAGGGTCTTGAGGGAAGTGGCAGTAGGGATTGTGGATGCTTTGGTGATAGTTTTCCAAAATTCCCTGGACTCAGGAGAGGTCCCGGCAGATTGGAAAACTGCTAATGTAACACCGTTATTTAAAAAGGGTAGTAGGCAGAAGGCTGGAAATTATAGGCCAGTTAGCTTAACATCTGTGGTGGGTAAAATTTTGGAGTCTATTATTAAGGAGACAGTAACGGAACATTTAGATAAGCATAATTTAATAGGACAAAGTCAGCATGGCTTTATGAAGGGGAAGTCATGTCTGACAAATTTGCTTGAGTTCTTCGAGGATATAACGTATAGGGTGGATAAAGGGGAACCAGTGGACGTAGTGTATTTAGACTTCCAGAAGGCATTCGACAAGGTGCCACATAAAAGATTATTACTTAAGATAAAAAATCACAGGATTGGGGGTAATATTCTGGCATGGGTGGAGGATTGGTTATCAAACAGGAAGCAGAGAGTTGGGATAAATGGTTCATTTTCGGACTGGCAACCAGTAACCAGTGGTGTTCCACAGGGGTCGGTGCTGGGTCCCCAACTCTTTACAATCTATATTAACGATTTGGAGGAGGGGACCGAGTGCAACATATCAAAATTTGCAGATGATACAAAGATGGGAGGGAAAGTAGAGAGTGAGGAGGACATAAAAAACCTGCAAGGGGATATAGACAGGCTGGGTGAGTGGGCGGAGATTTGGCAGATGCAATATAATATTGGAAAATGTGAGGTTATGCACTTTGGCAGGAAAAATCAGAGAGCAAGTTATTTTCTTAATGGCGAGAGACTGGAAAGTACTGCAGTACAAAGGGATCTGGGGGTCCTCGTGCAAGAAAATCAAAAAGTTGGTATGCAGGTGCAGCAGGTGATCAAGAAAGCCAACGGAATGTTGGCTTTTATTGCTAGGGGGATAGAATATAAAAACAAGGAGGTATTGCTGCAGTTATATAAGGTATTGGTGAGACCGCACCTGGAATACTGCATACAGTTTTGGTCTCCATACTTAAGAAAAGACATACTTGCTCTCGAGGCAGTACAAAGAAGGTTCACTCGGTTAATCCCGGGGATGAGGGGGCGGACATATGAGGAGAGGTTGAGTCGATTGGGACTCTACTCATTGGAGTTCAGAAGAATGAGAGGCGATCTTATTGAAACATATAAGATTGTGAAGGGTCTTGATCGGGTGGATGCAGTAAGGATGTTCCCAAAGATGGGTGAAACTAGAACTAGGGGGCATAATCTTAGAATAAGGGGCTGCTCTTTCAAAACTGAGATGAGGAGAAACTTCTTCACTCAGAGGGTGGTAGGTCTGTGGAATTTGCTGCCCCAGGAAGCTGTGGAAGCTACATCATTAGATAAATTTAAAACAGAAATAGACAGTTTCCTAGAAGTAAAGGGAATTAGGGGTTATGGGGAGCGGGCAGGAAATTGGACATGAAGCTGAGTTCGGATCGGTCAATGCCCTGTGGGTGGCGGAGAGGGCCCAGGGGCTATGTGGCCGGGTCCTGCTCCGACTTCTTGTGTTCTTTAGATTTGTGGTTGGGATCAGATCAGCCATGATCTTATTGAATGGCGGAGCAGGCTCGAGGGGCCGATTGGCCTACTCCTGCTCCAATTTCTTATGTTCTTATGTTCTAAATGGGGACCTTCGCTGATGATTGCACAGTGTTCAGTTCCATTCGCAACCCCTCAGATAATGAAGCAGTCTATGCTCGCATGCAGCAAGACCTGGACAACATCCAGGCTAGGGCTGATAAGTGGCAAGTAACATTCGCGCCAGACAAGTGCCAGGCAATGACCATCTCCAACAAGAGAGAATCTAACCACGTCCCCTTGACATTCAACGGCATTGCCATCGCCAAATCCCCCACCATCAACATCCTGGGGGTCACCATTGACCAGAAACTTAACCGGACCAGCCACATAAATACTGTGGCTACAAGAGCAGGTCAGAAGCTGGGTATTCAGTGGCGAGTGACTCACCTCCTGACTCAAAACCTTTCCACCATCTACAAGGCACAAGTCAGGAGTGTGATGGAATACTCTCCACTTGCCTGGATGAGTGCAGCTCCAACAACATTCAAGAAGCTCGACTCCATCCAGGACAAAGCAGCCCGCTTGATTGGCACCCCATCCACCACCCTAAACATTCACTCCCTTCACCACTGGTGCACCGTCGCTGCAGTGTATACCATCCACAGGATGCACTGCAGCAACTCGCCAAGGCTTCTTCGACAGCATCTCCCAAACCCACGACCTCTACCACCTAGAAGGACAAGGGCAGCAGGCACATGGGAACACCACCACCTGCACGTTCCCCTCCAAGTCACACACCATCCCGACTTGGAAATATATTGCCGTTCCTTCATCGTCGCTGGGTCAAAATCCTGGAACTCCCTAACAGCACACTGCAGCGGTTCAAGAAAGCGTCTCACCACCACCTTCTCAAGGGCAATTAGGGATGGGCAATAAAATGTTGACCTTGCCAGCGACATCCAACGAATAAAAAAAACTTTTGTACCTCTCCTATTATAAATTCATTCTCGGTGGACCATGGGGTATTTCTGTGAAATGTCATACTATTGTTAGGCTACAAAGCTAAATTCTGGTATTAATGAGTCAGCCAAGGTATCTTTGTATATAGTAACACACACATACACACAATTATATATCTATTTTGAGGAGGATAGTAATAGACTTCAAGAGGACAGACAGGCTGGTGCAATGGGTGGACACATGGCAGATGAAATTTCACTCGGAGAAGTGCGAATTGATACATTTTGGCAGGAAGAATGAGGAGAGGCAATATAAACTAAATGGTACAATCCTAAAGGGAGTACAGGAACAGAGAGACTTGGGGCAATATGTGAACACTCTTTGAAGGTGGCAGGACGGGTTGAGAAAGCAGTTAAAAAAGCACACAGGATCGTGAGCTTTATAAATAGAGGCACAGAGTACAAAAGCAAGGAAGTTATGTTGAACTTTTATAAAACACTGGTTAGGCCACAACTGTAGTATTGTCTAATTCTGGGCACCGCACTTTAGGAAGGATGTGAAGGCCTTAGAGAGGGTGCAGAAAAGATTTATTAGAATGATTCCAGGGTTGAGGGACGTCAGTTACATGGATAGACTGGATAAGCTGGGGTGGTTCTCCTTTGAGCGGAGAAGGTTAAGAGGAGATTTGATAGAAGTGTTCAAAATTATGAAGGGTTTGGATAAAGTAAATAAAGAAAAACTGTTCCCTTTAGCGAAAGGGTCAAGAACCAGGGGACACAGACTTAAGGTGATTGGCAAAAGAATCAAAGGTGACGTGAGGAAATTTTTTTTTAAAAACACAGCGAGTGGTTATGATCTGGAATGCGCTGCACATTCATCTGGGACACCCACAGCATTAAAACCATCCCAGCTCAGGTTTCGCGCAGACCACATACAGGTCTTGCAATATCTCATGTGTATGGTTGTCAATAATTTGCTTTAACCTTCAGTTTCAACAAAAACTTGCATTTATATAGCGCTTTTGAATGTCCTACCTCACCTCACAGGACCATAATAAGACAAAAATTGACAGAGCCAAAGAAGGAGATATTAGGACAGGTGATTAAAGCTTAGTCAAAGAGGTAAGTTTTAAGGAGTGTCTTAAAGGAGGAGAGAGGTAGAGAGACAGCGAGGTTTCGGGAGCGAATTCCAGAACTTTGGGCCTAGATAGCTGAAGGCACAGCTGCCAATGGTGGGGCGAAGAGAATAGAGAATGCACAAGAGTCCAGAGTTGGAGGGACGCAGAGTTATTGGGAGGGTTGTAGGGCTGGAGGTTACAGCGATAGTGCTTGATGTGATCCAGCCACATCTGGCGACGAATGGCTTAACCAGCTGTGCATCATATACTTTCAAGTCTGCATCCCTTGGACTTCATGGAGCGAAGATGTGGAGCTGCCAGGGTGGGAATGTTGTGGACAAGGGCATTAAAAGGCAGAGGTGAAGGTGTGATTGAGAAGATCGATAGCTACAGACGTATCATGGCAAATGGAGAACCAATGGCTAGATAAGTGGGAGTTTGAAAGTGCTGTTGTAAATGACTTGGGGGAAGAGTTTTTTCCCCAGAGGCGGATAGAGAAGTAAATGGGGAAGGGGGATATGACAGGTGAGGGATACAGGAAGGGATCAAAGATGACCTTGTCTATGATTGAGACGATGGGATAGAGAGGCCGCTTGAGATGTCAAAGGTGAAGGGTGGGGGGGGCCTTTATTAGTGAGATAATTCTGCTAACCCATACATCTGACAACTGCTCTGGGTGAAATTATCCATTTAATATCAAATGATGATCAGTTTTGGAACATTTTAATTAAAACTCTCACTACTAATTTCACTTGACACTTACCTACAAGGGGAAAGGAAACAGAAAAGGCACATTACTATATAGAAGTGTAAGAAATTCTATAATTGCAGTTTGTAGCACCTTGCTCTGTGCAAAATGGTTGCTGCATTAGCCTATTTAACATTCATTGTACTTCAAAATTAATTCATTGCATGTGAAGCAATTTGATACATAAGTGTTGTGATCAGGTGCTATTGTGATAAGGTGTTATATGTGCAATTTTTTTTCTTTCAAAGATCTCTCTCTGCAATTTCCACTCCTTTAACTTTTGCCAATTCGTTTGCAGATACTCTGCATTGTTGTGACACATGATGTATAATTTTATTTTAGAAGCAATATTTATTTAAAATAAGAGTCTCCAGCTAGGTTACTTACAGTAGTAACATTGTGGGTCTCAGGTGATCAACATATGTTAGACAGAAATATACAACCCAGTGTCAGGCAGAGTACAATGCTGGATGAACAGTACTGTATTAAAAGTAGTCTTTTATTTCTTCTACCAATAGAGGCAGCTACTAAGTGCATTAGTTACTGTCTTATCTAATTTAAATAAACCTCTACTTAATATGTTCCCCCCAGTCATGTGGTAGTTAGATTTGCTTTTTAAATACATTAATCATGTTTTTCAACTCAGAACGTGCAACAAAATAAAGTTATCTAAAACACAATTTTAATCCCGATGTTAGGCTCTTATTTCCCCACAAATGCTTCTGCCACTACCTGACCTAAACTGCAAGTACTAGACTCAACTAACTGTTCTGTGGTTTTCACACTGCAACCTTTTGTCTCTACATCTCACGTATATCATGTTTCTTTCTATTTCTCGTTACCAAATAGTGCAATCACCTGAAGTGAAATCTAAAAGCGAGGGCAATATTTCCGAGAGTTACAGCAGCGATCATGACAGGGATAATGCTCAAAGCCGAGGATAGGTAATAGAAGTACTAATATTGAACATGACCTACAAACACACTGCTGCACCTTTACCAGTTTTTTTTGGACTCTTCAAATAGAAGTTTCTGATGGTTTCTGTACTATGTGTCATTTAGATACCACTGCACTTTTGCACTCATCACTATTCTGAGAATAACAAACAGTTTGCAACAAATGCTTCAATGTGGTTGACCTCTAGATGCTTCCTGTAACCTGCCACTCGGGCCACAGGATAAGCCTTTCTTGGTAATGCTAACTCAAATCTATTGGTCATGGTCTCTTGCTCATATCTTCAATTACCATTGTAATACAAGGTTCACTATTTGTTCCTTAGCAAGAAAGGTGTTTTTAAAAAAAAATACATGAAAAAAGATTAGTTCTCATAAGAACACAGTTATTCCACAGCTAAAATGTTTACTTCAACTGGCAATTAGTTGCACAAGGGCTCATACAAAAGGGAGACACCTCTAAGCAGTGACAGAACATAACACTTTGATATAGCATGACAGACAGCTATAATGCATGCTTGTTCACATTCATTATAAGTCAATGAAAAAACTGAATTACCCTCAAAGAACAAGTTCAAACTATAAATTGAATACAATGAATCAGTGTCCCCATTTACATACATTAATTAATCTTTGCCATTTTTGTTTCCATGTGTTAGGGGCAGCAGCAGAGGTGACAACTTAATAAATTTAGTATTTAGTAGTGATCCAGAGACAATGGGAACGATTTTAAAATGCCAGCAGATGGCAGCTGGGGGGAGGGGGTGGTCAATGGGAGCGCTGCCAACCTGAATAATAAAACCTTACCATTCCCCATGCGATCACAACTTAATTGCGGCCATTAACCTTGTTTCCGGGTTTGCCGTCCGAAAACTGCCCAGTGGTCGGACTGCGCACCCACATAATAGGCTGTCAGCTGGCGCGTCTGGATTTAAAGGGCCATTGCTCCAATAGGATTTGCTGAAGCAAGGAGCAAGGACACAGAACGGAGCAGCAGAGGAGCAAGCCAGCTCCAAGATTCAGCGACGCCTCACTTGAGGTGCTGCTAGCCAGGGTGAGGAGGAGGTGGGAACAATTTTACCCTGCCAACAGCAGCAAGCGCCATGCCTCTGCCACCAAGAAGGCATGGCTCGAGGTGGTAAAGGAGGTCAGCAGCACCTCCCGCAGGTAGGTTCAGTGCAGGAAGTGTTTCAGTGACCTAACTAGGTCAGCAAAAGTGAGTAAACTTACTGATTCTCCTGCATTCCGCGTTGCAAATCACCCCCCACCTCACACCCACTTAAGGCTCATCCTCAACTTAACTTCACTTCCTGAGCACTTCCTCACCTCCCCATTTGTGACCCCACCACCACCACTCACCCCAATCCTGATGCAATGTGATGTATCTGTCTGATGGTCAGCCCCTCCCAAAGCAATGCATTCATCGGCTGACCACTTCACCATCACTCACTCACACGTCTGTATTTTCTCCCCTTCTAGAAGAGAGCGCAAAATGCACTCGAGGGGGCGTAGACTGGAGGGGGGCCACTACAAATAGCGGTCCTCAGAGTCGGAGGAGGCGGCCCTGGAGATCAGCCGCACCCTTGAGTGCCTGTCCCAGACTGGCACCTCACAAACATCTGGTGACATAACTTTAACATTCATCACACACATGAATTAATGTTAACAATGCTCGACATGTTGAAAACCTCCTCAGTATGCTCATCGCAATATGACACATCTGTAATGATGCTTAATATTACCTTCTGTTCTCTTACAGGCCCTTCAAGGACCGCAGTGACTGGAGAGGGCGATTCCTCAGAGGAGGTCCAGGCCTCTGAGGATGCACCGTCACAACTTAGCGAGCCATCCACCAGAGCAGATACTCACACCTTGGTGGGTCCTAGTCGTCAGTTAGTTGGGTTGGCACCTGGTGAGTCACCACACACAAGTAAGCACGAGCAGACACTGCTCTGTGGAGATTCCGCGTTGGTGGGCCCACTCCTCTCCAGGCTCTACTCAGCTGGACGCAGATGCTGAACCCCAGGGGCCATCCTTTAAAAAGGAGAATGAAAGAGGTACAGCAGCACATTTGCAAGGTACTGGAACAGGTGCCACGCACACTGTCCACATCAGCGCAGAGGATGGAGGAGTCCATCTCCTGCATTAGTGGAATGATGGCACAGGTAAGTGAGGAACAGTCTGAGACAGTGTTGCAGGTAAGTGCAGGAATGTATGCAATGGAGAGAAGGCTAGCCTCCACTGAGCTTCAAGAACGACTCACAAATGAGTCTATTCAGGCCCTGACAACGGCCGTTCGGACTCACGCTGAACAACATTCTGCAGTCTTAAACAGGCAGACAGAAATTTTACAACTGGGCTTACAAGGCATCACACATGTCCTCCAAACTGTTCTCTAGAAGGGTGGTAGGACTGATATGGGCCTGGCCCAAGAGAGGGATGATGGCGAAATGGGACATGGAAGTGGGGACATCACTCAAAACACTTCCACGTCTCACCCGTTGCCCCCCTCTCAACTAGTACCCGCAACGCTGCCTCATCTTCAGGTGACCGAGTCTGCCCCTGCACAGGTGCAGGTGGAGCAGTCTTTGGCGGGGCCCTCACGGCTCCAAAACCCAGAGGATGTAGGCTGAAAGCATCTAAGCAGTCAGGGCATGAACATGAGCAACCTGCCTCTACCTCTGCTGCAGCCACAGGGGATGCACCACGTAGAAGTAGTAGGAAGAGAAAGGCTAAGGTTTTGTGATCACAAACGGGTGTGTACAAGGAAGTTTGACAGACTGTCATGTTTATCAAAAACCAAATATAAATGAAAAATTCACATTAAATGTCATCATTCTCACCACTACTGCCGCGTCTTGCCCATTCTTGATGTGGAGATGCCGGTGATGGACTGGGGTGGACAAATGTAAGGAGTCGCACAACACCAGGTTATAGTCAAACAGCTTTATTTGAAATCACAAGCTTTCGGAGCTTTGCTCCTTCGTCAGGTGAAGAGAAGAGTTGCATAAAGGCACAGCATATATAGTCAGAGAACAATGCCTGGTGATTACAGATAATCTTTCTAACTGCCCTTTATCACACCTCGGCAGAGAGATAATCACAGCAATCAAAGGAGTGTTCAAACAGGTTAGTCAGGGAAACATTACATCCAAAAATACTGAGGTGGGCTCACCAGGGGTCAAATGTAGCAGATGCTGGGGTTTGTATTAAAAACAGATAACTTTTTTTTGCTGGAAATCGCAGCAGGTCTGGCCACATCTGTGTATGGATTGCTGTGATTATCTCTCTGCCGAGGTGTGATAAAGGGCAGTTAGAAAGATTATCTGTAATCACCAGGCATTGTTCTCCGACTATATATGCTGTGCCTTTATGCAACTCTTCACTTCACCTGACGAAGGAGCAAAGCTCCGAAAGCTTGTGATTTCAAATAAAGCTGTTGGACTATAACCTGGTGTTGTGCGACTCCTTACATTTGCCCATTCTTAACTGCCTTTTGTAATAACGCCCTTTCACGTGCTTCATCATGAAAGGCGAGACTTGATGCCAACCAGTGGGTGTATATGTAGTTGTAGAGCTGTTTCGTACAGGGTGGGGGGTCGGCGCTGCTCTTTCCAGGTGATCTGAGGACTGGACTATTCTCACTTTGTGCAGGTCCCTGTGGCGCACCTCTGTGTTGTGGAGCTGCAAGTGGCGGAAGTGCATGCTGTGCCTGCCACTGATGGTGCTGTTCCTCCTCCTCAGATGTAGTGGTGTCAGTTTGAGGGAGGGGTCGAAAAGTTGGTAAATGTGTAAACAGGACAATTCTGAGTGGAAACCAAGAATTTCAAGGCTAAACACAAAGGTCTCCCAGCCAAAAGTTTGTCTGAGAGCACTGAGTGCCCTGATGCAATAACCTCACCTTTTATCCCCATCTGTCAAACAGGGATTCAAATGTCCAAATGGCTGCCTGTCTGAAACCCGACTACTTTCCCATGGCAGGTTTCACACACCACGGGAAACATGTCGAGGCAGCGATAAGATCACTTGCCTTCATTCTTAATTGGACTTATGGACATTTCAAGTACTTTAAGTACTAGATTTACTGCTTTAAGTATCGTCCCAGACTTCAGTGTTCGGGAACGGTGCGTGCACACAGATGACTCTGGGTCATGCGCGTTTTTCAGTGGGTTGCAGCCGGGACTCCTGCCCGTTCCAAAAAAAAAATCCCGATTTTCTTTGCCCCCAACGCACCCTCACTTTCGTTTTAAAATCGTGCCTAATATCTCATTTCTAATGTGAGGGAGCACCTAGCCAATAGTCATCCTTCTGTTGTTAGATTTCAGCTTCATAGGTGACTTGATACTACTGATACCTTGATGTTAATGCCTCATTGCAGGAGAGTTAAACTTTCACTTATGAGATAAGTTTTGGGGAAGATACATTGTGGTCGGCTGTTAGGTAATAATACTTGCAATAGAAAACAAAAATGGGTTAGTTTCAAACTGAGGATGAAACACAAGGACACCTTGTATGTCCCTAGGTGAAACTAAAGAGTACAGGTAAGGTGAAGCCTTAATGGATAAAATTGGGGCGTTTATAGAAAAGTTTACCTTAAAGTTTTTTTCATTAGTTACAAAATGCTTTGTGAAGAAAATAGAGACAAGTATAAAAAACAACTAAGCATTACTAAAACCGATATTAGGAATGCTAAGGTTGCATTATGAAAAACCAAAGGGACAATTGTAGTAGTGATAACAAGGTTTTTTGTCAGTATTTTCGCAGGCAGAGAACAGAGAACTATATAATGATTCTTTGAATGGCTTACCAAAGCAGGTTATGTATGATGAGGATGATAAGCAAATGATTGATGGGTAAATAGACATGTTTTATTTGTTTTCATTTATGAAGATACATAGTCCCAGGATAGGCATTTAGCTAAAATTGCTTCAGTAGAAATGACCACGGACATAGTTTTAGCTAAGATTAATTGCTCTTAAAACCAATAGTGCTGCAGGAACTGATATCATTTATCCCAGAGTGCTTAGGGAAACAGAGACAGTCACACTGTGAGCCAATGGCTCATATTAAATAGCTCGTTTGTGTCCAGGTTGGTTTCTGAACAGTAGAAAATGGCCATTTGGGACCATTATTTAAGAAAAGGAACAAAACAGACCTGGCAATTATAGGCCTGAAAGAATGATATTGGTCATGGGCAAACTGTTAGGAAGCATTTTGCGCAATGCAATATATGATCATTTGGAGAATAAAGCAGCTTTGGGAAGCATGGGTCCTGTCTCACTACTATTTGAGTTCTTTGAGGAATGACCAGAATGGTGTATGAAAGTAGTTTGGTGGGGGTTGTGTAATTGGATTTCTAAAAAAACATTTGATAAAGTTCCTCATAAATGACCATTAGAAAAAAAAATTAGATCCCATGGAATATTGGACAGTTACAATGTCAGATTGGTAGTTGGTTGATATCACATAAAAACAGGATTGTTATTAATGGTGGTTCTCTGGGACCACTTACAAAAAGAAACCTTCACGGCTCTGCACTAAGTCCATTATTGCTAGCCATTTTCATTAATGATCTAGAATTTACTGCAACAGAGAACATAGCGATCGGTTGAAAACGACTTAGATAATTTGGATAAATGGGCCTGTGCATGGTAAATGTCATTTAATGAGATCAAATGCTGTGTCATGCACATTGGACTAGAAAACTCCAGGAATGTCTATACCATAAAGGATGACCCACTACAAAAGGGTCAAGAATGAGACTCGGGGGTACTAGTTGACTAAAGTACACAATCAATGCAAGGTTGCAACAGGGAAAGTGAATAGAGTTTTAGGTTACACTAGTGGGTCTCCCATTGTCCTGACTTTCCTTGAGTAAAGCAAAGTAAATTTCCTTTGGCGTGCTTTAGTGATGCTGTAGTTATAGCTATGGGGATCTGGAGCTCATGAAATCCCAACTAGTATTAGATGCTCAACTGTAAGTGAGACTCTGTGTTCCAGAATGCTGCTACCCAAATAAGGAGTGTGCGACATACATTGCAAATTTAACACATTGTAGATTACTCAGACCACTGAATACAAAATGAAGAGCAAAGGAAGGTGACCATGATGATACCAAACCTTACAGCTCTTGGTTATGAAGATAGGCTCCGAGTTAGGATTATTTAATTTGGAGAAGTGTAGACATAGAGGGTAGGATAGTTTTTTTTAAAAAGTAATGAAGACATTGGATACAGTCCAGTTAGATACACTATTTGAAATGAATAGGGACAGTAGGACCACAGGGTATTCCTGTAACATCCTTGGCAATAGTTAAGTTAGATGTGAGGAAGTATTAATTTTCATGCTGAGTTAACGCCTCCTGGACTAGTGGTGAATATGGAGTCGCTACAGTCCTTTAAAAGGGAATTTGGCAAGTACCCGATGGAAGAAGATATTGGTAGTTATAGGAGATAAATGGTTAGTTAGTTTGGATTGTGATGCAGCATGGCCAATTGCAGTCAACTCGAGTCTGGTCATTTGCATTAGGAATTGGGAGAGGAATTTCCCAGATGTTTTCCCTGAACAGCCACAGCCTTTATTTTCTGTTTTTGCCTCGCCCAACAGAAACCATTGCTGGGAGCGAGAGGATGGTGAACATGGCTACATCTTTTCTCTTCCATCTTTTCATATGTTCGTATTTCAATTCTATACAAACTGTTCAGTAATCATAATCCTGTTGCTACCTTCTGTCACTTCTATGGTAAATTTCACAATTTCAGTAACTATGCTTCAAAAGTAAATTCTTGATTATAAAGCACGTTGGGACTTCAAGAAAAAAAGGTCCCATATAAATACGAGTTCTTCATTTTTCTTTCTAGATGCTTAGCACAAATTCACTAGCCGTCAACGACAGTATTCAGGATACAATATTACAACCATATTGACAAGCTGAATGCTTGTATATGTGGTAAGCAGTTACTTCGGATAAATTACTTAATTGAAAGAATATAAAGCAAGAAATAAAGAAAGGCGATTCAACCTATCAGCGCTCTTCCTCTCCATTCCTATTGCCTACGTATAGTCTGGCCTGTTATGGACTCTACTACATTGATTTAATCTCCCAGGGAAAAGTTCGACAATAATGCTAGCCAGAAAGAAAAGGGATAACAAAGAGGGGAGAAGGAAAATGCACTTGGCTGTCCCCCAGGATCCAGGTGACTCACACAGCTTAATGCTTTTACATGTTTATGCTGTTAGCACAAGTGCATATCTCTGGCTTACGATGCCTCATGCACCTACAATTTGTCCAATGTTGACAGGTCTAGTTATCACTTCCTCTCTTAACCAGAGAATTATATGTGGTGTGGGGGAAGCAGTAAAAAGGAAGAGGAGAAGCCATAAAATAACTTCTTGAACAAAGAGGCATTTCCCTACATTAAAGTGGCATTATCGTCAACGTAATTAGAAGTTGGAAGGGTGAAAATGGGATCATGTGTGTGCTGCTGACATGTATAATTCTTTTCTATGGATTGTAAAGCCATATTAAGCGGATATATTTATAATGGTCCTTGATAGAAATAAACAATAACAAATGTTCTACTTTTAAAAACACGAGATCACATACCAAAATTATAAACAGGTAAGAGTTCACCAAAACTAGATGGTTATGTACAGTGTTTAAACCACAGAGTAAAAAACAGCAGAGAGAACATCCAAAAGCAAGCTGTGAAAATGAAACAAAAGGATTCATAATGAGGATTCAGTTTTCCCTTTAGTCCCTGTTTTAGCATAAGACTTTTTAAGGCCAAATGCTTATCATTGTCAATTTAATGCTGAAATGTCATGTTGAATTCTATCGATCTGTTTCACACTAATTGATCAATAACTTGGGATTATATGTTGGAACGCAAAGCCATGATGAAAGCTGGATACAAGAACAAAAGAAAAGTCAAAACTAAAAAGGCTATTTGGCAGTCGAAGCCAATCCGTGCAGTACCCCAACTCTCCACTTTTAGCATCTCAATGTAACCAAAACCACCAAAAAAAACAGATTAACTGATCATTTATCACACAGGTGGTACAGAATGGTAACCATGTATGATGTCATCACAGTTACAAGACTTCAAAATATACACTGTTGAAGTGGTGGGAGATGTTTTAACTTGATATGGTGTTACATAAATGTTTAAACTAGAGATTGTTGTTGTTTGAGTCTTTGGGGTTAAATGTTTGATACTAAAAGTTTCTGGGAGAATTTATCCCCGCTGGATTGTGCATGGCTTTGCTGTTTTTAGTCTTTCAATTTGCTCTCTTGCACATTAGGTCAAATCAATAAAAAGTGTGCAGCACTGATTCTCTAAATCAACCATGGACTGCAATCAGGAGGCAACTGAGCAAAAAGGAACAATGACATCAGGAGTACAATACAGTGCCCTCATTTGCTGACACAAATTAAATTGCTGGGGACTGAAAATGAAGTGTGAGAGCAATTGAGGGGTCAGATTAGGTACTTATTGATCCACATTGCTGGTGTGATGCATTAATGTTGCCCATGTGGAAAAGATGTTCAGAGAGAGGCTGACTGAGAAAGGGCCTGAAAGAGTTCTGGAAAAGCAATGCCAGCAGTTTACTCTCAAAATTGCTATTGAATTAAACTTTACTGGCTGATATGGCTAGTTTAGCCTTCTGAAATGACTCAGACAAGGCAAACAATTTAAGGGACTGATGGCCACGAGCAGAAGTGCCTGGTGTACCAGGCGTGGAAAGAGGTAGATTAAAGAAAGTAATACCAATCAGATACCATAGACATGCGTGACTCTAATGCAGGACCCTCACAATGCATGGTCTAGGGGCCACCAAAATCCCAGCAAACTGCCAGTGAAACCTGCAGCCAGCCAACACACATGGGGACTACTTTGGAAGAGTGCTAAGTCTCCACTGTCATATTCACAATTTTTTCAGGGGAATGTTATGGAGAATGCAGCAGGTGACAACAATTCTGAAAATGGAAGAGAAGTTGTCTCTTATCAGTCCAGACATGTGCAGAGCTGCTACAAGACACCAATCATATGTCTGATAATTCTGGTTTTAGCATGAGATTCATTGCTCCTGCAATTTGCTTCTTTGGATGGTGCAAGAGTGTCAGCAGCCAAGGCTTTGTGGGTAGCTTTAGTCTCTCTAGTGCCATCCTTCCACTCTTCATTATCCTTCAAAAAAATAGTATAAATGACAGCTTTAAAATGAAGGCAATGAAAGCTTCCAATAATGCAGGCACTGACCTATGTAATTCTAGTCATATATCATGACAACATTGAGATTTAAAAAAAGACTTTTTCAGGTCATATAGGGCCCAGCATTGTGCACAGGGGCCTGGATGGCAACATAGAGTGTGGGAAAGCCAGCAGTTGTCGAGAATTGTGTTGCCCCCTCACGTTGCTGTCTTTGAAGGACCGGCTGAAGAATGCATTTGTGACTTCCTCAATACATCTGTGGACAGCAATCTGGCTGATATTGCAGATGCTCTCCACACTAGCTTGGAAGGAGCCCAATGAATAAGTGAGGGCTACACTCAGTTTGATAACCACTGGGAGTGTCGTACCAATGTTACATGTTGTACGAAGGTCCTCCTGAGGGCACAACATTGACAGTTTTCCTGCAAGATCTTGGCCTCCTTAGGCACATTTATACTTTCATTAGTTGCACCTAGTACAGAATACCTGCTGTGCAGTGGAACAATGGTACTTGACTACACCCCATAGGCTTCTTGATATCAAGGGTAGTCCTTTCCTGTTCTTACTGAGCGTACTCTGCCACGTCCAGTGCCAGTGTAGTACTGAATGCTGTCTTGATATGGCAGAAAAATCTAGAATGAGGAAAGAAAAGTTGAATCTACACATCTAAGTTAAAACTCCAGCTTTCTCAGTGCAGCATCTCCCTTAAAGCCTGTTCTCATTGTATAAGATTAGTGCACTGCACCAACGATGTGATGTGTTACACAGAAACGTGACAGAGACCCCAAGCACACTGCACTTTCACCCTCCAGCAATTTGCTCAGTGTCAGGAAATGTCCGGTAAACAAGGATTGTACCACACCCCTGACTTCACAGCCCCATATTGCTCAATGGCAATATCAGCTAAAGATTGGGTAGACTGAAGTCATCGTCTTCGGACCCCGCTGCAAACTCCAGACCCTTGCCACCGATTCCATTCACCACCCTGGCCAATGTCTCTGGTTCAACCAGACAGTTCGCAAATTCGGCGTTCTATTTCACTCAGTTGAACTTCCAACCCCATAGCCTCTCCATCACAAAGAACGCCTACTTTCACTTACGTAACATCGCACGTCTCCGCCCCTGCTTTTGTTGCTGAATCCATCACGCAGGCCTTTTGTCGCCTCCAGACTCGACCATTCCAATGCTCTCGTGGCCTCCCATCTTCCACTCTCCATCAATTTGAGCTCACCCAAAGCTTTGCTGCCCTTATTCTAACCCACACCAAGTCCCACTCATCTACAGGACTTGGCCTCAAAATCTGGGTTTAAACTCCAATGCAGTACTGAGGGAGTCCTGCATTATCATCTGAGACCCCCAACTGCTTGTTCAAATTAACGTTAAAAGATCCCATGACATTTTTCAAAGACGAGCAAGGAGATTTCTGTGGGTCCTGGCCAATATTCTACGCTCAACCATCAGCACCAAAAAAAGACAGATTAACTAATCAATCATTCATATCACTGCTGTCTCCAGGACATTGGTGTGGGAAAACCAGCTGCCACATATGCCTCTATAACAGTAACTACATTTTAAAAATTAATTAAAAGACATTTTCCGGAGGTATTATAAGGCACCATATTAATATGCACTACATAAATGTAATTCTCTCTTTTCTTTTTAATAGCAATCTGGACATGCACAAGACTTTCAGTACTCCTCTCAGCATGTGATTTACATGCTCCTATCTCCTCAGACCGATACTGCTCCGACTGTTAACTGTGTCCTAACTCCCACATGTTACGAACTGAGTTCTACTATCGCTGGCAGCCTTGTTTAGCTTGGGCATCAGCAACTTTCATTGTAAGTTCAAGACTATTTTGCTAATCACAAAGCAGCCCCACTGGCAGCTCTAAAAGAGTATTTCACACTCCAGGAGGCTGTCTGGGAACAAGTGTCAATCGGGAAAGAAAATGTGATACAACTTATAAATAAATCATAAACACAATTACTGACTTCTAAATTAAGCAGCAGTGCACTTCATTCTTTCTTTGCAACACAATTTGGAATCAGCTGCTTTTCTGTGTCTTAGAGTGTAGGTACAGTGGCAGACTTTTGTAATTCACTACAGCACATTACTTAAGGCTATCGTTATGATTTGGGCTACAATCCCGATATTCTTTACTCATGCTCACTGCACGTCAGCATCTATAGGCAAGCCTATGAAACAAAACTTGACCTTATGTGTGATATATTTGGAAAAGCATGCCACAAGACAAACAAATTGAGCTTCATGACGCTGTTATGCACCAAAAATCATGCAGGAAGTCACTTTGTACTCCTGATCTCTCCTACTAAGTGGAAAAGCACCATTGTAACAGACCATTTATTTCAAATTAACTTACAAATTGTCTTTTTTTTAAAAATTCGTTCATGGGACGTGGGCGTCCCTGGCAAGGCCAGCATTTATTGCCCAGCCCGAATTGCCCTCGAGGAGGTGGTGGTGAGCTGCCTTCTTGAACCGCTGCAGTCCGTATGGCGAAGGTTCTCCCACAGTGTTGTTAGGAAGGGAGTTCCAGGACTTTGACCCAGCGACGATGATGGAACGGCGATATATTTCCAAGTCGGGATGGTGTGTGACTTGGAGGGGAACGTGCATAGAACCATTGAAAAAATACAGCACAGAAGGGGGCCATTCGGCCCATCGTGTCTGCGCTGGCTCAAAGAACAACCAGGTGCCCATTCTAATCCCACCTTCCAGCACCCGGTCCGTAGCCCTGCAGCTTACAACACTTTAGGTGCAGGTCCAGGCACTTTTTAGAAGAGTTGAGGGTCCTTGCCTCTACCACCAATTCGGGCAGCGAATTCCATACACCCACCGCCCTCTGGGTAAAAAAATTTTTCCTCATGTCCCCTCCAATCCTTCTGCCAATCAGCTTAAATCTATGTCCTCAAGTTCTTGAACTCTCCACTAGGGGAACAGGTACTTCCTGTCTACTCTATCTGGGCCCCTCATAATTTTGTACACCTCAATCAAGTCTCCCTTCAGCCTCCTCTGCTCCAAGGAAAACAACCCCAGCCTATCCAATCTCTCCTCATAGCTGCAATTTTTAAGCCCTGGCAACATTCTTATAAATCTTCTCTGCACTCACTCCAGAGCAAATATGTCCTTCCTGTAATGTGGTTACCAGAACTGCGCACAATACACCAGCTGTGGCCTCACCAGCATTTTATACAGTTCCATCATTACATCCCTGCTTTTGCATTCTATACCTCGGCTAATAACGGACAGCATTCCGTATGCCTTGTTCACAACCTTATCTACCTGTACTGCCACCTTCAGGGACCTGTGCACATGCACTCCAAGGTCTCTCACTTCCTCTACCCCTCTCAATATATTCCCGTTTACTGTGTATTCCCTTTTACTGTTTGCCCTCCCTAAGTGCAGCACCTTACACTTCTCCGGGTTGAACTCCATTTGCCACTTATCTGCCCACTCCACCAACCCATTGATATCTTCTTGGAGTCTACAGCTATCCTCTCCACTATCAACTACACGGCCAATTTTTGTGTCGTCTGCAAATTTGCCAATCATGCCCCCTACATTCAAGTCCAAATCATTAATATATACCACAAACAGCAAGGGACCCAACACTGAGCCCTGTGGCACACCACTGGAAACGGATTTCCAGTTGCAAAGACCTCCATCGACTTTTACCCTTTGTTTCCTGTTACTGAGCCAATTTTGGATCCAATTCGCCACATTTCCCTGTATTCCATGGACTTTTACCTTTCTAACCAGTCTGCCATGTGGGACCTTGTCAAATGCCTTACTAAAATCCACGTAGACAACATCCACTGCACTACCCTCATCAATCCTCCTCGTCACTTCCTCAAGGAATTTAATCAGATTTCTAAGGCATGACCTTCCCTGAACAAATCCATGCTGACTATCCCTGATTAAACCATGCCTTTCCAAGTGACAGAATCAATACTGAGAGATAGGATAAACTAGTAGTTTGCCCACCACCAAGGTAAGACTGACCGGCCTATAATTGTTCGGACTTTCCCTCATACCCTTTTTAAACAATGGTACTACGTTTGCAGTCTTCCAGTCCTCCCGTACCTCCCCTGTATCTAGTGAGGATTGGAAGATGATCCTCAGAACATCCGTTATTTCCTCCCTGGCTTCCTTCAATAGCCTAGGAAACAATCCATCCGGCTCTGGTGACTTATCAACTTTCAAGGATTCCAGTCCCTCTAGTACTTCCTCTCTCATAATGTTTACCTTATCCAATATTTCACACCTCTCCTCTTTAACTACTACATCCAGATCATCCCTTTCCTTTGTGAATACAGAGACAAAATATTCATTTAAAACCCTACCCACATCCTCTGCTTCTACACACAAGTTACCCTGATCATCCCTGATAGGTCCCACCTTTTCCTTAGCTATTCTCTTGTTCTTACTGTACTGTTAAAACATCTTTGGGTTTTCTTTAATCTTACTAGTTGATATTTTTTCATGTCCTCTCTTTGCTTTCCTTATTTCCTTTTTTACGTCAACCTTGTACTTTCTATACTTCTCTAGGCTTTCTGCAGCATTTAGTTTTCTGTGACAGTCATAAGGTTTCTTTTTCTGCTTTATCTTGCCCTGTATACTTCTAGACAACCAGGGGGCTCCAAATTTGGCAGTGCCACCCTTTTTCTTTGAGGGGACGTGTCTGCATTATACCTGTGGAATTGCACTTTTTAGTGCCTCCCACTGGCCACTGATTTCTCCTCAAGCAGTTGTGTCCAGTCCACTTCTGCCAAATCATCTCTTAGTTCTGTAAAATTTGCCTTCCCTCAATTTAAAATGTTTACTCCTGATTTAACTCTGTCCTTTTCCATAATAATGCTAAAACTAACTGAGTTGTGGTCACTATCCCCAATATGGTCACCCACTGTCACTTCATCCACTTACCCATCTTCATTTCCCAGGACTAAATCTAGAATTGCATCCCCTCTTGTTGGGCTTGTCACGTACTGGCTAAAAAAGTTCTCCTGGACATCGATCAAGAATTTTGCACCCTCTGTGCCCCTCACACTGTTTGAATCCCAGTTGATGTTAGGGTAATTGAAGACCCCTACTATTATTGCCCTCTTATTTTGGAACTCAGAAATTTGCCTCCATATTTGTTCTTCTATCTCCCTTTCGCTATTCGGGGGTCTATAGTACACTCCTAGTAGTGTGACTGCCCCTTTTTTATTTCTTAGCTCAACCCATATGGCCTCGATTGATGATCCATTTCGCATATCATCCCTTCTCACAACTGTAATTGATTCTTTAACCAATAATGCTACCCCCCCTCCTTTTTTTATCAGCCACTCTATCCTGCCCAAAAACTCTATATCCAGGGATATTGAGCTGCCAATTATCCCCCTCTTTAAGCCAGGTTTCCATTATAGCTATGATACCATGCTGCCATGTGTCTATCTGTGCCCTTAGCTCATCTGCTTTGTTTGTAATACTCCTTGCAGTGAGGTATATACCCTTTAACCCAGTCAAATTCCTGTGCTGAACACTATTTAACCTTTGCTCCTTTTGCCTTTGAGTCACTAACTACTTCACTAACTGCTTTTCTACTTCCCATTTCCCGGTCTGAATTTGTCCCATCTGTACCTGCCCTTTGGTTCCCATCCCCCTGCCATACTAGTTTAAACCCTCCCCAACAGAACTAGCAAATGCCTCCGCGAGGATATTGGTCCCGGTTCTGCTTGGATACAACCCATCCAGCTTGTACAGGCTCCGCCTTTCCCAGAATCGGTCCCAATGCCTCAGAAATTTAAAGCCCTCCCTTCTACACCATCTCTCAAGCCATGCATTCATCTGGTCTATTCTCCTATTTCTGCTCTCGCTAGCACGTGGCACTGGGAGTAATCCCGAGATTACTACCTTAGAGGTCCTGCTTTTTAATTTATTTCTTAACTCCCTATATTCTGCTTGCAGGACCTCATCCCTTTTTTTAACCAATGGACCACGACCTCTGGCTGTTCACCCTCCCCCTTCAGAATGTCCTGCAGGTGGTGTTGTTCCCATGTGCCTGCTGCCCTTGTCCTTCTAGGTGGTAGAGGTCGCGAGTTTGGGAGGTGCTGTCGAAAAAGCCTTGGCGAGTTGCTGCAATGCATCCTGTGGATGGTACTGCAGCCACGGTGCGCCGGTGGTGAAGGGAGTGAATGATTAGGGTGGTGGATGGAGTGCCAATCAAGCGGGCTGCTTTGTCCTGGATGGTGTCGAGCTTCTCGAGCTTGTTGGAGCTGCACTCATCCAGGCAAGTGGAAAGTATTCCATCACACTCCTGACTTGTGCCTTGTAGATGGTGGAAATGCTTTGGGGAGTCAGGTGGTGAGTCACTCGCCGCAGAATACCCAGCCCCTGACCTGCTCTTGTAGCCACAGTATTTATGGGGGAGGGGTAAAATCTGCTGACACCTCAATGACAATGCCATTCTAACCATTTATTCACAATTCAGATTGAAGCAAATGTTAGACATGAACTGTCGGTGCATCTTCCTTCCTTTTAAGCTTGAACCCCGCTTTTAGAATTTGTGGTAATCTCAAAAATATCAGGTTCAATTTATGTAATCCCTTAAGAATTTTGAATATTTTAATGTCTCCCATAAGCAGTCTCTTCTCCACAGTAAACAATCCCAAGCTCCTGCTCCTCTCCTTGCAGCTGAGATACCTTAGGCTAGATATCAGTTTGGTAGGCCTTATAGGAACATAGGAACAGGAGTAGGCCATTCAGCCCCTCGTGCCTGCTCCGCCATTTGATAAGATCATGGCTGATCTGTGATCTAACTCCATGTACCGGCCTTTGGCCCATATCCCTTAATACCTTTGATTGCCAAAAAGCTATCTATCTCAGATTTAAAATTTAGCAACTGAGCTAGTATCAAGTGCCATTTGCAGAAGAGAGTTCCAAACTTCTACCACCCTTTGTGTGTAGAAATGTTTTCTAATCTCACTCCTGAAAGGTCTGGCTCTAATTTTTAGACTGTGCCCCCTACTCCTAGAATCCCCAACCAGCGGAAATAGTTTCTCTCTATCCACCCTATCCGTTCCCCTTCTCTGACCTACTTCTAGTGCCTTTATATCTTTGCTGTAGTATGATGACCAGAACAGTACACAGTTCTCCAAATGTGGTCGTACAAGTGCCTTATAAAGATTCATCTTCACCTCTGGGATTTGTATTCTATCCCTCCGGTTATAAATCTCGAGAGCCGATTACCTTTCCTTAGTGCTATGACACACTGCACTGATGCTTTCAGTGAGCTGTGTATCAATATCCCTAGATCTCACTCCTGTGTTGTATTCAATAACCTAGAGCCATCTAGTTTATATTCCCACTGTTATTTCCCTTCCCTAGACTCGTTATCTTACATTTTTCCACATTAAATAACATTTGTCACTAAGATTGAAACCATCTGTTCAGCTGCTTCTGCTGCATTCCCTCCTTCTCCTAGCCCACCAAACCAAACTTCCTCCAAGGATACCCCCTGCCCTACCCCTGAGCCCGTGTTTTTCTCTAGCTTCTCTCCTAGCCCCTCCATACCCTCTCTGAGCTCATCCTGTCCTTGAGGCCTACTTCCCACCCTATTGACAATATTCCCACTAAACTACTGACCACCCAATTCCTGACCCCCATGTTAGGTGATATTGCAAATGCTTCCCTCTATTCGGGTACTTGTCCCCCTCCCTTTCAAAACTAACGTCATCACTCCCTCCCCAAAAAACTCATCCTGGACCCCTTTTGTCCCATCTGCAAAGTCCTTGAACGTGTTGTCGCCTCTCAAATCCGTGCCCATCTTTCCTGCAACTCCACGTTTGAATGTATCCAATCAGATTTCCACCCCTGCTACAGCACTGAAACGGCCCAAAAAAATATCACAAATGATGTCCACTGTGACTGTGGTGTACTCTCTCTTCTCATCCTTCTTGACCTCTCTGCAATCTTTAACACGATCGACCACATCATCCTCCTTCAATGTCTCTCCTCTGTTGTCCAGCTCAGTGAGACAGCTCTCGCTGACCATAATTTAGAAGTATATACGTACATAGATACTTGACTGTGTTTAGTTATTTTGTTCACTTTTCTAATCATCTACAAAATTTAGAAATCAGAATGAGACTTTTTTTTTTAAAAGAATACTATTTCTGTGTGCTATTACCCATCTGTACATTGTTAATTGTATGTAGCATATCAATTAAGAGTTAATTGTATTCAGGTGGTGTGTGTCAATTGGGGACTCTCTTATCCTTTTTATACAAGAGCTTATCTAGGGTGTAGTGTGTGTGTGTGTGTGTGTGTGTGTGTGTAAGGAGGAGCTCTGTGAATAAAGGCTTGGTAGCAACTGAAGACCAGGCTCTAGTATTCTATCCTTCATCACTTCGCTATCCAATTTAGAAAATACATGACAGTCTAAATCTCTCTCCATGTGCATCTGTAAAAAAAAAATTCTCTTCGTGACAGTGAAATTATAGAATCCATATTAAGAATTCATTTTCTTATGCTAAATATGTAAACTGTGTACTAGATTACAGCAATTTCAAATTGCAGTAGCATTAAAAGTTTCATATGGAAGGCTATTAATCAAACTTAAAGCTGCTAGGATTCAGGGTAAACCCTGAGAATGGATCCGAATCTAGCTGAAGGATAGGAAATGGGTACTCGTTAGAGGAGTAAACATAGAAACATACATAGAAAATAGGAGCAGGAGTAGGCTATTCGGTCCTTCAAGCCTGCTCCGCCATTCAATATGATCATGGCTGATCCTCTATCTCAATACCATATTCCCGCTCTCTCCCCATGCCCCTTGATGCCTTTTGTATCTAGAAAACTATCTAGCTCCTTCTTAAATATATTCAGTGACTTGGCCTCCACAGCCTTCTGTGGTAGAGAATTCCACAGGTTCACCACCCTGAGTGAAGAAATTGCTCCTCATCTCAGTCCTAAATGTCCTATCCCGTATCCTGAGACTGTGACCCCTCGTTCTGGACCCCTCAGCCATGGGAAACATCCTCCCTGCATCCAGTCTGTCTAGCCCTGTCAGAATTTTATGTTTCAATGAGATCCCCTCTCATTCTTCTAAACTCGAGTAAATACAGACCAAGTCAACCCAATCTCTCCTCATACGACAGTCCTGGAATCAGTCTGGTGAACCTTCGCTGCACTCCCTCTATGGCAAGTATATCCTTTCTTAGGTAAGGAGACCAAAATTGCACACAATACTCCAAGTGTGGTCTCACCAAGGCCCTGTACTACTGCAGTAAGACATCTTTGCTCCTGTACTCAAATCCTCTTGCAATGAAGGCCAACATACCATTTGCCTTCCTAACTGCTTGCTGCACCTGCATGTTTGCTTTCAGTGACTGGTGTACAACGACACCCAACTCCCTTTGTACATCAACATTTCCCAATCCATCACCATTTAAATACTCTGCCTTTCTGTTTTTCCTTCCAAAGTGGATAACTTCACATTTATCCACATTGTACTGCATCTGCCATGTATTTGCCCACTCACCCAACTTGTCTAAATCGCCTTGAAGCCTCTTTGCATCCTCCTCACAACTCACGATCCCACCTAGTTTTGTCATCAACAAACTTGGAAATATTACGTTTGGTTCCCTCATCCAAATCATTGTGAATATATATTGTGGGGCCCAAGCACTGATCCCTGCGGTACCCCACTAATCACCCCCAGTCACGCCGAAAAACACCCATTTATTCCTACTCTCTGTTTCCTATCTGTTAACCAATTTTCAATCCATGCCAGTATATTACCACCAATCCCATGTGCTTTAATTTTGCACACTCACCTCTTATGTGGGACTTTATCAAAGGCCTTCTGAAAATCCAAATAAACCACATCCACTGGTTCTCCCTCATCTATTCTACCAGTTACATCTTCAAAAAACTCCAGTAGGTTTGTCAAACATGATTTCCCTTTCATAAATCCATGTTCACTTTGTCTAATCCCGTTGATATTTTCTAAGTGTCCTGTTATCACATACTTTATAATAGACTCTAGCATTTTCCCTACTACTGATGTTAGGCTAACTGGTCTGTAATTCCCTGTTTTCTCTCTCCCTCCTTTTTTAAATAGTCGGGCTTTATTTGCCACCCTCCAATCTGCAGGAACTGTTCCATAATCTATAGAATTTTGGAAGATGACAACTAATGCATCCACTGTTTCCATGACTACCTCTTTTAGTACTCTGGGATGCAGATTATCAGGCCTTGGGGATTTATCAGCCTTCAGTCCCATTAATTTCTCCAGCACTTCTTTTTACTAATACTAATTTCCTTCTTCTCACTAGTCCCTTGGTTCCCTAACATTTTTGGGAAGTTATTTGTGTCCTCTTCTGTGAAGTCAGAACCAAAGTATTTGTTTAATTGCTCTGCCATTTCCTTGTTCTCAATTATAAATTCTCCCGTATCTGACTGTAAGGGACCTACATTTGTCTTCACTAATCTTTTTCTTTTTACATACTTGTAAAAGCTTTTACAGTCCACTTATGTTCCTTGCAAGTTTACTCTCATTCTCTATTTTTCCCCTCTTAATCAATCTCAGTTCTTTTTTGCTGAATTCTAAACTGCTCCCAATCCTCGGGCTTGCTACTTTTTCTGGCAACTTTATATGACTCCTCTTTGGATCTAATACTATCCTTAATTTCTTTTTTTAGCCATGGTCGGGCCACTTTTCCTTTTGTGTTTTTGTGCCAGAAAGGAATGTATAATTGTTGCAATTCATGCATTCATTCCTTAAAATGTTAGCCATTGCCTATCCACCGTCATGCCTTTTAATGAAGCTTCCCAATCTATCATAGCCAACTCACTCCTCATACCTTCGTAGCTTCCTTTGTTTAGAATTAGGACCCTAGTTTCAGATTGGACGACTACACTTTCCTTCTTAATGACGAATTCTATCATGTTATGGTCACTCTTCCTTAAAGGACCCCGCACAACAAGATTATCAATTAACCCCTTCTCATTGCACAATACCCAATCTAGGATAGCCTGTTCCCTGGTTGGCTCCTCAACGTACTGGTCTAAAAAAAACCATCTCGTACACACTCCAGGAATTCCTCCTCCACAGTATTATTGCTAATTTGGTTTGGCCAGTCTATATGTAGATTAAAGTCGCCCATTATTGCTGTGGTACGCTTGTTACATGCTTCTCTAAATTTCCTGTTTGATGCCATCCCCTACATTACCACTACTGTTTGGAGGCCTATAGACAACTCCCACCAATGTTTTCTGCCCCTTGGTGCTTAACTCCACCCAGACTGATTCTACATCTTGATTTTCTGAGCCAATATCCTTTCTCACTATTGCTTTGATGTCATCCTTTACTAACAATGCCACTCCACCTCCTTTTCTTTTTTGCCTGTCCTTCCTAAAATATCGAATATCCTTGGATATTCAGCTCCCAGCCTTGGTCACCCTGCAGCCATGTCTTTGTAATTGCAATTATATTGTATCCGTTTACATCTATTTGTGCTGCTAATTCGTCCAACTTATTACGAATGCTTTGTGCATTTAGATACAGTGCCTTTAGATTTTAGATCCTTTTAACATTTTTTTGTACTATGGCCCTATTTGTCTTATTACCATTGTTTCTTACCTGGACCCTATTTGTTAGAGTACGTCAGAGTGGGGTGCCCCAGGGCTCGGTATTGGGACTAATACTGCTTCTAATTTACATAAATGTTTTGGATTCAGAAACTCAATACATGCAAAGTGATCAAATTTGGAGGGCAGTGGAACTCGCAAAGGCAGTTCAGAAATTATTGAATGAGTTGGACAAAATATACAAATGGGCAGAACAATGGCGGATGAAATTTAATGCTGACACATGTAAAGTGCTACACATAGGAAGTAAAACAAACGACGCGTAATTCACAATTGGTGTTGCAACAGCTAATAATGCAAGTTGAAAGACACTCAACATTATACATGGATGTGGAACTATATAGGAAAACAGTAGAGTACATGTCAGAGGAGGTACAATGCACTGGTCAGATCGCACCTTGAATACTGTATCCAGTTCTGGTCATTAAGAAACATGCGCTGGAGGCAATGCAAAGAGCCAGAAGGCTAATCCACAGTATCAGGGATCTGAGTTCTAAGGAAAGACTGGGGCTTTTTAGCTTGGAAAGGAGGCATCTGAGGGGTGATCTTTTTGAGGCATATAAAATTGTTACGGGTATAGAAAAAGTTAACTCAGCATATTATTTCAAATTAAACGCAAGAGTAGAACTAGGGGTCACAGGTCCAGACTAGTAAAAGGTCATTTTAGGACAGATATCATGAAATTCTTCTTCACACAAAGAGTGATCAGTGTGTGGAACAAACTTCCAGATACAGCAGTGGAGGCAAAAACCCTACATCTTGATTTTCTGAGCCAATATCCTTTCTCACTTTGATTTCATCCTTTACTAACGCCGCCAGGCAAAAACCCTGGAATCACTTTGGAAAACAATTGGATGCTTCATTGGGGGGGGAATGTTAGGATCTCTCTGGATAGGCCGAATGGCCTTCCTCATCTATAATTATCTTGTGAATGTATTCAGTCATCTTGAAGCAGTGGCCTTGGTCTTTGCTTGTTTTTCAGTTGTCATCTTTTACAGACCTGTGTCAGTTTATTTAGAAGCTGTTCATCAGCTTTTCAAAGTTTCATAGGTTGGCATAAATGAATGATAGAAGAGTCCAAGAACAAGAAACAGAACAGATAAAAGAAAGGTGGTGGAGATTTCTTTTTTAAAATAAAGTTATTGAGAAGGAAGACATCATTGTTTACAGCAAGCATTTTAGTGGGATTAGCATTGTTTATTTTTGTTTGAAGTTAAATTGTGATAAATAGTAAGAAATCTATTTTGTCTACATATTCCCCACCCCCGTCAATGTGAGGGCATCAACAGGTAAGAAATTGAGAGCCTGTATTGTACTTTAAAACACGAACATTGGAGAATGGCCCCTGCAGAAAATGAAACTACTGTAAGTAAAGCAAAGTACCACAATGAGTTTCAGTCCACATTATATTTGATTACATTAGATGACTGAAGAATCAATAGCAATGCTCTAGTCAATAATCACAGCACTATAATCCCCCAAAATACTCAAATGCTCATTCCAAATTTTAATTGTCCCCTCCACTTGTCTCCTTTTTAAGTTTTAAATCATATTTACTTTATTTATTGTTAAAATGGCAAACCAAAATATTAGTGAGTGGCCTAAACATTGAATATCAACATTAACTCTAAACTGGTGTGTAAGCCTGGCATTTTAACATGTCTTTATCTCATGGCAAAACAATCCCCAGTGTGGTACCTGAAACATGCATAACATGTCATTCACTATTGTTCAAATACAACTTGGCTTATAATTGCAGGGAACTGTAAAGAGCACAGTTTAAAGGAAAGGAATGTGTAATGTAATGTTGGAATTCATCACTATACAATAAAACATGGAGCAACACTAACATATAGCTATATTTTAGCAATTACTTATCATTACCATATTAAAACAAACTGTTCTAAAAAGTTGTTATAGCTTTAACAGTTTATTGTAGATGCCACTTTTACTTGACATGATCGTCAAAGATAATCCATCACTTACAAATTATTGAGATATCTATATTTTAAAAAAAGCACTCAAAGCTACAATAACTTAACCCTTTTGAGAATTTTTATAGGATTTTTGCACATTGGCATATATGTAACATGGTTTAAGTATCAATTTATTCAGAGAATACTGAAGATTTTATTCAAGTTGTGCTGTGTTGTTTATTATAGCACATTATAAAAAGTGACTATTTTGAAAGCTGCTAATGAAGATTTAGTACAGAAAAGGTTACATACAATGTGGACCAACAACTTTACTGCTCATTAAATATACCATATAGATATTAGATATACCAAATAGTATAGATATATTCATATAACCATACTGTGCATCATGCTACAAGGTCATAAATCTTTTCGATAAAATAATGACAGCAGAATGGAGAATTATATTTAATTAAGTAAATGGGAGAATGTGTTTAGATGGATGGTAAAGACTATTTGTCTGGAAAATAAAATGACCTCTTTATGGGTTACTACAAATCAAATATTAAGACCTTGTGTTCCTCTTCAGCTGGACACAAGGTTCATCTGTATTTGCCTTATCGTGATTAATATTGCCAATTTGCAGAAGGTCGATAACACAGGAGCAGTGATATTAACTTGACAATGTCATCATGACAGACATGTTATCCTGTTCCTCAAAACTGACAACTCTACATAACTGAACTCATCACTATTTGGATTGAATTCAAACATACAATATGTTGTAGTTTTGAAGCAAGAATCCATTCCTCACTGACCACCTTCTTGTAACAGATAAATCAGTTTTTCCTGATGTTTTTCTAATTAAATTAGGTATTTCAATTTTCATGTAGCCACATGTGGGCAAGCTTAATGAGAAACACATTGAAGGACAAAGAAAAAAATAATTTTTAAAAATTTGAAATTCTTACTTAAACCTCCTTGCAGCAAATTAATCAAATGTTCGACGTGGAATCAATGCTAATCCATTACACAATATGAGGTTTCAATTCAGCTAATCAACTTTAAATATAAATGAAAAAGATTTGACATTCTGCTTGCTTTGTATAAAATATTACAGACATAGCCCTCAGCAGTCCAATAAAAAATAAATCATTGACACAGCAGGATTCCTACCTGAATTCTTCAGTTGGATACATGGCCTAATATAAAGGGTAAATCCTTTTGAAGAATCAAAAAAAACAACCAATCAGCATAAATACCTGTCTGCAACATTTAGAAGTGACTGTGCCATAAATATGGATATAAAGCATTTAGAAAGTCAATATGATGCTTTTCTGTAAAGCACATAAGTGCCTGCAGTCTTTGTGCCAGGATGCTGCACATTATGACCAGCTTGTAAGGAGTAGTGCTCTGAACCATGTGACCATTCGAGCAAGTTTCATTAATGTGACAGCTGTTCATTCACTGAAAGAATCTTTAATGAATTCCTCCGTGTTTATCGTCCATTTTATAATTCACAAATTTAAAATGGTAGCTGGTGACAGGTTAAACAATAGATTATCCTAAGCACTTACTTGAACTATTTCACACAGCATTGCAGAAGACAGATATTTTGCAGCATTATGCTGCATTGGAATGATTACCTACTCCGCAGGGAAAGAGCTGGGAAATGGATTATGTGTGTAGCCCTAGTTGAAGAGCTAGCACAGGCAGGAGAGGCAAATGGTGTCCTTCGCTGCTGTAATTTCTATGATTCCTTGTTTTAGCATCTATAAACAAATCAATGTTGACATTTTTTACAGCATTTAGCCAGGTTCAGAATTTTACATAATAGACAATTCAGATTTGGGGAAAGGGAAAGTCTTTGAAATGATCTTGTGCGATCTAGTGCAAGAATATTTGTAAATACATAACTTGTTAAAAAGAGAATCATTATGGATTCCAGAAAGGAAGGTCCTATTTAAATAAGCTGTTGGAGCTTTTCAAACACATTCACGACATGGTTGACAGGGGAAATGCAGTTGATATTATACACTTTGATTTTCAGAATGTTTTGGACAATGGTAATTAATTAATGAAGTACATTACGGAATGGAAAGTGAAGTAGGAATGGAAAGTGAAGTATATCCCTGGATTAAAAAAACAATGGCTTAAAAACAGGTGTGTTTGTCTTTATAAACACTCACTCTATTATTTGCAGGAAGTCCTCAGTTGATACAAATGTTACAATCACAGCATGGCTTTTGCTCCAAATGAAAACATCTAGTTCCCCCCTAGCGTCTGGATGAATACACTGCAACCAGTCATTCATTTTTTTGTTACTCCATTATCAGGATGTGGGTGCCGCTGGCAAGGCTGGAATTTATTACCCATTCCTAGTTGCCCTCGAGAAGGTGGTGGTGGGTCGTCTTCTTGAACCACTGCAGTCCGCGTGATGAAGGTGCTCCCACAAAGCTGTTAGGTAAAGAGGTCCAAGATTCTGACCCAGTGACAATGAAGGAATGGTGATGCATGTCCAAATCAGGATAGTGAGAGACTTTTTTGGTGGCGATAGTGTTCCCACGCACCTGCTGCCCTTGACCTTCTAGGTGATGGAGGGCGCGGGTTTGGGAGGTGCTGCCTAAGATGACTTGGCAACTTGCTGCAGTGCATCCTGTAGATAGTGCACACTCCAGCCATGGATGTTTATGCTAGTGGATGAAGTGCCGATCAAATGGACTGCTTTGTCGTGGATAGTATTGAGCATCTTGAGTGTTGTTGCAGCTGCACCCATCAAGCAAGTGGAAAGTATTCCATCATACTCTTAACGTGTGCCTTTTTGGTGGAGACGCTTGGAGAGTAAAGAAACGAGCTACTCGCCACAGAATACCCAGCGCCTGACCTCGTCTAGTAGCTACGGCATTTATGTGGCTGGTCCAGTTGAGTTTCTGGTCAATGGTGACCCTCAGGATGTTGAGGACTCCATTGAATGTCATGGGAAAGTAGTTAGGCTCTCTTGTTGGAGATGATCATTGCCTGGCACTAGTGCGGCACGAATATTACTTACCACATATAGGAACAGGAGTAGGCCATTCAGCCCCTCGTGCCTGCTCCGCCATTTGATAAGATCATGGCTGATCTGTGATCTAACTCCATATACCGGCCTTTGGCCCATATCCCTTAATACCTTTGGTTGCCAAAAAGCTATCTATCTCAGATTTAAATTTAGCAACTGAGCTAGTATCAATTACAGTTTGCGGAAGAGAGTTCCAAACTTCTACCACCCTTTGTGTGTAGAAATGTTTTTTAATCTCACTTCTGTAAGGTCTGGCTCTAATTTTTAGACTGTGCCCCCTACTCCTAGAATCCCCAACCAGCAGAAATAGTTTCTCTCTATCCACCCTATCTGTTCCCCTTAATATCTTATAAACTTCGATCAGATCACCCCTTAACCTTTGAAACTCCAGAGAATACAACCCCAATTTGTGTAATCTCTCCTCGTAACTTAATCCTTGAAGTCCGGGTATCATTCTAGTAAACCTACGCTGCACTGCCTCCAAGGCCAATATGTCCTTCCGAAGGTACGGTGCCCAGAACTGCTCACAGGTGCGGTCTAACTAGGGTTTTGTATAGCTGCAGCATAACTTCTGCCCCCTTGTACTCCAGTCCTCTAGATATAAAGGCCAGCATTCCATTAGCCTTATCAGCCCAAGCCTGGATATTGTCCAGGTCTTGCTGCATGTGGGCATGGATTGCTTCACTATCTGAGGAATTGCAAAGGGAGATGAACGCTCCAATCATCAGCGAACAGCCCCTTTTCTGATATGATGGAGGGAAGGTCATTGATGAAGCAGGTGAAGATAGTTGGGCCAATGACACTGCTGTATGGAACTCCTTCAACGATATCCTGGGGCTGAACTATGTGGCCTCCAACAAACACAACCATCTAAATTTGCACCAGGTGTGACTCCAGCCACTGGAGAATTTTCCCCCAATACCCAATGATTTCAGTTTTATTAGGACTCCTTAAGAAACATAAAAAATAGGAGCAGGAGTAGGCCATAAGGCCCCTCAAGTCTGCTCCACTGTTCAATAAGATCATGGCTGATGTTCGACCTCAACTCCACTTTTCCACCCGATCCCCATATCCCTTGATTCCCCTAGGGTCTAAAAATCTATCCATCTCAGCCTTGAACATATTCAACAACTCAGCATCCACAGTCCTCTGGGGTAGAGAATGCCAAAGATTCACAACCCTCCGAGTGAAGAAATTCCTCCTCATCTCAGTCCTAAATGGCCGACCCCTTATCCTGAGACTATGCCCCCTAGTTCTAGACTCTCCAGCCAGGGGAAACAGCCTCTCAGCATCTACCTTGTCAAGTCCCTTCACAATCTTGCCTGTTTCAATGAGATCACCTCTCATTCTTCTAAACTCCAGAGAGTATAGGCCCATTCTACTCAATGGTGTCACACTCAATCAAATGCAGCCTTGAAGTCAAGAGCAGTCACTCCCACCTCAGCTCGTGTCCATGTTTGACCAAGGCTGTAATGAGGTCTGGAGCAGAGTGGTCCAAGTGGAACCCAAACTGAGCATCGGTGGGCAGGTTATTGGTGAGTAAGTGCTATTTGATAGTAGTGTTGACAACTCCATCCATCAGTTTGCTGATGATTAGGAGTAGGTTGATTGGGTGATAATTGGCCGGGTTGGATTTGTCCTGCATTTTGTGGATAGGACATATTTGAGCAATTTTCCACATTGTCGGGTAAATGCCAGTCTTGTAGCTGTCCTGGAACAGATTAGCTAGGCAGCTAGTTCTGGAGCACAGGCCTTCAGCACTACAGCCGGTATACTGTCAGGGCCTGTAGGCTTTGCTCTGTCCAGTGCATTCAACCGCTTCTTGGTGTTACATGGAGTAACTAGCTGAAGACTGGCATCTGTGATGGTGGGCACCTCAGAAGGTGGACGAGAAGGATCATCTATTTGTCACTTCTGGCTGAAGATGGTTGCATATGCTTCAGCCTTGTCTTTTGCACTACGTTCTGGGCTCCGCTATTGTTGAGGATGGGATGTTCATGGAGCCTCCTCCTCCCATTAATTGCTTAATTGTCTACCATTCGCGACTGGATGTGACAGGATTGCAGAGCTTTAAGACATACCATGCAACCTGTTAAACAACATGGTCCTTCAGGTACAATTGGGGAACTTCTGCTCCTGAAAGGGAGATTGCATCCAGATCTGTGTGTTGTGACATGTAGTCAGCAGGATGATCAGATGCAGGGTACCAATTAGCAATTACATCATAAGACTGTACTTTCAGTAACTGGTGGTGGATTCTAGAAGGTTAGCATCTGGCTTGGAGAATAAGGGGATCAGAGGTTCGTGGTCTGTAAACACTAGCAACCATAGATGTACATAAGAATCGCTGCACAACCCATAGAATTGCCAGCGCTTAACGCTCAATCTGGCCAGAGTGTTGGTCTGTAGAACTGAGTGAATGATGGAAAGGGCATTGATGAAGGAGCTGATGGTTGGACCAAAAACACCATCTTGAGGCACTCCTACAGCAATGTCCTGGGACTGCAACAATTGGCATACAGTTTCTAGTATTTACCATAGTTCCCTTTTGAAGGGGTAGGTTGTTTTCTTACTGCCATACAAATCAGATGGATGAGTAACGCCACCAATTAAAATGGATAGGAACGGGTTACTGTAATATCACATCTCAATTCCAAATCTCAAAACAGTACCTCCCTCCCATCTGCAACAATCTTCTTTTTATATTCTCCATGCCTGTTGCTGGTCAGAAAATAAATTGCTAACTAAATGCCAGTTAAGAAAAAAAATCCAAAACGTATCTGTACTGATACTGGAAACTTTCTAAAAAGATATGTAGAAGTCACTGTTGGCAACACTTCAATACCAGGACTCTAGGCTGAGTCAGATGCTTGAAAAATACACCCACGCTCCACACAGCTCACTGATCGTTGATTCTCTTTGTTTTAAGTCTTCATGTAATAACAGCAATATTCAGGTTGAGATTTCAGGAACTAGTGTATTCATTATAAAAACTGCTTTCAGTGAGGTATGGGAAAAGTCATGCTCTATCTGAAGGTGAAACATGCAGACTACATTTCACATCCAATAGTTTATGAAATTTTAATGGATTAGATGTAACATTGTGACATTACGCAATGTTATCCTATTCTCCATGTGTGTTAGGAAGTATTCATAGTAATATCTCAATATAATGCATATCTCATTATATATTTGAGTAAAGCAGTCTGGAAATCGTGGTTTATTGTATGAACAATAAAGTAATGATTTATGAGGCATGCTGGAAATTAGTCAGATTTCTGTAGCACTGTCACATCAATATTATTGAGGATTTTTTTTTGAGGGTCAGCATGAGTATCATGTTCAGATATAACATTCTAAACTTCAAAACAAGATTAGTTTGATAACATGCAAAAGCATTCTGCAGAGTTTGAAGAAGTGGCTTGAACGTCCTCTTAACTACCTTTGTCTGTGAAACACCTTGTGATTTTTTTTTAAGATGCTAAATAAATGCACTATGTTATTACTGTACTTGATGTACCACTTCTCTTTACATTTATAAAACACACCTGTATCTGCACTGAAATACTTAATCTGTATTTACTATTACAGCATATCTAATCTAACAGTAAAAAGACAACTAGTCAGAGACTCACAAATAATAGTGTACATACTGCTGGATGAGGGTCAAACCCATAATATTGATGCACAGCAATGTTTCCACAGATTTAATTTAGACATTCTCATTTACAAATTTCCCAGTCATATAGCAGCTTTTTTGTACTCACGACGATCAAGGGTATCAGTGCAGAGCAATAAAACATGTTTTGCACTCATGTCACGGTCAGTATCGATAATATCCCAGGTCAGGAATAGTGCATTTAAATGCAGGGCAAATATATACTGCTTTAAAAGGGCCAATTTCAACAGCTGAAACAGTTTGACTGGGGGCTAATACTCAAAATTTTTACTTAAGGATAAATGAAATACCTTTAAATAACAGACTACCAAGGATATATATGAGTATACACACCAAGGACGAGTAAGCGCAGACTTAAACAAATGTGACCACCCCCCCTCCCAAAAAGATTAAGAAACCAAAGAACTAAAGGTGCCATTAAAAAACATGCACAATATTCAAATTTATTATCTAATCCTCTTGATACATATCACAATAAAATTAACTTTGTCAATAACACCTTCAATATTGACACTTTAAACCTCTTTCTGACTTCACGCCGCGTTTTGTTATTTCTGTGGATTACTTTCAACCATCAGAGTTCCATCACCAGGAAATCTGCCCCCAGCCCTCTATTCTTGGGTATGGATTCAGGGAATGGACCTCTGTACTAAATATTGCAGTCCTCCTAGCCACGGCCTTCTCCACAGTGACAACAGCTTCCTGCCTGTTCAGTGAAATGTGTCTTTCTGGTTTTTATGATGGTCAATTTCTGATCACCTTTATATATTCATGTAGATACCACTTGGTGATTTATGGGGGTCAAATGTTTCATTTGCTGCATTAAAATGTAAAACTCTGATTGCTGCAGGTTTGCGGATTGGGTGTCTTAATTTCATTAGTACATTCAAATGCCATATATTGGAATTTACAATGTTTCTACATTTCTACATGGTGATAAGGCAGCACTAAGTGCTCTGATTTAAGTGCCTTAATCTCCTCAAATCAGGAGATTGGTCCTACAACTTTGATGGAGCATATCCTTGCCATACTTGAGTATCTCATTTCAGTATTTATTTTGGATTATAATCAATTTGCTAAAAGAGCTGGCACTTCATGAGCATTTGTGCGATTTTTCCAAAATGCACACAACTCAGCTGAAAATACTAAAGATAAGAAAGACTATTTCTTCTGCATCCCAAGATGCAATTGTTTTCATGAAAAAAAGAATGAATTTTCACTCCCTGGAAGTGTGCTAAGAAAAATTACTACTTTAGGAATTTGGGGATAACATTATTTGTTTATGATTTCATTAAGAAACACAATTCAATGCCTTATAATAATTATTACAGGCATTAAAAGATGAGGTTTATATGCTAACAGAAGAAGAGAATCCTCTCAGGAGAAGGGAAAAATCTGCAAAGTTCTCTGCAGTCCTATTTCATAGTTAAATATATTTTTTGGCTGATAAAGGCAACTTAATGACACAACGACATACATATTTGCTAGCTCAACAAACACCTTGAAGGACAGCGAGATGCTGGCACCATCTTTGGTCTAAGGTTTACATTTTATCTATTAATTTTAAAAAGTTATAGATTTCACATATTAGGAGCTATGAAATCTGTAAGCAATAAAAAATGTTCTTTTGAATGTCATCTGTTGTGAAGATATTTACACACTGCAACACTTCAGTTTCAGGAATGCAAGGTTTCCACACTGTGTACTTTGTTCAAGATTAGATAGAACTCCGAGCAAAAAGCGGAGCGAACAAATTTAGCATTCAAAATCCAAAGTTAATAGTTTTATCTTGCTAATAGGAAGAACTATTATTAAAAAATGGGTAAGCCTCATGAAACTTCTACCTATATAGTGGAGGGAGTTAGGATAGTTTTTGCAATGCCTATAGAACACTGCGGCCCTGAATTTCCACCCAGTGCTGCATTTGGGCCAGTGAGTGATGAAATGCGCTTGCCAGTGGTCTGCCAGAGCTGTTTGCACGAGAGTTCCATGGATTAGCTCATTTGCCTATGCACTGGAGGAGTCATTAGCATAAATCTCAAGTAAAACGGGTGTAATGTGCTGGGGGTGTTTGGAAATTAGACAACAGCCTTTAAAAGGCCATAGGGAATGCCATAACTACATCTGAGGAGCCCTCAGAGTGGGTGGATGGTGGGTTCAAAAATTCCTGGTAGTCTCAGACTCGCAGAAGCAAGTCCAATTTTGTAGAGGCAGAATGAAAAAATGAACACTCAAAAAAGTTCCCAGATGCAGTTTTCGCAACTCAAACTCTACACTCTTCAGTCCGAGAAACTGCTCACTTTCGCCAATCTCAGCTGATCCTGGCAACAGCTACACCTTATATCTCTCATTCTAACTTACCCCGAGTGCATGGAGTGTAAAATCAGGAGATATGAGGCTATAGTGGCACCAGCCTATATTATAATTAGCTCAGTCGGGAATCAGCAGCTGGATTCGGAGATGAGCCAAACTGCATTAGGAAACACCAGGAAGCCAAATTTTGGGGCAAAAGTTGCTTCTACCTCATTTAACTGGGCAAAACAAAAAAATGACCTGATTTTGCACAGAAAAAAATGAAAACAGCTTGGAAATTTTGGACATCTTTAATTGCTGTTCAAATAGTGTTGAACATGCCACTAACCAGTATGCAAAGTTACGCAATAATGGTAATATCTTTGAACGTAGACTATGAACAAAGTAGCTATTTGGCAGTGGACTCTGATTCCACCTTTAAAAGTATTGAAAACGATATGATATTCACAAAGACATTGCTGCACAGAGACCAAACTGTATGATGTTTTTGAAGAATTTATAAAGACTTCAGTCCACTCCCTATGGCTGTGGAGAATGTCACCAAGAATGTTATTTACACCCAGAATTTCTGCCTTCAAAAGCCAGAAATTTCTGGTGTGACTATTATGTTAATAAAGAAACAGTATTTTTAAACAAAGGATAAGTTGTGTCTTCTGATTATATTTCTTTTAACCAAACCAAACTAAGACAGTTAACTTGACATAAGACAAACGGTATCGTGTATTATGATTGAATAATGTGGAACAGAACATTGCATCAGTTACCAAACTCAACTGTTATGTTTGGTGCACAGGATTGTAAAAGATTAAAGAATTCATGACTTAACATTTAAAAGATTATGACATTTGCTGATCAAACAAAATTTGATCATATATTCAGGTATGTGCTAAAACAAACAATTGCATAGTTTGAACATCTGAAGCTGTGTGTCTAAGTATTTCATTTCTCAAACATCAAGACAACTCTATTTCAATGGTGATTCAGTGTGGATATTTTCTAACTCAATTGTTTTGAACGAGTGAACATCAATAGTACATTGTACAATATATCAAACGTTGAAGTTTTCTGTAACCCACCATCAAAAATAACTTGGCAATACTGGAAGTTTCACTTCACAAAACCAACTTTCCTTGGGATCTTGCAACATGGCTCATCACAGCACAGTAATGACCAATGAAAACACAACTCCTGTTACATATTCATTAATGACAACAGTAAGCAAACATGCTGCTCAAGGTGACAACATTTCATGTCTAGAAATACTACACATTAACTCTCAAACTTAAAAGGGAAAATAACTCCCAAGAGTGAAGGAAGTCACTGATTATGTGGTTAGCAAATTTCTTTTAGGGGATCACATTATTTCCAAGTTTTAAAAAAAATTCTCATTTACATGGCTCTGCCATTTATACACTGAAGTAAGGTAGGCAGGGGATCGTGTTGAGAACATCTGTTCAACAACATGGGAATGTGTTTATTGTCCATTATAGACCTATAGGGGTTAGGTTCTGTTTATTTTCAAGTTCTGCCAAGATTTGTTGAAAACTTTGTGGGTGGGACAGGGAAGAGAAGACCTTTAAATCAGTGTGTAATGAGACTGTAAACAGATATCTCCATACTGTGGGTTGGACACATTGAAGGGAATGCCCCTGTTACACACCACTGCTGTAAACAGAAGTTTATGGAGCTCCATGAATAAGGGACCTGAACATGGAAATAAGCCCTGGGAGGAACACAATCAGTAAGAGTACTTGCCCTCCCATTAAAGAATGTAATCCAACCTTGGGTTTCACATCACAAACATAAAGCACTTGATCTTTGTTATTAGGTTATTATGCCATCATATGAATTCCACAACTGTATTATTGTTTTGTAATTAATTGAGATTTACATTATTCTCTAGATATTATATTTAATAAATTGCTGCTAACAACAAACATTTGAAATGCCAAGCACTGCAACCAAGAAATCTTGTTCCCTGATATTTTGAAACCATAAATCGATACAAGTCTCCCTACTAATCATACCTTATACTTAGTAAAATCCGGCAAGGCTAAAACTGACAGCAGTAAAGCAACACTATTGGTTTTATTAAAATACACAACCCTATAGAGTCATAGAAGTTTACAACATGGAAACAGGCCCTTCGGCCCAACATGTCCATGTCGCCCAGTTTATACCACTAAGCTAGTCCCAATTGCCTGCACTTGGCCCATATCCCTCTATACCCTTCTTACCCATGTAACTATCCAAATGCGTTTTAAAAGACAAAATTGTACCCGCTTCTACTACTGCCTCTGGCAGCTCGTTCCAGACACTCACCACCCTTTGAGTGAAAAAATCGCCCCTCTGGACCCTTTTGTATCTCTCCCCTCTCACCTTAAATCTATGTCCCCTCGTTATAGACTCCCCTACCTTTGGGAAAAGATTTTGACTATCTACCTTATCTATGCCCCTCATTATTTTATAGACTTCTATAAGATCACCCCTTAACCTCCTACTCTCCAGGGAAAAAAGTCCCAGTCTATCCAACCTCTCCCTATAAGTCAAACCATCAAGTCCCGGTAGCATCCTAGTAAATCTTTTCTGCACTCTTTCTAGTTTAATAATATCCTTTCTATAATAGGGTGACCAGAACTGTACACAGTATTCCAAGTGTGGCCTTACTAATGCCCTGTACAACTTCAACAAAACATCCCAACTCCTGTATTCAATGTTCTAACCAATGAAACCAAGCATGCCGAATGCCGCCTTCACCACCCTATCCACCTGTGACTCCACTTTCAAGGAGCTATGAACCTGTACTCCCAGATCTCTTTGTTCTATAACTCTCCCCAACGCCCTACCATTAACGGAGTAGGTCCTGGCCCGATTCGATCTACCAAAATGCATCACCTCACATTTATCTAAATTAAACTCCATCTGCCATTCATCGGCCCACTGGCCCAATTTATCAAGATCCCGTTGCAATCCTAGATAACCTTCTTCACTGTCCACAGTGCCACCAATCTTGGTGTCATCTGCAAACTTACTAACCATGCCTCTTAAATTCTCATCCAAATCATTAATATAAATAACAAACAACAGCGGACCCAGCACCGATCCCTGAGGCACACCGCTGGTCACAGGCCTCCAGTTTGAAAAACAACCCTCTACAACCACCCTCTGTCTTCTGTCGTCAATCCAATTTTGTATCCAATTGGCTACCTCACCTTGGATCCCATGAGATTTAACCTTATGTAACAACCTGCCATGCGGTACCTTGTCAAACGCTTTGCTAAAGTCCATGTAGACCACGTCTACTGCACAGCCCTCATCTATCTTCTTGGTTACCCCTTCGAAAAACTCAATCAAATTTGTGAGACATGATTTTCCTCTCACAAAACCATGCTGACTGTTCCTAATCAGTCCCAGCCTCTCCAAATGCCTGTAGATCCTGTCTCTCAGAATACCCTCTAACAACTTACCCACTACAGATGTCAGGCTCACCGGTCTGTAGTTCCCAGGCTTTTCCCTGCCGCCCTTCTTAAACAAAGGCACAACATTTGCTACCCTCCAATCTGCAGGCACCTCACCTGTAGCTGTCGATGATTCAAAAATCTTTGCTAGGGGACCCGCAATTTCCTCCCTAACCTCCCATAACGTCCTGGGATACATTTCATCAGGTCCCGGAGATTTATCTACCTTGATGCGCGTTAAGACGTCCAGCACCTCCCTGGTCCGAGCACACTTCATCATTCCGCTACAGGAGCGCACTCATCTGAGCACGATTAGAATTCAAGTTGACATAAGCTGCTTTGTTTAAAACCAATGAGACGGTGCTCTGGCTCAAGTACATATGGAATTTTAAAGACGTGTGCTTTAATTTTCCTACATTACAACAGCGACTACATTTCAAAAGTATTTCATTGGCTTAAAGCACTTTGGCACATCTTGAGGTCGTGAAAGGTGCTATATAAATGCAAGTTCTTTCTTTCTTTAATATATTTATACGTATCTTGTAATTAATTAACACAAAAGTGAAATTATCTGCCATACAGTATGGTTTTCCTTGTTCTTGGAATGCAGTTAGTAATTTCCAAATAAGGAAAATCAAAGCATATGATGGTTTTCCATCTTCACATAAACCATGTGATCTACCCCAGCCATCACTGAATGCAAAATTTCATTGTGGATTCACATCTCAGTTGTTTTGGTAGAAGTGAGAGAAAAGATTGTGTTGATTAGGGAAGTATATATCCAAAAATGTTAACTGTCCTCCCAGTCTCCACCCCCCCCCCACCCCACCCCGCCCCCAGCACACTAGGCTAAAAGAAGAATATAGGGAGATTAAAATGAGGAAGTTTTATATGTGGAAGATGAACTACAGTCAGAGATTGAGGAATACTGGACCAAAAGTAGGTAAACTAACATTATTACTCAATCCTTCGTTTTGACATTCAAACAAATGGTAGTAAAGTAATACAGTAACATAAATGGCTTAATTTTGAGATAAGCATGAAGCACAAAAGCACGGATACATCTTTCACCTTGAGCCATCACACTAAGAAATTACTGCTTACTAAGAGCTTACAGATTAATCCACATAGCTGCTTGTTCCATTTGGTTATCCTAGTTTGAGTAAAATGAATATTTATTTTGCTGGGCAGGTCTTGATCAGCTACAGTAGAACATAAAGAAATACATTCTAGTATCTATTTACCCATTATGTTGCTTGGTAATGTATACAATATAGACACAACCTCCTTTTGCTATTTACATTGCCAGGTGCATGGTTGGTCCACAGGGTTAAACTTGTATTAGATTTAATTAGAACTAAAAGTTCAGTTACCAAGAGAAGCAAATAACCATGTGTGTGTGTCCCAAAGCGCTCTACAAATCAAATAACCTCTCTCTCCATAGAAAAAGTAGTGGGAGTAAATTTAGGTACCATAATCTTCAAGAAAAATAGCATTCAAATAATTTTCATGTGATAATGAAACTTATTTGAGACTGATTTATTTGATAATGTAGACTACCCTATCTAAGTGCTAAATGCAGCAGATGAGTCAACCACCAAAGCACAAAGCTCAGTGTGCAGAGATGCAAGTAAAAAAAATACAAGTAGTTTTAGTTGTGGTGGTCTCATTAAGAACATTATATACGGTACATAGAAGAGCAGAAGACAAAGGCAAGTCTTAACTGATCAAGTTTGTCACAGATGACAAAAGGAGGTGGAAAGAGCGCCAGTACAGACCAGATTAAGTCACAGCCTGCAATAAAGTATGACGGGAAAGCCACACCTAGATTAGATGCCACTTGAGCACTGAGCTCATCAAGTAAGATCTGCCAAAGTGTTGACCAGTGCCACAAGGTACCGTACCTCCCTTGATTCTGAAGATTAAAATATTTTCTCAAAGAATATTTCAAAATCACTGAATAGATCAGTTGTAATTGATTGAAGGAGAAGCAGCATAGTTGAGCTAACAAAGACCAATGCCAGTACCAATAATCTTCATGATCCTGGGACCAAGGCCAATGATATGGGTACAGCCGGAACAGGTATTAAGAAGTTAGGTCTCTAATGTTTGACAACAGGAAGGTAAATCCACCTTAATGAAAGATTTTATGAAGAGGAAATGCCCCTTTAAGGATTTCCCAGCGCTAACACAGGCTTTCTGTGTTATTCAAAGCTCATGTTAGCTGATACCTCTAGACAATTACTTCCAACAGATGAAACTTCTAAGTCCTGGATACTGCTGGCCTCCACAGATATATTTAGCAACATGCAGCTGCAACAGAGGCGGTGAACATACAGTTAGGCAATAAAGGCTCCTACATAGGTTTCAGATGTCTATGCATTAGCAGACACATCCTTGACCAACCTTAGAAGGAGACTAAGATGATGGCTTCAACCGAGTTCCATAGGATTTTAAGGTTGCTATGGCACTGAAGCTGCCTAGTAACACCAAGGTCTTGGGGTAAGATCCAGAAAAAGCGGTAAACAGAGAATTTCCTTCAAGGGATCTATCAGTGAGACCTTCCTGTTCGCTACAAATAGCTGTGCAAATGTCTATGATGATTTACACTTTGCTTTTTTCCTCCCTTCCTGTATGGGAGGTGCCTAGCATCCACCAGGCACCTTCTCCCAAGATCAGATATTGAGAACTTGCCACATCAAGCAGGAAATTGTGAGTTTGAATCCAATTAGCACACAGACAGAGCACCAATGGGTTACCATGCATCCATTTAATATTATTTCAAAAGACTTCAAAGTTATTCTGCAATTTCAAAGAGCCCAATTTAATAAGTGTTCCTGAAATAAAATAAAAATCAGAGTCAGTATCCTTTGTTATTGGACCAATGAACTACAGTGCAGCAGAGTATTAGAACGTCTATCCTTGTAGAGGGGAGTACAGAACTTTTTGTGTGGAACTGAGAATGGTAATGAAAAATGCTAAAAGAAAAACACTAATTATAGCTTAAGTGAGTCACACTAAATTACTAAACTCTTATTTAAAACAAAGCTGCTACTTGAAGCTTAAAATAATGGAAATTAGCTGTCATTAATGTGTACATATCTATAAAATGCACTATGTGATTAGATTTTTTTTTAATCAATAAAAGCATATTAACAGACTAACATATGTTCAAAAACATAGAGTTGTGATAGTCTTGAATCTGAACAAGCTCTCAATTTACAGTAGACTTTGTAAGTGGCATTTTTAATTTAATTCTTATTTTAGAATTTAGAATGGGATGTTCATTGAAAAAGTGCGTCAGAAATGTTTTATATTGTTTCGATGATTTTCGTTTTGAAGCCTGTATCTCATCCCACAGGAGGGCAGGGATACATACAAGTTTAGAACAGCCCGTTAACGTAACCATTCAGGAGGGGAAGGGGCTACAAATTAAAAATTGTGGTCAAAATAGAAGTTTACTGTATCTCTCCAATTAAACATTCTTGGAGAGTTTTGAAATCTGACTTCCTCACAAGTTAGTATACTAAGCACATTTTCAAAATCCCCATCACTAAAGAGGTGCAAGTAGTATTTCAGTTTGCATCTTTGATATGATACTCAAAATTATCTATCCAATCACTAAAAGGATTTTGTTCTTTAAAATTGCAGATGGCCAAAGTTGTGAATACCATGCTGGTTTGCCTCACTGTATATGTAAAGGTTTGGGGACAGTAGAAACAGAAGCAAGGGAAAGCAAAGACCACACATTCAATCCTGATTGGTTTATATCTGTAAAGATTTAATTGATTTTCATGCCCATGTTGTTTCTTTATAGATTCATAAACATTGATTTTAAGCATATGGAAAACCAATTAAGTAAAATCAAGTGGAGGTTGGCAAAGTAGTGTAAAGCATTTTTTAAAAAGTTTTCCAACTTAATTTCTTAATGTAACTTCCTTACTATTTTCAATCTGCGAGTATTATATATTCTACCATCACTGCCAACATGTTATGCCAGCTGGAGACTAATGTCTGGAACTATCCTTGCCAATTGTGCCAACAATGGCATCTAAACAGACCATGCTGGAAATGTGCAGGGTCCGACACTGAAGAGGTAGAAACTCAGAAAAGACAACAGCATGCCAAACAGCTTCAGGTCCAATGTTCTTGCTCACTTGCTAACATCAAGGTAACCCAGTATGCCATCTATCCAGCAAATTCTGTTGATATTGTAAATGGAGGCCATTATCTTCAATTCAATGTCCTTTAAAGTTTTGGCAGATATTTTCAACAGCTGCCAGCAGCTCTTCCATTTGTGAACAGTTTATGTTCAGTCTCATCTTCTTTGACTGCTGATTTGAACACTCAATTATTGAATCTTTATTTCAGTTATACTGAGCTGCAACACTCATGGCCATTAATGACTTGCATTCAAGATCTCATCTACAAACTAAGATTTGAAAGTTTCAAATAAGTCAACTGCAGCAAGCTCCCTGGAAAAAAAGCAGCTAAGTTTATCCTATGGCACAACAAAATAAATTTGTGGTAATCCTTTTTGTGATTTTGACCTGTGTGGCTAGCATTTTGGTTTGTCTATCAAGTTATTTTCCTATCCTGCTTCAATTGTCCTCATTTTCTAAGTAGTGCACCAACTGTGGACAAGGGTCCTCAGTCAACCTAGTCCTAGGCTTCTACCAATGCTGCTTTGATCCAGTCACCAGGAGATGTGCAAACATGGTTTGACCCATTCACTGATATTACCTCCTCCCTGCAGGGAGGTTCCCAACAATGACACTGCTGAGACTGGGAGCTCAGTGGTATGGACAACCATGTGCATAAACCTACTCAACTGGCTTCTTGAACAAGTACTGCACCTTCTAATCTTGACAATCTCTGAATGTTTGTTTATTTACACGGTTAATATACATTACGAAAAGGAGCATACAAGTGTGGTTGAGTTGCTCGGATAAAGCCATTGCAACTACACACTTATCGTATCAGTTGTGTTATAATCCCTACCTCCTGGTAGCTGTTCAAATCACTATGTATTAATATTACACTCTTACCTCTAGAGAGTTTCTGGTCATGTCAATAGTTTTATTATAGAGTTTAAGAATTTTTGTTTTGGACTTTTGTACATAAGAAACAGCTCCAGGTTATGATGGCTGGGGAACAGTCCTACAAGCAACAGAAGTATCATGTTCTATATAGTCTCTGGTCTAAAGCAGAATGTTGACATTTGCCTTTCTGATGTAAACATGTTTTGGCCTAAATGTTAGTGACTCTTCTGGTGACATTTCAGTCAGAATTTTGTAAAGTACCAACAAAATGGACTGCAATGAGTACAAGAGTAAGCAGAGAGGGCTTTGCTTTAGTCTACCCAATATGGGATTACAATATATCATAACTGTTACTAGGCTTTCTGGAGATGTTGCTCACTAAGCCATGGATAGGTGAGCTTGAAAATTTCCATTCCCACTCTACTGACAGTCTCTCTTGTTATCTTTATTATTGGTTTCCCCTGTATAATCTTGTATGCATTATCAAGGCAAGATACAGTCTTAATTAAAAGGAGAGTTTCCTTTTCAGTTGACAGGTAGGTAAGCAACAGGTTCAATAAAAGTTTCATGCTGAGAAAATCACACATTCTTTCAGTCTCCTGATCCATTCTAGATTGGCCTCCTGAGGGATTCTTTCATTGCTTCCATTCCAGATGTTAACTACTCTACTTGGGGTGCTTTTCCCCACAATATAACAACCGCTTTTGATGACAATCAACAGGCCACTGATTAAGTGAAGGTGCAAAATAGGTCCAAACACAATTCTCTCAGAAACTCCTGCATAAATACTGCAATGGAACAACAAGCATCCCATTTTGTATGATCTGTGGTTTTGCCTTCTGAGGATGCAACGCGTCCAATTCAACAAATCGTCTGATGCACCAAAAGAGTCCAGCTTTGTTAATAAGGCTCGGATGGCATAATGCATTGAATGCTCTGGAAATATTTATAAGATTGCCCTGTTTTTTTTTAAACTGAGTATTGAGAAATATATTCTATTTCTGGATTAGAAGAATGAAAGCACTACATAGCAGATCGATTTGTGGCAAATTCTGGCCACTTAGCAGAAGAAATGTCATTTTCTGGTTATATTTGCAATAATCTCTGTGTCTTGCACCTGGATTGCACTAATCCCAATATTGGGGGTAAAGATAGCTAAATAAACAGTGGATTGATACAGTATTTCCTCCATGTATAATTGAATGGGTGACATGGAAGAAATACTTGTAACAGCAATAAAATACTGATTTACAGTACATCAAACTTTCAGAAATTACAAAAGGAAAGTTTATAATCCTACAAACCCATTTGGTTTGCCCTATTTAACAAGTTTATCCTCATCTCCTCATCTACAGCATCAAACAATTAAGAGCAGCTGCAAACAATTATGACTCCTCATTCTAACTTTAAAAAGCTGAGCACAAAATTTTGATTAGTTTTCATTGTAGAGTCAACTGTGTAAATCATGTTTAAACCAACTACAAGCCTGACATTAAGTATAGTGAAAAATATTTCCCAAAGTTCAAGTCTTATGAAAGAAGAATTGATTTTTTTTTCTTTACTTAAAATTGAATTCCAGCAGTAAAAGGAGGACTGACTTCATGGTAGATTTCCTGGCAGGCTCAGTTGCTAATGCAGTAAAGTTCTTATCTGGACGTGATAACTTTAAGTATGTGAACCAGCCAAATTGTTACATTGCTGTATTTGATTTCAGGCTCATATACTGTAAGCTTGTAAAAAGCACATATATATTTATCCACAGCCTTATAAGGTTATATTTGTATAGGCAAAGGACTTTGTACATTCAATTACTCTACCTGATTTTTTTTTTGTTCTCTCATTTAACCTGAAGTATACTTTTGCAGCATAGTTCCACAGGTGCTGCCAGTCCTGGATTACCTTGTCTAAGTGGTCATTCTTCATTAGGGAGACTAAGGAGGGAATTTTGGAAGGCTATTTGACCATAAAGCCATCACAGTTGAGCACAAAAAGTGATCCCAATGCCTTTGAACTGATGCCAAAAAGCTATGTTTTAATGGACTTCAAATACCATCTACCAATCAAGTTAGTGATCAGCTCATTAGAAAAAAAGTCATTATCAATAGACTGCTAAATAGACTGATCCAAAAGATTATTCATTTAATATATTTTGCAATGTACAAAGAGATATTCAACTGTTTTATAAATCATAAGCAAAGATGGCAATGTTCCAGCTTAAACCAAGTTTTATTCTTTCACTTCAAATGGAGAAAACTGCTAGAGTTTTAACCTGTTCAATGAACTCTTGCTAATAACAAAGCACATTCACTCCAACAGAACAGTTTTGAATTGCATACCAATACTTCTCTAAAAAGAGGAAATGTATGTCAGAGAAAATTACCGGTAAATAAAAGAGACTTACTTCCATTTATATCCTTCCCCACAAATTCTGTATTCTTATTTTCCTGTTAAAGATTTAGCCTTTAAGAAATTATTATAACTGGCCTATAACCGTACTGCAATTATCAATTCAGTCTCCATTCCTCACTAATAGCCTTCAATTACTGCCTTTTAAATGAACATTTCTAGGAACTTTTCAGACTTTAGTTTTAGAAATGCAAGTGGAGGAGAAAAATGCAGTGAAAGGCATGAGTGTTACATTGTGTGTCTCTTTTTTTGTGAGGGGGTGGGGGCAGTTTTCAGTAAAACTATTCAGTTAATCCTTTTACCACTTCTACTGTTTTTAATGCTTGTTCCTAGTTTTGCTCCTTTAGGATATTAACTTATACGGTGGGAGGTGAGGATCATAAGGTTGTCTGTTACTTAAAGACGTCTTTGTAAGGTGGAACTATGCAATTGTCTCCTTCCCACATTATATAACGGCACCCCCAAGTGGTCGCCATCAGCACTTTTTCTCTCAGACATTTGTATCAGTACTCTGTCCCTTAACCACAATTTAAGCACGTCAGAGATTATACTGAGTTGCTAGAGGATGACTGTCGTCCAAATAGAGACAGCAGAAACTAAAGTTGTCAAAGCAATTCAGTCAACTGAACCATGATCAAAGCTACTTTCTCACTCTCGCTCAGATAAGAACAGCTCCACTGAAGAAGCAGCTTTCAGCATTATGTTCCAATCTATCTTAACACAGCACTAGAGTCCAAATTAATGGAAAGTGGGGCTCTAAGCACTACAGAAATCTATGTCCCTTTTGAGTGCAAGACAAATATTTATAAACAATAAATCATCATTAGACCCAACATACCATTGATTTTTTTCAGAGATCAACCTAACTATCTGCCTTCTCACTATATCTCTCAATCATTTCTTCCTTTAGAAATGGATCTCTGGAACCTAGTTGTACTATCTGCTTCACTGGTAACTTATTCTAATACCCTTTGGGTTAAAAAAAATCTGCCTGAATTCCCTTTTCACTCCTAACTTCCTAATTTTTAAACTGTTACCCCATGGCATTTGAACCATTCACCACAGTGAAGAATGTGTGTGAATCCATTTGGCCAATCCCTTCATAATCTTGAAAAATGTAATTGGATCACCTGAGGATTCAGGTAAGGGTAAATTTATAAATCTAAAGAGCAAAGTCAAGGCCATAGAGCAGTGTAGCGAGTTGGGTAAAGATAAACAGACTGTGTCAGGAAGGGACAGAGAGTTCAACAGTAATAGTGCATCAGTGAACAAGGTCAAATCAGGGAAAAATAGTAAGAAGTTAAAATTAAAGGTGCTTTATCTGAATGCACGAAGCATTCGTAACAAGATAGACGAATTAATGGGGCAAATAGAGATAAATGGGCTTGATCTAGTAGCCACTACTGAGACATGGTTGCAAGGTATCAGAGGTTGGGAACTAAATATTCCAGGGTACTTGACTTTTCAAAAAGCCAGACAAAATGGAATAGGAGAGGGGGGTAGCCCTGATAATAAAGGATGACATAAAGACAGTAGTGAGAAAGGATCTTGGCTCAGAAGATCAGGAAGTAGAATGGGTATGGGTGGAGATAAGAAATAACACTGGTGTGAGTAGTTTACAGGCCCAGTAACAGTAGTTATACTGTGGGACAGAGTATTAATCAAGAAATAAGAGGAGCTTGTAACAAAGGTAATGCAATAATCATGGGGAACTTTAATCTTCATATAGACTGGGCAAATCAAATTGGCAAAAGTAGTTTGGAGAATGAGTTCATAGAATGCATTTGAGTCAGTTTCCTAGAACAATACATCATGGAACCAACCAGATAACAGGCTATTATAGATCTTGTCTTGTGAAATGAGACAGGGTTAATTAGTAATCTCATAGTTAGGGATCCTCTGGGGAAGAGTGATCATAAAATGATGAATTTCACATCGAGTCCAAGAGTGACGTAGTTAAGTCCAAAACTAGAGTCTTAAATTTAAACAAAGCCAATTACATAGGTTTGAGGTACGAGTTGGATGAGGTTGATTGGGAAATTAGATTTAAAAAGATATGATGGTAGATAAGCAATGGCGAACATTTAAAGAAATATTTCATAATTCTCAACAAATATACATTCCACTGAGGAATTAAAAAATCCACGGGAAAAGTGATCCATCCGTGGCTAATTAAAGAAGTTAAGGATAGTATTAGATTCAAGGAAGAGGCCTATAATAATGCCAAGAAGAGTAGTAATCCCGAGGATTGGGGGAAGTTTTAGAAACCTACAAAGGATGACCAAAAAATTGATAAAGAGGGAGAAAGTAGAATATGAGAGTAAACTAGCAAGAAATATAAAAACAGATTGTAAGAGCTTCTACAAGTATGTAAAAAGATTAGCAAAAGTAAATGTGGGTCCCTTAGAGGCTGAGACAGGAGAACTTATAATGGAGAATAAGGAAATGACAGAGATACTAAACAAATATTTTGTTTCTGTCTTCAGAGTAGAGGACAAAAAAAATACCAGAAATAGTGGGAAACACAGGGTCTAACAAGAGTGAGGAGCTTAAAGTAATTAATATTAGTAAAGAAAAAAAGTACTAGAGAAATTAATGGGACCAAAAGCCAACAAATCCCCTGGATCAGATGGCCTACATCCTTGGGTTCTAAAAGAGGTGGCTGCAGAGATAATGGATGCATTGGTTGTGATCTTCCAAAATTCCCTAGATTCTAGAACGGTCCCAGTGGATTGGAAGATAGGAAATATAACACCGCTGTTCAAGAAAGGAGGGTGAGAGAAAACAGGGAACTACAGGCCGGTTAGCCTGACACCAGTAGTCGGGAAAATGCTGGAATCCATTATTGAGGACATAGTAACGGGGCACTTAGAAAATCATAATAATGCAGAGTGAAAGGGAAATGAAAGGGAAATAGTCTTTGACAAATCTGTTAAGAGTTTTTTGAGGATGTAACTAGCAGCGTAGATAAAGGGGAACCAATGGATGTAGTATATTTGGATTTTCAAAAGGCATTCGATAAGGTGCCACATAAAAGGTTGTTACACAAGGAAAGGGCTCATGGGGTTGGGGGGTAACATATTAGCATGGATAGAGGATTGGTTAACGGACAGAAACCAGAGAGTAGGAATAAATGGGTCGTTTTCAGTTGGCAGGCTGTTACCAGTGGTGTGCCGCAAGAATCAGTGACTCAGGTATTTACAATCTACATTAATGACTTAGACGATGGGACAGAGTGTAATGTATTCAAGTTTACTGACAATACAAAGCTAGGTAGGAAAGTAAGCTGTGAGGAGGACACAAAGTCTGCAAAGGGATATAGACAGGTTAAGTGAGTGGGCAAGAAGGTGGCAGATGGAGTATAATGTAAGGAAATGTGAGGTTATTCACTCTGGTAGGAAGACTAGAAAAACAAAATATTTTCTTTAAATGGTGAGAAACTGTTAAATGTTGGTGTTGAGAGAGATTTGGCTGTCCTGGTACATGAAACACAAAGTTAACATGCAGGTACAGCAAGCAATTAGGAAGGCAAATGGCATAAGACCATAAGAGATAGGAGCAGGAGTAGGCCATTCGGCCCCTCAAGCCTGCTCCGCCATTTAATGAGATCGTGGCTGATCTGATTTTTACCTCAACTCCACTTTCCCTCCCTGTCCCCATATCCTTTGACTCCCTTGCTGATCAAAAATTTGTCTAACTCAGCCTTGAATGTATTCAATGACTCAACCTCCACAGCTTTTTGGGGTAAAGAATTCCAAAGATTCACGACCCTCTGGGAGAAGAAATTCCTCCTCATTTCCGTCTTAAAACGGCCGACCCCTTATTCTGAGACTTTGCCCCCTAGTTTTAGATTCCCCCATGAAGGGTAATATCCTCTCAGCATCTACCCTATCGAGTCCCCTCAGAATCTTGTATGTTTCAACAAGATCTCCTCTCATTCTTCTAAACTCCAATGAGTATAGACCCAACCTGTTCAATCTTTCCTCATAAAACAACCCTTCCATACCCGGAATCAACCTAGTGAACCTTCTCTGAGCTGCCTCCAATGCAAGTATGTCCTTCCTTAAATAAGGGCACTAGAACTGTACGCAGTACTCTGCATGTTGGCCGTTAATGCAAGGGTGTTGGAGTACAAGAGTAAGGAAGTCTTGCTGCAATTGTACAGGGCTTTATTCAGACTACACCTGCAGTACTGTGTACAGTTTTGTTCTCTTTACCCAAGGACAGTTATACTGGCCTTAGGAGGCGGTGCAACAAGGGTTCACTAGATTGATTCCTGGGATGAGAGGATTGTCCTGTGAGGAGAGATTGAGTAGAATTGGGCCTATACTCTCGAGTTTAGAAGAATGAAAGGAGATCTCATTGAAACATAAGATTCTGAGAGGGTTTGACAGGGTAGATGCTGTTTCCCCTGGCTGGAGAGTCTAGAACCAAGAGGCATAGTCTCAGGATAAGGGGGTCGGACATTTAGGACTGAGAAGAGGAGAAATTTCTTCACTCAGGGGGTTGTGGATGCTCAGTCATTGAGTATATACAAGACGGAGATCGATAAATTTTTGGACTCTAGGGGAATCAAGGGATATGGGGATCAGGGGGGAAAGTGGAGTTGAGGTTGAAGATCAGCCATGATCTCATAGAATGGCGGAGCAGGCTTGAGGGGGCCTTATGGCCTACTCCTGTTCTTATTTCTTATGTTCTAAGTCTTCTCTTTTCCAAAAAGAACTGAAAGAATCCAAATTTATTCAACCATTCCTCCTAATTTAAATACCTATTAATGGGAATCATACTCATTGCCTCTGTACCCTTTCTAGTGGCAACAATGTCCTTTGTATGATTTAATGACCAGAACATTCTACTTGGGGGTCTCATTAACACCTTAAACAGTAAGAATACAATCTCATTTGAGTTGTTAACTATTCATCTGCTAATGCAAATGGCATCCATGCATTAGCCCCAGTTTTATAATTGATGATAAACAGTTGTTTGGACAAAATCTTAATGTTAAGGATAGTAAGCTGTTCGTGCCTGACTACCAAATCAATTCATGAAAAGTCACTGCTGGTGGGTCTGTGCTAACCCGGTGTGTGATGGGAGGACCATCTCTCACCATACACAAGATGTCACAGAATCACCTGCAATAGATTTTGCTAGACTTGTTATCTTGAAGCAACAACTCATTTTCAGCAGGATTCAAATGCTTCCATTCTGATTCAAGCTTGTTTTACAAGAAAGCTTTAACAGTGCTGCCTCCATTTCTACAACCCCCACACAACTTTAACAGTGCTACTATCATCCATGTCTACAGTGCACCAAATTTATATTCACTCTCAACCATCAGCAATAAAAGGTACCAGTCCAAGGTATTCAGAACCAAACAAGAACCTAGAAATATCTTCATCATCAATGAAACCCTTGCAACTGAACTGCCACAAATAAGAAAACCACTGAAAGACTTACCTTTCCACCAATAAATACAAGCTCTATCAGATTTGGCAGAATCTAGACGATCGTAGGATATTTGAGAACAGACATGATTAAAGTGCCAAACCACAAAACTAGGCAACCAGATAGAACATGTTGGGGTTACAGGTAGTAGTCCTGACACTAAATTTCTGTCAGCTTTTGTGTAAAGCTGAGTTCGACGGATGTCAGGTAATTCAACAAGCAGAGACATACAAAAACTAGAACATTAAGCAAATGTATATCAGAGGCAGAAAATTAGTGGAGGAGACACATGATCTGACAGACTCTCCAGCACTCAGCTGAAACAGAAAGCTAAACAGTAGTGCAGCCCTATCTTGTGCATGAAGCAATGGCATAAAGAATTTGTTGCCTTGTGAATAAAGCACAATTGTTCCCGGATCAAAAGAATCCAGGGCCCAAACACCCTTTGAGTTTTCCAGTAAGGATATTTTCTTTATGCATTCCCTCCGTTTCTTGTGATTCCCGAATCTTTCTCAAAACCAGAAGGAACTGAGACATAGGGACCTTCCTCATGCCTTGGAAACCAGAGCACTATGACTTCCAAACCTTGTGGAAATATTTTATTTCATGACAGAGTGGACCTCTTGGCTCGAAAGCTTTGGCAATATGTGGAAGCCAAGTAACTGGTTACTTCACAGGGCAGTTCGAGATTTCATGTTAAGGTCTAAGTGCATAAGCCATTACACTGCAGAATTAAAAAATTTTTAAGAGAAGGATCCAGCAGAAAATGCTTTTAACTACCTCAGACTGATAAGTAATTTTAACATCACCACACCACACTTTTTAAGGAAAACTATAAGACGACTCCAAAATGATAATGAAGTTCATTTTTAAAGCGGGTACTGATAAGGCCTTTAGCTTTGCATTATTCTGGGGTAGGGTATCCCTTATGCAGTCCAGGATAATCACATTAATTTTGCACAAAATTAGACAGGCATCCCTATGATTATTCCTAGTTGGCAAGGCAATCTCTCCATCTGAATAATGACAATTACATCTAAAAGGGTTTTTTCATTATTGAAAAACCTACATGAAGAGGCAAAGCTAATCGTGCATCACATAAAGGCCGGGGGAGGGGAGGGGTGAGGAGAAAAAAAAAAGACAAAACATGGTTCACATAAGACCATAGGGAACAAACCTCTTCAAGATATCAATGCGATTTACTCTGTTGACAATAAACCTATCCTACTGTGTGTGGAAGATAGATGAACGAGAGATAGAAAAATCGGTACGAAGATTTTGGTTGAAGGTGAGTTGTAATTTTATTAGGAGTTACATTATAAATAAATTGGGTCATTTGAATTTTTCATATTAGCTCTACCACAAGTATGTGCTTCACATTTTTCAGGGAAACAATTTTATACTGTTTCATGTTGTTTTGTTGGTACTAGAAAACATGAGGCAAATTAGATTCAATCCAAAATCAACAGGATTCAAAATTTAACTTCCTGTAAACTTAGACTGTTAACAGTTTAATTACGGTATCAACCGTAGCTCAGTGGTAGCACTCTCGCCTCGGAGTCAGAAGGTTGTGAATTCAAGTCCCACTCAAGAGATTTAAGAACATAATAGGGGAGTGCTGCACTGTCGGCAGCGCCATCTTTCGGATGAGATGTTAAACTGAAGCCCTGTTTGCCCTCTCAGATGGACATAAGAGATCCCATGGCTCTGTTCAAAGAAGAGCAGCAGAGTTCGCCACGGTGTCCTGACTAATATTTATCCCTCAACCAACATCTAAACCTCATCTGGTCATTATCACATTGCTGTTTGTAGGACCTTGCTGTACACAAATTGGATGCTGCGGTTCCTACATTACAACAGTTACCACTTTTCAAAAGTATTTCATTGGCTGTAAAATGCTTTGGGATGTCCTGAGGTCATGAAGGGCGCTATATAAATGCAAGTCTTTCTTTTTTGTAGGATACCATATTTTTTAATCTGCATTCACTATTATCGAGAATAACATGTTCTGCAAACTTCTGATGCCAAATCCAATATTGGCCCAGGCCTCAAGGCTTTTTCTTAAAAAAGAGGGAGGGGAGACAGGTGACTTTCCCACACCTTCAAGCAGCCAGCCAAGGCACCAATTACAGGTCACCTTCACAGTCAGAAAAATACATTTTAAATGGATGGATATTGAACAAGGGATTTAGTATTGTTTTGTTTCTGTTTTGCTCAGAATATTGAACATTCATAATAACTTCTCTGTTTACATTGTGCAAAAGTGGCATCATGTTACTCACAGGAAAACACACGATACGAAAAATATGGTTCAGATTTGGTTACCAACATTTACTGGCAAAACTACCATTTTTTCTACTTTTCAACAATTAAATCCAGTTGGCATGCCTAAGCCACTGCTTTGCAACATCACTACATTGGACAACATGTTCCAGTTCTTGGCTGTCTTGTCAAATAACTTACCAACCAGCCAGCTTTATTTTATAAAGAGCTTGTTTGCACTCTGTAGTAAAACTTAGCCCTCTGTATCACAGGCTCTCACAAAAAAAAAATTACAATGCAATTTTCATCCTAATGAGAGTAGCTTTGCAGCAATGTTGAATACACCACGCACACTGCTTTTAATCCAGCCTGTTATAGTATTACTCAAATACTGTACCTCTTGTGCTTTGAAACTACTCTCTTTGTCTTAGAGTGTTGGACGGGAAAATGCTGTGACCTCTCTTCCCTCCCACCCCCCAACCTCCCTTTCCATACACTCCAAGGAGGATGAAAGTGATTTGGAGAGTAGATTGGACCTTAGGTGTTACAAATTCACGTCTGCCGCAGATAACTACTCAGATTCAGTGGTGTCAGTTTCTCCCTTAAGCGGACTGGTCACCTGCTTCTTACAGACTTTGACTCCCATTGTCCTGTATCTGCTATCAGTAGCGGGACCCAAAGCGTAACAATGAAACTCCCTCGTGTTTTGGACCGGATCTCCATGTATTATGCACGTGAACTCCTTCAGTTTCTCCGAAGGCGTTGAAATGAAAATCAGGCAGGTACTATAACTGGTGCGCAATCCTCTCCTCCAGTTTATCGCCCGCTCGGTGAAGGCGAAAATTACCACCCATCTCCTCTGTATTTTGTCCAATCACCCGAGACAGCAGTATTCTTCCTTTACAGCCTTCTGTTGGACTGACCTTTTGTTGTCTGTAATGCTTTTTTTTAAAAAAATCTCTCCCCCGACCCACAGAGATCAAAAGAGTTTGTCAGCACCAAGGTGCTAGATTTCTTTATGAACATAGCTAATGAATTGCCTATTTGATCTCTGTAAGAAGTCACTTCCCATTTTATATAATAACCATTCACTTGCCTATGAAATCACTGCTCTACATTGAACTATCCTGAAAAGCTAATACTTTTTAGGCAGCTTTTACTCAGAACACATTTTAACATCAATTATGTCCTACTCCTTACTATGAGGAAATAACCAAAGAATCCCAAATTGTGACAATTGGATATATCATCATCATCAAGAATACTAATTGGTTTTGGATTATGCACAGTCTGGGTTCAAGAGGTGAATTTTCCCCCACAGTGTATAAAAAAGGTTCAGAATATTCCGTCACGGGACAGATATGACTGTAGAACACAGAAGTAGCGAATAGGCACAAGCTTCTAGAAAGATTCCCATTGTTCTACCAGCATTTCCAGCCACCTTTACCTCGTTTGGTTACTCAGATGTACATCAGAAGCAGTTATTGTATTAGAGAGCTGATCTTGCAACCATTATGGAGTGAATGTAGGTGGGCAACATCACAATCCAACAGCTTTAAGCACTATAGATATACACCACTGTTTTTCCACTGGTCAGTTCTGTCTGTCCCCCAGCAGTTATTTGATCATTTATCTTCCTGAAGGGGAGTTAGCTTCTCTGAATAATAGCATTCTCTGAATGCTAATAATGCCATCATTTTTTAAATTGACAAACAAGTGATTGATGAAAAAAAAAGTTAAACCAAACATGCTTCTCAGAGGGATCCCTGCATAGGTGTTGCAATAATACCTGATGTTTGGGTTCTCTGAGGAAATCACGAGGTAGATTTTCAACTTGCCACCTGGGCGTAAAATTCGGGTTGCTGATCAGCTGCCCATTTTCATTTCGATTGAAATGAAAATCTACCCTCACAGCTCCAATTCAGCGGTTCACCAGATGAAACACAAGGAACCAGCTCTTTGCTAAGGCTGGGATGTCATATCCAAAGGCTCTAGAAATATTGCAATTATAAATGACAGTAAATACTGTATATATTCTGAAAATTCTTCTTGATTCAAGCCACTCTAAGTTCAATACAATTTTCTCTACACAAAATTAATCTTTTATTTTCTTCCAACTTGTGTTTTATCTTGTTTGTCAATATTGTTTCATTGTATTTGATCAGTTTTGCTTCTTAAGTTGTATGCCCAGATTTTAATTTTATTTTACCCACTTACACTTTTCAATTTACCGTGTAAAATGTTTAATATTTGTTAAAGTACTCATTCGTCCCTAATCTTTGAGTTAGCTGATCTCAATTGCGATAGCAATGAGGGAATTTCAAGTGTTCCTGCATCAAGAAAGGAAAAAATAGCCAAGATTCCAGCTCTTGATTGCCGTGCAGGGATTTCATGCCAATTGCACATGTAGTCATCAGATAAAGCACTGGAAAAATGGGAGAAAAATTGAGATTTGGTGGGGGGGGGGGGGGGGGGGGGAGGGGGGGGGGAGGTGGTGGAGGGAAACTCATACCTTCACTGAAGCACCTCTCAACCATGGAACCCACCTCTTGCTCCCTTGACCCCATTCCCACTAAACTTCAGACTACTATACTTCTATTTCTAGCCCCCATTCTGGCTGACAATTATAAGTGTTCCCCTTCCCCTTTCAGAACTGCCATCATCACCCCCGTCCTCAAAAAAAATTCACCCTGGACCCACTATCCTTGCAAACTATCGCCCAATCTCCAACCTCACTTTCCTCTCCAAAATCCTTGAATGTGTTTTTGCCTCCCGAATCTATGTCCATCTCTCCTGTAACTCCCTATTTGGATTTCTCCAATCAGGTTTCCACCCCTTGCACAGCACTAAAACGGCCTGAACCAAAGTCATGAACAACATTTTCTGTGACTATGACCATGGTCCATGGTGCACTATTCCTCCTGGATCTCTCTGGTCAATATGCGCAACTACATCATTTTCCTCCAACGTCTGTACTAACATGAGAACATAAGAAATAGGAGCAGGAGCGGGCCATACAGCCCCTCGAGCCTGCTCCACCATTCAATAAGATCATGGCTGATCTTCAACCTCACCTCCACTTTCCTGCCTGATCCCCATATCCCTTGATACCCCTAGAGTCCAAAAATCTATCAATCTCAGCCTTGAATATACTCAGCGACTGAGCATCCACAATCCTCTGGGGTAGAGAATTCCAAAGATTCGCAACCCTCTGACTGAAGAAATTCCTACTCATCTCAGCCTTAAATGGCTGACCCCTTATCTTGAGACTATGCCCCCTAGTTGTAGAGTCTCCAGCCAGGGGAAACAACCGCTCAGCATCTACCTTGTCAAGCCCCCTCAGAATCTTGTCCGTTTCAATGAGATCACCTCTCATTCTTCTAAACTCCAGAGAATATAGGCCCCTTCTACTCAATACTCTGGTGTCCAGCTCGGTGGGACTGACCTTGCTTGGTCTAATCTTACCTAACCGATTGTGTCCAGAGCATCTCCATTAATGACTTCTCTTATTGCCCTTGCACCATTACTTTGGGAATCCCCCAATCTATCTATGACCCAGTCTTCTTACTCTTTTACATGCTGTCCCTTGGCATCATCATCCACAGACATGAGGACAGCTTCCCCATGCACGTTTACAACACTCATTTCAACACTATTGCCTTCAGCCCCCGTTAAAAACTCTACCCCTGCCAACAACTCAATCCCCCTCCCCGACCACTATCTCAGGATTTTTTATACCGACCTCCACTCCTTGCTCAAAGAACAATACAGTCTTTCCAGGATTTCTCTCTTTTAAACTATCTTTTCGCTACTGTTCATGCTTTTTGTGCTCTATCTCAGATATGCATGAAAGAAAGAGATGCAACCATCCCCAACCTCAGCACATTACAAAATAAACACAAACATTTCAACTTCCTTTTATTTATACTTCAAAACTTTCCAGTTCACACATTCTAATTATGTCAGAAGATAATATTAAACATTCTCCCTTAGTTATTACATTGGCAGCATGATTTTGTTGTTTGAGCAAGGAGTGGAGGTCTTTATAAAAAGTCTTGAGATAGTGGTTGGGGAGGAGGATTGAGTGGTTGGCAGGGGTAGAGTTTTTAAAACGGGGGCCCAAAGGCAATAGTTTTGGTCTTCCAAACATTTACTAGAATGGTTCCAGGATGAAGGACTTCAGTTACGTGGATAGACTGGAGAAGCTGGGATTGTTCTCCTTGGAACAGAGAAGGTTGAGAGGAGATTTGATAGAGATATTCAAAATCATGAAGGGTCTAGACAGAGTAGATAGAGAGAAACTGTTCCCATTGGCGGAAGGGTCAAGAACCAGAGGAGATAGATTTAAGGTGATTGACAAAAGAACCAAAGGCGACATGAGGAAAACACTTTTTAAAAAAAAAATACAGCAAGTGGTTAGGATCTGGAATGCACTGCCTGAGATTCAATCATGGCTTTCAAAAGGGAATAAATTTGCAGGGTTACAGGGAAAGGACGGGGGAGTGGGACTAGCTGGATGGCTCTTGCAGAGAGCCGGCACGGACTCGACAGGCTGAATGGCTTCCTTCCATGCTGTAACCATTCTATAATTTGCAAGTGCTATTACACAAATAGTTTAATTTCTTTAATGCACTGCTACCCAATGTGCAGCCTTGATTTATGAGCACAATTTGCTGTTTTTATCTGAATGTTGAATTTATCTGTCACATGTTAACCCACTTATTTTAAAATCTAGGCTAACGCGGTCTTAAAATCATGCCGATCGGAAAGTCAAGGCTGTTAGGTTAGTTAGCTGCTATGCAGTTCTTGCTCTGCACTTAACGTGTCCCAGAATTTATTACACCGCATTTCTGTTTTCTTAATTCAAGGTTATTGAAAGGAACAATATCACGTTCTGAGGGGTTTCTGCCACTTCTGAGCTAACTTTTGCTTACAATGCATGAATAGGCAGTACATGAAACTGCACAAATTATTTTTTTTTAAAATATCATCCACAAAGGAGATACATGTATTCTGACAAGAGTAAATGAGGTCAGCCTGCATCATGTGATAGGATTTTATAAAGGTTATTTTTTCCAATATGATACCAAGTTAGTCACTATACTAGATTCTAAATCAAGCCAAAGTTCAATGTATCTACCAGCAATTATCCACAAACAATATGTGCATTCAAAAAGCAGCCAATTTACAAGTATAAAAATAGTACAATAGCTAACAGAAAAACATTCAAGATCTGTTTAATAGTTTACTTCTGGACAGTTGAGTGACCAGAAGCAAAAAGTTTTTAATACTACCGAAGACTATTGTTTAAATCAATTGAGGAAGTGGTTGCAATTTAAGTTTCACAAACATATAAACACGTGAGGGAGAAAGGAATAGAAGGATATGTTGATGGGGTTAGATGAAGAAGGATGGGAGAAGGCTCATATGGAGCATAAACACTGGCATGGACCTGTTGGGCTGAATGGTCGGTTTCTGTGCCTGTGCTGTACATTCTATGCAATATTGAATGAGCTCACATCTTTGAGACTTCATACAATTAATTCCCAGTGCTAGCTCGGTCTTTGGGATGAACACCAAGTAGAGTCCAAGCACTGCCTAATGAGGGGGGGATAAAAAAAGATGAAAAATCATAGGGCAAGTCACCCACCTCAAATTTCATTCATCTTCTCACACTGGTAGCAAAGCAACACAAAGTCCTGGGAGGGAGTTCTGTGCCAGAACTCTCACCCTATGGATGGTGTATGGGGCAGGGGGTGTTGTTAAAAAAAGGAACTTCTCCAAAGAAAAAGCTAACTAAAATGATGATTGTAAGTGGCTATAAAGGACTGCACAGCTAAATCAGGAGTTTTCTTAATTATGGGAGTGAATTGGTGCTGGGAGCACATTTATGCCTCAATCTATCTGGGTCCTGAACATGAATCTTAAAAGACTATAGAAAAGTGGCTCGAAAGTTTATGATCTAGTTCGTACTATTTATATGGAGTGGTTCGTCCACAAAATTACCAAGTCCACATTTTGGTGGGAGCCTTCATATTCCACGAAGTGCTACTCTTTTGTTCCTAATGAGACCAGCAGATACAGTTAAACTTCTAGTTGAAAGCTTGACGTCTTACTCAGACAGTAAAAGCAGTCATTTTTAAATTCACAAAAGTTTGAAGTTTTTGGTTTTATTAACTTTTGAAAAAGAAGAACTTGCATTTATATAGCGCCTTTCATGACCTCAGGACATCTCAAAGTGCTTTACAATGAAGCCAATGAACTACTTTTGAAGTGTAATCATTGTTGTAATGTAGGATTATATAGTTCAATACTAACCTGCAGCTTTCCTATAGAATTCAATTCATTCATTTTTATCTCAAAAGTTTAAATTACTTTCAAAATAAAAGCATTAAAACTAGAATCCTCCAGATGACATTGTCTCACAGACACTGTTTTCTGGAGTTAGCACACAAGTATCCAAGTGCAAAGCATAGGTGTAGAATTCATTTAGTTCAGGATTCACACAATCCCTAACAACTAACTCACTGCCTCCATGCAGAATAACATCTCTCCTCCATTTCTAATGTTGGAAATGTCTCCTCTTATCAGGAATTTGTCCTGTTTAGATCCAGCCTGACTTTCTTCAATTCTTCCAGTCCAATGGTAGATGCTCCCTCAGCCAGTTCCACTGCCACATCTATGCTGGCCTTACTTAGAGGACACCAACAGTCTCTTATTGAATGACCTGTGACTATAGACTTCCAAAGTGACTGATAAAGTTCTACACAGAATGCTGTTTCTTAATTATCATAAAACAGTGAAAATTCTAGATAAAGCTCAGAAATAAATAAGAAATTGGCTAAAGGGTAGGAAATAATAGGTATTGATTCAGGGAATAATGTTAAAAAAAGAGTGTTTGAGACTCATATGGTTTCTAATTTACATTAACAACTTGGACTAAGAAACTCAATGAAAGCTGGTCAAATTTACAGATGATACCAACTGGATGTCGTCAAATGTGAAGGGACAGCCAAGGAATTACAAAACTAGTTAGATACAATATATGTGGGTGGATTAGTGACAGATGAAATGTAACATGGATAAGTGTAAATTATTGCACTTAGGAACACACACGCCATGAATTGTAGCAAAATAGCCCAAGGTTGAAATAAGAGTGTTAGTAGATTCGGCACATATCTGAGCACTCTGGAACAACAATCAAAGCAAAGAGAATGCTGAACTATAGACCAAAACAATACAGTACAAGTCAGAGAATGTATGTCAAAACTGTACAGCACGCCAATCACACCACATTTGAGTTTTGGTCACTGAACTTCAAGCTCTGGAGGTGGTACAGCAAAGAGCCATGAGACGGATATTTAAAATCAGAGGACAGAGTTATGAGAGAGTTACAAGCCTTTAAAAGGAAGTTACTATGAGGGAGGCATAAAAAAGGTATAGAAAAGGTAAATTCAGAATACTAGTTTAAGTTAATTCATGATAGTAGGACACTAAAGCACAAGTTCAAACTAGCAAAAGACAAATTTAGGACCTACTCAAGGAATTTTTTAGATAAAGATTGATAAACACAAAATATGCAGATGCTGTGATGGGAGGTTCTTTCTGGATGGAAGAGCTAAGGTGTGTGAAATGGCAATCCTCATTGATATCTATTGTGTAATATACAATAGGCCAGGCCATTTACTTTCTAATTAAAGGCTTGCTTAAGACTGGCTGCTTAGTCATCAGTTACACGATCCCCAAACTTCCTGCCTCATTCCCTGTTTCCCCTTTTTAATTCAATTTGGCTTTTTCAATTTTCAAAACCATTCATTAAAACTGTAAAAATACTTCAAGATTGCAACAGCTCACTAGAAACAAAAATAATTTAAGGAACTCAGTTAGAGACAAACAAGAATTCCTGGTGTGGGAAATGAAAAGAAATCAAACTGATGCAGTGGAATGCTCTTTTGAGGTTGGGGTTCAAGGTGGGTTGTTAGGATAAAGTAGAGGGTGCTTTACTCTATATCTGACTTTGTGATACCTGAACTTGGTGGCAAAATGGAAATCTGTTTCATTCCTTAACAGATACCTTTATCTCAATGTTCAGCAAACAGCCATGGAGAGGGATATTTAAAATCAGAGGACAGAGTTATAAGACTAGAAAACTAGGGCTCTGCAGCCCTTAAAGGAAGTGATATTTAAAACAAAAAATATACATTTATAGAAAAAGCTGATTTGGAAGAGAAAAGTGAACACTGTATAAAAAACTATATATACACACACTCAAAATGGGATCTTGACAATCACTTTATATTTTGATTCCTGTGCAGTCAGAAGGCCATAAGATAATTATAAATGAGGAGGGCCATTCATCACCATCTCAGTTTGTTTATTCAGAAAGATCTTAAAAGATCCCCTTCTGTAACATCGAATTGTTTCTTAAATGATTCCAGGGTTTTAACCTCTGTTGCTCCATCCAGGTGTCCATTCCATGTATTGATGACTTTTTCCTTGAAGAACTTCCTTATATTAGTCCTAAATTTGTTTTTTTCCATTTGAACCTGTGTTCTATGTCCTAATCCTGCAATTTAGCTTAAAATAATTTTCCAGATTAACCTTGGTCTATACTGTTTACAATCTTACATACCTTGATAAAAATTACCTCAGACAACTCCTTTCAAAGCTGAAAAGCCCAAGTTTCCCAACACCAGAGATCAACCTTATGGCCCTTCTCTGCACTGCCTTTAGCACTTGAATGTCTCCCTTGTGACTCAGTGATCAGATCTGGAGCAGTATTCAAAATGTAGTCTGAAAAGAGCACTGTACAGTTTGAGCACAAGTTCCTCAGATTTGTACTCCATTCTTTTGGCTTCAAAGTTCATCATTCTATTGGCTTTGATGATCGTTGCTCTGCATTGATTGGACATGTTGAGCATCAAGTCTAAGGCACCCAGGGTTCTTTCAATTTCACCCATAGCCATTTCAAAAACCATTCACAAAACGTATGTGCCACCTATCTTTCCTTCCTATATGCTGTGCTTTATGCTTACTCGCATTAAATGTCATCTTCCATTGTTTTGCCCACTTACATATTTTGCAAAATCATTTTGTAATTTCTGAGATACTTCCTCCAAATCCATTGCCCCTCCTAGTTTGGGATCAGCTCAGTCTAGCTGGAGAATATAAACGTCACCTGGAAATGGGCCAACATTTTCATTTACTTGCATCTAGATTTTAATGGGCCAAGACCATAGAGAGAGAATATTTAATGGTTTTACCAATTTAAAAATGTTAAGCTGAGATGTGCACAGGTGGTTTCTTTTTTAATAATGAAAGGACTGAATGATAGACAAATGACATTCCAGATCCGGATTATGTTTTATATTAGTTTCACGCTGACAAGAAAAACATGCACCAAGCTTCTTATTGCTATTTACTCATATTTTCATTTTCTCTTTCCTATCTTAAACTTTTTGTAATTAAAAAATATACTAAACAGCTCTCAATGGCCTGCCATTTCAAATCCATTATATTTCCAGTTTCTATTTTCAATGTTTATTTGTAGCCAAATTTGAACCTTTGTTTTTTTTTTAAAAAAAGCAAAATCATTCTTTTTAAATTTAAGTATTGTTGCTTTTAAAAATTGGGATAAATTATAGGGTTTGAAATGACATGGAGTTGCAGCCTGCACGTCTGCTTGTGTCTAAAATGTTAAAATAATGATGATATTGCAAAGGCTATTGACTAAATATTCAACAAATAGGTTGCTCACTAAGGCCCATGGAGCCCACACATCAGCACTCAAATATACAGCAAGCTGAAAATCTATCAAAAAGGAGCACAGAATTTTATCTGAAAAAGGCTCATTCTCATAGCCACCAATAGTAGTATTTTCTGATGTTGATTTCATTAAAAAGTTTTAAAAACTTGCCCCAATGTTTTATTGGTGATTTTCAGTTTAAACTGGAATTTGATTACAAAATCATTGCATCAAGTATATAAAACATACATTATATCAAAGAGACTGTACCTATTCTTTCTTTGGTTTAATACATGGTTAATTTTACATACATGAACATACAAAGAAGGACAAGACTAACTGATCAATCAAGCCTGTGCCATTGCACATGTTGCAATATACTCACACCATTAAACCCACCACTCCCTGGGCCATGCATATTCCCAGGACAGGCAAAACAATAGGATAAAAATCTTAGATCAATTTATGATGTGGCGATGCCAGTGATGGACTGGGGTTGACAATTGTAAACAATTTTACAACACCAAGTTATAGTCCAGCAATTTTATTTTAAATTCACAAGCTTTCGGAGGCTACCTCCTTCCTCAGGTGAACGATGTGGAAGAGAATCATCCTGAAAATTCCTGCCAAACCCCTGTAGGTGATCAAACAAGGTCCAGGAGACCAGTGACTGGTACTCATAACGACCATAAATGAGGTCTCTTCAGTACACTGTAAAATTGCTATTCATTCCTGACCATTTAAGAGTCTTGTCCACCAGTGCCAGATACAGGTCTTGATTCACTGTGACCTGCTTCAGTAAACCACTGAGGGAAATAAAAATGCAGCTTTCGCGTAGATGATTGCAGGTTCTGTTATTTATAGAGTGATGGAATCGGGTTGGTGCAGGGGGGACATAAAAAAGGTAGCCAGGGCCTCTTTTCCCTCCCAATTAAAGATCTCTGATCAGGTGAGGAAGGAAATGCAGTGTTTCTGTATAAAAAAAGTTCATATGTTTGAGAATTATTTTACCAAAAGTCCATTATTTTTCTAATATATTCACTCAAACATTACTGAATTGCCAATTAAATCTAGGAACCAAACTGAAGAAAAACGTATTTTATAGGATATCTTACAGTACTATAGGTTACGCAAAATACTACAAGTATAAATGTTTTCTAATGACATTTAGAAATTTACAAACTTACAAACAAATTTAAATAAACACTTCACTGCCTTAACTAAAACTGTATTTCCCGGAACACAAAAATGCAACATGCACTGTAATGTAATGTAATGTGCAGGAAAATCTTCAGCTTTTACTACATATTTTCAGGATTTTCACATTCTATCTACATAGGATTTACACATATTAAAATCAATTTTGTGTGAATGGAAACTAAGTTGATCAACTTGAGCCATGACCACAAACAAGGTACTGGAGAGAGATCTTGGACTGTGGATCAGAGTAAAGGATTGGAATGTAGTCGATAATAGGATCTGAGTAGAGTCAAAGCCAAGCCCAAATTGATAAGGCAGTATTGTATTACTAAGGCAAGTCTAGGGATCAGCGAGTGAAGCTGAAAGGGGTAGGAAGGATTTTAAGAAAGAACCTTTAAAGTAATTGCAAAGAGCAAGCGCAAAGAACATCTGTCCTGTATCGTTCTGTGCAATGCATTTTCAGAGGTATAACTAATTTGATACATTACCAAATGCAATCAATTTAGAACAGCAAGATAATGACAAGGTATGCGCAGTTAGCATTTTCAAATTACAATTTTTTTTAAAAAATGACTTGTTCCTGAAATGAACACAGACATTTCCATTTAAAGCTCTGTTCTGTAAACTTTTACAACCTGCGATGTTTAAACCTTATTCCTTTTATGGTGCTCAATTGAAATAAACATTTCATTCCTTTACCATTTGTCAAACCCTGTTCCATTTTTGGAATGTTTTGTTCATCAGTTCATAGTTGGTTAATGGCTTTTTGATTGTTCTATGGCTGAATGGGACAGAGCTCAATTTGAATGCAGTTTGTTTGAGTGCATTTGTGTCCAAAAGCCCCTTTATACTGCTGTCTGTTTGGAGAATGTTCCTCCTCTTTACTATACATGGACTATTTGCATGTCTAACTAGGTGGAAAACCTCTGGTTGAACCTACTGGATTTTGAAAGTTTTGTTCTGCTGACATGCACACATTAATTTTTAACCATTTGAGTAACAAATGGCCTTTGTAGCTTTTTTTAAAAAAAAGCACCTCTTCTATCTAATAACTTTCTGTACATTTTTCTGATGAATGTTACTAAGCAGAATTAGAGACATACACAAAAACAGATCTTTGTTTATGGAATATTGTGATTCATCTAAACAAAAACAACTGGGTGAATTTGTAATCTTTTGGTGCCAAAATGTTCCCACAGCCCTCAAATGAATTTAAAGCTTTTTAAAAGATAGTAGCAACTTGTTTTGTGGTAGAAAATGAACTAAGTTGCACAAAGTAAAGCCAAGAACATGAAAGCACAGAACAAAATGTCAGCTGTTGTATATCATCTTAATAATTGGAACTTATATTTAAAATCACTGCATTCTGTTTTGGTAAAAAAATGCCACCATGTCCCTCAAATGAAGAACTGAATTCTATTTATTTTTAGTGCCTTGGTGTGGGTGTATTTAATGTGTCATTGCACTAAAACTACTGTCATTTGGTGGCATAATGAACCATTTCATGCTGCCACATAATTATAAGAGAGGTACCTAAAATGTGCTTCCAGCATGCTTTTGCATCAGAATCTTGTCAGGGCATGAGATAGAAATTACTTCACGGAGCGCACAATAAAATTGCAGAGACCGCTTCCACTCATTGAGGATCATAATATGGTTTCAAAAGGGCACTAAAGTTCTGAACACCTCAGCACAGTCTAAGTATGCATATTTGTGCTTTAAAAATGAACACATTGCTTATAACGCTTTTGGTCTGCTTGGAGGCAGTGTATTTTACCTAATGGTCAACACAGTAGGTATATTACCTTAAACTTAGTAAAGTGTCACTGATGGCTCTTCAGATGCTGCAGTCACACTACCTCTTCAGTGGCACATTACAGATTTAATACAACAGAGCAAACAAGCATGGAATAGAACATCAACCAATATGTGAATCGCAAGCAAACACAATTCCATTACGAAATATGGAGCAAGCACATTTTTCTCAAAATGGATGAAGCAAATTTGTGCCACAGGTACAAAGCCACAGGCTTTACACCAAGTAAAGTCACTGCAATTTAGTTTGCTTTCCTTAATCCAAAGAAGCTGTAGAAAATGATGGTCTGCACAACTCCAAATTCATACTGTTTCACTGGACCAAGATTAATAAATCTAGTAACAAAACAGTATCAATGGGAGCTGCACTGCACTGCGCTGACTGACTAGTTTATGCATTCAGATGCTCATCCATGGTCCCTACAATGCTCTTGCATATGCAAGTTTCAAATGGTCTCTCAGGCACCTGTGTGCAAAGCAAGTGAACTTTTAGCATTTATAAAATCAGCCTGGTGTTTTTTTTTCCTGCAGATTAGTAATAATTTTCAGCTTGTGGTCCCACTCAGTAGCTGTTGTATAGTCCGATTTTTGAACACAAAACAATCTTCCAATGCTGCATATCATCACATCTAGAAATGCACGTCTTCATATTTATATCATAGTACCTGTTAGCACTGTCATGCATAACCATTATCCAAGACCATTCTCTCATTTCAAAATCAGCGCAAGATAAATGACAATGTTACCGTAAAGTAATTTGCACAACAGTTGATAAAAATGATATTTTTTGCTGTACATTACAGCAGTAATACCTTTATAATCCATTTTTGGTAGCAAATTTCTGCATTAATAGGCAATGCTATGCAGAGTTTTGGGACTGGGTACTAATCATTGGTTTTGGACTAAGTTCAGGTAGGTCCTCTGCATTATGACTGAGGTAACTAAACACTGTACATTGCTGGCAATACTTCCTATCTATGTATTACAAAAAGTACAGTGTTTACCTAATGTAATCAATGAACTCCATTATAACACTTAATGCCCTCAACATACTTAACAGTTCCATCTGAATCCAACTCATTTTTACCTATTACTATAATAACAAACCAGCTGCAATAATAACTAAATCAATATATCAATATCCAATTAGCATATTAAAGAATCAACAATCCTAACCCAGATATTAATTCAATTAGAAATATTAATTATATGTTCAATAGATATCATATCTTGTATTCTTAATGAAATAATAGTAATAAAGGTAAGGACTAATCTTATCCTCCAGTATATTTCTGTAAAATACTGTACAGTGCTGATGATACTTCTGGTATGTTTTACAATGTTATTGAAAGAAATCCTCTGCATTTAAAAATATATAAATTCACTGTTTTAAATTAATTTCAAGGAGATGAGCCTTTTGTTAAGGTTTGCCATCTTTTTGATATTCCTGAGGCTCAGTGTAGAAATGACATTTTATTACTTTGTCGGAGGTCCCAGCACTCCTTACTTCTCATCTCCATTAATAGTGGAAAGTGACTTCCATTGAAGGTACTGGGTTCTGGGAAGCAGAAGCCAAGATTAAGTGAACGAAAGGATTTCATTTCGTTCACCTGAGGAAGGAGGAAGCCTCCGAAAGCTTGTGAATTTAAAATAAAATTGCTGGACTATAACTTGGTGTTGTAAAATTGTTTACAATTGTCAACCCCAGTCCATCACTGGCATCTCCACACCAAGATTAAGTGACAGCTTTCCAAACCTAGGCTTGGAAACAGTGAAAAGACAACAGCCCAGATTGGGAGTTCAGCTACCTCACAATGAATTACATAAGGATGTGGGTTTTTTAAAAAAGATATTCAAGGCTACCATAGGATATTATCCTACAGTGTTTGTTTCAAAATATTTCTTGGGATGGCAGCCCAGTGACAGTATGGTAGAAGATAGTGGTAAATTCCCATTTCAGCTCTATGAAGGTACTTTCCCCAAGAAGGAAGGAAGAATTAGAAAGCAAATGAACCCACAGCACTCTCATGCACTTCCTAATTGGGAGTTACAGAGCAGCATTGGCAGAGGCTTGTAAACAAAATACCAGTTTGTCCTTGTAGTTAATTTCCCTCCAAATGAATTCTCATTCAAATTCCTTTTCATCGCTGGCTCTAGATCTAATCCTCCATTCTTGCGGTCCTGCTGAAATTTTCACACTTTGGCCTCTTTCTACCTCAACTGCTTCTCTCCAAATCCTCACACACTGCCCTTTGCCTCCTGTCCCCAGAATTTCTCTAGAATGAGTCTTAAATTCCAAGATTATGAATCTAAAAAAAACTCTGGCAGATCTGATCCTGCCTCCAACGGCTGCCATTTATATATCCCTTTGTAAATTATCCCATTTTAGAAACTGTTTGGCATAATCATAGAAGATACTTTTATTTCACTGGTAAACAGCAGCAGATAGTGTAACATATGATATTTTAATACCTATGTAAAATATAAATGGCATGATTTTGCCTTGCACTATTTTCTTTGCCCATTGAATAATATAGGAGTGAGAGTCCAAGTGAAAGATGAATGCCTTTTCATGCTCCTGTTGTTTGTCAATGGAACTGTAGTGATGTGTTAAATACTATATTGCAAAATATACATTGTAAGTTAGTTTGCTAATCTATTTTCCCTTAAAATGATTTTTAATTCATCTGACTTATAGGATCCCAGTGAAGTACTTTTATAATAGTACACAACTCAGAAGTAGCAATTTGAAAATCACAAAATCAATAATTTCATACATTACACCCATAAGACTGATCTTTGACTTTAAAAATATATATAATTCAATTAATACAAAGTGGTAAAAACAAAAAAAACTCTAATAAAGTTTTTTTTAAAAAGGTATATTTTTGAATTTTCTAGTGTTGATACATGTTCTGAAGCACAAGGATGATGTTCAGTCACAGCCGTTTACTGACAGATGGTGCTCATGTCAGAATGCCTGTGCCAAGTCCACAACAGCAGATCCATAGATTAGACTGCTAACACTGGCATTTTTGCTTTACTTGCTTAGTATGAATCAATTTTAAATATTGCTGCTTAGTTCTGGAAAATAAAAACGACAGCGCAGCAATGCCGTTGACTGGTGTGTTGTAGACTGAAGTTATGTCACTGGTACCGTCTGGCTCCTCCTTTGCAAAAACCAACATACTGTAGTCATTCCTTCCCCAAACCAGCCACAGAAGTACCGTGTTACTGCACACCACATCTGACATACAACTTCATTAAAGTATGTCATTAAAAGCAACCCCTATAAGGAAAGGCATTTGTTTCACAATTTAATTAATAGCAGTGTTACGTTTAATTCAAAAATCCAACCATTATTGAGTCATTTGACACATTCTAGAAACCTTTTCGTGCAAAGGTTCTGGTGGTCGCTGGTTTGGGGATAAAATAACACCGATAGCTAACCGGGCTGATTTTTTTTTAAAATCTGTGCAGTGCTTAGATACCAAATAGGACAACTGCAATCCCAGCTTAATGGGGTGAAAGCACCATCATCACCCAGAGACCAACGGCAGACGCTACTGTACAGACCAGCCAGCCGCCAGCGATCCCCTGTACCTCTCACTGGAGAGCACAGACCGTAAATCTAAAACACATACTGTACTAAAAATAACACCTTTTGAAAAATCCCGTTCTCCTCTCAGCTCCTGCAAATGAAGGCAAGGACCCGTTTGAAACCCGGTGCTGAATCATTATTGTTTTACTTTTGCTCTGCTACTTCAATGTGAATTAACCGTACGGTTTTGTTTAAATACGGATTAAATCTTACCTCATTTCCAGAAGAATATTCTATGTCTATATACAGCAGGATATATATATATATATATTTCCACCCACAGCACTGGGAGAGCAGGTTGCCACGGTATTGTCAGCAAAGAATATTAAGGGGGAAGCGTCCTCAGTGTTTACACAGCACAGCTGTCAGCTCCCGCCGCTGCCGCGCGCACCCTCAGACTGCCTTCCAAAAAGGATTTCTCTCCTGTAATTATTATTACTGCTATTCACTTAACGTTTCCCCCCCCCCTCAATGTGTTTTTTTTTCCCTCTTGCACTTTTTATTCGGTTGCTCGCTCGCTTTTCTTCCTCCGCCGCCGCTCTTTGCCTATTGCTTTTCCTGACATCTTTGCATTGCCACATCTGCCGTCGCCGGGCTCTGGCGGCTCCTCACGTTCCGCAGCTGCCGAGTTGCCATATTTATTTTTCCCCCCCCCCTCCTCCTCCAATCTGGGACTCGGCTCCACAATGCACTCGGCACACACTTCCGCCTGCAGACAGCCAGAGGTAGACACAGCCCTGAGTAGCAGACAGGGAGGAGGAGGAGGAGGGGGAGCTTTTTTTTTTGCTGCAGATAGGGAAGAGAAGGGGGACATAAACAAATAGCTTTAATGCTGGGAGACAGGAAAGTAAATAGTGCAGTAGTAGGGAGTGGTGGCATTACCTGCTGCAGAAAAAAAACAGCACTTCTTGTTTTAAGGCACCAAAGAAGGAAAAGCTATAGCATAGAAAATAAAATAAAACGCACCTTTGGTTATCGGCCATGGAAAAGGGAATAACTGCAACACTTAGTAGAGGATTGCTACTAACAAACGAGAGAGGGAAGATGGGAAAGATCTGAAATAAAAATATGTTGTTGAAAACATACAGCAAGGCCATCAGTATCTGAAAAAAGAAAAAAAATAATAGGCTAATATTTGGATATAGACCTTACAAGGCTTGCAGGCATATATTCCAACAATTCTCTACCTTTATCGGAATAATATCATCAATAATTTAAGGTCTTGGTGTTTAGTTTTTGCTGACTTCCCTGATAAATTCTCAAATTTTTGCATCATTGCTAATCAATTTTTAATCATGTTCACTCATTGATAAACTTGCCGATTCATACAATTTTTCTGAAATCTCACAATTTTAATGATCTTGGCAGGTTTGGTTCTGCACGAAGAACTACTGTCTGGTGTGGTACAAAGCATCAGGACACAGGTCTTCCCAACACCCGGGAGGAGAATTCATGGTCTGTTGCTGAGTGACAAGTGCTCAATGAAAATTGAGGATTTCCCTTTGGCAAAGAAATTTTGTTGAACTGTGCCTCAACACTGTCCTCTGAAATGGTTTTAATCTTACAAATGGTTTCAATGCAACAGATGAAGAAAGGTCTGGCGGAGTCAAGAAAGGCATTTTTTTGATTGTGACTAAGACTAAAAGTACGCTGGAAATGGAAAAACACTGTTGCAGATGCTAGAAAGGCAAGAGCAAATTTCAACTTTATTCACGTGTATTACTGGCTTTAGAAATGGATATCAGTAAGTTGATTAAGGTCGATACTATCAACAGAACTTCTACTGCATGAAGTAAAGCAGCATTGTGTTCTTGCTTGACTGCTGGGCCTTTTGGGGGAGGGAAAGTACTTTCTCCCTCACAAAGGTTTTGCCTGGCAATCATACACTTTGCCATTATTAGTGTTCTTAGGTGCATCAAGGCTTTCCTGGTGTGACTGGGCATGTTGCTGACATAAGCTGAACACGTTAAATTGGGCTAAGCTGTTAACAGGTAAACCTACAGAAAAACAGTGAGATGTATTCAAAGAAGTACTTAGAACAATACAAGACCAATACATACCCCTAAAGAGCAAAAGTTTCACTTGTACAGTTAAGCAACCATGGTCAACATATGAGGTAAGACGCAGTTTGAAGCTAACAGAAGTGATTTACACAAATGCCAAGAAAAGTAGTAATCCAGCAGACTAGGAGAAATGTAGAAAGCAACAAAAGGACACCAAGAAAATATTAAGAGCTGCAAAAAGGGAGTATGGAAAAAAACTTGCAAGTAATATAACGGTTAATAATATATTTATAAAAACTTTTACTAAGAGTAAGAGAGTGGCTAAGGGTGATGTGGGCCCATTAAAGACTGTGATACTGTAATAGACAACAAGGTAATGGCAGATTTATTAAACAAGTACTTCGTATCTGTTTTCACAGTAGAGGAAGAGGTTAAATACCAGTGATATTAAATCCAATGATATTCTATAAGAAAGATAAATGGTAATGGAGAAAATAATGGGTCTTAGGATAAATCTCTAGAATCTGATGGTTTCCACCCCAGGGTATTAAATGAAGTAAGTGATAAAATTGCAGAAGCATTAGTCATAATCTTTCAACGCTCTCTTGATTTGGGAATTGTGCTGTTAGTTTGGAAATTTGCTAATGTCACTCCATTATTTAAGAAAGATGGGAGAGAGAAACCAAGTAACTACAGGCCTGTCAGTTGCGGGGAAGCTACTAGAATCTATAATTAAGGATAGAGTGACTGAGCACTTGAACAAATATGAGCTGATTAGAGAGAGCTAGCATGGCTTTGTTAAGGGCAAGTCATGTTTGACTAATCGAGATGAATTTTTTGAGGAGGTCCATCATAAGGTAGATAAGGTCTATGGATGCTATCTACATGAACTTCCAGAGGCATTCAATAAGGTTCCACACAGCAAAAATGAGAGCGCACGGAATTGGAGGTAGCCTTTTGACTTGGATTGGAAATTGGTTGGGAGGTAGGAAACAGAGAGTGGGGATAAAGGGTACGTACTCTGTTCAGCAGGATGTGACAAATGGTGTTCCCCAGGGATCTGCTCTGGGGTCTCAACCTTTCACCATATTTATTAATAACTTGGATGAAGGAATAGAGAGTTGTGTATCCAAGTTTTCAGATGACGCGGAGTTAGGAGGGACAGTAAATACTGCAGATGGGAGCTGGAAGTTGCAATGAGACATAAACACCTCAGCAAGGAAATATTAGCCTTGGCGAGGGCGCAGCACAGCTTAGAGGGCTAAATGATGAGGCACGTTGCATAAACTTGGCTTGTATTTCCTTAAGTACAGAAGATTGAGGGGTTGATCTGATCAAGGTGTTTAAATTGTTAAAAGGATTTGATAGTTTCTCTGTATCTACCCTATTTTCTCTGGTGGGGGAATCAAGAACAAAAATTGAAAATTAGTGCTAGGCCATTCAGGAGTGAAATCAGGAAGCACTTTTTCACACAAAAGATAGTATAAATCTGGACATCTCTCCCCCAAAAGGCAGTTGAGGCTAGGTCAATTGAAAAATTCATAACTTGTAGTTTCCTATGTTCCTATGAATATCTACCCCATGATATCTCGTAAGATATCTTGTGTGTTTAAATAAAAATCTGCACAGTTACATGATAGTAATACAATGTTACATCACCTTTGTTCCATTAGTTTTTTAAAAAATTGAATTTAAAACTAACCTCTCCAATAAAGAATGACTTTGAGCTGCAGTAGATTTAGCTTTACAGAATCTGATACAGCAGGAAAGATCTTCTGCAGCCAAAATAACAGACTTCCTGGGGAATTTTCAGAGACTTTTTCTGGTCTCCCCAGTACAGTAACTATGACACTGCAATCAGAAGCAATAGAGAAACAGCCGATCCTAATCGGATCAGACTACAAAAGCTTCCAACAAATCCCCTTAAATCCAGTGCCATCCCTATGCCACCGCTACATTTCATACTGTCCCCTTTTATACAAATACACATTGTAATTTTGTATTTCTTTACAAAAATCCATCAGTTGGACAATCCATACCTCTACGAATTCTAATCTTCTTCCAGATTGCATGAGAACAGAATTCATGACAAAACTGTAATTGGGATAAAACTGCCCGGAACTTACAGTACCATTTTTATTACTTTAAAATTCCAGTTGATATTCATCATTCTGAGTATTTATTGCACTGGATAGGAGATTATGGAACTGCCAAACACATTCTGGAAATGTGCAGACCCTGTAATAGTTTCTCTACAAGCAATACCTTCAAAAAACAATTCAAGCTTCTTGTAACTTCTATCTCTTTTTCTCCTTACATTTATCTCTGTTCTGCTTTATTAGAATCATCTCCACCAAACTGTAAACTTTCCCATACAATCAAACTCAGAATGAGATGCTTCCACCTTCACACAATACTCCATAGTAGTACACTATTAATATTTTTGCTAGAAGTCTATTGTTTCATCTAGAATCTAGCCTATCCTTCCAAACCTCTCTTCAGGTTCCTTACCTTACTCTGGAGCCAATAGCCTTGAATGCCTTTTCCTAACAGAAATTCATTCAGTCCTTTTTAAAAACCTGCCATGGTTTTCTGTTCCACCACCACTGCTGATACAATGTTGGAACAGAATTATCACCCTCTTTCTAAAAAATGTTGCCCAAATATCCTAGTTTCCTTTGAGACCTTAACTTCATCCATTAGTCTTTGAATCCTCAAAGAAGAACTTTCCTGGATCCAAATGATCACATCTTAAAGGATTTGAGAGGAAAGGGAGGTCGGAGATGGGGCGGTAGTTTGCTAGGATAAAGGGGTCTAGGGTGAGTATCTTGAGGAGGGGGGTTGATGATAGCCATTTTGAAAGGGAGGGACAGTACCCGAAGAGAGGGAACCATTTATATCAGCTAACGTGGGGGCCAGCAGTTTAGTGGGAATGGGGTCAAGGGAGTAGAATGTGGGTCTCCTGGACAAGATGGAGAGAAATTAGGGAAGGATCAGGGCTGGATGGAGCCTGGGCAGAGGTCTTACAGTTCTCCTCTGCAATCCCTCCAATAATCCTATATATTTCCTGTGATATGGAGGTCAAAACTGAACACAGTTCTCTATATGTGGCATCAAGACCTTATACAATTTCACGATCTATGACATAAGTCACACCCCTACCTATACATCTGTAGAAGTGATTTTAAAGTGTCTTAAAGAGCCCAGAGGTGTCCTAAAATGGTGTTTGCGACAACCCTGTTGAACTCTGGTAAAAGAGAAAGAGTTAATGCTAAGAACCATACTGCACTGTAAGGACAAAGGATCTTTCATAGCTAACAGCTGGTTCCAATAAATGGCTAGAGCTAGTTACATCCAGGCTTTTCTAGGTTATTTAAAGGGCTATGCTGTCTCACCAAGATAAGAAGTGCCTAGGATGACCCAAAAAAGGAACCATCCTTACCTGTACTACCTTCTTCCATTATTTAAGGCCAAACAAAGTGAAAGGAGAACTTCCAACTAAACCTGAGAGTGACCTAATCCTTATCTGGAATGCTTTACCACTATTATTTAAAACCAGGCAAAGTAAAAGATTTTGCAACAGATTACAAATTTGCTCATTTTAAGTGCTTGACATGTGCCAGTCTAAGGAATTGTCACCAAATAAGAGAATCCTTGCAACAAGGAGTATCACACAGATTGGTTGAAATTGTATCAAAGAAGTTTATTTTAAGAATCCAAGGTATAAAAGATGATGTTTCTGACATGAAAGGTCAGAGAGATAAGTCAGCTGATAGAAGGCTCTTGACAGAGGGAAAGTACAGGTGTTCAATAGACATTAAGAACTCTACTTGCCTGCGATAGGCAAATAATTCAAGGTATCACTTGTATGTAAGGGTTCTGAGAACAGAAGCAAGGTTAGTTCTATTGAGAGAGAACAGTTATCAGAAGAAGGAAGAAATACTACAACAAATTGTGCTGACATCTTGGAGACAAGCATAAACATCCCAAAGGGAGACAAGATTACCAATTCTACGCTACCAACTCAGAAGGATGAAGTTGTATCAGCTCTTGGAATCATTTCTAAAGTTGCAAGCTTATCAACAAAAAGATGAACTAACTAGACCTTAACATATCTGATAGACTTGCTGTTCAAAACTGTTAAGTTAACTTAAGTTATCAGCTACAAAAGGAGTCTAGTCTAAACTAACCATGCTGACTTTATAATTAATCTTGGGCATTGAGCATAATATTAACTCATAATAAGCAAAGCCCAGCTGATGCTAAGTTACTGTGATACACTTGAACTACCTTTCTCCAATATTAACTCTGTCAGAGAATAATATATACAGAGGTACTTTGTGTGTTAATAAAGAAATGTTAGTTCATGATTTCATGGTCTGACGACTTCTTTGATGATTTTAGCAAAAAAAGTTAACTCATTTACTCAGTAGCTTACCTGTATGTTTATAAGGGTTTGGTGATGTCAATGTTAATAAGTTATATAGAGAAATACATAGAAGTTACAACACAGAAACAGGCCATTCAGTTCAACCAGACTATGACGGTGTTTACCCTCCACATGAGCAAATAGTTCTAATCACATTTACCCACTTTGCTCTGATATCCTTGCAACCTCTTTTCCTTCACCACCCATCCAATTTAATCTTGAATGTTGACAAAGTTTCTGCCTCAACCACAAACCCTGGAAGTGAATTCCACAGCCTCATAACCCTGTGTGTGAAGAAATTGCTCCTAAATCTCTAACATTTAATCTTGTAACTACAGTCCCTCGTTCATGACCCTTCAACTACTGGAAACATTCTGCTTCTATCTACCCTATCCCATCCTTTCATAACTTTGAACATTATATCACCCCATTACAGAAATATTTACTGCAGTATTTTGTGATTGCCTTTTTTTTTCCCTCCAGTATTCTCAGGAGTCGCACATCACTAAACCAGCTAGTTGTGAAATACAAATTGGCCACTTCTCCAGTTCTTTTTAAAACCGACAAAAATCTAACCCAAGTTCTTCCACAAATGATGCTAAGTGAACAATTCATAAGTAAATCTGTCAACCTCATGCATAAAAAGTTATTTCATGGGCAAGTTAGACCCAGTTCATGTAGGCAAGTTCAAACAAGCCAAATTTAAGCATTTGGTGCTTCCCTAGATGTGAACAGTAAATTCCCAGTTGTTTTTTTGATGATGAGTTAAGGTGAAGGGGTAAAGGATTCTTCTGGTGCCCTTTGATTAATATGCCTTACAAGCTTTATTGGTTTATGATCCCAGTGTTCCGACACACAACAAAATTTATTTGCATTTTGAATCGCCTTGAACACTGAAAGAATGGTTTCAACGATCTAGTCACCAAAACTCCCAATCTATTTCCTGCTTTGTTGCCTCAAATACATCATATAGTGCACACTCCACAATCTCGCTTATTCTACCTAATCACATGACTTTACATTTATCTGTATTGAATTCGATTTGCCATTTCTCTGCCTCTTGATTTAGCCTGTCCAGATCTCTGGATAGTTACCCAGAATTACAGCACAGAAGCAGGCCATCCAGCCCAACAGGTCTATGCCGGTGTTTAAGCTCCACACGAGCCTCCTCCCACCTTACTTCATCTCAACCTATCAACATATCTTTCTATTCCTTTCTCAGTCATGTACTTATCTAGCTTCCCCTTAAATGCATCTTTGTTATTCGCCTCAACTATTCCATGTGGTAGCGAGTTCCACATTCTCATCACTCTGAGTAAAGAATGTTCTCCTGAATTCCTTATTGGATCTATTAGTGACTATCTTATATTGATGGTTCCTGGTTTTGGACTTTCCCACAAGTGGAAACACCTTCTCTAGGTCTACCCTATTGAACCCCTTCATAATTTTAAAGACCTCTATCAGGTCACCTTTCAGTCTTCTCTTTTCTAGAGAAAAGAGCCCCAGCCTATTCAGTCTTTCCTGATAGTTTTACTCTCAGTTCTGGTATAATCCTTTTGCACTTTCTCCAGTGCTTCTTTATCCTTTTTGTAATATGGAGACCAGAACTGTGCACAGTGTGGTCTGACCACGGTTCTATATAAGTTTAACATAACTTCTCTGCTTTTGAATTCTATTCCTTTAGAAATGAACCCCAGTGCTGTTTGCATATATTGGTTAGCATCATCAGACAATGCACTTAATTTGGTGTTATCTGCAAACTTAATACACCTTGGAGAATATTCCATATTCTAAGCTATGCTATAAATATTATAAACAACAGCAGCCCCAACACTGACTCCTGTGGGTCTCTACTGGCAACTAGTTTCCACTATGACAACTCCCTTAACACCATCACCCTTTGCTGTCTACCTTTCAGCTGTGTATCAATCCAGCCTAATACTTTGCTATCTAACCCATGGCTGTGCACCTTATGAATCAGTTTGCTACATAGGATTGTGTTAAATGCCTTTCTGATAATACTCACTGTCTTACCCTTATCCAGCAGATCTGTAATATCCTCAAAAGGGATGAACAAAGAGAATTCATTCCTTGACCCTTTTTTAATATATTGTGGGTCGACCCATTTGTGTGGTATTTGATTCCAATGAGTTTTGAAGGCCTCTGTAGCCTCCTCCAGCCCTACAACCCTCTGAGATCTCTGTGCTCCTCCAATTCTTGCCTCTTGCGCAGCCCCAATTTTAAGCCCTGGAATTCCCTCCCTAAGCCTCTCCACCTCTCTCTCCCCACCTTAAAACCTACGTCTTTGACCAAGCTTTTAGTCATCTGTCCCAATACCTCCTTAGGTGACTTGGTGTGAAATTTTGTTTGATAATGCTCCTGTGAAGCGCCTTGGGATGTTTTATGACATTAAAGGCGCTATATAAATGCAAGTTGTTGCTGTTGTTGATATTGGTGAGGGGATTTGCAATCTCCTCAGCCAATTCTACCAGCACCCTTGGATAAAAATTGACAGAGCTTGGAGCCATGATTATCTGGAGCTTCTGAATCCTTTCTATTTTGTCTTCCCATCTGATACGGGTTTGTAGTCTGTTTTCTCTCTTATACTTCTCTCTCAACTCAAGGATCTCTGTTTTTATCACTGAAAGTGGTGAACAATCACTTCCCTGTTCACACTCACCACCTCCTGACTGCCACTAGTACATGGTCCAACATCCTTCTGTATCCTTCTCTTGATCCTGATATATTTAATAAAAATGTTGTTGCTATTGTCCTTTGTATTTTCCACTATATCCTTCTTTGTGTCTCTCATCAGTTTCTTGGCATTCCCCTGCTTGATTTTATCGTTCTCCCTCTCCTATTCATTCACTATTCCAACGGTCTCCTGGCTGGCCTCCCACCTTGCACTCTTTGTAAACTTGAGCTAATCCAAAACTCTGCTGCCCCTATCCTAACTCGCACCAAAGTCCCGTTCACCCACTGGGAGCTGACCTACATCGGCTCCCAGTCCAGCAATACCTTGATTTTAAAACTCTCATCCATGTTTTCAAATCCCTCCATGGCCTCGTCCCCCCTCCCCCATCTCTGTAACCTCCTTCAGCCCTACAACCCTCCGAGATCTCGGCACTCCTCCAATTCTGGCCTCTTGCGCATCCCCGATTTTCATCACTCCACCATTGGCGGCCGTACCTTCAGCTGCTTAGGCCCCAAGATCTGGAATTCTCTCCCTCAATCTCTCTCTCCTCCTTTAAGATGCTCCTTAAAACCTACCTCTTTGACCAAGCTTTTGGCCACCTGTCCTAATATCTCCTTATTTGGCTCAGTGTCAAATTTTGTTTGATAACGCTCCTGTGAAGCACCTTGAGAAATTTTACTACATTAAAGGAATTATATAAATGCAAGTTGTTGTCGTTTTTTCTTCCCTGGACATTTCAGGATTTAATACACCCTTTCTTTCTCCCTTATGCCTTCCATAATTTTCCTTTTCACCTATGTCCATTTTACTCTCCTGTTTTGTCCTTGACATGTTTCAGGGCTAAACTGTCCCCTTAAAGCACTTCCATTTTCTATTCAGTTCCTTCCTGTTAAATAATTCTTCCCTTCATATAGCGTTTCACCCTCTCAAAGGAAACTGGACTTCAGCAAAGCAGACTAACAGTTTTTATTAATTGTTCTGACCCCACTTCAACCTTAAAATTAACAACTTAATGATCAGTGGACTCAAAATGTTCCCTTACTTCAACTTGCCTTATTACTATCTCTTCATTAGTTTGGAGTAAATCCAGTATTGTCTTCCCTTTGTGGGTTCCCTCACCTGCTGTTTAAGAAAGGATTCATGAAGGACTTCAGCAAACTCTCTCATGCACACAGACTGCCTCCACTGTAAGTCCCAATCTATGTCAGAATGATGAAAATTCCCTATGATTACAACTGAGGCCTTACCACTAATCATTTTATATATCCAAAAACAGTACATTCATCTCCTTTTTATTTTGTGCTGGTCAGTAACATTAACCTTTTCCATCTTCCAGATCGACTCAGAGTTTCTGAGCCCATGCCCAGGTCCATCTTTTCAGCAAGATATAAACATTGCCTGATAAACATTACCACCCACCCTCTTTCTTCCTTCTCCACGCTTCCTGAAGCACCCATAGCGCGACAGATTTGTTCCTCACTTATCCTGCTCGCTTAAGGTAGAGTTAGTCTGACGATATCTAATTTCCATGTGCAAAATAGATATTTGTAAACAATTTTACAACACCAAGTTATAGTCCAGCAATTTTATTTTAAATTCACAAGCTTTCGGAGGCTTCCTCCTTCGTCAGGTGAACGATGTGAAAATGAAATCCTCGAAATGAAATCGCATTTATAATTCACAGAACAATGCTTGGTGAGTACAGACAGTTTTTTCAACTGCCCGTTGCCAAGGCAATCAGTGTGCAGACAGACAGGTGTTACCTGCCAGGTCTCAGAATATACAAATGATTTGTATATTCTGTCTGCACACTGATTGCCTTGGCAACGGGCAGTTGAAAAAACTGTCTGTAATCACCAAGCATTGTTCTGTGAATTATAAATGCGATTTCATTTCGAGGATTTCATTTTCACATCGTTCACCTGACGAAGGAGGAAGCCTCCGAAAGCTTGTGAATTTAAAATAAAATTGCTGGACTATAACTTGGTGTTGTAAAATTGTTTACAATGTCAACCCCAGTCCATCACCGGCATCTCCACATCAAAATAGATATGATTCACATGATCCATTAACCCGCTGATCATTTGCTAAATTGTTAATGAAACTATGAAAACAATTGTGTTGCTGATGCTCTTTCATTCCCCTTCCTGTACCTTATTCCATAGACAAAGTAAAAATGTATAATTGCTGTTTATATTGGTACCATTCTTCAACTCCATATAACAAATTAAAGAATGCCATCACTATCAGATCTATTTTCAGCCCCTGCACCAGTATGTTTTGGCCACTGAAAACCCCCTATGCAGTTATTTAGGTGAAACAATGGGGCTGTTCCCATTTCCGCTTCCACAAGTCTATGGTCTGTGGAATCAAAAGCACCTGACACAGGACTAGCCGAGTTGTTCACCACCAGGTCTTCCTTAACCATTGCCACTGTTGGACTGCCTTCATGTGATTCTGCTCTTTCTTGGATAGAACAGATGAATGCGTGGCTAAAGAGTTGGTGCAGTAGGGAGGGTTTCAGTTTCCTGGATCACTGGGCCTGCTTCTGGGGAAGGTGGGACTTGTACAAGTCGGACGGGTTGCATCTGAACCAGAGCGGGACAAATATCCTTGCGGGGAGGTTTGCTAGCACTGTTGGGGGGGGGTTTAAACTAACTTGGCAGGGGGATGGGATACAGAGTGGAGCTACAATAGGGGGTGATGTGCAGCCAAATGTAGAGAAAAAAACAAGTCAGCTTGGAAGACAGGGCAAATATGTGAGGGCAAGGCTGGATGGCATCTATTTTAATGCAAGGAGTCTTGCGAATAAGGTGGATGAACTGAAGGTGTTGATAAACACATGGGAGTATGATATTGTTGCTGTCACAGAGACATGGTTGAGGGAGGGGCAAGACTGGCAGCTCAATATTCCGGGGTACAGAATCTTCAGGCGAGACAGAGGGGGAGGTATAAGAGGAGGGGGGGTCGCAATATTAATTAAAGAATCAATTACTGCCATAAGGAGGGATGATATATTAGCAGGTTCCTCTAATGAGGCCATATGGGTGGAGCTTAAAAACAAAAAGGGGGCAAGCACTTTGATGGGAGTGTACTATAGGCCCCCAAACAGTCAGGGGGAGATAGAGGAACAGATATGTAGGCAAATCTCAGAAAATTGTGCAAATAATAGGGTAATAATAGTGGGGGATTTCAACTTCCCCAATATTAACTGGGATACTCAGAGTGTAAAAGGCTTAGAGGGTACAAAATTCTTAACGTGCATCCAGGAGAGCTTTTTGAGCCAGCATGTAGAAAGTCCTACAAGAGAGGGGGCGGTACTGGACCTAATTCTAGGGAATGTGGCCGGCCAAGTGGAAGAAGTGCTAGTAGGTGAGCACTTTGGTGACAGTGACCATAATTTGGTGAGATTTAAGGTGGTCATGGAAAAGGACAGGGAGGGGCCTGAAATAAAGGTTCTAAATTGGGGGAAGGCCGATTTTAATAGGATAAGGCAGGATCTGGCCAAAATGGACTGGGATCAGCTGCTTGTAGGAAAATCCGCATCGGAGCAATGGGAGTCTTTCAGAAGGGAGATTGAGACCATACAATGGCAACATGTTCCCATAAAGGTCAAGGGTGGTTCCAAGAACTCCAGGGAACCTTGGATGTCAGGGGATATACGAGAATGGATTAGGAAAAAAAGGAGGGCTTTTGGCAGATACAAAAGGCTAAAGACGGAGGAAGCCCTAGAGGAGTACAAAAAGTGCAGGGGGATACTTAAAAAAGAAATTAGGAGATCAAGGAGGGGCCATGAAATAACACTGGCGAGCAAAATAAAGGAAAATCCTAAGATGTTTTATAAGTATATTAAGGGTAAGAGGATGACTAGGGAAAAAATAGGGCCCATTAGGGACAAAAATGGCAATGTGTGTGTGGAGCGGGCAGATGTAGGAGGGGTTCTAAATGAATTTTTTGCATCTGTTTTCACTATGGAGAAGGACGATGTAGACATAGAAATACGGCAGGGGGACTGTGATATACTCAAACATATTAACATCGAGCGGGAGGAGGTATTGGCGGTTTTAGCAGGCCTAAAAATGGATAAATCCCCAGGCCCGGACGAAATGTATCCCAGGCTACTGTGTGAGGCAAAGGAGGAGATTGCGGGGGCTCTGACACATATATTCAGAACCTCTCTGGCCACAGGGGATGTGCCAGAGGACTGGAGAACCGCTAATGTAGTACCATTATTCAAGAAGGGGAGTAGGGAAAAACCGGGGAACTACAGGCCAGTGAGCCTAACATCAGTGGTAGGAAAATTATTGGAAAAAATTCTGAAGGACAAAATTAGTCTCCACTTGGAGAAGCAAGGATTAATCAGGGATAGTCAACATGGCTTTGTCAAGGGAAGATCATGTCTGACTAATTTGATTGAATTTTTTGAGGGGGTGACTGGGCGTGTGGATGAGGGTAACGCAGTGGATGTGGTATACATGGATTTCAGTAAGGCCTTCGATAAAGTCCCCCACAGGAGACTGGTCAAGAAGGTATGAGCCCATGGAATCCAGGGTGCCTTGGCACTTTGGATACAAAACTGGCTTAGTGGCAGAAGGCAGAGGGTGATGGTCGAAGGTTGTTTTTGTGACTGGAAGCCTGTGGCCAGTGGGGTACCACAGGGATCGGTGCTGGGTCCCTTGCTGTTTGTGGTCTACATTAATGACTTGGATGTGAATGTAAAAGGTATGATCAGTAAGTTCGCTGATGATACAAAAATTGGTAGGGTGGTAAATAGCGAGGAGGATAGCCTCAGTCTGCAGGACGATATAGATGGGTTGGTCAGATGGGCGGAACAGTGGCAAATGGAATTTAACCCGGAAAAGTGCGAGGTGATGCACTTTGGAGGGACTAACAAGGCAAGGGAATACACAATGAATGGGAGGACCCTAGGCAAGACAGAGGGTCAGAGGGATCTTGGTGTGCAAGTTCACAGATCCCTGAAGGCGGCGGAACAGGTAGATAAGGTGGTAAAGAAGGCATATGGGATACTTGCCTTTATTAGCCGAGGCATAGAATATAAGAGCAAGGAGGTTATGATGGAGCTGTATAAAACACTGGTTAGGCCACAGCTGGAGTACTGTGTGCAGTTCTGGTCGCCACACTACAGGAAGGATGTGATCGCTTTGGAGAGGGTGCAGAGGAGATTCACCAGGATGTTACCAGGGCTGGAGCGCTTCAGCTATGAAGAGAGACTGGGAAGATTGGGTTTGTTTTCCTTGGAGCAGAGGAGGCTGAGGGGGGACATGATTGAGGTGTACAAAATTATGAGGGGCACAGATAGGATGGATACTAAGGAGCTTTTTCCCTTCATTGAGGGTTCTATAACAAGGGGACATAGATTCAAGGTAAAAGGCGGGAGGTTTAGAGGGGATTTGAGAAAGAACTTTTTCACCCAGAGGGTGGTTGGAGTCTGGAACTCACTGCCTGAAAGGGTTGTGGAGGCAGGAACCCTCACAACATTCAAGAAGCATTTGGATGAGCACTTGAAATGCCATAGCATACAAGGCTACGGACCAAATGCTGGAATATGGGATTAGAGTAGACAGGGCTGATGGCCGGCGCGGACACGATGGGCCGAAGGGCCTCTATCCGTGCTGTATAACTCTATGACTCTATGACTCTAACATCGACAGCACATCTCCAGCACTGGCTTATACTATTGTCCCCACTATGGTCACCTCACCTCTGGAGTACCCCATTGTTCCAATCTTAATCCTCCTTTTCCCTTGTTTACATGTTGTGACATTTATCTGAGGGAATGCAGTTAGCTTCCTTATGTGTGCTGAGACATTGAGCTCTGCTCTCCACCACCCTTGAATATATAACCATCTCTGGTGAACCATCCTGCCCTTATGTTCTGTGCCAGAATTTATCCTGTAGTGTTCTCACTTTTTTTTTTAACTGTGGAATTGTCCATTGCAGTACCACAATGACATTGTGGATAAAGATGCTATTGTATCTAATCATACAGACCACAAATGTCCCAGGTCTGTGCTGAATTAGTGTATCTCAGCTAGGGTTGACAAGGTTGCTCCATTTGACCCCAGGCTCGGAAGGGGAGAAAAACTAATCCAGGGCTCCCAGTTTTGATCATTATTCAATGTTGCTGCTGGAAAGTACACGTGTGTTGATGTCAGGTAAGGCGAGGACAGGCCTCATCTGTAATGCACCCCTCGAACTTTAACAGTTTACCAATACTTATTGTTCCGACTCACACACAAAGGACAATCATTTGTGTAAATACAGGAGAAACACTGGGAGTATAGGACAATGTTCCAGCAAGAGCTTCAGGGGAAGAATGATTGGAGGAGAAGGTAATGTCTCATCACTAAAACAGAGGAACAATGCACTTATTCAATCAGTAACTCATCAACAAGGTCACACAGTTAAACAGTAATACCCATTTTATAGCTTGGAATAGGTTCGAAGAAGAATAAAATAGACTTACTACAGATTAAGTTAATGTGACATCCCATTCAATGACATCATAGATTGACTTTTTCTCAAAGCAGCTGTTATTTAAGTTGATTGCTGCAGAAGATGGTTAGTTTGGGTGTTCATGAGCACCAAAGCAGCTATTTAAGGGAATTTTTTTGTTGTTTAAAAGGCTTTACTTTAGCATGTGAATGAAGGAAAAAGAACAGTTGGATTGTAAACATTTAGTGCATTCTGCAGCTTATAAGGAAACAAAACAGTCCTGCAAAAATCATTCAGGAGAGGAGTTATTTCATGTCCAAACAATGCAGCACATGGCCTACAGAATACCTTTTCACTAATGTAGGGCCCTACTGTTCAGTTGCCATTAACTTTAACATTATTCTTCTATCTTTTAGTTTATTTTATATAAACTATGTTTTGTTTTTTTTAAAAAAGCACTGCTGAATGGCTTGCTGATCCAGGTAGTGTGAGAGTTAAATGAATAGAGATGCAGCTTGTTAGTCAAGGGTGTTTCAGCTTCAAAAGGTGCAGGCTGATAAAACTCCATTGCATTGTTGGGCTTATTAACTACCCCAAGTCAACACTCCTGATGCTAACACTCACATTCAGTACTTCACTAAAAATATCCAAAGAAATCAACAGATCGAAATCAAAAGCTGTTGAGGTTAGTGCTCGTTCATTGTAACTGTTTGATGATATACCCTCTGGTGGCCAAGCAGCACAATGTTTTATTTTTAGTGACATTCACAATAGCCTACTCTGTTATCAAGACTTGATTCAGCACACACTGTTTATTGTTCTCTTTCTAATAGAGAAACCATGTAAAAACACAATCTCCATAATGTACTTTTAATTGTAACACACTTCATTTGTATGGTTCTTGAAGACAGTCTTAGAGAAAGTCTGCTGAATCAAAAGCTGATAAATGACAGCTGGTTAATATAAAGAAACAAGTGTGTATTTTGACATAAAACATCTCCACAGAAGCCAAGACCAAGAAGTTGTTTTAACCTTTGATCCACATTGTTCCCACCAGTGCAAGCACAGTCATGTCAAGAAACTCAGATGTTTCAAAACAGTCCTCCCGTAAGCACCAGGCATTTAAAATGGAGAACAAATTCCTAAAATATATATGAGAATGTACATTTTTGAAAGTTCAATTAAAATATTCTGGATCATTCTGCAAAAAATGACAGGGATTAATGTACCTTATGCTTATGATGCCTACAATATTTATTTTTGATAGATATATTTATCCCTCAACCAACATCACTAAATCAGATTATATGATCATTTATTCCATTGCTGTGTGCGGGACATTGCTTTGTGCAAATTGGCTGCCACGTTTCCTACAGCAGTGACTACACTTCAAAAGTAATTAATTGGCTGTGAAGCGATTTGGGACATCCCAAGGATGTGAAAGATGCTATAAAAATGCCAGTTCTTCTTTCTTTTGATAAAGTTGCAGTTCAGTTATCTCTCTTACACTAAATTCTTCTAGTCTTTGAAAAAGAACAATGCAATTGTGTCAAAAATGAAGTTTGTTTGTCTAGTTTTGACTTAAATCCAGTCACAATACATAGAGCAAAAACAAAATCAAGCTGCAGCCAGAATCTTGTATTAGGCTTAACTTGAACCTAATGCTTAATTTGATTTCCTGCAAGGCTTGAAAGAGGAGTCAAGCCATAGATTTCAAAAATATACGTACTGTGTGAGTGGTTCAGTTATGTATATGATATCCAGTTATTTTTGAATTTGTCATTTATTAAAATCCAAAAAGCCTCATCAACCATTATAAAAAGGTACTTAAGTGGATGGAACGGTTTATTAAGAGAGTTAGCAGATGAGTTGAGAAGACTGGAATCTTCACAAAAAGATAAGTTAGACCAACTAGTTCCCATAGTTAGAAAAGATTACAAGAAAAGACCTGCACATATATTAAAAAGTCATCTATAAAATAATTGTTTAATCTATACAGGTGACACCATTTACATTTTTTCCCATATGTGGAACTGGATAATAGAATTTGTACTGCAAATATATATATTATGTGTGTGTATTATATCACTTAGTTTTTTGCTTGTTCCTCTTTTATAAAATACATTTGCTTAATAATTCACACTTAAAACAAGGTCTGAAGTTGCGATCAGCCTTTGGGTATCAAAAACCTATGGAGGCACAGAATAATTCTATTGGCTAAAAATAATTAATAGCAAAATTGTTTTATTCATTATTCTAGGCGTTACCAAAAGCTAACCTAAAGATCAAGGCTAGTGTAGATGCTCTTGAAGGCATGAAGATTTGGGACTTGGCAATGAAAGTAATCCAAGATGTGGAGGCTGAAGAAAATCTAGAGTAAGAAGGTGAGAAAGGATCCAAAAATGTAGCAGCAACAATTATTGCACTGTAAGGAGCAACAATTATGGTTTATTGAACATACATCTCCATCTGGTGGCCAGAGTATGCATTGTATTCACGTTCCTGCATCACATCATATTTCTTTTTCATAATCTTACCATCTGAAGTGGTGCACTTACTGTGTACACTTCACACAAGTAAGAGAGTTCAATATTTAATTCCTGAAATTTACTACAATATTATCATGTTGCCATCAATAAAAATCCTCCACAGTTTCCATCCCACACACATAGCAATTGTAAACAATTTTACAACACCAAGTTATAGTCCAGCAATTTTATTTTAAATTCACAAGCTTTCGGAAGGAGGAAGCCTCCGAAAGCTTGTGAATTTAAAATAAAATTGCTGGACTATAACTTGGTGTTGTAAAATTGTTTACAATTGTCAACCCCAGTCCATCACCGGCATCTCCACATCATGACACACATAGCAGTTATTGATGGGTTTAAAAAAAAACCTTTGTAATTTAAAATTTAACATTATGACTTATGAGTAAAAAGCAAAATACTGCATATGCTGGAGATTTGAAATAAAAACAGAAAATGCCAGAAACACACAGCAGGTCAGTCAGCTTTCGTGGAAAGAACAGATAAATTAATGTTTCAGTTGTGCACCTTTCTTCAGAACCCTTCCTGAACTTGAAAGTAAGTAAAGACCCGGATAAGTCTTTCCCTCAATCTTTTGTGAAACAAAGACCATTTAAGTCACACAGAGTGAAACAAACTGATTGGTTTTGAAAGTGGAGCATTCACACAGTCAGGATTATTGGAGCAGAATTGAAGGTCTCCTCATGCAACAGGACCCAATGAGATCCCAGAGCTGTCCTCTGCCTATCATTCCCAGTTATGGGGCATGATTTTAGCCAGAATGACAGGCTGGCTGCCTGTCGGAGGGGAAAGGATCCACAAATCAGAGAGGATGGAGGGAGGGAGGGAGAGATCGTGGGCAGTGGAAGAAATCAGGGGCAGGAGGTGGGGGGACGTGGACGACATTGAGCGGGCCTTGGAGAAGATCACGGAAGGGGCTAGGGTCCATCATTGGGAGGAGGTGGGGAGGTGGGGAGGGGGGGGATTGGCCGATTGCGGGGTCCTGTAGCGCCAGGTGAGCTTGTTGGGCCTGGTGAAGCACTCCTGCCCCTCTTGGTCCACAAGCAGTGCAATAAAGGCACTCACCTCATGGATTCAGCCCTTCTCACCTGAGGTGAATCAGAGTGATGGGAAACCCAAATAGGTAAGGTTAAATTCGTTTTACATTTCTAATACACAAAAAATTAAGTATCTCAACCACAGCAATGCCCCTTTAAGTATCGGCCAAAAAATTAAGTATCTCAACCATTGCCCCTTTAAGTATCGGCCCGTCGGCTTTAAGTGGGGACGGGACTTCTGGGTTTCTGTTGCCCCCGCGCACCCTAACATGCTTGGATTAAATTCACAAGTGGGCGCGTTGGTGTCGGGATGCGGTCCTGCTGAAGATTTCAACAATTTTTACTACCCATCCGCTCCCAGCCCACCCATTTCTGGGGGATAAAATTACCCCCATGATGTCAGTAGAGAAGAGTTTCATGATATTAATTGGTGGAATTTCAAATAAAATGACCCATCCCCAGACATTCTCTAACCAGCTGTTTGCATAAATATAAGTAGCAAGGAGCAAAGGAATCACCAGGTAATGCACAGATATCTCCCCTTATAACATTTTCAGATTATGTGATTAAATCAGGTGACCACAAGTTCCATTTAAGTCAACAATTGTAGAAAAGGTGTCAGCCTTGGCTCAATAGCATGCTCACCTCTGAATTACAAAGGTTATGGTTTCCAGCTCCACTCCAGACATTTGAGAACATAATCTAGGCTGACACTTGAGTGCTGCACTGTCGGAGGTGCCGTCTTTCAGATGAGACGTGAAACTGAGGTCCTGTCTCCCTTCTCAGGTGAACGTAAAAGATCCCATGGCACTATTTGAAGAAGAACAGCGGAGGTATCCTGGCTAACATTTATCCCTCAACAAAAACCACTAAAAACAGATTATCTGATCATTTAGGAACAGGAATAGGCTATTCAGCCCATCAAGCCTGTTCCACCATTCAATTAGATCATGGCTGATTTGTACGTCAACTCCATTTACCCGCCTTTGCTCCATGTTCCTTCATACCCTTACCTGACAAAAAAAGTCTATCAATCTCAGTCTTGAAAGCTTCATTTGACCCAGCATCCACAGTCATTTGGGGAGAGAGTTCCAGATTTCTGCTATCCTTTGTGTGAAGAAGTGCTGCCTGATTTCAGTCCTGAATCACCTGGCTCTAATTTTAAGATTATGATCACTAAGATTATTTAATTGATTGGTGTTTGTGGGACCTTGCTGTGTGCAAATTGACTGTCACATTTCCCTACATTATGAAAGTGACTACAATTCAAAAGCACATCATCATTTGCCATGAAGCACTTTGGGATATCCTGAGGTTGTGAAAGGTGGAAGTTCTTTCTTTCGTTATCAAACTTCTCGATGGGATCAATAAAATTGAAAGAAATGAAAAATAATACAAGTGAAAAAAAAATCGATCATGGAATTCCTTGGGTTACAGGCTGTATTGTCTTTAGCTGTGCAACCTGTGCAACACGGTGGAAAGGAGATCAACAACACTAGATAAAATTTTACTGAACAAAAGTTACAATTATTCAGAGTACAAAACATACTAATAAATCAACATGTTAATTTTTTATTGAACTGTCAAAAATCTGTTATAAATTGTTTATTGTAATTTTATAGGCATTGAAATTTTATAGGCAAGAAAAGGTATAATTAAATTAGACACTATTTTCTGGATGATAATCATCCAGTGGTATCGTTTGAATTAGATTTACACTTTTGTATATGGAAGTTCACTTTGTGCCTACAAAAGAAAACATTTATGCAATTATAAGAAAATAAGGTTGTGATAGATGTGTTAAAAATAGAAACCGTAAATGTAAACACTTTGTACAGTTGGATAGCTGATTCAGAGATTTAAAATGACATAAGACATTATTTTCATTCAGTCTTTCCTTTTCCTTGTCCATTAGTAAGCAGAAAATACAGCTCCCAGTGGTGATGCAAAAACTGGCTTCAGTCCACGCCTTCCATTAACATTTCTAGCCATTTATAGAGCAGGTTAATAAACTAACCTAAGTGTTTTTGTATTAAAGGCCAGTACATTTGCCCTTGTCAGGATTGACTAGTCATTTGATTTTTGAAGAGCTGAGGCCCAAGGCTGAACCTAACAAAACTGAGACGCCGAGAGTTTGTGCACACTCTTGTACATTTCTACTTTCTCTCATCTTAAAGCATTGAAAAGTGAAGAGAATGAGACAGATCTCAAAAATTTGAATCTCAACTTTACTCCATACTTTCTCATGATAAAAAGAACTAACCTTTAAATTAATGATCTGACAAGAATAAAATTGGACAACTCATAAATTTAAAATGAGTCTTGAGTGCTGTGCATCAGACAGAAAAGAGAAAAACAACATAACTGATTAGTAATTATTTCATTGTTAGCCGAGGGTATCATATTGAAAGATATATAGTACTGGGCTATCCTCCAAGTGAAAATGTTGGGTAATAGCAGTAAGGTTACCCTAGTTACCCTAAACGAAGGAGGGAAGGAAACATATAGCAAAGGAACTTAACTGTGCATTTCTCTTCCTCCTCCAATGAACGTAACCCAGGTAACCAACTTACTGCTATCACTAAACATTTTTACCTGAAGGATATGCCCAGTACTGCAATGGAAACAAATATCTGTCACGTGCAAATTGTCTTCACAGTTATCTTTTCTTGACTGCAGCGTTTCCCACATCACAACAAGGCTACATTTCATTGGCTGTGAAGCAATTTCGGGGTGTCCTGAGGTCGTGAAAGGCGTTATATAAATGCAAGTCTTTCTTTTTATCTGCAAATCTGATGACATGTAACTTAATGGGCCGATTGCAGTGCTACTCATAATATAGCTCTGGGGCCACTTGTGATCCACTTCACCTTAATTTGTGGCCTTTGGCAGGCTTGCTGCTCCATTTGCCATTTGGCTTCCATTCACCAGCTGCTCCAGTGCTGGACTGAATGTAGTTTCTGGACAGTTCCACCAGTTGCTATGCATCCTATCTACATTTGATTTCAGACTACTTAGCGTTGGGTGCAGGATACTCAATGGTAATGTTCACCACTTAAAATCCTAGAAATAATTTATCCAAGACACTGGGCTAAAAGTTTATAAAAGCAAAACATCAGTTTTTCTGATGATGGAGCTACACCTGCTCACAGTGTACATTATAAAATACCTCAGTCCTCTGACAGGATGTTATCCAATTCCTTCTGTAAGTGTGCATTTTCCCAGCAAGGACTTTTGACCTGTCAGAGCTGACTTATTTTTTTTCCTATGTGTGTCACTCACTTAAGATGTAGATGGAATTTGCTTATTGGGTCAGTGTTGTTTTTGTCTGTCTAACATTATTTCAGAATTGTGGAATTTAAAAACTGTTCAGGAGTCTGCTGAGAATTAGATTATGCCTAACTGAATTTCAAATTTGATGCATGGATGAAGGCACCAATTAGCTGTGGTGTAGTAAACTCGATGAGGTTAACTCTACGTTTTATTCATCCAAAAGTACATTGAGAGTTCCCTTTTAGTTGGCAAAGCTATAATGAACCTGAAGAACAGATGAAGAGCTGATTTAAATGCCCCCTCCCTGGTTGAAACTGGTGGAGGGGAGGAAGGTCAGGAAAGCAACAGTGATAGGGGATTCTATAGTTCGGAAAACAGACAGGTGTTTCTGTGGCCGCCGACGTGTTTCCAGGAAGGTATGTTGCCTCCCTGGTGCCAGGGTCAAGGATGTCACTGAGCAGCTGCAGAATATTCTGGAGGGGGGAGGGTGAACAGCCAGACGTCGCGGTCCTATTGGTACCAATGACATAGGTAGAAAAAGAGATGAGGTCCTGCAGGCAGATTTTAAGGAGTTAGGAAAGAGATTAATAAGCAGGACCTCAAAAGGTAGTAATCTCCTGATTACTCCCAGTGCCTCGCACTAGTGAGTATAGAAATAGGAGGATAGAGCAGGTGAATGTGTGGTTGGAGAGATGGTGCAGGAGGGAGGGCTTTAGATTTCTGGGGCATTGGGACCGGTTCTGGGGGAGGTGGGACCTGTATAAGCCGGACGGGTTGCACCTCAACAGGGCTGGGACCAATATCCTCGCGGGGAGGTTTGCTAGTGCTGTTGGGGAGGGTTTAAATTAGCTTGGCAGGGGTTGAGAACCTGAGCGTAGATTCAGAAGGGAGAGAAGCAGAGCTGGAAATAGAACACTAAAAATTAGTAAGCGAGTTTGGAAGGCAGAGGAAACAAAGGCTAGAAAATAGACAACAAAAAGAGTTTGGCAGTGCTTAATGGTATATACTTCAATGCAAGGAATCCAGTGAACAAGGCAAATGAGCTGAAGGCATGGATAGACAATTGGAAGTATGATATCATTGCTATTACTGAAACATGGTTTAAAGAGGGGCAGAAATGGCAGCTCAAAGTTCATGGTTATAGGGTAATGGTCGACGGGTGTTTTTGTGACTGGAAGGCTGTTTTCAGTGGGTTCCCTTGCTTTTTGTGGTATATATTAATGATTTGGACCTGAATGTAGGGGGCTTGATCAAGAAGTTTGCAGATGATACAAAAATTAGCCATGTGGTTGATAGTGAGGAGCTAAGCTGTAGACTCCAGAAAGATATCAATGGACTGGTCAGGTGGGCAAAAAAGTGGCAAATGAAATTCAATCTGGAGAAGTGTGAGGTAATGCATTTGGGGAGGGCAAACAAGGCAAGGGAATACATAATAAATGGGAGGATACTGAGAGGTATAGAGGAACAGAGGGACCTTGAAGTGCATGTCCACAGATCCCTGAAGGTAGCAGAACAGGTAGATAAGGTGGTTAAGAAGGCATACGGGATACTTTCCTTTATTAGCCGAGGCATAGAATATAAGAGCAGGGAGGTTATGCTAGAACTGTATAAAACACTAGTTAGGCTATAGCTAGGGTACTGCGTACAGTTCTGGTCACCACATTACAGGAAGGATGTGATTGCACTAGAGAGGGTACAGAGGAGATTTACAAGGATGTTGCCAGGGCTGGAGAATTTTAGCTATGAGAGAAGATTGGATAGGCTGGGGTTGTTTCCTTTGGAACAAAGGAGGCTGAGGGCAGATTTAATTGAGGCGTATAAAATTATGAGAAGCCTAGACAGAGTGGATAGGGAGGACCTATTTCCCTTAGCAGAAGGGTCAGTGACCAGGGGGCATAGATTTAAAATAATTGGTAGAAGGATTAGAGGGGAGCTGAGGAGAAATTTTTTCACCCAGAGGGTGGTGGGAATCTGGAACTCACTGCCTGAAAGGGTGGTAGAGGGAGAAACCCTCAACTCATTTAAAAAGTACTTGGATGTGCACTTGAAGTGCCGTAGGGTTACGAACCAAGTGCTAGAAAGTGGGATTAACCTGGGTAACTATTTTTCAGCCGGCACTGACACGATAGGCCGAATGGCCTCCTTCTGTGCCGTAACTTTCTATGATTCTAAATGGCAAGCTAGGACAGACCAATATCACAAAAGAGTCATAGAACAAGTGTAGGGCCTTTATTTAAATATTTTAATGATAATTGAACATACTTCTGTCGTGCATTCTAGACGCCTACGAAGCAGCCCGATCCAATATGATGGATGGCGTACTTCCAGTACGGAATGAGCGCACGCATGCTGCCCGTGATACTGAATTGCCTGTTTTGCACCTGAACAACGGGCATGGGCCCAATGAATTTCTAGCACATTGTCTTTTGATCTTGACCTCACTGTCTTTAAATGGCTGTCCGACATCGGTGTGGACTAGCCTGGGGATGGAGTTCACACAAATGAGGTACAGACAAATGGAACTTTAAAAAGGCACCAGGGTCAGCACTGAGCCACTGGTATCAACATGGAAACACTGTGATTTAAAGGTCACCTGATTTGCACTGAAATTGTAAATCATAGGATTACATTGAAATATAACTCCAAGGGTACAAAAAATTGTAATGGTTAGGGTGATTTACAGTAGTGTGTCTCCCGGAACATCACAAACAGCTTCATGTCCCACACAGGGAGAACTCCATCATTGTGTAACACTGACAAGTAAGATTAGTCACAGCCTACAGATCTATTCAATTAGCTAAAAGCTTAGCTAGTTGATAAAAAATATGCAAAACTCAATAATAAATTTATGGCTATAGTATAATATTTATAAGGTCATGAAAATTATTTATGTTTCTGTTGATAATGTTGCAATCAGCCTGCATTCTCATAAGCCTTAACCTGATTATTCACTACTGAATGCAACAGCAGAATTGAAATGGAGACTTGTTTTCTAGTGTTGGTGAATGGCCCTGAATTGCACAGAAAGCCATAAACTAAAAACTGGCTCATCAATTCAGGCAGAACCTACATTCCCTGCCTAACAGCATCCAGCCTCTTTTCTCTCTTGGCCGCTCTTAGATCCTTCTCTCCTATTTCCGCCCAGTCATGCCACCTTTCATTTCTCCTCTCTTAGGGACGTCCCCCTCCCAGTCCTTAGCTACTCCTCTGTGTTCCTACTCTCCTGCTTCCATTCCAGGCTTGAATCCCCCTTGGATAAGTCCACAACTACTCGCTTTGCCTCTCTCAGCATACGTACATACGAATTAAGATCAGGAGTCGGCCATTCGGCCCCTCGAGCCTGCTCTGCCATTTGATAAGATCGTGGCTGATCTGATTGTGACCTCAACCCTACTTTCCCGTCTACATACTATAACCTTTGACTCCCTTCTTAATCAGGAATTTATTTAACTCAGCCTTAAAAATATTCGGAGTCGCACAACACCGGGTTATAGTCCAACAGCTTTATTTGAAATCACAAGCTTTCAGAGCTTTGCTCCTTCGTCAGGTGAAGTGAAGAGTTGCATAAAGGCACAGCATATATAGTCAGAGAACAATGCCTGGTGATTACAGATAATCTTTCTAACTGCCTGGTAATCACCAGGCATTGTTCTCTGACTATATATGCTGTGCCTTTATGCAACTCTTCACTTCACCTGACGAAGGAGCAAAGCTCCGAAAGCTTGTGATTTCAAATAAAGCTGTTGGACTATAACCTGGTGTTGTGCGACTCCTTACATTTGTCCACCCCAGTCCATCACTGGCATCTCCACATCATGCTTAAAAATATTCAATGACCCTGCGTCCACCACTCTCTGGGGAAGGGAGTTCCATAGACTCATGACACTCAGAGAAAAAAATGTCTCCTCATCTCCGTCTTAAATGGGAGACCCTTATTTTTAAAACTGTGGCCCGTAGTTCTCGTCTCTCCCACAAGGGGAAACATCCCCTCAGCATCGACCCCTTCTAGTCCCCTCAGGATCTTATATGTTTCAATAAGATCACCTCTCATTCTTCTAAACTCCAGTGTATACAGGGCTAACTTGTCCAACCTTTCCTCATAAGATAATCTCCTCATCCCAGGAATCAGTCAAGTGAACCTCCTCTGAACAAAGCAATTATGTCCTTTCTTAAATAAGGAGACCAAAACTGCACGCAGTAATCCAGATGTGGTCTCATCAATGCCCTGTACAACTGTAGCAAAACATCTCTACTTTTATATTCCATTCCCCTTGCAATAAATGACAACATTCCATTTGCCTTCCTATTCACTTGCTGGACCTGCATACTAACTTTTTGTGATTCATGCACTAGGACATCCAGATCCCTCTGAACCTCAGAGTTCTGCAATCTCTCTCCATTTAAATAATATACTGTTTTTCTATTCCTCCTGCCAAAGTGGACAAGTTCACATTTTCCCACATTATACTCCATTTGCCAAATTTTTGCCCATTCACTAAACCTATCTATATCCCTTTGCAGACTCCTTGGGCTCCATTTTAGCACTCGCTATCGGGTGCGTTCCTGGCGGGGGGGGCTCCGAAAATCGGGGAATCCCGGAGTGAGTCGGGAGTCCGGCTCCAACCCGCCCACTTCCGGGTTCTCCACAGACGCGCCGACGTGCAAGCGCAGCCCCCGCATGTGGGACTCCCGCAGGCAATTAAAGCCAGCGGGGTGCCACTTGAGAGTATTTACCTTGCTATTTCAGGTCATTAACAGACCTGATTAAGGGAATATGTGAGGAGGGGTGGGATTTTAGAAACAACTGGGACTGTTTCCCATACTAGGGGAAACACTCCCAGTTGAAATGGATGTGTTGCAGCTATCAGCCTGTGGCAGCTGCAAAGGTCCATTTGACAGGTGGGGGTGTGGGGGGAGACCCTCACTCATTGCAGGAGGCCACTCTGTCACTTGGGACAAAGTTTGGCCTCCACCACCCTCCTCCTGACAATCAAATTCACCAACTTGCACACTTACCCCGGGGTCCAGACACATGTACCTACCTTGCGGACTCCCTCAGATGTACATCTTCTGGATGGGGGCCGCCGTAGCTGCAGTCATGACCTCCTCGGAGGGCGAACAGCATCACCAGCCTCGCCGGCCAAGCCGTCCACCTCTGACACGTGGAGCTCCACAACACAGTGCTGTGACACATCCACCTGCACAGCAGGAGGGAGGGCAACTGCAGAGAGAGATGCGTCGCAGGGAGCACTACCCTCGCCACAGGGTCCACAGACCGAGGCTCAGCTTCCTGGACCTCTCTGAGCAGCAGTGCACACGGAGGCTCAGAGTCACTCGACATGTAGTCGTGGACATCTGCAGCCTCCTTCATGCCGAGCTGCTCCCGGCTGGCCCGAGCACCATCTTCTTACCTGTCGCTGTCAAAGTCACCACTGCCCTCAACAACTTCTCCTCCGCATCCTTCCAGGGTGCCACCGGGGACATCGCCGACGTCTCTCAGTCGTCTGCACAAAAGAGCCCTGCGAATACACCTACACCCACTTTACAGTGACACAATGGGTGGCATCAGTTGTGGGTCTTCATTGTGATCCTCAGGAAAGGGCATTATTGAACAACCCAGATAAGATTCGCAAAGACGTGGCAGTAGTGGTGCCAATATAATATGTGATGTGAGTTGGTCAGAAATCAATAGAAGTAAAAACCATGACAAACCCTCAAATACCCTTGTGCATCCCCTTCATGCTCACGACACGTTTGCCTTACGCTTCCTACTGCACAGGTGATGCATGCCCTGTGGCTGCAGCACAGGTAGTGGCAGGTTGAGTGAGGTTGACCGTGAAAGAGATGCATGAGAGGGTGAGTATGAGATAGAGCCATGAGATTGTATGAGGATTGGGTTGAGTGGTAGTGGCGGGATGAGTACTGGCGAGGTGAGTAAGTGCAGGTAAGATGAGGATGAGGTTTGAGTGGGTGTGAGGGGTGATGTGACAGAGTAGTGTTGGCAGTGCAGAAGGAGATGTGGGGTGGGGGCAGTGATGTGGCAGACGGAGCGTAGGGGAATGAGTAAGTGTACTCACTTTGGCTGACCTACTTAGGTCATTGCAGCGCCTCCTGCACTGTATGCAGGTGACCTCCTCTGCCACCTCAAGCCAGGCCTTCCTGGTGGCAGAGGCAGGCTGCTTCCTCCCGCCCGCCGGGGGGAAGATCTCTGTCCTCCCCCTCCTCCTCACCCTATCTATTGATACCTGGAGTGAGGCATCATTAACCTGGGAGCAGCCTTCCCCCTGGGCTGCTCCATGCTGTATTTTTTCCTATTTGTTGCAGCATCTGTCAGTGGAGGACTGCCCCTTTAAATAGAGTTCCTCCAGCTGACAGACCTTACTGCGCATGCGCAGTCCGCCCGCTGCGCAGCTCAGCAGTGGGGAACCCGGAAGACCAGGTAAGTGGATCCAATTAGGCTGCGATTGCGCGCGGGGCAGACTGATTTCACCGGGCGCGTTACCCACGCGCCCAATAGCCCCCCCCACCGCGAACCCGCAGCCCTGGCAATATCGAGCCCCTTTATGTCTTCTTCACAACTTACTTTCCTACCTACCTTTGTGTCATCAGCAAATTTAACAACGATACATTCGGTCCCTTCATCCAAGTGATTGATTTAGATTGTAAATAGTTCAGGCCCAAGCACTGATTCCTGTGGCACTCCACTAGTTACATCTTGCCAACCTGAAAATGACCCATTTATGCCTACTCTCTGTTTCCTGTTAGCTAACCAATCCTTTATCCTAAAGGATTCATCAAGGCACCTGTAGCTGTCTCCTTACAAGCAGGACCATTAGCGTTCCAACCAGGTGGAAGCCAAACAATGTAAATGTGATTTTGACAGGCTGGAACCTGAACTACAGCTCCCGGTCTCAGATTGGAAGCTGCAAAGTAAATATCCCTTTAGTCTCAAAGATTCAGGAATATGGACACTTTCACTCACCCCGCCTCCACCTCTTTTTCTCTCTTCTCTGGTGTTTCATAGCTGGAAAGTAAACACCTCATGTTTTTTGTTTTAGATGATGTGACCAAACATAATAGGATATTCCCTGCCTTACTTTAACAACTCTTGTTTAATTTTTGTCCCTTTTCTTTGGTGAGAAGTAGGATTGAGAGACATAGGAATATTTAACATGGCTTGATTCTTTTCTCAGGGGAGGTTGGGGTAGGAAATATACATCCTTTTTATAGATCAGCAGATTTTATAGGAGGGGAAGTCTATGATAGAATAATCATACATGGAAGCTGGATAGAGCAGGCTTAATAGGCTGTGGATTTTGTTATATTATTGCTGTTTTGATAAGTTTATGTTTTTTGCAGCTAGTTCCTACCAGCAGTATTCAGCTTCATCTTTCTTTCTAGTCTCCTTCCCAATAACAATGACACCGTTGATGTTTAAACAAGCTCACTTTCATTTTCAAACATGCTTTCAATAGCATGCCCTCATTTAAAGGTTACACAAACAACCAGCAAACCAAATGTAGAAGTCAGTACAAATCTAAGAAATTCACATAATTTCAAAGTTGCCATTTTATAGTGAATTGCAGTTTCTACTACTGTAATTGAAATTCTGAGAAATATGGTCCAAAGATAAGACCAGTTACACACAAATCCATATTATAGATGAGAGATTATTTAAAAACTGTTCTCAACTAATTATCAAACAGCTTGATTACCTGTCACTTTGCAGATATGCTTAATTTGATATAAGTATCGCAACTTGCTCGGTCTCTGGACTTCTTTAAGGTTTGAAAATTAGATGCTGGAGAGTGATAGAAAAATAGATCAATTCTGATCCTCATTTATGAGGTTTAGGAAGGACAAATGGAGGACATTATCATGTGACATTAACCTGACAGTCATTATCACATGACAGGAAGTAGTATCCTTTTTCAGAAATGTAACTTTCTAAGTTATGAAAAACACAATAATTGATCAATGTTAATTACATGGGAGTGAAAAATGAGGGCCATAGTCTATGCCTATCAATGATTTTATCATACATTAAACTATCAGACAGAATAGCTATATGACACAACATATCGTCATTTTAAAATTGGGTTTGGAAAGTTCTGTTAAGTAAAGAGAACAAAGCAGTTTTGAAAAGGTAGCTCTGATTCAAAAATTACCCATAAAAATTGTGGAAAATTTCCTGGCCTCTTCTTGAGACAAGGCAATTAAAATATCAGACGCACAATAGAGATTATGGAGAGCAGACATACCAGAAACAGTACTATTTTCAAAATTATTTTCAGGTTTACATTTATTTCAATGTGATTAATCATAATAAATTATACAAAACCGAAAGCATGTATGAACAAATTGCTTGTAAAATATAAATTATTTGTTAAAAATACTTAGTTTTGGGGATTGCTTGGAAAGTCAATACTCGTATTTAGAAAAGGGTAGCAAATCCATTTAGTGCATCTTTATCCAACATATACTCTTGAGTTGTTTTAAAATATGTTGTCGTATAAAATCAAGTTTACATATCTAAAATAGCATGGAATTACCTTTGAATTACCTAGAATAGTAGATGCAGCAACATTTTGATTTTAAATTCAGTTAGCAATTCCAAAAAATTAAGACCAGGCTATTAGTCTGTTCAGGTAAATCAACTACAAAATAATATATTCAAATGAAGATAACCATTACACAGAGACAGCAGACTTCCATAAAATGAATGTGTGAACGGATTGATTCCTGAAAGTACAATGTTAGATGGTTATCAGGAGTGACATCCAAATCAAACTGAACCTGCAAATGTTCCTCAACTTTGGCCTTTTTGATTATTGTACATGAAAGACGAAACTTTGTCCAATTCAGCTTATTTCAGTTTCACAGTAATGAGACGGGGTAGAGTTCATTGATGCCAAAATTTTACACAACGTGCTTCACACTTCCCCCACTGTAATGGTGAATGAATGACTGCTGCCTGGAACTGGAGCCAGAGCAGCAAATATTTTTTTGATCAAGCGGGCGGGGGTATCCAGTTTCTGGTAGAGTATATGTTACATCGCTTAATGTATTGTTGTGAAGGGGGGAAAGGAAGATTGAGATGGAAGGCTATCATAGCCTATGTGTCCATTGAATTGTTAGTGGTACAGTGGGGAAAAGTAATGCTTGGCCTTGTGGTACGAATGTGCCTGTCCGATCCCTGGTCATGGAGTGAAGATGATGTTTAGTGCCCTTGTGGCAGTGATAACCCATCTGATTCCTCGCAGTATAGTGAAAATTTGTACATGGCCTTGTGGTTATGCTGGCAAGCACAATATCTGGTCATATAGTTGGGGGAGGTGGAGATGGTAAACCTCCACCAGGTGGCCTTGTGATACTGGTTTATCCATCCCATCTAACTTCATTATAAAAAATGTTGGATTTTCTAATACCCGCGCTCTGAATTTGAATCCTCAACACACAGTTAAGTGGAAAACATTTCACCACAACTCCCTCACATATCCAAACCACTCCTGATTCAGGCCTTTCACCTATGACGACGTTGATACCTCCATTGATCTGCGAAAATGTCTCAGCTTCTCAAACGGTCTGCCACCCCCAGAGCTGCTGTTGGTACAGTAACCACCTCTGTTGCCTCAGGTCTGAAAACATTAAGTTTGAGTGCACTTTGGGAGTGTTTGTTTTCACTGTCCATCTGCCCATATGGCTCAACCACATCAAGTTCTGCCTTTCTATGGCCAAATGCTTTTACACTTCCAAGGTTATCCTGGAGAGTTCCAATCTACTCTTCTCAACACATAACCGTCTCCTCCAAATTGTCCCAGCTGTACCCTCCATCGTCAACTTGGGATACCAAATCCAAGTAGCTCACGAACTTGTATCTGGGCATAACTTATGTTGGCCCCATGCCACCAGGGTGACCTTGCACAGAACTCATTGGAAAATCGTAGAAACATTTCCAATGATTTTTCATCCAATAGCGTCGATGATGGAAATTTGCGATGTTATGGCAAGTCTCCTGCTACATGCAAGGTCCTGCTGGTGTTGCAGGGCCTCAAAGTTCTGCAACCTCTGATTCTCCGTTTCCCTGTCCTCCCTTAGTCCACATTTCCCTCCGGCCTATCGCCTTTCCAGCTCTCATTAAACTAATCTTGTCCATGAAGCCTGCCATGTGCTGCCTCGATTCCCTAACCAACCTCTTTTGTCCCATCATCTGGCATGATCTTTGCATTCTTCAAAACTATCAACATCTACCCCATCTTCAAAAAAACTACTTTTGCTCTCTCTAACCTCATCAATTACCACCCCATTTCCAATCTTCTCTTTCTCTCTAATGTCCGGAATCACATCATTGTCTCACAACTGTGCTGCCATCATTTTCTGTTTGAGACTTCTGATCTATTCTACCCACAGCATGGACTGCACTGGTCAAAGTCACAAATAACATCCTTTTGCTCCTCCCTAACTTCTTCGCTGCCTTTGACACCATCTATCACACCACCCTCCTTAAACATTTTGGGGTAAAATTTCCATGGGGGTTTGTTCCCCTGATCTCCCACCATAACTTTGGTGGAAGATCCGTGAAACCCAGGGGAAATGGCATAAATGGCTGTTTGCGCTATTTCTCTGGGGTTTCTGCTGAAGTTGCGGCAAGAGACTGGGGGAAACACCGCTGAAATTCTACCCTCTCGTTTCCAAAGTCCACTCCAGTGATACTGCTCTTTGATGGTTTCACTCCTATTTGTTACATTATAAGTATTATATCGCACCCAGTGGCTTCTCCTCCCATCCCCACATGGTCATCTTTGGTGTAGCCCTGGACTCCATTCTTGGCCCCCTCCTCTTCATACTACCCCTTGGCAAAATTACCTGAAAGCATGGTCAGCTTCCATACTTATGTTAGTTGGATTTAAATATAGGGTGTAGGTTTTATATAGTTGCAATGTGTTATGTGGCTACTTTGCACATTGTTTCCAATGTACTGCTACATCAAAAAGAATAAATGTTTAAGCTAGAATACCTTTTTAATATTGTTTATCTCATGCAGGTTGGGGGAGGGGAAGAAGTGCACAGACACCTATTCATGTTGATACCTTTCAGCAATTTTAATTTATTGACGATCAGTCACAAAACAAGTCTTTGAACCTTAGTGTTAAAGAATGTACCAATAACTTCCATTAAAAAAAAATCTCTACATACATTCCAAATGTTGACTGAATATTTCAATCTTGCTGACAATGCGAGCTGTCTCACCAGCCCCTTCTAACACCTGTCCTCCTTTTGTCCTCACAAGTAGACAGCTTTGTTTACAATGGGAAAATATCTATGCACACAACATACTGCTGGAGTGGTGGGGGGGAGGGGACGGAGGGGGAGGAGAGGGTAGAGATGGAGTAGAAGTTGCACAGTCATAGAAGTGCAGGCTTTTTCTCTCTGTGTACTGCCTCTGCAGGCTTAGAGTGCATTAGTCAGCGTTACTGCAGTTAAATTGTAACTGCCTTCAAGACTGTTGCTCCTTTCGGGGAAGGGGGAAGAAAATACACAGCAGCTTCCACCAACGTGACAACTGGAAGTCAAGTCTCTCCATGCTTTAGTAACAGATTGACAATTAGATACAAAACAGACTGCGACATAGGTTTAAGACACATTATACACAAAGTTTGCTAAAGGCTTTCAGTACAAGAAATTTAGTGCATACAGTATCGATAGTAAACAGTTTATTACAGCTTATTCTCGCCATTTAAAATGAAAGGTTGTGTTTACGGACATGATGTTGGGGTAAACGTATAAACAATACTGTACATAAATATACAACCCTCACTTCACCACAGAGAAACGTAATAGAGCCAGTAAAGACCAGGAGCAAGTCTGTTTTCTGAAGTGACTGGCAGAACTGTTAAACAGTCACATACCACACCATGCACCAGTAACCTTGCAGAGGCTTGATTTTCCTGAGGTTTAAATAAAATCTTTGACATTTAACAGAAATGCCAAATCATGGCCTGTAAAAGTGCAGGAACTTCTCTCGCTCATTAGTTGCAGTTTAAACTTCTGGCAAAAATCATCCCATATGTGATACATTTGCTGTGACGTCCAAAGCAAACTTCATGACAGGAGGTCCGTTTAAATGACCTTCCACTGCATGACACTCATGTCCTTCCCACCAGTGGAGACTAGCTGACTGTCATCATGCAGAAAGTTTACACTGGTCACATGACTGCTGTGTCCTCCATATGTGTGGCCTGGAGCCTGCAAGGTTAAACAAATAATCTTTTTATGTTTGATTGACATATTGTGGATCAACATTGCATGAAAAGGAAGCTGTTACTTATTTGTATCAAAAGCAGCTGCCTGCTGGTAATTTGGGACAAACTGTAAAGAAGATCTGAACTCACTCCAGTTCTGAAGGGTCAGGTCTCAATTAAAAGCGCACCCAGTTTTTGCCAGTTCAAATCAGAAGAGGCTTCTCATCCCCTATCCAGGAAAACACACACACACAAAACTCTGGTTGGACGTATTCCTGGAGTCTTTATCATGTGATATTGGATTACATTACATCTGATCACATGACATTTGCCTGCAGTTTACAAACTGGTATTGCATTTACTGTATAAAGTTGAGCCACAAATGCTAAACATTTTCCTCCACCAACTGTTCCACCTGAGGGGAAACCCTTGCAGTCTGTTTCTCAATGTCTGGACCTTTCCCGAGCTGCCTGTTGTTTTTATCTGAAATCCCTGTCCACTCTTAGCCATTCAGTATGCACAACTGACAGAGCCATTTTAAGAATTCTTGGGGCCTTTTTAAATCCTCTTTTAAATCTACAGTGTTCATTTCAAAGATACACTCTGATCCCTCATCTGCAAAGGGGTTCGAAACTAGAACTCATCGAAATAACGTGTAAAATATGTTAATACATCCAATGAATCATTAAACTTCTGAAGTCTTCTGATACAACACAAGAATAAGGAGAAACAGCAGCAATGCACAAGACACAGGAAGAAATATAATTAAAGGGAGTTAATGTTTCACTATGGAACACTATGATCCCAGAATTCCCCGAGGATCCCGGTAGTCTCTCACCATTACTCTCGCAGCACACCCCAGAAAATAGCAGTGATTCGATTGTGATGGGTCACCAACATTTCCAGGAGTTTCTTGATTGCCTTGTAAGAGGCAGACCATCCGCCCGTCCCTCACATGGCAAGAGGGCTGAGCCAGCGGTGGGGCTCTCCCTTCGCCAGATGTTCCCATTCCTTAGGCTCACTCGGGATCCAGCAAGCGCCCTGGAGCCTGAAGAATAGAATTACATTTTTTTTCGTTGATCAGCCCCTTGCTATCGGTGTTGATGGTATGATTGTTGGGGAGGTGGGGGTGAGGATGGGCCTAGACAACCCTTCCACAGGTGGGCTGTGCCAGAGTTTACATACCCGATGGCCAGGTGGGCACTGGAGGTGTGCCCAAAGTGGCACATGTGCCAGCCATAGTAATGGGTTGCCCTCCGGCTGTCCCCGCGAACTCTGGTGGGCATGATGTTGGCGTAACCGTCAGGATGGCGCCCCATGGGTTTTTAGTCCTTATTTATTATGTTTTTTTAAATGACTGTAGATCCAGTACTTGTGCTATTTAAACCAATACAACATTTAATTGGTTGCCATGCTATTAGAGAGCAATAGTTTTGGTTCTCAACAGGAAACATACTGTGAGATTACGGGGCCTAGGTCAGCACCTGTGATTCCACAATCCCAGCCTGGCCATTTAGTGTCTGACAGAGAAATATTAGACAGCAGACAAATAATACCTGGAGGCCTGAAAGCAGGTTATCTACACTGACCTTTGAGAATATGAATGGACAACTTGGAGAGAGACCCAAAGAAGGGAGGCAAAGTTTTAAAGAGGGGGGAGAAATTCTAAGAAAATTAACTACAAGTAATCATTGATATGAAGAATATACAAAAAGTGATGTCATACCCTGGCCTGTGAACATGGACATGAAAATAGATGCACTTTGCCAAAGTCATCGCCTGTAGACAAAAGTTTCTTATCATAGGATCTGCACACAGCATTGATGTCAGTTCCATCTGATCCTTCAGGCCAAACTCCTGCAACACACAAGATACATTGCAAGGTCGTTAAAAACCGGGGACACTTCTATCTTAGGCTTCTCCAACTGAGGTAGCTGCAAGAAAATTATTGGATGTCGGGGTTAGGGATGGAAAGATCCAACTTCATATTTGGCATTGGGTGTTCATGGGAGTGCCTGCCTGGTCATGCTTTGAACCCTGTGGTTGAAATGGGCCAGTTCTGGCCCAAACATGTATTGTATTTATCTGCTTATAGTCTGTGTTCACCTGGGGGAAGTGTACAAGTTCCAGATGCTGCAGTCCCTTGCCATCAGACTCTAATTCGAGGCTAGGTACAGCCTGCTGAAGTTCCAATAAAAGTGAGTGAAAACTGTCAGATGGTATAAGGTTCACCAGCACTCACACCGATACCATTTAATTCCAGAAACAGACACAAGCATATAACTAATCACAGACCAAACCTGTGGTATGACAGACATCAATCAACTTGAGTTTCTGGTGGTAGGTGGAGCTAGAAAGTCAAAGAAAGGGCAATTGACTGAGTGATAAGTTGCTACATTTGGTGAGAGGCTGCTATATTTTAGATTCATATAAAAGGGCTACAAAGTTAAAGAGTGCCACATAGAATGGAATGGTGATGAGGGAAGGAGATACATACGTGTCAACCTACAAAACTTAAAAAAGCTAATCATCAGGGTAACAGAGAGGGTTGATGAGGGCAATGCGGTTGATGTGTATGTGGACTTTCAAAAGGTGTTTGATAAAGTGCCACATAACAGGCTTGTCAGCAAAATTGAAGCCAATGGAATAAAAGGGGCAGTGACAGCATGGATACTAAAGTGGCTAAGTGACAGGAAACAGAGAGTAGTGGTGAACGGTTGTTTTCTGGCCTGGAGGAAGGTGTACAGTGGTGTTCCCCAGGGGTCGGTACTAGGACCACTGCTTTTTTTGATATATATTAATGACTTGGACTTGGGTGTACAGGATACAATTTCAATATTTGCAGATGGCACAAAACTTGGAAGTGTAGTAAACAGTGAGGAGGATAGTAATAGACTTCAAGAGGACATAGACAGGCTGGTAGATGGGCGGACACATGGCAGATGAAATTTAATGCAGTGAAGTGCAAAGTGATACATTTTGGCAGGAAGAAGGAGGAGAGGCAATATAAACTAAATGGTACAATTCTAAAGGGGGTGCAGGAACAGAGAGAACTGGGGGTATATGTGCACAAATCTTTGAAGGTGGCAGGACAAGTTGAAAAAGCAGTTAAAAAGCATACAGGATCCTGGGCTTTATAAATAGAGGCATAGAGTACAAAAGCAAGAAAGTTATGTTGAGCCTTTATAAAACAGTGGTTCGGCCGCAGCTGGAGTATGTGTCCAATTCTGGGCACCGTACTTTAGGAAGGATGTGAAGGCCTTAGAGAGGATGCAGAAAAGATTTACTGGAATGGTTCCAGGGAAGAGGGACTTCAGTTATGTGTACAGACTGGAAAAGCTGGGGTAATTCTCCTTCGAGCAGAGAAGGTTAAGAGGAGATTTAAATGAAGTGTTCAAAATCATGAAGGATTTAGATGAAGTAAATAAAGAGAAACTGTTGCCATTGGCGGAAGGGTCGAGAACCAGAGGACACAGATTTAAAGTGATTGGCAAAAGAACCAAAGGACGACATGAGGAAAAACTTTTTTACGCAGTGAGTAGTTATGATTGGGAATGCACTGCCTGAAAGGGTGGTGGAAGTAAATTCAATCTGGCTTTCAAAAAGGAATTGGATAAATACTTGAAGGGAAAATATTTGCAGGGCTACGGTGAAAGAGCGGGGGAATGGGATTAACTGGATTGCTCTTACAAAAAGCTGGCACGGGCTTGATGGGCCGAATGGCCTCCTTCTGCGCTGTAACCGTTCTATGATTCAAAAAAAATACAACTGAAGAACAGCTGTGTATAAAGGTGTACAGCCAAGGCCATTGTTTGGAGGTGACTGAATAAAATAAATTCCTCTTTATAACAATGGATTTCAGGAATTGTACTAGTGTTTTTGGATCATGTTCTGTAATTCTAAAACCCAAGGCCTATGAAAAGAAATAATTACAATGGGAGTGCAGTGGGACATGAACTTTTTATGATTAAGCTACAGCTATTCCTAATGTGCCACAAGCAGTATTATAGGAGAAAAAACTAAATACACAAAAGTATAATTTTTGAAAATGGGATTTAGAATTTTTTATATAAAATTCAATTCTTGAGGGTGAGGTATGAAGGTATGCCACCAGGAAATTTAGATTTTTGACATTTTAGTTATATTTTTTATCTTAAATTAAATGAAAATAGTTGGTTACAAGTTGCAATTGACTCTTGGGTTTTGCTCTATGGGAAGGTACTACTCAGTGATTATAATAAAGAAAGCCTACATGTATGCATGTGCCATAGATTCTGTTGAAGTAGCATGCGGGTCTTTGATTACTCTCTCCTTCCTCAGAGATGGATCAATCTACTATATGTTCTCCCAATTAACGCAGTTGAATACGAGTTGTTATTTCCAAGTTAGGCAGAAACTAAGTATTTTAAGGCTGGAATCTGAACTCACAAGCTAATAGTCTGGGAGCTCAAACTGGCACCACCAGAGAATCAGACAGCCTGCACCACAAGAGCATCAGACAGCCTGCACCATCACAACAATCAGCCTGAACCACCAGAGCTATCTGACAGCCTGCACCATCAGAGCTATCAGACAGCCTGCACCATCACAACAATCAGCCTGCACCATCAGTGCTATCAGACAGCCTGCGCCATTCAGTGCTATCAGACAGCCTGCACGATTCAGTGCTATCAGACAGCCTGCACCATCAGTGCTATCAGACAGCCTGCACCATCAGAGCTATCAGACAGCCTGCACCATTCAGTGCTAACAGACAGCCTGCACCATCAGAGCTATCAGACAGCCTGCACCATCAGAGCTATCAGACAGCCTGCACCATTCAGTGCTAAGACAGCCTGCACCATCAGAGCTATCAGACAGCCTGCACCATTCAGTGCTAACAGACAGCCTGCACCATCAGAGCTATCAGACAGCCCGCACCATCAGAGCTATCAGACAGCCTGCACCATCAGAGCTAACAGACAGCCTGCACCATCAGTGCTAACAGACAGCCTGAACCATTCAGTGCTATCAGACAGCCTGCACCATTCAGTGCTTTCAGACAGCCTGCACCATCAGAGCTATCAGACAGCCTGCACCATTCAGTGCTTTCAGACAGCCTGCACCATCAGCGCTATCAGACAGCCTGCACCATTCAGTGCTAACAGACAGCCTGCACCATCAGAGCTATCAGACAGCCTGCACCATTCAGTGCTTTCAGACAGCCTGCACCATTCAGTGCTATCAGACAGCCTGCACCATTCAGTGCTATCAGACAGCCTGCACCATTCAGTGCTATCAGACAGCCTGCACCATTCAGTGCTATCAGACAGCCTGCACCATCAGTGCTAGTATGGTTGTAGTGCGGTTGGAGTGTCCTCACTTACAAAAGATCTGAATGATACAAGACACTTACCAAATACATGAAATCCTAATGTGCAGGTATAAGTGGCCCACTCAACATCCCTGACATTTTCAACACTCACCACTTGCTTGCAGATTGAAGCCATCCCTGTACAAGAAAAGCAAGATAAAATACATGGATTCAGTCATACTGGAGTGAATGGTAAATACTGAATTTCATCACTATAATCTGTATTAAACTGGCTATTACAGAGTCATTTCAAGTCACAAAGCTATAAATTCAAGACACTAAACATACTTCCTGGGCTGGCATTCACCATCAAAAGTTATCCTTATGAAAGGAATATTTACTGTTGCAGTTTAAACAATACAAATTCATTTGAAGATACATTGCAATCAGTGTCAAAATTCAAGATTAGAATAAATCTTTACAATTAAAAATCTACCTCCATTCTTTTGTTAATGTCATTTTTGATCGTAACATTTTGGGATTTGTTTTTAATATAAGGAAGAGTGGTCACATTGCACCAAAGGAAGGTCCCCTCTTATGTCGGAAGATCATAGGTTCAAGCCCCACTCCAGGACTTGAGCACATAATCTCGGCTGACACCTCAGCACAGTACTGCAGGAGTGCTGTACTGTCGGAGGTGCCGTCTTTCAGATCCGATGTTAAAAGGATGTCCTGTTTGCCATCCCAAGTGAATGTAAAAGATCCCATGGCATTATTTGAAGAGCAGAGGAGTTCTCCCAGTGTCCTGGTCAACATTTATCCTTCAAACAACATTACTAAAACCATTTTTTGGTCATTACTGCTGTTTGTAGGATCTTGATTTGTGCACCTTGACTGCTGGGTTTCCCTATATCACAAAATTGGCTATACTTAAAAAGTGATTTATTGGCTGTGAAGCACTTTGCGATGTCCTGAGGTCATCAAAAGCATTATAAAAGTGCAAGTTCTTTCTTTCTTAAGTGGCTGGAAAGCCATTTTGTTTTCATTTATGTTATTGATAAAAGGTCAGCTTACAAAGGGTTAACGCCAAGCGATTTAAAGTTTTGATTAGGATGGTTCACCACGCAGACCAGCTACCATAGACATCCAACTGTTTATTTTTGCCTGTTATACTAGCTTTGAGACAATGAAGGTTGTTAAGAGCTAGTGCTAAGTACCTCATTATGGTAGAATGGTTTTCGTTCATTATACCGAGCAGGAGATTAGCTGAAGAGACATACTGATGCAAGGGGCATATTTTCATACAAGGTGGTGACTGATTGGCAGCTCGATGGACCAATCCTCAATAACCAGGGTTGAGGGAGGGGGTCAGAAGACAGTATTTGTTTCCTGCTCTCCTTCCAGAGATTCAGTTTGTAACAGTCAGAGACATAGAAAGATCTCTCTCAAATAGCCAGTCAGGGAGGCTGAAAGATACCAAGCCTCGGTATGAACAAATACAAGTGTAGCAGAGGAAGACAGCTGCCAGTTAGCTCAGGGACAGTGAACCTGTAAGTCAGTTTAGCCTATAATGATGGGAGAGTTGCATATTTTGTTATTTTATGATACAACGAGCTGTAAAAAACTATAATATGTTTGTGCATGTATTTCATGTAAAATAAACAGGGTTGATTTTAACCTGGAGTGGGTTTCAGGTGGGTGAGGGATGGGGCAAGTTCAAAAATGCATTCAGTGGCCTAGATTTCAGGCCTGGGGTATTTTAACTCCTGGTAATCTGCTTCTGTGCAGCCTGTTAGTACCAGGCCAACTTATCCCTTTTCTCTAGGACCCTCTCAGTGGCAAGACCCTGCAGAAGAACACACCTCAGAGGAGGGTAAACTTTCTGAAGAGGCACCAACATGTCTTCTATCCCTCCCAAGCACCAGCACAGAGACTGGTATCCTGGGCAGGTTAGACAGTGAGTGAGAGGGGTCTGCATATCATGACACACCCAGCATGAATGAGCAGGAGAAGGTAGTGGGGTAGGGTCAACCCGTGGGGCACTACAATTGACGTCACTAGACTTGGGGTCGGGGGAAGAGAGGGTCATAACTCCTACACACTCATTGACCACCTGATTTCCTTTCCTTGGTAGTAGTGATCGGACCTTGAGCTCAGCACACAGGCCCACCTGCCCAAACCAATTCCAGCCACCTGCTTATGATTTTGACTAAGTGTGAAGCTGTCACTCTCTAATCTCACAGAATAGCTACACAAACTCAAAAAGCAGGACAAATCCAATCTGGATAATTACCACCCTATAGGCCTACTCTCAATCATCAGCAAAGTAATGGAAGGAGTTGTTAACTGCTTTCAAACGGCACTTACTCACTACTAACCTGCTCACTGATGCTCAGTTTGGGTTCTGCCAGGACCACCCGACTCCAGGGTCATTACAGGTCAAAATCCTGGAACTCCCTACCTAACAGCACTGCAATAAATGCAAACAAAGACACCAGAGCTGAATTCCAGAGGTGAGAGTGACTTCCCTTGATATCAAGGCAGCATTTGACCAAATGTGGCACCAAGGAGCCCTAATAAAACTGAAGTCAATGGGGATCAAGGGGAAAACTCTTCAATTCTGGAATTATACCTAGCACAAAGGAAGATGTTGTGGTTTTTTGGAGGCCAACCATCTCAGCCCCAGGACATCGCTGCAGGATTCCTCAGAGCAGCGACCTATGCACAACTTTCTTCAGCTGCTTCATCAGTGACCTTTGCTCCATCATAAGGTCAGAAGTGGGGCTATTTGTTGATGATTACACATGTTCAGCTTCATTTACAATTCCTCAGGTAACGAAGCAGCCCATACCCGCATGCAGAAAGACCAGGACAACATCCAGGCTTGGGCTGATAAGTGGCAAGTAACATTCGTGCCAGACAAGTGTCAGGCGATGACCATCTTCAACAAGAGAGAATCTACCCACCTCCCATTGACATTCAGCGGCATTACGATCATTGAATCCCCCACCAACAACATCCTGGGGGTCACCATTGACCAGAAACTTAACTGGACCAGCCACATAAATGTCGTGGCTATCAGAGCAGGTCAGAGGCTGGGCATTCTGTGGCAAGTGGCTCACCTCCTGATTCCCCGAAGCCTCTCCACCACAAGCTTGGAGTGTGATGGAATACTCTCCACTTGCCTGGATGGGTGCAGTTGCAACAACACTCAAGAAGCCCGACACCATCCAGGACAAAGCAGCCCGCTTGATCGGCAATGCATCCACCACCTTAAACATCCACTCCCTCCACCATCGGCGCACCGTGTCTGCAGTGTGTACTATCCATAGTGCACTGCAGCAACTCGCCAAGACTTCTTCAACAGCACCTTCCAAACCCTGACCTCCACCACCTAGTAGGACAAGGGCAGTAGGTGTGTAGGAACATCATCACCTCCAATTTACACACCATCCCGACTTGGACATATATCACCATTCCTTCATCGTCGCTGGGTCAAAGTCCTGGAACTCCCTACCTAACAGCACTGCAATAAATGCTGGCCTTGTTAGTGATGCTCATATCCCCAGAATTAATAAGATAAATAAACACTCCCTGCACTCTGACACTGATCTCCTCCTATCTACTCTAGTCCTCAGGTAATAGTTGCTCATATTTACAATATATTAGTAGAGGTATGTGGGTTTCATGTTCCATTGAAAACCTATTTAATTATATCCTATGGAGAATCCCATGTTAAGCTGTCCACACTTAACTATGACATTTCCCTTTGACGCCAATAGGTGATGCTCTAATCAAACTTTCCAGTTTATTTTACCACTTCCTGTAATAGTTGCCAGAATGCCTCTATTTGTGCTGTGGCACTTTGTCACAGACTTTGGAGAGCCCCATCTACCGTGTGAAGAGCTGGTTGAGGTTTGTAACTTTTTACATTTTCAAATTTAAATTTGTATACTTTGTTGGGTTTTTTTGCAATATTTTAGTGCCCCGCTCCTCTTCCTCCCAGCCCCCTCTAGTGACTCTTGCTTGTGGCCACTGCTTTAAATTTTGTTCAAAACGTTTTTTTTAATCATTATTTACATTTTTTGAAATGTTCTTTGGCCTCCTGTGCGGTTGCATCTGATTGGCTCTGGCTCCGCCGCTACCAGCTCTTACTCCTGGCATGCTCTCTGGCGCTCTGTCCTGGTGCCTCTTCTTTGCAGCCTGTGCAGGTTCCCACCCACTACTTCTCCTGGCTTGGCCCACTCCCTAGCTCTCTACTGGTGGTGCTTGTCTAGGCCATGTTACACCCATTCAGAAAGTTGGTGTAAAATAGCCTAGAGAAGCCACAAGAGAGAAATCTAGGGACAGTGAGAGAAGGAACAGGTGACGGAGAAAGATTGAGAATGACAGAGTGAGAAAGAGAGAGACAGAGAGAGACAGAGAGAGAGCGAGCACGGGGGTGATTCAGGCATCGCAGAAGATTCTTGAGATAAAAGAGAGAGCTTGAGGGAAGAAACAGTCATGGGAGATCTAGTAGTCCTATCATAATTTTCCAGCCTGCTTATCACTCATAGGAACATAGGAACAGGAGTAGGCCATTCAGCCCCTCGTGCCTGCTCCGCCATTTGATAAGATCATGGCTGATCTGTGATCTAACTCCATATACCTGCCTTTGGCCCATATCCCTTAATACCTTTGGTTGCCAAAAAGCTATCTATCTCAGATTTAAATTTAGCAATTGAGCTAGTATCAATTGCCGTTTGCGGAAGAGAGTTCCAAACTTCTACCACCCTTTGTGTGTAGAAATGTTTTCTAATCTCGCTCCTGAAAGGTCTGGCTCTAATTTTTAGACTGTGCCCCCTACTCCTAGAATCCCCAACCAGCGGAAATAGTTTCTCTCTGTCTACCCTATCTGTTCCCCTTAATATCTTATATACTCAAAGAACCATCCAGTCCAAAGCTGCTATGCCTTGTAGGAATAACATCCAGTCCCAAACTGCTAATGAGTTGGGATCTCATTACAATATAACTTATTCAAGTCAGCACTATGGTTAGGACCAGTTGATTTATTTCCTCTCCTTGATAAGAACAGATAAAAAAGTTTGCCCATAAGCAGCTGGAGTGGGTCAACTGGAACTGCTATCCCTATCATTTCCTTAAGGTAATCCTTCTAAAATTTTCATATCTAAGGGAAAGCCTGCACACGTGTGAACATTCCCTCATTTTCATCAGGACCACTAAAATAAGTGGAACAGATAAAACAAATTGTTAAATAAAATTCAGAGCAACTGTAAAAGTCTGTAATAAAACAATGGGCTTCCACTCTCAACACACTTTGATTCAAAAAGCCCTTCAGTGATGGCCTCCAGGATTTCTTGATTATCAAAAGTCTCACTTTTTTGGATGCTTTTAGAATTTGCTTTGTGTCCCATCAAAGTTAATCACATCTCGATATGATTATCAGATCAGGACATGTGTTAATATCAGAGGTTAACTGGAAAAATGGAGGCCAGCCAGTCATCACATTATCTATCTAGGATGCCCAGGGCATCTCCTGTCCCTTTATATTGCCAGGCAGGAGACATCAGGTTAAACTGATAAGCAATTAAACTATCAACATGGCCATTATGTCAGGGTCTGGAGGAACCTCACTTCAATATACATTCTGGGCATCATGTGAGTAGACTCACATTAAAGGGGAAGGTTCTGGACATGGAAGGGGAAGATATAAGAACAAGTAGCAAGCTTTTGTTTAGTTAAGCAGATAGAATGGTCAGAAATCAAACCTATAGAAGCCAGGCTGGATCACCTTGGGTCTGCAGGAAACCAAGTTGTATGAGTTTATTGTATGACCATAATAGTTATTATACTATTGGTTTCTAAGTAATAAACTTGCATTTGGACAATATGCTTGAGCCTGAACCATGAGGAATCATTTAATTAAGTTTAAGAGGTTTCCTTACAGATGCAGACCAAAAGCTAACTTTATGTGCTCCAGTAACTCCAGTTGGAGACATCTTGGCAGAATTGAAGTTCAAATCCCAATTCATTAATGAAAGGTGGCTCACCACCATCTTCTCAAGGGCAACTAAGGATAGGCAATGAATTCTGGCCTTGTCAGCAATGCCCATATCCCAAGAATGAATAAAAAAAGTATCTTCCAGTAGCACGGCACTCTTTCTAGGTGGTAAGGGGAAAATCGATAGTGATTCATTCTACCCATTGGTCAAGTTAAATGGTGATTGGAAACAGCAGAGCTTGTGCTCCACATGACAAAGTGGAAATTTCTGCACTTAGTATCACATGGTTTTGAAATAGTCAAAATAGAAGCTCTCATCCTTACTGAAATACAAAAGAAAGGTCAGAGATAAGTTGTCTGTAGGGCCCAGGCGAGCTTGATTAATCTGGAAATTATTTGGGATATTGAGGCTTTGGTTTAGGTGCTACCTGATTTATGTATGGTCAAGTAGTGGACTGATTCTAGAGACTCCGATGGTATGTAGGAACCTGCTCATCAGCATTCTATGCAATAATTAACTCCTACTATTAAATCTTCAATCATGGATGATTGACAGCTCTGACCTCTAAGGCCTTTAGACTGGATCAGCGTTATGGGTGGGACATATAAATGAGACCCACGATGAAAGGTGCCGTGGCCTTTGGCAGGGAGGAAATGAACTCATTGGAGCAGTTTCACACCGGAAATCCGTTCCTAGTTAATATCTACCCTGATATTTTAGTCCCTTCAAGACTGATTGTAATGTTTTTAACTTTGCACTGATTCAGTGCCTCAATGTATCATTTGGCTTCTTTGTATTATTTATCCTTCAAATAAATCTAATAGCTTAAGCTTGTATACATTGGTCTGGTGATGTGATACAGGGAGAGACAGGAGCATGTTGTGGGCACCCCATGTGACCTCCAGTGAACTGTTTACTACAAATAGTGGTTAATTGTTAAAGCTGGACATGCTAACATATAAAGGCACAGATTTCATATCATAGCAGAATTGGTCTGCTTATGGAAATTGCCTTCTTCCCGTGAACGTAAGACAGGAAGTGTTGGGTAAAAGCCCGAACCACAACACTCAGTTTTTGATAGAATGAGTTTTCCTTTAAAAACAATTTCAAAATTAATCAAACTTTTATTCAGAATCGAACAAATGTAATACTTACAGTATAGGATCTCATAGTCCCCGGAATTAGACATTAAATACTGAGAATCAATCGACCAGTCAAGGTGTGTGATAAAACTGGAGTGACCCTATGAGGGAAAAGAGAAGATAACATTTATCTAGATTATATAAGTCAGTTATGATTATACATAACTGCCTCTATGGAGCTGTTGCTAAAGTTGCATGAAATAGAAGGTTACATAGCAGTCTAAAAATCTTTGTAGCATCTTAATTTTCATAAGGAAAGCTCTGCATCTATCATCAATATCCTTTGACTGAAATGTGAAATTTCCTACTGAATTATAAAGGCTGATGAGTTTAGAGAGATTGGGGGTCATTTTAACTTTTGCCGATAGTGTAAATGGGGTGATGTCGAGTTGGGTGCACGTCATACACCTCTCCCGATTTTCGTTTCCATTGAATTGGGAGAGGACTATAACAAGTGGCCTATTTGATATTGCCCTGTTTACACTATCACCAAAAGTTAAAATTACTCCCACTGGTTTAACAAACCACCATTATAACACAAAACAAATATGCAGTACACTTCAATTTAGATTAAATGCAACTTACTGAGCATTTACCAACTCGGCTGTATTTTCTGCCATTTTCATTGACTGTGTAAATGTAAATATAATTATCGTGCGAGCCAATTGCTAGATAATTTCCCTCTACAAAAAACAAAGTACAAAGTAGAATAGATCACTGATAATGGAATTAAAGAAAACCTGTGCTTTTAAAAAGTACATCTTTCTCAAAATACACGATTAAAATGAAATGTTACTGGTAGACATTGTTAATGCTACTGTAATATCAGTTTTAAATGTTAAATATTACTATCCCAAAAATCATCCTTCGCCGGGCCCAACATTTTGAATCTGTGTTAGAGGATGGGTTGCACTCTCACTGCATATCCTTGTCTTACTAAAGTTGGACTCAATATTGTTAATGATACAGTGCTGATGTCAATATGATCACAGTTATGTCTGATATTGAGGTCGACTTCTGATTGTGTCAGCAAAGGCAAAAATTGAAGACCTGCTACCTCAATTGCAATTTTATTCAAATAAAAACACTTTTAAGATCTAATTAAGGTGTGGAAAAAAACACATTTTTATTTAAATACCGATGGTACAATTCTCCCTCAGAGCCTGTGGCACAAAGCTACCTGTCAGGCTGTCCTTTGTTCAATAGTAGGTTCTGAGATATTTACTGTAGCATGCACCTCATTATTACTTGTAAACTGCCCCTCCCACAAGCAATAAAAATATGATAGGAATATTAAATGTTAACTAGTTTGGAGGTTGTAATCTGGAACAGAGCTGTTGGAAAAAACATGAGCATCTGAGTGGTGCTTTCTTGCCAAGATCAGAGACCAAGATCTTGGAAAAAAAGAGGGACATAGTTTACCAAAACCTTGAAATTGAGTTTAACACAAAGAATCATAGAATCATGCAGCACAGAAAGAGGCCATTCAGCCCATCGTGCCTGTGCCGGCTCTTTGAAAGAGCTATCCAATTAGTCCCACTCCACTGTTCTTTCCCCATAGCCCTGCAAATTTTTCCTTTTGAATAAAAGTTTCATTTTTTTCCACAAGAAAAGCAACGATTGCTGGAAATGAGAGACTTGATCTGTAGAGCTGTGAGGGGTTCTTTCTAGCTCAGCAGTGAGAACATATTAAAAACAATCAGTCTTAAAGTCATAATAATAACTTCACATTGCACAGCTACAAACTTGAAGTCTGAAGCTGTGAGAATTCGCACCAGTCAGTGCAAAAAAAGTTGTGGGATGATTTCCTCTTTGCTTTTGCAAGGCAGTAAAATAAAATTCTAGCGATAAGCTATTAGTAAACCTTTTAAAAGTGGTGGGTACCTGGTGAATAACGCATGACTGACAGCTGTTCATTTCCATCAGTGTGAACAGTCACCAGATCTTTTGATTCAGTGTCCAGAACTAACCACCTGTTAATGAAACAAATTAAACATTGATTGCATTGAAACTGAGTGTTTCCTGATAATAAAATACTGATTTCGTTTACATTATGCTTCTTTCAGTTTGATTGGATCTCAGGTTAGCTTATTTTATTAGTGGTGCCTTCCTAGAGGGGGCACTTGAGGTACTGATTTCTGTCTGTTGACACTGGGGTTCCCAGTGCTACCTCTGCTGGTCCAATTCAAATATGCACATGCAAAAGCCATTAATATCTTGTTCATAAAAAATGTGCTGGATATCAGTTGATTCCATATAAAAGGCATATCCAAATTAATCATGTTCCCATTAGCAGTGCAAACTACTAACAAGCATCTGTCTACTTAAAATCATACAAATGTGAAAATGGCCCTCTAGCACAAATATACGACTTATTTCAGTTGTGTCAGCAATTCCTCAGCTCACCAATAGGTTCCACTATTGCTACATAACTCACTCATTAAAGCAAAAACCTTAAACCCTTTCTAAATTCCTCCTTTCCCCATCCAATGTGTATTGTAAATGATGAATGAAATAATAGTTATTGTAACTATAACTTTAGAAACATGATCTGTTCTAGACTAATTTGATTTTTATTTTGCTGTGAACTTACATTAATAAAAACAGCAAATGGCATCTGACTGATAGAGAAGTCACTTACTCACACTTACCTTCCAGTTTGGGTTCCTATAGCAACAACAGATCCTGATGGATGGAAACCAGCAGACTGAGCTGGGTCCTACAGTTTGGAGGAAACATATTCAGAAGCACAGACTGTTAATAACAGACTAATTGAACCCCACAGTGCTGAGGGGTTGTAAATTTCAATTGCTAAAACATGTATAGTAATTATGTAGGTGGAATGTTTCCTATTAAGCAAACATTTACTTAAAATTACACCTTTTTAATAATTAAACTATGCTACAACCATTCCTTAACCCTGCTGTACCAAGGCCTGCTTTATTCTCACTGGTAAAAGTTCTTCAATTACAAGACAAAAATCATTTGAACAATTTTGACCAAAATTGTTTTTTTGAACACTCACTGCTTTCAATTCCCCTATCTCTAAACTTCCCTGTCTTTTCTGTCCTAAACTCCAAGTGCACCATCTTAGATGCTTCTCCTTCCTCCCCTGCTGAAATTAAGATTGATCACACTGTCTCCCATGCTGGATCTATCCCAGAATCTCAAAACTGTGGAAATCCTTACCTCCCTCAGATTTCCCTTTCTCTTATAATCCACAGGCTTTTAAAACTCAAGTTTAAAACAAACTACTATTTCTTGATTAATCTCACATTTTGCCACTTTTTTTCAACCTGGGTAGTGTCATGCATTTACGTAGGTTTTCCAATTTAAAAAAAAATCTGGACAATGAAGATATTGACTACTAGGTACCTCTATGATCTTGCTCCATATGGTCTGGTGAGCAACAGCATCCCAGAGAGTAATATGTTTGTCATGCCCACATGTTAGGAATTGTTCCTTATTTGGATGACTGGCAAGACCCCACAGTTCATCCGTGTGACCCTACAGATATTGTAGAAGCAATAAAGCAAATGAAAGCCGTTGAAATCAGCCTTAAGAGCTCAACTGAAAAAACAATCAGAGATCAAATTAGAAACAATGCAGAAAAAACCTTGGGAGATGAATTTAAAATAGAGTACTTTACTTACTATGACAAAATCTTCCAAAATGATATATTTAGCCACACTCAATTTTTGTCTCAGTGAAAAAACGTATTCCAAAAATAACATGCTGGAGCATGGACTATTAATGGGTAGTTTACTGTCTGCTTGAGAAGGTTAATACTTTCCTTAGCTATAAAGGGGTTCTTTGGGCAAGAGGATTGCAGAGGGACAGCCTGCACAAAGAGGAACCAATTCTCCACAATAGACTGCAGTTGGCTGCTCACGAATGTGTTCAAATGTCATTGATTATAGATTAATACGAAGATTCTTTGGCCACTGTGTATGAAGAACAATAAAAGAAAAAGGTGCCTCTCCAACTGTAGTGAATACAAGTACAATAGCACCAATTGAAATTCAGACTGTTACTCATTATCTTTGTAGTTCCATTCCACAGCCAGGAATAATCACAGAAACGGAAAGCCAACCAATTCTGGGCCCTACAAAATGGACTGGTATAAATCTAAAGTCTAAATGGTCACTTTGACTGTAGTGGATTCCACGTGAGTGATTTACAATGGGGATTAATCAGGGGCCGAAATTAGCATGGTTTATGTGCTATAACTGCGTTTGCAATAATGATTTATGAAGTTCTTTCCAGCAATCTAAGGAAGTTAAAGAGATAAAAAGGGCATATTTTGTAGTCACTTGCTCCTACCTGGGTGATTGGGTGAAAGTCTCCAGATAAAGTGCCTTGTATGATGAAATTCCTTGTTGTGCCAATGAGTAACACTTCTCCCCTTCCTTCAGTTACTGTCCTCACTGGACCAAACTGCTCAGGAACCTAAATTAAGAAGAAGAAGGGATAATAGACAGATTCTGTATAAGTCCGACCAGTACAGAAAATGTTATGAAGCTCATTTGCCCTGGCAGTAGGATGTTTGTATTAGCAAGACAACAATGTTATGAAATCAAACTCATTTGTAGGATATGCTTGTGTTATTAGGCTAAACTGTTGGCAGTGAACCACATTTTCTTAAAAATGTAACCCTGCAACTGCCTGTTCTTTTCAGATAATGCAGATGGCATTTCTTTATCATAAAGAAAGTATCAGGTTGTTTTATCTCATAAAACGTACAACCAAAGCAGCGATGGAAGGGACAAAGTACGTATCGCAAGTCTCCAATATCTTTCTATGTCTAGTCAATTATCAGATGCATCCTGCAATTACACAGACCTGAAACTAGCATCAACAATTCTTACACATTTCATCTTATTCTTATTATTTTTAATTAATAAATTGTATTAAATTATTTTTCCATGAGACAAGAGATATTATTTCTAGGAAACAGAATTCTTTTCTGTGTTTTTCAGTATTAAGCACCACCCTTAAGTTATGTTTAACATGGTTCAGATAAAGAGTAAAGCTTCTTCTACTCTGCCCAACAATGCCTATTAACCCTAACCTCAGAAGAGCATCAGTGGGCTGTTTTTCACTTCCTACACCTGCCACCCTTACGGCCTCTGTATAAGACTGTTAATTCATGCTAAATTGTGGATGGTTTGAGGTCAGCAAGTAATTTGAAACTGCCTAAACGTAATTCACATGGGATGAGAAGAGAATTTCACTAGATAGGATTCAAAGCTAGGCACATTCAGTTCTTAACTTGTTTCTGTTTCATAATTAAACAAATAGCGAATAAAAAATCTGGGGAGGGATAAAATGAGCAGCAAATTATTTTCTATACCCCTGTAAAGAAACTCAGCCTCAAACAACACTAAAATGGGCTGTGTTTGATTTGAACCCATGATAATAATCATTAATCCAGCCAAGTACCTTCTGATTAAAACAGGAACAATATGTCAACCATTATTTGGATGGGGGGGGGGGGATGGTGAGGGAAGCCTCGAGTACTCAGAAGAAATAATCTAACAAAGCATGAATGTGATTTATAATTAGGAGAAGGTTTAAAATCCATTGAAAGACATGCTCAATTCCCTATTGGATTTATTAGTGACTATCTTATATTTATGGCCCCTAGTTCTGGTCTCCTGCAAGTGGCGACTTCTTCTCTATGTCTACTCTATAAAACCCTTTCATAATCTTAAAGACCCCTATCAGGTTCCCCCCCACTGGTCTTCTCTTTTTTTAGAGAGAAGAGCCCCAACCTGTTCAATCTTTTCTGATAGGTATAACCTTTCAGTTCTGGTATCATCCTAGTAAATCTTTTCTGCACCTTCTCCAGTGCCTCTCTATCCTTTTTATAATATGGAGATCAGAACTGTTCACAGTACCCGAAGTGTGGTCTAACCCAGGTTCTATAAAAGTTTAACATAACTTCTCTGCTTTTCAATTCTATCCCTCTAGAAATGAACCCCAGTGCTTGGTTTGGTTTCTTTATGACCTTATTAACCTGCGTCGCTACTTTTAGTGATTTGTGTATCTACACTCCCAGATCCCTCTGCTCCTCTACTCCATTTAGACTCTTATTTTCCAAGGAGTATGTGGCCTCTTTATTAGTGAGGTCATAAAAGTCTGATCGAATTTGAAGTGTTTGCTGTCAGGACTATGTTGTAAAGATAGTTTAAAAGGTTTAATATTGGTGAAAATGAAGTAGGGAGAATGCAAATACAAGCCATCATTGAGAAAGCTCCAGGTGGCATAATGCATGGACTTGATCTACACTGGAGAGAAGAGTGTGCAGATCTTTGAAAGCCTTCAGACTCTCCCATATGCTGGTTTGTTTCTCACTTGAAACTTTGACTCCATCTTTTATCTGGCCAGTGGTCTTGAAGGAAGAGAACTGGTCAGGGGTGGGAGAAGAGGAAAATGGTTGCTGGAAGATGCACACTAGTCCAGCTCGTTTTTAATGTTTAAACAATACAGCTCTTTCATTGTTCTGAATAGGATGGTAGGATTTGTATTTGCACTATCCTAGCAACTGATTTGTGCCTCCGATGTACAACCTTAACAGAAGTTCTTCTGCTCTTCCAAGATTCTTTTTAAAAATGAGAGCGTGTACCTTAGCGCTCAAGGGGACCACTTCAAACTTCATAAAGAGTGGTGAGAAAAGTAATGTTATTTACGGTGCTTTTGCTTTTGTTCGCAGCAATGAACTTGAGGGATTGACTTAATATATAGCTTAAAAATGAAAAATAGGTTGAGGAAGCCGTAATGAAATCATTATAGTTCTTTAAATACAGAACCAGTCAATATTAGGGTTGCCAACTCTGGGTGGACGTATTACTGAAGGTTTCATCACATGACCGCCCCACCCAGTCAAACAGCCCTTTTCCCATCACCAATATTTTTATAACTAATACATGAAAGTGTTCAAAGAAAATGAAAAAAAACCACACAATTTTACTAATAGCCCATTGATTTTTCTCCCGGGTTGCTCGCAGCAGTGTCCAGGAGGAACATAGGTATTACCAAACAATAAAAGACCAAGGTCCATCTAGTTCACTTTCTACCATCCTGATAGTTGCATGATACAATGATAATGAAGTTGTTGACTAATCCTAGCAATCAATCTCCATCAATTATTCTTCACCAGACCAGACAAGACACGAGGAAAACCCCAGTGGTGGAGAGCTTTGTGAAATATAGGCCTGTTCACCTGTTCCTCCCAAGCATTCTACAGTTATCACATGTCATGTCTCAAATTACTCATATATTGTATTCCAATCCTTAATCTTTAAGGAGATTAATATTTAATTGTCAGGACAATCCTAACAAGGCTATAGAAGTTCTACCCTGTTAATATAATTACAGAACTGTTGTTCGGAGGAGTATATTCAATTATTTATTGGTAGCCTGAAGAATATATGATAACAGAGCCAGAGAGTGTACTTCTTTGAATGTTGGTCTCCAGGAGTTGGGAAAATATACCATTATTAGCTTTGAAGTCTCACCTCAGTTTCTTGCATCTTCTGGTAGTTGTGGTCCCAGGAGATCAGCTTTCGGTCTTTTCCTCCACCTGATACCAGAGTGCCGTCACGCAGCATGCAAAGTGCAAAAATACCCCCTTCATGGGCCCCCTGAATAGCATAGCTAATGCGGTTGGTACCTAAGATAAATTGTCACAACAGTACAATTGTATTAAAAAGAAAAAATGAACAAAGCATCCTATAGATCAGTTTTGAATCTAATTTCTTAAAATAGAATTTTAGTATTTGTTTCAACAGTTACCAAACCACTTGGAAAGAGATCAGATAATTAGCACTGGTATTTATGAGCAAATAACAATAAAGGAGAGAAGTTTGACTTTTTCCTCTTAGCGTATTTTGCTATAAACACAGTGATTTCCATTTTTTTTGGAGCGGAGTGATAATTTCATTCTTCCTATTCACATCATGGACTCTACAGCTAAGAGATTAGGGGAGGCTGAGCCGCAAGTAGAGGAGCATCGACCCACTTTCAATGGGCTGCCTCGTCATGTTTCTAAAGTTCTATCTTTTAACTCTTTTTATAGGTTTTATTCTGCTCCATTTTTATTTTCATGCCCCCATTCCACTGCACCCCCACAACCACTCCCCAAAAGAAAATCTCCTGGTTCCAGGTCTCTGCAGATACCGCTCAAGTCACATGCCTAGGATTACTAGGCTGCTTTCCTCACTGTGAGACAGCCCTTGGCTTCTATGTCTTTGCAATAGTCTGGCTAAGATTGGAAATTCCAGACTCGAACTTGGGTTTTACCATCTGTGGTAGAGCATGTTGGAATGTCAACAAAGTTCTAAAGCTAGATTTTCATCTTTAGTAGAGAATCGCAGGAGGTGCATGCCTGAATTCCCAAAACACAGAATTCTGTAACAAGTGCATCGAAACGAATATAACAGCAAGCTGATTGTCAGATGAAAGCAGCTGCACTTTCTATGTATGCAATGAACGTGATCAACTTGCTCTAATAAACTATGTACAGGAATAAAAAAAATGTGATTAATATACTATGGGATTTACAGGGCAGAGAAATGGAGTGATTAGATGATGTGGTTGCGTTAACCCACTTGGGCAACTCACCAGTTGAATGGAGAGTTATGCAATGGAATTTTTGTGTTTGTCATGAGCCCACAGCTTTGTGAGAGGCAGAGGCGGGCTCAAATGCTTCTATTGGGACTCACATTTACATTTGGTTTCCAATTACCAAAAGGATTAACTGTTGCCTAAAGTCACAAGCACACATCCGACTTTCATGAATCCATAGCTTACATCTCCAGCTCCAGAGATCACAGAAATCTGGATGAAGGTGTGACCCATGCACCAGATGCTACATTTGTCAAGCAAATGGATTCTGTCATTTGGTTCAGAGCAGGTGTGTCCAAGCTTTTTATTTTTGAGGGCCACTTACCATGGAGCCTCAGGGGCCACATATAGGGCCCGATGTTAGCAGGGCTGCGGGTTCTCGGCGGGGGGGCTATCGGGTGCGTGGGTAACGCGCCCGGTGAAATTAGTCAGCTCCCTGCGCGATTGTAGCATACAATCCACTAACTGGATCCACTTACCTGGTCCTCCGGGTTCCGCACTGCTGATCTGCGCGTCGGGCGGGCTGCGCATGCGCAGTAAGATCTGTCAGCTGGAGGAGCTCTATTTAAAGGGGCAGTCCTCCACTGACAGATGCTGCAACAAACAGAAAAAATCACAGCATGGAGCAGGCCAGGGGGAAGGCTGCTCCCAGTTTAATGATGCCTCACTCCAGGTATCAATACACGGGGTGAGGAGGAGGGGGAGGACAGAGATCTTCCTCCCGGCGGGCGGGAGGAAGCGGCCTGCCTCTGCCACCAGGAAGGCCTGGCTCGAGGTGGCAGAGGAGGTCACCAGCACCACCAACATATCGCCCACCTGCATACAGTGCAGGAGGCGCTGCAATGACCTCAGTAGGTCAGCCAAAGTGAGTACACTTACTCTTTCCCCTACACTCCGTCTGCCACATCACCGCCCCCAACCCACATCTCCTTCTGCACTGCCAACACTACTCTATCACATCACCCCTCATACCCACTCAAACCTCATCCTCATCGTACCTGCACCTACTCACCTCGCTAGTACTCATCCCGCCACTACCACTCAACCCAATCCTCATACAATCTCATGGCTCTATCTCGTACTCACCCTCTCGTGCATCTCTTTCACGGCCAGCCTCACTCAACCTGCCACTACCTGTGCTGCAGCCACAGGGCATGCATCACATATGTGCAGTAGGCAGCGTAAGGCAAACGTGTCGTGAGCATGAAGGGGATGCACAAGGGTGTTTGAGGGTTTGTCATGGTTTTTACTTCTATTGAATTTCTGACCAACTCACATCACATATTATATTGGCACCACTACTGCCATGTCTTCGTGAATCTTGTCTGGTCTGTACAATAATGCCCTTTCCTGAGGATCACTATGAAGACCCACAACTGATGCCACCCATTGTGTCACTGCAGAGTGGGTGTAGGTGCATTTGCAGGGCTCTTTTGTGCAGACGGCTGAGAGACATCGGCGATATCCCCGGTGGCACCCTGGAAGGATGCGGAGGAGAGGTTGTTGAGGGCAGTGGTGACTTTGACAGCGACAGGTAAGAAGATGGTGCTCGGGCCAGCCAGGAGCAGCTTGGCATGAAGGAGGCTGCAGATGTCCACGACTACATGTCGAGTGACTCTGAGCCTCCTGTGCACTGCTGCTTAGAGAGGTCCAGGAAGCTGAGCCTCGGTCTGTGGACCCTGTGGCGAGGGTAGTGCCCTCTGCGACGCATCTCTCTCTGCGGTAGCCCTCCCTCCTGCTGTGCAGGTGGATGTGTCACAGCACTCTGTTGTGGAGCTCCACGTGTCAGAGGTGGACGGCGTGGATGGCGAGGCTGGTGATGCTGTTCGCCCTCCAAGGAGGTCATGACTGCAGCTACGGCGGCCCCCATCCGGAAGATGTACATCTGAGGGGGTCCGCAAGGTAGGGACATGTGTCTGGACCCCGGGGTAAGTGTGCAAGTTGGTGACTTTGATTGTCAGGAGTAGAGTGGTGGAGGCCAAACTTTGTCCCAAGTGACAGAGTGGCCTCCTGCAATGAGTGAGGGTCTCCCCCCCCACCTGTCAAATGGACCTTTGCAGTTGCCACAGGCTGATGGCTGCAACAGGTCCATTTGAACTGGGAGTGTTTCCCCCAGTGTGGGAAACAGTCCCAGGTTGCTCTAAAATCCCACCCCTCCTCACATAATCCCTTAATCAGGTTAGTTAATGACCTGAACAAGCCAAATAAATACTTTCAAGTGGCATCCCGCTGGCTTTAATTGCCTGCGGGATTTCCACCAGCGGGGGCTGCGTACGCACGCTGGCGCGTCAGCGGGGAACCCGGAAGTGCGCGGGTTCAAGGCGGGCTCCGGTCCTGCTCCGGGATTTCCCGATTTTCGGGGCCCCCCCCCGCCAGGAACGCACCCGATAGCGGGTGCTAAAATGCTGCCCATAAAGTTTAAGCCCATATTCTCATTAATTTGCATATATTTCAAGCTTCTGATACTAACAGATCTTGATTTTGTGATTTAAGATTTATCCGCCAATGAGACAATGAACAGCCCTTTCCAAATCATCAGGCCCATGGAATTTAAACAGAATAAACCAGCGATTAAGAAACATAAGCACAAACAGGGCTGAGTTGCCTGGACTCCACTGGGTGGATTGCCAGAACATGTGGACACCCTGCTTCAGTGGGATACAAAACAATATTGCAATTAAGGACTTTTAAAAAAAAATCTTTTTCTGATACTTTTCTCCTCCTCTCCTGTAGGTGCTGACCCCTTGCTGGGATACAATTCCACAGCTGCCAGGGGCTTTCCAGTAATGACCCAAGAGGCCATCATATGTGACCCTAGGTGTGAGTGTCAGCAGACTACTCAACCATGAGAGCATCACAGCAGAGCTTGATCCTGTCCTCACCCAGTGTCCAGGCACCCGCACTTCGAGCAGCAATCGTTGGCAAGTGGTCAGGAGCAGGATCCCTGGCTCTCCCTAACCCAGCAGCACTGAGACCAATTGTAACACCCAAATCATCAACCTAGCTGAGATCAGTTCATTCATTCACAAACATGTGATCAAATATGGGGCTTTTCTGGTTTTCAAGGCTCAGCTTCTCACTTTTAACCAACAGATCCAGCGAGGAACCCAAAATTTTTACTGAATTCAAAAATAGGGTTTTTGTGATATTTAACAGTAAGAGTTTTATTATATTTTTCTCTTTCACAGAATTCAATCTCATCCAGACTGGGGAGATCAGAAATCCACTGTATCTGCTCTTACCAAAAAAAAACCCAATTAGAGTAACATTTTGTTTCACCATTCTTCTTATTTTCATCAATTTTACTACCCGCAACATTGCAGAATATAATGCTATAAATTATAAAGTACAATCGCAAGGGCATTTGTTGAAGGCAGGCTACTGTCTAATGTCTGACTTCCTTTTATATATTCAGCGATAAAATCTTTATTCATGAATAATGCCCTTGCATGGTACTTTGCACATGATTTAAAGGCTGAAATTAAAATTAGATATCACCAGCAACTGGGAGAAAAGAAGAAACAGAACTAAAATGTGACTTGAAAAGCAAAGTCCGTCTTGATCTCACCTTTTCCCCAGACTAGAATATTTCCACTCGAATCCCCAGTTATTGTATCACCATTCTCAGCAAAGGTCGCACACAGCACAAACTTTGGTTTCTCATGTTTCTATGAAGAAGCAGATACATTTAGATAGCATTTAAAGTTCAATTTTTTTTAGAACAATCCACAACAATTTTCAAGTCATTTGAAGAACCGAATATCTGTTGTAACATGGGCACTTTAAACCATCTGTATGAACAAAGAGACAGAATATTGTGTCTGTAAATGAAAGCATCAGCCTCCATCAAGGATCGGACATGTAGCCAAAGAGTCTGAAATATGTACATTAGCCAATCCCTCCCTCGTGTCCTTTTACTTTGTAGGAATAGAAAAACAAAATCTGATGGTTGGAACTGTGCTGAAAATATTTGAGGGATGTGGATGACATCATTATTCTCAGTCAATCAAGTCATCTGAACTCCAAGTGCAGGTTACAACCTCGAACATAATCAAAGCCAATTTAATTTTATAATCCACACAGATCTCAGCATCTTTCTGTTCATAAACTTTCTGTTGGAACTTAATATCATTTTTTTAGCATCCGACTCATTACTGTTGCCAAATTTTACCACGTATTAGTGTTGCATGTCAGTAATTGGGGGGGAGTTTACACGTTTATGATTACTGATGGAAGTCCAAATCTTTTTAAACTGGAAAATAATGTGCTGCTGTCATGAGACATGAAGAAATATATCGCCGTTCCTTCATCATCGCTGGGTCAAAATCCTAAAACTTCCTACCGAACAGCACTGTGGGAGAACCTTCACCACACGGACTGCAGCGATTCAAGAAGGTGGCTCACCACCACCTTCTCAAGGGTAATTAGGGATGGGCAATAAATGCTGGCCTTGCCAGTGATGCCCACATCCCATGAACGAATTTTAAAAAAACAGAACATTTTACAAAAAAAATTACTGTATTCCTGGGTTATAATATAGCATCGAAAGATCATAGTCAAACCTGCTAGCAACTCAGAAGCATAGAAATCCCAGCTGTATACTAATTAATTGGAAGAGAACTTGCCCACAAATGTACTTCTGTTTTTAACCCTATCAAATTATTCTAATCAAAATGGGAACACTGCTTACTCATGTTCCCTGGATAAGTAAAATCCCTCTTTAATCTTAAGAGTTTACACCCTTGCTAAAGATCACTGACAAACATCGGCACCATGTTGACTAGAGTACAGAATTCCAGTGTCAGTTGTCATTTTTAATGATCTAACCTGGTTTGCAGGATATTCTCACTCCCTTTAGCTTTGGTTCCAGTTTAATTACACCACTTAAAATTTGAACTGTGCTTTCCCATTCATTTTCATGCAGTAAGATCCATCAGGATTACACCGGGATTTCACCTCTGCCAAGGCACATGGTTAGGCAGTGCTGCTATTCTACAACTTATCTCAGTGGAAATGGTTGAAGGCAGGAAAGCAAGAGAGACTGGAAGCCAGAGTTTACAGGATTGAAACTGGCAGCAGGGGTTGCTACTGCTCCTTGACATACATGTAAATTATCTCAGTAACCAACCTGATTTGATCATTTTTTTCAAATTCAAATTTACAGACGTACCTACATTTTTAGGAGACAACTTGTTGCAGTCAAGCAAACTTAACTGTATGTATAAAATTGATGGGGAGAGGAGGGACTTCCAATGCATTAGTGTAATTGTGGAGTGTAAAGGACACACATGAGCAGTGATGCTTGAGCAGTTTGCACATATTATGTGAATTCAAAGTATGTTATTTTCATCCCTGTCCATGCAGTCATATTATTTATAATCCTTTATTTTTCCCATGGAATTTTGCATTGTTTAAAAGTTTTATCAGTATTCAGTGATACCTCAATGATAGTAATAGTGCATTATCTAAGCAAGTACATAATAGGAATCATGTGACTGGTAGAATGGTGTTACAGGGATATTACTTTTGGAGCAATACTTGACTTCCACTGCCCTGTTTATATTAAAAACAATTTTTTTTACTTGAAGGACCCATGTCCTTCCGATTTTTATACAATGCAATCTTACCTCAAACAATCCTTGTTTCTTTGCGAAAGAGCCTCCTTCAAGCGTCCAAAAGTAAATGTGTGATTTCCCACAGGTTACAATAATGTTGGTCTCTGTTGGATGGAAATCTGCTGCAAATACTGGCTCATTTGAACACTGGTAAGGATACAAGTGAACACATATTCATAAGTTGTTTCTAAGCAACCATCAATTCTACATATCATAGAGTTAACTTCAGAGGAATATTTCCTGGCCTTACACCTGCTTTGATTCACTGAATTATTAAGTCTTTCTTCAGTAATTGGTGGGATACCACCCCTCCCGCCCCCGCCACCTTCATTATTTTCCCCTCTCTCTTTAGGAGAGTGTACAGATAAGCTGCTCCCAGGCAGTTGCCATTGCTACTCTTCATCCATCCAAAAGGAAATATCCAAGAGTAGTACAGGCCATTCTTCAAATTCCCTCTCCCTATCCACCCATTCCTCAGACATGTCTACAGACTGGAAACTCAGGGCGTACACTCAATTAACCCACATCTTACAATTACATTCTGCCACTGGGAGGAACCTTTATGCATATTGTTAACATCAGTTAGAGGAAGATAGCTTTAAAATTACATCATAAGGAATAGCACCTCTGTGGAAGTGGGGAATTGACAGCAGAAATTGAGCCTTTGAAGAGTTTTTTCTTCAATATATTTTGTAGCTTTTGAATTAGGCAAGGTAACTCATACTTTCAATGTAAAATTACTCAACCATTCAATATTCCACATCAAGCCTATTTAAAATATCCTTATAGAGCTTTCTGATCAAAGACTGTGAAAAAGACTGTTGGCTGCAAATTGATCTGTAAAAGAAACTATGTATGTGGAAATCAATACAAGTGAACAGGCATGTTCTGCAAGCATTTGTCCACTTTGCATCTCCTTTAATTAAACACCTGACTTCTAGGATCTATAGGGGACCCTGTCAATAAGGTGAGCTGGTGAGTGTTAGAGATGTGGAACACATATTGATAAGTATTTGAATTAAATGTATTTCCCCGCAGTTACCTTTTCCTTTGAAATAAAGTTCATCGTTGCAGTTTACCTCTGTTTTGATAGTGTGGCCGCCCCTCAGCCTCCTCCCCACCCCCACCCACACCCCCCGATTCTGTTGCGCAGGAAAAAATCCTAAAAGCACACTTTTAAAATGGAGGCAAGGTCCTTTGAACATGGTTACAAAGTTATATTGCAATTAAATGCCAATTGTGGTTTCTGAAAGGTTCACTGCACCAGGTTCTCCAGTCTGATTTATACAAATATTTTGCACCTTACAGTGACTATTACAGAGCCTGTCAACAGTTTGCTGAACAGAAGCGCCTGAATAAAAAATACTTTCTTCCAGGAGAAAAACAGAAGCTTAAAGTCGCTGAAACAGAGGGGAAATTTTAAGAACAAAATGGCAGATCAAGATTGTGAGTCATGAGATGTTCATCATTTCTAATCATCTTTTGAAAATGGGTGATTATCTTTCAACCTTTAGCAATTGCTGTATTTCTCTTGAAGAAAAAAGCAATTTAACATATTGTCCAAATTGTTGTGATCAATGGTTTTCGTTCTTTCCTCCAAACATGAACTTAATGTTTGACTTGTAGTCTTTATAACCTGATATTTCCCCGATTGTTTCTGATCAGTGTAAATGGACAGATTTCATATAAAGAGAACATGCAGTCCAGACAAGTTCAAAGCAGACATCTTTCCCTATAATCACTTCAGGACAAATATAATACAAGATCAGATAAAACAGATTACACATGTGGCAGCTACAATATAGATAATTGAAGTGATTGACCACTATCATGTTGCCTGAACAGTCATTTAAATTTAATCTCTGCAATACGGTTGAGAAAGGCATGGATGTTAGGGAACTTGGGGAAATAAATAGTGATGTCTTGAGGAGTGTACATATTACAGAGAGGGAGGTGCTGGAAGTCTTAACGCGCATCAAGGTAGATAAATCTCCGGGACCTGATGAAATGTATCCCAGGACATTATGGGAGGTTAGGGAGGAAATTGCGGGTCCCCTAGCAGAGATATTTGAATCATCCACCGCTACAGGTGAGGTGCCTGAAGATTGGAGGGCAGCAAATGTTGTGCCTTTGTTTAAGAAGGGCGGCAGGGAAAAGCCTGGGAACTACAGACCAGTGAGCCTGACATCTGTAGTGGGTAAGTTGTTAGAGGGTATTCTGAGGGACAGGATCTACAGGCACTTGGAGAGGCAGGGACTAATTAGGAACAGTCAGCATGGTTTTGTGAGAGGAAAATCATGTCTCACGAATTTGATTGAGTTTTTTGAAGGGGTAACCAAGAAGATAGATGAGGGCTGTGCAGTAGACGTGGTCTACATGGACTTCAGCAAAGCATTTGACAAGGTACCGCATGGTAGGTTGTTACATAAGGTTAAATCTCATGGGATCCAAGGTGAGGTAGCCAATTGGATACAAAATTGGCTTGACGACAGAAGACAGAGGGTGGTTGTAGAGGGTTGTTTTTCAAACTGGATGCCTGTGTCCAGCGGTGTGCCTCAGGGATCGGTTCTGGGTCCGCTGTTATTTGTTATTTATATTAATGATTTGGATGAGAATTTAGGAGGCATGGTTAGTAAGTTTGCAGATGACACCAAGATTCGTGGCATTGTGGACAGTGAAGAAGGTTATCTGGGATTGCAACGGGATCTTGATCAATTGGGCCAGTGGGCCGATGAATGGCAGATGGAGTTTAATTTAGATAAATGTGAGGTGATGCATTTTGGTAGATCGAATCGGGCCAGGACCTACTCCGTTAATGGTAGGGCGTTGGGGAGAGTTATAGAACAAAGAGATCTAGGAGTACAGATTCATAGCTCCTTGAAAGTGGAGTCACAGGTGGATAGGGTGGTGAAGAAGGCATTCGGCATGCTTGGTTTCATTGGTCAGAACATTGAATGCGGTAGTTGGGATGTCTTGTTGAAGTTGTACAGGGCATTGGTGAGGCCACACTTGGAGTACTGTGTACAGTTCTGGTCACCCTATTATAGAAAGGATATTATTAAACTAGAAAGAGTGCAGAAAAGATTTACTAGGATGCTACCGGGACTTGATGGTTTGACTTACAGGGAGAGGTTAGACAGACTGGGACTTTTTTCCCTGGAGAGTAGGAGGTTAAGGGGTGATCTTATAGAAGTCTATAAAATAATGAGGGGCATAGATAAGGTCGATAGTCAAAATCTTTTCCCAAAGGTAGGGGAGTCTATAACGAGGGGGCATAGATTTAAGGTGAGAGGGGAGAGATACAAAAGGGTCCAGAGGGGCAATTTTTTCACTCAAAGGGTGGTGAGTGTCTGGAACGAGCTGCCAGAGGCAGTAGTAGAGGCGGGTACAATTTTGTCTTTTAAAAAGCATTTGGACAGTTACATGGGTAAGATGGGTATAGAGGGATATGGGCCAAGTGCAGGCAATTGGGACTAGCTTAGTGGTATAAACTGGGCGACATGGACATGTTGGGCCGAAGGGCCTGTTTCCATGTTGTAACTTCTATGATTCTATGACTTCTATAATAATCCAATAATGTAGACATAAAAATGTACAGAAAGGAAATACCTTAATATCACCTAGTCTCTCCACTTTCTGCCAATCCCACACTGAAAGGACATGATCATTGGAATCATCCACTGCACATAGGGTAGAGCCTCCATTCTGAAAAAGAAATGTAATGGAAGTAACACATATAACAGGATTTCCTACAGCATTTAATACAAAGGCAGTGTTCTAGGCCCAACCATCTTCAGCTGCTTCATCAATGACCTTCCCTCCATCATAAGGTCAGAAATGGGGATGTTCGCTGATGACTGCACAGTGTTCAGTTCCATTCGCAACCCCTCAAATAATGAAGCAGTCCGAGCCCACATGCAGCAAGACCTGGACAACATCCAGGCTTGGGCTCATAAGTGGCAAGTAACATTCGCGCCAGATAAGTGCCAGGCAATGACCATCTCCAACAAGAGAGAGTCTAACCACCTCCCCTTGACATTCAACGGCATTACCATCGCCGAATCCCCCACCATCAACATCCTGGGGGTCATTATTGACCAGAAACTTAACTGGACCAGCCATATAATTACTGTGGCTACGAGAGCAGGTCAGAAGCTGGGTATTCTACAGTGAGTGACTCACCTCCTGACTCCCCAAAGCCTTTCCACCATCTACAAGGCACAAGTCAGGAGTGTGATGGAATACTCTCCACTTGCTTGGATGAGTGCAGCTCCAACAACACTCAAGAAGCTCGACACCATCCAAGATAAAGCAGTCCGCTTGATTGGCACCCCATCCACCACCCTAAACATTCACTCCCTTCACCACCGGCGCACTGTGGCTGCAGTGTGTACCATCCACAGGATGCACTGCAGCAACTCGCCAAGGCTTCTTCGACAGCACCTCCCAAACCCGCGACCTCTACCATCTAGAAGAACAAGAGCAGCAGGCACATGGGAACAACACCACCTGCATGTTCCCCTCCAAGTCACACACCATCCCGACTTGGAAATATATCGCCGTTCCCTCATTGTCGCTGGGTCAAAATCCTGGAACTCCCTTCCTAACAGCACTGTGGGAGAACCGTCACCACACGGACTGCAGCGGTTCAAGAAGGCGGCTCACCACCACCTTCTCGAGGGCAATTAGGGATGGGCAATAAATGCTGGCCTTGCCAGCGACTCCCACATCCCGTGAACGAATAAAAAAAAATAAAGTGCTACACAGACGAAGGATGTACTTCATGAATTGTGTTGAAAGCTAAAGATGAAGCTGAAAGATACCTAAGCATCTTAGCAGAGTCAATGCTAATCATGTGCAACCAATGCACAAGGAAGCCATGCTAAACCATTACAAATCACTGGTTCGACCTAGCTTGGAGTATTGTGTACAAATCTGAGCACCACACTTTACGAAGGATGTCAAGGCCTTGGAGAGGGTACAGAGGAGGTTTACCAGGATGATACCAGGGATGAGGAACTTCAGTTAGTTGGAGAGATTGGAGAAGCTGGGATTGTTCTCCTTAGTGCAGAGAAGATTAAGGAGAGATCTAATAGAGGTATTCAAAATAATGAGGGGTTTTAATAGAGCAAATAGGGAGAAACTGTTTCCACTGGGAAGTGGGTCGGTAACTAGAGGTCATAGATTTAAAATAATTGGCAAAAGAACTAGAGGGGAAATGAGGAGAAATTGTTTCACACAGAGGGTTGTTAAGATCAGGATGTACTACCTGAAAGGGTGTTGGAAACAGATTCTTTTTAGGAACAGGAACTTTTAAAAGGTAATTGGACATGTAGTTGAAGAGGACTAATTTGCAGGATTATGGAGAAAAATCTGGGGTGTGGGTCTAAATTGGACAACTTTTTCAAAGAGCTGGCACAGGCACGACGGGCCGGATGGCCTCCTTCTGTGTTGTATGATTCTATGATTCTATGACTCTATTCAGAGAATACATTCTTATACTTACCGATTTTGAGAAAGCAATACAGGTTACTGACCGATCAAAGAAACCTGTTCCAATTGTGTGCAGTGTATTCAAACTAACAGAATCCCAGATTCGAACATGAGGGGCGGCTTGCTGTGCAAATAAAGCAAAGGCAGATTGATTTCACTACAGTCCAGTCAACAATAAAGGCTTTCTAAAATGGCTCAACAATTTCTACTGGAAATATGAATAGATTTTCCACATGATTTCTTCATTGTATTATTGCAGTTTAAATTATCTACTTAAAACTTCATTAAAATGAGTAGAGGTGCTTTCAAATAGACTGTTGGAGAGTCCATTATTGAAACACCAATCAAGTAAATGAGATGCATTATGTGCCTGCATGTTCTATTTCACTTTACATTAACTTATGAATAAAAAGTACCACACACATTTCCATCCTTGGTTATCCCTGCAACCTGACCAGTTGCTATGGTGATCCTGTCAGGGTGGACTGCAAGGCTGTGAAAAGAAAAACATCTGTCAGCTGTTGCATGAAAATAACGACAGGACTCATATTATCCCTAACTAGATTTGCTAATACCCATTATTACACAATCCCAACTAACAATATTTCAATGTCATTAGTGCTTGTAATTTCATCCTAAGCAGAGCTAAAACAAACACACTGACAGACTGATCGATCAGTCAGCAAATAAGTGAAACCAGTCATTTGAAAATCAGAACATGACATCATCAGAAACCTCAGGTACTTTCCAGCAAGTTTCCTGTTAGCATTAAAAACCTGCACTATAGCAAACAGATGCAAATCAATTGCTCTCAGGCCAGAAATAATTATTTAGACTTACTGTTTTGTAACAAACAGGATTAGAGGACAGGCTGACTGTAAAAAGTGTTAATGTTCTCAGCAATGAGCAGTAAATGGAACTATGGCACATTTACCTGCATGTTTTCCAAAACTTACCACTTGACATCATCATTGTGGCCAGTGTAATGTCTCTGAAGCTGTTCCTCTACATTGTATAGTACGACCACAGATGCAATGAAATATACAATCTCACCGGTTGGCAGAAGATAAAGGTTACACCGGCAATCCCGGCCTCGGTATCCATAGCTGACACATTTGTCAAGGACATATACTGGAGTAACAGGTGAAGCTTCACACAGGTCAAGAGAAACTTTAAAGTTAATTTGTATTCTGAGGCACTTAGACTACAAAGTCAAAGGAAACAATGGTATTACTTTGTGAATTTGCTGCAAAAACATTGAAAACCAAGACAGGACTGTGTCTGTTTTGCAATGCAAAGCTAAAGGTTTGTGTCTTTTTTAAAGCACCAGTGGGAGGAAAATAGAGGGAAAGAAACACACATACAAATTCTGTTTTCTCTGTATATCCCCTCTTAATAGTGCAGGGATTTACCTCCATGTTGCTCAATAAGATTCCAGCTGGGGGTAGAGTTTCCGCTTTGAAGTGCACCTGAAATTGGTTGGGTTACAGTTCAGGTTTCCACTAAAATGTATTTGCATAATCACAAACATAAAATCTTCCATAAACCAGCGCAATCGGGCAGTGTAATAGAATGTAATCATTTCTTTTCTTTCTATTAAAAAGCATTCCTTCATGTATTTAAGAGTGGTAACCTGATGCAGTTTTAATATTACAGCTGAAAATGAGCTTATCAACAATAATAAGCATTTTTAATAAGAGGGTCCAGTCCTCCATCTGTGAATAACCTGCTTTAAAATCTCTGAAAATTACTTTTTTAAAAAACTATACTGAACCATTTAATAGTTTCATTGGTGTACACGAGTTAGTTTCTTAGTAAATTAAATATTTTTTTAATATAAAAGAACTTTTAAAACATGCGTGCCTGTGCGCCTAACAAAATTAGCATAATTTGAAGAGCCTTCCCGAACCACTCACAATGTCAATTGGGGGCGTGGTCAGTTCTGTGGGCGTGGCCTGATTTGGATGAATTGAATCTTGAACCACCAAAAAAGATCGTGGAAAACACGAGCGTAAGTGGTTTTGGGCGTATCTCACTTACATTTAAAATTCCCTGATCATTTGCGCTGGCTCGGCCAATTTCGCCCGGATTGCACTGATATAACTGGCGGAAAAAGCGGAAACTCGACCCCCAGCTGTTTCTTTTAGTACAACTCTGTAACTCAAGGCAATTAGAGATGGGCAATAATGCAGACTTGCCAACAGTGCCCACATCCCAAGAACAAATTTTAAAAAAGGATTTCTAAGTGATGTTTTTAAGCTTTTATTTTAAAAATGTATGCTGTTAGTTTTATGAACTTTAGCCTTAGGGAAAACAATTGGCTCTTTCAGGCTGACACCAATACATTTATTTTGCAGTGCGCATTATGGTGCAAATTGATTTTAGTGGCCTTGCAAATAAATTGCTTTGAACTCTTTTTCTGATGCAAGGGTTTTGTGTTTAGTTTCAGAGTAGCTGGAGTGAGCAAAATGTAGTAGCTGGATCATCTAAAAAATGTGGGCATGTGTCATGCTTATAACAGCACAAAAAAGGCAGAAAATAAAACTACTTTAGCCCTTCATCCAAAGTAAATAATTCACAGAATAAATCCCAAATGAACAAAAAAGGGGAGAAATAAAAAAAGAGGGAAATGCTCAAAGTTAACAAGATGTTCCCCTTGTATTCGTAATACAATGCCATATGGAAGCTGCATTAAATAATTACATATTCAAATATTGTTACACAAGAATATGGGCAGAAAACTAGAATCTCTAGGGTAGAATTTCCCTGGAGGTTCTCCTGACTCACCACCATAGGTTTGGCGGAAGATCCTCGGAAACGTCGGAGAATCGCTGTTAAAGCGATTTCTCCAGGGTTTTCCGTGGATCTTCCTCCGAAGTTATGGCGGGCGATCGGGAGAACCCCCGCAGGAATTAATGTGGGACACTGAATTGGTGTAATGTAAACTGTAAAACTGAGCCCAGTGCTTAGTGCAGATAGGAGCATTGCCACAAATGGCACTCACAAATGGGGTTAAAGAGGCAGGCCCTGAAATTCCATGCCTCCTTTTGCGTCCTGCAGCATTAAATTGGGATGAGTACTTCATTTGGCCAGCAAATTGGGGTGGGAACCATTTCCGCCAATTTTCCAGGAAGTGTTTAGTCATGATGCTCTGGCCATCATGGTGTGGGGCAGGCTTGATGGACCAGCTGGTCTTTTCCTGCCCGCCAATTTCAAATGTTCCTATACAGGCAACACAGTTCCTATGGAGACCTTAGTGAGTTTATGTGTATTAGAAAGAGTTAATAGGTGACTTGTGCCAGCTACTGCATGAGAACCTGCAACCTCGGTCCTCTGTCCACACTGGTCTGTCATTGGCTACAAAGCTGATGACTGAGCTCAACTTTTATGGCACCGAGTCATTTCAGGTAACATAGGGATCTCTGTAATATCAAACGGAATGCAGGACTGGCATATATTCATTCGGTGACTGATGCACTCTTCAGGAGAACTGGGGAATTCACAGTTTGGCATCACAGCAAATCAGCAGCGAGATCGGACCATCCAATTTTATAAGTTGCTGGTTTTCTCAAAGTGCAATAGTTGGCACCCACATTTCTATGCAAGGTCTTACAGTTAACCCCCTCAACTTCATAAGCAGAAAGAGCTTCCACTCCTTGAATTTACAGAATGTGTGTGACAACATGTAAAGGATCCTGCACATCAACCCAAGATTTGCTGGAAGTTGTTATGATGCATTCAAACTTTGGAATTCAGCCCTCCCTGAGTAAGAACATTATGTTAATAGATGGGCATGTGGGTGACAAGGACCACCCCTTCTTCCCACCAAGAGTTGCAGAGAAAAGCAGCAGAGCAGCACTAACAATAAAGCACATACCTTTACCAAAATGGTTATCAAGAGAACCATTGGGGGTTTATAGGAACACTTTCACTACCCTTACAGGGTAGAAGGGGTCTGCACTATGCTCCAGCTTGTGCACCCCACATAGTTGTAGCCAACTGTGTTTTTCACAACCTCATAATTTTCCAGATTTTTTTCCCTAATTGGTCTGGGTTTTTATCTGTTTTTCCACCACTCCCAGGGGATTACATGGCTTCCGGGTGGGGTGGGGAATGTTTATATCGTGATGCACAAGACATCACAATCATATGGAATGTGCAAGACATTTTTTATATGTCTTGCACATTCATAGCAGCTTGCAATGGCGGGGAGCTGCTGCTGACTGGAGCTTGTGCCTGGGCAACCTGGCGTTACTACACGTCACTACCATGGTACTCCGAGAGGGATGGCTGGATGCCTGGCATGCACTGCTGTTCTGAGAAATAGCAGCCTCATGTAGATCTATTCCAGCTGTTGTATTCCACTGGGGCCTGGGCCCATGTCCCCCCTTGATCGGCAAATTGGCTGGTCTAATGGCAGCCACTGCAGATCCTCCAATGGATATGGGAATGAGCTCATCCAGGAAATTCTGGCAGATTCAGCTCTGCAGAGCATCAGTGGGCCCATCTCCAGATGCATTGGTGCAAATCCAGTGCAACTCACAACATGGAATTTTAGGGCCTTTTTCTTGGAGTTTGCCAAACAGGATGGCATTCAAAAAAACATTTCATTGCATCCAGGGAAACATCATTGTATTGCTTATGTGTGGTGTCAGGGTAAATATTATGCCTCGTTGTCATTTATCCCTAATATTCAAACTATATCTTTGTAAGAGCACTATTATACTTAGCTTCCAGTATAAAGAAATCACTTGCCATCTTAATGTGGCTCTTGTGGTCTCAATGCATGCCACAAGCCTCCATCACTACCATGAGCTGTCAGAACGCCGGGTATCCCTGGTTTGCAGTCACTATTGTGGACACAGTAATACTTGAAGCAGTGAAAGTAGGCAAAAATGATTGCAGCATTGGAGCATGTCATGGTGCACGATGGATTGTGTGGCATTGGAGCAGCCCCTTTTGTTAACCTGGAGCTCACAAAAGACTAATTCACTGCCAGACCACAACTTTGTGGAATTCTAAGACTTCCTGGTCCAGTAAGAATGGGACCAGACTGGAAAATTTACATTCAACTAAAAGCCACAATGCAACATCAGAAATTCAGTATAACAGGGCTATAACTAGGTATAAGGTGATTAGATTGTGCTGATATTCTTAATTGTTAGGAACATGAAATCTAGTAAGTAGCATTGTCTTGCAGGTGAAATAAAAGCAGCAAAACAGTAACAAATTTATAGGTTTCATCAGTTGCCGCTAGGCAATATAGTACTGCAATTATCCAAAGAGTGTTTCGATTAAAACATTTCTAAAAGACTACAAGGATTTCACTGCATGTGAATTATGCAATAGATATATAAGAATTAAAATAAAAACAGACAAGCACTTTTCAATCAGGTTTGTGTCTGGAAAGTGGAATTTAAAAGGCACAAACCTAAAATGATAACTATCAAAAGTAATATGAAAACAGAATCGAGCTCTTGGAACATTTTCACAAATGACTTGATAATAATCATTAATAAATAATCAAATCTGCTATTTTTACCATTTTGTGTGGCTTATTGAGATGAAAAAATGTTAAACAACTGCACATAGTTAAGGTTAAATAATTCAACATTGGAGTCTACAGATTGAAGGATACACCCAGTCGAGCTTCAGCTTTTTGGCTGGAAGTTCAGCTTTATCTTCCAAACTGTAGGTCTCCTTAATATCTTGGGGCATATACATGGTGATTGGACGTCCACGCAGGAACATTTTTACGTATCCTTCCTCTAAAAAAAGGACAGAGAATATAATGCTCATTCCTTGAACATTTTACTTTTAATTATACGAGGTACTGTAAAATCAGATAAACTGACAGCAACATTGAGAGATAGAGAGAGATTGAAAGACATTGAAGTACAGCCAACGCCAGAATTCGATTTAAAATTGTAACTGTCTTTATTACATGAAAGGTTCCATACAGTTTCATTACATGCAGTAAGTGTTGCTAATGTTAAAACAATGAAGCAAAGTTATCCAAAATGCAACAATTTGTGACAACATTCCATATGACCAAAATAGTATCAGTGGCACAACATGCTATTTAATCAATATTACACATACAAAACAAAGAATTCGATGCAGAAAACAGAATTTGCAAAAGAAAGCATGATAGAGGCAAAACATGACATACAAATATGTATGGCTGACACACAGAACAAAATAAAACTGAACAGACGTATTCCTCACAGTCCATCAAATATTTAATTATAAAGTTAAGGATTTAAAAACAGATCTGGAAGTATTGGCTCGGGGATTTAAGTGGGCTTATCAAACTCGGAGACCTCGACATGGCAGTAGGGCTGATGAGAATCTGACTTGGGCTTTTAGGAAATGGAAGGGTCAGAGAGGGTGACTTGCGAGTTCCAGGCTTCCCAATAGATTCAACTGAGGTGGTTCCAGATTCTTGAACAGTTGGTTCCTGGTTCAATAGCAGACCAAGGAGTTCAGCAATGCTCTCAGGAGAACCAATCAGTTTCGGAGTCTGACTCAGAAATACCTGTACTGCAACTATGTGGAGTTGTCATGAATACAGAGTGGATGGGAAGGGCAGAAGTAATAAATTGATTACAGATGCCTATAGAGTAGTTTCAGTTAGATTTTATTGTGTAACAGTGTTAGAAGAATAACTATCTTAATTCTCACTATTGTAACATTAGGTTGTTTTACAATTCCTCAGCTGTTAAAACGTCAGCATCATTATTAAAATCTAATGGATAAAGATTTACAATCATACACCTTAATTGTCTGTCTCTTCTTTTTAAACAGAGAATGTAAGTATTAACATCTTATTCCAGGCAGTTTTCTTATCTAGGCAGTGTTTAACTTTAAATTAAAAGTGAAATCTCACTGTCACAACTGCTGCATGTTTTGGGGTTAAAATACAACTTCCTGCTGACTTTTTCAAAAAAGAATTTCTGATATTTTCACAATTGAGAAAATTGAAATGATACTTATACTGGGCAGATAAGAATACTGAATGGACAGCACAAGTAGCAAGGCTGTTGTTGAAGCATTTCGGGGCCCTTCTGCTTTGCGTCTATGGGGTAGATCTTGACGTTATGCAATAATTTAAAATGGGGTGATAGCGAGTCGGCAGGCTGCTTTACATCTCTCCCGATTTTTATCCATTGACTTCAATAGCTATCACCCGTTTTATGCTATCGCTTAAAGTCAATATTACCCTCTATGTCTACAGTTAACACAGGAAGCTTTAATTTAGACACCACAGCACCCATGGTCACCCAAACTAGGCTTGTCTATTGCTCATACATGGGATTTGCAGCTAAAAGAAAGACTATGTTCAAGAAAGATCCATTCTGTGTTTGTCTACTAGCATTCATGTGATTTTTGGCAAGGTCGTTACTGACTGAGAGTTTCTTCTCCCTACTAAGTTTGGATCATCTACAAGAATTTTGTTTTTAAAGATTAGTACATTTTGACAAACTCTCGTGCAGATATTACAAAATTACAGTGCATCCTAAAAGGTGACTTATTCTTCAAACACCAGTGAATTGATGCAGCAATTTTCAAATTTTCAAAAGCAAGCAAGCATTGCATGTGGCATAGCTCTCTGCACGTCAGTCACATGATTCAACAAGCCACTGAAACTCAAAGACAACACAAGGATCTATGAGTCGTTCAGGAGACCTCCCCATTAATTCACTGTTTTTCCCAGATGACAAAATATTCAAAGTCCAGGATGGTTTTGCTCCAAGGAAAGTCTAATTAATGCACTTGGAAAGTTTGGTTGCATTGTAAAGTGATTCCCAGATAAGAAAGGTTTGCATTGCGAAGAAAATGTAAACATGCTTGCAGAAGAGGCTGTGTGTGCATGTGATTGAGACCTGACAGCTAGGAGACAGGTACGTTCAGAGAGCTAGAATATTGCACAAATGAGACCTACCTTTGCAATGCATCACACGGCGCTTCCCTTGTGATTACAGAGACAGAGACAGAAGTGCTAGATAAAGATGTGTATGAGGAAAGTCAGGTTCACCTAACACCTGTTCTAAGGGCTGCACAGCCATATTTATTTACAGCTTCTAAATAACCTCTCACAGGATAAAGAATCTTGAGTTCCTCACTTGTCTTGGGTGTATTTAAATATTTTAAATCATTCAAATTTCATTCATGATATTTTGTGAAGTAATAGAATCTCAATCCCTACTAAACTTATAGGCATTTCAACATGACTATCAAAACAATTCACAAGACAAGACTTTATGAAAATTCTATCTCATTAAACAAGTGCTCTGACTGGGCTAGCTGTCCATCAGCTGCATATTCGCATCAGGTATTTGGAATGTCTCTCTCCTTTATGGACATAGAACATATTAAAACATAGCAATAACAAAGGCAGTAACTGTGATTCATTCAAGCTTCAGACTCACTGAAATTCATTCAAATACACCAACTTTAAAACCAGAATAAAAAAGCCTCTCTGGACCAACTGAGAAGTCAGATAGACACTTTCGTTGGACTACTAAGGACTCCTAGGCCTGGATTTTAACATGGAGCTGGGAAGAGAGCGGGAGGGATGCTTTTCAGACGCGAAACCCGGAAGTGCGATCTCAACTTACTTGAATGATAAAAATTTTACTTTCAGGTTTTGTGCCTGGCAGCCAGCCAGATGGAGAGGCTGGCTGGTGGGAAGGCCTGCAATAACAGGCCACAGCCGGGTTTCAGAGAGGAGGGAGGCAGGGAGGGAGGGAGAGATCGTTGGCCATAGAGAAGATTGGGTGCGTGGGGGGGGGGGGCATGGAGGACATCAGTGGGGAGGGGAGCCAGGGAGAAGATCGTGAGTTGGGAGGTGATTGAGGCGGGAGAGAAGTTGGAGATCGGAGGTTGGGAGAACAGTTGATCGGAGGTAGGGAGAAGAGATGGAGGTGAGAAGTCAGCCACTGGGGGAGGGGTCTTGCACATCGGGTTGGGGGTGACTCTGCCATCGGGGGTGTCTAGACATTGGGGATGGTCTTGGCCATCGGTTGGTGGGGGGGGGGGGGGGTCGGCCGATTACAGGGCTCGAATTGTGGCAGGTAAGCTTGCTGGGCCTGAAGGAAACACTCCTGCTCCTCTGGGCCACAAGCAGTGCAATAAAGGTACTTACCTCATGATCCGGCCCTTCTCACCTTTTCACTAGTGAGATTCACAAGCCCCGGGAAACCCATGCTGGAGGCATTAAATTTAAAGTTGAGTCAAATTCAATTTAAAAAGACCTACTTAACGTCTCACAAGGATGTTAATTGATGTTATAAATATGTGCCTGCCTGAACTAATTAAAGTCCCGACTGCGGTGAGTAGGTTACTCGCTCGCATCCGTTAACGCACGTCCGTTAAACCCAGAAGTGAGCATGTTGGAGCTGGGTTGCGGTTGCGCTGCAAAAATCAAATATTTTAACTATCCATCCACCCCCAACCCACCTGCTCTTCGGGGTTAAAATTGCCCCTTTAGTAACCATTGTGGGAAAAAGTGGACCCAAACTGATTACTCTATCTTACTTTTTATTTCTTGGGCCCCTTCTCTCGTTCTCTCCCCTTCCCATCACCTGGTTGTGCCACCTTTTATTTCTCCCCTCTCAGGTAAGTTCCCCCCCCCCCAACCCCTACCCCAACCCTAACCCATCACTACTCCTCTGCCTTCCTACTCTCCTGCCATTGAATGAGCCCACAGCTACCCATTGTGCCTCTCTTGGTCATCAAGGTAACCTTAATGCCTCCTTGTGAGCAGCAACATCAACTGCACTATTCTTCTCTCTCAGCAACCTTCCCGCACAGTGAGCTGCTCCTCCAGATCAGTGGGACTGGCCTCGCTTGGTTCCACTCCCACCTATCAAATCATAGCCAAAGCATCACCAGTAATGGCTTCTCTTCCCATCCCTGCAAAGGTATCTCTGGAGTCCCCTTGGATCTATCCTTGACACTCTCTTCATTGTCATCTACATGCTGTCCCTTGGCGACATCATCTGCAAACATTGTACGCTGATGACGCTCAGCTAAATCTCTCCCCCACCTCTCCTAACCCCTTCACTGCCTCATTGTTGTAAAATTGCTTGTCGGGCAACATCATCTTGGAAATTCTCATTTTGTTTAAATCCCTACATTGCCTTGCCACTCACGATCCATATAACCTCCTCCAGCCCTACAACCTCTCCCTGAATTCTCCGTTCGTCTATCCCACCTTCTCTTTACCCCAGGATTGGCCATCCAGGCTTCAAGCTCTGGATTTCCCTCCCTAAATCCCTCTGCCTCTTTACCTCCCTCACCTCCTTTAAGGCCCTTCTTAAAACCTACCTCTTCAACCAAGCTTTTGGTTACCTCTCCTAATACCCCTTCTTTAGCTTGGCACCCAGATTTTTCTGTGAATCATCTTGGGATGTTTTTCTACATTAAAGGCACTATATAAATTCAAGTTGTTGTAGTCTACCATGGAGGGAGCTGGTAAAAGGGCAGCACTGTGATGCCAAGCAGCAGGCGTAGGGACAGGGGAAACAAGTGTGGAATGAAGAATGTAGGAATAGGAGGGTGCTGGTTTAACTGTGTGGCTTCTCTTTTTATTTCAGGTTTATGGCCAAGGGAAGGGGTGATTCCTACTCTGAAGAAGTGTGTGCTCAAATCTCTGGAGTGGGGCCTGAACCCATTACCTTTTGATTCAGAGTTCTGTGAGATACTTTATGTAGGGAAACAATTGTTAGTGGCTCAGGAAAGGGCCAGACGAATGACTTCAACAGCTGCCAAGGGGGCTTATGGTTGCTTTCCCTCATCTGCCAACAAATAAGCTATTTTGTTAAAAGGGAGGGATGTTACAATACTGAACACTGCCTCCATCACTAAATGTTAAAAACTTCCAGCATTATGAAGTAAGTCCTGAAGCAAAACGATTTTTTATTTAAAAAGTCAAAAATAAAGATCTATCTTGACAATACCAACCTGTCCCTTAAGATTGGTAGCACTTAAATAGCAGCTCAGAAATAAGTCACACCAGGTTTTATTGGGGCGGTTTGCCCCTGAACTTGGCATTATTAAAGTAAATCTGGGTACAAAGCCCTCTGACATTCATTTGCATGAAAGCTACATTGCTGCACCCTTTTCAAGCGCAGTCAATGGCAAACGCCAGAAAGGTCAGAGGAAGTTCAGTTGCAGTGCTATTGAGGAGCAAAATGGGAACAATGGATTAGTGCCAATTTTTCCATTTACATTGCACCAATTTTACGTGTGCTATTTGGGAGCAGGGCAAAGGAAATTTGGCTCTTAGTTGTGTAACTTACATAAGCATTTCATCATAGGAGAGGTTCTATATAAGAACTATGAGGGGTATATTGGATAACCCTCTCAGGCTCTTTCAAATCTTGGAGCTGGGTGGCGGTCGCGCTGCAAGAATCAAATATTTTAACGACTCACCCACCCCCAACCCACCCGTTCTTGGGGGTTAAAAGAACTCCCAAGCGCGACTAACCCACGCCCGGTCGTTGAGATGCAGGCAGCACGTAACACTCATGCTGCCTGGTGATTTACCTGATAGCTGCTACGCCAAGTTGCGCTGTTGAGTGGCTGCTCACCAGCTGGGGGCCCCGATAACGCGAGTGGCTGGCACCACATAAAGGCAGCCTGCACCACTTAAAGGCAGTCTGCACCTCTTATTTGCAAAATATAAGATACGGATCTGCACGGAGTCTGAACGGAGATCAGACATTGCACACATAAAACACAGATGCAGATCCTGTCCCTATCTTTACAATGTTAAAACATTGAATAAAGGTTGTGCACTACGAAATCCCACATCCTCCAATCTGCACGCTAGATCTCACCAATCTGCCGATTTAAGTTTGTACCAGGCCTAGGAGAGAGTGTGCACCCAGGTTCTCTGATGACGCACTAAAGGCCTTGGTGCAAGAGGTGGACAGTAGGAGGGCATCCTATATCTGCAGGGGGGGCAAGAGGCCCTCCAGACATATCCTCCCGAGGCAATGGGTGGCAGTGGGGGACGAAATCAATGCCAGGCACATAACACCACAAACATGGATGCAGTGCAGGAAGAAGTTCATTGCATTGAAATGAGTCGTCAAGGTGAGTGAGGTCAACTGTCAAGTGGCATCTCCCACCAACTGCATCACTAGTCACATCCACTGCTCCACGGACCACACCCCCCATCACCCACTCACCAACAAACTCTTTCAATCTGTACTAAACTCTTCCAATCAGATGCTTCCTCTCACCCGCACACATTACCACTGTTGCAAGCAGCACACCCACAACTCACAGGTCACATACACTGGCAGCTATTCAACCAAACCAGGCACATCACCCAAGCATCTTGCAGGACACTCACCGACACATGTCCTGCTTTCTTGCAGGAGAAGGTGGCGCATAACAGGAGGCAGCAAGTGGCAGTGGCTCCACGGAACATGAACCTGCTGTCCTCTCTCAGGATGACAGCATTCCTGTCCCAGCCCTGCCACTCTGCCAGTGCCCCTGATGTAACCAGCCCACTCCCTGTAGAATATTTAAACTTTATTATAGAGACGTTGGAAGATAGGAATAGGAGTCGGCCATTTAGGCCCTCTAGCCTGTTCCGCCATTCAATGAAATTGTGATTGATCTGTGACCTAACTCCATACGCCCGCCTTAGCCCCATATCCCTTAATACCTTTGATTAACAAAAATCTACCAATTTCAGATTTAAAATTAACAATTAAGCTAGCATCAACCTGCCGTTTGCAATAGAGAGTTCCAAACTTCTACCACCCTTTGCATGTAGAAACGTTTCCTAGCTTCACTCCTGCAAGTCCTGGCTCTAATTTTTAGGCTATGTCCATTAGTCTTAGTATTCAAGTATAGGAGACCTCCAAACACCAGGTACAAATGCATCAGCAGCTAGAAACAATAATCCAACAACTAACCTGTAACTCCTGCATGATCCCTTTAAATAGCGGTGGTGGGAGGGTCCTCCATGCTGTTTATGACCTGTTCAGTTGTGCAAGGTTAAGACAGTGCATTGGCTGGACCATGGAGTTCCAAAATCGCATCTGTCCCTTTACATCAGCATTGCACACTGATCTACTGCATAATCTCCCTACTTTACATGCTGCTGCCGTTCATTATCTGGGCATGTGGAAACCCCTTTACCAAGATGGCGATCACGCATGTCATGATAGAAGTGTGCGCGTGCATTCCGGACGCCATTTTGGGTCCTTAGGAGACCGCGTAGCACCTATAAAACGAGTGCTACGTGGCCCAATTTATAGCCCAGAGTCATATCACTTACCCACAATTTTATGCAGGAAGAAAATGACCATCATTGAAGCTCCGTGCCCTTTTAAAGGAGAATGATAAACCCATCTGTGCTGCCTCATGCTCTGATTTTACAGAACTTAACATCAACAACCTAGTTAGGTGACAGTCAAGACAGTGATGGTCATTTAATTGGAATACCAATACTGGTGGACATTACAACCTGCCCTATTCCTTATTGGGATACTATAACATCCTGTGGACATAGTTTATTCAATTTTTGGGGACAAGGAAGGGGGGAAAAGTTAAGCAAACCAGAATGATCTGTGAACTTTAGAACTGGACCTCCTGATGGCTGTAGATATTGCAGTGTTGGTCACAGTGGTCCAAATTAGTTCCTAGTTGAAGAAGATATGTGAAGATACATAGCTCTTGGAAGGGTGAGGGGGAGACCTGAGGAACATGTGCTCCATTGGTTGATAGCAATTCTCTTTCACAAATGTATTAAGCAAAGTAAAAGGATGCATTATCTGAGCCTCATTATTCAACACAAACCCTATGTCTCATCTGCAGTCAGCAGGTCCCACATGCTTTCTATCTGAGCTTTCTTACTAATGCCTGATGTGGATGACACACTGCTGTGGTATTTGGCAGAATTCTTATCCCTAGCTATCCAAAATTAGGTATTTGAGAATTTAGGAAAATGAAAGGCAAAAACTTGCATTTCAAAAGGCAAGAAAATCAAAGTAGGAAAAGATGTAAAGAGCAAAAAAGCAGAATGTTACAATTTATTGACAGTCTAAATGAACACTTCAGAAAACTAGTATTGAAAAGGAATAATTTTTATAGCTACTCACCTGCATTAAAGAGAGGATCCTTGGGTTTGCTGTGAAAGAAACAGTATTAGACTGAATCTGTAGGTCACTGTCAGTACTTCTTACATAGATTGCTTGTATTAATAGAATACAGTTATTTCTCTAGTCTAAAAAAAACAGTAGTTCATAAGCTGATTTGGAACTGCCTATAACAGCTGTGAGAAGGTTAATCTCACAATACCAACTGCAGGCCATCACCCACAATGCTGGCACGTGGAACACTCAGTCAGTTCAGCTACTTAAGCCTCATAAGCTTCACAGGTGCACAAGACACATGTTGAGGTTAGTGTTCAACACTGACATCATGTCTGATTGTTTCAACATCAATCAGTGTGAGACTATCTCCCCAAGATGGTCTCAGAGCGACATCGAAAGCTAAACTGAACCAGTTTGCCTTGAATTATACTGCACATTTAGTGTTCCTACAAAGTGAAATCACTTCATAACAATTCAAACTAAAGTACAACTGTCCTGTTAGAGATAACAATGTAACACTCATAACTGCTGTTTTGATAAAATACATGTGAAGTTTTTAGAATTTGCACCTGATTTGTCTGGTAACACCCCATGCTAGTTTGTTGCTGCACACCGAAGACATTAATAAATCCTCTAATGTTGACAGGTTTAGTTCTGTCTGCTAACCATGGAAGGCACGAATCACATGTTAATCCTTTACTTCATAACAGAGGCAATAATGTGCCATTAAACTTCATTTAAACATTACTGATAGTATAGAAATTTTGAAAATGTAAGTATGCACTTTAATTTACCTTTCGCTGGTCTTTTTGCCACTGGAACCACTGCTAGTTGATCCAGTGCGGGTCCTGCTGTTCTTTGACTCTCCAAAGCTCTCTCTTCGTGCAGCTGATGACACACGTTCAGAAGAGTTGCTTCTCTTTACACTACTAGGTTAAAAAATGGTTCATTAGTTCAAAACTTTGATGTCTTCTCAGCAGTTATATTTATATTGAGAAATACCTACTCATTTCAAATGCATTGTCTTCCAATCATATGGCTGTCTTTTTCATGGCCAAATTTGTTTCATATAAAGTAAATATTCAGTATTTGCTACAATAAATAATAAGCTGATTACATTTTAAAAAAATGAATATATCTTAAAAAATATCCCTTAAAAATTGCAAGGCTATTCTGTGAGTTCCTACTACATTCGTGACTAATTTTCCACATTTTTTTACTACTTATTAAGAGTATAGTTGAAAGAAGAGTCAATAAACTTTGCTCCAATACAAAGATGCATTTGTTTGGAAAAATCCTGTTCTATATTTTCAGTCATAGGATTCCTTACTAAGTTTATAATATTAAATCTATCCTGGCTATAATCTACTAACACAGAATAATGTGTGCAGCTGACCCAATTAGATGGACCTTGGGTGTTTCTTTTCAAAGCACATTCTCTGCAGATATATGAATTTTCTGGAATGATGGCCTTTTTTATGTGGCTGGGCTGGAATCATGTTGGTAATTGAAGTGGTCTCTTGAGTTTTATGTAAACATAGGTTCTAATCTTGCCTTCTTTTACTGATCATACTGAGGTTGAGAAAGTAAATGTATTGTGTTTTCCATTCGTAGCTTGTTATTAGCAAGCTTTATTCTGGCTCTGCCATGTACAATTTAGCACATAATGGTGATATTTTTGTTCCCATAGCAATCTCTACCAGCCATAAATCATTCTTTGTTGAATGTAAAATAGTTGAGTTAGAATGAAATGTGTGAAGGAATATCTGTGTGGTGTCATGGGTTATCACATTGTCCATTCATTTCTGATTAGCCTGGTTTAAATCCAGCCCAGACTGACAGGGTGAAAGCAGTCTTTGTAAAGGTCCTCAACAACAACAACACAACGCCTTTAACGTAGTAAAACTTCCCAAGGCCCTTCTCAGGGACATACTCAGACAAAAATTGACACCGAGCCAAAAAAGGAGACATTAGGACAGGTGACAGAGGTCGGTTTTAAGCAGTTTTAAAGGAGGAGAGAGGTGGAGAGGCAAAGAAGTTTGGGGAGGGAGTTCCAGAGCTTAGGGCCTAGATGGCTGAAAGCACTACCACCAATGGCAGGGCAAAGGAAGTGGGGGATGCACAAGAGGCCAGAGTTGGAGGAACGTTAAGTTCTCAGAGGGTTGTAGGGCTGCAGGAGGTTACAGAGATAGGGAGGGGCAAGGCCATGGACGGATTTGAACACAAGCATGAGAAGGTGTTGGTGGAATGAGTTTGGACACTTTTGATCAAGGACCTAAGGGGCAAAAGTCTAAAGCACACAACAGGTCACACTTCATTACTGAATCACAATAAACTGGTTCAAAGAGGCCCTAAGAGACTTACAAATGGGAATGTAATAGTGGACCAGTAGGGGCAATCTTCTGGGTCTAAGTTTACAGCATATTTTGGGGACAGAGAGGGAGCATACTTTGCATCTAAAACATACAGCACCAGACCTGGAAGCATGTGATGCCAACACTGAGGACAAAACGTGAAAAAAAGTAGCCTTGAGGAACACAAAAATGTTGAAAAATAAAGAAAATGGTAAAATGATGTCACCAAGTTTTGTTAATCATAGTATCATAGTAGGTACAGCGCAGGAGGAGGGCATTCGGCCCATCCTGTCTGTGCCGGCTCTTCGAAAGAGCTATCCAATCAGTCCTGTTCCCCTGCTCTTTCCCCATAGCCCAGTAAATGTTTTCCCTTCAAGCATTTATCTCATTCCCTTTTGAAAGTTACTATTGAATCTGCTTCCACCCCTCTTTCAAGCAGTGCATTCCAGATCATTACAACTCGCTGCGTAAAAATTTTTTTCCTCATGTCTCCTCTGGCTCTTTTGCCCTAAATCTGTGTCCTCTGGAAACAGTTTCTCTTTATTTACTCTATCAAAACCATTCATGATTTTGAACACCTCTATCAAATCTCTCCTTAACCTTCTCTGTTCTAAGGAGAACAGCCCCAGCTTCTCCAGTCTCTCCACATAACTGAAGTCCCTCATGCCTGGTACCATTCTAGTAAATCTCTTCTGCACCCTCTCTAAAGCTTTGACATCCTTCCTAAAGTGGGGTACCCAGAATTCTGCACAACATTCCAGCTGGGGCCTAACCAGTATTTTATAAAGGTTCAGCATAACTTCCTTGCTTTTGTACTCTATGCCCTATTAATAAAGCCCAGGATCCCATATGCGTTTTTAACAGCCTTCTCAACTTGTCCTGCCACCTTCAAAGATTTGTGTATGCACAACCCCAGGTTTCTCTGTTCCTGCACCCCCTTTAAAATTGTATCCTTTAGTTTATATTGCCTCTCCTCATTCTTCCTACCAAAATGTATCACTTCACACATTTATTGCAGCCTGGCAATTGCCATTACACACTTTATCTTATTATCACCGAACACCCACCATTATATCCTGCCCCCATCTAAATCCTGCCCCATCTACTTCCTGCCCCCACCTACATCCTGCACCCATCTACATCCTGCCCCATCTACATCCTGCCTCATCTACTTCCTGCCCCCACCTACATCCTGCACCCCATCTACATCCTGCCCCCACCTACATCCTGCCCCATCTACATCCTGCCCCCACCGACATCCTGCCCCATCTACTTCCTGTCCCCACCTACATCCTGCACCCCATCTACATCCTGCCCCATCTACATCCTGCCCCCACCTACATCCTGCCCCATCTACTTCCTGCCCCCACCTACATCCTGCACCCCATCTACATCCTGCCCCCACCTACATCCTGCCTCATCTACATCCTGCCCCCACCTACATCCTGCCCCATCTACTTCCTGCCCCCACCTACATCCTGCCTCATCTACATCCTGCACCCCATCTACATCCTGCCCCCACCTACATCCTGCCTCATCTACATCCTGCCCCCACCTACATCCTGCCCCATCTACTTCCTGCCCCCACCTACATCCTGCACCCCATCTACATCCTGCACCCCATCTACATCCTGCCTCATCTACTTCCTGCCCCCACCTACATCCTGCACCCCATCTACATCCTGCACCCCATCTACATCCTGCCTCATCTACATCCTGCACCCCATCTACATCCTGCCCCATCTACTTCCTGCACCCCATCTACATCCTGCCCCATCTACATCCTGCCCCCACCAAATCCTGCACCCCATCTACATCCTGCGCCCCATCTACATCCTGCCCCATCTACTTCCTGTGCCCCATCTACATCCTGCCCCCATCTACATCCTGCCCCATCTACTTCCTGCACCCCATGTCTACATCCTGCGTCCCATCTACATCCTGCCCCATCTACTTCCTGTGCCCCATCTACATCCTGCCCCCACCTACATCCTGCCCCATCTACTTCCTGCCCCCACCTACATCCTGCACCCCATCTACATCCTGCACCCCATCTACATCCTGCCTCATCTACATCCTGCCCCCACCTACATCCTGCACCCCATCTACATCCTGCCTCATCTACATCCTGCACCCCATCTACATCCTGCCCCATCTACTTCCTGCACCCCATCTACATCCTGCCCCATCTACATCCTGCCCCCACCAAATCCTGCACCCCATCTACATCCTGCGCCCCATCTACATCCTGCCCCATCTACTTCCTGTGCCCCATCTACATCCTGCCCCCATCTACATCCTGCCCCATCTACTTCCTGCACCCCATGTCTACATCCTGCGTCCCATCTACATCCTGCCCCATCTACATCCTGCCTCATCTACTTCCTGCCCCCACCTACATCCTGCACCCCATCTACATCCTGCCCCCACCTACATCCTGCCCCATCTACATCCTGCCCCCACCTACCCTACATCCTGCCCCATCTACTTCCTGCCCCCACCTACATCCTGCACCCCATCTACATCCTGCCCCATCTACATCCTGCCCCCACCTACATCCTGCCTCATCTACATCCTGCCCCCACCTACATCCTGCCCCATCTACTTCCTGCCCCCACCTACATCCTGCACCCCATCTACATCCTGCCCCATCTACATCCTGCCCCCACCTACATCCTGCCTCATCTACATCCTGCCCCCACCTACATCCTGCCTCATCTACATCCTGCCCCCACCTACATCCTGCCCCATCTACTTCCTGCCCCCACCTACATCCTGCCTCATCTACATCCTGCACCCCATCTACATCCTGCCCCCACCTACATCCTGCCTCATCTACATCCTGCCCCCACCTACATCCTGCCCCATCTACTTCCTGCCCCCACCTACATCCTGCACCCCATCTACATCCTGCACCCCATCTACATCCTGCCTCATCTACTTCCTGCCCCCACCTACATCCTGCACCCCATCTACATCCTGCACCCCATCTACATCCTGCCTCATCTACATCCTGCACCCCATCTACATCCTGCCCCATCTACTTCCTGCACCCCATCTACATCCTGCCCCATCTACATCCTGCCCCCACCAAATCCTGCACCCCATCTACATCCTGCGCCCCATCTACATCCTGCCCCATCTACTTCCTGTGCCCCATCTACATCCTGCCCCCATCTACATCCTGCCCCCATCTACATCCTGCCCCATCTACTTCCTGCACCCCATGTCTACATCCTGCGTCCCATCTACATCCTGCCCCATCTACTTCCTGTGCCCCATCTACATCCTGCCCCCACCTACATCCTGCCCCATCTACTTCCTGCCCCCACCTACATCCTGCACCCCATCTACATCCTGCACCCCATCTACATCCTGCCTCATCTACATCCTGCCCCCACCTACATCCTGCACCCCATCTACATCCTGCCTCATCTACATCCTGCCCCCACCTACATCCTGCACCCCATCTACATCCTGCCTCATCTACATCCTGCACCCCATCTACATCCTGCCCCATCTACTTCCTGCACCCCATCTACATCCTGCCCCATCTACATCCTGCCCCCACCAAATCCTGCACCCCATCTACATCCTGCGCCCCATCTACATCCTGCCCCATCTACTTCCTGTGCCCCATCTACATCCTGCCCCCATCTACATCCTGCCCCATCTACTTCCTGCACCCCATGTCTACATCCTGCGTCCCATCTACATCCTGCCCCATCTACTTCCTGTGCCCCATGTCTACATCCTGCGTCCCATCTACATCCTGCACACATCGAGATCCTGCCCCCATCTACATCCTGCCCCATCTACTTCCTGTGCCCCATCTACATCCTGCCCCCATCTACATCCTGCCCGCATCTACATCCTGCACCCCATGTCTACATCCTGCGTCCCATCTACATCCTGCACACATTGAGATCCTGCCCCCATCTACATCCTGCCCCATCTACATCCTGTGCCCCATCTACATCCTGTGCCCCATCTACATCCTGTGCCCCATCTACGTTCTGCACCCCATGTCTATATCCTGCCCCATCTAGATCCTGCATGAAATGATGATTAAGTTTATTCAGTGTATAAGGTAGTTTCTACATTTCTATTGTATCAGCTGTCATGTGTAAAAAAATCATTTATTGCATCCCAGCTACTGTGGTGCATTGATGAAAAATTAAAACTTGTGTGGAATTCATTTTCCTGAGAACAGCTCTCATCAATAGGTAGTAAAACAAAAAGGAACAAATGCTCCATCGGAAACCCAGAACTGCATTTAGCAAAACTTCCAGTAATTGTATTGTAGCTTTAAACTGCTGAGAGCTCATAAATCTTTAGTACCATAAAGGACATACTACTGCTTCCAGGAATGGGATTGTCCAAACGAATGGAAAAGGAACCAGTAGTAGATGTATTCCTGATCGGAAGAATTGAGTGTTCATGTGTAAAAATAAAGTAACCCATGATCTGCTGCAAAAATGATTCCATTTTGAATAGAAACCTCTCTGATCGTTTCATGTCGAGTTCTGTACCTACAGCGAACTTCATTTCTACTTCTGGGAGTGCCTCATGCTAATTTTCATTGCTCAGGAAGAAAACATTATATTGTCATTTAATGATGTAAAATAATTTTGAACAAAGCACAGCTTTAACTGTGACATACATTCTGAATCACTGGCCTTGATATTAACCCCCTCACAACGGGCGGGAGAGGGTCGGTGGGAGGGGGGGTTGGAGGTTAAATTGTATTTTTAAAAATTTTCTTTGAACACTTTTGTTAGTTATAAAAATATTAGAAATACAAAAAAAGTCTGCTTGATTGACAGTCAAGAATCATCCAATCAGGGAACGTGTTCCCATTTTTACGGCAGCAGGATGCGAGGCAGGGCTCGGGAAACCTGGCAGCTAAATGGCGACAAAAGCAGCTGGACCAGAAGGTTAAGTGCTTTTTAGAGCACTCCTTGTGAACCAGGAGGAGCAGGAGTGTTCCCCCAGGCCCCTCAAGGAAGTGCTCGGCCTCCGTTCTGCCGATCGCGGCCTCTCCTCGCTGCTGCAATCGGTGACACCCCCCCCAACCAAGCTCTGATCTCGAGCCTTCTACCAGGCCCCGACCTCCCCCACACCAAGCTCTGATCTCGAGCCTTCTACCAGGCCCCGACCTCCCCCACACCAAGCTCTGATCTCGAGCCTTCTACCAGGCCCCGACCTCTCCCCACACCAAGCTCTGATCTCGAGCCTTCTACCAGGCTCCGACCTCTCCCCACACCAAGCTCCGATCTCGAGCCTTCGACCAGGCCCGGACCTCATCCCACAGCAAGCTCCGATCTCGAGCCTTCTACCAGGCCAATACCTCCCCCCACACCAAGCTCCAATCTCGAGCCTTTCACCAGGCCCCGACATCCCCCCACACCAAGCTCCGATCTCGAGCCTTCTGCCAGTCTCTGACCTCCCCCCACACCAAGCTCCGATCTCGAGCCTTCTGCCAGTCTCTGACCTCCCCCCACACCAAGCTCCGATCTCGAGCCTTCCACCAGGCCACAACCTCCCCCCACACCAAGCTCCGATCTCGAGCCTTCGACCAGGCTTCGACCTGCCCCCACACCAAGCTCCGATCTCGAGCCTTCCACCAGGCCCTGACGTCCCCTCACACCAAGCTCTGATCTCGAGCCTTCGACCAGGCTTCGACCTGCCCCCACACCAAGCTCCGATCTCGAGCCTTTTACCAGTCTCTGACCTCCCCTCACACCAAGCTCCGAACTCGAGCCTTCCACCAGGCCCCGACCTCCCCCCACACCAAGCTCCGATCTCGAGCCTTCCACCAGGCCCCGACCTCCCCTCACACCAAGCTCCGATCTCGAGCCTTCTACCAGGCTCCGACCTCCCCCCACACCAAGCTCCGATCTCGAGCCTTCTACCAGGCCCCCACCTCCCCCCACACCAAGCTCCGATCTCGAGCCTTCTACCAGGCCCTGACCTCCCCTCACACCAAGCTCCGATCTCGAGCCTTCTACCAGGCCCCGACCTCCCCTCACACCAAGCTCCGATCTCGAGCCTTCTACCAGGCCCCGACCTCCCCTCACACCAAGCTCTGATCTCGAGCCTTCTACCAGGCCCGGACCTCATCCCACACCAAGCTCCGAGCTCGAGCCTTCTACCAGTCCCTGACCTCCCCTCACACCAAGCTCCAATCCCAAGCCCCAATCTCTTTCTCCCTCCCTCCTGATTACCGGGCTCCGACCGTTCCCCACCAAGCCCCGATCTCTCCCGACTACCGGGAATCGTCCCCTAGGGTCCCCGGTTGTGACGTCCTTCTGCTGGCTTTCCCGCCCGGCAGCTGGCCAGCCTGTCAATCTGGCCGGCAGCCAGGTGGGAAATGGAGGGAGAAAATGATATTGAGGTCATGCCGTTAATATCGGCAGGACCTCCACGTTCCCGGGCTTTCCAGGTTTCCCCCCACTATCGCGCACCTCCACAACCTCCCCGCAAATATCGGGGCCACTGTGTAAGAGTGGAAATAAGTATTGATTTCTGTGTCGTTCTATAGCCTGAAGAGAGTAAATAATACTCATAAATATGAGATCCAGTATAACCAAATAAGTATAGCCAAAAATAAACAACTGACACTGAGATAACAAGAGGAATTCTTTGGAATTATCACCAGTACCCATACTGGGATACTGTGTGATGATCTAAACCATAAATCTCAGGTTAATGTAAAACAAATGTGTACAATAAATGCTCTCCTCCAGTGGAGTGTGCTCCTGATATGTGAAGATGCCATTTCTCCCTCCAGCCCTATTCAGCATATAACAGCAGATTGATAATCAGCATTGTTAACATGGCAAATGGCAGAGATTCCCCTCACAGCTCAGTTTAACACCTCTTTATTTAGTCCAGTCAAGTTCTTTATGTTATTCCAGCTGCAAAGTACCTTATTTTCTAAACATAATTGCTGCACTTTATTGGTATCCTCTTTGTGCCCAGATAAAGGTGCCGAGAAATGTGGAAAATGAGATGTGCATAAGCAGAGTGCACTGTACAACTTTCTATTACAACTGATTCCAAGGTAACCTCACCTTTTAGTAGTTTTATTCAATTTAGACATACTAGTCAGACACCCTTGCTTGCTACATCCAGAAATGAGATGCAATATGGAAAGAGAAGAAAAATGAATGTCATGCAAAAGACACAAATGAAGAAAATCTTATGAAAACATACATTATGTTGTTGAAAATAATTCCCTGTAAATGTTACACTAGATGACAAAGTAAAAGGAGACAATTCAAATTCACTAGCCTTGTTCTAGTGAAATATAAACATTTTCAGTGATATATTATAACACCATGTAGATCAAAGAACTCCAACTGGGCTAAATACAGTATTGTTAGTAAATGCGTCACCTCCGTTAACATGCATGTCCACTGACAACAGGGTTATGCTCAGTGACTGCCTTAAGTCAGGCATGTTGCGCTGTCCGAGCCAGGGCTCCCGGAATTCTGTGAGAAAATAAGGTGGATTCCACAGGGAGGGCCTTTGAATCATCTGGCAGACAAATCCAAATCTAAATCTAAACCCCATAGTAATTCAAACAGAATTATTTTTGTACATATACAACCATGAATTACAGGGAATGTAACAGCATAACTATGGGTCAGGTTACCAACGAACACACACAATCAGTGCTATATAACAGGGATACAAAGGTGATTTTTTTCCCCACATGTTTGAGACCCTTTTACCACTATAGTGGATAACCTTTGCTTTCTGAGCCTGCTATAAAAGAAAGGAAGTAATAATAGCAATATCGCACTTAGCCTCATGCATCAAAAAGACACCGCATGCCTTTCACTGTTACCCCTGGCCACCCCGAGCATCATCAAAGCTCAAGCCTGTTACATCTGAAGGTTTGGATAAAACAATATGGACTAGCACAAGTCACATTTAAAAGTAAAATTGGGATAATAATACATGGAAAACAAAAATCCAACTGTCTAAGTTGCTCAAGAGCCAGCTGCTGGTTTGGCATGTGCGCATGGCTCAGGGTGACATGCTCACCATTTTTCCATTCTATCCTATTGGGAATGACCTAGGCTGAACCATGTGTTACCTCTGCCCCTCCACCCCCTCCCAGCCAGTGCAGTCAAGATCAGGGACTTGCCATGAGGAGGAATGAAATGCACAGCCATCGCAGGCGCATCAACGCACTGTGCCACTGCGAAATCAAAATCGGGGCAAAAGTTAAATTTTGTTTTTGTCACAAAAGTGCAAATCAGTCAGATTGTGCTTGCAGAGCCATTCCTGGATCCATTGATGAGGAAGTTTAACCATTGTTTCTTACAAACATCTTCATATTAAAAAATAAAAACATCTGAAATATAGGAGTTCTCATTTTAAATGCAAATATCAGAGGCAGTGGAAGGCCCATCTGAAATCATGCCTATTAATGATGCTCAAAAATGTCTTTATTTAACAATTCCATCTAATTAGCTGAAGAAAGAGTTCCCTTAATGATGACTCATAATTTATATGGCAGGAAACATTATCTTGACTAGCAATTTGGAACACATCAGCCACTAAGGAGGTCAACATGAAAGTGATCTTTGTAGGTTTCAGGCTATGTGTTATCCCAGCTAATCAATACAATATTAATTTGATCAGCTGGGACAGCATTTGCCTTTTAATCCAGCTCCACCAGTCGTTAATGAAAAACAGAGTTTTGTCCATTGAGCAGCTTATTCTGAATTTAAAAAACGACCTTTGTGTCATGATTAGCAGTACTTTAAAAATTACTTATGAACTGCTGCTAGTAATAGAATGTCTTTGCTACATTTGCTGTTATGTATGGATGTGCTGGGCCATTTTGACATCCTTTGGTCTGTGTAATCTTTTTCAAAGTGATTTAATTATTCAAGCAAAGCTATTCTGCATATATAATCATAAAGTCATTAAAATACTACCCCACTGTCCAAATCAGCTGGGAATAAATTTCTCCATGTAAATTAAATGAAGACTCTTCCTGGGAAAGATGCCAAAAATTTAGTCATTGCTAACAGCTGAAATAAAAAAAAGACAGTAAAATATGAATCCTTTAATTCTAATTTATGAAAACTTTACGTCATAAAACAAATCATTTCATGTACAACTATTATACCTCACTATTGGAAAGGGCTGTGAAGATGTAGAAACCACAGATGACAAGCAGGTTATGTTTATGAGATGTTTTCATGAACAGAGAAATAAGCCTGTATGGAAAAGTTTGCATCATTGGCTGAGTTGCTCGAAGCTGTATAATCTCACAGTCACAATGGAGGTCTGAACAACACATTCCTGTGTTACTGTATTGAACAGCTAAGTTAATCATTGGTCCATGGTTCAAATAAGCAAACTTAAAACTGACAACTGTGCAAATATGAGCATACAAATTTCAAGAAACAAATCCATCTTTCATTGATTTACTAAAACAAAAGCACACCTGTATTTGAGTGCTGTCAGAAGCTATGCTGTCTCATTCGCATTCTAACTATCCTCATGGATGTGTGTAAAAGACCTATTCCTCCAGTGGCCATTAGGTTTGCAGCAAACTTTAATTATAGCTATTAAACAGTGATACAGAATTAATCTAAAAAACATTGACCCAACTATCCACTTTTACCAAAGCTGTGGGTTTACACCACAGGCTGCAAGATTTTCTCAAGCCAGCTATACACATATGCAAACCTTGGGAAGCAACTGATTGCTTCAAACAGCTTTCCTACAAAAAACCTGATGCACTGATGTGGAAAGATGGGTTCTACTGTTGTGTGATCACTGTCTGATCTCATTACTGAAATCCCTATTTGGGAAAAAAATAGTCTTCTGTTTGTGACCAGCAGAGAGGCTAACAAGAGAGAATGAACATTGCAAATCAGAGCGTGAAAGAAGGCAACTTAGTTTTGTGTTCATTTATTAAAATATCTTTTCAAATAAGTGTCAAGCCTTATTTATACAAAGACCCAAATACAGAGACTCTAACTGAATCTTATTCCAAGAACTGAGGCACTCCTCTCTCCAAGCAATTTCCCTTAAAGAAATGATAAAAAATTTTAAAATCATTACAGGATCCTATTTCACTAAAATCCCTACATCTTGGGTTATTCTGGGAAATCTAACAGGATTTGTTCATGACTCTATAAAACATTGACAAAGTTCCCCTAATGGTTCAGAGAGTTTATTCAGTGAGTAGCTGAGCCATACAGACCAAGAACATCCTCGGTTTGATCCTCAGGCTGTGCTGAGTTAGCCCCTAAGCCGGATAGGGATAATTGGGCTCAGAACCCTAGTTAACAAGTGGGCAATTGACCAGGATTCCTGCTCCTGATTGCTATCCAGCAATTGGAAGTGCATGTGAATGAACATTACCTAAGCCCATGTTTGGACTGGGCTGTGATACCCAATGATCAAGTAACTTATGACATATGAATAATAATGAGCAAGGAAATGTTGCTTGTGGAGTCATAATCCAGCAAAGAGTCAATATCTTCAGGAGTGGAGAGGACACAATTATAAGGAAAAAATATCTGATAAAAATCCAGTGGCTACAAGTGCCTGGATGTTGGAGCTTCTCATTTGAAAAGTATAGAAATTGTGGTAAATATCTTTGCCTAATATGTTTATACAAGCCATTAGATAAATAAAACTAAGGAATGCCATTTGGCCCAAATAAGCTCAACCTTCCAGCAAGACGTTACAATTCATAGCATGTGATTGGTTTAAATTTTCCTCGTCAGTGCTCTTGGTGCAGAACTGCCCTTCCTAATTTGGTATCATCTATCGATTTGACCAATTTGCATTGAGTTTCTGAATACAAATCATTAATGTAAATTAGAAACTGGCGAGGTCCCAACCCCGATCCATCAGTCACCCCAATCAGCGCCTCCCCCCACCTCAGCATAACTCCTCTAATTGTTTTCAGCCAATTTCTTATCCATTCCCAAGTTGTACCCTAAATCCCCACATGTTAACTAGTAGTCTTTCATGTTGAACTTTATCAAATACTTTTTGGAAGTTTAGGTAATCACGTCAAAGGGTTTTCCTCAGTCATTTCCTTAAAAGAGTTGGTCTTCTTTACATTGCACTGCATGTGGACAACGGCAGAAAGAAATCCCTAGAATAAACCTACAGCAAACTATACCAAGGTTAAAAATAAGTATGAAAAAGTATATAATAGAAGTTAGGCAATATGATAGGATGTATAATCTAAAATGGGGCATAATAGTGTGTATGATCTTGCATAAAACACTAGTTAAGCCACAGCTTGAATGCTGCGTACAGTTCTGGTCACCACATTACAGGAAGGATGTGATTGCACTAGAGAGGGTACAGAGGAGATTTATGAGGATGTTGCCAGGGCTGCAGAATTTTAGCTATGAGAAAAGATTGGATAGGATGGGGTTGTTTTCTTAGGAACAAAGGAGACTGAGGGGAGATTTAATTGAAGTATCTAAAATTATGAGGGGCCTAGATAGAGGACCTATTTCCCTTAGCAGAGGGATCAGTGACCAGGGCATAGATTAAAAGTAATTGGTAGAAAGATTAGAGGGGAGCTGAGGAGAATTTTTTTCACCCAGAGGGTGGTCGGGGTCTGGAACTCACTGCCTGTAAGGGTGGTAGAGGCAGAAATCCTCTACTCATTTAAAAAGTACTTTGATGTGCACTTGAAATGCCGTAACCTACAGGGCTACGGACCAAGTGCTGGAAAGTTGGATTAAGCTGGATAGCTCTTTTTCAGCCTGCACGGACATAATGGGCTGAATGGTCTCCTTCTGTGTTGTAACTTGCTATGATTCTATAATAGGATACTATATGGAGCATAATGATGGTATTATTTGATGATATAGTAGGTATAATGGTTGTATCCTTAGGAATATAATGGGATGCTTTTGGGACATAGAGAAGCATTTTAGGACACATCTTGGAAGTAAGGGCATTATGGGGGTATCTGAGGGATATAATAAAGATCATAGATAGTACCTGCTGCTTTTTTGCCTGAGTCCACTCTCACCTTTTGGTTGCTGGTGATGTATCCTTCCTGACTCCAGATGGAGATGGCAGAGAGCCACTTCCCTTCTTTGGTAGTACAGTTCCATTGTTAACTGTAGGCCTTAATGGCAGGGCTTGCACTAAGGGTCTTGCTGCAAAGCAAACAAACAATACATTACTACCATCTATAGAATAAATGTTCCTCTTGTTCATGTAGTAAATGAAGTCAGATCTCTAGAATGTAAGGGTTGTAACTTTTTCATCTGTGTTCACTTTGGAGATTAATACTCTAGTGGGGAAAAGTTACTTGGCTATATTGTGCGGTACTGTTGGTTCTGTTCCAAAAAAAATTACAGACTTGAAATTAAGCTGTGGAATAATTGAAGCAAATGCTTGATTTGCTTGTCTGAAATTCCTCTCTCCACTATTTTAGTGGCAGCAATATCTACTTTAAAATAAATGCCTTTGCCAATATAGCAGAGAGTGGAATTTGAGATGGATGCTTTAAGCATTTGTAAGCTTTCATATCTAGAATCCCAAAGTGTAATTTCAAAGCTCATGTTCAAAAAATTTCATGAGCAAAGGAAGGAGAGTTACCACAAAAAATGCCTCCTTCTGTAATATCATGTAAAATCATAATAAAATTAATACTTTCAAAATATTCATGAAAAAAGAGAAATTACTTGACATTGTGGTTTATTTCCCCATAAAAGAAAATACAAAAGGTACATGAATATTTAACCCATGAATTTAACATTACACATTGCTTTATCTTTCTGATTTACCGTTAAAGAATTGAGAAATCTAAAGTGGTGAGTGTCTGAGGTCAGGATCCAGGTTCATTTCCAGGTTGCATTATCCTGAGGTGAATTTTATCATTTCATTTTTCTCAGATTTTAGATAACATTCAAGGAACACGCATTGGTGAGATAGCTGTGTAAATAAATCAGGGCTGAGAGCCATGACAAACCAAATTGGCTAGATGGACATATTGGTCAGAATTCAGCTTTGGTTCAACAATTAAGTACAGATGAATTCTACAAAATAGCAGAAGATACTGGAAATGAGTTCTTTCTGTTTCAGGAGTGATAACACAAGGGCTTGTACTAATATCATTGGATGGTGTGGGAGAAGTAAGCCTTCAGTTTCGGTAAAACTGAAGTTCTAAACCAAGCTTGGGCATCCTGGATACCCCAACAATATCCACAGTTCCAGATTAAACACTAGGGGGTAGGGTTTCCACTTTGGGCTCAATCGGGAAATAGCGCCCAAAATGTGCTTGAAACTGCGCTGGTTAGGTTAGGCTTTTAGTTTCCACTAAAATTCATTTGCATAATCACAAACGGAAAATCTTCCATGAACCAGCATAATCGGGGAGTGTAATAGAACGCAATTGTTTCTTTTTTTTCTATTAAAAAGTATTCCTCGCTGTATTTAAGAGTGGTAACCTGTTGCAGTTGTATTAATACAGCTGAAAATGGGTTTATCAGCAAAAATAAGCATTTTTAATAAGGCTGTCCAGTCCTCCACCTGTGAATAACCTGATTTATAATCACTGCAAATGACTTAAAAAAAAACTGTACTGAACTGTTTAATGGTTTCATTGGTGTAAACTAGTCAGCTCTTAATAAATGAAAAAACTTTTAAAACATGCCTACTACTGCCTGTGCGCCTAAGAAAATGAACGCAATTTGAAGAGCCTCGCAATATCGGCCTGTGGGCATGGCCAGTTTTGTGGGTGGGGCCTGATTCGGGCGAATTGAATCTGGAGTCAGTGTAAAAGATCTCGGAAAACATGAAGGTAAGTGTTTTTGGGCGTAGCTTATGTTTAAAATTGCCCGAATGTTTGGGCTGGTTCGGCTGATTCCGCCTGGATTGCGCTGTTATAGTCAGCGGAAACAAGCAAAATCTCAACCCCTAGATTCCAAAAATCATGTCCAGTAACATTAGTAGCTAATAACAGGACCAGTAACAGCAATCACCCGATAAAATTTTTGTGAAACAGGCTGACATGTAGTTCATTCCAACCATGATACTTTTTCAATATTTGTTGCAATGGTAGCAATTATAGAGGGATTAGAAATTGAATATTTCCTTTGTGTCTTGTTTGCTGCATTTGTAAACTTGTTTTGAAAATTTTCCTTAAACAACTGCAAAGGCAGACTGATTTGTAATATTATCTTGGAAAAAACTTAGTACAATGATGTAAATTAGACAGAAAACAGGCTGCTGATTTGCTGTCACCAGTTCCGCCCAAGATAAATATCACCCCCTATAATTTCACAAAGATTGGCTGTTCAAGGCAATAATCATTAAGCATTGTGTGCATACAGAACCAGAGTTTATGCTCTTGATGACTGTGTGAAAAAAGGGAGTTGAATGGGCAAGGGCCAGCTCTCTAAATTAATAATGCTTTATGGAGAATCTCCTGTAGCATTGTGCATGGTAAGTCAGAAAAGAACAAGAATATTATTCTGTGATATATATATATAAGCATAGAATTATGCCATGTACTGCACAATGTATTATTCTGCTTTTAAGGTGGAGCTATGTGTAACCTTGTCTGTCCCTTTAAGACCACAGTTATGTAAATAGGCATACCCCGAGGTCTAATTCACGTTAGGTGCATCTTAAGGTCTGTTAGAGAGTAATCATTCTTCTGTAAATTGGCATTTGCCTCCATTTCCTTCCATAGGTCAGAAAACCAACAGGAAATGACTGCCTTTCTTTCTCTTTTTTCATGCTTTTCTTTTCTAGATTGTTTTATATCTACAACAAAGTGTGAAACGTTGAAGTGTAATGTCTGAGATGTCACGACGTACGCAAGATGCAAGACTTTTATACATGTCAATAATTATCTATGTATATTTATTGCATGCATATGTGGTAAATGTTTTACAAAGTTAGATCATTCATTTTTAAATTATGAAAATTACTAGCAAAATTAAAGGATGACAGGGTAAAAAGTATTGTTGGCAATGTTATCTTATGAATGTTGAACACGCAGAATCAAATTCCTCTCTTTGCTACTTTAACAGAAACATTAACCTGTTTATTTTGCCATTTCTGTTAAAATAGCAGAGAAGGGAATTTGATATGCACACAGTAAGTGTTCACACGATTTACACTGTCAATATGTTTTTTTTGAAGATCTCACTTTTTAAGATCAAAGTCTGAACTTTCCACTGCCAGCCACCCATTGTAGTGGTCGCAGTTGGGTAGTGGAAAATAGGCAAGAATTCCATATTACTGATGTAGTTTCCAGGAGATAGGGGTAGGAAATTGTCTCAAAAAGGCAGGCACTTCATTTAAGAATTCACTTGAGGACTGTCCCTCCTGCGTATTATTTTCTGCCATTCTGGAATACAAGATTCAGATATAAATCATACCTGTATGAAAAAGATATCCAGAGTTGCTAGGCAGTGCAAAGTAAAGCAAAGGCCATGAAAAGGGCACCGTAATGTTAAGTGTATTTCACCCATTTCTTAATCATTATTTTGAATGTTTTCTTTTCTTTCTGCTGGCACTTAAGTTCCCATCAGCTTTTGAGACAATTTTTGTGAAAGATTTTCTGCCCCAGCAGCATTACTAACACCAATGGGAATCCCGTATCTGGGATGTTTAGGAGGACCAACAAAGTGATGCCAGGCAACTCAGGCTGAATGAGAGGTGAACCCATCTGCAGACAGAGGTAATTATACCTTACTTTGGCAGGCAATTGGTGCACATGGAGGCTTTTCTTCCCAAAGAAAGCAGGGAGAGCAGACTCAATACCTGATTAACTTTTGGATGTTGCCTCGGAAGTAACCCTATTGCAATATGTGGAGTTTTCAGTGGCATTGCATTAAAGAAGATGTGGGATCAACAGCAAGTGTACCCTGAATGGATGGACCTGCCAAGATGCTACCATCTGCAGGCTGTGGCATAGCTTCTTGGCAATGACCGTGGGGAACTGTCTTCACAGAATTTGGGTCACTAGAGAACCAGTTGCAGAACTGTGCCATTCGCTGGTAGGACAAATGCTGCTACCATGTTGCAATGCTGATCTATGGGGATGGTGCTACAGGCATCCACCGTTCTCACAAACACCTCCCTTTAGTAGCCACAAAAGAGGGAATTGAGTGCTGAGTTGTTCTATCACCTGTCTGCAGATTCACGCTTGCGCCTTGGGTTGCCTTTCCCTTCATTTCTGTCTGTCACTTCTTAGTACCCTCCCCATCAGCCTAGGTAAAGTTTGCTAATAGGTTGAGATGCTTTCTGATCCTTTGCAAAGGCTTTCAGAATTTTTGTCCCCCATTCTGACATTTCCCTCTAATTTTGCCCATGCCTTGAAAAGTAAGTTACATATAATTTTGTACTCCCACCACTGTGATTTCTATAACCATCCAAATGTGCAGCTGAAACTATGCAAATGAGCTAGCCTTGGAAAATTGGATGCAAACAGCACACTTCCATTTCAATCTGTCTAAAACCTGCCAATAGCAATTCTAAACTACATCAATATCAGGTGTAGATGACACCCCCTCTGCAAAATCATTCTTGGAAGAATTAAAACCATGACTTTCTACACAATCATCTCTGACAGGCAAAAGGCTATCCCTGCAACAGCTTTATATGTTATTTTCTTTGTGCTTTTGGTCCTTTACATCACAGCCAGCAACAAAAACTCTTACAAACAGGCCTTTGAAGTTCTTCAATATCCTCTAGCTCGCTGCTTTATCAGGCACATTAATTAAAATAGTGACATTGCGGCTTGTTAAGGGTTTGCCATTTATCAGGGGATATAATTTTCCCTCAGTACAGGATCAATTTGTGCCTATCCAAAGGATGTCACTGAGTGGCTGCAGAACATTCTGGGGGGGGGGGGGAGGGGGGGGGAGGGTGAACAGCCAGAAGTCGTGGTCCATATCGGTACCAACGACATAGGTAGAAAGAGGGATGAGGTCCTGCAGGCAGATTTTAAGGAGTTAGGAAAGAGATTAAGAAGCAGGACCTCAAAGGTAGTAATCTCCAGATTACTCCTGGTGCCACGCGCTAGTGAGTGTAGAAATAGGAGGATAGAGCAGATGAATGTGTGGCTGGAGAGGTGGTGCAGGAGGGAGGGCTTTAGATTCCTGGGGCATTGGGACCAGCTCTGGTGAAGGTGGGACCTATACAGGCCGGACGGGTGGCATCTCAACGGAGCTGGGAACAATGTCCTCTTGGGGAGGTTCGCTAGTGCTGTGGGGGGAGGTTTAAACTAATTTGGCAGGGGGATGAGCACCAGGATGTAGCAATGGAAGGGAGAAACACAGGGCACAAAGGATCAGGGGAGAAAGATAGCACTAGAGCAAGTAGTAGTACAGTATTAGGTGGGATCAGACTGAGAGAGAGTACAAGAAAGTCTAAGACTGGTTTGCAATGCATGTGTGGTAAACAAGGTTGGTGAGCTGCAGGCACAAATAGCCACATGGGAATACAATGTCATGGAGATAACGGAGACCTGTTGAGAAAGTGATTAAAAAAGCATACGGGATCCTGGGCTTTATAAATAGAGGCATAGAGTACAAAACTATGGAAGTCATGATCAACCTTTATGAAACACTGGTTCGGCCACAACTGGAGTATTGTGTCCAGTTCTGGGCACCGCACTTTAGGAAAGATGTGAAGGCTTTAGAGAAGATGCAGAAGAGATTTACTAGATTGATTCCAGGGATGAGGGACTTTAGTTACGTGGATAGTAGGAGAAGCTGGGGTTGTTCTCCTTGGAACAGAGACAGTTGCGAGGAGATTTGATAGAGGTGTTCAAAATCATGAAGGGTCTAGACAGAGCAGATAGAGAGAAATTGTTCCCATTGGCGGAAGGGTCAAGAACCAGAGAACATAGATTTAAGGTGATTGGTAAAAGAACCAAAGGTGACATGAGGAAAAGCCTTTTTATGCAGCGAGTGGTTAGGATCTGGAATGCACTGCCCGAGGGGATGGTGGAGGCAGATTCAATCATGGCCTTCAAAAGGGAACTGGATAAGTACTTGAAAGGAAAAAATTTGCAGGGCTATGGGGATAGGGCAGCAGAGTGGGACTTGCTGGATTGCTCTTGCATAGAGCCAGCACTGACTCGATGGGCCGAATGGCCTCCTTCCGTGCTGTAACCTTTCTATGATTCTACTGAAGATTTTCTTTGCTTGTGTGTTAGTTGCTGATTCAGAGCAAAGAAATCAGCAGTACTGATCAGTGATGGCTGTTTGCCAGGACCCCGCTGTAGTGAACATGCTGCTGAAAGTAAATAGGACAATCAGGACTATTCAGAACAAGCCATTTGGCAAGCGGGCTCTAGCCCTCATCAGACAAACTCATTCATTTATTAGGAATCATAAATATTGTGGTTCCACCACTAATAATTTTCCAAATAAAATATTTAATTTTTGAAAACATGGGGGTGATATTAACTATCGGACGGCTGACTGACGGAGTGCGAGGGACAATAGAACCAACAGGAGGCCCAAACCATTTTAAAGGTCTGGCAGACTGTGGGCACCAGAGGGGCATTCTGCTACAGCATATATTGGGCGGGCCCAGAGGCTGAGCTGGCTAGCATCAAGGTAGCTCTGGGAGGGGCGTTCGCAAAAGTGGGGAACCTGGTGCATCAGCGGCCCATATTATCTCTGTGGAGGCCAGGGGAGCACTCCTACTCCTGGCCCCACAAAAATAATTAAAACTTACCTTTGCTGCTCCCCTTTGGCTGGGCCTCCTGCTGAGGCCAGGCGGAGCCTGCATGGCGCACTCTCTGTCCAGTTGTTTTCAAAAATGGCAATCGGAATCCTGTGTACCTCATAGGACCCTGATTTGCATAGTAAAAGAGATTAACAGCTGAATCAAGTGTCTAGGCCCTTCCAAAAATGGCGTCAGCCAGATTGGAAGCGGGAACAGGGCGGTAAGCTTTGCCCCATCATTTTAGGGGCACTAATGGAGATCTCTCCCATAAATATTATATTTCATGACTGTTGCCCTTTGTTTCATTTGTTGTAACCTATCTAATAACATCTTACAACGTGGATTCCTCACAAGCTGTCTGTAGCCTGAAAAGTCATCCCCTCTTCCTACTGCATTGACCCTCTAGAGTAATTAACAAAGACACTGGATTCATGCGCACATCTGATATTTTCCTCACTATTATTCAGTGTATTGGCTTGAGCAATTCACTATTAATCCTCTTCCTCATCTATATGTTACCCTTGTCGAGGTCATTCCACATGTACACTGTGGCATCCGACTCTACCTCTCTCACCATCATTCTCGACCACTCCATTGCCTTTGTGTTGTCAAACTGCTTATCAGACATCCAGTCTTGGATGAGCCACAATTTCCTCCAGTTCAACATTGGGAAGACTGAAGCCATCATCTTTGGCCCCCAGCACTAATCACCGAGTCCATCCCCCTCCCTGGGAACTGTTTCAAACTGAACTGGATTGTTCACAACCTCAGTCTCCAATTCAACCCCAAACTTCCAACGTCACGTCCTCTCCATCACACAGGCCTCCTACTTCCACCTCTAACATCATCCACCTCCACACCTACCTCAGCCCATCTGTTGCTTAAACCCTCATCCATGCTTTTGACACCTTCAGACTCAACTATTCCAATACTCTCCTGGCCGCCCTCCCATCCTCCACACTCCGTAAACTTCAACTCATCCAAAACTTTGCTGTCCACATCCTATCCTGCATCAAGTTCTGCTCACCTATCACCCCTGTCGTTGCTGACCTACATTGACTCCTGGGGGTCAATTTTGAAATGGTGGCTGGTTGGCAGTGGGTGAGGGGGGGGTGGTGAGGGTGCGCGTGGCAAACCCGAGTAAAAAAACGTACCTTTTCCGACGCGATCGAGGTGTAATTGATGGTGATTAAAGTTGTTTCCAGATCTCGCACCCGGCAGCCAGCCCGATTGACAGGCTGGCTGCCGAAAGGAGCTGCAATGGCAGTGGAGTGGGAGGGGGGGGGGGGGGGTGGGGAGAAAGAGAGAGACGTCATCCGGCACTGGAACAGAGTGTGGGGGGGCGCTGAAGATCAGGGGGTGGGGGGGAAGTAGGAGGGAGATCAGGGGGGGGGAGGAGGGAGATTGGGGGGGGGGGAAGAGGAGGTAGATCGGGGGGGAGATTGGGGGGCGATCGGTGGGGGAGAAGGACGGAGATCAGGGGGGAGAAGGAGGGAGATCAGGGGGAAGAAGGAGGGAGATCGGGGGGAGATCGGGGGGGGAGAAGGAAGGAGATCATGGGGGAGAAGGAGGGAGATCGGGGGGGGAGAAGGAGGGAGATCGGGGGGGAGAAGGAGGGAGATCGGGGGGGAGAAGGAGGGAGATTGGGGAGGGAGAAGGAGGGAGATCTGGGGGGGAGAAGGAGGGAGATCGGGGGGGGGAGAAGGAGGGAGATCGGTGGGGAGAAGGAGGGAGATCGGTGGGGAGGAGGGAGATCGGGGGGAGAGAGGGGGCGAGATAGGGGAAATTGGGGGAAAGGGGAGATCGAAGGGAGACACGGGGGCTGAGAAGGACATCGGAGAGGGGGACATCGGGGGGAGAGGGGGACATCGGACATCGGAGCAGGGTGGAAAGGTAGGTTTATTTTCTTTTTTAACTTTGTGCAATGGTTTTTTATTTAATTTATTTTGTTTATTTTTGCTTGATCCGGCCCTGAATCGGAAGCCGTGGAAAAGCCGCCCAGGTAAGTTTAAAATCGGTTTAACTATCTACTATGTCAGAAATAAAGTACCTTAAGTACCTCAATGAGGTAAGTTTGGTTCTTTAACTATCATCCCGCCAGCTTTAATTTCCTGCTGGACTTCCGCATTCGGGAAGTGTGCAAGCACACAGGCGTGTCTGTGGGAAACCTGGAAGTCCGCGGGTTGGGGCTGGCTTCCTCATCTGCTCGGGATTGTCCCGATTTTTGCAGGCCCCCGCCCCCAGTGCACCCGCAATTTGATTTGAAAATCGGGGCCCTGGTATCCCAATGTCTCCAATTTACAATACTCATCATGCTTAACTCCCTTCATAGTCTCACCCCTCCCGATCTCCATAAACTCCTCCAGAAATACAATCTCCCTTCTTCAGCTGGCTTCGATTCTGGCCTTTTGTACACACCCTTCACTCCACAGTTGGTGGCTGTGTCTTCAGTCACCTAGTCTCCATGCTCTTGAATTCTTCCTCAACCCCTCCATCTCTCCACTTCCCTCTGCTCCTTTAAGGCCCTTCTTATAAACCATCTCTTTGACCAACCCCTCCTAATATCTTCTTTCGCTCAGCATCTATTTTTTTGATTACACTTCTGTGAAGTGCCTTGGGATGTTCTTCTACATTAAACACAGTATAAAATTGCAAGTTATTGTTGTTAATTAGTTGTGCAATTTGTGTAAATTTTTTTTTGCTTGAGATAAATCACAATCAAGATTCATTCGAATGTAGAATTACAAATTATGCATTCATGTTTCGCGCACATAAATACCAAAAAAAGAGAATCAATATTGAACATTTCAAAATTAATTTATTGGCAATAAAGTACTTTAGAATGTTCTGAAAGGCATTGTATAAATGCAAATTATTTCTTTATGTGTATGAAGTATAACCTTGTTCGACACAGAAATTTTATTTTAAGTCAGTTCATTATCTAAATGCTTTGTGCAGATGAAACTGATGGAGTTACTTTCCCAAACACTCGCCACATGGTGAGCTCCTGATTCAGTCAGGCTGTCTGAGAAGTTATCACAACTCTTATTGGCATAGCCCCCCAGCCAGGATGGACAATTAGAAGACAGTAATATCTTGTGTTGCTCTTCTGGCACCTTCCAGCAGATGATCACAGAGCAGCTTTTGCAGAGTCCTTAGGGGAGGCTGTCCACCTGCACTCCTGATCCTGAGATAAAGCACTGGATCGGGTGGGAGGAAGGTACAACACAGAGGGAGAAAAAAAACTTAACAAGTAGGGTTTAAAAAAAACTGATTATTATATAGCTGAGAAGATTTCATTAATTTAATGACATTTCAGAAGCAAACGTCCTTACATTCAATCTATCATCATTAATTAACAATGGACTTGACAGAAGCAGCTAGAATTTTAATTTAAACAATGTAACAGTAATTCAGTTGTCAGCATCTTCCACATGTTTGCAAATGTTATCTTATTCAATGGGGAGCTTCTATAATCTGGAGTTGAGGGGAGCTCAAATGCTTACCTGGTTTGCTAGCACTGCCCTGTTTATCTGCCTCTGTTCGTTTAGGTGTTGCCTGATCTAAAGGTCCATAAAGAGGAACATTTGGCAAAGAAAGAGACAGACAGAAACAGAAGAGGAAAATAAAATGTAAATGTGACTGAAATACAAAAAATTCCAGAAAGAAAAGTCTAACAGTATGATATAAATAAAAGATCAAAGGATTAAGCAACTGAAAGTAGAGAAGCTATGAAAGGAAGGTAAAAAACATGACAGAGGCAGTATCATCCCAGCACTGGTGGGGTTTATAAATTTCAGTTGTCATTTGAAAATCCTTAATCAGGAACAGTGGGTCCAACTGATCACCAATTTAATGGAAAAAGGGGAATTCTAATATTTTGGAAAACCAGACATTTTAACCAGACATTCTAACAATATAACTATAATGATACATTTTAATTGTAGGCTTTGAACTGTAAAGTGTAGTAGTCGTAGCATTAAAACTGAAACTGATTCTGAGACTGATTTAAACAATTACTAAAATCAGAGTTGTTGAAAACTTGTTTATACAAAAATTGCATCTGGTAAATTGCTGGTTTTGGTAGTTCCATGTAGTTTCCAAGTGGGAAAATGTCTTCACTTTTTTCCTTAGAGCTCTGACTGGGAATTTTCTTCATAGAACTTTCTAGTTAAAAACAAAATTTTCCGTCTACCACATGAAGTGTTGTGAATTAAATTGTCCCATGGTCTCAGCAATGAAAGTACAAACGCCATCCTTCTGTTTTCAGCTAAACAAGTAAACTTCATGTAGTTTGTGACACCCGTGCCAAACACCACTGCTACTAACTCAAGTGGCCTTGCAGCTTTTCTGTTGTTATAATAGAACCACAGAAAAGATACATGAGGGTGGAGTGTCCCTTAAATTTTTGTGAGTATTACCTAATTTGCTAAAAATTGTGTTGAGTTGTTAATTTTTTTTTACAGTATGTTACTTCAATGGTTTGAGGTAGTAAGGAATGTAACGTACAATATTGTCTGACAGGCTGACCTTTCCTGGCCACGTGTTCAGACATTGTTGTTTTCCAGGTCTCAGTAGAAAAGAACAACCTCCTTGAACCTTTCTTCCCATCTGCATGCTTAAGTTTTATGGACCACAAATGTCTGGGTCTGTGATGCTATCCAGATTCCAGAAAGGCAGCTGGTAACAGTGGGAGAACCAAACATCAACTGTATGACTTAATCATGGTTAGTTTTACTGTGTTGAAGTATGTATTAGGATTACATTATCTAGTTAGACTAAGCTGCTCCAACACCATCCTCCATAAACTGCAACTTGTCCAAATCTCTGCTGCATGTATCCTGTCCCATGTTATGTCTCACTCACCCATCACCCCTCATCCTTGCTGACCTACATTGGCCTCCTGTTCCCCAATGCCTCAAATTTAAAATCCTCATTCTTTTTTGTCATTAAATCCCTATGGCATCACCAGACAACCTGTGCAATCTCTTCAAGCTCTACATCGCTCCATTCCTCACTGGCCTCTTGCGAATTGTCCTCTTTACTTTCAGTCACCTGGGTCCTGCTTCCTCTATGCTAATCAATGGGAAAAGGCAGCTCAGTATCACGACAGCTCCTGAGTTTCATGTGGATTTCACCTGAATCACTTGTGAGATTTTATTTTTCAAGATGTGTGCAGTGCAGTGTGTGCTTCTGACATTTGCTTATCTTTGCAGTTAATTCATACCATCCTACTTTCCGTCCTTTGGTTACCTTTGGTAGGTCCTTTTCTGTTTAGCATGGCCTGCTGCTCTTCGGAAACATTCAAGCGTCGGACTACATCCGCCAACGCCGACTTCAACAGCTGAATCTCATCCTCCTGCATCTGGACACGCTGCTCCAGAGAGGCGATTCGATCGGTCACCTCCATGCTGCTGGCTGCAGAGGCACTGTCATCTGAGGGAAGAGAAAGACAACACAAACTGAAGCGATAAAGCGGAAGAGGCTCTCTTGAAAGAACGACATTAAGAGTAACTTCTGTTAATGATCTATGTTCTATCAATGAAGCATGACAACGAAAACCGTGTGGCTTATTATCCTTGTCTCAGCTCTACCCGTTTTGTTCTTTCTGTGCTTTTCATTTTCATTTCTTTATATTTTTATAGTCCTTGACACTACGTAGACAAAAGCAGCAGATTAATTGTCCAAATAATCATTTCTTAAGATGCCAGTCTGACTGCATTGTTCATCTAAAGCTGCTCTTATATTGGGTTTGGTGGGGTGCAAGGGCCGTCAACCCCTGATCTGCAGGTCTCGTAGCTGCCAGCAACCTCAAAGTAAATTTGCTGGATTTGCTAAGGCCAGCCACAGAGAAAACCAAGTAGAAAACAGATCTCCTCGGCCACTGGCCTTAGTGACTCCAGCAAATTTACTTTGGTCGCATGAGACCTGCGGCTTAGGAACTTGTGGCCCTAGCACCCCACTATATAAAAGTAGCTTAACATCTCAGTGTTCACTACTGAAGACACTTTTACATTTCATAAACTATCCCACAATATAATTGAGGTTGTATTCACAGCAATGGAGCCTCATGGCTTTGCAATTCATGGCATTGCAGAACCATTTCAGGAAGTGAGTATCCAGTATAAATGCAGCAAACAATTGATCCAAAACCCACTGGCAGAGTGATGAGCTTTAAATAACCCTGCAGTATCAGCAGGGGAGGAGTTCCATTGTCAGGTTCACTGGAATGGAGTCCAGATTTGGATGAACATATAAATTGGAACTAAATTTTAGAAGCTGCATTATTACTGCAGTCAGCTCCATTATTCTAAGTATTACAATTAACTTCATAGGGTAGAAATTGCCAGCAACCTCAAAGTAATTCATGGCATTGCAGAACCATTTCAGGAAGTGGGGTGGGGGGGGGGGCGGTGGGATTGTGATGGACTCCCACCAGAGGGACCATAATCTGGGGTGGATCCACCAGATTTCTGCCACGCTGACAGAATACAGTGAAGTTGTGCTCGGGGAACTGCTTTTGCTGCCGAACCCCATTACATCGTTCAGGAAGTCTGGGGACAGACCCCGGACAAGTATAAAGGTTCTTTGTAAAACACCTCTTAACACAGTGCACTATGCAACACAAAGGACACACCTGTGGTTACATTACAGTCCAAAGGAAATGGAAATAGGCAACTTTGCATTTGGACAAGTATAAAATGGTTAAAGTAGAAGACTCACAGGTTCAGAAAGAAGAATTTTAATGCTAAGTATGTGTCTCTACCATATGGGGTACTACAGTTGTGTAATGTAGGTCACAACTTGGCTATTGAAAAGGTTTTATGACAGAAAGGATTTGATGTGGTTTAAGCCAGCTAACAAGCTTAGTAGCTCAATTTTGAAAAAGGGCTGCGATGTACACATTTAGCTTACTGCTGATCTGCCCATCTGTGGCTCCTGTCTTTCCATTGCAAAGCTGCTGTCAAGTCCTATTTTCTCTACACAAGAAAGCCGTGAACTCAATCCTGGACACAATGCACTTCTTCTGTTGCTAGGGCTTACGTTGTGCATTGAAAAATAAAAATCTTGTCAGCTGAACGCAAACTGCCTTTTACTTTCTATTTCACCGCAATAGGAATTCAGAAAATTAGAAATCCCACACAGAATTTATGTATAGGAAAATATTTGATAGAGTGTTCAAAATCATGAAGGGTCTTGACAGAGTAGATAGAGAGAAACTGTTCCCATTGGCGGAAGGGTCAAGAACCAGAGGACATAGATTTAAGGTGATTGGCAAAAGAACCAAAGGCAACATGAGGAAAAGCTTTTTTATACAGAGAGTGGTTAGTATCTGGAATGCACTGCCAGAGGGGATGGTAGAGGCAGATTCAATCATGGCCTTCAAAAGGAAACTGGATTAGTACTTGAAAGGAAAAAATTTGCAGGGCTACAGGGATCGGGTGGGGGAGTAGGACTAGCTGGATTGCTCTTGCATAGAGCCGGCGTGGACTCGATGGGCCGAATGGCCTCCTTCTGTGCTGTAACCTATGATTCTATATTTTTTTGCTGCACAGTATATTGTGTATCTTTCTGCGTGGAACACATAACATATTTCCTGAGTTAGTTTTAAGTGCTATGCATGAATTCCAGGTTTTCTGTACCCTAACATGAGGTATTCCATGTATAGTTAAAAATGCCAGCACTTTTTAATGGTGAAAATGGAAAGGTGGAAGATTCCTTTGACATATCACGTGTGATATGTGGATGGGCCATGTACTGGGAGCAGTTTCATGCATTGTCGATGCCTTTGAAGTGTAAATCTCCACATGAAGTGAAGCGGCTTCTCTGTTTAATAGAGATTTTCTGATGGGAAACCTTCATTAGAGCTGAATAGTATTTATTTAGGTTATTTATTTAAATAATGGGAAGAATTTTTTTTTACGCAACGAGTTGTTATGATCTCGAATGCACTGCCTGAAAGGGTGGTGGAAGCAGATTCAAAAAGGAATTGAACATATACTTGAAAAGGAAAGATTTGTAGGGCTATGGGGAAAGAGCGGGGGAGTGGGACTAATTGGACAGCTCTTTCAAAGAGCCAGCAAAGGCACGATAGGCCGAATGACCTCCTTCTGTGCTGTGTGATATTTTGCTATTTTCTCATATGAATTTTATGTAGCAGGGCTGGAAAATGTAAGGGCTGACTTTAATTTGTTCCGCCTCATGTAAATGGGGTGGTAGCTGTTAAAATTGGATAGCCATGTGGTAAAGGATATAATACTAGAGCCTGGTATTTACTTGCTTCCAACCTTTATTCACAGAGATTCCCCTTACACACACCACATCCTGGATAAGCTCTCCTATAAAAAGGATATGAGAGTCCTCAATTGATACCCACCACCTAAATACAATTAACACTAATTGATATAAATCATACAATTAACAGTAGCAGCCCAAGAAGGCTTTGGGTCACTTACCTCCCCATTTACACTGGCACTTTGGCCATCACCATCATTGGTAGCACCCATCTGTTTATGACGTACACAGGACCCCAATTGCTCCACCCATTTGTACCAGACATTGAACCGCCTAATCAGAAGTCTGTAAAAGGATCCTTAAAGCTCAGAAAACGGGCCACAACATTTTTTTTATGGCGGGGTCAGGAAGAGCAGAAATTCTCCTCCTAGGCCCACACAGATTTCCTCCCCCACCACGTTCCGACTGTCAGCCGGCTCCCACGCCGAGAGCCGGACGACTTCCTGCTTTTCCACAACTGGCAAGCTGCAGTGGAGTGCCCGCAGCTCGCCATTGGCATGTAAATAAGGCCCAGTTCTCTTGGATCCTTCCACCGCCCCTCCAATTATCTGTCTGAAGTTAAAATCGCCCCTATTATTTTGAGCAAATGGTTAATGAAAGTCCCAAGTTCAACACAGTCCACCTTGCACTATTTTTTTCTGTGAGAGATAGTGTTGGTTTAGCAGCATATTCCTCTTTGGTTGCTTGATTATGCCTGTGATCACAGAGATAGCATAAAAAACATCCTGTATCATTAGCACTTTTATATAACATTGTTTTATTGTTGCTATAGGGGAGAGAGATCCTTTTTTACACTGCCACTTTCTTCCAAGCTCCATGTAGCTCCAGAAGAGACCAGTTCAGGAGATGATATCCTATTTTTGAATATGCCTCATTTTTTGTAAACTGCAAAATTCAGAATTGTGGTGAATCCTCTCTGGTCATTTTTGAGGACAATCATATCCAGGAGATTTATGGGGAGGGGGAAGGCTTTACTGAAATAGTGCAGACCCTTACAAAGATTGCATCTGGTGGGACACCACATCCTGCTTTAGAAACTCACTCAGTGATCATTCTGATGAGAGCACAAGTGTGAGATCCAGCTGCCTCCACTTATTTTGCAGGAACATTTTCATATGTGTACAAATAGCATTAGCCCACAGAGAGAATGTTGCATGTCTGCTGCAGGCTGCACTCCTATAGTATAAAAGTGCCCGTGATTTCATACTCATGCAAGCGCTAGTTTATAAGGGACCCACATGCATATGGTAATAGTCTATCAGGTATTCAAATTCATACACTACTAGACTATCAGGCTCCCATATGCATCAGTACTAGACTATCAGGCTCCCATATGCATCAGTACCAGACTATCAGGCTCCCATATGCATCAGTACCAGACTATCAGGCTCCCATATGCATCCTACCAAGGAAAATGTTCAAAAAAATCCCTACATAAAAATTTCAGGCTCTGGGCAGAATGTTATCTCAATACTATTTAATGATCTGAAGAAGAATATTTGTTTCTTTTTGGCATTCATCAACAAATGCATTGGAATTAAAAGGGGTAAACTGTTCACAGTGCCTTAAATTGGTGACAGTTCAGTGTTTTGGACAATGGCCAAGTGCTTTGTGTCTTCACTCTTCTACAGTGATCCATGAAATCTGCACCAACTACTGACCCTTCTGGTGGATCAGTGGTTCTTATTTTCTCGCTGTGTTCTTTGGAAACAGCGTGACCTCCTCTGAAAGAGCAGCGTTCTCATTAAATACCAAATGATGCTTCATTTGTTGGCAAGTGTCAGACGCTCTGTTGGCTCTACCCTGTTGCTATGTCACAATCAATCCATCTCAGTGGTTTGGTACAAAGCACCTCAGCCTGCAATTCTTGCCACGTATCAGTCATCTGTACCGTGCTGTATACTGTGTGCCCACAAACTATCAAGTTTATTTAAGTGCTATTAAGTATGTTAAACATGCCTGGCAGGGGGCAAAGATATCTCTGTGAATGTCCTCAGATGCATTGCTCTAAAGATGTGTAAAAAGATTTGAACAAAGAGATAAAGATATAGCCCCAATTTTAACTTGGAGTGGGAATCGGACGGAGGCTGAGACGAGTGCCAACACCCCCTGACCATGGCAGTGTGAAGCCGGGGAGATTTTAACTTGCACAATGAACCCTGTTAAAACTGGATGGTCCTATCTCGCTGTTGCCTTGCTGTGATGAAAAAGTCAATGTGCACCCTGGTTGATACTATAAAGATTTCCCTGTGGCTGCTTGAACGGACCCTGTGCCGTGTAAGTAGAGTGCAGTCATCACCTTCATCGCTGCAGACAGCTGTGTGGGCAGATAACTGTGGTAGGTGGCAGAGCTCCCCTAATACCTCTTTGGTGAAGGATATTTGTCTAATGCACATCTCCTCACTAATGTCCTCATTGTCTTGTGTTGCCTGTGTATTTGTTGGGGGTGGTAAATATCTGGTGGGGTCATCCTTAAATGCTCCCTCACTGTCCTTTCCTCCATCTTCTCCTGCTCCTTCTCCTCTATAATAATGGTGGGCAAAGATATACCCATCGAGAATGCCATACCTACACCTGAGAAGCCCTCACTGTTGTGGGGGGGGGGGAGGGGGGGGATCAAAATCTCCTGGTGGTTTCAATCTGATAGGCAGCTAAGTCCAAGGCTGTGTCAGCTGAATCCAAAAATATAACATTGCTCGATAAAGTCGTTTCCAGCTGCAGTAATTGTTCCTCAAACATTTCACCTTGGTGAGGCTCAAAAACTCCTCACTTGCACCTCTCTGAGCTGATCATGGCAACAACTCCACCTTATATTTCTCATTCTGACTTACTCCTAGTCCATTGCAAGTGTAAAACCAGGAAATTCAGAGCCATAGGGACACGAGGATTCGGCAGGAAGATTGCTGGAAGGGGGAATCGACTTTGGGGCTGAAAACTGGTGAAAGCGGCTTCTGCCCCAATTTTTTGGCCCGTTTAGTGATTTTCCCTGAATTTAGGCCCCAGAAATACTAAAAACAGCATGATTTTTGGGGACCAACATCCCAAATTATTAGTTTGAATCATGTCCACAGAAAATGGGTACACATCTTTGAATCTGCATGCAGTAAATGCAAAATGTATAAACCAGTCAGGAATAACGGACAACAGGAGATATGCTAATGTTTGCCATTCGGGGATTGGGACTGCTTTACTGCTGTGAAGTTTTTTTTTTATTCGTTCATGGGATGTGGGCGTCGCTGACGAGGCCGGCATTTATTGCCCATCCCTAATTGCCCTCGAGAAGGTGGTGGTGAGCCGCCTTCTTGAACCGCTGCAGTCCGTGTGGTGACGGTTCTCCCACAGTGCTGTTAGGAAGGGAGTTCCAGGATTTTGACCCAGCGACGATGAAGGAACGGCGATATATTTCCAAGTCGGGATGGTGTGTGACTTGGAGGGGAACATGCAGGTGGTGTTGTTCCCATGCGCCTGCTGCTCTTGTCCTTCTAGGTGGTAGAGGTCGCGGGTTTGGGAGGTGCTGTCGAAGAAGCCTTGGCGAGTTGCTGCAGTGCATCCTGTGGATGGTGCACACTGCAGCCACAGTGCGCCGGTGGTGAAGGGAGTGAATGTTTAGGGTGGTGGATGGGGTGCCAATCAAGCGGGCTGCTTTATCTTGGATGGTGTCGAGCTTCTTGAGTGTTGTTGGAGCTGCACTCATCCAGGCAAATGGAGAGTATTCCATCACACTCCTGACTTGTGCCTTGTAGATGGTGGAAAGGCTTTGGGGAGTCAGGAGGTGAGTCACTCGCCGCAGAATACCCAGCCTCTGACCTGCTCTCGTAGCCACAGTATTTATATGGCTGGTCCAGTTCAGTTTCTGGTCAATGGTGACCCCCAGGATGTTGATGGTGGGGGATTCGGCGATGGTAATGCCGTTGAATGTCAAGGGGAGGTGGTTAGACTCTCTCTTGTTGGAGATGGTCATTGCCTGGCACTTATCTGGCGCGAATGTTACTTGCCACTTATGAGCCCAAGCCTGGACGTTGTCCAGGTCTTGCTGCATGCGGGCTCGGACTGCTTCATTATCTGAGGGGTTGCGAATGGAACTGAACACTGTGCAGTCATCAGCGAACATCCCCATTTCTGACCTTATGATGGAGGGAAGGTCATTGATGAAGCAGCTGAAGATGGTTGGGCCTAGGACACTGCCCTGAGGAACTCCTGCAGCAATGCCCTGGGGCTGAGATGATTGGCCTCCAACAACCACTACCATCTTCCTTTGTGCTAGGTATGACTCCAGCCACTGGAGAGTTTTCCCCCTGATTCCCATGGACTTCAATTTTACTTGGGCTCCTTGGTGCCACACTCGGTCAAATGCTGCCTTGATGTCAAGGGCAGTCACTCTCACCTCACCTCTGGAATTCAGAAAGGCAAATGGTATGTTAGCCTTTATTGCACAGGGGTTGGAGTATAAGAGTAAGAGGATTCTGCTGCAATTATATAGGGCTTTGGTGAGACCACACCTGGAGTACTGTGTACAGTTTTGGTCTCTTTACCTAAGGAAAGATATACTTGCCTTAGAGTGGGTGCAACGAAGGTTCACTAAATTGATTCCTGGGATGAGAGGGTTGTCCTATGAGGAGAGATTGTGTAGAATATGCCTTTTTCTCTTGAGTTTAGAAGAATGAGAGGTGATCTCATTGAAATGCATAAAATTCTTAGAGGGCTTGACAGAGTAGATACTGAGAGGCTGTTTCCTCTGGCTCGAGAATGTAGAACTCGGAGTCATAGTCTCAAGGTAAGGGGTTGGCCATTTAAGACCAAGATGAGGAAAAATTTCTTCACTTAGAGGGTTGTGAGTCTTTGGAATTCTCTACCTCAGAGGGCTGTGGTTGCTCAGTTGTTGAATATATTCAAGATTGAGATTGATAAATTTTTGGACTCTAGGGGAATCAAGGGATATGGGGATCGGGCGGGAAAGTGGAGTTGAGGTAGAAGATCAGCCATGATCTTATTGAATGGCGAAGCAGGCTCGAGGGGCCGTATGGCCTACTCCTGCTCCTATTTCTTATGTTCTTATGTTATTTTAGTGAAGGATACTTCATACGATAGAAAGAGTGCTGATGCTGGAACTGGATCCTTGGAAAAGCTCATCTGATCTTTCTCCCCATTGTTATTCTTTGTGGTAAATATTCTGCTTGCATGCAACTCTGAAAGAATTAATTTACACAATATTGCTCCAACTTATAACCGGGCACAAAAGGATTAATAGCGAACATACAGCTCGCGAGAGATCTGCTTATGTCCGAGGAAAGGCCCAAAACTTCAGCAAGCAAAGGTAATCCATCCCACAGGAGATTACCTTTTTCATTTGGCCCATTTAATCTCTGCGGGGCGAAGTTTCTTTTTCTCTTCGGCCCTTCAATGACCTCTTCCAGACCTATTGGAGTGGCAAGGCATTGCTCCAATTTTCTGCACTGCTTTCTGAGGCACCCTTATGGGCATAGGCAGCCCGGCCTACCTTTGTTAATGACCTGGGAGTTCGGATGGGGTCAGTGGCTACTGACATCAGTGGACTTGCAGCCTGCTGCACTGCGCTTCCACGGGCGGTGTGGATCCATCAGAAATTTGGGGCCCCAGCTTCTTGGGCAAGGACAGATAGGTCTGTCTGCCTCTGATACATATGGAACTTCCTCTCATTCTGCCTCAGATCCTCTTCCAAAATAAAAAAGGATAGAGACATCAGGAGGAATTCCCATTCTTCTGAAATCTGGTTGCAGTAAACGAAACCGCAGCTTCCAGAACTCCAGAGGTAGAAATGCGGGGAAGAAAAAGAACACAAAACTGCAAAAACTAAGGCCAAAAACAAATGTAACAAAAGTAATTCAGAAAATAGTAATACATCAAGCACTATTCCAAGAAGCAAAACTACAATTGCTAATATTCCAACGCACCTTTTATATTACCAGCTCTCAAAGACCAAAATCACCCATTTTACATGGGTTCAGTGTACATATTCATAGAAGTTACAACATGGAAACAGGCCCTTCGGCCCAACATGTCCATGTCGCCCAGTTTATACCACTAAGCTAGTCCCAATTTCCTGCACTTGGCCCATATCCCTCTATACCCATCTTACCCATGTAACTGTCCAAATGCTTTTTAAAAGACAAAATTGTACCCGCCTCTACTACTGCCTCTGGCATCTCGTTCCAGACACTCTATATATGGGCCGATTTTAACTCTGCCTGCCCGACAGAAACTGGGTGGGTGGGCAGTTAAGATGGCCCGCGGGACTTATCTGCACCAATCCTCCTGTGGGTCTTCCTGTCCTAAATGGCCTACCCCTTAGTCTGAGACTGTGACCCCTGGTTCTAGACTCCCAGGTCCCACACAGGAGGTTGGTGAACAAGTTAGAGCACATGGAATTGGGGGTAATATATTGGCATGGATTGAGAATTGGTTAACAGACAGAAAACAGAGAGTAGGAATAAACGGGTCTTTTTCAGGTTGGCAGACTGTGACTAGTATGGTACCGCAGGGATCGGTGCTTGGGCCCCAGCTATTCACAATCTATATCAATGATTTGGATGAGGGGACCAAATGTAATATTTTCAAGTTTGCTAATGACACAAAACTGGGTGGGAATGTGAGTTGTGAGGAGAATGCAAAGAGGCTGCAAGGGGATATAGACAGGCTAAGTGAGTGGGCAAGAACATGGCAGATGGAATATAATATGGAAAAATGTGAAGTTATTCACTTTGGTAGGAAAAACAAATGCAGAGTATTTTTTAAATGGTGAGAGATTGGGAAATGTTGATGTTCAAAGGGACCTGGGTGTCCTTGCACATGAGTCACAAAAAGGCTAATATGCAGGTGCAGCAAGCAATTAGGAAAGCAAATGGTATGTTGGCCTTTATTTCAAGAGGATTTGAGTACCAGAGTAAAGATGTCTTACTGCAATTATATAGGGTCTTGGTGAGACCACACCTGGAGTATTGTGTACAATTTTGGTCTCCTTACCTAAGAAAGGATATACTTGCCATAGAGGGAGTGCAACGAAAGTTCACTAGACTGATTCCTGGGATGGCGGGATTGTCGTATGAGGAGAGATTGAGTAGACTCTCAAGTATTCTCTCGAGTTTAGAAGAATGAGAGGTGATCTCATTGAAATATACAAAATTTTTACAGGGCTTGACAAGGTAGATGCAAGGAGGATGTTTCCCCTGGCTGGGGAATCTAGAACAGGGGTCACAGTCTCAGACTAAGGGGTAGGCCATTTAGGACTGAGATGAGGAGAAATTTCTTCACTCAGAGGCTGGTGAATCTTTGGAATTCTCTACCCCAGAGGACTGTGGAGGTTCAGTCATTGAGTACATTCAAAACAGAGAGCGATAGATTTCTAGATATTAAAGGCATCAAGGGATATGGGGATGGTGCAGGAAAATGGCGTTGAGGTAGAAGATCAGCCATGATCTTGTTGAATGGCGGAGCAGGCTCGAGGGGCGGATGGCCTACTCCTGCTCCTATTTCTTATGTTCTTATGTCTTGGACCTGATCTGGGTTAAGATTATGTTTGAGTCAGCTTGCTTGAAGATGCTTGTGACAACCCATATGAGAAGCATGAAGATCTTTGTAGTGTGGAAATGAGTAACTGATGATGTAATGGAGCTCAAAAAATAAAATAAAACAAAATAAAGGTATGTTTGGGTTAGGATTCAATATGGGAAGAGGTCTCTTTGATTTCACATTACAACTAGATGTTTCTGGATTCATGGCTATTTATCAGTCTAAAGCAAAGTGAGATGTGCCTGGTAACCAAGGCACGAATCACTGATAAAACTGTTTGCGAACAGATTGAAAAGTATAAAACATGTGAAGAAACAAAAGAGATTGATAAGATTAAAGATTAATAAGGTTAAAAGTAACATTAATGGAGGCAAAATGCCACCAAACTCTGGTGGAAATGAACAAATAGTTGGACCATAGAGAACTTTAATGTAGCAGCCCATTCGTACAGCAACGACATAGCAACGCATCATGTGTCAGGATGTAGTGATCTAATTTACCCAGTTGTACAAACAGATATCAGTCTTGGGTTCACCAGCCAAACGTCAGTGGCAGTCTGGACAATGTTATGCTGGCTCTTGCTCTCAGAATGCATGCAAAGGGCAGTGCGCACACAAGATATCATTTAATTTTACAGAGCGTGTACTGAGTTTGATCAGCTCATTTTGAAGCAACTTGGTGAGAGAAACAAAAACCTATACTATTTCAGTTCCCTTGATACCCCCTGCCGCCCATATAGCACTGGAGTAAAAATAAAAGTTCATGGCTTGTTTTGCTGGAATGAAGAGCATGATGTGGCAGTGACTGGTTAGAAAAGGGGGAGGGGGTAGAACAAGATAGATGCTTCAAGGACTAGGACAGTCAAATTGTTTAAACAGTATCATTTGGAAGCAGTGCGACTGAAAGATAATGATATGGTATAGGAAAGTGGTATCACAGTATGAGGAATGCCATTTATTTAATCTGCACACATTTATCGACTGCATCAGTACAGTTACTCAGCTGACTAAATATATTAGCATTAAGACATTATCATGAACTCCAGTGTTAACTGCAGTCTTCTTTCTTGTGCTATTTCTAATGTCTGACATGATCATCTCAGATTTTAGCTGTTTGAGACATGCAAACAGTTTTATCCTTCATTTACACTGACCCATTAATCACTGCCATTCCCCATAGCACATTAAATATGAATTGGCTAATTTTAATGTGTGTGCGTTGCTGCTAACAACAGGCCCACTCTCTCCAGTTACTGCTCCCCACTCACGATAAAGCATGTGTTCAACTGGAATTTGATCAAAAGACAAATATATATATATATATTTGTCTAGAGTAAATTATGATGTACTGTACCTGGGAGAATGTGCACCATGAAACCATTATTACGTTTGGAAAAAAAATTGCACAGAAGCTTCGTAAAATCTTGGATACACCCTCTCTCAGTGAAGAGTCAGCCAGCATAGACCGTGTTTTGTGCAAGGCAGGATTGCCTGTGTTTAGATTATGAGCAACATAATTGCTAGTCCTTCGGGGGACTGTAATTTAGTCCTCTCCATTTGTTATACTTTTAGAACATCTAAACTGCACTTATGCACATATTTTATTCCTTGGTTTAAAATATTTTGATTTATTTTAGGGATATTTTTGTCTATCTTCACAACATAGGACATGTGGCACAAAAGACAATTTTCTATTTGATGCAGCTCTGGCAGTAGCAGTGGCGGCACCATCTCCTACAGTAAGTTTAGTGCCTCCATTTCTACTTCTCTTTCGCGCACTCATTTCCCAGTCAATGTAATGTCTAGCAGCAAATCGGGATGGACTTTCAACAGTTCCCATAGGGAATGCATGAAACTTGTTTTATGGAGAGCTCAACGGTTGGTTTTAACTGGAATCAAATGGAATCTGTATCGTGATTACTCTCTGGAAATGTCCATAACTCAGATTCTAAATGACACATGGGCCCGCAGGGGGCCTGCAGGTGATCATTGTTCCTATATAGATACCTCACACAGAGATCTCATTTCATTTCCAATTGCTGTTTTCAAGTTAGTTGCAAAGTACAGCACAAAGATGACAAGACATTTGAATATTTAAAAACTTAAGCAAAAAAACATTCTATATGTTACCTCTGGATTATTCAGGCTTCACTTTCGTCTTTTTAGACTATAGAATGCATTACCTTGTAAACCGTGAATGAATGTAATGTACTGGTATAGTGTTCAGCATACCTACCTAATAGCTTGGAGCTTAACTCCTCCAATTTATATACATTTAAATAAAAATACTTAAAATCAAAAGTTAAAAGTGCAAGTAAACACTGGCACGTGTCAATCAATTTAATGTTGTGCCTCTGCTGATGCATGTTCCCCACAAGCTGCTGGCCTCTAATGTATCCCCCACTGCTACCATTGGGGGCTGTGTCTTTAGTCATCTAGGCCCAATGCTCTGGAGTTCTCTCCCTAAACGTCTCCGTCTCTCCGCCTCCCTATCCTCCTTTATGACCCTCCTTAAAGCCCATCTCTTTGACTAAGCTTTTAGTTGCCCCTCCTATTAGCTCCTTCTTGGCTCGACTTCTATGAAGTGTTTGAGGTGTTTTACTACGTTAAAGGCACTATTTAAATGCAAGTTGTTATTGAATAAATATCTTAAATTAGTTGCTCGTGTTATGGTGTTTAACTGTTTAACAGTTATATTTGTTTCATTAGACTTTTGCTTAGTTGGGTAGATTGTAACATGATTTCTTGATGTGAAAAATGAAGAGAAGGGAATATCAGTGACAGGGAGAGAAAATTCTTACTTATATTTTATTTGAAGAAACTGTAAACTGAAAGGGATCATGACAGTGACCTATGAATAACTGTCATTGAATACAACAACAATTAAGGATACTTTAGGCTTAATGATGTATGATAGCAACAGTGTGGATCTGACTTTTCCCTCTTTATAACACAGCTGGGACAACCATATAATGCAGGAATCGCCAAGCTTTTGTCTTTATGGGCTGCATAGGTGCATACCATGGAGCCTTAGGGCCACATATAAAGTTTAAATCAATGTTCCCATTGATTTGCACATATCTCAAGCTAAGTATACTAACAGATCCAAGTGTTTTGATTTAAGATTTGTCCATCAATGAGACTAACGCCACTTTCCAAGCATTTTCCAGAATGTTACCAATGCTCCAAGGGTTAGATTATAAGGAGAGCTTACATAAACTAGGCTTGTATTCCCTGGAATATGGAAGGTTAAGTGGTGATTTGATTGAAGATTTTAGGATTTTGAAAGGAATTGATTGGATACGTTGAGAGAAACTTTTTCCACTGGTGGTGGAGTCTAAGGCAAGGAGTCATAACCTTAAAATCAGAGCCAGGCCATTCAGGAAAGAAGTTGGGAAACACGTTTTCATTCAAAGGGTGGTAGAAGGGTGGAACACTCTCCCACAAAAAGCAGCAGCTGCTAGCTCAATTAATAATTTTAAATCTGAGATCAATAGATTTTTTTTTCCTAGCCAAGGGTATTAGGGGATATGGAGTCAAGGATGGAGTTGGGATACAGATCAGCCAAGATCTCATTGAATTATGGATCAGGCTCGAGGGGCTGAATTGCCTACTCCTGTTCTTATGTTCCTATTCAGGCCCACAAAATTCAAAAATGACAAAAAAATAATAAATATAAAGAAGCAAATAGAACTGAGTTGCCTGGGGCTTTGAGGGTTGCATTGTCAGGGCTAGGGACTGAATATGGCCCATGGTCACATTCTAAATTTGGTAGACCTAGTGCCAATATTATCGGAGACACTGAAACCTTTCTCAAGTAGTTTTGCTAAGTGCCTCTGACTAAATCTAAGCTAAACGGCTCCCATCAGGTTAGCTATCTTGAATCATTGCTGTGGCCGGCCTGTACAGATATGGTCCGACTTTGGAGAAGGCTGTCGCAGATGCCACTTTAGACCAGCTGTGCTGCACGTGTCCAGTTGCCACATTGTTGCCAAATCCAGCCAACCATTTAAATGGTTGGATTCAGCACCAACAGGAGCTGACTCAAATTACGGAACCACTTACAATGATATAGAAGGGCCATTAGAGGTGACAGTTGTCTAGTGATGCACCATAGGATTACCAGTTTGATCACTCAGCTATTTTTCTGCCTTCACAGAAATGAGGACCAGCTGAAAAAATGTGCCCACTTTCTAGAAGTGCAGGGAAGGGTAATTATTTATGTTCATCAATGTCAACGATATCAGTATTGGTGATCCTACACTTTTCCACTTTTAACTATAATCTGAGAACATCTTCTTAACCAGTGAGACATTTCTATCCCCCACATCCATCCCTGTGGCCTCTCTAAGTCTGATTGGTAAGTTAGGACCAATTTGTGGGTCGTTTTGTATTAGGTTGAGAACGTCAAAACTCATTTCACATCAGATCCCTACAACCAGCAGAGAAAAGAAACGTTAATTCCATCAATACTAAGGAGCTTTTTCCCTTCGTTGAGGGTACTATAACAAGGGGACATAGATTCAAGGTAAAAGGCGGGAGGTTTAGAGGGGATTTGAGAAAGAACTTTTTCACCCAGAGGGTAGTTGGAGTCTGGAACTCACTGCTTGAAAGGGTTGTGGAGGCAGGAACCCTCACAACATTCAAGAAGCATTTGGATGAGCACTTGAAATTCCATAGCATACAAGGCTACGGACCAAATGCTGGAATATGGGATTAGAGTAGACAGGGCTGATGGCCGGTGCGGACACGATGGGCCGAAGGGCCTCTATCCGTGCTGTATAACTCTATGACTCTATGACTCTAATTGGGGCTGGATTTGAACCCAGGCCTCTCAGGCAGAAAAATTGTATACTCACCCACTACACCACCCCAAGTTCCCTCATCAATGTACTTTAATGACTGGTAGTTAACTGTGGAATACAAATAACTGTTCCATAATAAACAGACTTGTGGCTGATGTCATGGGGATTTGTAGGCAGTGCTTTAATCATCAGACAATATTTTCTGTATCATCAGTATGACAGTGAGTGAGAGAGGGTGGAATCAAAACACCATGAACTGGGACAACTGAAATAAGTCAATATTTTTTTGAAAATATTACAAGGAAACTAGGCATGGAATTATAACAGAGAAACAAAGTAATTTTTACAGCTAAATTTAAGGACAATGCACCAGATCTGGTCTACATTAAAATAAGTAAATGCCATTAAAATACGAAAATACAAATCACAGCAACAGTGCGAAGGGACTATATGGCATGTCCCTGTAAATGACGAATAATTTCAAATTAAGTCTAAATTTGGCTAAATTATTAATAACCAAATTAAAACTGAGAAGGAATTAGTGAAACAAGCATGCACAGTTGTTTTATGACTATGCTGAATGTCAATTGCAGCATCTAGGCTCTGAACATAGTAAATGAGCAACCGAGCGGAAAATATTATCTTTTCTAATTCTGTTGCTGCAGATGAACAACGGTATTAGGGTTATTTTGCAGAACAGCTCAGCTGGAACTGCAAAGAGCCCATAGCTTGTGTTCATGGTGTGTGTTAGGAAAAAAAATAGTTTCTCAGGCTATAAATACACATGACTATGTGTTATGTAGGTATCAGAGGCGAAGGATTTCTATGAATGAGTTGAAATGTCACACTTTGAGCTTGACTACTCCTGTTTGTCGGGAAAGCCTCCACTGTCTCAATTCAAATGGCGACAGGGTGGCAGTGTCAATTCTCACACTGGCAGTGAAGCAGTGCACTTCTTGCCTGATCACTTTTCCTGAAGATGATTTTCTCTCTTATCAGGGGTGAAACTATTTAAAGTCAGGTACTGCGACCCCAAAACTGACATAAACATTCGGCTCTGTGCCAACTTTTAGCAGTAAATTAACCCTCTGGATGCCAAGTTGCGTGTAGGCCAATTGCATCAGATGCGTTTCAAAATGTCATTTTCAGTCGACATTAATCACTGAACATAACACGGGACTAGCAGTAAAGGAACCGTTAGAGAGAACTAGCTTATTAATAGGGGTATTTGTAAATCTTCGCAAAATAGTTTGGATGCAATGCAAAGTTTGAGGATCAATGATTCATTTTAATGGTTTGGCATGTGTCATACATCAAAATATTAATAACCTTGGCAAAATGAAATAAAAGATTCAGTGTTCAGAAAAAAAAATAAGGACTGCTATGTGAATGGGAGTCAAGATGGGAAAAAGCTTTGTACAGAAATAAAGTGAAGCAAGGAAAGTGGTAATGAGAATTTGTGAGAAATGAGGTGGAAAGATTGGATTGGATATGTTTCAGTTAGGAACCTGACTGCTCCCATATCTCTTTCTAGACAGTGTACAAAAGGGGTCAAAGAGTGAAAGCACTGCATGCTCTCTCATTACATGCATATCTCACGGGGGCCCTAAGCAGGAGCTTTGTTCTTCACATTCACTTTGAATTAAGCTCTAGTTTGCATACTAATGTCTTGTAAACTATGAGTAGATTAACAGTTCCTCATCATCTGAAATATCAGTTCTGATGGAGACTTTTAGTAAAGCTATTTCAACAACATAATCAACTAGTAGAAATAAAGGTGCAATTAGTTCACTGTTCTCATAGAAAGCTCACAAGTAATTTATATATGGAGCTAGAATGCATAAATAGTACATCGTTCAATAAAGTAACAGTCATGTCCCATTATCCCTTGTACATAGTCACCATGAATGCTTTCAGACCTTGTACTAATTGCCTATATCTATCTCACAGGCACAAGCCTTCATTAAAGCACTGTGATGACACCATTTTTACTTTGTATTTTAGGAGTCCTTGTTAAAATAGTGAGCGGAAACAACGGCCATAAAAATTCAGTTCAGTTTTAAAGGTTTAAGATTTTAAAACCAATAAAAACATGATTGGGTTTTACTTATAGATCAGCTTATTCACTGTGTCCTGGCTATGATCAGAAAAGGCCTAATTCTGTATCAGGTACATGGATAGGAGAACAAATAGAGGAGATGAAAGGGTCAACTTCAACTCCAGGTGGGAGCGGATAGCAATCCGCATAAGAGTCTTCATCGGAGGTCTGGCAGATTTTAACTGCCAAGCCTCATTTGAATGTCACCAATCAGTTTCTGGGCCGTTTCCGATGGAAAGCAGCAGCGGGCCGGCAGAGAGGGTCAGGCTGGGGGGTGGGAGGAGGAGGGAGAAAGACAAAGATCACCGGCACCAAGACATGGTTGTGAGCAGCAAGGTAAGTGTGGGAGGGGAGTATTGCAAGGGATTCATGACTCGGGGGTGGGGGGGGGGGGGTGCAGGGTAAGGGAGCCTGAGACAGCAGGGGCCTTGTCATTCCTTGTGAGGCACTGGAGGAGTACTCCCGCCCCACTACGGAAAGTTATTTGTTAATACCTTAGAGGTCTTCGCTGGCTTCTTGATAGTGTCACCTGGCGAGGCAGCCATCATGGAACCCGATTTGATTAATTAATGAGGCTCCAGCCGGAAACAAGCAGGCATCTCATCTGCCACCAAAACCGTTAAAATTAGGAATGGAGGGGGAAACAGAGTCGCCCCATTTTAACTGCTTCCCCGCTCTTTTCCCGTCAAATGGGAAGGGTGAAAATAGCCGATCAGAGGATTTTTACCTATTCACAAATGGATTAATAAACATTTAACGAAAAGTAACAAAAAAGTTTTTTTTTAAATTGTTGAGGTCACTAGTGATGATCTTGTGCAGTATTCCACAGGTGCACAGTCAACTCAAAGTACTTATTTTACCACAGATCATGCCTGATGCTAGTGACAAAGGGAAAGTTTTTGAAGCATTACCACAGCCATGAAAGAAGTGGATAGTACAGGGGAATTTCTGCACCAAAGCATTGGTTAGCAGCAATGACTTCCAACAGGCACGACACCAGGCAGCGGCTATACAAGAAAAGAGCGATCTGCCTGGGCATAGCAAAGAAACAATGCATGAGGATCGCACAACTTCTACCTGGCAGGTCCTCTGAATCTTTGACATTGAGTTCACTCTACCCCTGACGAATTACACCACGAGTTTACTCCTTTCAAATTTTGTGAACCACCTTTCCTCACATTTTTTTTTCACGCCACTCCACCACAGACGTCATCGGTATGTGCAGGGCCTGGTCTGAAATTTGAGCTCTCTCACATTCCGTAGCGCCAGTGTCAGGAATTTTTTTTTTATTATTCGTTCATGGGATGTGGGCGTCGCTGGCGAGGCCAGCATTTATTGCCCATCCCTAATTGCCCTTGAGAAGGTGGTGGTGAGCCACCTTCTTGAACCGCTGCAGTCCATGTGGTGAAGGTTCTCCCACAGAGCTGTTAGGAAGGGAGTTCCAGGATTTTGACCCAGCGATGATGAAGGAACGGTGTTATATTTTCAAGCCGGGATGGTGTGTGACTTGGAGGGGAACGTGCAGGTGGTGTTGTTTCCATGTGCCTGCTGCCCTTGTCCTTCTAGGTGGTGGAGGTCGCGGGTTTGGGAGGTGCTGTCGAAGAAGCCTTGGCGAGTTGCTGCAGTGCATCCTGCAGCCACTGTGCGCTGGTGGTGAAGGTAGTGAATGTTTAGGGTGGTGGATGGAGTGCCAATCAAGCGGGATGCTTTGTCCTGGATGGTGTCGAGCTTCTTGAGTATTGTTGGAGCTGCACTTATCCAAGCAAGTGGAGAGTAATCCAGCACACTCCTGACTTGTGCCTTGTAGACGGTGGAAAGGCTTTGGGGAGTCAGGAGGTGAGTCACTCGCCACAGAATACCCAGCCTCTGACCTGCTCTTGTAGCCAAAATATTTATGTGGTCGGTCCAGATAAGTTTCTGGTCAATGGTGACCCCCAGGATGTTGATGGTGGGGGATTCGGTGATGGTAATGCCGTTGAATGTCAAGGGGAGGTGGTTAGACTCTCTCTTGTTGGAGATGGTCATTGCCTGGCACTTGTCTGGCGCGAATGTTACTTGCCACTTATCAGCCCAAGCCTGGATGTCGTCCAGGTCTTGCTGCAAGTGGGCACGGACTGCTTCATTATCTGAGGGGTTGCGAATACTGAATACTGTGCAATCATCAGCGAACATCCCCATTTCTGACCTTATGATGGAGGGAAGGGCATTGATGAAGTTGGGCCTAGGACACTGCCCTAGGACAATGTCCTGGGGCTGAGATGATCGGCCTCCAACAACCACTACCATCTTCCTTTGCGCTAGGTATGACTCCAGCCACTGGAGAGTTTTCCCCCTGATTCCCATTGACTTCAATTTTACTAGGGCTCCTTGGTGCCACACTCGGTCAAATGCTGCCTTGATGTCAAGGGCAGTCACTCTCACCTCACCTCTGGAACTCAGCTCTTTTGTCCATGTTTGGACCAAGGATGTAATGAGGTCTGGAGCCGAGTGGTCCTGGCGGAACCCAAACTGAGCATCAGTGAGCAGATTATTGGTGAGTAAGTGCCGCTTGATAGCACTGTCGACGAAACCTTCCATCACTTTGCTGATGATTGAGAGTAGACTGATGGGACGGTAATTGGCCGGATTGGATTTGTCCTGCTTTTTGTGGACAGGACATACCTGGGCAATTTTCCACATTGTCGGGTAGATGCCAGTGTTGTAGCTATACTGGAACAGTTTGGCTAGAGGCGCAGCTAGTTCTGGAGCACAAGTCTTCAGCACTACAGCCGGGATGCTGTCGGGGCCCATAGCTTTACTGCACACAGCAGGATTAACAAACTTTTCAACATTTACTTTGGTTAAATGGCTGCATGAGAAGCATTAAATGATTATTACAAGTGCATTGATTTGCAGATAATTTTCTTTATCACTAAGAACATTCTAAGGAATCACAATTTTACTAGTGGATAGCAAATTACGCTGAAAAATCTGTATTTCTCCCATTGCTTGTTGAATTGATGAAAATGTTGCCCCAAAATACTCTACCTATGGAAGCCACAAGGATCGGTGCTTGGGCCTCAGCTATTTACAATCTATATTAATGACTTAGATGAAGCGACCGAGTGTAATGTATCCAAGTTTGCTAACGATACAGAGCTAAGTGGGAATGTAAACTGTGAGGGGGACACAAAGAGTCTGCAAAGGAATATAGACAGGTTAAGTGAGTGGGCAAGAAGGTGGCAGATGGAATATAATGTGGGGAAATGTGAGGTTATTCATGTTGGTAGGAAGAATAGAAAAACAGAATATTTTTTAAATGGTGAGAAACTATTAAATGTTGGTGTTCAGAGGGATTTGCATGTCCTTGTACATGAAGCACAGAAAGTTAACATACAAGTACAGCAAAAAATTAGGAAGGCAAATGGTATGTTGACCTTTATTGCAAGGGTGTTGGAGTACAAGAGTAAGGAAGTCTTGCTGCAATTGCACAGGGAGTGAGACCACATCTGGAGTACTGTGTACAGTTTTGGTCTCCTTACCTCAGGAAGGATATACTTGCCGTAAAGGCGGTGCAACGAGGGCTCTCTAGATTGATTCCTGGGATGAGAGGGTTGTCCCATGAGGAGAGATTGAGTAGAATGGGCCTATACTCTCTGGAGTTGAGAAGAATGAGAGGTGATCTCATTGAAAAATATAAGATTCTCAGAGGGCTTAACAGGGTCGATGCTGAGAGGCTGTTTCCCCTGACTGGAGAGTTTAGAACTAAAGGGCATAGTTTCAGGATAAGGAATCGACCATTTAGGAATGGGATGAGGCGAAATTTCTTCACTCAGAGGATTGTGAATCTTTGGAATTCTCTACCCGAGAGGGCTGTGGATGCTCAGTCATTGAGTATACTCAAGGCTGAGGTCGATAGATTTTTGGACTCTAAGGGAATCAAGGGAAATGGGGATTGGGCAGTAAAGTGGAGTTGAGGTCGAAGATCAGCCATGATCTGATTGAGTGGCAGAGCAGGCTCGAGGGGCCGTATGGTCTACTCCTGCTCCTATTTCTTATTTCTTATGTGCAGCCTAGCATGAGTCACTGCCTTTACGGGAAGAAGGAAGAACATTGGAGAGAAAAATAAAGCACTCAGCTGTGCCTCATGCTTTAATCAGCTGCCCAAAAAAACACACTGAAATGTTCATTATGCCAGAGTGAAATGTCAATGTAAACTAGCCAAACCAGAAAATCAACAAGGGTAACATCTATAAACCAGGTCCATTTTGCATCAAAATGGTTAAAAAATGGGTACTTTGAAAGATGTTATGAGTCCAAATATTTATAAGACTTTGAATATATAACTGAGGAAGACTTTCTGTGGTTTACCATTTACAGGAAAGCTGCAGATTCTAACGAACTTTGATTCAACAAAGAGAGACTTCCTCCAATATTGAGGTCCTAGCTCTAACATGATCTTATCATTTTGCCTACACAGTTTGAAAGCGGGTGATTTTCATTGACTGAGAGTGGCTATTAGTTGTTGTACAGAGATTGATCGAGTGTTTTTTGTCACCATGATGGCACACTGTTTGCTCCCAGCTGAATTTCCAGATATCTAACAACTGTATGTAATCTAAGCAGCTAGCAGGACATCCATTAACACACAGAAACTACTCGCCTGCTTAACACTATTTTTTTATGGAGATCCCCTAATTTAAAAACGTTTGTTGAAATATCTACTTTCCCTTTATCAGCAGTAACAAGCTGTGTGACATTTGATGACTATGGCTATGAACAAACTGTTAAATCAGCTGCAAAATACCGTGGATGCTGGAAATCTGGAATAATACATCCCACTCCCACTCTGACCTCGGCCTCCTACACTGTTCCAACGAAGCTCAATGGAAGCTTGAGGAACAGCACCTCATCTTTCATTTAGGCACTTTACAACTTTCTGGACTCAACATTGATTTCAATAACTTCAGATCATAACCACTGCTGCCAGTTTTTTGGACAGCAGGTGCTGGTAATGGTTCTGCTGTTGCCATTTACAGCTCCTCTAGACCCATCTTTTGTTTCTTAACTTGTCCCATTACCACCCTCCTTGCCTTGCACCATCATCCCTTTTGTCATTTAATCACTCCTGCCCTCTACCCTATCAGAGACCTTCCCTTTTGTTTTTTCCTCCACCCCACACCCTTTCTCTGGCTCTGTACTTGCTTAAAAACTGTTAAATCTTCAACTTCTTCCAGTTCTGACGAAAGGTCATTGACCTGAAACGTTAATTCTGTTTCTTTCTCCACAGATGCTGCCTGACTTGCTGAGTATTTCCAGCATTTTCTATTTTTATATTAAATCAATTAATGGCTGTTCTGAGTGAATGACATTTAATCTGATCTTTTTTCATGTAAATAAAATTATTGAAATTATTGAAATGAATCATGTTAGGAATCACTTAGTAGGAACATAAGAATTTGAAGCTTGTGGCTGTTACAATGACTGTTAAGAGTTGTTACTGTTTACTGCTCTCATCTATATTTACATCCCTGAGCTTTCAGTAACCATAGAAATCTAAGTTATTAGCTGGGACAGAAGCCAGATGGTGCAAATCTTGAGGGAGAATGAATTGAACTGTTTGAGGGAAAGAATTGCGCCCCCGCCCCTTAATTCATTGCATGTCTCGGCCTGACACCTTCTATCTAGTTGGCTGCAATGAATTGTGATTCAATTTGTGGGAAAGTGGCACTATATAACATTGTATGGAATCAGTGCTTGGGCCTCAACTATTTACAATCTATATCAATGACTTGGATGAAGGGACCGAATGTATGGTTGCTAAATTTGCTGATGACACAAAGGTAGGGTAGGAAAGTAAGTTGTGAAGAGGACATAAGGAGTCTGCAAAGGGATATAGATAGGTTAAGAGAGTGGGCAAAAATTTGGCAGATGGAGTCTAATGTGGGAAAATGTGAACTTGTCCACTTTGGCAGGAGGAATAGAAAAGCAGTATATTATTTAAATAGAGAGAGACTGCAGAACTCTGAGGTACAGAGGGATCTGGGTGTCCTAGTGCATGAATCACAAAAAGTTAGTACGCAGGTACAGCAAGTGAATAGGAAGGCAAATGGAATGTTGTCATTTATTGCAAGGGGAATGGAATATAAAAGTAGAGATGTTTTGCTACAGTTGTACAGGGCATTGGTGAAACCACATCTAGAATACTGTGTGCAGTTTGGTCTCCTTATTTAAGAAAGGACATAATTGCTTTGGAGGCGGTTCACTCGACTGATTCCTGGGATGAGGGGATTATCTTATGAGGAAAGGTTGGACAAGTTGGGCCTGTATACACTGGAGTTTAGAAGAATGAGAGGTGATCTTATTGAAACATATAAGATCCTGAGGGGAATGGAAGGAGTAGATGCTGAGAGGATGTTTCCCCTTGTGGGAGAGACTAGAACAAGGGGCCACAGTTTAAAAATAAGGGGTCTCCCATTTAAGACGGAGATGAGGAGAATTTTTTTCTCTCAGAGGGTCGTGAGTCTGTGGAACTCCCTTCCCCAGAGAGCAGTGGAGGCAGGGTCATTGAATATTTTTAAGGCTGTGTTAGATAGATTCCTGATTAACAAGGGAGTCAAAGGTTATAGTAGGTAGAAGGGAAAGTAGGGTTGAGGTCACAATCAGATCAGCCATGATCTTATCAAATGGCAGAGCAGGCTCGAGAGGCCGAATGGCCTACTCCTGCTCTTAATTTGTATGTTTGTATGTTCATATGAGTATATTCAAGGCTGAGGTAGATAGATATTTGGACTCTAGGGGAATCAAGGGATATGGGGATCAGACAGGAAAGTGGAGTTGAGGTTGAAGATCAGCCATGATCTTATTGAATGGCAGAGCAGGCTCGAGGGGCCATATGGCCTACTCCTGCTCCTATTTCTTATGTTCTTATGGTCCCCATGTATTCTGTGGGCTTTATTCTTTTTTCTCTATCTCTGCTGAAAGCACTGAATCACACTGGGATAAGGCTCTCCAGGTGGCATCCTAACTACTTTCCTAATTGAAATGGGCTGACTCAGTGCAAACCTGAAATTGAACCTGAGACCTTAAGAGTGTCAATGTAATAAGAATTAAAGCACACGTTTCAGTGGTTGAAGCATCAATATCCCAATCTCTCACAAAGTGCTCCCTTGAATGCAATGCAGCAGTTGCTTATAGTGCTAGCCAAAGCAGCATAAATAAAATATTAACACTTATTTCTGCAAGCGCAAGTTGTCATTTGTTGCTGAAGCTGGTACCAAAAAAATACACGTAGGTTTTGTGTTTATTGTTTTATTGGGCCAGAAATCGCTCCCAAAATAATGGAGGAGCTCAACAGCGCTCTCAGTTTTTATAGTGATGAATTGAAGGAGCAAATTCCCGTGTTTGCACATGCGCAGTAAAACGCAGAAATCCTGAACTTGCTCCTAGTGGTTCACCGGCGATATGACAGCTTTGAATTAAAGGGACATCACACGCTGCAATCAGAAAAATCATTGAAAAATGCAAACTTGCTCATCTGCCCAGCTGGAAAGTAACTAATTACGCCACCAACCAGGTACGCTTAAAAAGACCAGGTCTAAACTATGTTTTAAAAGCATGGTTAGTCTTACTAAACAACTAAAAATTAACTTTTACGAATGTGGAGTCTCATATTACTCCTTATTTTTATAGTTTTTGATCATTAAAAATAAATTTAAAAATGTTTAAAAAATTTTTATTACTTTTCCCTTCTGTTTCTTTAATTCAATTTTTTTGGCATTTTATATTTAAAAAATCAAAATTTTTATTTACAATGACATCCAGAATACTAACTTTAAATGAATGAAGTCTGCTTGCCTGCTTGAGCAATTCAGCCTGAATCTGTGGGCGTGACTTCTTTTCCTGACAGATTTTGTGGGCGTGTCTTCTCCTCACAGACATTTCCAGCCGTGCGGTAACTCACGCTGCTCAGAGGCTGGGTTGATAGCGCACATTTTGTTCAAAGTTTGAATTCAAGCAATTGGACGCCACAGTCCAATGTTTTTGTTAATTAAATTCGCAGGGGCTGCGGAGAGCGTTGCCTCGCTGCTCTGCGCGATGTCTGGCCCAATTTATCAGTCTTAGCTCGGTGATTATATGCTCACCTCTGAATCAGAGGGTTGTGGGTTTCAACCCAACTCCAGAGATTTAAGCACAAAATCTAGGCTGACACTTCAGCGCAATACTGAAGGATGGCTATACTGTCGGAGGTGGCAATTTTCAGACGGGACCTCATTAAACCGAGGTCCCGTCTGTTCTCTCAGGTGGATGTAAAAGATCCCATTGCACTATTTGAAGAAGAACACGGGAGTTCTCCCTGGTGTCCTGGCTAACATTTACCCCTCAACAAACATCACTAAACAGATTATCTGGTCGTTTATCTTATTGATGTTTGTTGGACCTTGTTGTGCACAAATTGGCTGCTGTATTTCCTTACATTACAACAATGACTATACTTCAAAAGTACTTCAAAGCAAAGTGCTTTGGGATGTCCTGAGGACATGAAAAGACAAGAATGCAAGTTCTTTCTGCTTCTTTTAATAAAATACTGGATTAATGAAAGGCTTGCATTTATAATTTAGTGACTGAGAATTCCCAGGCTGCTTAGCTGCTGTTATTAAAGCCTTTGCAAGAGTTATATTAACAGCATGAGATGAACCTCTTGTGTTACATTGGCTACCCAATATTGTGTGAGACAAATTCCCACATTACATTAATGAGTGGGAAGGGAACTATACATTATTGTGGTACGAGGTAATGGAGCTGGTGGATGTGTGTAATATGACTCTGAAAGATAACCCTTTGTATTTTATGGACTACTTGTGTATTCTGAAATAAACTCTGTCATATTAGCAGTTCTATCATGTAGCATGAGTATGTAGAAGGAAAGGCAGTCCAGTGGCTCACCACGAGTAATAGAAATCATATTCCACTGGCTAGTGAATGTGGATGAAACCTGATCTGACATACATTACTTTCATTTAAAACTATATTTATACCTATTCTTATTTTGCACCTCTATCGCAATAGGAGGAAACACAAACATGACTTGGTTGTAAGGTACCTGACAGAAACTGCAAATAATAGCGCAGACTGATGAAAGGTCATCGGCCTGAAACGTTAACTTTGTTTCTCTCTCCACAGATGCTGCCTGACCTGCTGAGCATTTCAAGCATTTGCTGTTTTTATTTCAGATTTTCAGCATCCGCGGTATTTTACTTTTATTTAAACAAAAGTAAAGCATCTATTCTCCTCCTGTTCACTACATCATACAAAGGACAGATTTGTGGATTCATTATGATTTTCATTTTACAGTGAAATCTACAGATGTGTAATCCTCATACAAATTCCTGGCAACTTTTGTGATAAATTCAAATTGTTAACAAATCCTAGTTCTGGTTCTTTTTAACGAGGGAAGGAGAAGGATAGAGCTTTTTCCATTTTGTCATCCTTCTTCCAGGTAGGACTCTGTTACACAAATGGCACCACTCACTTTGAAACTAAACCTCCTACAATAGCTGTAGCTGCAGTCTAGACACATATTAAGAGTTAATGTCATTAGTGTCTTATGCAAGATTAGCTGTGCTGGTTTAATATGGGACTAGCTTCATGAGCAGGTGGTGTGTATCATAAGTATGGTGAGGTATACAGAATTGATTTGTTATATGTAACTAAACAATCTGTGTGTGACTGCTAGTGAGTTGCATAGCATTGGAAGCAATGCAGACTGGTACTACCATTCTCATTAATAATGAGTTTATATGAGGCTGTAGTAGTGAACTAATTTGATTTGTTTCCTCTAGTAAAACTGGTTAAGCTGGTTTACACGCAGTAGGTGCATTCAAGGAGCTTGTGGGAGAAGTTGAAGGAACTTATAAACAAGCATTCCTATACATGAGTCAGCTGGTGACCTCTGGAAGCAAGCAGGTGATTCATACCCCAATACAAAATCGGCACTGGCATCCTCTTAGTTCAGACTCGAAGCTAAACATGTCCAACCAATGCAGAACCACAATCAACAAAGGTAATAGGATGTTGAACTACATAGCCAAAACTGTAGAATATAAGTCAGGAGAGGTTCTGATCAAACTGTAGTAGTGCTCTGGTCAGATCGCACCTTCAATACTGCGTTCAGTTCTGGTCACAAAGAAACAAGAGAAACATTCACACGCTGAAGGCAGTGCATAAACTAGCTAATCCCCAGTGTCAGGCCTGAGTTATGAGGAGAGGCTGGATAGACTTGGGCTTTCCAAACTAGAAAGAAGGCATCTGAGGTGATCTTATAGAGGTATACAAGATTGTTTAGAATTAAGAAAAAGTTGAAGTTTAATTACTTCAAATTGAACTGCAGGGGTAGAACTAGGAGGCAAAGGTTCATTTTAGTACTGATATCAGGAAATTCTTCTTCACTCTAAGAGTAATCAACACATTGAATAAGCTTCCAGATAGAGTAGTGGAGGCAAAAATCTTGGAATCATTTAAGGAACAATTGAATGCTGCAATGGGTGGGGCGGGGGGATAGTAGGATCACTCTGGATGGATGATTTAAGATAGACTGAATGGTCTTCCTCGTCTGTGTGATCTTGTGACCATGTTGGCTCCATCCAATATACCTAAGGGTACATCAAGTATCCAGCCATCATCTTTCTGTCTGCCAGAAAAGCCACAAGTATTGCACAAGGCTGGAGAGAGAACGGAGACTACAAGCTTTAACAAGAAGTTAGGCTGAGGCTGAGCCACAATGAATCCAAAAGAGAAAAAGAAGTGTGCACTTTGCATTAGAATGAGAAAAGGAGGTAGGTAAAACTGCACACTTCATTATATCATAGCCACTCTGCAACTAATCTGCCCACATCAGATACAACAAGGTAGTAAAGCTCGACTCTGGACACAGCTGCGCTCTGCATTGCAATGCGCCTAACAAGTGAATAGGATGTTAGGAGATTTATTGTGTGCAAGTGAATAAACTATTTGCGCTTATGACTACTACTTCCAATTCCACCATTCATTTGCACCTCGATCTAATCTTTACCTGTTCTGTAAGCTACATTGAGAGTTACCAGGTTACATAGGGAAAATAAAGAAAGATGAAGAGATAAAATAGGTTCCTTCAGTACTGCAGCAGGTTGTTTAGTTTTGGTGTTTCATTTTTCAAAAAAAGGTAACTGCTCCGTTAAAGGGCAGGCAACTCAGATCTGTAACATGTCACAAAGAGCTGGGACTGAAGCCACAAAAAAAATCAAGTAGTCTTACATAATACTTAAGAAAGCAAGGGTGGCTGACAGCTAATGGCTAATGGTAGGTGAATCACTATAGTTAGAAAAATGAGGAATCAATAACAGAGGAGTGGAGGTGAGGCAGCTTTGCTAACTGTTCACTTCTCCAACTGTTTGATAGCACTCTGAATAAGACTTATTTAAACTCAGAATCTAAGAGCTCTCACTATATCCTCCCCATTCTTACAAGAGTATACTTGGTATACAAACTAAGAAACTAGTTTAATGAGATGAGCGCGATGTGAAATTTAAACACACTAATAAATTGCCCACAGTGTTGTCTGTCCATTGTCAGTTGATGAATACAATTTTTTTAAATGCAAGGTGACAATGGAGTTGAAAGACTTCAAAATCTCACTGCACAATGCCACCTACTGGCTAAAATCTGAAACTATCTTGTTACATGCAACTGTTTACATACAGGATTTTCATTCTTAATGTTTACGTAAGAAGTTTCAATTTTACGTTTGACATGAAGCAGGAACAAAAGTTGTGACAACAGGAAATGTGTGTATTACAAGATTTTTAGTACTAGGGTTATACTTTTAACAGCACTTGATATCACACCAAATTGATAACAATCGACACAAAATAACTTTAACTACAATTAAAACTGCATGCATGAAATAATGAACATACACATCCCACAGTGACAGATGCAGCAAAATGTTAGAAGGAGCTTAATGAGCCTAACCTCTTTTCCTAGGAACTCATATCCTGCTTAAACACTATACTGGTCTGTGCAGAACATGCTTCCCCGTGGGATCTAATATTTAGACCACAACTATTCCAGTATACGATGTGTGTATTTACGTATGTATAAACAAGAATAGGTATTTTACGAAATAATGGGATAGATTGTTCATTAGATCGCTGTTTTTGCCCACTGCCTAACAGTCACATATTTACAATAGTGATATTCTTCACTGCAAGAGGCAAGAACTGGCATTGTTGGGTAATATTTGAATATATAAGTCATTGCCCATTTGTGACAGTTTTGTACTTTGTATGCAAAAGTTTAAATGTAGATTTGATTATCATTTGCTGAAGAACGAGAAAGAGACTTGCATTTATATAGTACCTTTCACATCCTCAGTATATCCCAAAACGCTTTATAATTAAGGAATTACTTTTTGAAGTGTAGTCGCTGTTGCTTTTAGGTGAACTCAGCAGCCAATGTGCACACAGCAAGGTCACACAAAAAGCAATGATCATTGATGGTGGTGTTGGTGAGGAAGAATGTTGGCCAGGACACTGGGAGAACTCCCTGCTTTTCATCGAAAATGTATCACGGAATATTTTATATCCACTTAAACAGACAAAGAGGGCATCGGTTTGATGTCTCATCTGAAAGACATCTCCTCTGACATTACATCACTCTTTCAGTACGGCATTATTAGCCTTAAATATGTGCTCAAGTCTTGGAGTAGGACTTGAAGCCATAACTTTCTGAGTCATAGGCAACAGTGCTTCTTCTGAGCCAACTTGGCATTCACACATTAGGTCTTGGGGTGGTCTGGACTTGCCATTAGCATCCGAGCACATATTCTCGAGGGCTATCTGTGCCTTGGTGACCAACAGAGTTAATCCTATGAGACATTTGTCATTATTATGGTTGCTTCCAGCTGCATAATGTTATTCCACAAAATACATACAAAGAAAACATAAAGTCCTAGTAACTGAGTGCAAAAATGAAATATTCAATTCCAACCACCTAAGCACACAGCTGGGTTCCTGTTCTCTGAGAACAGGACTATATCTGTGCTTTATTGGCAGTAGGCTATTTTCATATAAATAATCTCAGACATGCAGTGGACAAGGTATTTTCTCACTAACCCTGACACACAGCAATGGGTAGGTAAGCTCTGGTCGATCCTGCCATGCCCCCTGGTTACAGCAATCTCTTGTTAATCTTAGAGCTGCTGTTTTACAAAATACTGAAAACTGAATGTAAGCATGGGTAGTACAACAGGCTCGTGTGGAGCATAAATGCTGGCAGAGACCAGTTGGGCCGAATGGCCTGTTTCTGTGCTGTATTTTCGATGTAACTCCATGTAACACATCAGAATCTCAACTCACTAAGCCACAGGGTGCTGGGATGTCCGTTTGCAGGCCCAGTGGTCCTGGTCTTACCTGTGCTGTCATGGGAAATGCTGAACTGAGACCAGGTGCACCCCATGGGCATGGAGCTGAGGGGGAGAATTTTTTTTTACAAAAAGTGACCCAGGCTGTTGTCATTAAATTACTCATTACCAATTTGAAAGAAGTATAGTAGCAAGCCCTGGGAGAAGGTCGTGTGACTGCATAATTGACCTGGGATGCTGTGTGTGGGGGAAAAAGGAAAAGCAGGCTCATCCTCCAACAAAAAAAGCAGCAGCTCACTAGTAAAGCTGCTTTGTCTCAATTATCATATTCCAACCATTACTGGCAGCTCAGACACCAGCAGGGAAATGGTTTACTGGCAAATTCGTGCTTGTTCCAGTTTTTACTATCTGAAGATGTTAGTTGTACCAAGTAGGGCATCAAGGAAGCACTCAGGCAATAAAGTTTGTAAAATACTTTTGAATAAAGGCGGTGCCTCTTTAAATACTGCATAGCTTGGCACAGTGAAAACCGCAATTAAGGAAAAGGCCTAGAATTAATACACAGGACCATTCGTTATGATTCTATATATTGAGCCTGGACTGGTTCCAATAAATGATCCAGTTGTGGTCTGTGATCACTACGGGATTTGTTTTGTATTGCTGTTCCCCTACTAGGGCCCTGCAGGGGGGGATTTCTGGGTTAGTAATCTAAATTCAACATGTGGCAGTAGTGAGCATGTCTTCGTGGTGTTCTGACATGTGCAGGCTAGTGCTCCTTTCTACTGAGCTCCACGACAGCAACAATTAATTGCTTCCGTGTTGGAAAGCTGCTCCAGTTGCACCATATCTGTAGTATAAATGGACCTCACATTCTGCAGTGAGACAATCTAGACACGATTCCAAAACCAGCTGCAAGCAGTATTCTTGGATTTCAATACCAAGGGGATCACTGTTTCCTTATACAGCATTTTGGTTTGGAAGACCCCAGATTGTTTTTTGGAAACCATGAAGTCATCCCCCATTGCCAGAAGGATTGGATATACACTGTATGTCACTATTAGAGTATTGGTGCACATACACGGAGGAGTGCAGGTGATGGACGAGGTGCGGGTCTCCAACACTTTGCTGCGCTCCCAAGTATAAACAATCCAACCTGCAGAGAATCAACAACATTGCAGGCCATGAATTTGTGGGTCCACAAATCTGCTGTCAGCTCATAGTCTCCTGTTGCAATAAACTAAATACATGGAGCCAGTCCTGCACATATTTCAATTCTCCAACAATATGGTCTCTGTCAGAGTCCAATAACCAGCACCAACAGTAAATATGATATTGGGGAAAGCAATGTACAGAGCTCAATCTCAAGGGAGGAACAAAAAAAATGGTAAAGTAAAAGTGTCATATCTGGCACCAGGTTATAAGGAGTGAAATCTCCAGCTGCTTTTAGACTATCAACAATTGCACGCATGGCCGTCACTACACTGAAGGAATTGGATATACAACTGCCATTATACTGTCAAGGATCGGAGTATAGTCGCCATTGGATGGTCAGGAAATGAATAGACAGCCGCCACTGGACTGTAAGGAATTGGATAGCAGTGCCATTGGACTGTCAGCAATTGGACACACAGTTATTCTTAGCCTACCAGAGATTGGCATATGACCACGCTAGCCTGAATAGGCCCAATACCTCCTCATCTCAGAGCCTTTGCAGGATAAGGCCTGGCTATCGATGGAACAGGAGGGATCAGACACACAGTATATAATGAAAGATAGGTCACACAGTTGTTACTGGACAGCAGGGATCACACACGCATTCACTATTACTCTGCCACGTATCAGACAGGCAGGGTGGCAAATTATGGGTGAGCTGGGAATGCTTTAAATATTCATTTGGCCTCATCCAGTTGCTGATTGCAGTGTGAGCACAGGCCTGAAGTCCTGTCCTGCTGAGGAAATGGATCCAGCTGTGTATGCAAAAAACAGACACAATTTGTTTTTCTTAAAAAGGCAATGCAGTAATAAAATTATATGCAGTTGCTTTACCACTGCTATTTGGAACATATTCAAAAACATATACTTTTCTAGCCAGCCCAATTATCCTTTGCACCACATCTACAATAAACCATGAGGGTAGCTTTACTGCCCACTCTGACCAACAGCTTTGCACTAAAGCTAACAGACGTTCACTATACAGTAAACTCGATTGCCAAGAGCCCGCTTTAGTTGTGCCGTAAGTTCCTCCAACTGAACACCAGGAAAAACAAAGCCACTGTTTCGGCCCCCACCATAAACTCTTCTTCCTCACCACCATCCCCATCTCAACCACTTACTCAGAATGAACCAAACCTTGGCATTCTGTTCAACCCTGAGCTGAGCTTTAAATCCCACGCACTACGCATCACCAAGACCCGCTATTTCTATCTGTGCAACATTGCCCACCTCCATCTCTACTTCAACCCTCCGCTGCTGAACCCTTTATCCATGCATCTATGACATCTAGGCTCAAATATTCCAATGCTTTCCTTCTGGTATTCTCCACCCTCCACAATCTCCAACTTGTCCAAAATTCAGCTGCCTGTTTCCTCTCCTGCACCAATTCCCACTTGCCATCACCCCCATCCTAGCTGTCCTAAACTGACTCCCTCTCTCCCAGTGTATTAAACTCCACATCATCTACTTCAAGTCCCTCCATGGCCTTGCTCACCCCAGACACTTTGATCCTCTGGCCTTTTGTACAACCCTCCTTCCTTTGCCTCACCATTGGTGATGAAGCTTTCCACCTGGGCCCCATTCCCTGAAACTCTCTCCTTAAGCCTAAGTCCCTTATCTTTCTTCCTTTAAAAACTTCTTCAAAACCCATCTTTTTGACAAGTCACCTCCTATTGTCTTCCTCTATGGCTTGGTATCCATTACCTTACCTATTTCTAATTGTGAAGTACATTGGAACTTTTTTTGTTAAAAAATGTGCTGGATAAATGCAAGTTCTTGTTTGCTGGTGGTGGTGCTGCTGAAAGAAATGAGGCATTAAAAGTGGTAAAGGTCTGCATGCTCAGAGTAAACATCTGAAGCCTGTTCAGTGTTTAAAGGACATCAGAGCAAACTATTTACTCCATATCGATTAATGTTTTCAGCAAAACCTCACATTAACAAAATCCAGCATGGACTGCTAACACTTTGCTTTCAAGCAGTAGAATTACTTTGACACAACTAACAGGTCAGCGTATCCACTGCATGTAAATCGAGTGAGAGGTTACATTGTAGTCTGGCTCTGCAGCGATATATCTACAACTGGAAAGTGCGTGGCTGTTTGTTGCCTTCTGTTTAATACACTTACTGGATGACACTGTGTGGCCCACATGTTGATGCTGTAATGAATGCTGGGATCAGAAATGTCCAACCAATGCAAAGTTACTTGAGTTACTCTGTCTGAAGGCTCAACAAAGGAAATGGATTAATTTGCCTCTTTTTTGTGTGGCATGTAGTTCTCTCATTCTTCAAAACCCAAACATACTGACCTAAACACTGAGGCATTTTTTCCACATAATTCCATAGCAACGTGGAGACAGCAGAAGAGCCATCTGGATTCTGAGCAGTTTCGTTTCAGTTTTTGTAATATTTTGTGATAACTGAATTATTAAAACTCACACAGTCTTTTACATAAAGATCTGACTAACACTGCTCTCAGGAGTTGCTCTCTTTCTCTGTTGTGTGTAATTGTCATCAAGTAATTGTAACACCCCCACAGCAATGAGGCAGTTTAAATTCCCTGGAGCTCCTCATCTGATCCTTCATGTGTAAAAAGAAACGCCAGATCACCGAAACAAAAGCACTCTCCCGATTGCTAAAGACTGGGCCAGGTCTGAAAACTAATCCACGTTTACACCACCCGACAAATAAATCACATCTTGAAGTATGGAAATACTCCACCAGCCAATTATATTTTTAAATTAAAAATGAATTGCCCAGTTATTCTTTTCATTCCTTATCACTGATACTGTGGTACTTTGTCTTTTTTCACCATCCAATGTAAATAATTACCTTGAATCCACTATTTATAAATATTGTAGCATAAATCAGCAACTGCCTGAATGGAAACTATCTGATAAATTTCAATCCTGTGTGACATGGCCTGTCATAAGCAACAAGCCAGGACATCTTTCCTGTTCTGTCCATTCATCATTATTAGTGGGCCTTCTTCAGGCCTCTATTAACACACCTCATGATCACCACTGAGATGACAACCTGTCTGCAAATTGCAAGCCAGATGCCCTAACCCTATTTAGTGCACAGATGTTCTTCCTGCTCAGCTGGAGATCAGAACAGTACACTTCTCCCCCCTCCCCCCCTCCCCGCCCCCCCTCACTCCACCCCCTATGATTGTCAGCCTGACATTTGGGAATTGATATCTGGGCATCTCTGCTTCCCCTATGGCCACCATTTAAGCAAGTCTAGAGAGTACTATGAGATGTGTACAGACAAACCATATCATTAGAAGGTAGACTAATCATACGGTTGTCTTTACTTAACTTATTTACCACTCAAAGTGATGTTTGGGGTCATAGTAATTGCAGTCCTCTCACTGTGTTGAAATCAAGTCTCATTACACTGTCTCCTACGTATACTCATTCTTTCATAGCACCCCAAAGCCACAAAATTCTTTACCTCCTTCAGTTTTCCCTTCCTCTAACAATCAACAGGCTTTTAAATCCCAAGCCTGGCATCACCTAATCACTGCTTTATGATTTACTTTGTCTTCTCTGCTGCTTTTTTCAACCTTGGTAGTGTTCTGCAATATGGACTTTACCGAGATTTTTCAATAAAAAAGTAACTGGTCCCAGAAAAACAAGTGCTTGTATTGCACAGAATAGATTTGAGCTGTTCGGCACAAGGCCAGTGTGTTGTTATTTATAACTTTCATCTCCAAAGGGCCTGCTGAAAATTTTGCCTCTGTTACTTCAAATCAACTTTGTTTTGTAAAGCAAACGTTATTTTGCTTAAATAAATGTTAAAGGAAATAAATAAAAATACAACAAATGTGTTGTCACACACACAACCCTGATCTAAGTGGTTACATTACTGACATCACCAACAGTGATGGGGGCTGATTTTAACCAGCCAAAATTGGCGTTGGACCGCCAGGCTTACTGTTCCTTCAACCCGGACAGTCCGCCCGCTGTGACCTTCACAGGGGCCTATCACTGGGCATCCAAGTGCCTGCCTCTTTCAGGCATTAGGCACCTTTTAATATGTAAATCGGTGTCCTGTGTCACACATAAGAACCTGATTGCCATTTTAGGATAGAATTGGTCGGAGCATGCACTATCTTTCACTGGCATTAAAGCAGAGAGGCCCTGGTAAGTTAAGATTTTAATTATTCTTGTGGGGCCAAGAAAAGCAGGTGGGCTCCTCCTCCAGGTCCCACAAAAATTCAACTACCCACTGCCAGCCCCCTCGGCATCACCTACACCCTCCCTGCCCCAGGTGCCGCCAACAACCCAGCTGGCCAACATTCCTGTGGCCCAAAACTGGCGAGCTGCCTTGGGACAACCGTTTGGCACCCGCAGCTCGCCAGTCAGATTCAAATGAGGCCCATGCCTCAAAATCACGGCAGCGCAACGGAACGCTGGTCGGTAGCTCAGAAGTCAAAATCTATTCTATAAGGTCCTACAGCATGAGGGAAAGTTTGATCCAAAGACCACTGGAAAAATAATGAAAAATAAGGAATTAAGAAAACTACAATTAAAAAGTGATTGTTGTTACATAATGCACTCCAATTAGCAGGGGAAAGTCCTGTCACTTAAACTTCCTTGAATAGAAGCATTATGTTGACTATTACCCTATGATTTGAGTAGAACACACAATTTGAATATTCAAATGTCTACTATCTTCTCTATCAGAACCAGCCTTGACATTTACAACATTCACACTGACCAACATCCAACTAATCTCACTGCATGATACTTCTGTTCAGTTTGCATTCAGAAAAGGTTACAATAACACAATGTAATCAGCAACAACATTGCAAGCAAAATCATTTCCCAATTTGCAAATCTATAAAGGTTACATTCGCACACAGCAGTAATTTGTACCAGAACCATTATCTGAGGATATAATAGGCTGAATAAAATGAATCTAAGTTGTGAGAAAGCCCAAGAACTTTCCAATTTTAAACACAAAATGATTTAAAACTGAAAATGGCCTAGCTGAGATCAGGATAATCATTTTTGCTTGCTTTCTTCAATAATGTCTTTAAAGGGAATCCCGAACCTTTAAACACTCCATAATCCAGGTCTAAATTCTCCTCTTACTAGATTTGTCTCTATAAAGACTAACAGTGAAATTAAGATCATTTACCAGTGCAGAACTGAAGCAGCGAGGAGGTGTCGTAGAGGCTGTTGTAGCCAGAAAACCCGTCCTCCATGCTGGACCTGTTCCCTCCAGTCTCTCCGTTACTTAGTTTGCCTGCTACAGGAGATGTCCCCCATTCACGATCCAGTTTTCCGGGGTCTCCCTGCCAGTGTCAGTTACCATAGCAACCCATTCAATCAGATTCTTTCCTGTGTTCAGTCCCTCTTTTAATGTGTAGTGTGTTTCCCTCTGTATCTTCTTTACGCTGCTGCGTGTTCAGACCCAAAACAGAGATTTCACAAGGAAGCAGCTTGCAGTCCTGGAGCAGAAAGCTGAATGTTTCAGACAGCGCGAGAGAGGGACTGCCAAACTGTGTCTCTAGTTCCTGCCTGACGGTAATCTTAGACCAGTAAAAACAGGACTAGCATCCTTTCAAAATACAGCCACTTATTCCCGACCAATAATCTCGCAGCATCCAACCAGCTGATGTGGAGGGCTGCTAAACTAGGCGTGAAATGAAATTGAGCAAAGACCAGGGAGGAAGTTGTAAGAGGGAATCTACAGGAATCTCTCAGCCTCATTCAGCTCAGCAGACAACATATGATCAAGCAGCCATTTCCATCAGCTAATCTGCATGGAGCTTGTCACAGCAGCAGGCACTACCAGCTGATAGTGTTCTAAGCAAACAGGAAAACTGCCATATGGAAAAGCTAGCGCAGGCAACGATGAATGGAGGTGGTTTCAGATTGTGAATGAGCGTTTCATTAAAGATTGCTGAGATCGCTTTGGGAAAAGCAACACTGTTCATAATTTATGTAGAAACTGGATTCATTGTCAGCTGAATGAAAACTAAACATCTTGCAATAAGGCAAGGACTTTTATTCTAAAATACTCCCTAAGTACTTCCATTCATTCAGCAGCAGGCTCTGCAATTTATTAAAAGACACTGCCAGGGGAATATTTGGGGTTTGGCTCCTGTGATAGGGTGTTGCTCAAGACATAAAGAAGTTAATTAAGTTTAAGATGTAGCTCATAATTGTTAAAAGCAAGGGGAAGGAGGGAGCCACATTTTAACTGATTTTTCATTCTAATTCCCAAGCCACTGCCTGCAAATTGTCTCTGGCCTATTGTTTTTAGTTTTATCCTTCTTAAAAATGCAGCTTTGTATTTAGGAGGTAAAGCAGCTCCAATACTTGGCAAAGCCATCTGAGAGTTAATGCTTGAGATTAATTCTCTCGAGGCCCATAGCTTCAGCAACAGTAACGCAGTCTAGTACAGCATAGTATACCAGTGCATTCTCCATTCGTTATGTTGGCAGATCTGGCACTGAGATTTAAGTTGACCCACAGTGGATTGTTCAGGTCATCACCTATATTTCCTTTTGGAGTATATAACTTTCATTTCTGTTACTCCTGTCAGGCTTTTGAAACACTTATTTTAAAAAACCTTTATTATAATATCAATGCTCATTTGTAAAGGAGCCAAAGTAGTAATCAGGCCTATTTTGTTGGAATTGGTTTGTTTTGCTGGGGTATTTTGAATGATTCAGAAGTAAAGGTCCATTTTGTTACTTCAGGTTGGTTGATCTAGGTCCAAACTGCTGCTCTGCTGATAGGATTGTTGGGACCCCCTTCAAGAAGGGTCATGTTCCCACATTTTTGTACAAATAAATTATTTGCTGCTTCAAGTTTAGCAGAGACACCACTCATGCGGTCTGCACTTGATAAATATTTTAGAGTAAATTGCATAGCTAAATGCTCACAGTTTCTACTTTTTTTAACAATAAATCTGGGGTTATAATTCCTTTTGTTCACAGAGAAACTTAAACCCCTTAGGTGCTTGTGGAGGAGGGGGTGGGGGTAGAGGACTGCTAAGAAAACCTAGGGACCTTAAACTTTCTAAAACAAGCTCTGCTGAACTTTACTCACCTTTGGTGTTTTCCTTTGACAAAAATCCACCAGAACTTGTAAAATTTAAAATAGATATAAAATTTTGCAGGACTTCAAGCTTCTTTCACCAGGCTCCATCTGTAACTCCATTGCCTGCTGAGATGTAATAGGGTGCACAAAATAGTGCAAGAAATAGCAATCCCAAAATCATGAGGCAGAATTAAAGAAAAGTGCGGATTTGTAGTGGGAAACAAACTACAATTATAGTTAAAAAACAAATGCTCATCGAGTATAATGATTGTTCTAATATTTAATTAAAACCTGCTCAATTGGATATCCACAGGCAAAATATCAACAATCAGAGGATATTGTCCAACTGGAATAAAGTCACAATGTTATTTGATGCTCCTCATGCTGCTTGCAAACCAGAAATTAATGCGCACCAATACTGTGGCGTCACATGGTGTTAAAATCACTTCTCTTCTTTGGCACATAAAGAAAGAAAGATTTGAATTTATATAGCACCTTTCACGAGCTCATGATAGCCCAAAGTGCTTTGGAGCCAATGAAGTACTTTTGAAGTGTAGTCACTGTTGTAATGTAAGAAAGCTGCTTATGTGTGTGTTAGCATGTATCAAATTTTGTCCTTTCTGTTAGCAGGTAATTGGAGCTGTGGTGTAGGTCAGATGCGTCAGTAGTTATGTTCGCCAACAATTTTACCTGCAGTTTGATTGCCCTGGCAGTCTCAGAGTGCTTACCCTCACTCCTGCATCTCTTCATATGCCAGGCGGCGCGTGGGTTGCAAACAATACAATTGGCAAATGATCTTTGAGCACCTAAAGATGTTGTCGTGGCAACGGTCTTTGTGTGACACACAGCACCTACACTGTTGGTAACCCAATCACTCGATGAGCATCTGAAATTAAACTGGAATACTGGCCCGAAATGTTTGTGACATCATACAAAAAAATGGCTCCGATCACAAAAAAGATAACCAGAAACAAACAGGCCTCAAGCCTGTCCCCCTTTCTTTCTTCTGGAATATTGAATAACTATTATATTACATTATATTATAATAGTGTACAATGTGTGGAATTTTCCCATTCATAGTCAATGGAACGGATGTTCCATCCCAAAACAATATGGGCTATAAATTGGGCTGCGTAGTACTCATTTTGTAGGTGCTATGCGGCCTCGTATGGATCCAAAATGCCATCCGGAATGCGCGCAAGCACTTCTAGTATGACATGCGCCAGATGCCATCTTAGTAACGGTGTTGTCGTAAACAGCTTGGAGGATCCCCCCCACCAGCGCTATTTAAAGGGATCATGCAGGAGTTACAGGTTAGTTGCTGGATTATTGCTTCTGGCTGCTGATGCATTTGTACCTGTTTTTGGAGGTCTCCTATGCTTGAATACTAAGACTAGGGGACATTACCTAAATATTAGAGCCAGGACTAGCAGGAGTGAAGTTAGGAAAGGCATTCACATGCAAAGGATGGTAGAAGTTTGGAATGCTTTTCTGCAAACGGCAGTTGATGCTAGCTCAATTGTTAATTTAAATCTGAGATTGATAGATTTTTGTTAACTGAAGGTATTAAGGGATATGGGGCTAAGACGGGTATATGGAGTTAGGTGACTGATCAGCCGTGACCGCATTGAATGGCAGAACTGGCTCGAGTGGCTCAGTGGCCTACTCCTGCTCCTATCTTCCCATGTTCCTATAATAAAGTTTTAATACTCTACAGGGAATGGGCTGGCTAGCTGATAGGCAACAGCACTGGCGGAGTGGCAGGGGTCGGAGAGGAATGTTGTCATCCTGAGAAAGGACAGCCGGTTCATGTTCCGTGGAGCCATTGCCACTTGCTGCCTCCTGTTATGCGCCACCTTCTCCTGCAAGAAAGTGGGACACGTGTTGGTGAGTGTCCTGCAAGATATTTGGGCAATGTGCCTGTCATAGTTGAATAGCTGCCAGTGTGGGACATGTGGGTTGTGGGGGTATGGCTTGCAATGGTGGTAATGTGTGAGGGTGAGATGAAGCATCTGATTGGAAGAGTTCATACTGATTGAAAGAATTTGTTGGTAGGTGGGTGATGGGGGAGGTGTAGTACGTGAAGCAGTGGATGCAACTAGTGGTGCAATTGGTAGGAGTTGACAGTTAACCTCACTCACCTTGACCACTTGTGTCAAAGCATTGCACTTCTTCCTGCACTGCATCCATGTTTGTGGTGCTATGTGCCTGGCATTGACTTTGTCCTCTACTGTCTCCCACTGCCTTGGGAGCATATATCTGGAGGGCCTCTTGCCGCCCTGAGGATATAGGATGCCCCTCCTTCTGTCCATCTCTTGCACCAAGGCCTCTAGTGCATCATCAGAGAACTTTGGTACAAACTCAGATTGGCAGATTGGTGAGGTCTGGTGTCCAGATTGGAGGCTGTGGGATGTAGTTGTGAGCAACCTTTATTCAATGTTTTAACATAACTCATCAGTTTGTAAATGTAAGGATGGGACCTGCATCTGTGTTTTACGTGTGCGATGTCTGATCTCCCTTCAGATTCTGTGTGGACCTGTATATTATATTTTGCAAATAAGAAGGGTAGGCTGCCTTTAAGAGGTGCAGGCTGCCTTTGAGCGGTGCTCGGTGCTCGCGCAATATCTGGGCCCCCTGGTGAGCAGCCACTCAACAGCGCAGGTAATGCTGGCTGCTCGCAGAAATCAGGTAAATAACCAGGCAGCACCAACATTGCATGCTGCCTGCATCTCCACGACCGGTTGCGGGGGTTATCCAATTTAACTCCCTAAAAATCCAGAGGGGGTAGAGAGAGAGAAGAGATCAGAAAGAACAGAGAGAGAGAGAGAGAAAATCAGAAATCTTATGAAGGTCTGTTGATGAAACAATGCTGCATATGTAAAGTACATTAAATTGAATCATGATATAGAATATGTAACAAACCCATGTGGATGGCTGCAGTGACCAATTGATCTTTGTATTTTATGAGGACTCTAGCATTGAGAAGTTGTAACTCTCACTACTGGTGGAACAGTACCAGTAGATCCTGCTGATCACAATCAACAACAACTTGCATTTATATAGCGCCTTTAATGTAGTAAAATGTCCCAAGGCGTTTCATAGGAGCGATTTTCAGACAAAATTTGACACCGAGCCACATAAGGAGATATTAGGGCGGGTGACCAAAAGCTTGGTCAAAGAGGCAGGTTTTAAGGAGCATCTTAAAGGAGGAGAAAGAGGCAGAGAGGCGGAGAGGTTTAGGGAGGGAATTCCAGAGCTTAGGGCCTAGGCAGCTGAAGGCACGGCTGCCAATGATGGAGCGATTAAAATCGGGGATGCGTAAGCGGCAAGAATTGGAGGAGCACGGAGATCTCGGAGGGTTGTAGAACTGGAGGAGGTTACAGAGATAGGGAGGGGCGAGGCCATGGAGGGATTTGAAAACAAGAAGAATAATTTTAAAATCGAGGCATTCCCACACCGGGAGCCAATGTAGGTCAGTGAGCACAAGAGTGATAGGTGAACGGGACTTGCGAGTTAGAATACGGGCAGCAGAATTTCGGATGAGCTCAAGTTTATGGATGGTGGAAGATGGGAGCGCGGCAAGGAGAGCATTGGAATAGTCAAGTCTAGAGGTAACAAAGGCATGGATGAGAGTTTCAGCAGCCGATGAGCCGAGGGGCAGAGAAGGGCGTTGTTATGGAGGTGGAAGCAGGTGGTCTTGGTAATGGAGCAGATATGTGGTCGGAAGCTCATCTCAGGGTCAAATAGGATGCCAAGATTGCAATCTAGACTGACACTTCAGTGCAGTACTGATGGAGTGAAGCATTGTTGGAGATGTCATCTTCAGATGAAACCTTGAACCGAGGCTGCACCCCCCCTCCCGCCCCCCACCACGTTGTTCAGCTGGACATAAAAGATTCCATGCTGCTATTCAAAGATATCTAGTCAACATTTTCCCTGAATCAACATCACCTAATACAGATTAACTGGTCATTCATCTTGTTTTCTGTTTGTAGGACCTTGCTGTGTGCAAATTGGCTGTTGCATTGGATTACATAACAACAGTATCTCCACTTCAAACGTAATTCATGAGCTGTGAAGCACTTGGGACATTAAAGGCACTGTATCAACGCAAGCTTTGTTCTTTCTTTTACTAATGAAGGAATAGGATTTATATTGAAGAAAATCTGAACAATTTTAAATCCAACGCAAAAGTTGTCCCCCATAGGGATATGGACTTACGGCATTCTGCTATCCTACTTTAAAGTTACAAACTGAACCATACTGACCCATCGGAGGCTTCCAGCATTGATCCCAGTCTGGGCTGACTGAGCTGATCTCACGGGCAGTGGGAGGGGCATTATGATTGGCATCACCATTGCTGAGTTAGAAATTGGCCAGAGTTCCCAGTCCTAATCTTTATCTACCAATCCCCGCTGGAAGTGCGCATGTATGGACTTTGGTTGTGAGTACAAGATAAGTACAGCTTTGATGCCCTATGTGGTACAATAACTTGCTAACACTTGTTCTCCATGCTCACACTTGGGAAAGGCACCATAGAAGGTGTTCTGACACCTGTGGAGTTGTAACCCAGCAAGGATTCAATGCCTTCTGGAGAGAAGGAGGGGACGAGAACAAAGTGGAGAAAATTGGAGGAAAAAGAGAGTTCAACTGAAAACCTGATGTATTGTCAACAATTCCAGAGTAAGGATTTCCTCAGGTTTTCCAAAATGGCATCCCTAATACAAAGAAATAAAAATGTATTCTTCTATGTAATCTCATTATTAGACATAAAAATCTACGGGTGCTGTGTTTGCTGCTCAGGGCCTGTAGTTAGCTGACAGTGGAGTTATACAGACAAGAGGACAACCTTTCAGCAACAGGAAGTAAAAAACAATAGAGCAGTTCATAGAAGGAAATCCAGTTTACTCTGCTGATGTACACCATTAAGTCCTGCTGACCTGCTCCATTCTATTTTTAGACAGCAGCCTTTATTTGCTGATGGACAGAATCATAGCCTGCTCATATCCACTATTTATGGCTTTCTTTAAATTTACATTGATCAACCTCCTTGGCTGCCAGGTGATGTGCAGTTTGTTCCATCCTGAGCTCCACTTTTCCATTTCTAAAACAATGCCCACTTATGCTCCCACCTCTTTCCCATTATTGCTGAATACACACTTTCATCACCTCCATGCTTCACAAATTAAACTACTCAAGAACTCTGCAGCCTGTGCCCTCATCCATACAAAGTCCTGCACTCCCATCACCAAGCTCCTTGCCAAACTCTACAGGGGCATGTGCTTCACAAATTAATTTCAAAATTCTTGCCCTCACCTTCAAATTCCTCCATGGCCTTACCCCACCCTTTCTGAGCAATCTTCTCCAGTAATTCATCTCAATCTGCACCCTCCATCCCACTGACCCCAGATTACTGCTTGTTTCACGTTTCCCTTACTCCAGTATTGGAGGCCAATCTTTCATTCACCACACCTGGCTCTCTAGAATACTCTTCCAAAACCACTTCACCTGTTAACTCCTTCCCTGCCTTCAAAAAAAGGTATCAAAAATCCATCCCTTTGACTGTGCTTTGAATTTCCTCTCCCCAAATTCTCACTTTCTCCTGCTTGATGTTCATTTTTCTACCTTATAAAACACTTTGAGGCCTTCATTTATTTAAGGATTCTGGTTATAGTGATTGACAAGTCCCAAAATTATAAACCAAATTTGACGGCGTCGATCCCATGATGCTTTGCGGAGCAGCTGTGAAGCCAAAAGCCAGCACTTTGAGCAGATATTGCTCAGATATTTGAAGTGCCAGTGGGTAGAGCTGTGGAACAGCTCAACAACCTTATTCGCATCTTTGTCGCCTCCAGGTTGACTATTCAAACATTCTCGTGGCTGGCCTCCTGAGTTCCACCTTGCATAAATTGCAGCTTGGCTAAAACTCCACCGCCTGCATTCTATCCCACATTAAGTCGCATTCCCCTCATCCTTGTTCTTGCAACTTTCACTGAATCTCCATTCTCAAAAATTATTAAGTTCAAAATCCTTTACTTCATCTACAAGTCCCTTCTTGGTCTCGCCCCATTCTAATTTACAACCTCCTACAGCCTACGTGCCAGTGGCACTCTCCACTCTTGCACCTCAGGCTGCATTTGCATCACCACACCTCTCATTTCACATTTAATTGCAGAGTCTCAAGCCGTCTTAGCCCCATATTCTGGAATGTTCTCCCCAAGTCTTTCTCCCCTCTTTCAAAATCCTCCTCAAAGCCTATCTCTTTGACCATGTCTTCAGTTATCTCTTTTAACTCTTCTCCCTTCACTGCTTAATATCTGTTCTCAAGTCTTTGAAGTGCTTTAGGATATTTTATTATGTTAATGCACTGTATAAATGCAAGTTCTTACTGGTGTAGTAGCACTGGGAACTGCCACTTGTGTTAAATTGTAAATCAACGTTTAGACCCTTGACGTGCAACCAGAACCCAGAAGGAAAAAGTCCAATGGGTCTTTGTTTTCTCAAAGGGCAGTGGCAGTTTAACATTAAACTGTAAAAGATCCGATGTGATGTTCAATCCTTTCCCCCATCCCCCCTTCAGTATACCTGAACATTTTTAGAACATTAACATTATGTCCATACAATCACTGCGAGAGGATTTCACTGTATATAGATGTAAATTGTTCTTGAAGTTGTTGTTGTTTGGAATGACCGAGTAAAATGATATTGCTACCATATTTGATCTTTATTAAATGTCTGAAAGATTTTAATTGAATGAGTGAAGCTGTACGGGTGTTTTATTTCAGATAATCTTTTTGCATTAGCTCCCTGCTTGTACTGGAAATTAAGCGCTCAATGCACAACGGCACCCTGTGAATAGATGAAAGATTTTCCCACAGTCTGAAGTCAGGTGCCATGTCCCACAGGATAGTAACCATTACTCTGCAGTAAATGACATGTTCACGTTCCCATTGTTTTTTTTCCCCTTTGCTGGAAGCTGGCCAACCCCATGAGAGGAATGGAGCTTGAAACATTGTGCTTTAGAGTCCATGCCTGTCAGCAAGTAGAAACATCACAAGTAATAACTTAATTGTTATGGGCATGAAATGTGAAGTGGTGGCCAGCACTAAGCCTTGCTATAGACAGTCTGGTATTAAATTAGGATAATTACTACAGTTTTTTTTTCAACTGATAAAAGATGATAGAATTGCATGTGACTCGATGTTGCACTGTGTCGCTTTGCCAGGGATTCACAGGACACCAGGTTCATAAACTCTCGCCTCCACAAATTTCCCACATGCTGAGTTTTAATCTTAGCTGTCAGAAGAGGTACAGAGCAGAGATCACGTGCTTCCCCACAGAGAAGGAAACTAGGATGTTGCTGTCATACGCCACTCAGTGCAGCCACCTGCATGCCCTCGGCTGTTGGATGGCATGTGGAAGGAAAATAATGCAGAATCATCCAAAAAATTGATGAATAGCTTGGATTAGAGAGGGAAAAAGATCAGACATGTGTGCCACCCCTTGTCACTGCCCAGTGGCTCCTGCTTGAAGTTATGGATGGACATTGGGTAAGAACAGAATCAGTCTCAGCTGGGATTGCTTCCATGGTGGAGTTGTCACTCTACACTTACTGTCTACGCTCACATATAAAGAATGACTGTTTAGGCAAGGTATCAGAGAATGCTCTGCAAACATGGAACCATGCCACTGCATGAGTCAATGCCTTCAGAGGATGACAAGAGAATATTAAGAGTGAGACTACTCATGTGAATAAGGAGGGGATCATTCCCTGTGAATTAAAAATGGTGAATCCATATGAATAATGAGGAGTGAATCCCTGTGAATAACAAGTGGAAAATCACTGTAAATATTGAGGAGGGAATTCCTGTGAATAATGACACTGTTACATGCAAACTTTGTTAGCAAATTGGATTTGGCTTGTATTGCCTGTGCTGAATTTTTAACTTGCAAGATGTCTATACTGCTAGGATCAGCTTGAAAGGGGTTAATTCTATATCACCCAAGGTTTCTCAGATAGGGGGAACCATAGAGCCCATTTCAAACATAATGGTGATGGTACTGTTTAATCATGCAAGTTGCTGTAGTTCTGAAACAATGGGAAGACCCCAGCTGGTGTGTTAGCTGAACTAGTCGTATCATTGATAAGTATTTCTGCCATTAATGAAGATGGTCCTCTTGGTCTTCATTCAGTGTTGGTGAAATATTCATTGTGGTTAATTAAACCATGGAAAGTATATTGTCTACACACAGACTTCAGGCAGGTGACAGATAAGCCTGAGGCAGAGTGATCTGTGTTCGAACTGCAGCAATGGGAGCCTTTTTTTGCTGTAAAAAGTCTGGACCAGCTTAGCTTTAGGAGTTTAGCTAAACCATGGCTTTAGTAAGTTGTGTATTTATTACTTTTCATAACTGAGTAGCATAGAGAAGTTCATTGTACTTATTGTGAAATCAGTTCATGATGTGCAGCTGTGTCTCATCATGGTAAAATGCTCTTTCAGTCTGCTTTCCCTAGGGAGAAGAAAATTCAAGTGGCCGTGCATATCAACAACAACTTGCATTTATATACCGCCTTTAACATCTCATGGTGCTTCTCATGGTAATCAGACAAAAAAATGGATGTTAAGCTTAAGAAGGAGATACAATGAGGGGTGACAAAAAGCTTGGTCAAAGAGATGGGTTTTAAGGAGGATGTTGAAGGAGGAGAAGGAAATGGAGAGGCAGAGGGAATAGGGAGGGAATTCCAGGGCATGGGGCTTAGAAAGCTGATGGCACAGCCGCCAATAGTGGATGAAGGGAGAGGGTGGTGCACAAGAGGCCAGAGTCAGAGAAGTGGAGAGCTTGGGAGGGGTTGTCGTGCTGGAGGAAGTTACAGAGATAGGGATGGACAAAGTGATGAAGGAATTAAACACAAGGATGAGAATCTTAAATTTGATTTGTTGGAGGACCAGGAGGCAATGTAGGTCAGCAAGGACAGGAGTGATGGGTAAGCAGGACTTGGTGTAAGATAGGGTTACATAGAGGTAGCAGAGTTTTGGATATTCTAAAGTTTATAGAGCATGAAGGATGGGTGGCGGTGAGTAGAATATTGGAATAGTCAAGTCTGAAGGTGACAAAGGCATGGATGAGGGTTTTATTACAGGGACGGTGTGATTAGCATGTTCGGGGCAGGTGCATCACACTTGTAAGAGGGCATCAGCAACGCCCACGACAGAGGCCTGAATGTCAGAGTGGCAATATGCCACTCCAACAAAGCTTCACAATAAAAGATCACAATTCTTAAACTACCAAAGGAGCTTTCGTGTGGTCTCTGCAATAAAACACCAGAAGAATGACTTTCTTTCCTGCTGCGCCTAAAAATCTGGTTGCAATGTGAAGAGACCCTCCGAACAAGCAAAATTGGGGATACTCATTTTTGAGAGTTGGTGGCGTGGCTAGGTTTGTGGGTGGAGATTCGTTCGGGTGGAGGGTTTGATGGACAACCATAAAAGATCGAGGGGACTTGGGCGTGTTGTAGTTATGCGTGTAACTCACATAAGCCCAAACTCCCGCCATCTTTTAAACCATGTAATTGGTTAGCGCCAGATTACATTGTCTCTAAACGCAAAGGCAGAAGAAACTCCAAGCCTCCATGTCTATAAACAGAGCCAGGTGACAATTTGCTGCAAGAAACAAATGTCCCAGTGAGTCATTGAAAGAAACATTAAAATTGCAAAGAATCCCTGCGAGAAAGAAAACCACTAATACAGCAGGCAGTGAGAGGCGATGCATCGGGAACCGAAACTATCTGGGAGTTAGCTGTTTTTGCACTGTCAAAAAATTGGAGCTTCAAGTCCGTTGCTGCATAAGGGAGCCGAATTTAGCAGCGTAAATGCCAGGAGCTGGCTCATGGATGGATGGATCTGAAATGTAACACTAGCATAATAGTGGCTGTTGGCTTCCCACAAGACAACCGTCACTGCACTTCAAAAGCAATTCATGACTTTGAGACATAGAATTTACAGCACAAAAACTGGCCATTCAGCCCAACTGGTCTATGCCACCGTTTATGCTCCACATGAGCCTCCTCCCACCCTTCTTCATCTAAACCTATCAGCATTTATTCTTAATTCTTTCTCTGACATCTAAGAGGCAATTGACTACATGATTGGGCACTATATAAATGCAAGTATTTTCAGAATGACACTAAGGTAGGAGGATGGGAACAGGAAGTTACAAAGGGACAAAGACAGTTTAAATGATTGCACTCCATCTGCTATAGTTTTGCCCAATGTGGAAAATTATGAGGTCATCCACTCTGGATCTGAGAAAGACAAATCAGAATATTTTCTTCATGATGAGAGACTAGGAGCTGTGGAGGAGCCAAAGGATTTAGGTGTCCATGTGCACAAATCACTAAAAGCTAGTGCACAGGTACAGAGGGTATTTAAAAAGGCTAATGGAATGTTGGCCTTTTCTCAAGGGGGTTGGAATTCAAGAGTGAGGAAGTGATGCTTGTTGCACAGAGCCTTGATCAGACCCCATCTGGAGTACTGTGTTCAGTTTTGGGTACCGAAGCTCAGGAGAGATACATTGCATTTGGAATGGGTACATTATAGATTCACCAGAATGATACAAGCGCTTAAATTACAAGGATAGGTTGCATAAACTTGGCTTGTATTCCCTTGAGTTTAGAAGGTTGAGGGGTGATCTAATGAATTGTTTAAAATGATAAAGGGATTCAATAGGGTAGATTAGAGAAACTATTTCCTCTGGTGGACAAATTCAGAACAAGGGGGTGTAATGTTAAAATTAGAGCTAGGCCATTTAGGGGTGAAATCAGGAAGCACTATTTCACTTAAAGGGTAGTGGAAATCTAGAACTCGCTCTCCCAAAAGGCTGTAGATTCTAGGTCAATTGAAATTTTCATGACTGAGGTCGATAGATTTTTGTTGGGCATCAAGGGGTATGGAGCAACGGCAAGTCGAGGTACAGATCAGCCACGATCTAATGGAATGGCGGAGCAGACTCAAGGGGCTGAATGGCCTACTCCTTATTCCTATGTTCCGATGTATTTTTCTATTCTATTCTAAGACACTTGAAGACCTCGTCAGTCATGGCTATTTGTTGCCAGAAATCAGTTTCCACCCTGCAAGAAAGGTGGTTCTGCTGATCATTGCGAGAAATGAAGTGTCGCAGCAAATCACATTCCAGTGAATTGCACTATCATGCTCTCAGGACATCTTCACATTCTTTACAACCAATGTGTTACTTTTTTTCTAAGTGAAAGCAGTGTTGTTAAGTAGACAAACAAGATTGCCACTTTGCACACAGCAAAAATTAAATGAATGAGTGACCAGATAAATGCCTCTGCCTGTAAATGTCGGCGAAAGGGTACTGTTAGGTGGGCAAAGTCTGTCTGTTCTGCAATCTGACCTGCCTGGTATCCCCAGACGCCCATTTTAGATGGGTGTGTAGATGACTGGGTGCTAATGCCATTGTAAACACTGGGAAATTGCATGAACATCTATTTGATGTCATCAGGATGGAATTTGAATGTAGTTAACTGGCAGCACTGGCACCATGGTCACAGTCATAGAGGATGTCTTTGTGACATTGATTGGGGCCATTTTAGTGCTGGGACAAGGACAGAAACCTGATTAAAGAGATTGAAACATGGAGTTGGGAGAAAAATGGGCGCAGATTTGGAAGGCGACAAGGACTTTGGAGAGGAAAGGGAGGTTGGAGATGGGATGAAAGTTTGCAAGGACAGAGGGGTCAAGGTTGCCATTTTTGAGGAGGGAGGAGGGGTAATAACAGCAGATTTGAAAGGGAGGGGGACAGTTCCTGAGGAGGGGAACCATTTACAAAATCAGCTACCGTGGGACCAGGAAGGGAAGCTGGTTGGTCAGCACTTTGGCGGTAATAGGGTCGAGATAGCAGGAGGTGGGTCTCATGGACAAGCTGAGGTCAGAGAGGACATGAGGAGAGGTAGGAGAGAAACTAGAGAAAGATGCAAGTTCAGGGCTCCAGCAGGAGAAGGGAGGGAAGCAGCAGAGGCGGGTGAATAGGTAGTCTCAATCTCAGTGACAAAGAAGTCACATGAGCTCCTAGCACTTGTTGTTGGAGGTGAGGGTGGAGGGGTCCGGGGAGAGGGGTTTAAGGAAATGGTTAGTAGTGAAAAAAAGAAGCCGGGGATTATCTTTGCATTCCAGGATGATCCTGGAGTAGTGAACAGTTTGGCAGAGGGCAGCAGTGCTTGATGTGGTCCAGTCAGATATGGCAATGAATGGCTAAACCAGTTGTGCGCCATATACGTTCAAGTCTGCGTCCCGTGAACTTAAAAGGAACAAAGATTGGGGCCATACCAGGGAGAATGACCAGGTGGGCGACAGTAAGAGTTTTACTGGGTACAAGAGCACTGAAGGTGGAGGTGAGGGTTTGATTGAGCAGATCGGTAGCTGCAGAAGTATTGTGGCTAATGGAAGGCCAAAGGATAGACAATTAGGAGTTTGAAAGTGTCGTTGTAAGTGACTTGGGGGAGATTTTTTTCCAGGGGCAGATGCAGAAGGAAGTGGGGTTGGAAGGGGGAAGGGGATGTGATTGGTGAGGGATACAAGGAAGTGTTCGCCTTGCCTGTGATTGAGATGATGGAACTAGAGAGGCCATATGAAATGGCAAGGTCAAGGGGGTCGCTGTGAATATGGGTAGAAGATTTTATATGTAGCGAGAGGTTAAGGGAGGACAGGAGGGCAGTGAACCCAGAGGAGAAAGGACAAGGTGATTGAAATGAGGGTTGAAATCGTCGAGGATGAGAAATTGCTCAGTGCAGATGCTGAGGGAGGAAAGGAGTGAGGATATCTTGGTGAGAAACTCAGGGTGGAGCTTGGGGGGCAGTAGAGAACAGGATTTTAAAGGAGAGGTGAGAGGGGTGGAACAACTTGAGGTGCTTGGGAAAAATGAGCCAAAATTCCCAATCTGATAACTATCTTGTGCTGACTCTTAGAAAATGTAGCGTATGTAGACAACAGGTGAGAACAGGTGAGGACTTGGCTATGAGGCCCCCATGGTTAAATACCCGACTGACATTCTCTAATCAAGCTCACACACGATGGCTGGTGCCCATGAAAATACTGCATCACCCAGCAAGGAGCTAGCACCTTGAATGATGAAAGGGAAAAAATATATTAACAATTAGATAAATTTAAAAACTCACAAACCTCTCATAATAGTCACTATATTAATTTACAGTTAATTTAATGTGATTTTCATTTACTTCATTTTTGCATAGTTCACCCTGTCAAAGGGAAAGGCTGTTATTGTTACTTCTGTTTCCTTGGCAAACTGAAGATGACAGTAAGAGGACACCACTGTATTGTTCATTTTAGGAAAGTTAAGGGTGACTGAGAAAATACTGCCATTAATCATTAACCCTCCCCCCCCAACCACCATTAACCCTTCTACATTCAATTTATTGCTTTGCTCTTGCCTTGAAAAGAAAATTAAAATGGAAAATACATTTTTTGTTTGTTGCTAGCCATCGCCGATGGCATTTCACAGAGTAAAACAATTGATCATGAGCTCGACGAACACCAAGAAGACAACATTATGCAAGTTGTCTCTACTGTCAGAGATAGTTGACGGTTTCTGTAAAATACCTCCACAGGATGTCAGTGCACATTTCAGTGAATGGTCTGACTGGCCCATGTAAGAAACGCAGAGGTAGAGTCAAACACATCTGTCACTTCAAAACTGCCTCTTCTGTTTTAAATGCTCTGGGTAATTATTATGACAATGATTCAGGCATCACTGAATGTGAAAATAGATGTACATTGTGTGAACACTGCTTTCACATACCTGAATAACTGAAGGAACTAGAACTGGCTCTTCCTGCAGTCGCTGTGGAAAATGAGGAGACCCAGCTACTATAAAATAGTTCTTGTCTTTGAGTTACAGCAAACATCATTTATTTTTAGTTAGCCCACATCCTTTTAATGGTAAAAATTCTGCTTTGTTCCCCAACAGCCATAGCTTTTACTCAAGCAATGTGGGAAACAGCATGTGTTACTGATATAATGGCTCAAAAGGAGGATTGATTGACTTTGAGTGCTCATGGTGTCTAGGGTTACCATCTTTTGCCAAGTCCAAAAGAGGACAGGGAGTGGATATCCAAAAGTTGCTGTCTGAGTTGCACCGCTCCGCCGTTAGCTTCGCAAAATCGGCATCTCACTGTCTGCCTCACCAATGAAATGCCTTGAATGGCGTTAAGCTGCTGTATTTGCGCGATAGATACAAACTAAATTTGTCATTTCAAGTCTAAGTACCCCTTTAACATGGTGATAAGTGTTAATTACTGCCTATCAACTTCTCTGGCATTGAAAATTAACTATTACATGTGTGGAGTCGCATTACCTACAATTATAATACTTGCACTAGTTTAGTTTAGATCGCGGGATACTGAAATCTCCCCACCTTTACCCTGCTAAATCTGGTTCTATTATCGCAGACCCACAAAAAACGGGGTTTATGATTCTCTGATTGGTATAAGAGAGTTGGATTTAGCAGTGCAAGTGCAGGGAGTCGGTGCATAGAGCCTGCAATCCAACCTAAACAAGCAAAAGTATAAAAGTGTCTATAAATGGATGACAACAAATTAAATAGCTCAAATATTATCCTGGTGGATAGTGCAGTAGAGAAAGGCTTTGAGAAATAACACCAGGTATCAGTAAGTGAGGTAATGATTCCTCATAGCCCGATGCATGTTCCAACAGCCCTGGTTCAGATATTATTCACACTGACACTAAACTGCCCTCAGGCCGTAGTGTGCAAAAGTTGGCACCCAGTATTCTTAAAGAAGAATTCTCACTCAGGACTCCTTTTTAAGGATCATGAATAACTTGAATACTCATTTGATTTTTTTCATTCTACTTCTGTTGATTTGTTTTGAATATACAGCTGAAAATAGCAGCTTTTAAGCAACAGGGAACAAAAAGTTAAAGTCTTACATCATTCAAACATTTCAAGCCTGCTGTGTTATTTAATGGTACTATTCCAAACACTGAATCCCCCCTATTTTGTTGTACGAGTATAAAGTACTTTCTGAGTACTGTATCATTGTTAATGGCTGCCTGCGGGAAGGCTGCATCACATGAGGTTCAGTGTAAAGATACACTGACTATTAGCTGAGTTAACAGGTATCTTTAATGTTTGAATTGCCTCGGAATCTATTTTGCAATTAACTAGCAGTACACTTTGTCAAAATATCCTCCCTGTTAGCAAAACAAATGAATCCTCAGATAGACAGATACTGTAGCTTTAAGCTGTCAAAGAGATCGTCCAGGCAATCTATTGAAAAATTACTAAATCTTATCTCAAATACTCTGCTATCACAATTGTAAAATAAAACTTCACCAATGCTTTAATGTAAAACTGACCTATCTCCAAGCACACAAGCAGTCCCCTGCTCCATGCTAGAAATGGCCATTTTACAATATAGCATATGATTTCATTAGTCAAGCACTTCCATTACCTGGCTCAGTGATGTGAAACAGTTGTCTCTGTCCCTCCAATATACAAACAGCCTGCACAGCGTACTGGGAAATAATTCAGAGAAATCTCTCTCCATTGTTTTTGTGACTTTTAATTTTTCACTTTAGAACCACTACAGTGGGAGTTATGTTGTTGGTTATTTAGATATTAGATTAGATATTTTGATATTCTCCAGGGATGCTCTCTGAAAATCTGATAAATCCAAACACTACAAGCTAAATTTCTATTTGTCTCTTCTTGAAATTAGTGTTCCGTTTCCCCAATGACTGTTTCTTGTATCCAAGGGGCTTCTCTGTCCTATTGTAGAGTGATGTGGAGATGCCGGTGATGTCCTATTGTAGAGTATTATGACACTTGAAGATGAATTGGGATGATGGAGAAGTGCTTCCTCCCATTGTCTTTTGTTCCAGCAATTTTCACCGTTATTCATCGTAATGTTCAACTTTTCAAACCAAACGGGTGAGAAAATCTGAGAAAAACTCACAGCCATTAAAGTTGCTCATATTGCAGAGTGAACTAACTGAGCCGTTCTCCCACATTTACTTGTAATGTGCAACCAGTCTTACCATGAACTGGTTGCACTGTCGATGTGCAGGCTTGGCCATGAGAGTGTGAAATAGTGATGTTATGATGTTGCATTGAAATCACGTACAAAGAGTAATGGCACAATATTAATATGAATTGGGTGCTGTTAAGATCACCTCAGCCATTGTTTTGCGAATCTTCAAATAATAATTTCACTTTAAGCTTCAGTGGTGTGAAAAGAGTTGCTTGAATTTGCAGTTTAAAACAACTGCAAGAGGCCAGTAAGAGGTGCAAACCATAAAAGGTTCAAATGGGCTTGAAACTGAGGATGAGCACAAACTAGTAAATATTCTGAATAACTATTTCCTCTGAGTATTCACAAGGCAAGACGTAAGCAATGTGCCTGTTCCAAACACGGCTCACCACCACCTTCTCAAGGGCAATTAGGGATGGGTAATAAATGCTGGCCTTGCCAGCGACGCCCACATCCCATGAATGAATTAAAAAAACAGAGTAAAATCATTGACTTCAGAGTAAACTAGGTGGAAGTCCCAGATGGGCTAAATGGGCTCAAAACAAATAAATCCCCAGGAATAAATGATATTCAAAATGGGTAATAATGTAGACACGGGCAACTATAGACCCATTAATCTTATTTCCATTTCATGAATAAAAAGAACTGATTATCAGGAGTAAAATTGAGAATCATCTCTACAATAATAACCTAGTTAACAGCAGTCAGCATGGATTCAGAATGGGAAGATCCTGCATGACCAATCTCCTTGATTTCTTTAAGGAAGTGACATCCCAGGTGGGCTGTGGTCTACCTTGACCACCAAAAGGGTTTTGATAAAGTTCTATACAAAAGGCTATTAAGTAACCTTAAATCTGTGGGGATTCAGGGTAAATCTTGGGAATGGACAAGAATCTAACTGAAGGGTAGGAAACAAGGAGTACTCGCTCAGAGTTGGGGGGAGAGTACTGAGTGGGGTATCTCAAGACTCAGTGCAGGAGCCATTTCTGTTTCTAATTTACATAAATGACCTGCATTCAGAAACCTAATGCAAAGTGATCAAATGTTCAGTGATACCAAACTAGGATGAGCAGTGAAATCAGAAGAGGCAGCTCAGAAATTCCAGAATGAGTTGGACAAAAATATGCAAGCTGGGAGAACAATGGCAAGTGAAATTTAATGCAGACAAGTGTAGAGTGAGATATGGAGGAGAAATAAACAACACACATACTCCATTAATGGTGTTGACATAGGTACGGGTGAAGCTGAAAGAGATCTAGGAGTTGTAATAGACTCAATGCTAAACATCTCCAAACAGTGCAGAAGAGCAATCAACAAAGGTAATGGGATGTTGAACTACATAATTCAGAGGAGGTAATGATAAAATTGTATACAGCTCAGGTTAGACCGCAGTTCTGGTCACCAAGAAACAAGAGAGACATTCATGCGTTGGAGGCAGCGCAAAGAAGAGCCATGAGACTGATCCCCGGTGTCAGGGGTCTGAGTTATGAAGAAAGACTGGATAAATTGACCTTTTCTGCCTGGAAAGGAGGCATCTGAGAGATGATCTTATAGGGCTATACAAGATTGTTACATGTATTGAAAAAGTTAACTCGCAACATTACTTCAAAGGGGACGTAGGTTCAAACTAAGGAAAGGTAATTTCAGGACCGATATCATGAAATTTTTCATCACACAAAGAGTGATCAATATGTTGAATAAATTTCCAGATATAGTGGTGGAGACAATAACTCTAAAATAATTTTAGGAAACAATTGAATGCTACAATAGGGAGACATTAGGATCTCTCTGGATAGATGATTTAAGATGGCTATATAGCCTTCCTCATCTGCAATTAACTTGTGATCTTCTGATCCAGAAGATTTAGAGGACTTGATGCTAAACATGTCGAACCAACGCAGAGCAACAATCAAAAAATCCAATAGAATGTAGTCAAAACAGTAGAGGAAGCAACGATCAAACTGCACAGTGCTCCAGTCAGATCATTCTGTTCACAAAGGAGACATTCTAACACTAGAGGCAGTGAAGAGAACAGCATGAGGCTGATCTCTAGTGACAAAGGTCTGAGTTATGACAAAAGATTGGACAAACCTGGGCTTTTTATCTGTGAAAGATGCCGAGCGCTAATCTGACAGAGATATACAAGATAATAACTGATATGGAAAAGGGTAAATCCAGACAAATTTGTAAAAGGCAAATTCAGAACTGAAATCAAAAAATTCTTCTTCACACAAAGGGTGATCAATGTGGACTTTCAGATAGAGTAGTGAAGGTGAAAACCCTGGAATCATCTAACATAACAATTGGATGCTAAAATGGGGATACTTTAAGGTCTTCTGGATGGGGGAATTAAGATAATAACCTCCATTATCTGTAATTTTCTTACAAAGTAGGAGGCCTCAGGTTTTTTTTCTTGTATACAGGACCTCAGCATAACTAATGAACCTCTATGCTACAACCTTTCTGTTCACACACCGTTTCCTTAATGTAAATACATAATTTTATGAATTTATGAATTGAGTAAACCAGTTCAAATGCAGAATGTCCTCATGGCACATCTATCAGTAGCTCCTTTTCAACTCATGTAATTAGTAAAAGTAGGTTGCTACACGCTGATTTCTTTTAGATTGAGTGCTTTAAAGTGCCAATAACATCAAAGCTGAAGTGAATATCATTGCATAAAAGAATATTTTCATCAGAAATGGCTTATGTTTCAGTATTCCAGATTAATGCATTCTCGCCCACTCACTTAACCTGTCTATATCCCTTTACAGCCTCTTTGCATCCTTCTCGCAGCTTACTTTCCCACATAGCTTTGTAGCGTCAGCCAACTTGGATACATTACACTCGGTCCCCTCATCTAAGTCATTGATATAGATTGTAAACAACTGAAGCCCAAACACTGATCCTTGTGGCATCCCACTAGTGGTTAATGAACATTCTAACTAGACAAGATCTCCAGATGTTACAGTTACAGGGCAGTGAAATGCAGTTTCTTGTTCAATTAAAGGGAATATATTAGCATATGGATGCCTGCAGAATCGCCACCAAATTTTATCTAAATTTACACTTCCTTTCCATTACATGTAATGTAGCTCCACAAATCTGACTAGCCATTTTGTAAGTACAACTTGAAACATCAGAAATAGCAGTTTTTGCATGTGGTGTGTGAGTGGACTATGTGTAATGTTGACTAAATCCTGTTTCAACATTGATACCTCCTTGGCCACATGAAGGAGCTTGAATGGATTTCTGCATTCAAATGGATTCTGATACTTCTTCTCTCACTTGTCCTGCAGTCTCAGTGAAATGATCAATCATGATAGATTTTAACTTGAGGTCAAGATAGCAGCTGTGTGAGGTCTCAGCAAGGATTTACAATGTATGAGTACAAAACAGTGATTCAGTTGACTTGCACTGCTTTAAGACCCACCTAAATCATGGTGCAAATAGCCCCCAATTCTCTGATCTAAGTTCATTTACACAATTATTCAAAACTCCAGGTGAAAACTCAACTTGCTTTAGGGATGACACCACTGGTAGGAGAGGAAAACTATGGCTGTTTTAACCCTGCCCGCTTGGCGGAAACCGGGTGGGTGGGCAGTTAAAATCACCCGGGGGACTTACCCACTGATAACCCGCTCTCTTCCCACAGTCTACGTTCTGTCTAGTGAACCTTTGTTGCATCCCCTCTAAGGGAAGTATATCCTTCCTTAGGTAAGGAGACCAAAACTGTACACAGTACTCCAGGTGTGGTCTCACCAGAGCCCTACATAATTGCAGCAAGACCTCCTTACTCTTTTACTCCAACCCCCTTGCAATAAAGGCTAACATACCATTTGCCTTTCTAATTGCTTGCTGTACCTGCATGTTAGCTTTCTGTGATTAATGTACAAGGACACCCAAATCCCTCAGACTATCAACTTTTAAAAAATATTCTGCTTTTCTATTCTTCCTACCAAAGTGAATGATTTCACATTTCCCCACATTATACTCCATCTGCCACATTCTCGCCCACTCACTTAACCAGTCTATATCCCTTTACAGCCTCTTTGCACACTTCTCGCAGCTTATTTTCCCACTTAGCTTTGTATCATCAGCATACTTGGATACATTACACTTGGTCTCCTCATCTAAGTCATTGATATAGATTGTTAACAACTGAGGTCCAAGCACTGATCCTTGCGGCATCCCACTAGTTACAATCTGCCAATCCGAAAATGACCCATTTATGCCTACTCTCTGTTTTCTGTCATAACCAATCCTCAATCCATGCTAATATATTACCCCCAATCCCATGAGCCCTAATCTTATGTACCAACCTCTTGTGTAGCACCTTATTGAATGCCTTTTGAAAATCCAAATATACTACATCCACTGGTTCCTCTTTATCTACATCCTCAAAAAACTCCAATAGATTTTCCAAACACGATTTCCCTTTCATAAAACCGTGTTGACTCTACCTAATCATATAATGATTTTCTAAGTGCCCTGTTACTACGTCCTTAATAATAGCATTTTCCCTACTACTGATGCCAGGCTAACTGGCCTATAGTTCCCTGTTTTCTCTCTCCCTCCTTTCTTGAACGGCGGTATTACATTTTCTACCTTCCAATCCACGGGAACCATTCTAGAATCTAAGGAATTTTGGAAGATCAAAATCAATGCATCCACTATCTCTGCAGCCACCTCTTTTGAAACCCTAGGATGTAGGCCATCAGATCCAGGGGATTTGTTGGCTTTTAGTCCCATTAATTCCTCCAGTACTTTTTCTTTACTAATCTTAATGACTTTAAGTTCCTCACACTCATTAGACCCTTGGTTCCCTGGTATTTCTGATAAGTTTTTTGTGTCTTCTACTGTGAAGACAGATACAAAATATTTGTTTAACATCTCTGCCATTTCCTTATTCCCCATTATAATTTCTCCTGTCTCAGCCTCTAAGGGACCCACATTTACTTTTGCTAATCTCTTCCTTTTTACATACTTGTAGACGCTCTTACAATCTGTTTTTATATTTCTTGCTAGTTTACTCTCATTCAATTTTCTCCCTCTTTATCAATTTCTTGGTCATCCTTTGCTGATTTCGAAAACCCTCCCAATCCTCAGGCTTACTACTCTTTTTGGCAACATTGTAAGCACCTTCTTTTAATCTAATACTATCCTTAACTTCTCTCGTTAGCCATGGTTGGATCATTTTTCCCATGGAGCTTTTATTCCTCAAGGGAATGTATATTTGTTGTGAATTATGAATTATTTCTTTAAATGTTTGCCACATAAATTTGACTCAAAACATATTGTTATTTTAAGGTGGCTGCAGCAAGATGTTGAAGTCTTCTGCCAGAACCATGCATGTGGGCTAAAGGTACTTCATATTTATCACTGCTTGTCACTACAGTGGTGCATTAACTAATGGCAGCAATCTAGCACTGATGGTAAATACTGCTACCCCTGCTGCCCCACATTCTCTGTTACTGTAAAATGAGCTGGATTGGAACATTTCACATTATCTAAAGTGCCGAATAGAGCACTTATCGGGGCGGTGGGGGGGGGGGGGGCAATTCTGATGGAATACAAAGAGCATTGTTGTATGAGGTATTTAATCAGAAATGAAGTCAGGTTAAACAGTTCTATTCAGACACTCAATCCTTTTACCACAATTCAGTGTCAATACAACACACCATGAAGTAAGAGCAAGGACTGACATGGTGACATTGATGGCAATGATCTCATCATAATGGATTATTTAATAAGGCTTTTCTTACTTGTAAGCAAAAAAAATCCAATGATAACAGTGATGATGCTGACTCATCATATTCCACCATTTTTAGCCTCATTTGTTTCTGGACCTAATCTTGATGGTAATTCTGCTCCACTACCATATACATTATGGGGTTTTCATGTAAATCAGTAAAAGCCCAGAATAGATCATTTTTCTTCTATATATAATGAATGAATCACGCCTTCATTTCATGCTAGGATACAAAATAAACAATGCTAGCATTTCATTTTCTCTGCATTTATTACTGAATATAAATTAAAATGACAAAATAAAAACACCAGAAACCAAAACAGGTTTTAACAAAACTAACAGAAACATATTGTTCAGACTGCAACGTTCCAAATTTCACTACCAAAATAATGGGAGCAGCCATGATCTAAAATCAAAGTTTGGTCAATATTTCATTAAATGGTTACTAAAAAAGTGAACTGTGGCACTTTCTACTTCAGAACATTCTGCACCAAGAGATTTTCAGAAAACTTGAAAACCACAAACTACGTTTACTATGTCAAAGGGTGTACAAAGTTCGCTTTGCACTGAGGTGTATTGGAGACCTAACATGCTGTGCCCTGGAGTGGCAGGACTTCCAGCACTCTCCACACACTGAGCTCTCAGTCTCAGCTGTGCACTTTGAGGATATGCCAAGTGGAAGCTGAGCACTTCCCCATGTTTGAGCAGGGGCGTTGGGAATGAGGGACGCATTATTCTCAGCTGCTCTTGTACAGTTGCTAGTGACTGATTTCACAATGACATTGACCAAAAGGCCTGGAAGCCTCTCCACTCCCTCAGGTTGGTATTTGGTGCAAAGAGACCCAAACAATTAGAGAATATCTTAAAAAGAGGAATTTGAAAAAAAGAATCACGGTTTTAATATGTATTAAATGCATTGGTATTGTTCTCATGCTTTATATTAATATATGTGGGATATGCAAAAATTCCAACAGTCCTTCCCTCTCCACACAGTACTGTGTAGAGATGCCAACTTTCTGACACTTCATGCAGATCCATTCTCAACACACTGCCCCTTGCAGTGGACAACAGAGGTGCTTTTGTCCGATAATGTACAATGAGAAACTCAACGCTGCCAATTTCTCATGTTCCATTTATAACCTCATTTTATCCAGGCTCTGCAGGCCAAGGTCAAAGTTTATTCCTTTGCCCAACTCCACTGCCCCTACATGGGCTGTGGGTTTCACATAAAAACATTTTGTTCCTTGTTCCTTTCCAGAAATTATTTTGAACCTGCTGCCAGATGCAGATCATCAATTTAAAATGAACCTTTTTTTTTAAAGTTCAATTTGGTTCAATAAAATCTAGCACCGGTATACCACACAAAGTTTTTTATTTTGGTCAAACTTTCCCTGCTTCCCTCCCTGACCACTTGAGGGGTTAAGTTTCCACAGGCATCAGGTGCCCTCTAGTACCTTGCCCCGGGCGCCATTCTTTACGCGTGAGTGCTACACATATCCTCTGCCCCTCTGGCTCGGGGGCCACGGGTGGATATCAGCCTCTATTGATTGATATTCAGTGATCCCCTTCCAAAATACATATATTCACGGATATTGGGGAAAGATAAGATCAGGCTCAATTCTGATACCCACTACAGATGAATAATCGGCCAACACTCGCTGTCTAGGCCCACGTGAAGATTGCCCGTTTAGGAGAGGTACTGTCACCTGTAAAACTATACCCCAGCACTTTCAGGGGGGAGGAAGATACAGAAAAAAATAGAACTAAGTGAAGGCAAATCACTACTAGAGATGAGTAGTACTGCCCCCCCCCCAACTATTATTTGCGCCAAAGAAAAAAAGATTTACATTTGTATAGCGCCTTTTACCACCTCAGGATGTCCCAAAGCGCTTTACAGCCAATGAAGTACTTTTCAAGTGTAGTTACTGTTGTAATGTAGGAAATGCAGCAACCAATTCGCCCACAGTAAGGTCCCACAAACAGCAATGTGATAATAACCAGATAATCTGTTATAGTGATGTTGGTTGAGGGATAAATATTGGCCAGGACACCAAAGAGAACTGCCTTGGGATAGTGCCATGGGATATTTTACGTCCACCTGAGAGGGCAGATGGGGCCTTGGTTTAATGTCTCGTCTGACAGTGCAGCACACCTTCAGTACTGCATTGAAGTGTCAGCCTAGATTTTGTATTCAAATCCCTGGAGTGGGACTTGAACTCACTGCTTTCTGACTCAGAGGCAAGAGTGCTGCCACTGAGCCACAGCTGACACCTAAGGGTGAGCTATTCATAGAAAAACTTGATTGAAACATGATTAACGCAATTCAGGTTTGTTCCCAAAGTCTTGTGCAATCTTCCCTGTTCTTGAATAGGACAAAATTACCAATGTAGGCAAATCTAGTTTTCTGCATATAAAAGTGTTGCTGATTATGCCAGTTTGATTTTACTGCACCTGACTAACATGGAGAACAGACTCAAGTGGCAATGGCCACTTGGGTGAGGTATCAGTGAGCTACTGGTGCCTGTCGAGGAATGCCCCGATACAAGTCACCAACCTTCGGTGTCCAAGACAAAAACTGAGGCAATAAACTACAATGAATGACCAAACAAACTTAGAATTAAAGGGCCCCTTATCACAAATTATTAGAAAAAAAATCAAAAATACAGAAACACAAAAATGATTCCATATCCCTACCATATTTGTGCAGTATTTTCTCTTCAGTTGCAAATAAAAATGATGAAGTAGCACAATTGGGAGATCTCCCTCACGGTGGTCTGATTTGTACCGCCAGGACTGTGCACCATTAAGGGGTGGCGATAGAGCCATACAGCCCATTCAATTGACCGGGACCCCGAGCCATTCAGAGACCACGAGCGGATCCAGTGAAAGGAAACCAACTACGCTCCACATGACATGCTGATGTGCAATCTAGCACCAAGCACAACCAGGAGGGTTATTTAATTTTTCTGCTGGTTCAATGTCATATATTAAATAGGCAAATCGCTTTTATATTGTTAAAAAAAATTATTTGCATCTGGTAAAGGATAAAGAATCACAGGCACTCGGTCCCAGTGTGAGTCTGTCCCCAGGTGGGAGCTCCAGTCTTCAGGTCTGGGCTGAACTTCAGGTGCTGATTCCGAGGACAGACTTTCACTTTAGGGCTGCTGATACTTTGCTGCGAGTGAGTGTAGGGGTCTGTCTCTGGACAGAAAATGCAAGGGGAGAGTGGAATAAAGTCGGTGAGTGGGGTCATGACAGAGAGACAGAGAGAGAGAAAATGGAAAAGAGTAACATCCCCTCGCACCCTAAAGTCAGGGTATAGTTCCCTCTCCTGTTTAGATAAAGTAAATAAAGAGAAACTGTTCCCATTGGCGGAAGGGTCAAGAACCAGAGGACACAGATTTAAATTGATTGGCAAAAGAACCAAAGGCGACATGAGGAAAAACCTTTTTACGCAGCAAGTAGTTATGATCTGGAACGCGCTGCCTGAAAGGGTAGTGTAAGCAGATTCAATCGTGGCTTTCAAAAAGGAATTGGATAAATACTTGAAGGAAAGAAATTGCAGGGCTATGGGGAAAGAGCGGGGGAATCGGACTAACTGGATTGCTCTTACAAAGACCCGGCATGAGTTCGATGGGCCGAATTGCCTCCTTCTGTGTCGTAACCATTCTATGATTCTATGATTCTAAAGGGGGTGAGTTTACTGAGTGAGAGTGTGAGTGTCAGAGTGCAAGAAAATGAGTGTGAGTGAGTGAATATGAGAGTGAATGGGAGAGAATGAGTGAGAGTATGAATCAGTGAGTGAGACTGTGTGAGAGAATGAGTGTGAGAGAATAAGTGAATGAGAGGAAAAGGATTTTACAGAGAATGATATGCAGATAGGGTTAAAATCATAGAATCATAGAAAGGTTACAGCACAGAAGCAGGCCATTCGACCCACCGAGTCCGTGCCGGCTCTATGCAAGAGCAATCCAGCTAGTCTCACTCCCCCGCCCTATCCCCGTAACCCTGCAAACATTTTCCTTTCAAGTACTTATCTAGTTCCTGTATCCCTTTTAGAGTTGTGCCCTCCGGTCCGAAAAACAACCGTTCACCACTAATCTCTGTTTCCTGACCTTTAGTCAATTCTGTATCCATGTTGCTACTGCCCCCTTTATTCCATGGGCCTCAATCTTGATGACAAGCCTACCATGCAGCACTTTATCAAATGCCTTTTGAAAGTCCATTTACACCACATCAACTGTATTGCCCTCATCTACCCTCTCTATTACCTCATCAAAAAACTCTATCAGGTTAGTTAAACACAATTTGCCTTTAACAAATCCATGCTGGCTTTCCCTAATCAATCCACCCTCATCCAAGTGACTATTAATTATCGTTTCTAAAAGTTTCCCCACCACTGAGGTTAAACTGACTGGACTATAGTTGTTGGGTTTATCCTGACCCCCTTTTTTGAACAAGGGTGTAACATTTGCAATTCTCCAGTCCTCTGGAAGATTATGGCCAGTACCTCCGCAATTTTTAACCTTACTTCCCTCAGAACCTAGGATGCATCCCATCCGGACCGGGTGACTTATCTACTTTAAGTACAGCTAGCCTTTCTAGTACCTCTTCTTTATCAATTTTTAGCCCATCTGGTAACTCGACTATATCTTCCTTTACTGAGACTGTGGCAGCATCTTCTTCCTTGGTAAAGACAGATGCAAAGTACTCATTTAGCACCTTGGCCATCCCCTCTGCTTCCATGAGTAGATCTCCTTTATGGTCCCTAATCGGCCCCACCCCTCCTCTTACTACCTGTTTACATGCCTGTAGAAGACCTTTGGATTCCCTTTTATGTTGGCCACCAGTCTATTCTCATACTCTCTCTTATTTCCTTTTTCACTTCCCCTCTGAACTTTCTATATTCTGCCTGGTTCTCACTTGTGTTATCAACCTGACATCTGTCATTCGCCCCTTTTTTCCGTTTCATCTTACTCGCTATCTCTTTTGTCATCCAGGGAGCTCTGGCTTTAGTTGCCCTACCTTTCTGCCTCGTGGGAATGTGCCTGGACTATACCTGAAGCATCTCCTCCTTAAAGGCCACCCACTGTTCAATTACAGTTTTGCCTGACAATCTTTGATTCCAATTTATCTGGGTCAGATCTGTTCTCATCACATTGAAATTGGCCCTCCTCCAATTGAGTATTTTTACTTTAGAGTGGTCCGTGTCCTTTTCCTTAGCTATTCTAAACCTTATGATTCTATGATCGCTGCTCCCTAAATGTTCCCCCACTGACACTTGCTCCACTTGGCCCACCTTATTCATGGAGTCATAGAGTTATACAGCACGGATAGAGGCCCTTCGGCCCATCGTGTCCGCGCCGGCCATCAGCCCTGTCTACTCTAATTCCCTGGAACCAAGACCAGCAATGCCTCCTTCCTCGTTGGGCCAGAACCGCACTGGTTAAGAAAGTTATCCTGAACACATTTCAAAAATTCCTCCCCCTCTGTGCCCCTTATATTATTATTGTTATCCCAATCTATATATGGATAGTTGAAGTCCCCAGTTAACACTACTGTATAGCTTTTGCACCTCTCTGAAATTTCCCTGCAAATTTGCTCCTCTAGATCCTTCCCACTAGTTGGTGGCCTATAGAATACAGTAGTATAATGGCATCTCTTTGATTTCTTAACTCTAAACAAATAGATTCTGTCCTTGACCCCTCCAGGACATCCTCTCTCTCCAGCTCTTCAATATTCTCCTTAATCAATACTGCCACCCCCATTCCTTTCTTTCCTTCCCTATCTTTCCTGAACACCTTGTATCCAGGAATATTTAGTACCCAATCCTGCCCTTTTTGGAGCCAGGTCTCCGTTAACTCCACGACATCATATTCCCATGTGGTTATTTGCGGCTGCAGCTCACCAGCCTTGTTTATCACGCTTCGTGTGTTTACACACATGCACTGCAAACCAGTCTTAGACTTTCTTGTACTTTCTCTCAGTCTGATCCCACCTAATACTGTACTATTACTTGCTTTAGTGCTATTTTTCTCCCCCGGTCCTTTGTTTCTCCTTTCCATTGCTACATCCTGGTGCCCATCCCCCTGGAAAATTAGATTAAACCCCCCCCACCCCCACAAAACAGCACTAGCGAACCTCCCCACGAGGATATTGGTCCCAGCTCCATTGAGGTGCAACCCGTCCGGCCTGTACAGGTCCCACCTTGTGGAACATAAACACCGACACAGACCACTTGGGCTGAATGGCCTGTTTCTGTGCTGTAAATTCTATTTAGTTCTCTGTAAAAAGGGGTGAGTTACTGAGCGAGAGTGTGGGGGAGAATGAGTGAATCAGTGAGAGTGAGTGAGAATGCAAATGTAAGTGAGAGAAAGGGAGTGAGGGAAAGTCTGATTGAGTAATTGAGTAAAAGATTGAGAGTGAGATTGAGTGAGAGGGTAAGGGTATATAGGAGTAAAGGGGTGAGTGTGAGAGGGTGTTATGGAGTGAGAATGAGTGAATATGAGTGTGACTGAGTGAGTGAGAGTTTGTGAGTGAGTAAATGAGAGTTAGTGAGTGTGAGAGTGAATGTGAATCAGTGAAAGAATGAGTGAGTATGTGAACGTGAGAGTGTGTGTCAGTGAGAAAGTGCAGGAGAATGACTGTGAGTTAGCGGGTGAGGGATAATAAGAGTCGTAATCCAGGGGACACACAGCAGCCTGTAGCGGGTTCTGACCTCAGCACTCGCCTTCTCACCTAGCCCACACCCTCCCACTGTCTTTTTTAAGGTGGGAGACGAAGAAGACAAAATTCAGCTTTTACAGTTAGTAACATTGCGACATTTTACAAGCTTCTACCCATTGACCTCAAAAAAAGTACATGCACATCAGTAGACAAATGAACAAAATACATCACACAGAGCGATGCAGTAACTATTACACCTCCACACCCAAGCCAGGCCCCATTTATGTTACAAGAATATTGTGATTTTGACTGAAATTTGCTAATAATGCGATGTTCTCTATATCTTTCTGTTTATGTTTTCATTTCTGTTTCCATGGTGATAACTTTGCATAGTAAAATTTTGGAAGTTCAGGAGCAACAAAAAGGCTGTTGCTATGATACAGTCACAACATACTGAGTGCTGAAGGGGAAATGAACCAAATGCCCAAACAATTTGCGATTCCATGTTTGTGACTCATACATTAACTAGTATTTTTTCTTCTACAAAACAAAAGCCATGGTGAATGTGTTATGATAAATTTTTTAGCCTTTATTTACTGCACAATGTACTGATTAAAAACTTTATTTAAAAACGAAAATGTTCTTTTCCCTGATAATTCACCATTACTAAAGTAAAACAAGCTAAATTGTGCCCACTGTGCAGTGACATGAAGCGAGTTGTGCTGGTGTAATGTTATTTTTCACCCTATTTTTGTTGCAGTTTGGGCACGATTTTAAAATGAAAGTGCAGGTGCGCTGGGGGCGGGGGGGGGGGGCAAAGAAATCGGGAATTTTTTGGAGCGGACAGGAATCCCGGCTCCAACACACCAAAGAACACGCAAGACCCAGAGTCATCTGGGTGCACGCGCCGTTCCCAAACCCGGAAGTCCCGCCGGCAATTAAAGCTGGTGGGACAATATTTAAAGCAGTAAATCATGTACTTCAAGTACTTGAAATGTCTATAAATCCAATTAACAATGAAGGCATGCAATTTTAACGCTGCCTCAAGGTGTTTCCCGTGTTAGTGAAACACGCATGGGAAACTAGTCGGGTTTCAGCCGGCAGCCATTTGGACATTTAAATCCCTGTTTGACAGACGGGGGTAAAAGGTGAGTTATTGCAGCAGGGCACTCAGTTCTCTCAGACAAACCTTTTGGGAGATCTTTGTGCTTAGACTGAAAATTCTTGGTTCACACTCAGAATTGCTCTGTTTACACGTATTTACCAACTTTTCGGACCCCCTCAAACTGACACCATCAGGATGGGGGTGCGATGGCTGCATTCACCACTACATCCGAGGACGAGGAACATCACCATCCTCGCCAGGCACGGCGTGCACTTCCGCCACTTGTAGCTCCACAACACAGTGCTGTGCCACAGGCACCTGCACAAGAGCAGAGAGGGGAACAACAGAGGGACCGAGGTTGCAGGAGGAGCTACCCTCGTCAGACGGTCTACAGACCGAGGCTGACATTCCTGGACCTCTCTGAGGAGCAGTGCCTACGGAGGCTGAGAGTGAGTTGCCAGGTTGTCGCAGACATCTGCAGCCTTCCTCGTGCCGAGCTGCTCCTAGCTGGGCCTGGCGGCATTTCATCACCCGTCACAGTTGAAGTGATCACTGCCCTCAACATCTTCTCCTCCGGATCATTCCAGGGTGCCACCGGTGACATCACCGAGGTCTCTCAGTCGTCTGCCCACAATTGCATAAGACAGGTCACCGACAGTTTATTTTGCAGGCCTTCGCAATATGACAACGTCCCCATGGATGACCTCAGCCTCAGAAGGCAGTGGGTTTCCACTCTGTGGCTGGCTTCCCACGGGTACAGGGTGCAATTGATTGCATGTATATAGCAATCCGAGCACCTCCACACAACCCAGGACTATTCATCAATAGAAAGGGATATCACTCCATCGACGGTCAGCTCGTTTGTGACCACCACAAAAGATTTCTTCACGTGTGTGCGAGATTCCCTGACAGCTGCAATGATTCATTCATTCTGAGGGAATTCAACATCCCGGCCCTCTTCCACGCACCAAACAGCCTTACGTGCTGACTCCTCGGAGACAAGGGATAGCCCCTGCACACGTGGCTCATGACACCTCTGAGGAACCCCATCAGCGAGCAACAGCTTCTATACAACGACAGCCACATCGCCACCAGGTCTGTAATTGAACATGCGATAGGACTGCTGAAGATGTGATTTCGGTGCTTCGATTGGTCTGTAGGAGCGCTTCAATACGCACCAGCGAGAATGGGTCGAATTATATTAGTGGCTTGTGTCCTGCACTATATTGTGCTACAGAGAGGGGTACTGGTCGATGAGGCCCCATGTCCTCATCCAGCATCCACATCTGCCATGAACATTGAGGAGGAGCAGGAGCAGGAACAGTAGGAGGAGGAGGAGGACGAACCCATCGGCAGAGCAGCGGCTCACCTGGCTGCTCGTGAGGCCAGGGAGTCATTAATATATGAACACTTCTCATAAGGAGATCACAAAGTGAGAATAGTCCAGTCCTCAGACCACCTGGAAAGACCAGTGCCAACACCATCTCCCCCCACCCTGCACAAAACAGTCTTGCAACTACACCTACACCCATTGTAAAGTCACCCACTGGGTTGCATCAAGTGTTGCCGTTGAAGTGAAGCACATGAAAGGGCCCTATCAGAAAAGGCAGTCAAGAATGGGCAAGATGTGGCAGTAATGGTGAGAATAATAACATTTAATGTAACTTTATCAAAAACCAAATATAAATGAAAAACACGACGGTGTGTCAAACACCCTTGTGCATACCCTTCGTGATCACAAAACCTTCGCCTTTCTCTTCCTACTACTTCTACGTGGTGCATCCCCTGTGGCTGCAGCAGAGGTAGAGGCAGGTTGCTCATGTTCATGCCCTGACTGCTTAGATGCTTTAGGCCTACATCCTCTGGATTTTGGTGCCCGTGAGGGCCCCGCCAAAGACTGCTCCACCTGCACCTGTGCAAGGACAGACTTGGCCACTGGAGAGGAGGCAGCATTGCGGGTACTGGTTGAGAGGGAGGCAACAGGTGAGACATGTGGACGCTTTGAGTAGCGTCCCAACTTCCATGTCCCCTTTCGCCATCATTCCTCTCCTGGACCAGGGCCACATCACTCCTACCACCCTGCTGGAGGACAGTTTGGAGGGCATGTGTGATGCCTTGGAAGCCCAGTTGTAAAGTTTCTGACTGCCTGTTTAAGGCAGCAGAATGTAGCTCACCCTGAGTCCGAACAACCATTGTCAGGGCCTGAGTGGACTAATTTGTGAGCCGTGCTTGAAGCTCAATGGAGGCTAGCCTTCTCTCCATCGCAGACATTCCTGCACTTATCGGGTTGACACTTAGATACAGGGGTGGTGCCAGAAGACTGGAGAATTGCAAATGTTATACCCTTGTTCAAAAAAGGGTGTAAGGATAAACCCAGCAACCACAGGCCAGTCAGTTTAACCTCAGTGGTCTGGAAACTTTTAGAAACGATGATCCAGGACAGAATTAACAGTCACTTGGACAAGTGTGCATTGATTAGGGAAAGCCAGCATAGATTTGTTAAGGGCAAATTGTGTTTAACCAAACTGAGAGAGTTTTTTGATGAGGTAAGAGACAGGGTACATGAGGGCAATACAGTTAATGTGGTGTATATGGACTTTCAAAAAAAATTTGATAAAGTGCCGCATGGTAGGCTTATCAACAAGATTGAGGCCCATGGAATAAAAGGGGGCAGTAGCAACATGGATACAGAATTGGCTAAGTGACAAGCAACAGAGAGTAGTGGTGAACGGTTGTTTTCGGACTGGAGGGAGGTGTACAGTGGTGTTCCCCAGGGGTCATTGCTGGGACCACTGCTTTTCTTAATATATATTAATGACTTGGACTTGGGTGTTCAAGGCACAATTTCAAAATTTGCAGATGACACAAAACTTGGAAGGGTAGTGAACAGTGAGGAGGATAGTGCTAGACTTCAAGAGGATACAGACAGGCTGGTGGCATGGGCGGACATGTAGCAGATGAAATTTAACGCAGTAAAATGCAAAGTGATACATTTCGGTAGGAAGAATGAGCAGAGGCAATATAAACTAGGGGGCACAATTCTAAAAGGGGTACAGGAACAGAGAGATCTGAGGGTATATGTGCACAAATCATTGAAGGCGGCAGGGCAGGTTGAGAAAGCGGTTAAAAAAGCATACGGGATCCTGGGCTTTATAAATAGAGGCATAGAGTACAAAAGTAAGGAAGTCATGATGAACCTTTATAAAACACTGGTTTGGCCATAACCGGAGTATTATGTCCAGTTCTGGGCATCGCACTTTAGGAAAGATGTGATGGCCTTAGAGAGGGTGCAGAAGAGATTTACTAGAATGATTCCAGGGATGAGGGACTTTAGTTGCATGGATAGACTGGAGAAACTGGGGTTGTTCTCCTTGGAACAGAGAAGGTTGAGAGGAGATTTGATAGAGGTATTCAAAATCATGAACCGTCTAGACAGAGTGGATAGAGGGAAACTGTTCCCATTGGCAGAAGGGTCAAGAACCAGGTTTAAGGTGATTGGCAAAAGAACCAAAGGTGACATGAGGAAAAACTTTTTTGCACAGTGGTTAGGATCTGGAATGCACTGCCCGAGAGGGTGGTGGAGGCAGATTCAATCATGGCCATCAAAAGGGAACTGGATAAGTACTTGAAAGGAAAAAGTTTGCAGGGTTACAGGGATAGGGCGGGGGAGTGGGACTAGGTGGATTGCTCTTGAACAGAGCCGGCGCAGACTTGATGGGCCGAACGGCCTCCTTCCATGCTGTAACCTTTCTATGATTCTATGATTCTACGACACTATCTCAGACATTACCGCAGTTACCTGTGACACTATCGCAGACATTTCTGCACTTACCTGCGAAATTATCTCAGCGACTCCCTGACGTACCTGTGCCATCATTCCACTAATGCAGGAGTTGGACTCCTCCATCCTCGACGCTATTGTGGAGAGTGCACCTGGCACGTTTTCCAGTATCTCGCAAATGTGCTGCTGTCCCTCGATCATTCTCCTTTTAAAGGATGGCCTCCGGGGTTCAGCATCTGCGTCCAGCTGAGCAGAGCCTGGAGAGGAGTGCACCCACCAACGCGGAATCTCCACAGCTGCCCCTGCCACCAGTGTCTGCTCGTGCTCAGTTGTGTGTGGTGACTCACCAGGTCCCAACCCAACTAACTGACTACTAGGACCCACCGAGGTCTAAGTATCTGCGCTGGTGGATGGCTCGCTAAGATGTGACGGTGCGCCCTCAGAGGCCGGGAGCTCCTCTGAGGAATCGTCCTCTGCCGTCACTACGGTCGTTGAAGGGCCTGTAAGAGAACAGAAGGCAATATTAAGCATCATCACAGATGTGTCATGTTGCGATGAGCATTCTGAGGTGTTCAACATGCCAATCATTGTTAACATCAATTCATGTTGTGTGTGATGAATGTTAAAGTTGTGGTCACCAGATGTTTGTGGGGTACCAGTCTCAGCGTCCCCGACAACAGGCACTCGAGGGTGCAGCTGATCTGCAGGGCCTCCTTCTCCGCCTCTGTGAGGACCACTATTTGTTGTTGGCCCCCTCCAGTCCTCGCCCTCTCGTCTGCATTCTGAGCTCTCTTCTCCTACAAGGGGAGAAAGTACAGACATGTGAGTGAGTATGGGTGAAGTGGTCAGCCAACGAATGCATTGCTTTGGGTGAGGTTGCCATTGAAGAGGTGCATCAGAAGGTTAGTATCAGACAGAGACATCACATTGGATCAGGAATGGGGTGAGTGGTAGTGGTGGGGTCACAAATGGGGAGGTGAGGAATTGAAGGCAAGTTGAGGATGAGCCTTGTGGGCGTGAGAAGTGATGTGATGGAGTAGTCTTGGTAGTGCAGAATGATGTGGGAGGAGGGTGATGTGTGACACAGAATGCAGGAGAATGAGTAAGTGTACTCACTTTTGCTGACCTAGTTAGGTCATTGAAACGCTTCCTGCACTGGACCCAGTTGCGGGAGACGTTGCTGCTGCTGCTCACCTACTCTGCCACCTCGGGCCAGGCCTTCTTGGTGGCAGAGGCAGGGCACTTCCTCCTGTCAGCCGGGTAAAATAGTTCCCTCCTCCTCCTCACTCCGGCCAGCAGCAGCTCATGTGAGGCGTCGCTGAATCTTGGAGCTGCCTTGCCTCTGTGCTGCTCCTTTGTGTCTCCTTGCTCCTTGCTTCAGCAAAATCCATTGCAGCAATGGCCCTTTAAATCCAGATGCTCCAGCTGACTGCAGGCCATGCGGATGCGCAGTCCACCCGCTGTACAGCTTTCAGACGCCAAACCCGGAAATAAGGTTAATGGCCACCAATTAAGTTGCGATCGCGTGGGGAACGGTCAGCTTTTAATACTCGCGTTACCTGCGTGCCTGTTCACCCCCCCCGCTGCCATACCGCCGCCATTTTAAAATCGTGCCCTTTGTGTTAGATGAATTCCCCCACTCGTATTTTACCTCAACAAAGTATAATGTTATTAAAGCTGAGGGAATTGAAATTTAGAGGGCATGGTGAGAATGGACACCTTTTCTCCTGAATTTGCCAATTTGAGAACTGGGTAGCCAACGTGCAGGTAAAGAACACTCAAACTGTGTACGACTGGGACTGGCTGATGGATATAGATTCATGTCTTCGGCTGCAGCTACCAGTAACAGAAGACAAGACTTTATGCAAGTTCATCTTGATATCAGCTGCAGTTAGGGTCGCCAGCTCCAGTTGGATGTATTCCTGGAGGTTTCATCACATGATCTCCCACCTCCAATTCCACCTCCCGCCCAATCAAATAGCCTTTGTTCTCATTTCTAATATTTTTACAATAAATAAATGAAAGTGTTCAAAGAAAGTGAATAAAACACACAATTTTTTTAATGCCCCGACGATTTTTCTCCCTGGTTGCTTGCTATAGTGTCTAGGAGATCAATTTTTAATTCCTGCAGACTCCAGGACAATCCTGGAGGGTTGGCAACCCTAACTGCAGTCCATGACCGTCTGTAACTAGATTTCAAAACTCTGTTCTTAGTTCAGGCAGTTATTCTGACACGTTTGTATCACTGCAAAGCGGACACCAAAAAGCAGAATGTGAGCCAAAAGTGACGGTATAATTCCAGAACTGGGTCCTGACCTGACTTTGTAGTGCAACGTGAGAGACCCTATAATGGGAGTCATCTCACACCATTTCTGTTGGACACTACACAGAGTATAACTCCAACGCAATGTCAAACAAATTTTAAAGAATGCTCAAGGAGTCTACTGGTTTACTTAATAAACTTAAACAGAACTTTTTTAATGTTTAGAGTGTTCACTGTCTTGCCCATGTTCCTAATACATTTAAATTTAATACAGACCCCGTGCATCTACTTGAGCATGCCTGCATTGAGCTGTCTCTAGGCTCTGAGAGTCAGATTGGCAGCCAGGCAGTATAAATCAGGTGCTGCCAGCTGCCAGTTGATGCTGCAGCTACAGTATAACTGACATGGCACCAACACTATTACACCCACATGGCACCAATAGTATTACAATCACAAGGCACCAATTCTACTAACCACCAATGCCTCGATTTTAAAATTCTCATTCCCGTGTTCAAATCCCTACATAGCCTCGCCTCTCCCTATGTCTGCAATCTTCTCCAGCCCGACAACCCTCCAAGAGCAGCTCTGCATTCCTCCAACTCTGACCTCTTGTGCATCCCCAATCCCTTTGCCCCACCATTGGAGACTAATAGTCATATCTGCAAGGGACTTCTCCCCTTAGAAATAAGTATTTCCAAAGTCATAGATGAACTAAAGTGAGTCTGATTTATACTGTTCCAGTAATTTCATTTACTATTCTCCAAGAGTTAGCTGCATTATCTTTACTGAAAAGTACTATTTCCTAAAGCGTTCTTTATGTCTTAAATTTGTACATCAGCCTAAACATCAAAAAATAAGTGAATATAAGCCTATTACTTTCTGCTTGCATTGTGTGTTATGGCTGACTGCTAAGACACTTGGTTAACTTCCAGATGCCAATTATTTCTATCGGCCCATTGTTTGGGAGCCGGCCTAATTTAGGAGAGTTAGAGAACAGCACGCCAAAACTACTGCTCCCAACTGAGTTCCAAATAACAGCGAATGGTCGAACATCAATCGAGTTTTGGTCCTTCATAGCTGTCCTTTTACCACTGTGAATAAGTGAGGCCTATTAATCTGGTCTCCATGGAACTGGCTGAATTAGTTCACAAACTCCAAAACCCCAATTATATTTGTCGTGCCATATAGATCTCATTCAGATCGTCTCAGTGTGATATAAAGTGAATGCAATCCTCCAGGATTTATAGTTAGGTTTTCTCTGACTTCACTCGTGCATCAAGAGGTATTAAATGAGCTGGCAGACTTTCTAATCGCCAGAAAACAGCAAGAGATTTTGCATTAGGTGTTTCCAACAACTGCCTCAAATCTTCTGCTTCAGAGCCCAGGCTTTTTCTGGGGTCAACAGCCGAGGTGAGAGATTTTACCATCGGAGTAACTCTGGAACATTTATATTTAACCATTTGCTATGGTTTAGTTGCAAATTCTCAACAAAGTGTAAGTTAACCTTAAAGTGATACAATCGAAGGTGCACCACAGTCTAATATAGAAGGACCGTCAGACTGAGTTCACATTAACCAGGTCCAGAGAAATGACGATCTCCTTGGGCAAACTGCTTTCTTCAGCATTCAGCTCACATACTGCGAAGCTGAAACAAACACTGGTATTGCAGTAATAAAGCTACTCAAAAATCAGGTGTGGTAGTATTACTGTAATAATAATCTTAATCTACAAACAAATTTTATTAATTTTTAAAAAATGTATATAAAATTAATTCTGCCCACTGCAGGCCCTGGTTGCAATGACGAACAACATTGTCAAAAATAATGTGTTTACAATTTCAGTATACATGGCGATTAGAGCATTTCTATGTTCCCCCACTCCCCTCCCCTCCCCTCCCCTCCCACCCCTCTTCCCCACCATCGACCCTTTCTCTACTTTCATTTTATGAATCGGCTAAATTGTTTGGACCAATGTGTGATCAATTTAACATTCATGAGGTGTGACCACAATATAAATGTAAAGAGGACATAAGGAGTCTGCAAAGGGATATAGATAGGTTAAGTGAGTGGGCAAAAATATGACAGATGGTGTATAATGTGGGAAAATGTGAACTTGTCCACTTTGGCAGGAGGAATAGAAAAGCAGTATATTATTTAAATAGAGAGAGACTGCAGAACTCTGAGGTACAGAGGGATCTGAGTATCCCAGTACATGAATCACAAAAAGTTAGTATGCAGGTACAGCAAGTGATTAGGAAGGCAAATGGAATGTTGTCATTTATTGCAAGGGAAATGGAATATAAGAGTAGAGAGGTTTTGCTACAGTTGTACAGGGCATTGGTGAGACCACATCTAGAATACTGTGTGCAGTTTTGGTCTCCTTATTTAAGAAAGGACATAATTGCTTTGGAGGCGATACAGAGAAGGTTCACTCGACTGATGAGGGGTTATCTTATGAGGAAAGGTTAGACAAGTTGGGCCTGTATACACTGGAGTTTAGAAGAATGAGAGGTGATCTTATTGAAACATATAGGGCCCGATGTTAGCAGGGCTGTGGGTTCTCGGTGGGGGGGCTATCGGGCGCGTGGGTAACGCGCCCGGTGAAATTAGTCAGCTTCCCGCGCGATCGTAGCATCCAATCCACTAATTGGATCCACTTACCTGCTCCTCTGGGTTCCCCACTGCTGATCTGCGCGTCGGGCGGGCTGCGCATGCGCAGTAAGATCTGTCAGCTGGAGGCGCTCTATTTAAAGGGGCAGTCCTCCACTGACAGATGCTGCAACAAATAGAAAAAATTACAGCGTGGAGCAGCCCAGGGGGAAGGCTGCTCCCAGTTTAATGATGCCTCACTCCAGGTATCAATACATGGGGTGAGGAGGAGGGGGAGAACAGAGATCTTCCTCCCGGCGGGCGGGATGAAGCGGCCTGCCTCTGCCACCAGGAAGGCCTGGCTCGAGGTGGCAGAGGAGGTCACCAGCGCAACCAACATATCGCCCACCTGCATACAGTGCAGGAGGCGCTCCAATGACCTCAGTAGGTCAGCCAAAGTGAGTACACGTAGTCTTTCCCCTACACTCCGTCTGCCACATCACTGCCCCCACCCCACATCTCCTTCAGCACTGCCAACACAACTCTGTCATATCACCCCTCATTCCCACTCAAACCTCATCCTCATCTCACCTGCACCTACTCACCTCGCCAGTACTCATCCCGCCACTACCACTCAACCCAATCCTCATACAATCTCATGGCTCTATCTCATACTCACCCTCTCGTGCATCTCTTTCACGGCCAGCCTCACTCAACCTGCCATTACCTGTGCTGCAGCCGCAGGGCATGCATCACATATGTGCAGTAGACAGCGTAAGGCAAACGTGTCGTGAGCATGAAGGGGATGCACAAGGGTGTCTGAGGGTTTGTCACGGGTGTTACTTATATTGAATTTCTGACCAACTCATATTACATATTATATTGGCACCACTACTGCCATGTCTTCGCGAATCCTGTCTGGTTTGTACAATAATGCCCTCTCCTGAGGATCACTATGAGGACCCACAACTGATGCCACCCATTGTGTCACTGCAGAGTGGGTGTAGGTGTATTTGCAGGGCTCTTCTGCGCAGACGACTGAGAGACATCGGCGATGTCCCCGGTTGCACCCTGGAAGGATGCGGAGGAGAAGTTGTTGAGGGCAGTGGTAACTTTGACAGCGACAGGTAAGAAGATGGTGCTCGGGCCAGCCAGGAGCAGCTCGGCATGAAAGAGGCTGCAGATGTCCACGACTACATGTCGGGTGACTCTGAGCCTCCGTGTGCACTGCTGCTCAGAGAGGTCCAGGAGGCTGAGCCTTGGTCTGTGGACCCTGTGGCGAGGGTAGTGCCCTCTGCGACACATCTCTCTCTGCGGTAGCCCTCCCTCCTGCTGTACAGGTGGATGTGTCACAGCACTCTCTTGTGGAGCTCCACGTGTCAGAGGTGGACGGCGTGGATGGCGAGGCTGGTGATGCTGTTCGCCCTCCGAGGAGGTCATGACTGCAGCTACGGCGGCCCCATCTGCAAGATGTACATCTGAGGGGGTCCGCAAGGTAGGTACATGTCTCCGGACCCCGGGGTAAGTATGCAGGTTGGTGACTTTGACTGTCAGGAGGAGGGTGGTTGAGGCCAAACTTTGTCCCAAGTGATAGAGTGGCCTCCTGCAATGTGTGAGGGTCTCCCCCCACCTGTCAAATGGACCTCTGCAGCTGCCACAGGCTGACAGCTGCAACACATCCATTTGACCTGGGAATGTTTCCCCCAGTGTGGGAAACAGTCCCAGTTTGCTCTAAAATCCCACCTAATCCCTTAATCAGGTCAGTTAATGACCTGAAATACCTAAATAAATACCTTCAAGTGGAATCCTGCTGGCTTTAATTGCCTGCGGGAGTCCCACCAGCGGGGGCTGCGCGCGCACGCCGGCGCATCAGTGGGGAACCCGGAAGTGCGCGAGTTTGGGGCGGGCTCCGGTACCGCGCCGGGATTCTCCGATTTTCGGAGCCCCCTCGCCAGGAACACACCCGATAGCGGGTGCTAAAATGACGCCCATAAGATCCTGAGGGGACTAGAAGGGGTAGATGCTGAGGGGATGTTTCCCCTTGTGGGAGAGACTAGAACTAGGGGCCACAGTTTAAAAATAAGGTGTCTCCCATTTAAGATGGAGATGAGGAGAAATTTTTTCTCTCAGAGAGTCATGAGTCTGTGGAACTCCCTTCCCCAGAGAATGGTGGAGGCAGGGTCATTGAATATTTTAAGGCTGAGTTAGATAGATTCCTGATTAACAAGGGAGTCAAAGGTTATAGTATGTAGACGGGAAAGTAGGGTTGAGGTCACAATCAGATCAGCCATGATCTTATCAAATGGCAGAGCAGGCTCGAGAGGCCGAATGGCCTACTCCTGCTCTTAATTTGTATGTTCGTATGTAAATCACATACCACTGATTTGTAACTTCAGGGTTTGGTTTAAATGTACAGGAATCACTGTACAAAAGTGTTGCTTTTTTCTGGAAACCTTGAAGCAGTTCATCCTTCAGCAGTTGTTTACTTCATGTTATGAATGTACAAGTTCTCTGACCACAATAAGTGAATGGATAAACAAATATAATGAAAAATAATACTGGAAAATATAAACACACTTATTTCCTCTCAGTTTTATACTTTTCTTGGATATATTTTCCACGTGACGCAATAACTACAAAAAACAACTTAGATTTGTTGATGTTTTTGTATCTCATGTTAAGATGACACAGGATGACTTCAGTGTCTTTCTTCTAGTGCCCCATTCTCTCTTAAGAATTTATTTCCCCTAATTTTCTGTCCTCTTTTCCGGAAGCTATGACTCATACTGGGCTTTAGTTCCAGGGTGCCTGCTACTTTCTCCTTCCTTACGTAAGTGGTTATTCTTCATGAGTGAGCCCAAAGTGTCAGCAGGCTATTTGACCGTGGAGTATCACAACTGTGCCTGATCCTGCCCTGATCTGACTTCCCACACAGGCACACTTTCCAGCAAGTCACTGTGCAATGATCAAGAGTGGGAACTCCAGCTCATTTTTCCCTTTTTCTGGCTTGGGCAGTGAGGCCTATTGTCATACTGCAGCTGTTGGCCTGTCTGAGCTCAGCTATCTCAGACTGGGAATCAAATCTGTGTCCCTCTGGTCCTCTTGGCTTAGTCTTTTTAGATGCAGCAGTTTAAGATTCATTGAAAGATTTTTCTTCAAATGTTCCATTTTCTCCCTGCCAATTTTTTTTCATGCTTTTTTATCCTGATAATTAAAAGTGGAGTTCTGAAACATCCACGCAAGTACATTGATGTAGGGGTAGAATTTCTGTGGAGATTCACCTGTTCTTCTGCCGTAACTTCGGTAGAAGATTGTAATAAACTGTGGAGAAACAGCATAAATAGTCGGTGGGAGAGCAGGAGAAACCCTGCGGAATTCTATCCCTATATCCTTTAGGTAGTGCAGGAACGTACAGGACTGGAAAAGACTCTGCAGTCCCGAAAAATTAAGCTCTGATATTTAGTCACGGGTTGTTAAGTCACATTAGATATGTAATTCTATATTATAATGACTTCTTCCTTTCATTTATTTGTTCATTCTAAGCTCTGGCTTCTCTACACCAAGGCAGCATTGCACCTGATAGGAATGGAAATTTCTTTGCCTTGAGACGTGACTTTTGACTTATTTACAAATAATCTGGCAATAAGCTGCTGGCACTTGAGTGTGATGCTTGGGGACAAATACTGATATATCCTTAAAAGCTCCATTAAAATGTACGTAAAGAAACTTTAAAAAATTCCCCTTGTTATTTGTCCCTGTCAATCTTTCCCCTCTGTTCCTCTCCTGAAGGCACTGGTCACCTCTCCATTGTCTCATCGAAGTGACCATTATCTACATGTGAATGTTGATGGTGAGTGTTGGTGGTTATTGAACCAAGGAGCTTCATAGCTGAGCCAGATCTTGTGTTCACCCAGTGTCTACATGTGTGCATTTCCAACAGGATAGCAATCAGGTGCAGGAAGACCGTCATATTTTCCTCTCCCTAACTGAGGGGAGTTGAGGCCCACTGTAGTGCACCTACAACTGTCTCAGCTGCAATCAACTAACTCAGCAGAGACCCGGAACTGAACCGGAGACCTTCGTTATCTGTATGGCTCGGGTACTCGAACGGTACCTTTTTATTACATCATATACTCCTTTTTACCAAAATCAATTCCTCTTTTTCCAAATGTTACTGAAAGCAGTGACAATACAAATTAGAAAGAAGAAAGAACTTCTGTTTATGTATCACCTTCCACAACCTCAGGGCTTCCCAAAGGGCTTCATAGCCAATGAAGTACTTTTTGAAGTGCAGTCACTGTTGTGATGGAGGGAAACACAGCAGCCAGTTTGTGCACAGCAAGGTCCCACAAACAGCAATGAGATAAATGACCTGATCATCTGTTTTGTTGGTGTTATGATGTGGAGATGCCAGTGATGGACTGGGGTTGACAAATGCAAGGAATCTTACAACACCAGGTTATAGTCCAACTGTTTTATTTGAAAATCACAAGCTTTCGGAGGCTTTCTCCTTCGTCAGGTGAGTGTGGGAGTGTCATCCCACACTCACCTGACGAAGGAGAAAGCCTCCGAAAGCTTGTGATTTTCAAATAAAACAGTTGGACTATAACCTGGTGTTGTAAAATTCCTTGCATTTGTTGGTGTTAGTTAAGGTATAAATGTTGGCCAGGACAAGAAGAGCTACACTGCTCTTCTTTTATGTTCACATGAACAGGTAGACAGTGCCTCAGTTTAATGTCTCATCTGAAAGACTCCCTCGCTACTGGCTGGAGTGTCCGTTTAAATTACGTGCTCAAGTCTCTGGAGTGGGGCTTGAACCCACAGTTTTCTGACTTAGAGGCAAGACTAAGGCTACCACTGAGACAAGGCTGACAAAGTCTAGCCGTTCTCTGTAGGGATGAAGGGTCTGGCTGTGGATTCTCTGTTCAGCTTGGCTTGATCCAGCCAACCCTGTCCAGTGAAGTTCTAGTGCTGTAGTAGCCATGGCCATCCCCATTTATCAATATAAATTAAAACACTAATAGGATTACAAGTTTCTCCAGATTTACAATGTTACTTTCCAGATATAATACAGTGGACATTACACTGGAGGAGAAACATATTTAAGGAGACATTAAATTAGAAAATCTGTTAGAATTAGACAATCAATTGTGTTTAAGACTTCAAAACATTAAGAAATCTAAATAATTTATGCATTTTAAAAATAATTTTATTCATGGCAAGTGATAGTCGGATGAGGCAGAAAAAGGGGGCGTATGACCGATGTCAGGTTGATAAGACAAGTGAGAACCAGGCTGAATCTAGAAAGTGGAGCACGCTCGAGGAGCCTTATGGCTTACACCTGCTCCTATTTCTTATGTTCTTATGTTCTTAAAGAGGAGAAGTGAAAAAGGAAATAAGAGGGGCAATGAGAGAGTATGAGAATAGACTGGCAGTTAACATAAAAGGGAATCCAAAAGTCTTCTACAGACATATAAATAGAAAACAGGTTGTAAGAGGAAGGGTGGGGCTGATAAGGGACCAAAAAGGAGATCTATGCATGGAGGCAGAGGGCATGGCTGAGGTACCAAATGAGTAATTTACATCTGTCTTTACCAAGGAAGAAGATGCTGCCAAAGTCACAGTGAAAGATGGGGTAGTTGAGATACTGGATGCGCTAAAAATTGATAAAGAGGAGGTACTAGAAAGGCTTGCAGTACTTAAAGCAGCTAAGTCCTGATTCCTGATTAACAAGGGAATCAAAGGTTATAGTAGGTAGACGGGAAAGTAGGGTTGAGGTCACAATCAGATCAGCCGAATGGCCTACTCCTGCTCTTAATTTGTATGTTCATATAAGTCACCTGGTCCAGGTGGGATGCATCCTAGGTTGCTAAGGGAAGTAAGGGTGGAAATTGCAGAGGTGCTGGTCATAATCTTCCAATCCTTCCAACGGGGGTTGTGCCAGAGGACTGGAGAATTGCAAATGTTGCACCCTTGTTCCAAAAAGGGTGTAAGGATCAACCCAGCAATTACAGGCTGATCAGTTTAACCTCGGTGGTGGGGAAGCTTTTAGAAACGATAATCCAGGACAAAATTAATAGTCACTTGTACAAGTATGGATTAATAAAGGAAAGCCAGCATGGATTTGTTAAAGACAAATCGTGTTTGACTAACTTGATTGGTTTTTTTGATGGGTAACAGAGAGGGTTGATGAGGGCAATGCGGTTGATGTGTATATGAACTTCCAAAAGGTGTTTGAAAAAGTGCCACATAATAGGCTTGTCAGCAAAATTGAAGCCCATGGAATAAAAGGGGCAGTGGCAGCGTGGATACGAAATTGGCTAAGTGACAAGAAACAGAGAGTAGTGGTGAATGGTTGTTTTTTGGACTGGAGGAAGGTATACAGTGGTGTTCCCCAGAAGTTGGTACTAGGACCACTTCTTTTTTTATATATTAATGACTTGGACTTGGGTGTACAGGGCACAATTTCAAAATTTGCAGATGACACAAAACTTGGAAGTGTAATAAACAGTGAGGAGGATAGTAATAGACTTCACGAGGACAATGACAGGCTGGTGGAATGGGCGGACACATGGCAGATGAAATTTAATATAGAGATGTGTGAAGTGATACATTTTGGCAGGAAGAATGAGGAGAGGCAATATAAACTAAATGGTACAATTCTAAAGGGGGTGCAGGAACAGAGAGAAGTGGGGGTATATGTGCACAAATTTTTGAAGGTGGCAGGACAGGATGAGAAAGCGGTTAAAAAAGCATATGGGATCCTGGGTTTTATAAATAGAGGCATAGAGTACAAAAGCAAGGAAGTTATGTTGAACTTTTATAAATCACTGGTTCGGCCACAACTGGAGTATTATGTCTAATTCTGGGCACCGCACTTTAGGAAGGATGTGAAGGCCTTAGAGAGGGTGCAGAAAAGATTTACTAGAATGGTTCCAGGGATGAGGGATTTCAATTACATGGAGAGACTGGAGAAGCTGGGGTTGTTCTCCTTAGAGCAGAGAAGGTTAAGATGCGATTTGATAGAAGTGTTCAAAATCATGAAGGGTTTAGATAAAGTAAATAAAGAGAAATTTTTCCCATTGGCGGAAGGGCCGAGAATCAGATTTAATGTGATTGGCAAAAGAATCAAAGGCAACATGAGGAAAAGCATTTTTACACGGCGAATAGTTATGATCTGGAATGTGCTGCCTGAAGGCATGGTGGAAGCCGATTCAATCATGGCTTTCAAAAGAGAATTGGATAAATATTTGAAGGGCTACGGGGAAAGAGCAGGGGAATGGGACTAACAGGATTGCTCTTGCAAAGAGATGGCACAGGCTCGGTGGGCCAAATGACCTCCTTCTGTGCTATAACCGTTCTATGATTTTATGATTATGTTCCTTTATCAACTGCTGAGTGAAAATGATTTGCCTAGTGCTTTAGTTTTCAAAAAAACGATCTGAACAAAAATGAAAATATTTTGACAACAGTTTGACAGGGAATGTTTGTTTGTCTGAATGTTTAAAATTTATAAACTCAATATGGTAACAGTTGGACACCTGAACAGTGAATCAATACCACCCACAAATGGAATCCATTCACTATTTCCCCTTCAAGAACAATCAGCAATATTCTGCTGGGTCACTGCACTCGATGTCATGATTCAGGATAACATTGGCAAACATCATATTTACATAACACTTTACTTCTATTAATACCTAAAATTTAAAATTTAGCTCCACATTGGTGTAATACAGCAACCAACCTAACGTATATAGTCTTCTAATAAATTAGCAGTTCAGTGAAAGATGTATAGGAAATCCTATTTACTTTACATTTTCAAACATGCAAATGCCAGCAAATGCATATGTTTACTTTACAATGATGATTCTGCCATAGACCGAAGCACTAAGCAGGGCTAAGTAGTAATAACCTGGACTTGTTTCTGGAGCTGCAAGGTGATCCAACTGGATTGGTTCTTCCGGTATAGGCTTCATATTCATTGCACCAAAGTCAGGTTCTGGAGGAGCCAAATTCGTGGAATCTACACAAATCTGCATTTGATCTTTTTTGTACACGATTTGTTTAAATCAATAGTTGGTAACAGTGATGGCAGAGGAAGAATAACAACATGTTCTCTGCATAATCTCCTTTTAAGCTGTAGTATTAACATCTCAATGATGTCATTAAGACCCAGTTTAAGATAACAGCTGCAAATGAAAACTGTTCTGAAACACAGTCTTTAAATCAATTGTACAGCTTAATAGCTTTAGTAAGGCAAATGTGTAAGATATTAATAGTCTTTTGATCTTATAAGGTAAAAGCTTTATTTGTGGAATAGTTCTATCATAAAACTTACATAGCTAAAGTGTGTGTAAATGGAGTAGCCGGAAGATCACAGCTAATCATGCAAGCTGGTTTCTTGCCACATTCAGTACTTAATGCCTAACTAAAAGTGCTCCTGCAATCAGCAAGGTTCAAGGCTTCTCATTGGGAAGGAATCAAACAAACAGCACAATGTGCCATTGTTTTGGAAATGATTCTAGGAATTAAAACAAGCCAATATCATACCATAGTTATCACCGCAGGTCCTGCTATCGTGTCAGTGGGTACAGCTGTTACAATACATCCACTCCTTTCATTCCAAGCACTTTGTTCCAATTTTGTTTGTGTCACTTTTACAACCAGCAAATAGAAACAAGTTTTCAGTCCAAGAAGATTGTATTCGTGTTGTTTGCACTGGCGCTAATGACAACATTTTATTTTCTCCTAATTTCTTCTGTTTTCTTGTCTTCCTTTTCTAAAGGTGCTGACTTCTGCTGGGGTACAGGACCATAAGTACTGGCCAACTTCTAGTACCTCACCCAATTGTATAATCTTCATATATGAACTTAGACAGTGAGTATTGGCGAGCTATTCAACCATACATGGAAAACAGAAGCAAAAATGACCAATTTCACAGGGCTCAATACTAGCCTCAGACGATTTTCAGGCAGCTGCCTAAACAGGCATTAGGTGCCTTGAATAGAATCATAGAATGGTACAGCAAAGAAGGAAGTCATTCGGCCCATCGTGCCTGTGCCAGCTCTTTGAAACAGCTATCCAATTAGTCCCGCTTCCCTGCTCTATTCCCATAGCCCTGCAAATTTTACCCCTTCAAGTAGTTATCCAATTCCCTTTTGAAAGTTATTATTGAATCTGCTTTCATCACCCTTTCAGGCAGCGCATTCCAGATCCTAACAGCTCACTGCGTAAAAAATGTTTTCCTCATGTCGCCTCTGGTTCTTTTGCCAATTACTTTAAATCTGTGTCCTCTTTCTGTTCCATCAAAATCCTTCATGATTTTGAACACCTCTATCAAATTTCCCCTTAACTTTCTCTGCTCTAGGGGGAACAACCCCAGTTTCTCCAGTCTCTCCACGTAACTGGTACCATTCTTCTAAATCTCCTCTGCACCCTTGCTAAGGCCTTGACATCCTTCCTAAAGTGTGGTGCACAGAATTGGCCGCAAAACTCCAGCTGGGGCCTAACCAGTGTTTTATAAAGGTTTAGCATAACTTCCTTGCTTTTGTATTCCATGCCACTATTTATAAAGCCAAGGATCCTGTATGCCTTTTCAACAGCCTTCTCAACTTGTCCCGCCACCTTCAAAGGCTTGTGTACGTACACCTCCAAATTTTTCTGTTACTGCACCCCCTTTAAAATGGTACCATTTAGTTTATATTACCTCTCCTCATTCTTCCTACCAAAGTGAATCACTTCACACTTCTCTGTGTTAAATTTTATCTGTCATGCGTCTGCCCGTTTCACCAGTCTGTCTATGTTCTCTTGAAGTCTGTTAACATCCTCCTCACTGTTTACGACATTTCCGAGTTTCGTGTCATCTGCAAATTTTGAATTTATGCCCTGTATGCCCAAGTCCAGGTCAATAATATATATCAAAAAGAAACTGGCCCCAACACCGACCCCTGGGGAACACCAGCGCACACTTCCCTCCAGTCTGAAAAATAACCGTTCATCACTACTCTCTGCTTTCTGTCCCTTAGCCAATTTCGTACCCATGTGGTCACTGCCCCTTTAATCCCATGGGCTTCAATTTTGCTAACAAGTCTATTATGTGGAACTTTATCAAACGCTTTTTGAAAGTCCATATACACATCAACCGCACAACCTTCTCCGTTACTTCATCAAAGAATGCAATCAAGTTAGTCAAACACGATTTGCCTTTAACAAATCTGTGCTGACTTTCATTTATTAACCTGTAAGTTACCAAGTGCCAACCAACTTTGTCCCGGATTATTTTCTCTAAAAGTTTACCCACCACCAATGTTAGGCTGACTGCCTGTATTTGCTGGGGTTATCCCTCTCCCCTTTTTTGAACAAGGGTGTAAAATTTGCAATCCTCCAGTCCTCTGGCACCACTCCCATAGCTAAGGAGAAATTTTTAAAAAATTCTTGTGGAGCCAGGAGGAACGGGACTGTTCCTTCCAGCTCCACAGCACTCCTGCCACCTGCAATCAGTTCCCCTCACCTTGAAAATTTTCAGCTGATCAGAGAGAGCCAGCGTGGATTTGTAAAGGGTTGGTCGTGCCTGACGAACCTGATTGAATATTTTTGAAGAGGTGTCTAAAGTAGTGGACAGGGGAATGTCTATGAATGTTGTTTATATGGACTTCCAGAAGGCATTCGATAAAATCCCTCAAAAGAGACTGTGAGCTAAACTTGAAGCTCATGGAATTGAGGGCAAATTATTGACCTGGTTAGGAAATTGGCTGAGTGGCAGGAGACAGGGGGCCTGATTTTAGCAGGCCTGCGGGTTTCTGGCGGGTTGGGTTTCGGGAGCGTGGTCAACACGCTCGGAGAAATTAGTGGGTTGCCCGCGCGATCGTAGCAGGCAACCCACTAATAGGAATCAATTACCTGCTCCTCCGGGGTCCACGGCGCTGGCCTGCGCGTCGGTCGGGCTGCGCATGCGCAGTACGATCTGTCAGCTGGAGGCTCTCTAGTTAAAGGGGCAGTCCTCCACTGACAGATGCTGCAACCAATGGAACAAATTGCAGCATGGAGCAGCCCAGGGGGAAGGCTGCTCCCAGTTTAATGATGCCTCACCCCAGGTATCATCAGATGGGGTGAGGAGGAGGGGGAGGACACAGATCTTCCCCCCGGCGGGCGGGAGGAAGCGGCCTGCCTCTGCCACCAAGAAGGCCTGGCTCGAGGTGGCAGAGGGGGTCACCTGCGCCACCAACATATCGCCCACCTGCATACAGTGCAGGAGGCGCTGCAATGACCGCAGTAGGTCAGCCACAGTGAGAACACGAAGTCTTTCCCCTACACTCCGTCTGCCACAACACTGCCCCCACCCCACATCTCCTTTGGCACCGCCAACACTACTCTGTCACATCACCCTTCATACCCACTCAAACCCTATCCTCATCTTACCTCCACCTACTCACCTCGCCAGTACTCATCCTGCCACTAACACGCAACCCAGTCCTCATACAATCTCATTGCTCCATCCCATACTCACCCTCTCGTGCATCTCCCTCACGGCCAGCCTCACTCAACCTGCCACCACCTGTGCTGCAGCCACAGGGCATGCATCACATATGTGCAGTAGGCAGCGTAAGGCAAACGTGTCGTGAGCATGAAGGGGGTGCACAAGGGTGTCTGAGGGTTTGTCATGGGTGTTACCTATATTGAATTTCAGAGCAACAAACAGCACACATTATATTGACACCACCACTGCCACGTCTCCGCGAATCCTGTCTGCTGTGTCCAATAATGCCCGCTCCTGGGTATCACTATGAGGACCCACCACTGATGCCACCCATCGTGTTACTGCAGAGTAGGTGCAAGTGTATTTGCAGGGCTCGTCCGCGCAGGCGACTGAGAGACATCGGCGGTGTACCCGGCTGCACCCTGGAAGGATGCGGAGGAGAAGGTGTGGAGGGCAGTGGTGACTTTGACAGCGACAGGTAAGCAGTTGGTGCTGGGGCCAGCCAGGAGCAGCTCGGCATGAAAGAGGCTGCAGATCTCCACGACTACATGTTGAGCGAATCTGCGCCTCCGTGTGCACTGCTGCTCGGAGAGGTCCGGGGAGCTGCGCCTCGGTCTGTGGACCCTGTGGCGAGGGTAGTGCCCTCTGCGATGCGTCTCTCTCTGCGGTAGCCCTCCCTCCTGCTGTGCAGGTGGGCGTGCAACAACACCGTGTCGGGGGGCTCCACGTCTCTGCGGCGGACGGCGTGGACTGCGAGGCTGCTGGGGCTGGTCATGCTGTTCGTCCTCCGAGGGTGTCCACACACCACCCATTTGGCAGGTGTTGGTCTGAGGGGTTGTGCAGGGTAGGTGGGTGGTTCCTCGGACTGGGGCTGCGGTTTCGTGTCGGTCTGTCCTCTGCTTGGCGGGGGGTGGTGGGGGGCAGGGGTTGCCCTATGTGACGCGATGGCCTCCTGCGTGGCTGAGGGCTCTCCCCCGTGGAGTGCACCTTGGCACCTGCCACAGGCTACTGGCTGCAACACGCCTGGTTGGAGAGAGACTGTTTCACCCAGTGTGTGAAACTCACTGCCTTGAACCTAAAATCCCACACTTCCTCTTTTGACAGCTGATTCAGCTCATTAACTGACCTCAACAAGCAAGGTAAGTACACTCAAGTGGAACCCCGCTGGCTTTAATTGCCTGCGGGATTCCCACCAGCGGGGCTTGCGCGCGCAGCCCCGCACGTCAGCGCGGTACCCGGAAGTGGCCGGGATTTCGTCGCGATCCGGTCACGTGACCGGATATCGGGATTTTCGGGGCCCCCCCGCTGGAAACCCGCCGGAAACCCGACGCCAAAATCGAGCCCAGAGAGTAGGGAAAATGGGCAGGTATTCAAATTGGCAGGTTGTGACTAGTGATGTCCGACAGGGATCAGTGTTGGGGCCTAAACTATTTACCGTCTTTATTAATGACTTAAATGACGGGATAGAGAGCCACGTATCCAAGTTTGCCAAAGACACAAAGATAGGCAGCATTGTAAGCAGTGTAGATGGAAGCATAAAATTACAGAGAGATATTAATAGATTAAATGAATGGGCACATCTGTGGCAAATGGATTTCAATGTCGGCAAATGTGAGGTCATCCACTTTGGACCTAAAAAGGGTAGATCAGAGTACTTTCTAAATGGTGAAAAGCTCAAAACAGTGGAGGTCCAAAGAGTCTTAGAGGTCCATGCACACTGATCATTAAAATGTCCTGGACAGCTACATAAAATAATCAATAAGGCTAATGGAATACTGGCCTTTCTAGCTAGAGGTCTAGAATACAAGGGGGTAGAAGTTATGCTACAACTATACTAAGTGCTGGTTAGACTGTACCTGGAGTACTGTGTTCAGTTCTGGGCACCTCATCTTAGGAAGGATATACTGGAGGGAGTGCAGAGTAGATTTACTAGAATGATACCTGGACTCTAACGGTTAAATTATGAGGAGAGATTTCATAAACTAGGGTTGTATTCCTTGGAATTTAGAAGATTAAGGGATGAATTGATCAAAGTTTTCAAGATATTAAGGGGAACTGATAGGGTTGATAGAGAGAAACTATTTCCCCTGGTTGGGGAATCTAGGACTAGGGGATGTAGCCTAAAAATTAGAGCCAGGACTTTCCGGAGTGAAGTTAGGAAACACTTCTACACACAAAAGGTGGTGGAAGTTTGAAACTCTCTTCCGCAAACGGCAGTTGATGCTAGCTCAATTGTTAATTTTAATTCTGAGATTGATAGATTTTTGTTAACCAAAAGGTATTAAGGGATGTGGGGCTAAGGTGGGCATATGGAGTTAGGTCACAGTTCAGCCATGATCTCATTGAATGGTGGAAAAGGCTCGAGGGGCTGAATGGCCTACTCCTGTTCCTATGATCCCCCCCTCCCTGGCACTTAGAAAATTGTTTTCTGAAATGGGTGTTCTGCCTGTGGAGGCACAACAGGCGCCGGCAGCTCGCTAAACTTTTTGAAATGAGGCCCTTATCCAATTCTGTTCAACTTTGGGCCTCCTGAAAAGGGACCCAGGTGAATTTCTACCTCTATCAGGTAGTTTCCCTCCCAGGATAATTAATATATCTCAGATTATTACAGTTTGTATATGAATGGAGCAGTCTGAAGATCAAAGCTAATCTGGGCTTCTCAGGAGTTCTCAGGACTTTTCCCTGCCCAATGCACTCAGATACCCAGATCATTCTGATTACTCTTAAACCCCAGGACCCTTGCCTCTAGTGGCCCTCATTGTTGCTAGACCCTCTTCAATGCTCACAGCTCCCAGGACAGGTTTTCAACTAATGCCAAATCCTGGATCCTGCCCCAGAGAAAAGAAAGAAAAGAAAGACTCGCATTTACACAGTGCCTTCCATGACCTCAAGACATCCCAAAGCGCTTTCCAGCCAATGAAGAATTTTTGAAGTGTAGTCACTATTGTAATGTAGGAAACACGGCTGCCAATTTACGCACAGCAAGGTTCCACAAACAGTAATGAAATAAATGACTATATCATCTGTTTCAGGTGTTGGTTGAGGGATAAATATTGACCAGGAGAACTCCCCTGCTCTTCCTCAAAATAGTGCCATGGGATTTTTTACATTCACTTAAGAAGGCAAATGGGGCCTCGATTTAACGTATTGTCCGAAAGGCTCCCTCAGTACTGCACTGGAGTGTCAGCCTGGATTATGTGCTCAAGTGCCTAGAGTGGGACTTGAACCCATGACTTTCTGACTCAGAGGTGAGAGTGCTATCACTGAACCAAGGCTGACTTAGATTTTTCTGACTGTCAGTACCTCAGGAGACTGTACTCCCCCCCACCCCCGAGGTTATTAGAGAAATATGTCAACTGCTGGCTGAAGACCAGCAGCGCACTTTCACAAGGAGAACAGCACTGTCTGTACTTTTCAAGGTCTGCGATGCCTCGAGTTTCTTTGCATCTGGATCCTTCCAGGTAGCATCAGGTCACCATTGCATTAAGATCACTGATGCTCTATTCAGGAGGGATATTTGCCCAGGAAGCTGCCATGACATTTTCATCATGTGACAATCCACCATCCCAGCCTTTATGACTTGGAGCCATGTATCTGGATGGTTGATTGGTAATCAGGACTCTCCTCAGCAGTCATGGTTTTTGACTCCAGTAAAGGTTGCACAGAGGGTGCCAACAGATACAGCAAGGCCCAGGTTACTATACTAAGCATCATGGAGCAGACCAGAGGAATTCTGAAGTCCCATTTTAGGTGCTTGGATAAATCTGGTCGTGCTCTACAATACAGCCCAGCGAGAGTCTCAAGAATCATTGTAGCTTGCTTTATTCCGCATAATATCGTAATTAAGAAAGGCTTGTTGCTTAAATCAATGGAATGAAAATTGCGTGTGTCCTATAATGGGTGGGTTCTATAATGGGTGGGCGATCTACTCTGCCACATTACCGCCCATGCAGTGAAGATGAAAATTCACCCCAAGTTACTGAAAGTATAATACTTATAAGCAATTAATATAGAATCCATTCACAAGGTGTTTAAAAACGCTTTTCAGAAGTTATTTCTTAAACAACTTGATAAGCAACAGGATTTTTGGATGAAACATCCTTTTGTAAACTTTGCACAGATTTAAGATTGCACATAGAACTAAAGCAAAGTAATTAGAACTCTATTTTATGCCATGGAAATCTTACAACTACAGTTCTGCCTTGAAGTCTGCCAATGTCCAACTATTGCCGTATTCCTGCAAACATTTCGCTTTAATAGCCCAGCATTCAGAACAATTGAATATAACGTATAGGGTGGATAAAGGGGAACCAGTGGACGTAGTGTATTTAGACTTCCAGAAGGCATTCGACAAGGTGCCACATAAAAGATTATTACTTAAGATAAAAAATCACGGGATTGGGGGTAATATTCTGGCATGGGTGGAGGATTGGTTATCCAACAGGAAGCAGAGAGTTGGGATAAATGGTTCATTTTCGGACTGGCAACCAGTAACCAGTGGTGTTCCACAGGGGTCGGTGCTGGGTCCCCAACTCTTTACAATCTATATTAACGATTTGGAGGAGGGGACCGAGTGCAACATATCAAAATTTGCAGATGATACAAAGATGGGAGGGAAAGTAGAGAGTGAGGAGGACATAAAAAACCTGCAAGGGGATATAGACAGGCTGGGTGAGTGGGCGGAGATTTGGCAGATGCAATATAATATTGGAAAATGTGAGGTTATGCACTTTGGCAGGAAAAATCAGAGAGCAAGTTATTTTCTTAATGGCGAGAGACTGGAAAGTACTGCAGTACAAAGGGATCTGGGGGTCCTCGTGCAAGAAAATCAAAAAGTTGGTATGCAGGTGCAGCAGGTGATCAAGAAAGCCAACGGAATGTTGGCTTTTATTGCTAGGGGGATAGAATATAAAAACAAGGAGGTATTGCTGCAGTTATATAAGGTATTGGTGAGACCGCACCTGGAATACTGCATACAGTTTTGGTCTCCATACTTAAGAAAAGACATACTTGCTCTCGAGGCAGTACAAAGAAGGTTCACTCGGTTAATCCCGGGGATGAGGGGGCGGACATATGAGGAGAGGTTGAGTAGATTGGGACTCTACTCATTGGAGTTCAGAAGAATGAGAGGCGATCTTATTGAAACATATAAGATTGTGAAGGGTCTTGATCGGGTGGATGCAGTAAGGATGTTCCCAAAGATGGGTGAAACTAGAACGAGGGGGCATAATCTTAGAATAAGGGGCTGCTCTTTCAAAACTGAGATGAGGAGAAACTTCTTCACTCAGAGGGTGGTAGGTCTGTGGAATTTGCTGCCCCAGGAAGCTGTGGAAGCTACATCATTAGATAAATTTAAAACAGAAATAGACAGTTTCCTAGAAGTAAAGGGAATTAGGGGTTATGGGGAGCGGGCAGGAAATTGGACATGAAGCTGAGTTCGGATCGGTCAATGCCCTGTGGGTGGCGGAGAGGGCCCAGGGGCTATGTGGCCGGGTCCTGCTCCGACTTCTTGTGTTCTTTAGATTTGTGGTTGGGATCAGATCAGCCATGATCTTATTGAATGGCGGAGCAGGCTCGAGGGGCCGATTGGCCTACTCCTGCTCCAATTTCTTATGTTCTTATGTTCTTATGTTCTTATTCCCCAGTCTGTTAATATACATATTTGAACATCAAACAGACAGTTCTAGTCTTCCAATCAACTTTTGACTTAACACGCAAACACAAAGACAATCCACTGAGGCCAGAGAACTCCCATTGGCACAATCTGATTGTGCAGGGAGTTATTTGTATTAAACACTTTTGCAACCAAAACGTCACCAGATATACACCTGACTGAAACCAAATTTTAAATCACATTTATCTTATCTACAGTAATAAAATATTTTATAGAAATGCCCCATTTTATTCTTTTCACTGCTGGTGGTAGAGTAATGTGCCCAGTTGTAGTCATTGAAACATCAGGAAGACATTCAAGCTGTGGAAATGGTGCAGGATATGGCTAGGAGACTGATCTCTAGTATCAGAGGACTGAATTATAAGGAATGATTTTTAAATCATGAAAGGAGATGACTAAGGGAGGACCTCAGAAAGGTATAAGATAGTAAATAGCCCTGAAAAGGTAAATATGGAACATTACTTTAAGTTAAACCATGACAAGAGGAGAAAGGGGCACAAATTCAAACTTGCAAATTTAGAACCGATGACAAGAAATCCTTCTTTATCAAAGAGTAATCAAAACTTGGAATGGACCAGTGGAGACAATAGTCTTGGAATCATTTAAGGAACATTTAGATGTTGTGATGGGTCAAATGTAAGTTTTGCTGAATGGGTGGACAAAATCACCTTTCTCATCCAAATACAATGCATGTTGTCATCTTGATCTTACCGACATAACAACAGTGACTACACTTTAGAAGCAATTCGTTGACTGTGAAGTGCTTTGGGAAGTCTTGAAAGACATGTAAGGCATTATAGGGTAGGAGACTCCCCTAACATATATGATTTAAACCAAAGTATATTGTAACACAATTGAAACTGTAGTGATGTTAGGTTTATTCACTGCCTCCTACAGGGGAATAATATGCCCTGTATGTATCAGATATGATATGATTTATCATATTGGATGCAGTAACAACAGGTCTAACCCCTTGAAAAAACCATGTGCCACAGCAGATGGGTACGATGAAAATACAGTGCACAGACATTGCAGAAAAATGACTTAAGGACATATAAAAGTAATAACATTTAGTACACAATATCACTTTCCTCTGGGAAGCATTCAAAATGAATGATTATGAAATGAGATCCAGACAAAGGTCAGTCAAATCCTTCAAACTATCGACTCTGCAACCACTTAGTGGAAATTTGGATCTGCCCAGTTAAAAGCTGCAGCTACACAGAAGGGTGGACAGAAAATATTTCTAAAATGCATTTGTACATCAACATATGTAAAAAGTAACAATAGTCAGGAACTGGAAATAAAAAGGAATTTCAGGAAAAATAACTGGGAAAATTGGGGAATGTAAACAAGAGTTAATTGTATGTCAAATCTACTGCATTACTGCAGGGAACAAATCAATGTTAAATACCCTGTCCCTTTGATGCAAATCCTTTACATGAAAGCTGCTTTTTCAGGTAAAGAAAGGATCTAATTTCTTGTGATTGTGTTAGCCAAGGAATAATTGCTGGTAGAAACAGGGCTCCATTGCACAGCCAAACCAACAAGCCTGTGTCTTGTAGATATTTTTCATCAGTTAAGTCAAGTTACTTCATGTGGACGCTTTGTCACATTTTGATCCTGTCAGCTTTGTAACTGTGATTAATACACAACCATTCTCAAGGGACCAGGTTAAACCTTGCACATATGGGTCTTCTTCATTTGGGTTTAATCTTATTGAAGCTTTAATTAGCCAAACTGATAATGCCAACAATTGTTATCTTGTATAGACTATTATAAGAGTGACAGATGGAAATACTCCATTAAGTCTGTATTAAATGTGGCTGGCTGGGGTACCGTTAACATACAAGGCCAGCAAATTCAATTCTTTTATGTTAGTCATTGTTATGAAATTCTACTTTAATGTTGAGTGCTATACCATATGCTGCAATGGATTTTAAAAAAAATCTTTGCCTGTATCCTCCACAATTGCAGACTGGCAAGATAACACCACAGTATTATGAACAGACTGAGCAACCTCAGGTAAAAAGTAGTGCCAGCCATTAAGGTATACTGCTAGCAGGATGGAAAATTCATTCAAAAAGCTACAATACTGAATTTAACATTGCCACAAGTGCTAGAAAATCACTTCACTACAATGTATTTGACATCTTTTTAACACTTAACAGATGTGGCTGAAAATACAATTTTGTTTTAACCGTGACAGGCTCCCCCTCTACAAAATACTGATTTGTATGTAAGCAAGTGTGGGATTACGAGGCCAAATAGTCTTTTTCTGTTTCCAAAAATTCTTGTATGTCTGTAGTTATATGTGTGCTTGTTTATGAACCTGTTGTCATAATGAGTAAAGTTGGTTGGGTCTGACTCTTTGAATTCGGAGTTTAGAAGAACATGGTCATCATTGAGAAATCTTTGGCAATTTTTTTCAGGGTTAGAGTCATCACGGGCAGGATTTTAAAAGGGAAAAGCAGGTGGGTTAAAGGCCGGGGGGGGGGGCGGGGGGCAGGAATCAAAATTGCTGTTTTTGGGAGCGGGCAGACATCCCCGCTGGAACCCACACATTTTTGAATGAGACTCAGGCAAATCTGTGTGTGTGCACACATCAATCACCAGGAAGTCCCGCCCCCACTTAAATCCGGCGGGCTGATAATTAAAGGGGCAAATGTACCTCATTGAGGTACTTAAGGTAGTTTATTTTTTATGTATTGGACACTTAAGAAGATTTTAACGTTGCCTGGGCAGCTTTCCCACGGCTTCCGATTCACGCCTGGTTTGGGCCGGATCAATGAAAAATAGACTAAATAAATTAAATAAAATTACATTTCCCATTATAAAAAAAATAAATAAACATACCTTAAAAACGATGTTGCCTGGACCCAACCCCCACCCCCTGATCTCCGATGTCCGATGACTCCACTCTGATCCCAATGCCCGATGTCTCCACTCTGATCCCAATGCCCGATGTCTCCACTCTGATCGCAATGCCCGATGACTCCACTCTGATCCCAATGCCCGATGTCTCCACTCTGATCCCAATGCCCGATGTCTCCACTCTGATCCCAATGCCCGATGTCTCCACTCTGATCCCAATGCCCGATGTCTCCACTCTGATCCCAATGCCCGATGTCTCCACTCTGATCCCAATGCCCGATGACTCCACTCTGATCCCAATGCCCGATGTCTCCACTCTGATCCCAATGCCCGATGTCTCCACTCTGATCGCAATGCCCGATGTCTCCACTCTGATCCCAATGCCCGATGTCTCCACTCTGATCGCAATGCCCGATGACTCCACTCTGATCCCAATGCCCGATGTCTCCACTCTGATCCCAATGCCCGATGTCTCCACTCTGATCCCAATGCCCGATGTCTCCACTCTGATCCCAATGCCCGATGACTCCACTCTGATCCCAATGCCCGATGTCTCCACTCTGATCCCAATGCCCGATGTCTCCACTCTGATCCCAATGCCCGATGTCTCCACTCTGATCGCAATGCCCGATGACTCCACTCTGATCCCAATGCCCGATGTCTCCACTCTGATCGCAATGCCCGATGTCTCCACTCTGATCCCAATGCCCGATGACTCCACTCTGATCCCAATGCCCGATGTCTCCACTCTGATCCCAATGCCCGATGTCTCCACTCTGATCCCAATGCCCGATGACTCCACTCTGATCCCAATGCCCGATGTCTCCACTCTGATCGCAATGTTCGATATCTCCACTCTGATCTTTGATCCACCCCCCCCACCCCCATCACGATCCTAACTGCCGATGAGGTCCCTCTCTCTCTCTCTTTCTCCTCCCCCCCACCCCCCCCACTTCTCGGATGATCAGCTCCTGTCAGCAGCCAGCCTGTCAATTAGGCTGGCTGCTGGGTGCAAAACCTGGAAGAGGCTTTGATTGGCCCACTTCCCTTCTGGGATTCGCACCCGCAAATCACACCCCCCCCATGCCGGACTCTTCCCACCAGCATATTAAAATCCTGCCCCACATGTCTGGTTTTCAAGTGGGCTGTCTGGAAATTTCTAAAATTTAAACTGGTCATTAAAAGCTTTTTTAAAAATTGAAGTACATGCGCAGACATTAATTATTTTTCTTATTAAGATTTTCATTGAAACTAGCAGATCTCTAATGACAAATAAAGAAAGAAAGGCTTGCATTTATATAGCGACGTTCATGACCTCAGGACTTCCCAAAATGTTTTACAGCCAATTAAGTACTTTTGAAGTGTAGTCACTGTTGTAATGTAGGAAATACGGCAGCCAATATGCGCACAGCAAGATTCCACAAACAGCAATGTGATAATGACTAGTTAATCTGTTTTAGTGATGTTGGTTGAGGCTTCAATATTGGCCAGGACACTAGGTATGAATGCCTCTACTCTTCTTCAAATAGTGCAATTGGAATCTTTTACATCCACTTGAGAGAGCAGACAGGACCTCGGTTTAACATCTCATCCAAAAGATGTTTAAAGATAAAAATAAAAGGATCAACTGCAAATGCTGGAAATGTGAAACGGCTTCTGATGAAGGATTATACCCAAAATATTAACCTTTCTCTTCTCTTTACTTCTCTCTGCTGTGTATTTCCAGCATTTTCTATTTTTGTTGTAGATCTTCCATGGCATTGCTCACAGTAAATTGGAGGATAATCTACTTTATAATGACAGGAATATTATAGCAAGTATGTGTTACCCTGCTGTTAAGGTAGATCTGTATTTTTGATGGCCAGTCCTTTTAGTTGCCACAAAATCGAATAGCTAGATGTAATCTGAGTTTAATTAAAACTTGGTGAGGGGAGTTTGCAGATTGGAAAGTATTCGTAAACTTTTGGCTCCAGGTCAGGAAAATACAAAATTAAATCATTGCCATTTTCCTTTTTGTTTGGACTTTTTGACACTTTAAAGAATGACTTTTGGAATGTAATAGATACTCTCAAATCATACAGACCTCTCACAGTGTTGCTCACAATAAGTGAAATAATATGCTGTTTTATGAGAACAGGCATGTTATACCATGTAATCGGCAATGTGTTATTCTGCTACTAAGGTGGATCTGTGTCCTTGTAAGGCCATAGAGTTTAATTGTTGTCACGTAAACACAGACTCAGGTTAATCATTTTGATGTGGAAACCTGATGAGATTCAAACAGGGAATTACAGGCAAGATTTGCATAGATTTGAGAAGTGACGACTTTGGAGAGGAAAGCAAGATTGGAGATGGGACGGTAATATGCAAGGGCAGCAGGATTGAGGGCGGGTGTTTTGAGGAGTGGTCGATGACCGTGATTTTGAAAGGGAGGGGGAAAGTACTCGAGGAGAAGGAACTATTTCCAATGTCAGCTAACTCGAGGGCCAGGAAGGGAAGTTGGGTGGTTAGCAATTTAATGGGAATGGGGGTCAGGGAAGCAGGAAGTGGTTCTCAAGGTCAAGATGAACTTGAAGATGGCATAAGGAGAGATACGAGAGGAACTGGAGACAGGAACTGGATTAGGCCTAGGTTAGCTGGAGTTTGGGGGGAGGTTTGGCATGGTGGGAAATGGGAAGCACCAGATGCAGCTGATCAGCTGATCTCAATCTAAGTGACAATGAAGTCCATGAGCTCCTCTCACTTGTTGGATGTAAGTGTGAGGGGGAGGAATGGAGGAGAGTGATTAAGGAGACTGTTGATAGAGGAGAAAATAAGCCAAGTGTTATCTTTGATCTCCAGGATGATCCTGGAGTAGTGGATGATTTTGGCAGAGGAGGGCAGGCCTGATAATGCATGGCATAGTCCAGCCAGATCTGGCTAAACCAGTTGTGTGTCAGATACACTCAAGTCTGCATGCCTTGGACTTGAGGGAACAAAGATGGGACCTAGTAGGGGAAATGGCCAGGATGGGAATCAGTAAAGGTTTTGCTGAGAAAAAGGACATTAAAGGTGGAGCTGAGGGAGTGGTTGAGCAAATCGACAGCTGCATCATGGCAATTGGAAGGCCAAAAGATGGATAGTTTTGAAGTTTGAAAGTACAATTGTGAGTGACTTGGGGAAGTTTTATATCCAGGGGCGAACACAGAAGGAAGTGGGGTTGGAAGAGATAGGGAACTGTGGGTGGCGAGGGATACAAGGAAGCGATCAGAGATAGCCTTGTCTGTGATCAAGACCAAGGGAGTAGAGAGGCCATTTGAGATGGCAATATCAAAGGGGTGGCTATGAATATGAGTAGGAGAATTTATATGGAAGTAGAGATTTAGGGAGGACAGGAGGGCAGTGAAATCAGAGGAGAGAGGGCAAGGTGAGTTAAGATTAAATTGAAATCACTGAGGATGTGGTCCGCTCAGTGCAGAGGCTGAGGGAGGAAAGGAGGATATCTCAGTGAGAAACTTAAGTTGGGAGTTGGGGAAGCTAGAACATGAGGATTTTAAAGAAGGCGAGAGGGGTGAAACAAGGTGATTGTGCTCAAAGGAGGAAAAGGTGCTAGAGAAGAAGGGGGAGAGACCAAGGTGTGATTTGGTGATAAGGATCACTGTGGTGATTTGGGTGAGCAAGCTTGTGGAAAGTATAGCAGGCAGGGAGGCTTCACTAAGGGGCAAAGTGTCACCAACCATGAGCCAAGTTTCAATCAAAACCACAATATCAATGCAATCCTCCACAATAAGGTCATGGATGGCAAGGGCCTTGTTCGCAAATGAATGGGCAATCTAGAGGGAAATGCAGAGAGTGGCTTTGATTGTTCATTTGCTGGCAGAGTCCAAGGGGGCAGTGGTGAGTGGGCTGAGTGGAATGGAAAGGAGGTTGGCGAGATTCGCTCTTAAGTGGGCACGTTGGGCAGGAAAGTCAGCAAGAGAGTAGGATGGGGAAGTTGAGGTTGCTGCTCAAAAGAAGGCGACAGATGCCTCAATGGGCCTTTTGGAAAATGCCGAGAGAGGCACAAAGGTAAGCTGTGGGCTTATCAGAGAGGGAGTCAAGCCTGGGGCATAGAATGTGGTGCAATGATATGCAACTGCTGTGTAAAAACAAGTTAAATTGTTCTGCAAAATGCATTGCAAAAGTTTGTGCTGGAGTCAAGAATACCTTTCCTATCTGGCTCAAAGACAGTTTTTAAATTAGGATGTCTATTCCAGGACTATGCCCTAAAACTCCTATTATAGTTCTGTAAATGTATTCAAGTGAAGTTTTCATTGTTGCTGCAGTTGCCTATAGAGCCTCGACTCTTATAAACTAATGATGAGCAACTGCTATGTTCCAGATTACTGATGTGCAAATATTTCTTAAACACAGTTTTTGTGAACCATTTGTGGATACATCTTTTACCAATCCCAACTGTTCTTTTCAAGGCTTGAATACAGTACAACTAAAGGCTTTTTCACTGGAAACACCAAAGCATGCAACATTTTCAAACAATAAGGGAAAGTTTAATCTCCCACTCTTTGGAAAATAAGGTTGGAAATTCCTCTGTTACATCCTAATAATTCATAAATGGATTTGTTATAAAGTAAGTCACAACTGGTGATTAGGAGCTACATTCTGTCTTATAGTAAATTGGTCTGTAATGCTAGGAAAATCTTTATATGTGGGAAATATAGGTCACCAGTTCTCCAGCCACATCTCCTAATCTTCATGCAAGAAAGCTTTAATGGGGAGTGCCTAGAGAGAAAGGTTGGAGGTGAATAGAAAAGGTTGACATTGTTGGTGCACTGTAGACTGCAGTGTGTAAAGAGATTGAAGAAGGCTAGCTTTGAAGTAATCACTATGCAAAGTACTCCTGGTGACTGCCTGCTATGCCCCAGGCTATGTTGAGGTGAGTGTTAATAATGTACACTGTCTGAAATCAAGCATCAAACTGTGCTTTTCAGCCTTTGTGTATTTAAAATCCAAATAGAATGTAAAATGGCAAAAATGTGTTCAAAAGTAGTTTTCAGTACTTAAAAGTACATCATAATAAATAAACTGCTTTACAAAAACCATACTGAGGCAATTAGCATATTTTTCCATAATTGAGGATTTTTGTTTAGTTTGGTCAAAAATAGGATTGCCAACTCTTGATTGGACATATTCCAGGAGGTTTTATCACATGAACTCCTGCCTCTAACCACCCACCCCCTTACTCCCATCATTGGTCACCCAAAACGTCCATCCTCGCCTTCCCACGCTAATTGGAAGTGAACAGACTCTGCATTACTCAACTAGATGATTCTTGACTGTCAGTCAAACAGACATTTTCCCCCATTCCCCTCAGTATTTTTATGTGCCCCTATGATTTTTCTCCCAGGTTGCTCGCAGCAGGAGATTAATCTTTAATTTCTGGAGAGTTCAGGACAATCCAGGAGGGTTGGCAAATCTAATCAAAAAGTTTTAAAATTCTTTTCAGCCAATTTCATATTGGTTTCAGATCAACCAACTGTTTCTACTTAAGGTGGCGAACTTTGGTTTAAGTTTATTTGATTAAAGTAAGTTTCAGTTTTTCCACATATTCTCATCATATCATTGGATGTTTAGAGAGAATCATCTTGTGTGGGATGTTAACAACGTTTGGTGATAATTGTGTGTGAACAGAGCAAGTTACACAAATGGTGCTTTCTGCATTTATGTATGCCACTTTATCACTGATGATTGCTTAAACTATCCATTGTTAAATGGGATGAAATTATGCTACTTTATCACCGTAGTAACCAGGAATAAATCATTTGGCCAAACTGCCTTAGTTTCTGCTGGTGACAAATCCTGCAAGATGGGTCGCAAACCAAAATTTACCATGAACTATACTTCCAAGGGACAAGGGTAGATTTTCAACTTGATGCCCGATTGTAAAACTAGTATCGCAGATCAGCCGCCTGTTATAGAAGCCACCCAATTTTAATTTCCACTGAAATCAACAGAAATGAAAATTGGGTGGTTTCTATGAGATGCGATCTGCGATGTCAGTTTAATGCCCACGCAGCAAGTTGAAAATCTATCTCACAGAGTGAAGGGTATTGGTTAAAAGATTTCTCAAATTCTAATAGAACATTACATGATCTCCCACAAAGCTATTCACATTACCTTAGCAATGACTGGGCTAAAATTACTGAAACATCCCTTGTCACCAGGGATATGAGTTAAGAAAATTTTCAATCTAATTCAGAATTAATGGCAGATGACCCTCTTCTTCCAACTTCTGAGGGAGGAGGAGACTCAATCAACAGACCTCCCTGATTCTGATAACTTCAACTTCAGTATATATTACATTAGGTCATTCAATGAAATGTTCTGACACATGTGATGCTCTTTTATCTTTTGATATCCATATTTCATTAAATCATGCATATGGATGACTTGTTTGGTGCCAAGTAATTTCTCAGCAAATGTTAGATGATGTTAATATTATCAGTACTCTTTAAATCAAATTTGCAGGGCTATGGGAAAAGGGCGGGGGAGTGGGACTAGCTGGATTGCTCTTGCATAGAGGCGGAGCGGACTCACCGAATGACCTCCTTCCCATGATTCTATGAAATGCATCATATAATGTAATCAAATTGTTACTTTTCAGAGAGCATGCATTGATTAAAAGAATTGTATCATAGTGAGGACAATGAAGGCCTATAGTTATGTGACTCACAAAAGATTCATATTTAGCCAAAAATTATGTGATATCTGTGAATGATTATCCGTGCAACCTGGAAAAATGTAATTCCACTGTACAGTAAGTTCCTCACTTAAAAAACAAGCAGGCCATCTATGGCTGTCGTGACATCATCGCTTAATTGTTTTTCAAAGAGAGGGAGCAGGGTAGTGCTGCATACAGAGCACACAACATTCTTTCTCCATGGTCTCAGAGCATACTTGGTTCATAAATCCTGCCAGCTCACAGGAACTGTGCACCTTTTGACCAATTTTTACAAGGCCCCAAAAGTATGATCGCAAACCATTATAAATCTTTAAATCTTCTTAGAGTTTATAAATACCGCTTATTGTACAGGACCAACTTTGTTGACATAGGGTAGTTGTGTCTACCTTTAGCATCTGATTTTTCCACATTTTTTTGGTGACTCAAGTATAATGAAGCTTTTGTACCCCAGCAGTCTGTTGGAGCAAAGGGATCGGGGTTTGTGCTTGTGATTCTTCACAATGAGTTCCTGACTTCAGATAGCTGTCACAACTATCAATGAGCAGAGATGAAGTGTGTAATTGTAAGGAGAGTGACACAGGCTGTGCCTATTTAACTCTTGGCAACCAGCTAAACAACAACATAACAGAAGCCTGCAAACAACTCAGCGACCCATGCCTACACCAGGAAATGTAAGGAATCTTACAACACCAGGTTATAGTCCAACTGTTTTATTTGAAAATCACAAGCTTTCGGAGGCTTTCTCCTTCGTCAGGTGAGTGAGTGAAAGCTTGTGATTTTTAAATAAAACAGTTGGACTATAACCTGGTGTTGTAAGATTCCTTACATTTGTCAACCCCAGTCCACCACCGGCATCTCCACATCATGGCTACACCAGGAAAGGTGAAGAAAATGATTCCACATAAAGGAGTGGAGAAGAAAATAAATAAATTGGCATACATGCCAATCTAAAAAACTAACAAAAGCTGGCCAACAGCTTCAAAAAAAGTTGACACAGACCTGAAAAACTGGCAAATCAAAATCGGCCCTGAATCTAGGCGTAGTATTTGTCAAAACAAATAGTTACACTGAAAGTGCAGTAAGGCATGTGTTTGTCATCATTTAAGCTACCCAATATTCCATCATTTTTTGTTGCAGGAAATAAACTAAAGTACACAAAATCATGGTTTGTAATAATGGCAGATTTAGAAATTTGTTATGGACTATATGAGCTCCAGGAAAGGGGGGGGTAACTCTATGGTATGCTTCCAAGAAAATTTAGATTTTTGACACTTTATTTGGTGCATTTTCTAGCATATTGGAGTCAACCAGAGCTCTGCCTTTTAAACTTAAACTAATTTATTGTGGTACAGTTAGATATTTTAAATATGAAAATAAAATAGTTGTTAAGATTTCAACCTTACTCAGACCAGTTCCTTCCACTGGGAGCTTAAGTCCCGATGCACCACATTGGTTTGTGAACTGAAATCTTTGACAGCACAAACAGTAAAGCCAACTAGCAATGCATTCCACATTGACAAGACAAAACTGGCTCAATATCATGTCACTTGAAACCCATGGCAGGCAGGGCATTACCTGGATTGATGATATGCTGGTTCAATCATTTTAAGCAGAATTTTTTTTATGTTTAAATATCTTCAGAAAAGACAAGGAGAGTCAAAAGCCAACCTTAAAAATTGAAAGAAAGGTCACTGTGAAATTTTTCTTTTTCTCTTTTAGATCCTGATCAAAACTGTAAAAAATCCATTGTTCTTTTGACTGTTTCAAAAATAGAAATTATTGCACACTGTAGCTATTGTAGGCTGTGCCTACCATTAAAGCAAAGTACAGGGAACTGAGCTTTGTCGTCTAAGGTGAAGCTGATTGACAATCTATTCTACTCTTCCTGATCATTAATATCACTCCTCACATTTCATTTTATACGTTCATGGCTTTGACATGGATCGTACGAGCTCTCTGGTTACTGCAAGGTAACAGAAACCTCCATGAGTACATAAACAAACTGAAAATGGCCTTCAAACTTATAGAACAGAGCTGTGTGTTGTTACTTACACAAACAGATCAGTGATCCAGATCACAACACACTGGAATGGAATCCTAAATATAGGAACCTCATTATAATTTCTTTTAAAATAGAATAATTAAAAATCATTACCACCTCAACCCAACTCCCTATTTTATTTCCAAACCCTAGCAGATCCACAAATACAGTGACACGAATGGTCAAAGCACTGACACTTCAGAATACCCTCTTTATCTCAATCAAGCAACTGTAACTAGCCCTGAAGAATATCCCTTCATAGCTGTGCTGTAGTCAAACTCACTAAGACAACTGTTGGGGTCAATGGCTTATCAGGAACTCTCTTCCTCTTTTGTCTCAAGCATCGGAGCCATGGATATGGCAGCTCTGTAGAGTGTTCCACGGGAAGTTTGGGTTAGTTGTCTTTTATCAGTAAACATGGACAAGGCAGGTAGACACATCATGCCTCACTTAAAACTAAAGGAGGTAGTTGAGGCCAGCTTGTTCAAGAGCATTTCTCTGAGATACCTCAAGGAAGGTCCAGCATCTGAGGAACAAACTGTGGCTGGACTTGGGCAACTCGGGTAGGTGACCATGTTTGCAGCCAAGGTTTTAATGCAACTGGAGAAACCAGGGATAGATATTCTATATGGTCGAAAAGCAAGCTAGGAAATTGAAATGGAGTACTCCAGGCACTGTTCTGTCTTTTTTATATAATTAGGGAATTAAGGGTTGGGAATTCTCCTGGAAAAAGGAATGCAAACAAGTGTTCAAACTCATACAGAGACTGATGTAGATCAATACTAACTAAAATTAAAATTCAAAGTCGTTCTTCATATCTGACAGTCTAAGTGCACTCATTATGAAACACTAGATATTTTCCACAAACTTACTCTCTGAACTCATTGCTGGTGTAGTGATCCCTTGTTACTTCGGGCAGACTGTAACTCAGTCTGAGACATGGACCTCGATTTTAACCACCACCCCGACAGGCAAGAAAGGGTCGGGCGAGGGATTAAAATTTGAAAATTCCAACTCCCAGCTCCAATCCACCACGTTCCAATCATGACGTCGACAAGGCTCCCACTTAACATTCAAAAGTCACAGCCCAATAACGTCATCGGCATAATCTTAACTTAAAGTCAGGGGGAGTCCTGCACTGTCTGCAGCCCAGCAGCAGAACCACAGCGGGAGGAGCCGACTGGCCAGCACAGGCCAAGCTAAGTCTTTAAAATTTACTTTTGTTAGAATTCCTTGAGGGCCAGAAGGATCAAGAGTGCTCCCCCCAGGCCCCGCCAGGAGTCCTTGGACCTCCTCAGTCCTGATCTCCCCCTGGTCGCAGTGGAAGCCACCTCCTCCCCCATCTCGCCTCCAGACCCCTTCTCCCCACTGACTGCCGAGAACCCTTCCCATGGCTCCCCAACTGCGACCTTCTGCTGCCAATTTCCCACTCCCGCCCACCAGCCAGATTGTGACTCTGAGCAGGTGTTGGGCAGGATTCACAGAGCATGTTAATGAGGCCTTGTTGTTAAGATCGGCAGGGCCTTCACATCCCCGGACTCTCTGGGTGCGCAGCCTGCTTTGGGGCTCATGCGCACCATTCCCGCCCCCCTTCTAAAATTGGGGCCATGGTCTTTGTTATGTCCAATAAAACATTCAAGTTGGTGCGGCAGTGTAATGGCTGCTTTTATTTCAAACTCTCTGGAACATTTTCTCTGGATATAACATTCAATATGAGAGAAGATCCTGGAGTGTAACTGTTACAGTATGCTTGCTCTCATCAGGGGCCCTCTAGTGTTCAATTATTGATATGTAAGTACAATACATAACACTTTCCCCCCATAGAATTTAACGGTGACAACCATCATGAGCCCGATTAACAGCGAAAAAAAACATTAAGTAAAAAAATCCAGCAACTACATCGTTGAATAAAATGATTAAAACAAAACATTGCACTCTACCAGTCCAAACGATTTGGAGGTTTCCTTGACCTTAAAGGATATTTTTGTGTAGATTTGACAGTGGCTGAGCTGGGACTAATAACAGGAGCAGTAGATGGTAACTTCTCAGGTTTGAATTCAATGCCGTCAGGTTTCACAACTTTCTTTGGAGACCGTCCTGGAGAATTTACACCAGAATCAGGAGCACGAACAATGTCCTGGGAGGTGACAGCTTTGTTACACATGTGAACAGCCAAAACACCTGAAGCTTTCTGAAGAGTTGTAACAGCATCATGTGGAATAGGCGTTGGTGGTAAGTCACATACAACTCTATCATTTGGTACATCAAAGGCAATAAATCGATCCTTTTCTCATAACTAACCTTTACAGCACTTCCACAGCAAAGCATCCATTGAAATTAAAAATGTAACAGCTCCAATCTACTGTTCAATAACGTTATCACTCTATTTTTCACATTCCCAATAAAAACCAAGAAATGATACTCATAGGAACAGATGTAAGCATTTCAGCCACTCGAGCCTGTTCTGCCATTCAATTAGATCATGCATGATCAGTACTTCAACTCCATTTATCTGCCTTTGATCCATATCCCTTTATACCCTTACTTAACAATAATCTACAGATCTCAGTCTTGAAAGTTTCAATTGACCCAGCCTTTTGAGGGAGACAGTTCCCGATTTCTATTACCCTTTGTGTGAAAAAGTGCTTCCTGATTTCACTCCTGAATGGCCCAGCTCTAATTTTAAGATAATGCCCCCATGTTCTGAATTCCCCCACCAGAGGAAATAGTTTCTCTGTGCCAATTCTATCAAATCCCTTTACCATTTTAAACACCTCCATTAGATCACCCCTCAACCTTCTAAACTGGAGGGAATACAAATCAAGTTTATGCAACCTGTATTTAACACTTTAAGACCCAGTATCATTCTGGTGAATCTGCGTTGCACCCAGGCCAATATATTTTTCCTGAGGTTCGGTACCCAAAACTGAAAACAGCACACCAGATAAGGTCTGACCGAGGCTCTGCACAACTGAAGCATAACTTTCTCCCCTTTGTAGTGGAGTCTAATTGTTTCAGTATGCTTTCTCCCATCAGGAGGCCCTCTAGTGTTCAATTATCAATATACAATTACAATATCTATCAGTCTTGGACAGGTTTAAATTGGAAGTGGGAAGATTAGAAGGGATACTGAAAGCCTCTGAGAGTTTGTGACAAAGGTGACATTGTTTGGTGCCTGGGGGTTTCGGACATATAATCCGTCAGCTTTATCACTCAGTTAAAGGTGAAGGACACAGTTGAAGACAGTTTGTTTAAGAACATTCTCCAGCATCTGAGAAATAAATTATTATCTACAGCAAGCCTCAGCCAACCCAAGTGGGTAAGAGTGAGTGCAGCCATAAAATCTGCCAGAGTTTTGGTGCAATTGTGTAGTGCTCCTGCCATCGTCCTGGCAGAGATCAGCGAGATCAGCAAGACTAAGAATTGAATGTGGGCCTTTCTGATCTGTATGGCTCAACTGCTCACTGCGTAGACCAGCTAAGCCATAAGGGGACCTAGTCCGATTTGATTTTAATCCATAGTACCTGACAGAGCGAAGCAGGAACAAAACAAATGATATCTACAATAACCCTGAAGCACTGCGACAGCCATCATTAAACTAGCACTGTCTCTAAATTCTTGCTGAAGAAATGTTAATGCAAAGGTTGCAGAAGCTTGTGCTGCCCTCTGAATGACTGAAGAGCACCCACCCGTGCCATTACAATGTCAGCACAGTAGTTACTCATTCCATCAACCAGTACTGCCTTCAAGGGAAGGGCAACTCTTGGACCTGCAAATTGATGCCTGCATCCTCTCTTCGAGATGTTCCCTTTAAGGGGGGCTTATTTACACCGTGATTCTCAGAATGCAGAACTACTGTAGACTCATGTATGTGGTAAAGTCAATAATGATGTTACAAGTTTATTGCTGTACTTTTGTTAATACTATAGCTTGGTTATGAATCTTGATGACAGCAGAATGTAAATAAATTCTATAAAATAGAACACATAATTATAATCCATGCTTTCTCTAGCCAGCAAAGACTGGCTTCTTGGATACATATAGTAATACTTACATAATTCTCTTGATAGTTTTGCCTTACTCTTTTTGATATATATTTACTACATTGTGATATTGAAATGAGTACTATAGTGTGCATGGCTGTACACTCTGCCTAATGGATTGCAGGTGTTTTGTCCTATATAAGATCTCAAATAACCAATAGCATCTGCAAGGTTTTGGAACAGGCAGGATGCTTTTCCCTGTGTGTATTAATTTTCCTGTGTAATTTTAAAAGGGTCATTAATCAGTTTAGGTCATTTCTGTTCAGAAGGAATTGTATCAGAATTTTCTGCTTTGGGCTTTTTAAACAAAACCAGTTGTTCTGCCCACTCTGTAGACTGTGCAATGTGCTGTACAAACCAAGAGCTGTCACTTAAAGCCCAGAATTTCCATTGTGTTTGCACTGTGACACGGTGGTGGAAATATGTACTGCAACCTAGAGTGAACCAGTTCTAGCATCTGTTAGGAAAACAGCAGAGGAGATACAGGAAACGTAGCCTTCTGAGTTACCAAGGATCATGTTATCATTATACACCATCATACACTAAAACACACATGTTGGAAGTACTGGTTCTACAAAAAACCTTTAAATCTACTTACTTTCACCTGTACAGACATTATAGTTAATTAACGACAGCCAACACAGATTTGTTAAAGGCAAGTCGTGTCTGACAAACTTGATTGAGTTCTTCAATTAAATAATGGAGAGGGTTAATGAAGATAGTACAGTTGTTGTTGTGTATATGGACTTTCAAAAGGCTTTTGATAAAGTGCCACATAATAGACTTGTTACAGAAAGTACAGAAGAGAACTGAAAAAGGAAATGAGAGGCAAAGAGAGTATATAAGAAAAGATTAGCAGATAACATAAAAGGGAACATTAAAGTCTTTTATAAACATATAAACATAAAAAGGATAGTCAAAGGGTGGGGCCAATTACGGAAATCTTGTGAGGGCAGAGGCCGGGGTACTAAATGAGTAATCTGCATCTGTCTTCACAAAAGAAGATGCTGCCAATGTCACTGTAAAGGAGGAGAAGACACAGAAAAACAGAGAGTAGTGGTGAACAGTTGTTTATCAGACTGGATAGAAGTATACAATGGTGTTCCTCAGGGATCAAGTATTAGGACCACAGTTCTTTATGATATATATTAATGACCTGGATTTGGGTATAAATGGCATAATTTCAAAGTTTGCAGATGACCTGGGGGTTCACATACACAAATCTTTGCATAAGTTGATAAGGCTGTTAAAAATACATACAGGATACTGGGCTTTAAAATAGAGGCATAAAGTACAAAAGCAAGGAAGTTACACTCAACTTTTATAAATCACTGGTTAGGCCCCATCTGGAGTATTGTGTCCAATTGTGGGCACCATGCTTCAGGAAGGATGTCAAGACCTTAGAGAGGGTGCAGCTGAGATTTACCAGAATGATACCAGGGATGAGGATGATGGAGAGACTAGAGAAGCTGGGATTGTTCTCCTTAGAGCAGAGATGGTTAAGAGGAGATTTAATAGAGTTGTTCAAAATTATGAGGTGTTTTGATAGAGTAAATAAGGAGAAACTGATTCCACCGGTGTGTGGGTGGGTAACGTGAAGACACAGATTTAAGATAATTTGCAAAAGAACCAGAGGGAAGATGAGTAGAATTTTTTTACACAGCAAGTGGTTACGATCTGGAATGCACTGCCTGAAAAGTTGGTGGATACGGATCTAATAGCAACTTTCAAAAGGGAACTGGATAAATACTTGAAAGGGAAAAATTTGCAGGGCTATGGGGAAAAAGCAGGGCAGTGGGACTAATTACACAGCTCTTTCAAAGAGTCAGCACAGGCACAATGGGCTGAATGGGCTCCTTCTTTGCTGGAAGATTCGATGATAATGATAGCTACAACATATCTGTAAGTTGGTTGGGCACTTGTGCATTAAAAGAGATATAATTCTTATCATGTTGTTATACTGCTGACAAGAAGAACAGAATCTATTTACAATGATCCAGAGCCAGCAGTGTAGTTATGCTGAAAGCAAAAGGAGAAAAAACTGGAAATACTCAACAGATCAGGCAGCATCTGTGGAGAAACAGAAGTCAGTCAGTCAATGTTTCAGGTCTAAGATACTTCCTCAGGACTGGGTAGTTATGCTGTTAGCTCCACATTCCTCTCTTGTCAGGCAAAGCAGAGAATGATGCATATGAGTAAGCACAATTACAGAGAGTTCTGCTAATTAGTGTCCAAATGCTGATTACATTTAAAATAAAGAGCTGGGATATCTGCCTCCTTGCTCACATTAAAATGTTTAAAGTTTTCAAAAGTCACTTTGTACCAGTTATAGTTACCCTGCTGTGAAACAATGTCCTCAAGGTGATCTCATACTGCTTCCTAAAATGGATGAGGGGTCAGTTCTTGCAATAAAAAAGCCATATGGGGCTTCATTTTAGCACCCGCTATCGGATGCGTTCCTGGTGGCAGGGCTCCAAAAATCGGGGAATCCCGGAGCGGGTCCGGAGCCCGGCTCCAACCCGCCCACTTCCGGGTTCCCCACAGACGCGCCGGTGTGCGCGCGCAACCCCCGCAGGTGGGAATCCCGCAGGCAATTAAAGCCAGCGGGATGCCACTTAAAAGTATTTACGTAGGTATTTCAGATCATTAACTGACCTGATTAAGTGAATATGTGAGGAGGGGTGGGATTTTATAGACAACTGGAACTGGTTCCCATACTGGGGGAAACACTCCCAGTTGAAATGGACGTGTTGCAGCTATCAGCCTGTGGCAGCTGCAAAGGTCCATTTGACAGGTGTGGGGGGGGAGACCCTCACTCATTGCAGGAGGCCACTCTGTCACTTGGGACAAAGTTTGGCCTCAACCACCCTCCTCCTGACAGTCAAAGTCACCAACCTGCATACTTACCCCGGGGTCCGGAGACATGTACCTACCTTGCGGACCCCCTCAGATGTACATCTTGCGGATGGGGCCGCCGTAGCTGCAGTCATGACCTCCTCGGAGGGCGAACAGCATCACCAGCCCCACCAGCCTCGCCGGCCACGCCGTCCACCTCTGACATGTGGAGCTCCACAACAGAGTGCTGTGACACATCCACCTGCACAGCAGGAGGGAGGGCAACCGCAGAGAGAGATGCGTCGCTGAGGGCACTACCCTCGCCACAGGGTCCACAGACCGAGGCTCAGCTTCCTGGACCTCTCTGAGCAGCAGTGCACACGGAGGCTCAGAGTCACTCGACATGTAGTCGTGGACATCTGCAGCCTCCTTCATGCCGAGCTGCTCCCGGTTGGCCCGAGCACCATCTTCTTACCTGTCGCTGTCAAAGTCACCACTGCCCTCAACAACTTCTCCTCCACATCCTTCCAGGGTGCCACTGGGGACATCGCCGACGTCTCCACAAAAGAGCCCTGCAAATACACCTACACCACTCTGCAGTGACACAATGGGTGTCATCAGTTGTGGGTCTTCATTGTGATCCTCAGGAAAGGGCATTATTGCACAAACCAGACAAGATTCGCAAAGACGTGGCAGTAGTGGTGCCAATATAATATGTAATGTGAGTTGGTCAGAAATTCAATATAAGTAAAAACCATGACAAACCCTCAAACACCCTTGTGCATCCCCTTCATGCTCATGATACGTTTGCCTTACGCTGCCTACTGCACATATGTGATGCATGCCCTGTGGCTGCAGCACAAGTAGTGGCAGGTTGAGTGAGGCTGACTGTGAAAGAGATGCACGAGAGGGTGAGTATGAGATCGAGCCATGAGATTGTATGAGGATTGGGTTGAGTGGTAGTGGCGGGATGAGTACTGGCGAGGTGAGTAAGTGCAGGTAAGATGAGGATGAGCTTTGAGTGGGTATGAGGGGTGATGTGACAGAGTAGTGTTGGCAGTACAGAAGGAGATGTGGGGTGGGGGCAGTGATGTGGCAGATGGAGTGTAGGGGAATAAGTGTACGCACTTTGGCTGACCTACTTAGGTCATTGCAGCGTCTCCTGCACTGTATGCAGGTGGGCGATATGTTGGTGGTGCAGGTGACCTCCTCTGCCACCTCAAGCCAGGCCCTCCTGGTGGCAGAGGCAGGCCGCTTCCTCCTGCCCGCCAGGGGGAAGATCTCTGTCCTCCCTCTCCTCCTCACCCCATCTAATGATACCTGGAGTGAGGCATCATTAAACTGGGAGCAGCCTTCCCCCTGGGCTGCTCCATGCTGTAATTTTTTCTATTTGTTGCAGCATCTGTCAGTGGAGGACTGCCCCTTTAAATAGAGCTCCTCCAGCTGACAGACCTTACTGCGCATGCGCAGTCCGCCTGACACGCAGATCAGCAGTGGGGAACCCAGAAGACCAGGTAAGTGGATCCAATTAGGCTGCGATCGCGCGGGGGCCAGACTGATTTCACGAGGCGCGTTACCCACACGCCCAATAGCCCCCCCCCCCCGCGAATCCGCAGCCCTGCTAACATCGAGCCCATGGTGTCTACACAAAAAACTGTTGGGTGACTAAATCATTATAATAGCTGAGCATGCTATAGTTTTATCAGGATCATATAACAAATGCACAGGCAGCGGATTTGCAGTTCAATGCACTAATGCGTCGTAGTGGTTAGACAATTTTTCAGTTAAATTATTTCACTCTAAAAATGACTTCAGACCTCCCCATTTAAACTGGACATCAGATCATGTTGCAGTCAAATATCTGAGACCTCATGCCACTGTCTGTAAATATCCAGAGCAGTAGATGATGATAAAAACAAGCTCTTACTCAAAGTCATGGTTCCCATTTACGTTCAGGAATATTCATAAAATATAAATTAAGAATTCAACATGTGTATGGGATAACTGATATTACTAATGGAGTCACTGTGGTGGTTCTTCCACCCCTCGAAGGAAGCCAAGAAAAATAGTGTCTTTCCTTCCATTAGTCCATAGTAGCAGACTGAACAAATATGAAGGTTCACTACACAGTGTTTCTCCTGAGGCTGTATTGGAGATGAAAGCTGGATCCACATTTTACCACAAGATATGATACCAATCGCCGGCACAGCATCACATGCTATAGTAGCGTCATCATCTCCATCTTACACAATCTGACTGCCAAGGTCAGTGAATGTGCATGTTACTGTAGTAAAAGTCACATACAGCAATGTAATATTGTTGTAGTTTAAGTCGAATGATTTACTCACAGCTGCCTGCATATTGCAATATATATTAACATTCTTACTGTTTTAGGTCAAAGAATGACATATGCAAGAATGTATTTCCAAGGAGTGAAATATCTTGGGTTCAGATAACATTGGTAAACCCTCAGTCTGATGTCATCTAAATCCCTTAATATAATTACCGCCTTGTAATACTTGCCAATATGCGTTATCCTATATAAATGATAACTTTCTAAAATATAGAAGTAACATCCCTTTATCCAGAGTATCCTCAACAGTAAATAGCCCTCGTGCTTTGATTGGCCAAAGGAGCTGTTTATTGCCCAACATACTGTGGGCAAAAAAAGGTTATCACACAAATTGAGATAAGTCTGAGGATGAGCTTCATTTCCTGTTCCCAAACACATGTACTTTTCAATGAATGAGACTGTCTGAGAAGAAATGAGTACAGTCCTATGCAAAAGGTCAGAGGTAGCCACCCCCATCAGTTACTAAACATTTTTCTGCCTTGAATGCGCCCACAAAAATATGTGTTGAGTTAGGGTTTCCAGAGATCTCCTATTGTCCATTATATTGTGCCATTCAAAGAATAAAAAGAAAGCAGAGAAATATTCCACCTACTCTGAAGGCAAAGGTAGTTCAGATTCAGTGCAAGGTCCATATTTACATGGGTAATTAACACTGTGGTTAACCATGTTGCACCACACAATAGACTTCCTTCATAAATCCCCAAATAGTCATTTGTTGCCATGGTAATAAAATACCAAAAAGATTCACTCCTATTGTTAAGACTGGATTGAAGAGAGTCCACTGGTCTAAGGGTGCATTGTTTACTACCTGTTAGTCTCACCGACTGGGAAAAGCATGTTAAAAACATTGGAGAATTGGTCAAAACAATGATGTGGGTGATAGTGAGCAAGCTGCATTTTCTCATTTGATATATCAGGATTGCTGCTGAAACCACTCAAGCAGCCATTCCCAAATCCCAATCATTGGATGCAATCCTTTCAAGGACTACTGTAATAGTTCTACACCCCTCCCAACCCCATCAGATTTTCTCCTCTCCTCATGGAAGGTAGTGATTCCTGCTGAACATGATTCCACAGATGCTGCTAGCTCTGTCAGTACCTCAGTCAAATGGCCATTTTTCATGTGTGAACCTTGATAAATTGGGCCAGTGGGCCGATGAATGGCAGATGGAGTTTAATTTAGATAAATGTGAGGTGATGCATTTTGGTAGATCAAATCGGGCCAGGACCTACTCCGTTAATGGTAGGGCGTTGGGGAGAGTTATAGAACAAAGAGATCTAGGAGTACAGGTTCATAGCTCCTTGAAAGTGGAGTCACAGGTGGATAGGGTGGTGAAGAAGGGCATTCAGCATGCTTGGTTTCATTGGTCAGAACATTGAATACAGGAGTTGGGATGTCTTGTTGAAGTTGTACAAGACATTAGTTAGGCCACACTTGGAATACTGTGTACAGTTCTGGCCACCCTATTATAGAAAGGATATTATTAAACTAGAAAGAGTGCAGAAAAGATTTACTAGGATGCTACCGGGACTTGATGGTTTGACTTATAGGGAGAGGTTGGATAGGCTGAGACTTTTTTCCCTGGAGAGTAGGAGGTTTAGGGGTGATCTTATAGAAGTCTATAAAATAATGAGGGGCATAGATAAGGTCGATAGTCAAAATCTTTTCCCAAAGGTAGGGGAGTCTATAACGAGGGGGCATAGATTTAAGGTGAGAGGGGAGAGATACAAAAGGGTCCAGAGGGGCAATTTTTTCACTCAAAGGGTGGTGAGTGTCTGGAACGAGCTGCCAGAGGCAGTAGTAGAGGCGGGTACAATTTTGTCTTTTGAAAAGCATTTGGACAGTTACATGGGTAAGATGGATATAGAGGGATATGAGCCAAGTGCAGGCAATTGGGACTAGCTTAGTGGTATAAACTGGGCGACATGGACATGTTGGGCCGAAGGGCCTGTTTCCATGTTGTAAACTTCTATGATTCTATAACCTTGATTGTTACTAGACCATTTGACCGTGGTGGCCATCACAGCTTAGCCTGATTCTGTCCTAACTTGATGTTCACATATGTGTTCAGTAGCAGGACCTCTAGCTGCTTTGTTGTCCCTCCCTGTCCCATTGGCACAGAGGCCAATTGGACCACCCGTATCACCAGTCCCACTGAAACCAGCTAACTCACCACAAACTTGGGATGAAATCTGTTCTACACTGGGTAATGGATTTACCAGATGAGCCACCAAGGAGCCTCTTTAAATTGAACAATGTTAAAATGATCTTTTCCAGTTCTTTTGATGGGTGCTAAGTATTAAGAGAAGTCAGAAGGAAATTTCTGTTAATAAGGATCCCATGTTGTAAAAGTCACTTACGAGAATAAATTCTCAGAAGATTAATTATCTGAAAAGAAGTCTGTTGAAAATACGAAGACTGAGAGCTGCTCAAGTGTATCACTAATCCCTCTACGTCCTAGAACGCTATGTACATTAAACAACTAAACAGCATTGTTATGGGTTCCTTTTTGTGATCCTGTTTATGTTTTCCCATATTTTGGCTGTGGCTGCTTATATTATAATGATGATGAGTGCGTGTTAAACCCTTCCTCTACAGTATGAACATTTTATTATTAAGTTATTGTAACTTGGAATCATAGAAATTACTGCGCAGAAAAAAGCCATTCGGCCCATCATGCCTTTGCTAGCTCTTAAGCTTCAGCTGTCTTCTCTCATGCTATTTTCCTGCCCTTTCTCTGTATCTCTGTATATTTTTCATTTTCAAATACCTATCCAATTCCCTTTTAAATGATATTGCCTCTGCCTTACCAGCCATTTGTACTAAAACATTCTCGGGCAGACTTTTCTCTTCAATGTCTGGGTGTAAGAGCTTGGCAAAGCACAAATTCAGCTAGAAAAGAAATCTACATCCTAATAACCCTTTGTTCTTCTGATGATAGTACTTAAATAGGATTTTGAACATTTGAAATAAATGTGATCCCACATCTGAACCTGTTTGTGTGATCAGCTGAAACATAATACATCACACAGTCCTGCTCCAAAAGGTGTTCCCATTAAAATTATGGAGCAGGGAGTAGCTTGGCAGCAGGAGCATTGCTGGCTTCATTACCAGGTGATATTGCTCATGGGTTTCAGTCAGATGGAATCCTGCCAAATTGTGATTCTGTTCATTTTTTTAAAACTTGGTATATTTTTGTGCCCCCTTCATGGCTTCACCAGGCATCACATCTAGGACTTCACCCAAATGGTGACTGTGGACATCCCAGCCTTTACCAAGCCAACGTGGGATTCGCTAGTAGGAAATACTGGAGAGCGCTCTCAATTTGGAACTCCGCTCAATTCCCCCTCAGCTTCCCTCATGTGATGACTTGACTAAGACTGGCGCATGCCATTTGAGAGGACTCAGTATGAATAACAGCTAAGGTTGGGAATTAACACCAGGTCTCCCAGTGCATTTAGGTGTTGCAGCACATTTTTTTTTCACTGCTACAGTGTGTTCATGTTTATATTTAGCCAATATCCTCAATATGTTACTCAATTCAGCACAGCAAACAGCTATTTTGCACCATCAAATATGCATTTAAATTATTTTCTATTCTCTCAATGTCTGCATTACTGGGAGGAAATGGTGTAATGTACTGCTGCAAGATTGGGGATGGTGGGGAAGGGATCTTCAGGCTTCCTGCACCTGGATTGCTGTCTAACCATAGGTGTTGGAAGTACTCTTCTGTGATTGAACTCAGTTGTAATGGCCCTTATGGTTAAAAAGGCCACGGACCCTCATTAATCAGGCCACTTATGAGGAATGTTTATGGGTAAGGCCATGTCGGTTTCATGGGACTGTATTACAAAATAATTCACTATCTTTAGGAGAAGAGGGATAAGGAGGAAGAACGGAAAGAGAAAAAAATCTTGTAAGCCCATTTGATAGCCTTTTAAAAATGTTAAAATGCTGCTCAAATTGATGTAACGAATGTTGTTGTGGCCCAGCCTAGTGCATTCACAAAAATCCACTTAGAATTTAAGTAGCCATACTTAGAACCGCAGAAGGCAGCCATTCAACCCATCAGGATAATTTTCACCTGGGTTAAACCCGGAAGTGGGCATATTGGAGCCGGGATGCAGTCCCGCTGAAGAATTCAACTATTTTTACTGCCCATCTGCCCCCAACCCACCTGTTCTTGGGGGTTAAAATGACCCCCATGGTGTTGGTTCTGGATCTTTTCTGGAGCAATCCAAAATTAATCCCACTGGAATCTCCCCTAACCCTGTATCTTCCACTGCTTCAAATGCTCATCTATTCTTCTCTTAAAATGGTCACAGCTTCCCTGTGGCAAAACATTCCATGCGATTTCTGCCACCACTGTGGCCAGCTGCTGACCCTGTCCCAAATCCTGAGGCCCTTTCCTTTTAAATATTCTGGGCAGACACCCATGCCCGTAGTACGTAACGGGGCACCCGATCCATGGAGAAGGCAAAGCTCCAGAGTGGCACCTGAGGTCCTGATTGGGCCAAGGAAAATGGAGGAAAATTGTACAGTGAATTCTTCAGGAGTGCAGTGTGGACTTTATCCAACAGCAATGCCAACGGATCTTTCTGCAATGACACACACCATAGGAAATGTTGCTAATTCTGGGAAAATTTGAAAGGATGATATTAAACAACCATTTACCATATCTAATTACTCTCCTATGAGAGAGTTTTGCATGAGTGGAGGTAGTCCTTTGTACTCAAAGGTGACAACCCTTGTTGTAAAGGGAATCACATCTGGATATTTCTCATCAGCACAGTATGCACTTGAAGTGCAGTTCGCAGCATTTCCAGCCACCGGTCACCCATGCTGTAACCCCTTTCCATTTTCCTGACTCGGGTTAATTATTTATTATGGGAAGGCTCCCAGTGCTATATGCACCTCCCCCTGTGAGTCTACCACAGCATGGGAGGGATATCCTGTGTTTCATTTGCTGCAGCATCTTAAAGGAGCAGGCATAAAATTGAATAGGGGAGGAATATTTCTGCAGCCAGTGTTCAGGGCTGGGATTCAACAGAAGGCTTCCCTGCTCCATTTTCCTTCATTATTTGCTGTGAGACTGCCTGAACCAAGGCAGCCGAATCCACCACCTCCAGTCTGGATAAGTGTGCTAATGTCTATTAAGGTCAATATGAAAGAGTGTTTTACTGACCCTGACAGTCTTTCTGGGGTCAACAAGTTACTGCTGTTCACATTTTGTTTGCTGCTGCTTCTTCTCCATGAGATCAAAAAATTGGGGTTCGTTCCAATTTGGGTTTATTCATAGTGAAGAATCTCAAATGTGTATCCTTCATGGAAAGTGCACTGGTGTGGCTGAGGTTTACAGCTCCTGACGCACAGGCACCAACACTGAATGATCCTCGCACCGAGTTTCACAGCACAAGATGTTATTCATTTTTTGTATCAGAGATCTCTTGCTTCCCCTGTGTCCACTCCCATCTGAATGGAGTCGGTCATTTTTAAATGAGCTGACTCAGAACTGATCCTGATCTCCATGGGATCCTTCCATTCGAGTGGGCATTCTGGATGCTGATTTTTCGCATTTAAAAAAAATAGCGAGAGATGAATAAATGCAACAAAGGGTAACACTAGCAGAATGTGCTGTTTCTAGTCCTCCGGGCTTCAAGGTAAGAAATGGCTTTGTTTGGCTTTTCGGATTATGATGATCCTTCAACCCTGAAAGCACAGGCTGTCTAGCTACTGCTAGTCAGCTCACAGAGCAGCATTGTGTGAACTGTTCAACTTTTTATTTTCCTTGCTAATTTTCTCCCATCCTAAAAGCAGTCAATTCCTTTGCTGGGATAGCTTAACCCAAGACACCATTATTCTGTGTAAGCTTTGACAGTGAGTGTCAGTAGCTATTTTTCCATGAAGTCTGAGCCCAATAACGTGCACAGATGTGCAGCAGAGGTTGCTGGAAAGCAATCAGGAGCAGGAACCCTGGCAATTTTTTTATCCCTCTGTGGCCAATTGCAGCGCCATTACTGTCATCCAGCTGAGACCAGCTAACTCAGTATAGACATGGGATTGACCTTTCTGCTCTATACAGCACTAGATAATCTCACTGAGCCATTGGGAGAACTCTCCCAACACTTTAAATGTTGAGCACATTTCTAAAGTGATGCATAATGCACATTTTGCAATTAAACAGTACAATCCAATCCAATCCATATCAACAATATGAAAGTTCTTTCTTGTTAGTCAGAGAGCCTCATACCCTTATATATTCTGGTTAATTTGCCTTTTAAATGCTAGAATTAGTAATACAATTCCATTTTAAACAGGTGAGAAAAGTACAATTCTCAGAAACACTTGTGGTATGCAATAACCTGATGCATTTTAATATAATTGCATTAAATATGTACATTTATAGGATGTAAACAAACTGTCTGCCTTCATAAAAGAATTATTAACTTTAGGAATTATTAATACACAGGACTGCAATTCTCTAAAAATGGCACAGTGACTATTTTCATACATTTAAATGTGCCTCATATACCTTTCTCTTGACCCCTGCAGTATTTATTTTAACTCTATTACTCTTTGGATATTTACAGATTTTGTAGTTCTGCAGACTAATCAACTCAAGCATGATTTGGATGATTCGTTTTACCTAGCTGCATATTTAAAATAAAAGCAAGTTTAGCTTAAGTTGCTGCTTCATGACAGGCTGGTACTGAAGGATTTGACGCAGAGTGTACAGCTTTTAAATCTGTACCACAGAGCACGAGCTGTAGCAGTAAACTGAAACTGGCACTTACCCAGAGTTAATCCCTCACAGTCAGACATCACGTACAAAGAGGTTTTTTATATTTCTTCCCTTCTTTCCCACTATTTTTTACCTAAACCACAGCAAAACCTAAAGTTAAAGTCTTCTGCTGAAGTGCACACTGTGAACAGTAATCGGCCCCAGCTGCAACTTCACAGCACTCCCCACCCCTGCTAATGGAAACAAACAGTCCAGCTTCTCATTACAGGATGTAAAGAATGCAATTCTGTGCCAGAACTCTCTACTCCCATTGGTGGTTAAAATTATCTATTCCCCGCCCATTCCCATCATATTCCCACCCAAGGTCACAAAGTCATATTGGATTTTTTTTAATTGCCATTGAAATATTAATGAGGCAAGAAAGTACATATACAGTTTGAGGATGGCTGAAAAAGTCAGATTTATTTGAAATGGGCTAATTAATGTGTCAGCTGATGTCATGTTACAGTAAGGGACAGTGCGACTTTTCCTGCATGTATAACCTCAGGGAACAAGGAGTCACACAGTAAACTACACTGGCAAGTTCACAAATTAAGGGAGGAGACTATCATTTGAAATGACAGTGCAAACGTCAGCCAGAATGCAGTCTCAGTTTTTATTTATATTCTATCTTGTACATGTACCTAATCACAAAAATAATAAATGCCTGCTTCTAAAAGTCATTTTAATCTTTTTCCTCATTTGACATACAAGCACTAGATAAGAGACCTGTTTATTTTTACTGAGGGCAGAAAGGACTGTCTGGCTATCGTTCTGTGCAACACTGTCCCGTAGGGAGACTGATCACAGATATCAGGAGGCCGATTTTCATTGTAAATTTTATAGGTGGGTGGGGCAGCGCAGTCGTGCCTGCCATCTGATGTCCTCAACAAGAGGCCTGAGCCATTTTGGTCGGGCCTCAGTTGCATCTGATTTGCAAGCTGCGAGTGCTGAACCAGTGTTCACAACTGGCTCACCAATTCGGGGTGGGTGAAAATCCAGCCAGCTCCTCCACAAAGCTGAGTTGCAAGTTGCAGTTTTTGGTGGGGGAAGACAGTCAATTGCGGGAGGGGAGGCACAAGAGACCAGCAGTGGCAGGAAGGTTTTTGTGAGGTTATGGGCTCAATTTTGCAGGGAAGTAGCAGGTATGTTGGGGGCGAGGGGCTCCGAAAATCGGGGAAATCCCGATCGGGTTCGGAACCCGACTCCAATCCGCAGACTTCCGGGTTCCCCACTGATGCGTGTGGGTGCGCCCGCACCTCCGGAATGCAGAAGTCCCACTGGCAATTAAAGCCGGCGGGATGATACTTGGCACAGTTGTTTAGATAGTTTAAGTACTTGAAGTGCTTAATTTTCTCCACAATGAGGCAGGGGTCTGCTTTTCAAGCATCCTCAGCGTGTTTCCCGTGCTGTGGGAAACACTCCATGTTCTAACAGACGTGTTTCAGCCAGCAGCCAGTTGCACATTGTTTGACAGATGGGCCCCGATATTAGCAGGGAGGCGGGATGGCAGCGGGGGGGGGCGATTGGGTGCATGGGTAATCCACCCAATAATATCTGTCTGTCCCCTACGTGATCGCAGGTCAATTGGAGCCACTTAACGTGGCTTCCGGGTTTGCCGTCCGAAAGCTGCGCAGTGGGCGGACTGTGCACCCGCATCACAGGCTGTCAGCTGGAGGAGCTCTATTTAAAGGGCCATTGCTCCAATGGCTTTTCCAGTACCAAACACCCACACACCACAATGGAGCAGCACAGGGGCAAGGCTGCTCCTAGATTTAGCGATGCCTCACGCCAGGTGCTACTGGATGGGGTGAGGAGGAGGAGGGATGTCTTCTAGCCGGTGGACAGGAGGAAGTGGTCTGCCTCTGCCACCAAGAAGGCTTGACTCGAGGTGGCAGAGGAGGTCACCAGCAGCAGCACCATCTCCCGCACTTGGATCCAGTGCAGGAAGCACTTCAATGACCTAACTAGGTCAGCCAAAGAGAGTGCACTTACTCATTCTCCTCCATTCCGTCTTCCACATCACCGCCCCCACCCCCCAACTCATTCTGCACTGCCAACACTACTCTATCACATCACTCCTCACCCCCACTCAAAGCTCATCCTCAACTTACCTGCACTTTCTCACCTCCCCATTACTCATCCCACCACTACCACTCAACCCAATCCTCAAACAAGGTCATGGCTCCGTCTCATACTCACCCTCTGATGCATCTCTTTCACGGTTGGCCTCACCCAAACCAATGCATTCATTGGTTGGCCACGTCACTATCACTCACTCACGCGTCTGTACTTTCTCCCCTTATAGGAGAAGAGAGCCCAGAATGCATGGGCGAGGGCAAGGATCAGAGGGGGGCCGCAACAGATCGTCATCCTCACAGACGCGGAGCAGGAGGCGCTGGAGCTGAGCCGCACCCTCGAGTGCCTGTCCATCGGGGACGCCGAGACTGGCACCCGACAAACGTCTGGCGACAGAACTTTAACATTCAGCACACACAATATGAATTGACGTTAACATGCCTTGCCATCTTCAGTACCTCAGTATGCTCATCGCAATATGACACATCTGTGATCATGCTTAATATTGCCTTCTGTTCTCTTACAGGGCCTTCAGTGGCTGCTGTGACGGCGGAGGGCAATTCCTCAGAGGACCCAGTCCGCAGATAGTTGAGGTCGCTCATGGTGAGTTACCACACGCGTGAGCACGAGCAGACAATGGTGGCAGGGGCAGCTGTGGAGAGTCTGCGTCGGTGGGAACACTCTTCCCCAAGCTCTGCCCAGCTGGACACAGATGCTGAACCCTGGGGGCCATCCTTTAAAAGGAGAATGATCGAGAGGCAGCAGCACATTTGCAAGGTAGTAGAACAGGTGCCACGCGCACTCTCCACAATCACGCAAAGGATGGAGGAGTCCAACTCCTGCATGAGTGGAATAGTGGCACGGGAGGGCATCTCTGAGATAGCGTCGTGGGTAAGTGCGGGCATCTCTGAGATAGTGTCGCGAGTAAGTGCGGGAATGTCTGCGATGGAGGGAAGGCTCCATGGAGCTTCAAGCACAGCTCACAAATGAGTCCTTTCAGGCCCTGACAACGGCCGTTCGGACTCTGGGTGAGCAACATTCTGCCGCCTTATACGGGCAGGCAGATACACAAGCACTGGCCTTACAAGGCTTCATACATGTGCTCCAAACTGTCATCCAGCAGAGTGGTTGGAGTGGCATGGGCCTGGCCCCGGGGAGGGATGATGGCAAAAGGGCACATGGAAGTGGGGACACCACTCAAAGCGCCCCCACGTCTCACCCGTCGCCCCCTCTCAACCAATACCTGCAATGCTGCCTCTCTCCAGGTGGCCGAGTCTGTCCCTGCACAGGTGCAGGTGGAACACTTTGGAGGGGCCCTCATGGGCACCAAAACCCAGAGGGCATAGGCTCAAAGCATCTAATCAGTCAGGGCATGAACATGAGCAACCTGCCGCTACCTCTGTGCAGCCACAGGGGATGCACCACATAGAAGTAGCCGCAAGAGAAAGGCGAAGGTTTTGTGAGCATGAAGGGTATGCACAAGAGTGTTTGACAGATGGTCATGTTTTTTATTTATATTTTCTTTTTGTTAAATTCACATTAAATATTTTTATTGTCACCACTACTGCCACATCTTGGCCATTCTTGACTGGCTTCTGTAATAAGGCCCTTTCATGTGGTTCACCATGAACGCCGACACTTGATGCCATCCATTGGGTCACTCTACAGTGGGTGTATGTGTAGTTGTAGGACTGTTTTGTGCGGGGGCGGGGGGGGAGGCTGGGGTGGGCGCTGCTCTACCCAGGTGGTGTGAGGACTGGACTCTTCACACTGTCTGATGTTAGGAGAACCATTCACATATCAGTGACTCCCTGGCCTCACAAGCAGCAGCCAAGTTAGCCGTTGTTCTGCCCATGGGTTCCTCCTGCTCCTAGGAACATAGGAACATAGGAACAGGAGTAGGCCATTCAGCCCCTCGTGCCTGCTCCGCCATTTGATAAGATCATGGCTGATCTGTGATCTAACTCCATATACCTGCCTTTGGTCCATATCCCTTAATACCTTTGGTTGCCAAAAAGCTATCTATCTCGCATTTAAATTTAGCAATTGAGCTAGTATCAATTGCCGTTTGCGGAAGAGAGTTCCAAACTTCTACCACCCTTTGTGTGTAGAAATGTTTTCTAATCTCGCTCCTGAAAGGTCTGGCTCTAATTTTTAGACTGTGCCCCCTACTCCTAGAATCCCCAACCAGCGGAAATAGTTTCTCTCTATCCACCCTATCCGTTCCCCTTAATATCTTATAAACTTCGATCAGATCACCCCTTAACCTTCTAAACTCTAGAGAATACAACCCTAATTTGTGTAATCTCTCCTCGTAACTTAACCCTTGAAGTCCGGGTATCATTCTAGTAAACCTACACTGCACTCCCTCCAAGGCCAATATGTCCTTCCGAAGGTGCGGTGCCCAGAACTGCTCACAGTACTCCTCCTCCTCCTCCTCTGCCTCCATCTCCTCCTCCTCAATCTGGATTGCAGATGTTTATGGGGCCTCCTCAAGTGACACCCCTCTCTGTTGTGCCTTGCACGACTATAATACATCTCACTCTCTCTGGTCCGTATTGAAAAGCTCCCCCAGAACGATCAAGGCACCTAAATCGCATCTTGAGCGGCCCTATAGCATGCTCAATTATAGACCTGGTGGCGATGTGGCTGTCGTTATATTGACGCTGTTGCTCGGTGATGGGGTTTCTCAGAGGTGTCCTGAGCCACGTGTGCAGGGGGTAACATCAGAAAGTGTGAAGAGTCCGATCCACAGACCATCTGAAAAGAGCAGCCCCCACACCAGCCCCTCCCCCCCCCACTCCCTGTACAAAACAGTCCTGCAACTATACATTGACCCACTGTAAAGTGACCCAATGGGTGGCATCATGGTGAACCTCATGAAAGGGCCCTATCACAAAAGCCAGTCAAGAATGGCCAAGACGTGGCAGCAGTGGTGAGAATCATAATAATTAATGTGATTTTAACACAAAGCAAATATAAATGAAAAACATGAGCATCTGTCAAACACCCTTGTGCATCCCCTTCGTGCTCACAAAACCTTTGCCTTTCTCTTGCAGCTAGTTCTACGTGGTGCATCCCCTGTGGCTGCAGCAGATGCAGTGGCAGGTTGCTCTTGTTCATGCCCTGACTGCTTAGATGCTTTGGGCCTACGCCCTCTGGGTTTTGGAGCCCGTGAGGACCCCTCCAAAGACTGCTCCACCTGCACCTGTGCAGGGACAGACTCGGCCACCTGGAGAGGAGGCAGCATTGCGGGTACTGGTTGAGAGGGGGGCAATGGGGGAGATGTGGGAGTGCTTTGAGTGGCGTCCCCACTTCCATGTCCCCTTTCACCATCATCCCTCCCCTGGGCCAAGGCCACATCACAACTTTCACTCTGTTGGACAACAGTTTAGAGGACATGTGTGATGCCTTGTAAGGCCAGTGCTAGTGTATCTGTCTGCCTGTTTAAGGTGGCAGAATGTTGTTCACCCTTAGTCCGAACAGCCGTTATTAGGGCCTGAATGGACTCATTTGTGAGCCGTGCTTGAAGCTCAATGGAGGCTAGCCTTCTCTCCATCACTGACATTCCCGCACTTACCTGTGATAATATCTCAGAGAGTTGCTCACGTCCCTGTGACACTATCTCAGAGATTCCCTCACGTCCTTATGACAGTATCTCAGAGATTCCCAGGGTTCAGCATCTGTGTCCAGCTGAGCAGAGCTTGGAGACGAGTGCTCCCACCGACGCGGACTCTCCGCAGCTGCCCCTGCCACCAGTGTCTGCTCGTGCTCACTTGTGTGTGGGTAACTCACCAGGTGCCAACCCAACTAACTGAGGACGAGGACCCACAGGTGTGAATATCTGCACTGGTGGATGGCTCGCTAAGATGTGATGGTGCACCCTCAGAGGCCGGCAGGTCCTCTGAGGAATCGCCCTCTGCTGTCACTGCGGTCGCTGAAGGCCCTGTAAGAGAACAGAAGGCAATATTAAGCATCATCACAGATGTGTCATGTTGCGATGAGCATACTGAGGTGCTGAAGATGGCAAGACATGTTAACATCAATTCATATTGTATGTTGCTGAATGTTAAAGCTGTGTCACCAGACGTTTGTGGGATGCCAGTCTCGGCGTTCCCGACGGACAGGGACTCGAGGGTTCAGCTGAGCTCCAGCGCCTCCTGCTCCACCTCTGTGAGGATGACGATTTGTTGCGGCCCCCCTCCAGTCCTCCTTGGGGAGCAGTAGAGTAATCACATCTGGAGGTGACAAAGGCATAGATGAGCATTTTAGCAGATGAGGGTCTGAGGTAGTTGATGAGAGTGTTATCGAGAAGCAACTAGGTGACCTTTGTGACGGAGAGGATATGTTAGAAGCTCAGCTTGGAGAATAGCATTCCACAACTAGAACAACAAAACAATAAGAGTAAAAAAGTCATTACTCATAAAAAACGCATTATTCATTAATAGCATTCGATTGCACGATGAAAATTGTTAATATTGATATATTCTCTTCCTGTGCTACCATCACCTGGAAGTTAATTCTCGGTCTTGTAGCAATACAGTTGCATAACATAATTAATGCATGAAGTCAAAATATCTTTGGTTTACATCCGGTTCTAATGATTCAAAATCCTAGACAATATCCAAATTCACAGCAGCTTTCTAAAGGTCAGTATGATGTGTACAACAGGCCTAAATGGAGCCTTCTAATACCAGTGAAAAGTAGAGCTAGCATGAAAATAAGAATGGCTCCACATTGTACAGCCCAGTTTCATTTGGTTAGTACACTTATTGCATCTAGCGAATGTGTAAGATTATCCTGATAGCCTGGAAGCATTCAACCCATAATGTGATCACATAGGTATTCCCTCTGGTTGGGATTGTTCTAATATCTGTGTGCCATGATATTCTTTCCTGTAAATGCATTATGGATCAATATCAATAAGTGCTTTCTGTGTGTAACTCTACGCCACATTTCACCTGATAATCTAGTTCATTTATTTTAATATGACATCCTTTATTTGCCTCAGATTTCTTATAATAATCAGTAATTGTGGTGGTTCATGCTCATAATTGCATGACATTGCACTGGAAGACAATGTCAGACGCAGATTGCTGACAAGTGAGGGTGACAAGAGAGATGATGTTTGTCTGAATTTGTTCCTCACTAACTTGCAGTTTAATTGCTTTTGGGGGGGATGAAAGGGGAACTAATCCTTAACAGGTTGAAAAATGTGGCAGGTCAAACATTAACCCAGCAACCATTTAAACAGGAGATAAATAAGGTACAGGTTAAATACATTCCAATTAGGAGTAAAGGGGGCACGGCTTCCGTGGGTAAATAGAGATGTTAGATCAAAAATTAGGTTTTAAAAAGAGGCATTTGATAAATATAGGGGGATAATACAGAAGAAAATGCTGAGAAATATAAAAGGCATTGACAGGATGCTTAAAGCGAGATTAGGAAGGCTCATAGGGAGTATGAAAAAGACTGGCAGCGCGCGTCCCAACCGCAATGGGCTTCATTCCAATAATGTGGGCAAGCTGCTGGCAACTGTCATGCCTCCACAGGCAACACACCTATCTCTAAAAAACGAAATTTGAGCAGTTTGCCTCACCAGCAGAGATCCTCAGGTAAGTTCTGGGAAGGGGTTGGGGCGGGGGGGGGGTGGGGGAGAGGGATGGGGGAAGACAACAGGAGGGAGGCCGAACGTGGCCGGCGGCATCCATCAGGAGCATCTTGGAGCTGGGAAGAACACGCTTACTCCTTCTGGCTCCACATGAATTTAAAAGCAATAAACTTTCATACTTGATCAGGTGCGGCCACTGGCTAGGCCGCACCCATGCCCAGAAAACCTGAACAGAGTAGGCCCGATACCTACTCCGCTCAGGGCAGCCCAATTTCCCTGAGGGTCTTAAAACGGAAGTTAGGCACCTCATTACCTTATGCAAAGTGTCTAATGCCTGTTTTAGGCAGCCGCCCCGTACACCTGAAAATGGCCCAACCAAATTTTGGATTGGACGTTTTTCAGGCGTCCTCAGGGTGCAGGACATTGGTTCACAAAACTGGGCCTTGTTGCACCCTTTTTACACCTGTTAAAACGGGCGCAATGAGGTCCAATTTCTCTCCCAGCCACCAAGCTCAGATGAGATGCTTCCCAGAATAAGGAGGAGTTGACAGAGATGCTAAACATAATTTCCATAATGAACGGACATAAAGTTTCTGGATGATTAGCTCCAAATCAAACATTTCTTGCAAACCTGTAGCTCCTTCCCCCTCCCCACCCCCACCCAGGAAGAGTGTACTCCTGATATGTAAGAATTTAAAGAGATGATGTTTGGATAGACAACGTTAACTCTTAATGTGCTCAAACAATTCGAGACAGCGATCTATCAATTCTTGCCTTAGTGATGTGAAAGCAATCACACACAGTTCTAACAAGTATATACAAAAGATAAACAATTAAAAAGTAAGAACTCTCAATATTCTAGTCTCCCTTTTCCACCACATCTGCAGTTTAATTCAAAGCCAAAAGGGAAGATGAGCCCACTATCCACCTAACCACTTCTCATCTGTTCTTCCATTCCCTCCTCCCAGAACTATTTCTCAACATGTCTGATTTAAAATACTATAAAAGGAGAGAAAAATGTTGATAGATACTGATGAAAGTATACACCTATTAATAGAATCATGTACTGATACAGCACAGAAGGAGGCCATTCAGCTCATTGTGCCTATGCCAGCTTTTTCAAAGAGCTATCCAATTAGTCCCGCTCTCCTGCTCTTTCCCCATAGCCCTGCAAATTTTTCTCCTTCAAGTATTTATCCAATTCCCTTTTGAAAGTGATTACTGAATCTGCTTCCATCAGCCTTTCAGGCAGTGCATTCCAATAACAACTCGCTGCGTAAAAACAATTCTCCTCATCTCACCTCTGGTTCTTTTGCCAATTACCTTAAATCTGTGTCCTCTGGTTACTGACCTTTCTGCCATTGGAAACAGTTTCTCCTTATTAACTCTATCAAAACCTTTCATGATTTTGAACACCTCTATCAAATCTCCCCTTAACCTTTTCTGTTCTAAGGAGAACAACCCCAGCTTCTCCAGTCTTTCCACATAACTAAAGTCTTTCATCCCTGATACCATTCTAGTAAATCTCCTCAGCATCCTTTCAAAGGTCTTGACATCTTTCCTAAAGTGTGGTGCCCAGAATTGGACATAATACTCCAGCTGGGTCCTAACCAGTGATTTATAAAGGTTCAGCATAACTTCCTTGCTTATGTACTCTCTGCCTCTGTTTATAAAACCAAAGATTCCTTATGCTTTTTTAACAGCCTTCTCAATTTTACTATTAATTTATATATTGGGGCCTGGCATAATATTATATGACCCCTTCCACCATCTTGGTTTTAAGATGGTCCAAGCACTGTATGTAAGAGTGAACAGCATTATTTTGACAGGGACTTTAACTGCAAACCACACACCTATTATCCCCAAGTCACCTTCTTTGATTAAAATAATATGACCCTTTGCATATGAAATAGGAGCCTTTAGAAACTTCATTAATCCTTACCAACTCTGCCCTTTCATGTCATTTTACACCTCTTTGTCTCACCCACAAAAATGTCACTTAAAAATGAGAGATAAAGTGGCTGATATCTGATTCTTTAACTCCCACTATTATAGATTTATTTCACTGACTTTTGTTTGATGGTTCTGTAAATTGGGCAAGAGGTCAGGTAAACCATTGGGTATTATCAATGTCCACTGTCCCCAGCTTTCTTGGCACAACCATGATTTGTTATGATGGAACCACACAGTGTGAGCACTATCTAATACTCTTATCCACTGGCATTCCAAATAATCACAGGTTATTCCTACTCAAAGGACAAAAGAGACTGCGGCAGGACCACGCCAAATTGGTCTGCCAGCTTCACTTGTATAATATCAGCAAGCTGCTGGCGCCAGTCACAGCCCCAGCATCGGCATTCCAGTTGTGTTGGGGGGGGGGGGCAAGAATGGGGGAGCAATATCAGCTGAGGGCCTAAAGTTAGTCCGGGAAGTGGGAGGGGTGGCAATTGGGAGGGGGGCAAGCACAGGCCATCAGTGCCTCGCAGTTTTAGTGTGGAGCCCGGGGAAGCACTCCTGCTCTTCTTGGTTCCTCATTCGGGTAAGTAAAAAAAACTTCAAATTTACTTTGTGAGTGGCAACCTCCAGCGATCCCTTTAAGGACCGTTGGTTTGGTTGCTGTGCGCTGGTGAAGGCTGACCACAACATTGCCCATGTATGCTTCGGTCAGTCACCAACCACTTCAGAAAGGGGCCTGAAACAGGTGTTAGGCCCCTGATTTGCAGAAGCAATAGGCCTAATGCCAGTTTCAGGTGGGTGTCCTGGATGATAACAGGGCTACCGATACGGTGTGCTGCATGCTTCATATTGGGCCCCGCTGCACCTGTTTTACGACGAAAAAATGGATGCTGCACAATCAGATTTCTAGGCCAAAATCTTTTCCTGGCTGTCCTGTTAAACCTTGAACATAGATGGCCTGTTTGTAGCTCACTGATAGGTTTTAGGGCCTGAGCCAGTTTACACTCTGTTTCATATTGGCAGTCCTCCAATTCCATGATCCTATTTACAGTTGTTTCTAAATCCTGTTGGAAGGCCCCCAGTTCCTCCTTATGTACATGAGCATATTTGTCGAACATTGTTTAATATTTGCCAGCTCAAGTATAACCACAAACCAGTCTGGAGGGAGGCCAAATTTCCCACTGCAGCAGCTCCCTACAGGGAAAGATACTGTGAGGGACAAACTCCCCGCCCTTGGTTTTCATTTCCCATTTTTGTGAAAATTCTGAAATCAATGCTCACAGCAACTGAAGGTTATGAGCTCTACAAACTTCAAGCACACAACTACTTTAAGTACTGGATGCCTGTGGATAAAGGACTGCCAGTCAAGAGGCTAAAGGCTTAGCAGATATATATTGGATCAGAGAATTCTCAGTTCTTTACTTAATACTGTAACTTTTTCTCTCTTTAAAAATGCTGTCTTATTCCCTGTTAGATAAATAAACAAACACACACCAGAGTCTTGAAATTACACTGGTGCGTATGTACGTATGAACACTTAGAGTATTTGGCTTAAATTTCTCTCTATTTTAACAGAGGTATTTTAAATAAATGGTTAACACCTCCGCTAATATTATGGGAAGAAGAGTAACAGGTGATCATGTTAAGTGTTCATTTGCTGACATCTCACACTGTAACCTCTGGCCCCAGATAACCAAATATGTAGATTGTTGGTATCACAGCTTTGCCCAAACGAAAGATAAATGACCATGCTTCATGGTAGGAATTGTAATCAGTGAACAAATACAGTATTTCAAAAGAATTGTGATGTCCCATCTTCCGTAGCAACGCATATCTACACAGCAATGAAAAGCATACCCAGCCAGATTTACAAACGTAATAAAAATAATACCATTTCAAAAAAAAGGGGTGGCCAAGGTCAATTATTCTGCTGAAAATTGACAGCCTTCTATAACAGGATTTGAGATGATAGAAAGTGTATAGAATACTGATGGGGGATGGTGCGAGGGCAGCCAGCACAGAAAGATTGAATTTTTCACTCAAATTCAAAAGAAACTTTAATAAAATGTCACTTTCAAAATTGCATTTTTATTTGTTTCTGTTGCTTTCCTTCTTCCCCAGCTTTTTCGAATTGTATTTTCAAGAGTTTACATTTACATATATATTTTGTGAAGCCTTGTGTATCTAGGCTATGTGGCAATAGTGATGAGGATATCGTGGGAGGATGTATAAATAAAGAGCTCAGGGAAGCATGTAGCAAAAACAATGTGGTTATAATGGGAGATTTTAATTTTCACATCGACTGGGAGAAGCAGAACTGCTCAAGTAGTAAAGTCAATGAATTTCTAGAATGTTTTCAGGACAGTTAAATGAGGCCCGAGGCTGAATATCGAGTGGGCCACCCGTTCCGCGCAGGGAACGTTCCCTGCACCCAGTTCATGCCGACAGGCCAGCACTGTCCAATCTCACCCCATTGTGCTCTGTTTAGAATTGGGGAGCAAGGAAATGGGAACACCACAGCAGAAGGCACAACGATAGATGGCAAAGCAGTAGTTAGTAGTGAAAAAAAAGGAGAACAACTGTTCAGAAGTAATGCTTTCACAAGACTTTTTTCATGTACCTGTTGAAGCCCTTTAAATGTATTGCCTTTTCCATATCGCTTAGATGTTTGTTTTATAAAGACATGATTTGTATTTTCATTGAACCCACCATGCTGTTTTTCTTCACCGACTCCAATGGAAAGGAATGACAAATAGGGGAGGTGATACAAGGTGGGCAAGCAATTTTTCCAGTTATTTTGCCCTTACATTAAATTTCACACCCAAAACCATTTTTCTCCGCTCCTCTCTTGAAGGCACTGATGCATGCTGGGTTGCAGTACCATGGGCACCAGTCACTCTCTGGGCTTTCATGCTTTATCTTTAGCAGTGAGTGTGGACAGACTATTTGACTGTGGTGAGCATCACACGCCAACCCAATCTTGTACTCATCCAACATCCACACTCACACACAGGTTCAGTGGATATTAATCAGAAGCAAAAAACATTAGCTGATTTCCTCCTCCCTTGGTACTGAGACAAATGGTCATATTTCTCCTGTGACCCCAGCTGAGAGATCAGTTAATTCAGCAGAGAGCAGGAACTGAATCTGGGACTTGCAGGTTTTTATGGCTCAGCTATGCACTGCTTTTACCAAATGAACCATCAGAGGAGCTCCAAGCCATATCTTTAAATTTAAAGAGAGAAAAGGAAAAAAAAAAGCAAGTCTTTTGCCCATAAAATTCATGACTCTATTTAATATTTCAATGAATGTATTTTAAAAATTCTTTACGAATTCAAATTTTGGATGATTTTTTCCTGCTCCTCAAGACATTACTGGTAGGAATGGAATGGTTTTCCATGGTGGGCACCTGGAGGGTGATTTTGAACCCCAAGAACGGGTGGGTTGGGGGCGGGTGGGAGTTGAAAATAGTTCTTTTTTGGATCACAACCGCAACCCAGCTTTATTTCCGGGTTTAACGTCGGCGCATAAAAGTACAGGCTTCCCACTTGGAATGCAAAGTCTGAAAATTTTGCGGTTGCGACCCAAAAAAACAACAATTTTCAATTTCCACCCGTCCCCAACCCACCCGTTCTTGCGGTTTAAAATCACCCCCCTAGTGTCAGAACAAACATTGCTAAGTCAGGATGACATAGGTCACACACAGAGTAAAGCTCCCTCTACTTTGTCCCAACAACGAACCTTAACCTGAAGTCGAGACAGCACCTTCTGTTCCACTTTCATTTTCTAATTTGCTACACAGCAGTCCTTATAGTCTGAGTGAGCACTAAATTACAGATGGTTTTCTACTGTGAATCTGTGTTGAAACTGCTCAAGACTGACTTCTTTTACAGCCAGTAGAGTGAAAAGACAATAATTACATCAGTCTGGGGTGGGTTTGAATCCAGCCTCACGAGGTGAAGAGACAGTGTGATAACTCACCGGAACACCCAGTCCCATATCCATGATGGTGTTAGGTAGGGAATTCCAGGATATTAGCCCAGTGATAATGAAGGAATGGTGATATTTGTCCAAGTCAGGATGGTGTGTAATTTGGAGGGTACTTAGAGGTGATAGTGCTCCCACGACATTACTGATCTTGACCTTCTCAGTGGTAGAGGTCACAGGGGAGGAAGGTGCTTTTGTAGCCAGTGTTGATATGGATAGTCCAGGTATGCTTCTGGCCAGTGGTGACCTCCAAGATGTTGATGGTGGGGAACTCAGAGATAGTGGTGCAATGAAGGTCAAGGTGAGGTGGCTGGAGCTGGGGAAATGGTCATTACCTGACAATTATGTGGCGCATGTTTTACCAGCCATCATCCAGTGGCATAGGCTGCTTCATTATCAGAGAAGTGGTGAATGGAGCTGAACACCATTGAACAGTCAGTGAGCAACCCCACACCTGACCTTACGGTGGAAGGAAGGTCAGTGATGAAGCAGCTGAAGATGGTTGGGCCGCAAAGGTTTCCGTTAAAAACTCCTGCAGTGATGGCCTAGGGATGTGTTGACTGGCCTCTGACAACCACGATCATCTTCCTTTGTGTCAGGTATGACTCCAACCACTGTTTAGCCTCCATTGGGCTCAGTATTATTAGGACTCCTTGGTGCCATACTCAGTCAAATACTGCCTTGATGCTTGGAATCCAAATCAACTAGTATTAACCAAAGAAAACTGGCTAAGCAGGAACCAGCTGTAATGGTGCTGTTATCATACTTCTCAAGCACCTAAATTGGCATTTAACTGGCATTAATGACAATTTTTTTTTTCCATCCAGTTGTGGAGTGTGAAAAGTTTAATTGAAAAGGGGCCAACAAAATTTTGCAAAGCCTGTTTTACAGACAAGAACAACTTGCATATATACAGTCATAAATGTAGAAAAACATTCCACGCATAAGAAGGCACAGTCAGAGTGGATAGTGCTGGGGGGGAGGGGGTTGGAGGAGTTTACAAGATTGGGTGGAGTGAGGCTGTGAGGCATTCAAACACAAGTATGAGATTTCTTAATTTGCCACTTTGGAAGACACAGGGATGGACGTTCCCTCAAGCCAGTTCTACCATTCAATTAGACCATGGCTGTTGACAAGGATGCAAACAGTCTAGATCAACCTGAGACAATGGCGGGGGATAGGGTTGGAATCAGTGGCAAGGATTGGAGTTTGTGGATGGGGGCGAATATAATGGTTTTGGTCTTCCCAATGTTTAACTGGAGGAAACTGTGGCTCTTCCAAGGCTGGATGTCTGACAGCACAGAGACAGTGAAGGAGTCAAGAGAAGTGGTGGAGAGGTAGAAGTGGATGTCATCAGCATACATGTGGAAGCTGGCCCCATGACTGTAGATGATGTCACCAAGGGGCAGCATGTGGATGAGGAAGAGGAGGGGACCAAGGATAAATCCTTGGGGGACTCCAGAGGTAACGGAGCAGGAGCAGGAAGAGAAGCCATTGCTGGAGATGCTTTAGCTATGATTTGATGGTAAGAGTGGAACCAAGCAAGAGCAGTCCCACTCAGCTGGACAACTGAGGAGAGGCTTTGGAGGAGGATGGTGTGGTCGATCGTGTCAAAGACCGCAGGGCAAGGAGGGAAAACACACCACAGTCACGGTGACAGAGAATGTCATGTTGATTGATTAGTGCTGTTGCAGTGCAGTGACAGAGGTAAAAACCTGATTCCAGAGATTCAACAATGGAGTTGCGAAAAAGATGGGCACGGATTTGGGAGAAGACACTATTTTCAAGGATTCTGAAGAGGAAAGGGACTTTGGAGATGGGCAGTAGTTTGTAAGGACAGAAGGGTCGAGGGTTGTTTAGACTGTTTTGAAAGGGAAGGGGCAGCACCTGATGAAAGGGAACCATTTACAATGTCAGATAGCATGGGTACCAAGAAGGGAAGTTGGTGGTTAGCAGTTTAGCAAGAAAAGGATCATGGGAGAAAGAGGTGGACAACAGAAAATATCTGGAATATTAATGTCTAAGAATTTTTCAAATATTCTTAATTGTTGACATTCTTACCATAACATATATCTGATTCAAAATTGTTAATGGGCTTAATTTAGTCTTTTCCACCCCCCTAATTATTGGTTTCATCCAAGATGTCCCACTTATGCAATAAAGCTCAGCACCTGCAATAAATTACGAGTTTAAAATTCAGTTTAATACATTTAAAGGCCAAAAAAGTTGTGCATGAGTGCAAAAACATTGGCACAGAGGAGACAATTCCACCCATCAGGATATTTTGTTACTACAAACATGGCAGCCGATGTCAACCATACTGATGATTGGATCGTTTTGATGAGTCTACAGGAGTAAGTTTTCAAGGCTGTCCAAAGTCCCCATTGTAAGTTCCTTCCTAACCACAAGGTAACTTTATGGTAAATGGGTTGATACCAGAATACAAATCTGTAGTTGATCAGAACTCATTCACACAGGTCTGAATACAAGTCTAGGGAGTCAGAAGCCAAGGGAACTAGCAGAAACTTCTAGTTAGTGAGAATCCCTATAATTAGCAATGGTTCAATAGATAACCTGATATTAAACATCTTACAATATCTGTATTACAGTGTGCTGCAATTTGAGCTGTACCCTATAACCTGTGTGACACCATTCTGTACCATGCTGTGTGTGAAAGCTAATATTAGTTAGAAGTTGCCCTTCAAGTCAATTTTACCATATAGACCTGCACTGACTCAGATTACCCTGCCTCAGAGCTCAGTGTAAAGTAGCCAGGTGGTTATTTTGTATTTGTACATGTAGAAACCTTGCCAACTGAGACAGTTAATGGTAAGATCCTGCTATGTATTAAAAATGTATGCAATTTACATTGGTATGTCAATTACATTTGTATCTTTTATTCCTAATTTTTAAAATTCTGAATTGTTAATATTGTGGGGTAGAAATTGCTCAGAGCGATGAACCAACACTGCTCGCCACTCCATAGATTTAGACAAACCCACAAACTTTGCTTCAGGCACGTCCTCTAATAGGAAGCGGAGAACCGCCCAGCGTCAGTTCAAGTGAAGCTAGGACCCTGGGAGAAGCAAGAGGGTCGATCGCTCCCCTCGATCAATCAGATCGCAGCATTTTTGACAAGCTGCGAAACTCTGCAGGGTTCCAACGTGAAAAGGTGAATCCAAAGAGCTTCTACAAATACATAAAGGGCAAAAGAGTAACTAGGGAGAGAGTAGGGCCTCTTAAGGATCAACAAGGTCATCTATGTGCGGAACCACAAGAGATGGGTGAGATCCTAAATGAATATTTCGCATCGGTATTTACGGTTGAGAAAGGCGTGGATGTTAGGGAACTTGGGGAAATAAATAGTGATGTCTTGAGGAGTGTACATATTACAGAGAGGAAGGTGCTGGAAGTCTTAACGCGCATCAAGGTAGATAAATCTCCGGGACCTGATGAAATGTATCCCAGGACGTTATGGGAGGTTAGGGAGGAAATTGCGGGTCCCCTAGCAAAGATATACGAATCATCGACAGCTACAGGTGAGGTGCCTGAAGATTGGAGGGTAGCAAATGTTGTGCCTTTGTTTAAGAAGGGCGGCAGGGAAAAGCCTGGGAACTACAGACCGGTGAGCCTGACATCTGTAGTGGGTAAGTTGTTAGAGGGTATTCTGAGAGACAGGATCTACAGGCATTTGGAGAGGCAGGGACTGATTAGGAACAGTCAGCATGGTTTTGTGAGAGGAAAATCATGTCTCTCAAATTTGATTGAGTTTTTTGAAGGGGTAACCAAGAAGATGGCAGTAGACGTGGTCTACATGGACTTCAGCAAAGCCTTTGACAAGGTACCGCATGGTAGGTTGTTACATAAGGTTAGATCTCACGGGATCCAAGGTGAGGTAGCCAATTGGATACAAAATTGGATTGACGACAGAAGACAGAGGGTGGTTGTAGAGGGTTGTTTTTCAAATTGGAGGCCTGTGACCAGCGGTGTGCCTCAGGGATCGGTGCTGGGTCCGCTGTTATTTGTTATTTATATTAATGATTTGGATGAGAATTTAGGAGGCATGGTTAGTAAGTTTGCAGATGACACCAAGATTGGTGGCATTGTGGACAGTGAAGAAGGTTATCTAGGATTGCAACGGGATCTTGATAAATTTGGCCAGTGGGCCGATGAATGGCAGATGGAGTTTAATTTAGATAAATATGAGGTGATGCATTTTGGTAGATCGAATCGGGCCAGGACCTACTCTGTTAATGGTAGGGCGTTGGGGAGAGTTATAGAACAAAGAGATCTAGGAGTACAGGTTCATAGCTCCTTGAAAGTGGAGTCACCGGTGGATAGGGTGGTGAAGAAGGCATTCAGCATGCTTGGTTTCATTGGTCAGAACATTGAATACAGGAGTTGGGATGTCTTGTTGAAGTTGTACAAGACATTAGTTAGGCCACACTTGGAATACTGTGTACAGTTCTGGTCACCCTATTATAGAAAGGATATTATTAAACTAGAAAGAGTGCAGAAAAGATTTACTAGGATGCTACCAGGACTTGATGGTTTGACTTATAGGGAGAGGTTGGATAGACTGAGACTTTTTTCCCTGGAGAGTAGGAGGTTTAGGGGTGATCTTATAGAAGTCTATAAAATAATGAGGGGCATAGATAAGGTAGATAGTCAAAATCTTTTCCCAAAGGTAGGGGAGTCTATAACGAGGGGGCATAGATTTAAGGTGAGAGGGGAGAGATACAAAAGGGTCCAGAGGGGCAATTTTTTCACTCAAAGGGTGGTGAGTGTCTGGAACGAGCTGCCAGAGGCAGTAGTAGAAGCGGGTACAATTTTGTCTTTTAAAAACCATTTGGACAGTTACATGGGTAAGATGGGTATAGAGGGATATGGGCCAAGTGCAGGCAACTGGGACTAGCTTAGTGGTATAAACTGGGCGACATGGACATGTTGGGCCGAAGGGCCTGTTTCCATGTTGTAAACTTCTATGATTCTATTCTATGAAAACAGTTACAGACAGTGAAAAAAGAGCGGGTAAGAAATAATTGAATTAAATAATAGCCATGATGTGGAGATGCCGGTGATGGACTGGGGTGGACAAATGTAAGGAATCTTACAACACCAGGTTATAGTCCAACTGTTTTATTTGAAAATCACAAGCTTTCGGAGGCTTTCTCCTTCGTCACCTTTCTCACCTGACGAAGGAGAAAGCCTCCGAAAGCTTGTGATTTTCAAATAAAACTGTTGGATTATAACCTGGTGTTGTAAGATTCCTTGAATTAAATGAGAGACAGAACGGAAAAGTAAAAAAAAAAATTGATATTTTAAAAAAAAATTTTTAATGACCAAAAACTATTAAAATGAGGAGTAATGAGACGCCACATTTTTAAAAGTTAATTTTTAGTTGTTTGGCAGTCATTAAGACTGTTGAGATTTAGTTTAGACCTGGTATTTTTAAGCGTACCTGTTTTGAGGTGATATTAGTTACTTTCCAGCTGGGCAGATGAGCAAGTTATCGCTTTTTCAATGATTTCTCTGATTTCAGTGTGCGATATACCTTTAATTCGAAGCTGTCATGTCGCCGGTGAACCAGTAGGAGCAATTTCCGGATTTCCGCGTATGTGCGAACACCGGAACTTGCTCCTCCATTTCGCCATTAACAACGGAGAGTGGTGTTGAGCTCTCCATTATTTTCCAAGCAATTTCTGTCCCATTATATTATCCAAATGATTTGTAAACTTTGCTTAACGGCCATCTTCGCATTTTAAATAGGACATGCTCAGTCCACTCGGAGGAGGGAAAGATAGCCAGAAGGATGGCAGGACCGGCGCAAAAGCAGGCCCAAGCTTCTCCGATGATGCACTGGAGGCCCTGGTGGAGGGGGTGGACGAAAGCAGGGCCAACATGTACCCGCAGGGTGGCAGAAGACTCTCCAGACTTCAGCGCCGCAGGCATTGGCAGGCTGTAGCCCAAGAAGTGAATGCCAGGAGCATGGCACCATGCACGTGGGTGCACTGCTAAAAGAAGTTCAATGATTTGGCACGAGTGGTCAAGGTGAGTGAATGCAAGTGTCAAGTGGCACATCCTACCAACTGCACCACTGCTCCACTCATCACAACCCCTATCACCCACCCACCAACAAACACTGCCCATCCATATGCAATGCTGCACTCGACATGCTGCATCTCACCCGCACATAGTACCAAACTTGCAGGCCACGCAACCACCACTCACAGGTCACACACACTGGCAGCTATTCGACCATAACAGGCACATCACCCACACACCCTGCAGGATACTCACTGACGCACTGCCCTCTGTCTTGCAGGAGCAGATGGCGCATAACAGTCGTCAGCAGGAGGGACCTGAGGGAGGACGGGAAAGCTTATACATCCTCACCCCCCTAGAGGAGACAGTGCCCCTGATCATTGGGCGGGCCGTCGCTGCAGCCGTGACCACATGCTGCGCTGGAGGTCCTGATGAAGGGGTTCTCTGCATATCTAATGCTCCTTCTCCTTTCCCACATCTCCCTCCTCCCATAATCTTTTCTGACTCATGTGCTGCAGATGCTGCCGGCACGAACGTCTTACTTGCTCCTCTCCCCACTCCACAATTCAACCTGTTTCCCTTTGTCATTGCAGATACCCAAGAACACGTGACGGCACCCTGCGAGGAGGAGGAGGAGGAGGACACTGAAGGCACACTATCACTCGATCTGACCTCGTATCCACCAGCTCAGAGACTGACACTGCGCGTCCTTTAGCGGTTAGGTTAGAGGAGGGATCTGCACATGGTGAGACAGCGAGCACAAATGCGCAGGAGCCGGGGCGGGGGGAACGGATACCACAGGTGCCAGCTCGCCGGAGGGCGTGGTCACTCACTAGTTCTGCTGCAGAGGAGTCAGATGAGGATTTCGATGGGCCAGGCTACAGAAGACGGCTGATGGACATACACCAACAAATGCTTGGGGCACTGGAAAACCTGCCAGAAAGCCTGCGGACAATGAGAAGGGGCAAGGAGAACTCCAGCTCCAACTTGGCACAGGGCTTTGCGTAGAGCTTGGAGCCCATCCTTTCCAACATGGAACGGGTGGTCACCTCCATCAGCACACCTGTGGAACCCACCGTGATGCAGCGTCTGATGACCAATGTTGCAGTTTCCAGTGCAGCACAAACCGATGTGGTCAAAGGTCTGCAAACTACGATTGCTGTGCAGACTGCTGCAATGGCAGCTCAGACTGCTGCTATCATGGCTCTGAGGACCATTGTGGAACGGGGCTTCCAAGGCATTATAGCACTCCAGCAATCCGTTTTCCAGCCGATCACCAGAATTGCTGAGACATCGCCCTGGGAGAGTGGCAGTGGCGCCATGGCACTCGGACCTGCTGTCCTCTCTCACGACGACAGCATTCCTGCTCCCAGCCCTGCCACTCCACCAGTGCCCCTGTTGTTGCCTATCGGCCAGCCAGGCCAGACTGCTGCAGCCCATGCTGAGATGGTGTATTCTGAAGCCCGGACCTCCTGGCCCAGAACTGCTCGAGGTCATCCTCCAAGGCCATCTGCACGCTCCTCCATTGAGGGTCAGCAGCCTCCCACCACCCATGCTCCAGCCACTGGGGATGCACCTCGTAGGAGCACTAGGATATGTAAAGGCACACAAACAAAAGGCACTAAGGAAATGCACAAGGGTGAAAAGTTCTGTTTTGTTTCCATAATTTTATTTCTTCATTGATAAACGTGACGTTGAATTTGCATTTGGTGATGGTTTTTATTTGTGCAATGAGCTGAGCGGGAAATCAGATGGAGGGCGATTTGTTGGTCTTGTGGGAGCGGAAAGGTGGGGAGCGTAGAACCGTTGGTGAGTTGGGGAATGTAGCTGACATTATTGATAGCGGACACGGATCAGGCGAGCACACAGAGCCCTTGCAGACAAGATGTGTGATACCTGTTGCACCCTTGCGTCTTCCTCCACTTCCTCCTCTGGCTCCACCCCCTCCTCCTCAGCCTCTTCCTCCTCCTCCTCCACCTCAGGCTCAGGTTCTTCTCCAATCATTGGTGGCAAAGGCTGGTCCCTTATGATGGCGAGGTTGTGCAGCATGCAACAGACCACCATGAATCTGCCCACCCGCTCAGGGGAGTACTGCAGGGCTCCTCCAGACCGGTCCAGGCAGCGGAAGTGTAGTTTGAGGAGGCCTATGGTGTGCTCTGCGACATTGCGTGTGGCAGCATGGCTCTCATTATAGGCCTGCTGTGCACGTGTGCGTGGGTTCCTGACCGGAGTCATGAGCCACGGCGTGAGGGGATAGTCCTTGTCGACCAGTAGCCAGCCTTTGACTTGCCGAGGCAGGTGAAAGATAGCTGGCACGTTGGACTGCAGCATGACAAAGGCTGCTCCCAGGGTAGCAGGCATCGACCTCTATGATGCAATTCGTGTGGTCACACACCAGCTGCACGTTCAGGGAGTGGAAGCCCCTTCGACTGATGAAGACGGCCAAGTTGATATGCAGGGCACGCAGGGCAATGCACCCTGCACCATGGGGAATCCAGCAATGCAAGTGAACCCCCATGCTCGCTCGTTCTGCTTATCTCTGTCAATAGGGAAGGTGATGAACCTGTTCCTCATCTTGCACAGTGCGTCTGTGACCTCTCTTATGCAGCAGTGCACTGCACACTGCGAGATGTTGCACATGTCACCAGCAGAGTCCTGAAATGCTCCTGAGCCATAGAAATTCAGCGCCACGGTGACCTTCACAGCCACAACCAATGCTGTCGTCGCCCTGCTGTGAGGATGCAGTTGTGGCCGCACCAGTTGATAGATCCCTGTCACTGCTTCCTTGGTGAACCTCAGGTGTCAGATACAATCCTCCCCGGTCATGTTGAGGTAAGAGAATTGGTCCCGGAAGGCTCTCATTGGGTAGGGCCTCCTGCTCAGTGCCCTGCGCCTCCTCATCCTCCCTCTCCTTGCAGCTTGACCTGCTATGCGTGGCCTCTCTGCCTGCTCCTAGTCGTGCTCAATACCCAGCGGGAGCCCTAGCAGACCACCCATAGTTGTGAGGAATGTTGTTCAACCACAGTTGTAACTTTCCAAACCATAAGGCAGTACCTGCCAAACCACTCTCAAATGTACTCCAGCAACTGTCAGCTTCAAAAAACTCTTCCTATTCCACCAGCAGCCAGAGGTAATAATCCAGCAACTAACCTGTAAATCCTGCATGGTTCCTTTAAATGGTGGGGGGTCCTCCAGGCACTTTAAGACACGTTCAGGTGTTCATGGTTAAGACTGTGCATTGAGTTGAGCGTCAAGGTCCAAAATGGTGTCAATCACTTTAAATCAGCATTGCACACTGATGGTACACATTTTCTCCCTACTTTACATGCTTCCGGCATTCGGTATTTGCGCATGCGCTGATACCTATACCAAGTTGGTATCCGGTGCATGTCACACTGGAAACGTGTGTGCGCAGCCAAGACGCCATCTTGGATCTCTGGGAGGCTGCGTAGTGCCGAAACAATGGGCGCTAGATGGCCCAATTTAGCACCCAGGATCTTTTCTGTGCCACTCTGCAATATGGAAAACTGGGCCCTGCATAGCATGAGGTGGGTGGGCATAAGTTCATGTTAATGATTTGTACTCTTATTTTAACAAAAAGGCCCAGGAGATTGTGTGCAGAATGTCTCAAGTTTTAGTCCAAAATGTCAGCTTCCGTCTCAGAGCCCATATGGGTATAATTTCTGCGAGGGTTCTCCAATCACCCGAAGATCAACTAACATAAATGGCCATTTACTCCAATTCTCTGGAATTTTTGGTGATCTTCCGCTGAAGTGACAGCAGGAGGTCAGAAGAACGCCCATGGAAATTCCAGGCAATGGTGTTTTTATATCAATCCCATCTCCAGCCACTATATGGATCTCTTTAAACATATGATTACATCTCACTTTCTTTCTAATAAACTATGTTTTTTTAAAAAAAACAACTGCAATTTCTAGAAAATTGATTTTGAAAACATTATTGCATGGTACATTAGAGAAAGATATATATAGCAAGAGATTCCCAATAGCAAGAATAAGAGTGGCAGCGGGCAACGATGGATAACATGTTAGCAACCCTACAAGCAAAAGCATACCACAGAAAAGGAACCAATGAAAATATATTCTGTCTTACACGCCATCACTGTGCCATCACTGTGCCCTTCATATTTTCACTTCAAAATAATGCCTCACCCCTTGGATACTGTCCTATTGGTTCATATTTAGACAAAACAGAGTCAACATTAAGTGTATTCATGCAGTCATGCACACATGCAGGATCAATAATGAGTTTGTCCAATTTTTTGAATTTATACTTATAATGTGGAAAATGTTGACCTTGTGGAGTCTCTGAGAACTATTTGTGGATCCAAATTTGAAAACCATTATGTTAAAGATAAAAAGACATTCATAGAATACAGACAGTATCAATAAGTTATCTCAAGTGAGGAAAACAGAACTTCAGCTTAGGTGCTGACCACAGGGATCAATATGCAACTGCCAAAGAAAATAAGGACTATTTGCTGAAAATTACCATGCTCAGCAAGCTCTAAAATCATCTTCCCTAAGTCATGAACTCAGAAGAAATGACTAAAATAGGCATCAGAAAACCACTGGCTTATCCATACTAAACTGGAGTATAGTGGCTGCTCAATTGGGCACTGATAGAAATATAGCTGTGTATGATGTGCTGTGTATGGCTCCTAAACCAACATTACAGAGGGAGTCTATTGTATTATTTTGCTGGAATTCAGAACAATCATGACTGTCCCATCTGTTATAATGAAGACATTGTCTGCTTACAATCCCTCAGCTGATGCTGTAACAGGCAGTGACATCAATGAACAGAGACAGTTATGCATTGACTACTGTCTATTATTTTAGTGCCTTGATTGTTATCCTTCCCTAATAATTGTAATCCTCATTTTAGTTTTGTATTCAATTTCTCATAATTTTGACCCTTACAGCTTTTCTATTGCATGAAACATTTCTTGTATTAAACCATAATATTATTCTTCTTGAATGAAGACTATAGTGCGATAATTAATTAAACAGCATTCCACTGATTGAAATCCTGTCAAGCTTATTAAATGGAGTGGATCTGTGTTTGCACTTTCCGTATAGATGTACAGGACTATATGGCTATGAGGAACACTGATGACCTCTTCAACTTAGAACATCAATTGTGTTGGGGACACCTCTCTGCTGCTTCTGAATGGCATCTTGAAAGCTCTATTCATATAAAAGTAAAATTTACCGGTGTCATGGGGTAAAACTTTACTCCAGGATATGAAAGCAACAATTTTTCAAGTGGTAGGAGAACTGCTGCATAGCACGAGGGTAATATTAGTGAGTGATATTCATTCCTAAAACCAATGAAAACCGTGGTAAAATATTTAACGTTTTTTAAAAATTAAACAATTGCATCTGAAACTCTCATCCATGTTTTTATCACCTCCAGACTCAACTATTCCAATGCTGTTCTAGCCGGCCTCAAACTTCACTTCTTCCCCGATCCTACCACTTATCTAATGTGCTATGTGTAGCACTTTAATTCCTGCTGTTAACCTGGTAACAACAGCTTGGATTTATAGCCATGCTGATTCACTTACACTGCATTTATACAGGTTTTAACCTGGCACTGAACCAAGGGCCTGGGATGGCGCTATTTATACTTTGATTCAGATGGTTTACATTTATGACATTTTTAAAAATGATAATGAATTCAAACTCCTATAGTTTCTTCACACTATTGTGGTTGCCATTTTACTTCTTCACTCGGGTCAGTATACACAGCTAAAACTTACATAAGAACATAAGAAATAGGAGCAGGAGTAGGCCATATGGCCCCTCGAGCCTGCTCCGCCATTCAATCAGATCATAACTAATCTTCTAACTCAACTCCACTTTCCTGCCCTATCCCCATATCCCTTGATTCCCTTTGTGTCCAAAAATCTCTCTCTCTCAATCTTGAATGTACTCAATGACTGAACATCCACAGCCCTCTAGGGTAGAGAATTCCAAAGATTCACAACCCTCTGAGTGAAGAAATGTTTCCTCCTCTCGCTCCTAAATGGCCGACCCCTTATCTTGAGACTATGACCCCTAGTTCTAGACTCTCCAGCCAGGGCAAACATCCTCTCAGCACCTACCCTTTCAAGCCTCTAAGAATTTTATACTTTTCAATGAGATCACCTCTCAGTCTTCTAAACCCCTGAGAACATAGGCCTCTCCTACTCAATCTCTCCTCATTGGACAACCCTGTCATCCCAGGAATCAATCTAATAGACCTTCATTGCACCCCCTCTATGGCAAGTATATCCTTCCTTAGGTAAGGAGACCAAAACTGTACACAGCACTCCAGATGTGGTCTCACCAGAGCCCTATTGTAGCAAGGCTTCCTTACTCTTATACACCAACCACCTTGCAATAAAGGCTAACGTATTGTTTGCCTTCCTAATTTCTTCACTTCACTGGGGGGGAAGGGTTGCGGTAAGGGTAAATTTATAAGTCTAAAGAGAAAAGTCAAGGCTGTGGAGCAGAGTAGCGATTTGGGTAAAAACAAGCAGAGTGTGTCAGGAAGGGACCGAGTTTAACAAAGGTAAGAGGGCATTCATAACAAGATAGATGAATTAATGGCACAAATAGAGGTAAATGGGTTTGATCTAGTAGCCATTACTGAGATGTGGTTGCAGGGTGATAAAGGATGAGATAAAGACAAAGAAAGGATCTTAGCTCAGAAAATCAGGATGTAGAATCAGTATGGGTGGAGCTAAGGAAACACAGTGGGAGTAGTTTATAGGCTCCCTAACAGTAGCTATAGTGTTGGACAGAGTATAAATCAGGAAACTACCTTTGCCAATTTGGTTTGCCAGTCTATATGAAGATTAAAGTCCCCTACATTTTTTTTATTCGTTCATGGGATGTGGGCACCGCTGGCGAGGCCAACATTTATTGCCCATCCCTAATTGTCCTTGAGAAGGTGGTGGTGAGCCGCCTTCTTGAACCACTGCAGTCCGTGTGGTGAAGGTTCTCCCACAGTGCTGTTAGGAAGGGAGTTCCAGGATTTTGACCCAGCGACGATGAAGGAACGGCGATATATTTCCAAGTCGGGATAGTGTGTGACTTGGAGGGGAACGTGCAGGTGGTGTTGTTCCCATGTGCCTGCTGCCCTTGTCCTTTTAGATGGTAGAGGTCGCGGGTTTGGGAGGTGCTGTCGAAGAAGCCTTGGCGAGTTGCTGCAGTGCATCCTGTGGATGGTACACACTGCAGCCACTGTGTGCCGGTGGTGAAGGGAGTGAATGTTTAGGGTGGTGGATGGGGTGCCAATCAAGTGGGCTGCTTTGTCCTGGATGGTGTCGAGCTTCTTGAGTGTTGTTGGAGCTACACTCATCCAGGCAAGTGGAGAGTATTCCATCACGCTCCTGACTTGTGCCTTGTAGATGGTGGAAAGGCTTTGGGGAGTGAGGTGATGAGTCACTCACCGCAGAATACCCAGCCTCTGACCTGCTCTTGTAGCCACAGTATTTATGTGGCTGATCCAGTTAAGTTTCTGGTAAATGGTGACCACCAGGATATTGATGGTGGGGGATTCAGTGATGGTAATGCCATTGAATGTTAAGGGGAGGTGGTTAGACTCTCTCTTGTTGGAGATGGTCATTGCCTGGCACTTGTCTGGCGCGAATGTTACTTGCCATTTATCAGCCCAAGCCTGGATGTTGTCCAGGTCTTGCTGCATGCGGGCTCGGACTGCTTCATTATCTGAGGGGTTGCGAATGGAACTGAACACTGTGCAATCATCAGCGAACATCCCCATTTCTGACCTTATGATGGAGGGAAGGTCATTGATGAAGCAGCTGAAGATGGTTGGGCCTAGGACACTGCCCTGAGGAACTCCTGCAGCAATGTCCTGGGGCTGAGATGATTGGCCTCGAACAACCACTACCATCTTCCTTTGTGCTAGGTATGACTCCAGCCACTGGAGAGTTTTCCCCCTGATTCCCATTGACATCAATTTTACTCGGGCTCCTTAGTTCCACACTCGGTCAAATGCTGCCTTGATGTCAAGGGCAGTCACTCTCACCTCACCTCTGGAATTCAGCTCTTTTGTCCATGTTTGGACCAAGGCTGTAATGAGGTCTGGAGCCGAGTGGTCCTGGCGGAGTTCCAGGATTTTGACCCAGCAACGATGAAGGAACGGCGATATATTTCCAAGTCGGGATAGTGTGTGACTTGGAGGGGAACGTTCAGGTGGTGTTGTTCCCATGTGCCTGCTGCTCTTGTCCTTCTAGGTGGGAGAGGTCGCGGGTTTGGGAGGTGCTGTCGAAGAAGCCTTGGCGACTTGCTGCAGTGCATCCTGTGGATGGTGCACACTGCAGCCAAGTGCGCCGGTGGTGAAGGGAGTGAATGTTTCGGGTGGTGGATGGGGTGCCAATCAAGCGGGCAGCTTTGTCCTGGATTGCATTACCCTTGTTACGTGCTCCTCCATTTTCCTGATTTATTCTCTGTCCAACATATTGATAGGGGACCTATAAACATGACATAAAAAATGACACAATTCTTTTAATTCATTAATTTACCCTTTAAAATTGGTTATTTAGTGTCAGAAATGCCTGTGAGAAATTACCCCCCCCCCCACAACAAACCTCCTACACACACATATGCCTGTTCTTCTGCCAGCCTGGAACTGGGACTTGAGTTGGAAATTTCACCTGGATCTTGGGCATTGGAAAATCCAGCTGCTGTGGACAATTTGTGTGTGTGTGTGTGTGTGTGTGTGTGTGTGAAATTACCACACCCAGTGTACATCACAACAGGCCACTTCATGGCAACATGGTAGAAAAGGACTGGGAGTTCGAGCAACTTGGATAAATTCTTTATGTGTGACAGAACTGTATCATGGTAATAGCAGTTTTCAATGTGTTCTTTTGAAACTATAATATGTAGAATGCACCATTGCCGCTTATGTCCCATGACAACCAGACAAAAAAAATCTACAAATAGGAGCGAGATGCTAATAGCAGAAAATACCACCAAAATTTTTTTTTAATTCAGCATTTATATAACTTAAGCTGTTTAATAAAAATTCTGTTAACAATGTTGTTTTGGATGAGGATCCTGAATTTCCTCAGGGAACACTCTTGACGTAAAACTGCCAAGAGAGCAGTGAAAAGTGTGGAAAATTGGGTGTTACCTGAAAACATCACTCAAAAGAGGAACTGAAGGGAATTCCTACAAGGACCTGAGGTGGGCAGTAGTTCTATCTGGCCCATAAAAGCCCATGGTGTCTGGAAGAAGGCGGGACAGCGGAATGGCCAGCCCACTGAAATCCCCATGGTTCTTGCTTCCTGGTTTCCCAGCTGGAAAGATACTGGCATTCAGATCCATGGAAGTGAGCAAGTGGGACCTACCAAGATGTATCAACCTGGACACACCAGAATATTGCAGGCAACATCAATGGAATTGGCTCGCTTATAAAGAGAGCAGATTTCCAACTTTTTTTCCAAATGTCAGACACATCTCCTGTCCCCCCCACGCAGCCGCATGGTGGACACCCAAGTTGTGCCCATAATGGTATGGGTGCCTGTCAAAAATATTTAATGTAGCTCACCCCGCCCTGACCCCAGATACTCCAACAGCATCACAATTGGAGGTCATGGACGTAGCCAGATTGCCGCTCTGCCACACTTGCGCTGGCGGAGTGAGTCCAAGGATTTTCAGCCTTGAAGTTCTTTGTGCCACTAAGGGAAGGTTATGATTATGCTGGGACCACAGAGAGATATTTTTGAGGCACTTCGACGCTGACCTCAAACTCTGTGGCTTCAGTCATAACCATAAACCATAGAAAACATTCAGATGCTGGGCACTGGAGCTTCAACAGTGGGAAAAACCTCCCTGGGCAGCACTAACAACAAGTTCAGAAATAAATAAAATTTAATCTTTGGCTGCAAAAGTGGGGTGGGGGGGGGAAATCTTCATGTCAAGAAGTTCTTCATTCAAAGAATGATCAACATGTGGAATGAATGTCAGAGTCAGGTAATGCTGGCAAAATAGAATTGTTTTAGAAACAATTGGGTGTCATGAGGTGATGGGGTGACTGTAGGGAGTTTTTGGATGTATGAGCTAAGATAGGTCAGAGGCTTTCCTCATCTATTCCAATCATGAAATAACTGAGTAAAAGCAGCAGGGTTTTGAGGAGTAAGGGAGGAGGAATAAATAAATAAAGTACCTGCGACTTAAGGAAAAACTGCAAATTCGCCATGTTAATTAAGGCGAAAAAAATTGGTATCTAAACAAATAGGAGTAAGAAGCTTGCGGAAGAGAAGAACGAATAAAGTTACTCTGCACCTTAAGCAAGTTTTGTGAAGTGATATACAAGGTATCTGTGAGGTCTTTATCTTCCTGTATCAAGATGGTCGTAATATTTTTTGCCTCAAATCAGTCAAATGATATATTGTTTAGATGAATATGCTATATGTGATATTGACAGGAAAATCACTATCAAATTTACACTGTAGCAGGACCACTAAAGCTGTATGTATGATTTTAGATTAAATGTGACCAATGTCACAAGAGATCTATTAGTATTTTGTTAAAGTTGCAGCTAAGTTAAGCAATTTTCAAGCCCACTGAGAATATACGAACTCATTACCAATGTTCTGTTTTCCTAATTTTTACATCTTAGTTAGTAAAAGTGATTTGTGTGCCATGCCACAGTGAATATTAATGCCAAACTGATGAAAACTATATCTCATCTGTCAGTTCATAATCAAAGTGGCAACTTAAACTTCCTGACATCATTAATATACATTAGTCCAATTTAGAAGTGCAGCCACATTTCCAGTTTTTCTGGGCCCAGTTTATATAATCAGTCAATCATGTTCAATTCATAACCTTTGTTACAGAACTGAACTCATCTGGAAGCTATAGTTAAATATTAGTGGCAATGCAGTGAGTTGCTCATAATGAGTCAGAGGTTACACTATTTTAAAGCAATAAGAGTGTTATGCTATGCAAGGTACAATGCATTATCAGGGCCACTGATTCACAGTAACTGAATAAGCAAGATGGGAGGCAATGTGTACCAGGTTGGAGGTAAGTACCAGGAATGAAGCAGTGAGAGGTTGTCCAGGCGTTGTGGAAAATGTGAAAATAAGAGAGAAAGTGTAGAGCTAAAGACTCAAGCTGCGAAGGACCAGTATAAGGTATAATTAATGGGTCTGGGGTTGGCATGTGGCAGGCAGTAGGTGCAGAAGACCAGGGTCCAGGAGGGAGTTGAGAAAAAGGAGTGTTACTGTCTATGAATATTGTAAACAATTTTACAACACCAAGTTATAGTCCAGCAATTTTATTTTAAATTCACAAGCTTTCGGAGGCTTCCTCCTTCGTCAGGTAAATGTTCAGGAGCTCCTTGAAGTCTACGCATTTATACATCACAGAACAATACATGGTGTTTACAGAATGCCCCTGCAACTGCCCGTTGCCAAGGCAATCACCGTGTTCAGACAGAGAGGTGTCACCTGCAGAACCCCCGAATACACATTCAACAAAAAAACAAACAGGAAAAAAAAACAGAGAGAGGCAGAAACATCCGGAAGGCAGAGAAAGCCAGCAAATGACCCATTATATTAAAAACAGATAACATTTGTTCACTGGTGGGGTAACGTGTAGCGTGACATGAACCCAAGATCCCGGTTGAGGCCGTCCTCATGGGTGCGGAACTTGGCTATCAATTTCTGCTCGACGATTTTGCGTTGTCGTGTGTCTCGAAGGCCGCCTTGGAGTACGCTTACCCGAAGGTCGGTGGATGAATGTCCATGACTGCTGAAGTGTTCCCCGACTGGGAGGGAACCCTCCTGTTTGGCGATTGTTGCGCGGTGTCCGTTCATCCGTTGTCGCAGCGTCTGCATGGTCTCGCCAATGTACCATGCTCTGGGGCATCCTTTCCTGCAACGTATGAGGTAGACAACGTTGGCCGAGTCACAGGAGTATGAACCATGTACCTGGTGGGTGGTGTCCTCTCGTGTGATGGTGGTATCTGTGTCGATGATCTGGCATGTCTTGCAGAGGTTACCGTGGCAGGGTTGTGTGGTGTCGTGGACGCTGTTCTCTTGAAAGCTAGGTAATTTGCTGCGAACGATGGTCTGTTTGAGGTTGGGTGGCTGTTTAAAGGCGAGTAGTGGAGGTGTGGGGATGGCCATAGTGAGGTGTTTGTCCTCATTGATGACATGTTGAAGGCTGCGGAGAACATGGCGTAGTTTCTCCGCTCCGGGGAAGTACTGGACGACAAAGGGTACTCTGTTGGTTGCGTCCCATGTTGGTCTCCTGAGGAGGTCTATGCGATTTTTTGCTGTGGCCCGTCGGAACTGTCGATCGATGAGTCGAGCGTCATATCCCGTTCTTACTAGGGCGTCTTTCAGCGTCTGTAGGTGTCCATCGCGGTCCTCCTCGTCTGAGCAGACCCTGTGTATTCGCAGGGCCTGTCCATAGGGGATGGCCTCTTTGACGTGGTTAGGGTGGAAGCTGGAAAAGTGGAGCATCGTGAGGTTGTCCGTGGGCTTGCGGTAGAGTGAGGTGCTGAGGTGCCCGTCTTTGATGGAGATTCGTGTGTCCAAGAAAGAAACTGATTCTGAGGAGTAGTCCATGGTGAGCTTGATGGTGGGATGGAACTTGTTGATGTTATCGTGTAGTCTCTTTAGTGATTCCTTGCCGTGGGTCCATAGAAAGAAAATGTCGTCGATGTATCTGGTGTATAGTGTTGGTTGGAGGTCTTGTGCAGTGAAGAAGTCCTGCTCGAACTTGTGCATGAAAATGTTGGCGTATTGGGGTGCGAATTTGGTCCCCATGGCTGTTCCGTGTGTTTGGGTAAAGAACTGGTTATCGAAGGTGAAGACATTGTGATCCAGGATGAAGCGGATGAGTTGTAGGATGGCTTCCGGAGATTGGCTGTTGTTGGTGTTGAGTATTGATGCTGTCGCAGCGATGCCGTCATCGTGGGGGATACTGGTGTATAGTGCCGAGACGTCCATCGTGGTGAGAAGTGTTCCTGGTTCAACTGGTCCGTGGGTACTGAGTTTTTGTAGGAAGTCTGTAGTGTCGCGACAGAAGCTGGGGGTTCCCTGTACGATGGGTTTCAGGATGCCCTCGATGTATCCAGAGAGGTTCTCACACAGGGTTCCGTTGCCTGATACGATGGGACGTCCGGGTGTGTTGGCTTTGTGTATCTTTGGGAGGCAGTAGAAGTCTCCCACGCGGGGATCACGTGGGATGAGAGTGCGTAGGATGCTTTGAAGGTCTGGATCGAAGGTCTTGATCAGTTTGTTGAGCTGGTGGGTGTGTTCTTTGGTCGGATCTGCGGGTAACCGTCTGTAGTGTTCCTGGTTGTCCAGTTGTCGGTATGCTTCTTTGCAATAGTCTGTTCTGTTCTGTATGACTATGGCTCCTCCTTTGTCCGCTGGTTTGATGACGATGTTGCGGTTGGTCTTGAGAGCGTTGATGGCGTTGCGTTGTGCTCGGGTGATATTCTGGACTGTCTTCTGAGTGCGGCTGATGAATCTGGCATTGACGCATTTCCTGACAGCTTGAGCATACATGTCCAGCTGAGGGCAGCGACCCTCCGGAGGAGTCCAGTTTGACTCTTTCCTCTTCGGTTGCTGTACCGCGGATCCCTCTGTCTGCTGTTCCGGATCGTCGATTGTCTCATTGGGTTCGCTGCTGAAATCTTGGGGTTTGTGGTAGAATTCCCGGAGCCTCATTCTCCTGATGAATTCCTCTGTGTCCGCCGCGAGACTAGTGGGATCCATTTTGGTAGTGGGGCAGAAATTGAGCCCTCGGCTGAGAACTTCGATTTCGTCTGCTTGAAGGGTGTGGTCGGATAAATTGACAATAGACTTCCCTGTGGTTGCAACCGTGGTACCAGGGGAAGCTTGGTCGTTGCTGGTGGTGATGCCGAGTTTCTCAAGCTTCCGCGGTACAGCAACCGAAGAGGAAAGAGTCAAACTGGACTCCTCCGGAGGGTCGCTGCCCTCAGCTGGACATGTATGCTCAAGCTGTCAGGAAATGCGTCAATGCCAGATTCATCAGCCGCACTCAGAAGACAGTCCAGAATATCACCCGAGCACAACGCAACGCCATCAACGCTCTCAAGACCAACCGCAACATCGTCATCAAACCAGCGGACAAAGGAGGAGCCATAGTCATACAGAACAGAACAGACTATTGCAAAGAAGCATACCGACAACTGGACAACCAGGAACACTACAGACGGTTACCCGCAGATCCGACCAAAGAACACACCCACCAGCTCAACAAACTGATCAAGACCTTCGATCCAGACCTTCAAAGCATCCTACGCACTCTCATCCCACGTGATCCCCGCGTGGGAGACTTCTACTGCCTCCCAAAGATACACAAAGCCAACACACCCGGACGTCCCATCGTATCAGGCAACGGAACCCTGTGTGAGAACCTCTCTGGATACGTCGAGGGCATCCTGAAACCCATCGTACAGGGAACCCCCAGCTTCTGTCGCGACACTACAGACTTCCTACAAAAACTCAGTACCCACGGACCAGTTGAACCAGGAACACTTCTCACCACGATGGACGTCTCGGCACTATACACCAGTATCCCCCACGATGACGGCATCGCTGCGACAGCATCAATACTCAACACCAACAACAGCCAATCTCCGGAAGCCATCCTACAACTCATCCGCTTCATCCTGGATCACAATGTCTTCACCTTCGATAACCAGTTCTTTACCCAAACACACGGAACAGCCATGGGGACCAAATTCGCACCCCAATACGCCAACATTTTCATGCACAAGTTCGAGCAGGACTTCTTCACTGCACAAGACCTCCAACCAACACTATACACCAGATACATCGACGACATTTTCTTTCTATGGACCCACGGCAAGGAATCACTAAAGAGACTACACGATAACATCAACAAGTTCCATCCCACCATCAAGCTCACCATGGACTACTCCTCAGAATCAGTTTCTTTCTTGGACACACGAATCTCCATCAAAGACGGGCACCTCAGCACCTCACTCTACCGCAAGCCCACGGACAACCTCACGATGCTCCACTTTTCCAGCTTCCACCCTAACCACGTCAAAGAGGCCATCCCCTATGGACAGGCCCTGCGAATACACAGGGTCTGCTCAGACGAGGAGGACCGCGATGGACACCTACAGACGCTGAAAGACGCCCTAGTAAGAACGGGATATGACGCTCGACTCATCGATCGACAGTTCCGACGGGCCACAGCAAAAAATCGCATAGACCTCCTCAGGAGACCAACATGGGACGCAACCAACAGAGTACCCTTTGTCGTCCAGTACTTCCCCGGAGCGGAGAAACTACGCCATGTTCTCCGCAGCCTTCAACATGTCATCAATGAGGACAAACACCTCACTATGGCCATCCCCACACCTCCACTACTCGCCTTTAAACAGCCACCCAACCTCAAACAGACCATCGTTCGCAGCAAATTACCTAGCTTTCAAGAGAACAGCGTCCACGACACCACACAACCCTGCCACGGTAACCTCTGCAAGACATGCCAGATCATCGACACAGATACCACCATCACACGAGAGGACACCACCCACCAGGTACATGGTTCATACTCCTGTGACTCGGCCAACGTTGTCTACCTCATACGTTGCAGGAAAGGATGCCCCAGAGCATGGTACATTGGCGAGACCATGCAGACGCTGCGACAACGGATGAACGGACACCGCGCAACAATCGCCAAACAGGAGGGTTCCCTCCCAGTCGGGGAACACTTCAGCAGTCATGGACATTCATCCACCGACCTTCGGGTAAGCGTACTCCAAGGCGGCCTTCGAGACACACGACAACGCAAAATCGTCGAGCAGAAATTGATAGCCAAGTTCCGCACCCATGAGGACGGCCTCAACCGGGATCTTGGGTTCATGTCACGCTACACGTTACCCCACCAGTGAACAAATGTTATCTGTTTTTAATATAATGGGTCATCTGCTGGCTTTCTCTGCCTTCCGGATGTTTCTGCCTCTCTGTTTTTTTTTCCTGTTTGTTTTTTTGTTGAATGTGTATTCGGGGGTTCTGCAGGTGACACCTCTCTGTCTGAACACGGTGATTGCCTTGGCAACGGGCAGTTGCAGGGGCATTCTGTAAACACCATGTATTGTTCTGTGATGTATAAATGCGTAGACTTCAAGGAGCTCCTGAACATTTACCTGACGAAGGAGGAAGCCTCCGAAAGCTTGTGAATTTAAAATAAAATTGCTGGACTATAACTTGGTGTTGTAAAATTGTTTACAATTGTCAACCCCAGTCCATCACCGGCATCTCCACATCATGTCTATGAATACTCATGGGAGATGGGATCTAGAGCTTGGGACCATTCGTGCAGCTGGGTGTAGTAGGGAGAGATAGTAATTAGGAACACTAAACAGGTGGGGTGGAGAAGGCTGGAGTGTGTGGTCTGTCAGTACCCTAAGGTGGCAATAGCAAGTGCTGAGGTTTTGCAGCACTTCAATACAACATCGGGTCTTGGAACACTCAGGTGGGATGTAGGAACATGGGGATGATTATGAGTTTTGGCAGCACTGGGGTTTATCAGCATAGGGGGTATAATTATGGGGTCTGGCAGCAATTGAGGAGGGACCCACTATCTGGCAGCATTGGTGGGTGGGGGAGGGGGGAACGTAATATGAGATCTAGCAGCATTTGGGGACGTCCTTAGTGAGGCAGCACTAACAGGGTTCATGGGGTCATTTAGTATTGGTGGGGCGCAGTTTGGGAGAGGCATAATGGAGAGGCTGTGGTTGCAATAGCAATAGTAAAAGCAGCTGAAGCCACATGGGCCATAAGAAACATGGTGCACTAATATGGCACACACACACTCCATTGGCTTCCCAGATCACACATGTGCCATGAGGACACCTTTTGGCCACAGCAAAAATCGAAATTAAGAATGGAACGTCCAGGCACATACTCCAAATGATCCTTAGGCTCCCTATCCAGACTTACGCCTCTCCAAAAATTCAGGGATTTATAGCACTACAAGTAACATCATAAGTAAGAACAAGCATGTTGTCTAATTTTTGAAAATGTTTCATTTTTCTATGGGCTCTTCAAGTTATAAAAGTTACCTTTACTGATATTTTTTAGATGAGTGAAATTCATGATGGTAGCTCTTTTTGAAGCAATTTGATTTCCTGGCTCTCATGTTAGCTGATATTGTAAATGGTTCCCTCTCATGTACTGCCCCCCTCTCTCTCAAAACTGCTTTCGTCACCCTTCTCCTCAAAAAAAATCCCAAATCTTCTGTCCGTGTAAACTATTGCCCCACATTCAACCTCATTCTTCTCCAAAGTCCGTAAACGTGCTGCCACCTCCCAAATCTCTGCCCATCTTTCCTCCAACTCTAAGTCTGAATCTCTCCGACCAGGTTTTTACTCCTGTCAGCGCCAAAATGGCTCTAACCAAAGTCACAAGTGTCACCTCTGCGACTGTGACCGTGGTGCATTAACCTTCCTCATCTTCTGTGCAACCTTTGACACAGTCAACCACACCATCCTCCTCCAACATCTCTCCTTTGTTGGCCAGCTCATTGGGTCTATCCTCGTTTGGTTCCACTCTTACCTATCCAATCATGGCCAGAGTATCTCCATCAATGGCTTCTCTCATCACTCACCCGCCCCCCACCCCCAAACCATTGTCTCGAGTCCCACAAAGCTCTATCCTTGGCCACCTCCTCTTCCTCATCTACATGGTGCATCTTGGCAACATCATTTGCAGACATGGGATCAGCTTCCATATGTACACTCTACCTCTCCATCACCTCACTTGACCCCTCCGCTGCCTTTGTGTTGGCAAACCTCTTGACTGACATCCGGTCTTCAATGAACCGCAATTTCCTCCAGTTAAACATTGGGAAAACCAAAGCTATCATCTTTGGCCCCACCACAAACTCCATACCCTTGCCACCAACTCCACTCCCCTCCCCAGCTACTGCCTTGGGCTCAACCAGACCTCGGCATTCTATTTGGCCCCGAGCTGAGCTTCCGAACCTGTATCCTCTCCGTCACAAAGACCACCTACTTCCACCTCCGTAACATCGTCTGCCTCTGCCCTACCTCAACCCATCTTCTGCTGAAACCCTCACCCATGCCTCTCTTGACCATTCCAATGCTCTCCTGGCTAGCCTCCCATCCCTCCATAAACTTCAGTTCATCCAAAACTCTGCTGTCCACACCAGTCCCACGCACCCATGACTCCTGTCTTTGCTGACCAACATTGGCTCCTGGTCCTCCAACATCTGAACTTTAAAATTCTCATCCTTTTGCTTAAATCCTTTCATTATCTTATCCCTCCCTATGTCTATAACCTGCTCCCATTCTATCCCCTTCCCAAACTCTCCATGCATTCAACTCTGGCCTCTGTGTATCGCCCTCCCTTTTCCCCACCATTTATTGCTATGATTCCATGCACTGGAATTCCCTCCTTAAACCTCTCCACCTCCCTCTCACCCTAAAGGCTCTGCTTAAAACCCATCCCTTTGACCAAACCTTTGGTCGCCCCTCCTAATATCTTTTTCTTTGGCTCAGCGCCCATTATTTTTGATTACGCCTCTGTGAAGCGCCTGGGGATATTTTTCTACATTACGGATGCTATATAAATGCAAGTTGCTGGTCCCCTTCACTTTTACTGTCTTCTCGTGCTTGATTTGCTGTTTTCAGACATCCTTAGTGGTTCCGCATTGGAAATTTACTGACTTGCTTTCCTTGTATTTGATTTACATGTTCTCTACTGCTCCAGTTTTGATTTGTAGCCGTTTTGACAATATAAAATATGTCTTTGATATGAGCCTCAACCAAAGCTCAACTATGCTGATTCCATCATCAAAACATCCTGCTGACACTCATACTTGAAGGACGGTTACTCAGTTGATGTGCCAGAAGACTCTTACCACCTGTGGAACTGTATCCCAGCATATGTCTTCATGAGTGGAGAGAAGCAGAGTAAAGTCAGGAGAAAAGAAAATGGCTTTTCCCCTAAAAGCCATTAATTTTTAAAATGAACTCGATACTTGCTATTAAATTAGCATGCTGCGAAAGTAGTGCAGTGCATAGCCAGCACTTTTCTTCAGTTTCTATTCCACCCTGAGGAAGGCCTTAACACCACAAGAAGGCCATCATACCACACAAACAGAAGATCATAAGTTTGTTTTGTGTCACGTTTCACTCATGGGGTAAAAGCTATATTAGACTGCAGTCTGTGCCACAACTAACAGCAATGATTTGACTTCTTATAGTCATAGCTGCATAAAACAAGACATTTTTTTACTTCAGATTGGTTGTTCTAATACATTTAGTGAATCTCCAGTGCCATTACTCACGGTTTGCAGGTGCCGTTTTTCAGCTGAGATGTTAAACGAGGCCCCGTCTGCCCTCTCAGGTGGACGTAAAAGATCCACGGCACTATTTGAAGAAGAGCAGGGGAATTCTCCCAGTATCCTGGCCAATATTTATCCCTCAAACAACACCTAAAACACATGATCTGGACATTTATTTAATTGTTGTTTGTGGGAGCTTATTGTGCACAAATTGGCTGCCGCGTTTCCTACATTACAACGGTGACTACACTTCAAAAAGTACTTTATTGGTTGTGAAGCGCAGTGGGACGTGCTAAGGTTATAAAAGGGGCTATATAAATGCAACTCTTTTTTGTTTTGTGTCAGAGGATACATTGTTTTAGGGCAAGAATGCTATACCATGTAACATGCAACGTAGTATTCTGCTACTAAAGTGGAGCTGTGTTTAATGTGGTTTGTCCTTTTAAGTCCACAAAATGTAATGGTTGTAAATAGGCACATCCTGAGATCAGTTCACAGCTCATTCATATTGCAAAGGGTACTTTTACTGTAGATTGGCAGCTTCTGTCAATCCCCAGAAGAAGCCAGCAGGAAATGGCTGTTTATATTAATCGCTGTTTATGTTAATAATTTTGTTGGTTGTTTTGAGCTCTTTCTGAGATACAAATAGAGAAAAAAAATCTGCAGATTATAACTAGAATACATTAGAAAATATAGAAAATAAACAATGCCAAATTTCAAAGTGCAAAGTTTAATTTGCCATACATGTAACATGCTTTATTTGTTAAATAAGCAAGCCCTTGAATATAATAACCATATTTTTTTTCAGGAAAGTTACTTCAGAAAATGTTTTTGCTTTATCTTGTTTAAAAAGTTTTTCACACACAAAAAAACGAACCAGTTGCATTCACTGCTCTAAAACTGGTTTCCCTTGGTGGGTGGGGGAGGGGGGTCATCCTCAGTTATTTTCTATCAATACACAGGAGGAGAGGCGGGGTGGCTGTTACAAACACAAAATCCTGGCAACTCTGTGAATGGCCAGTCTTGTTGTCAATCCTAAAAAATGGGACAGACAGGAACAGATACTTGCTGGGAATTATAACCTGCTACCTTCTTGAATCTCTTCAGCTGACAATATTGGCTCCGGCAAGACCTGCAGACTCCAGCCTTAGGCTTTCCAGAGAGGCACAAGCCTCAAAAAGAACATTGTTAGTATTTTAAACTCACAAAGATGCCAAAATTATACATGTATATTAGTGAATCTCCTGTGGTGTTGCTCATTGTAAATCAAATGATGTGCTGTTTTATAGTGACAGGGGTATTATAGCATGTAATCTATAACGTATTATTCCGCTTCTAAAATGGAGTTGTGTTTTAGGTGCTCTGTTCCATTAAGGTAAGAAAATCTAATTGCCAAAAGAAAGCATTAGGTTTAATTCCTGCTTATGAAAACTCTGTTTTGTTTTGGTTAGACCACACTTGGAGTACTGTGCACAGTCTGGGTCTCCATATTATAAAAAGGATATAGAGGCATTGGAGAAGGTACAAAATAGTTTTACAAGGATGATACCAGAACTGAGAGGATATACTTATCAGGAAAGACTAAACAGGCTGGGGCTCTTTTCTCTAGAAAAGAGAAGGCTGAGGGGTTACCTGATAGAGATCTTTAAGATAATGAAAGGGTTTGATAGGATGGACATAGAGAAAATGTTTTCACTTGTGGGGGAGTCCAAAATTAGAGGTCATCAATATAAGATAGTCACTAATTAATCCAATAGGGAATTTAGGAGAAACTTCTAGTTGAGGCAAATAGCATAGATGCCTTTAAGCTAGATCAGCACATGAAGGAGAAAGGAATAGAAAAATATGCTGATAGGAATAGATGAAATAGGAAGGGAGGAGGCTTGTATAGAGCATAAACGCTGGCATGGACCAGTTGGGCCGAATGGTCTGTTTCTGTGCTCTGGACTCATTGTAACTCAATGTAAAACTCTGGAGATTGGAATGCAAAGCTTCAGGTTATTCAGAGTTTAATTTCTGTTTGGTCAGGGAGTTTTGCTATTTGGAATGTGCTTTGGCGGAGAAGCACACAGCATTTTAAAATTGTTTCGCATCTGTAACAAAGTCTCTGAAGCGCCTTGGGATATCCTTCTACATTAAAGGCGCTAGCTAAATGTAAGTTGCTATTATAAATAATGTTTTATTAAATACATAAATTTTATAAATGCTCGCAAATATCTCGATTCATTTAGTTTCAGATCTGTAGACAGGCACAGTCATTTAGAAACTATGACCGTAAGCAGCAAGTCATCTAGCCAATTATGGGTATGAACTATGCAGACTAAACTCTGACCCTATGAATCACTGAGCACCAAGCTATTTGCACAAAAAATGGGAGAAATTATCTCCATTACAAAAAATGGAAAATAAACCTGGCATTGTAAAGGTTAGAATAATTTTATATCCTTATTACAAACTGACAGCCATCATAACATTTTAATTTTGGTTCTAATTAGTTTGGCAGGATGTGTGTTTATCCCATGCTATTTGTGAACCACATTTTTCTTTCCATTTTATTTCTTATGTTTGTTTCACGGTTCCAATTTCTTGGGAGAAAGGAGGAGGGCAGAGCATCATAATCAACTCACTCTTCATTTTGCATAGAAGATTAAAAGATAAAGAAATGAAAACATGAAATTAAACTGGTGTGGTTAACCCACAATGGATAAATATTTTAAAAGTTACTCACCACTTGGCAACGAGGAATCTCTTCGAACCCACCTCCAATTAACTTTGACTCACTAAGAAGCAATACTTCAGTTTAACCAAAAAAGGAATAAAATACATCTTTGAACAGATGGAGAGCTGATGTGAAAGGGAAGAGCCATAACAGCTATCAAAGGATCAGATGCACCAAAAAAAAGAGAAACTGTAGAGAGTTGGAGATGGCGCTCTGTTTTTCATCTCCTCTAAGGTGGAAATATTCTTACCCCTGGATTGTTGACAAGTAAAATTTTCCCAACCCTGCTTTATGTCTAGACATAAGTATAACATAGCATTCTTCCTCAAGTGAGAAAGACCCATCAATTGGGAGTATTGCAGATGTAAGGGTTTTTGGCTAAAGGAGGAGATACTAGGACGGGTGACTAAAAGCCTGGTCAAAGAGGTAGGTTTTAAGGAGCGTCTTAAAAGAGGGGAGAGGGGAGGAGGGGTTTAGGGAGGGAATTCCAGAGCTTAGGGCCTAGATGGCTGAAGGCATGGCCGCCAATGGTGGGGCGAAGGGAGTGGGGGATGCATGTGGCCAGAGTTGGAGGACTGCAGAGTTCTCGGAGGGTTGTAGGGCTGGAGGAGGTTACAGAGATAGAGAGGGTCGAGGCCATGGAGGGATTTGAACACGAGGAAGAGAATTTTTTTAATTGAGGCATTGGTAGACCAGGAGCCAAAGTAGATCAGCGAGCTCAGGGGGATACGTGAACGGAACATATGGGTGTTTTTTGAAACCTGTTTCAGAATGTCTCCAGATATGAAAGTGATTGCATTATCACTAACTTGATGATTGGTTTTATCTTTTCTGCAGTTAAGTACCATGTTTAGCATGCTTCTGATGGATCAGCTGGTAAACGTACTGTCAGTTGGCAAATAAACTATACTGATCTATGAAGATGCCAGGTTTGATCCCCAGTCTCAGTTAGTTAATCTCAGCCAGGCCAGTGACATGGGCACCAACTATTGCCTCAGCACCCCTGGGCTAAGGAGGGGGAACAATGAAGATCAGTAAGGTTCCCGATTGTTACTGTTCCTCATTGCTATCTAGTGACCCCTGCTGGTAAGTGCATGTATGTGGATTCAGGTGAAGACAGAATCGAGCTTGGTTGCGAAATTTAAATATCCTGCTGACCCTCATTGCATGGGCCCATCCATGAATTATGGGCACTTGTCAAAGGTACCAGGAGACAGCTGGTGCTCTTCTCCAGTATGATTTACAGCCATCAGAAAAGGTGGGTGGGGCAGTGAAGGAAAGAATAAAAGATTTCCAAACAATTACGTTTAGAACAAGTGAGAGGAGCTCATGGACTTCTTTGTCAATAAGATTGACAAAGAAGTCCATGAGCTCCTCTCCTTCCCCAAGCCCACCAAGTCAAACTTCCCCTAAGGTTTCCCCCTGCCTTAGCCCTGAACTCGCATCTTTCTAGAGATTCTCCCTTATCTTCCCTCATGCCCCCTTTCCGAGCTTGACCATGAGTCCCACCTCCTGCTCCTTCGACCCTATTCCCACCATACTGCTGACCACCCAAGTTCCCTTCCTGGCCACCATGTTAGCTGATATTGTTAACGGTTCCCTCCCCTCAGGTACTGTCCCCCTCCCTTTCAAACCTGCCGTCATCACCCTCCTCCTAAAAAAACTCACCCTTGACCCCTCTGCCCTTGCAAACTACCGCCCTATCTCCAACATGCCATTCCTCTCCAAAGTCCTTGAACGTGTTGTCACCTCCAAAATCCGTGTCCATCTTTCCAGCAATTCCGTGTTTGAATCCCTCCAATCAAGTTTCCGCCCCACCACAGTACTGAAATGGCCCTTATCAATGTCACAAATGACATTATATGTGAATGTGACCGTGGTAAACTATCCCTCGTCATCCTTCTCGACCTGTCTGCAGCCTTTGACACGGTTGACCACACCATCCTTCTCCAACGCCTCTCCTCCATCATCCAGCTGGGTGGAACTGCACTCGCCTGGTTCCATTCTATCCAGTTGTAGCCAGAGAATCACCTGCAATGGCCTTTCTTCCCACTCCCGCACCGTTACCTCTGCAGTCCCCCAAGGATCTATCCTTGGCCCCCTCCTATTTCTCATCTACATGCTGCTCCTCGGCAACATCATCCAAAAACACGACGTCAGGTTCCTCATGTATGTTGACGACACCCAGCTGTACCTCACCACCACATCCCTTGACCCTTAGGATGTTTTACTACGTTAAAGGCACTATATAAATGCAAGTTATTGTTGTTAAAAATGCTTTCTTGCTTGAGAAAGAATGTTGCTGTTTGCTTCCAAGTATATGGTCAGTTGCAATCTAACTCTGAACTTTTGTGATCAAAATTATATCTTCTAGCTGTTAAAATGGCATACCAAACAGTCACAACATAGAATGAAAATATGAAATTATTAATAAAGTGTTATGAATGTATTCCTTCCTGCCATACATTAATTCTTTGGTGTATTAATCCCAGAAGTACCACTAGGTGAATAACACAGGGCATTTTCTAAAGGTACAGCTTCTGTTATTAAATGCATATTGAATATCTCAGTTTTGTTCAACAACTAATGATTTCTGTGTTTCACAGGAACCACTGTACATGTGTCTCAGTGCCTCAGACATTGAGATTATGAACAAATCTGATCTAGGTTAACACCATCTTTATATATATATAGGTGACATTACACAGTTTGATAAGCATTCTAAACATTGTGTGTATCTGCAATTCATTTTGTGTTAATTCCTACCCTAACACACCAACCCCAGAAGTGACACTGAAGTTGTAATTCAATCTTGTCAGAGTTGTTCCCTTCCCCGCCCCCGCAGGCTGTCTAACTCCCTACAAAAATCAGCCCAAATTCATAAGCGCAAGCTACTGAAGTGAAAAATGGAACCTTACAGTTTATTACCAAATTGTCCAGCGATCATAAGGAGCAAATAGAAATTTTTTAATCAGTTGAAAATAAGTTATTTGACCTGAATGATACTTTCTGTCAATGTGGTGAAGGTTATATGTTTAGATAGCACTGGGTGTTCTCCAATTACACACATGAAAGGCACTGACAGTCGTGCATACCTTGCAGTGTCTATCTATTGGGAGGTTATTGTGGTCCTACTGTACTATTTCAAAGGTTGAGCCAAGTCATTTGATATCCGTGGTGCCTATGAACAAGCAATTCATTTTCATAGTTTACAAGTGTCTCTGTAACTCACTGCAATAAGAGACTGAAAGTTTCTTCAAAGACAGCACAGACTGCTGGAGCTATCAGTGTGTGTCGTACCAACCTTTTGTCAGAATACTTCGATAAAGAGTAGTTTAAAACTTAAAGTGCCAAGTGAATCTTTTAATGGCCAGATGTGAATAATTATTCAAATATGAACTTGCTTTCACACAGCATATCACTGACAAATGATGAGCAAGAGCAATATTAATTATGATTTGTATCAAACCATGTTTAAAATGAGCTGCAATAATCTGGTATTCTGTTCTGGTTCCTAAACTTTACTGTCCCATTTCTGCTCTTGGGTCACACCGGTGTAGGTCAGTGTATGCACACACATGTGTACAGTTCCATTAAGTGCCAGATGTACTGTTGCAGTGGGAGCTGGTCTGCTTGCATAGCAATAGCTGATTTGCCACCTTAAGGGATTTTGCTGGCAGGAGAAAGGATAGGAAAAGACATTTGCTTATTGTTGATTCTTTAGAAGCAGCACAACAATAATCTGGCTCTACCGCTGACTAGGTCCCACTCTGCCGCTGACCAGATCCCACTCTGCCGCTGGCTGGATCACATTTCAGGGCACTTCTTTAGAACAGAGGAGAGATTTTTTTTATCACATAGAATTCCATCAGAATTTTCTAAAATCCCCCAGTTGTAGATAGGATTTAAATCCCAACTTTGCCATTCAGGGATATTCTTTTGGGGCCATAATTCCTTAGCCGTTCTGATGGGCTCCCTCCTTAGCTTTGGCAGGAGCCAATCGGAATGACTGCAAACTTCGCTGGGACCGAAATATGCTGGGTGCTGACCACAGGATAAAATTTCTAGGTTGGCCTTGTGAGAGTGGGGGTGGTGCCTCTGACTGTTTCTACAAGGTGGGGGTGCCTCTGACTGTTTCTACAAGGTGGGGGTGATGCCTCTGATTGTTTCTACAAGATGGGGGTGGTGCCTCTGACTGTTTCTACAAGGTGGGGGTGATGCCTCTGACTGTTTCTACAAGGTGGGGGTGATGCCTCTGACTGTTTCTACAAGGTGGGGATGGTGCCTCTGACTGTTTCTACAAGGTGGGGGTGATGCCTCTGACTGTTTCTACAAGGTGGGGGTGATGCCTCTGACTGTTTCTACAAGGTGGGGGTGATGCCTCTGACTGTTTCTACAAGGTGGGGGTGGTGCCTCTGACTGTTTCTACAAGGTGGGGGTGATGCCTCTGACTGTTTCTACAAGGTGGGGGTGGTACCTCTGACTGTTTCTACAAGGTGGGGGTGGTACCTCTGACTGTTTCTACAAGGTGGGGGTGGTACCTCTGACTGTTTCTACAAGGTGGGGGTGGTACCTCTGACTGTTTCTACAAGGTGGGGGTGGTACCTCTAACTGTTTCTACAAGGTGGGAGTGGTACCTCTGACTGTTTCTACAAGGTGGGGGTGGTACCTCTGACTGTTTCTACAAGGTGGGGGTGGTACCTCTGACTGTTTCTACAAGGTGGGGGTGGTGCCTCTGACTGTTTCTACAAGGTGGGGGTGCCTCTGACTGTTTCTACAAGGTGGGGGTGGTACCTCTGACTGTTTCTACAAGGTGGGGGTGGTACCTCTGACTGTTTCTACAAGGTGGGGGTGGTACCTCTGACTGTTTCTACAAGGTGGGGGTGGTACCTCTGACTGTTTCTACAAGGTGGGGGTGGTACCTCTGACTGTTTCTACAAGGTGGGGGTGGTACCTCTGACTGTTTCTACAAGGTGGGGGTGGTACCTCTGACTGTTTCTACAAGGTGGGGGTGGTACCTCTGACTGTTTCTACAAGGTGGGGGTGGTACCTCTGACTGTTTCTACAAGGTGGGGGTGGTGCCTCTGACTGTTTCTACAAGGTGGGGGTGATGCCTCTGACTGTTTCTACAAGGTGGGGGTGATGCCTCTGACTGTTTCTACAAGGTGGGGATGGTGCCTCTGACTGTTTCTACAAGGTGGGGGTGATGCCTCTGACTGTTTCTACAAGGTGGGGGTGATGCCTCTGACTGTTTCTACAAGGTGGGGGTGATGCCTCTGACTGTTTCTACAAGGTGGGGGTGGTGCCTCTGACTGTTTCTACAAGGTGGGGGTGATGCCTCTGACTGTTTCTACAAGGTGGGGGTGGTACCTCTGACTGTTTCTACAAGGTGGGGGTGGTACCTCTGACTGTTTCTACAAGGTGGGGGTGGTACCTCTGACTGTTTCTACAAGGTGGGGGTGGTACCTCTGACTGTTTCTACAAGGTGGGGGTGGTACCTCTAACTGTTTCTACAAGGTGGGAGTGGTACCTCTGACTGTTTCTACAAGGTGGGGGTGGTACCTCTGACTGTTTCTACAAGGTGGGGGTGGTACCTCTGACTGTTTCTACAAGGTGGGGGTGGTGCCTCTGACTGTTTCTACAAGGTGGGGGTGCCTCTGACTGTTTCTACAAGGTGGGGGTGGTACCTCTGACTGTTTCTACAAGGTGGGGGTGGTACCTCTGACTGTTTCTACAAGGTGGGGGTGGTACCTCTGACTGTTTCTACAAGGTGGGGGTGGTACCTCTGACTGTTTCTACAAGGTGGGGGTGGTACCTCTGACTGTTTCTACAAGGTGGGGGTGGTACCTCTGACTGTTTCTACAAGGTGGGGGTGGTACCTCTGACTGTTTCTACAAGGTGGGGGTGGTACCTCTGACTGTTTCTACAAGGTGGGGGTGGTACCTCTGACTGTTTCTACAAGGTGGGGGTGGTACCTCTGACTGTTTCTACAAGGTGGGGGTGGTACCTCTGACTGTTTCTACAAGGTGGGGGTGGTACCTCTGACTGTTTCTACAAGGTGGGGGTGGTACCTCTGACTGTTTCTACAAGGTGGGGGTGGTGCCTCTGACTGTTTCTACAAGGTGGGGGTGATGCCTCTGACTGTTTCTACAAGGTGGGGGTGGTACCTCTGACTGTTTCTACAAGGTGGGGGTGGTACCTCTGACTGTTTCTACAAGGTGGGGGTGGTACCTCTGACTGTTTCTACAAGGTGGGGGTGCCTCTGACTGTTTCTACAAGGTGGGGGTGGTACCTCTGACTGTTTCTACAAGGTGGGGGTGGTGCCTCTGACTGTTTCTACAAGGTGGGGGTGGTACCTCTGACTGTTTCTACAAGGTGGGGGTGGTACCTCTGACTGTTTCTACAAGGTGGGGATGGTGCCTCTGACTGTTTCTACAAGGTGGGGGTGATGCCTCTGACTGTTTCTACAAGATGGGGGTGATGCCTCTGACTGTTTCTACAAGGTGGGGGTGGTACCTCTGACTGTTTCTACAAGGTGGGGGTGGTACCTCTGACTGTTTCTACAAGATGGGGATGGTGCCTCTGACTGTTTCTACAAGGTGGGGGTGATGCCTCTGACTGTTTCTACAAGATGGGGGTGATGCCTCTGACTGTTTCTACAAGATGGGGGTGATGCCTCTTTATAGCATCAGATTGATTTGCATTAAAAATTGAAAAGCTTCCATAATTGCATTTTCTGAAACATGTTGTGCCTAATGTGCATAAATGATGATTTTTTTTCCCCATCCTCTTCGGATATTAACTATTTGATAAACTACAGAAAATCTGGAATATTCTCTGTAACACGTACCTTAACTCTCATCACAATGGGTTTTTTTCAAACAAGGCAGCATTTATTGTAGAAATGTTAGCAAATGTTAAACTAAAATGCAGTTTGAATCAACATCCAAGGATCACTGAGTTAATATCTAGGATCAAATTGTTGTGGGGTTTAGGGAGATTGCATTGTTTTTATAGAAAATATTGCCAGGCCCTGGATTTAAAGAATTCAAAACTGTAATAAAGGTCTTGTTTGGGATTCTTTTGTCTGGACTGATAAGAGGAGCACCCGTTGCTCCAGTGATACCAGAACAAACAATCCCCTCTGTCAAGGAGAGCATAGTCTTGTTTGGAATATTTAGTGCAGAGGATAATTACATCTGTGGTTGTTATTACAGGATGTGTGACTTTTGTATACTTTTATTCATACTTGTATTTATACTTTTATTTATGCAGCTCCATTTTCAGTATTTGCAATGATTGCATTTATGCTACTCTTTTACACAGTCATTTCCGAGCACATGTCAACATCTAGGGGTTAATCCCAAATACATTTTGAATTAACAGTGCACAAGGTGAATGCATGTCATGTGCCAGTCGGCTCTAACTGGAAGCACAAGGAATCTGTCACATTATTCCTCTGGGAAGGTCCACAACTCAATCTTACGTATTTATGAATGGATTTTTTATAAATGATTAAATGAATATTGACGTATGTATAAAAGGGGGGGGGGGTAAAATTAAATAGTTATTTATGGAAAAACAGTTGGGGAGAGACCAAATAAGTGCAAGAGACCCGACCTGGATCGTCCCGCGAGTTGGGGCTCGGGGAGGAGGAGGAGGCTGAGGGACATCGAGGTACTGGGGGAGCACAAAGGAGGGCCCTGGAGACTGGAGCTCGAATGTCCCGGTCAGGGCTGGGAATGGGGTGGAGGAGGAGGAGGAGGACGGTGTGAACGGACATTTGGCTCAATCTGGGATAAACTAACGATTTAATAAAACTGTAAAAGATGAAGATTGATGGAGAGAAGGTCAAGGAAAGATGGGGGTAAAGGTCTGAGCTGATTCAGGCGTCGGTCGGGGCTGGGGGAAATCTGAAGGGAAGAAGAATTTATCGGTAACGAACAGAAAATGTGAGAGTTTAAAGTACAAACCACAACATGAAGTTTAAAAGTGAACTTACTGAAGAGAGACAAAAACATTTCAGAAATCGGCTCCTGGCACCGCCCAGTGGCCGCAGCCCGCCAGCATCGCTCTGCCCATCGACTCTCTCCGGAAAATAGCAGCTGGTGGGTGTGACACAGGCCTCCTTACAGATGCTGCAAGTGCTTACCATTAATTTTCAATAAAATGCCAGATTTAATGTATTAAATATGTAACAACACAAACTAAATACTTTTAGATTGAGGATTAATCTAGACAATTAAGAGTTGTGTGAGTCATGGCTCATTATGTACTCAAGAGACTTGAGCACATAATCTAGGCTGACACTCCAGTGCCCCACTAAGGGAGTGCTGCACAGTCAGATGTGCCATCTTTCAGATGAGATGCTGTGGCAGAAATTGCTCGGAGCGGTGAACCAACACTGCTCGCCGCTCCTTAGATTTATAACCCACTAACTTTTCTTCGGGCACATCCTCGAATAGGAAGCGGAGAAGAGCCCGGCGTCAGTTCAAGTGAAGCTATGACCCTGGGAGAAAGGAGAGGGGCACGCTCTCCCCTCGACCAATCAGATCGCAGCACTTTTGACAAGCTGCAAAACTTTCTGCAGGTGTGGAAGGTGAAAACCAGGATGTAAAAGGTACAACTTTAAAATCATTGTAAAAACAGCTACAGTGAAAAAAAGAGAAGGTAAGAAATAATCGAATTAAATAAAAGAGACAGAAGGGAACATTTTTTTAAAAAAATAATTTTTAGAAAAATGTTTTTTTAATGACCAAATTCTATTGAAATAAGGAGTAATGAGACTTCACATTTTTGAAAGTTAATTTTGAATTGTTTGGCAGTCATTAAGACTTACCGTGCTGTTAAAACTTAGTTTAGACCTGGTATTTTTAAGCGTACTTTGTGTTTTGTGGCGATATTAGTTACTTTCCAGCTGGGCAGATGAGCAAGTTGGCGCATTTTCAATGATTTTCCTGATTGCAGCATGCGATATACCTTTAATCCACAGCTGTCATATTACCGGCGAACCAGTAGGAGCAATTTCCGGATTTCTGCATTTCACTGCACATGTGCGAACGCTGAAACTTGCTCCTCCATTTCGCCACTAACAGTGGAGAGCGATGTTGAGCTCACTGTTATTTTGCAAGCAATTTCTGCCTCACTAAACCGAGGCTCCATCTGCTGTCTCAGGCGGACATAAAAGGTTCTATGGAACTATTTGAAGAAGAGCAGTGGAGTTCTCCCGGTATCCTGGCAAACATTTATCCCTCAACCAACACCACCAAAAACAGATTATCTGTTCATTAATCTCACTGCTGTTTGTGGGACCTTGCTATGTACAAATTGGCAGCCTTTTGAAGTGTAGTCACTGTTGTGATGTAGAGAAACAATGTTTCTCTACATCACAACAGTGACTACACTTCAAAAGTACTTCATTAGCTGTGAAGCACTTTGGGAGGTCATAAGATCATGATGAGTACCATATATTCCAGATTCCTGGGATGACAGGACTGTCGTATGAGGAGAGATGGGTCGACTCGGCCTGTATTCACTCGAGTTTAGAAGAATGAGAGGGGATCTCATTGAAACATATAAAATTCTGACAGGGCTAGACAGACTGGATGCAGGGAGGATGTTTCCCCTGGCTGGGGGGTCCAGAACGAGGGGTCACAGTCTCAGGATACGGGGTAGGACATTGAGGACTGAGATGAGGAGAAATTTCTTCACTCAGAGGGTGGTGAACCTGTGGAATTCTCTACCACAGAAGGCTGTGGAGGCCAAGTCACTGAATATATTTAAGAAGGAACTAGATAGATTTCTAGACACAAAAGTCATCAAGGGGCATGGGTAGAGAGGGGGAATATGGTATTGAGATAGAGGATCAGCCATGATCCTATTGAATGGAGGAGCAGGCTCGAAGGGCCGAGTGGCCTACTCCTGCTCCTATTTTCTATGTTTCTATATAAATGCAGGGGCTTTCTTTCTAAGTCAAAACGAGAATTTAGCTACTCGGATTAAATAGTTATCTACCCAGCTGTTACATGAGAATTTGAAGGAAGGAACTTCCCTGATCTGTCTGTGGGTGGTTTCTAGTCTTATTCACATATCATGAAGTTACCAAGATAAAAAAAATCCCAAGTAATAATCTCTAATCTCTGCAAATAATTGCACCAACCACATTTTGATGTGAGGGAGAGAAAAGTGAGAGAGTGTGATGCTGATACAAGCGTTTGCAACCATCTTCAGCCAGAAGTGCCGAGTGGATGATCCATCTCAGCCTCCTCCCGATATCCCCACCATCAAGGAAGCCAGTCTTCGGCCAATTCGATTCACTCCACGTGATATCAAGAAACGGCTGAGTGCACTGGATACAGCAAAGGCTATGGGCCCCGACAACATCCCGGCTGTAGTGCTGAAGACTTGTGCTCCAGAACTAGCTGCGCCTCTAGCCAAGCTGTTCCAGTACAGCTACAACACTGGCATCTACCCGACAATGTGGAAAATTGCCCAGGTATGTCCTGTCCACAAAAAGCAGGACAAATCCAATCCGGCCAATTACCGCCCCATCAGTCTACTCTCAATCATCAGCAAAGTGATGGAAGGTGTCGTCGACAGTGCTATCAAGCGGCACTTACTCACCAATAACCTGCTCACCGATGCTCAGTTTGGGTTCCGCCAGGACCACTCGGCTCCAGACCTCATTACAGCCTTGGTCCAAACATGGACAAAAGAGCTGAATTCCAGAGGTGAGGTGAGAGTGACTGTCACTGCGACTGCCCTTGACATCAAGGCAGCATTTGACCGAGTGTGCCACCAAGGAGCCCTAGTAAAATTGAAGTCAATGGGAATGAGGGGGAAAACTCTCCAGTGGCTGGAGTCATACCTAGCACAAAGGAAGATGGTAGTGGTTGTTGGAGGCCAATCATCTCAGCCCCAGGACATTGCTGCAGGAGTTCCTCGGGGCAGTGTCCTAGGCCCAACCATCTTCAGCTGCTTCATCAATGACCTTCCCTTCATCATAAGGTCAGAAATGGGGATGTTCGCTGATGATTGCACAGTGTTCAGTTCCATTCGCAACCCCTCAGAAAATGAAGCAGTCCGAGCCCGCATGCAGCAAGACCTGGACAACATCTACCTGCGTATATTTGTCAGTTGTTTGGTTCAGAGACTCTTAAGCGTCGCGATGGGTTTCCTCACATGTCAGACACCCGGATGACCAACAAAAAATTATCAGCAAAGTTACAGAAAAACACAGATTCCTATTGGGGCAATCACTGAATGTTAGGGATAGAACACTGGAAAGAAGAAAAGACTGTACAAACTCAAAAATTTAGAATGACTATAAAAACAGATTTTGAGTGAACATAATGTAAGACATCATTCTTAAAGGTGTCATTTTGTACTTTGACACACAGTTCCATATGATTCAGCAACACCAGAGATTTTTAATGAGTTTAATTCAAGTGTGATAGAAACGTCCACTTACTAGAGGACAGCGCCATCTGCCGTTTATTGCATTTCTTAACACCATTGGCAAATATCCTCAAGGGATTTGTTTTTAACTCACATTATTCCGGGGTCAGATTTTAATGCAGGAGTACAGTACATTCCCAAGGACCTATTTGACACCATGAAGTAAATCTATTAAAAGTGTGTAGTAAAAATTAGTCTTGTTAGCTGCTTAATTCTCCTAACACAAATCCATATAAGATGTTCACATATCAATGAAATTTCTGAGATAAAGCTTAGTAACTGCCGACACTAACATATTGACACAAGCATGTCCTGCATGAGAATGTGCCAACTGTTCACCAGGCACAAGGACAATGCTTTTTACTGACTTTCTACTCACCCTGTTACTCAATTTTAAAGAAAGAATGAAATTTTACCAAAATATTCTGAGGCAGATCCTAATGTAGTTAAAAGTGTCAAGTGGAAGATCCTACCCAGCCTCCTCCTGGGGTCATCACCATCGTAGATGCCAAAGCCCAGTCAATTCAGTTCACTCTGTGTGACATTAGGAATGGCTTAGTGCACTGGACACATTGATGACCAACGCACCAGAACTAGTCGATTTGCTAGATAAGCTGTTTATAGTGTCATAGTGCGGCTATGACACTGGCATCTGTCTGACAATGTGGAAAATTGCCCAAATATGTCTTATCCACAAAAAGAGGACAAATCTAACCTAACCAATTACCGCCCTATCAGCCTCCTCCCAATCATCAGTAAAGTAATGGAAGAAGTCATCAATAGTGCCATCAAGTGACACCTACTCACCGATCACCTGCTTATCAATACTCAGTTTCAGTTCACCAGAACCATTTGGCATGGACACAAGAGCTGAATGCCAGAGGAGAGGTGGGAGTAGTTGCCCTTAACATCAAGGCAGCATTTGACCAAATATGGCACCAAAGAGCCCTTGAAAATGGCGGGGGGAAAAATTCAGGATGCCTGTTCAGTTAACGCACTGACCTGCCCTTCCTGCACTATATAAGAGCATCCCCTAGTGGCAATCAGCAATTTTTCTCCAACTGCACATCTCTTTTTTAAGAAACCTGAAAGGAGACACAGGGTTTCCCCAGTTTCATCAACCCAAAATAAAAGAAATCTAATAAAAGTGCCCCCTTTTTAGAAGGGCACAAACAATAAACACCAAAATCATGCCAAAGAAAAAGGAAACTTATCAAATTAAATCATAATGTTGTGGCCGATGTCAACTACACACACCAGTCCCTAGTCCCTGTGGTGCCCACCGGTTGCAGAAGGCCTTAAGAGTACCAGCGGACACCACATGCTCCTTCTCCGGGGCCATCCGGGCGCAGACAAGATCCCAGAAGAGAGGCAAGCAGCCAAAGCGACCACCACCACAGGCCACGTCCAACCTGGACCTGTGGATGACCACCTTGGCCCGGCCCAGGAGCAGACCCACAAGGAGGCTCTCCAACTTTCCTGCCCCCCTCCGCACCGGGTGGCCAAAGATCAGGGGTAAATTTTAACACTATGAGCGGGTGGGTTGGGGGTGGGTGGGAAGGAAAAAATTGTAAAAACATAAAATCCGACCCCAGCCCACCAACAACCCACCCACTTCCGGTTTTAACGGAGGTAGGTCAAGGGGCGGGCGACCAACCCACTCTCAGGAGGCTGGCCAGTCAATGAAACCTGTTGAGGAGATTGCGGGCCTCCATTTTGACAGCATTTTTATTTTTAACTCCTGGGGGCCAGGATTCTCGGGCCTTCTGATTCACGCAATGTAAGAGGAGGCGAGAAGGCCCGGATCAACAGGTAAGTGCCTTTATTGCTCTGCTTGTGGGCCAGGAGCAGCAGGAGTGTTTCCTCCAGGCCCAACAAGTTTACCTGCAGCGATCCAACACACGCGATTGACCGTCCCCCACCCCCCACGATCTCCGCCCCCCCCCCCCAATCTCCAACCATCCCCCCACAATCTCCGACCCCCTCCGGTAACCGACTCCCTCTTTGACCATCGACCCCCATGTCCGACCCCCCCCCCCCCGATGACTGACCTCTCCCCCATGACCGACTCCTCCCCCGATGACTGACCCCCCCATGAGCCATCCCCCAATGACCGCCCCTGCCATGACCGCCCCCTCCCCCGGTGACTGACCCCCACCCCCACCCCCAACCAATCTAAGATTTACCTGCTGGCATGTTCTACCGTCTGACTGACAGCCAGCCTGTCAACCAGGCTGTTGGGCGGGAAACCTACTGAAAAAAATTGAAAGATGTCCTTATGTTAAAATCGCAAGGATGTCTGGGAAACCCATGCTTCCAGGTTTCCCATCCAGAAATCCCCCGCCCCGCTCTCTTCCCCGCTCGACATTAAAATTTACCCCCAGGAGTGTAGGACTGAAGTGCAGCCAAAAGTTGAGGAGCAGCCCCTTGAAATAATGGAAGAGGAGCTGCAATCTCTCACACTCCATGTATATATGAAACATGGACTCGTCCAGGCCGCAGAAGTCACAGGCGGCCTGGGAGTCCGTAAAGTGACTTAAAACCCTATTTGTCAGTGCTGTTCCGTGCAACACTCTCCACCCAGATCCCCAATGGTGCATGGGAGGACTCCCGCGTAGAGAGCCCTCCATTGGGTCCCCCACGTCCGATGGATGGCAAGATAGCAGCCTATTGAATATCTCATTGCAAAAGCAATGCAACATTACTGTTTTTGTACATTTTTGGACCAATGTTTGTTTGAGTACTTGAGTTTTGTTTTTCCAATAATGTACAGTGGTTTCAAGATCTCCACTAACTGCAGTACTTTGTGACTTTTCTCTTGTGCAAGATCTGATTCCAGGAGGACATCCAATAGAAAAGACTGGAAAAAAAACTTTGAAGAGATTGAATCAGACAGACCTGCATCTTCTCACATGCCTAAAAATAAAAAGGAGGCCTGCTCCTACAGAGTCTTCAGAACAATTCCTAATCTACCTTAGGGACTACAAGGAAAGTAGGCTGTTAAAACTCTTGATAAATGTACTCGTCTTTCCCCCTCCACCCTTCGCTTCATACCCGGTGTCTGTAGTATCATCTGCAATTACAGTAACTGAGAAACACTCAGTACTCATTCTTGACAGCAGCGTTTTTAAAATTTACACAATGATGTAGCTACCTCCCCTATGCTTCCTGTATATAGGCCCACTGTGATCATTTGTATCCACTCCATGACATGGAATGATTCAGTGCAGCCAGGCAATGCTGTTGGTTGCTGGTATCTCGATTCTATTTTGAGAAAGACATTTAATAAAGGTAGTCACAAGGGGGAGTAGCAGACACACAGTAACGTCAGGACTGAGCACAGCAGAAGGCTGATAAGAAAGAAGAGAAAGAATTTGCATTTATAGAACACCTTTCATGTCCTCAGTACATTACAAAATGATTCCTAACCAATAAATTAATTTTGAAGTGTAGTTACTGTTATATAGACAGTTGATTGGATTTAAAAGGGATAAACCCATGACAAAGTACAATACAGGCGTTTGCAAGATACCAGTGCAGTAAGTTTTCTGCTTTCAAAATTTACATATTTTCATTTATCAGACAAGTAACGTATAATGCAGTTTGTGAAGAGGAGGGAAGGAGGTCTGTATGAATTTATGAAAAAGCTGTATTTAGAGAAAGTTTAACCTGTGTAATTTGTTTGCACAGTTCCTCTTCTCATGAGTTATTTTTTCTAACTTTTTGCTTTTTTGTTTTGTTTCCCATTTCACAACAGGGGAAGTTTTGGTGAAATTATGACAAATCAAAATGCAAGGAGTTTTGCTGCATCTGAATAGTGAGCTGCCATTGTCAAAATTCTGTCAGCTCAAGATTGGACTGAACTAGAAGATGTTGCAAGAAGTAGTGTTCATTTTGTTTTCAAAAGAAAAGGTTCATTTGGATATGGTGATGAAATAATATTGGAGAAGGATTTGCTGTAGTCACTATGTGTAGTCACATCACAAGTGCATTCAAAAAGAACCTGTTTATAATTTTTTCACTTCTCTTTCTCTGCTCTTCCTTTTTTTACTTTCCCTTTTCCTCTTCCTCTTTCACCCTCTTCTCGTTTTACCTCTCTCATTTGTCTTAGCAATCCATTTTCTGCACAATTTGCCCTGCTGTATGGGAAAGCTACGGGGGTAGGGAAGGAGCATCCCAGGGCTACTGAGCAAGAAGCGCAAAGGAATATGTCATCAAAACTGCAGAAATGTTGGAAACTAGCAGTGGAGCCCTATAAAAAAAGAAGAAACACAAATACCTATGTGACTCTGCTGAGGCAAGGAGCTTAATGTGACTGACATGGGCACTAGCCAAACTTGCATTTATATAGTGCCGCTAATGTAATACCATTATTCAAGAAGGGGAGTAGGGAAAAACCAGGGAACTACAGGCCAGTGAGCCTAACATCAGTGGTAGGAAAATTATTGGAAAAAATTCTGAAGGACAAAATTAGTCTCCACTTGGAGAAGCAAGGATTAATCAGGGATAGTCAACATGGCTTTGTCAAGGGAAGATCATGTCTGACTAATTTGATTGAATTTTTTGAGGGGGTGACTAGGCGTGTGGATGAGGGTAACGCAGTGGATGTGGTATACATGGATTTCAGTAAGGCCTTCGATAAAGTCCCCCACAGGAGACTGGTCAAGAAGGTACGAGCCCATGGAATCCAGGGTGCCTTGGCACTTTGGATACAAAACTGGCTTAGTGGCAGAAGGCAGAGGGTGATGGTCGAAGGTTGTTTTTGTGACTGGAAGCCTGTGGCCAGTGGGGTACCACTGGGATCGGTGCTGGGTCCCTTGCTGTTTGTGGTCTACATTAATGACTTGGATATGAATGTAAAAGGTATGATTAGTAAGTTCGCTGATGATACAAAAATTGGTAGGGTGGTAAATAGCGAGGAGGATAGCCTCAGTCTGCAGGACGATATAGATGGGTTGGTCAGATGGGCGGAACAGTGGCAAATGGAATTTAACCCGGAAAAGTGCGAGGTGATGCACTTTGGAGGGACTAACAAGGCAAGGGAATACACAATGAATGGGAGGACCCTAGGCAAGACAGAGGGTCAGAGGGATCTTGGTGTGCAAGTTCACAGATCCCTGAAGGCGGCGGAACAGGTAGATAAGGTGGTAAAGAAGGCATATGGGATACTTGCCTTTATTAGTCGAGGCATAGAATATAAGAGCAAGGAGGTTATGATGGAGCTGTATAAGACACTGGTTAGGCCACAGCTGGAGTACTGTGTGCAGTTCTGGTCGCCACACTACAGGAAGGATGTGATCGCTTTGGAGAGGGTACAGAGGAGATTCACCAGGATGTTACCAGGGCTGGAGCGCTTCAACTATGAAGAGAGACTGGGAAGATTGGGTTTGTTTTCCTTGGAGCAGAGGAAGCTGAGGGGGGACATGATTGAGCTGTACAAAATTATGAGGGGCACAGATAGGATGGATACTAAGGAGCTTTTTCCCTTCGTTGAGGGTTCTTTAACAAGGGGACATAGATTCAAGGTAAAAGGCGGGAGGTTTAGAGGGGATTTGAGAAAGAACTTTTTCACCCAGAGGGTGGTTGGAGTCTGGAACTCACTGCCTGAAAGGGTTGTGGAGGCAGGAACCCTCACAACATTCAAGAAGCATTTGGATGAGCACTTGAAATGCCATAGCATACAAGGCGACGGACCAAATGCTGGAATATGGGATTAGAGTAGACAGGGCTGATGGCCGGCGCGGACACGATGGGCCGAAGGGCCTCTATCCGTGCTGTATAACTCTATGACTCTATGACTCTAATATAGAAAAACGTCCCAAGGTGCTTCACAGAGGCTTAATCAGAAAGAGATATTAAGAGAGATGACCAAAAACTTGACCAAACAGGTGGGTTTTAAAGATTGAAAGTAAGATAGAGAGAGAAAGTGGCTGTATTTAAATATTTTTTGAAAATTCTAGTTCTTCTTCAGGGGTTCAAATCACAATTCCAACCTGGAACCCCAGGTAAGCCCCACTTCTGGCATTCAGTGGCCTGGTCTCACCAGGCATATTGGCTGCCGATCCTTCTGCCAATTTTGAGGCCAGGGACATGGAGTTCCGACATTCAGAGTTCCCACCCCCTCTTATGTTGTTGGCTTATAAGTGACAGCCAGAGGCTCGGCATCTTACAAAGCACCGTGGGAATTCCTGCACAGGGCCAGGACCCGACACAGTCAAGTCCTGGCCTAAATTCTTGCCCTCCTGGCAGACTCCCACTCAAGTTACGGCAAGAGTAAATCAGAAGGGCTGCAAATTTTCAGTGCCAGGACATGAGGAGATCAGGCTGAGAAACATTAGAAAAACTGCAGCATGATACTTACAAAACAGCTGCACTTGTAACTGTAACATTTACCACATATAAATTAGATCCCACATGTGCACAGGAATTGCACTTTCATTTAAATAACTGTACATGTTAACAATGTGGCCCATTTCTTGTTCCTACACCATCTCCGTTCTTGCAATTGTAAACAATTTTACAACACCAAGTTATAGTCCAGCAATTTTATTTTAAATTCACAAGCTTTCGGAGACTTCCTCCTTCCTCAGGCAAATGTTTTGCCTGAGGAAGGAGGAAGTCTCCGAAAGCTTGTGAATTTAAAATAAAATTGCTGGACTATAACTTGGTGTTGTAAAATTGTTTACAATTGTCAACCCCAGTCCATCACCGGCATCTCCACATCCGTTCTTGCAGACAGGAGATCAAAGAAAGCCAAAGGTGCATTCAGGACAGAACAAGGAAAAAAATGATAGAAAACATTTATTTGAAATTAAACACAAATTAGTTTGTTGCATAACCCTGGGGTTGGAACTCTGCTATGGTGAACTAATGGCAATGTGTTCAAATTTTCCTGGAGTGTTAGTGATGTTAATTGATACTGATTTGTAAAAGCTTGCAAACCATTAACAGCCAGAGGTTGTGGTCCATAGAATGACATAGGTAGAAAGAGGGATGAGGTCCTGCAGGCAGATTTTAAGGAGTTAGGAAAGAGATTAAGAAGCAGGACCTCAAAGGTAGTAATCTCCGGATTACTCCCGGTGCCACGCGCTAGTGAGTGTAGAAATAGGAGGATAGAGCAGATGAATGTGTGGCTGGAGAGATGGTGCAGGAGGGAGGGCTTTAGATTCCTGGGGCATTGGGACCAGTTCTGGGGGAGGTGGGACTTGTACAGGCCGGACGGGTTGCACCTCAACGGAGCTGGGACCAATGTCCTCGTGGGGAGGTTCGCTAGTGGTGTTGGGGGGGGGGGGGGATTAAACTAATTTGGCAGGGGGATGGGCACCAGGATGTAGCATTGGAAAGGAGAAACAAGGGGCACAAAGGATAGGGGGAGAAAAATAGCACTAAAGCAAGTAATAGTACAGTATTAGGTGGGATCAGACTGAGAGAGTACAAGAAAGTCTATGACTGGTTTGCAGTGCATTGGTGTAAATGCACGAAGCGTGGTAAACAAGGTTGGTGAGCTGCAGGTGCAAATAGCCACATGGGAATGGGATGTCGTGGCAATAACAGAGACCTGGCTCAAAAAAAGACAGGATTGGGTACTAAATATTCCTGGATACAAGGTGTTCTGGAGAGAGAGAGGATGTCCTGGAGGGGTCAAGGAAAGAATCTATTTGTTTAGAGTTAAGAAATAAAAGAGGTGCCATTACACTACTGGGTATATTCTATAGGCCGCCAACTAGTGGGAAGGATATAGAGGAGCAAATTTGCAGGGAAATTACAGAGGTGGAAAAGCTATAGAGTAGTGATGACTGGGGACTTCAACTATCCTAATATAGACTGGGATAACAATAATAATATAAGAGGCAAAGAGGGGGAAGAATTTTTGAAATGTGTTCAGGATAACTTTCTTAACCAGTACCTTTCCAACCCAACGAGGAAGGAGGCATTGCTGGACTTGGTCTAGGGAATGAGGTGGGCCAAGTGGAGCAAGTGTCAGTGGGGGAGCATTTAGGGAACAGCGATCATAGTATCATAAGGTTTAGAATAGCTATGGAAAAGGACACGGACAACTCTAAAATAAAAATACTCAATTGGAGGAAGGCCAATTTCAATGTGATGAGAACAGATCTGGCCCGTGTAAATTGGAATCAAAGATTTGCAGGCAAAACTGTAACTGAACAGTGGGTGGCCTTTAAAGAGGAAATGGTTCGGGTACAGTCTAGGCACATTCCCACGAGGCAGAAAGGTAGGGCAGAGCTCCCTGGATGACAAAAGAGATAGTGAGTAAGATAAAGTGCCACATGGTAGGCTTATCATCAAAATTGTGACCCATAGATTAAAGGGGGCAGTAGCAACATGGATACAGAATTGGCTAAGGGACAGGAAACAGAGAGTAGCGGTGAACGGTTGTTTTTCAGACTGGAGGGAGGTGTACAGTGGTGTTCCCCAGGGGTCGGTGCTGGGACCACTGCTTTTCTTGATATATATTAATGACTTGCACTTAGGTGTACAGGGAACAATTTCAAAATTTGCAGATGACACAAAACTTGGAAGGGTAGTAAACAGTGAGGAGGATAGTGATAGACTTGAAGAGGATATAGACAGGCTGGTGTCATGGGCGGACACGTGGCAGATGAAATTTAACGCCGAGAAAAGCGAAGTGATGCATTTCGGTAGGAAGAACGAGGAGAGACAATATAAACGAGAGGGCACAATTCTAAAAGGGGTACAGGAACAGAGAGATCTGGGGGTATATGTGCACAAATCGTTGAAGGTGGCAGGGTAGGTTGAGAAAGTGGTTAAAAAAGTATATGGGATCCTGGGCTTTATAAATAGAGGCATAGAGTACAAAAGTGTGGAAGTTATGATGAACCTTTATAAAACACTGGTTCGGCCACAACTGGAGTATTGTGTCCAGTTCTGGGCACTGCACTTTAGGAAAGATGTGAAGGCCTTAGAGAGGGTGCAAAAGAGATTTACTAGAATGATTCCATGGATGAGGGACTTTAGTTATTTGGATAGACTGGAGAAGCTGGGGTTGTTCTCCTTGGAACAGAGATGGTTGCGAGGAGATTTGATAGAGGTATTCAGAATCATGAAGGGTCTAGGCAGAGTAGATACAGAGAAACTGTTCCCATTGGCGGAAGGGTCAAGAACCAGAGGACATAGATTTAAGGTGATTGGCAAAAGAACCAAAGGTGACATGAGGAAAAACTTTTTTACACAGCGAGTGGTTAGGATCTGGAATGCACTGCCTGAGGGGGTGGTGGAGGCAGATTCAATCATGGCCTTCAAAAGGGAACTGGATAGGTACTTGAAAGGAAAAAAATTGCAGGGCTAGGGGAATAGGGCAGGCGAGTGGGACTAACTGGATTGCTCTTGCATAGAGCTGGCGCGGACTTGTTGGGCTGAATGGCCTCCTTCCGTGCTGTAACCTTTCTATGATTCTATGATTAACTTCATTTTAATTGTTTTTCTCAAACAGATGGATGAGATGGGGATTTCCCACATTACCATGTCTTGAAGGTGAATATTACCCTTTCAACTGGGAAAGATCAAAAGTATTCAAACTGAACTAATAAAATACTACACTCAGTTATTCAAACCTTGTCTTGTTCTATGGTTGGCTTTAAGATTATTAATTACCCGACTGCCGGGGACATGTGGGAACAGTTCCTGGCAGTTAAGTAAGTGGATCGGGGAGGGGCTCTGTATGCGATTACGGTCATGGGAGGGGGGTGTGGGGATAACCGGAGCAGGGAGGCCCAAGATTTCCTTTTGAGGTCCGGAGGAGCCACTCCTGCTCTTCCTGATCCAGATGGAAACCCTTAAAAAAAATTAATTTCTTACCTTTCCAGCTCTCTTCTGGGCTCCATGGTGTCTGTTGATGCTGGTGCCGACCTCGCTGAAAAGCAGTTAAAATGGTGTTGATATCTGAATGACATCATCTCACCCCGACTTTTGCATTTGAATTAGGCCCTCACCTATCTGGGGTGAGGGCTCGACATGCTGCCCAAAACGGGTCTGCCAAAATCGGTGCAGATGCAGTGTGTATCACGCTGTCGCGATTTTATCCCCTGCATACCCTGTTCTCGATGGGGAGGGGGGCCGGGGAGGGGGGGTTAAAATCAGGACTCAAGTTTCTACAGCTTTTCCTCACTTCTCCACCCTCGCCTCACGGTCAGGGATGTTACAAGGCAATTGGAGACTGAATGAGAGGAAAGAAACGGAGAAAAATCATTAAAAAATTTTAGGTGGCTATGTGGGCGTTACATCCTTTTCAGGATCTGCTAGGAGACCTTGACTGAAACTATTAATTTACTCAAAATTCTTCTCTTACATATTACATTTCAGACCTGTAATTAGCCAAAATCAAAGCTCTGAATCACAGCCTATTCAGGTTGATTAATGCAGTAAAATCAGTGCCAGCATAAAAAGACCCAGCTCAGTGGATGGTGTCCTGTTCGCACGAATTCGAATAAATGTCAGTAAACCTGCTAGTGAACTCCCACACTGCAGCCAGGATGCAGCTGAACATGAAGTGGCAAACACAGGACTTCTTCCCATAAAGTGACTGATGTCAAATTTGGAAGAAATGTAACTATTTTGCCTTTGTATAAATTCCTGAAAGTAATTATTCACAATGGTTCCATGCCTCACTGACGACAATAACTATGTCTGGACTGGAGGCAGCCTATGAGCAAATTATTAGACACATTTTTGATCAGCAAGGGAGTCAAAGGATATGGGGAAAGGGCGGGAAAGTGGAGTTGAGGTAAAAATCAGATCAGCCATGATCTCATTAAATGGCGGAGCAGGCTCGAAGGGCCGAATGGCCTACTCCTGCTCCTATCTCTATCTCTTATGGAGCATCCTCAATAAAAGCATGTTCAAGAATGCAATGAGTCACATCTAAAGAGAAATGAGAGGTAGCTTTTTATGATACAATGGGGAGAATTAAAGCACCATCAGTACTTGTAGTAATAAATATTGAAAAAAAATTAATTATTTTATACAAAATCAAATTATTCCCACACCTGTTAAAAAAATAGAAAGCGAAATGAGGACTGATGTAATAGTCAGTTTAATCCACCTGTGACTTTGTCACTCATGGATTATGAGAATTTTATCACTATGTAACTGGAAAATGTTACTTTCCATCTTTTTTCTGTCATTCCCTATACAATTTATACAAAGACAAAGGGCCCGATAATAACACGGAGGCAGGTTCGGGGGGGTGGCAATAGCGGGTGCGAGACCTGGAAGAAGTTTTGGCGCATCGGAATGTTCGATTTCAACATGGATACCTAATTATAATTTTACTTCCAGGTTTCACGTCTCCGATGAGCGTCAGTGGGCATGATGCGACCCCACATGAAGTGATCGCAACTCGACTATTTAAAGGGCCAAGATGGAATTTGAAGGATTTGGGAAGTTCTGTAAAGAGATGGCAAACTTTCAAGATGGACTCAGGACGTTCAAAGGCTGCGCCCTGCTTTAACGATGCATCACTTGATGTGCTCCTGGGTGCAGTAAGGAGCAGGAAGGAGATAATCTTTCCCAGCAATGGGAACAAGAAACCTGCTGCTGTCACGAAGAAGGCATGGTTAAAGGTGGCTGAGGAGGTCATCAGCAGGAGAATTGTGTCCTTTACCTGGATCCAGTGCAGAAAGCGCTTTAATGACCTAACCAGGTCAGGAAAGGTGAGTACAGTTGCAGATTCATCTACATCCTGTATGCACACCGCCCAACCCCCTTTTGTCAAGCGTACTCCATCACATTACTCCTCACAGCCACTAAACTTTGAAGAGCATCCATTGTTCACTTTCTGTACACTTCCTCACCTCCCCATTTATCCATCCACCACTGCCATTCGCCCCAATCCTTATGCAATGTGATGCATCTGCTTGATGGTCACCCTCACGAATGCATTGCATCCATCGGGTGAAGACATGCCGTACAGTTATTCATAGATCTGTTGTTCCCTCGTTGCAGAAGAGAGCACAAAATAGAAGGGAGAGGGAGAGGTCCAGAGAGGGCCTGCCACAGATAGTGCAGCTGACATCATCAGAGGATGAGGTCATGGAGATCAGTGGCATCTCTGCGTCCCTGACCATTGGAGATGGAGAGACTGGGACTTCGCAGCTGCCTGGTGACAGAATTAAATATCTCCGACCCACATCTCATACAGGACATTAGTAACATTGACTTGATTTCAACAACGAGTATATTATGATAATCGTGATTATGCTAAGTAGCAACATTTTACATTGCCAGTATTAATTCATAGCCATCTCTTCTCCCCTCCAGGGCCTTTCCCAAGTAGAACAGCAGAACATGGACTAATGACGATTCCTCAGAGGACCAGATTCCTTCTGAGGATTCACCATCACAGGACACATGCTCACCAGGCACCAGTGCAGATACTCGCACTTCGGTGGATCCTGTTAAACAGCTAGTTGGATTTTCATCTGGTGAGTCACAGTTCACAAGTGAGCACGAGCAGAGAGTGGTGGTAGGGACAGCTGTGGAGAGTCTGCCACAGAGGGCGCTCTCTCCTCTCCAAGCTCCGCTCAGCTGGACGTAGATGCTGAACCCCGGGGGCCATTGATGAAAAGGAGAATCATGGAGGGATAGCAGCAAATTTGCAAGATGTTGGCAGACATGCCATGCACACTCTCCACAATAGCAGAGAGTATGGAGGAGTCCACGTCGAACATTTGATGTTGCAGGCCATTGTGAGAATGTCTTTCATGAATAGATTGGCCTCCTCCACGGAACCTCAGTCGGAGCAATCTGATCAGTCCCTGCAGGTCAAGACCACGGCCATGCAGACTATGGATGTCACCAAGTCAGTCGCCTTATACAGGATGACAGATACCTTATCCATGGCCTTACAATGCGTCACTGATCTGCACCAAGCTGCTCTCCAGCAGAGTGGTAGGAGTGATGTGCCACTGGCCCTGGAGAGGGATGATGGCAAAAGGGGTCATGGAAGTGGGGACTCCACTCAAAGCGCTCTCGTGTCTTACCCGTTGCCTCCCCCCCCCATAACTAGTACCCAACATGCTGCCTCCTCTCCCGAGTCTGCCCCTGCAAAGGTGCAGATGAAGCAGTCTTTGGCGGGGCCCTCACAGGCTCCAAGACCCAGAGGTCATAGGCCAAGGTCATCTCAGCAGTCAGAGCAGGGATCTGAGCAGCCTGCCTCTATCTCTGCTGAAGCCACAGGGGTTCACCACGTAGGAGCGGTAGGAAAGCAATAGAAAAACAATGTAGTTCACCAAGGATATGCACATGGGTGTTTGTGAAAATGTTATGATATTAAGTTTCCTTTGTTTATGACCTCACATAAAATTTATTAATATGCACCACTTCCCTCTGTTGCCCATTCTTGCGGGTCGAGTGTCAACTCGCCTTTTCAGTTGCCTGGTGGTGAATGTGAAGACGTGAATTGACGGGACCAATTGGTGGATGTACAATGGGTGGATGATGGATTAAAGTACTGCTTTGTATGAGGTGGGAGGTGGGGGGTGCGGGGGATGTGATAGTTACTTTGGTCCAGTCTGATTGACTAACTGAACCTTCGAGCTGTTAGGGAATCCCTGGCATCCCAAGCAGCAATGTGAGCGCTGGTCTGGTGTTGGGTGCCCCATCTTCCTCCTCCTTGTCCTCCTCGTCCTCCTTCTCTTCATTGGAATTGTCATAAGATAATGAGTGATGAGTGCCTTGTTCCTCCTCCAACTCTAATCCTCGCTGCTGCGCAATGTTGTGCAGAATACAGCACACCACAATCATTCATGGCTGTCGTTGTATTGTTCTTGGGGTTCATTGGTGGGGTTCCTCAGAAGTGTCATCAGCCAGGTTTGAAGTGGGTATCCATTGTCGCCTGGCAGTCACCCCTTAAGGCTGGTTCCAGGTATGAAGAGGTCACGTATGTCGGACTGTTGCAGGATGAAAGCATCATGGCAGCTCCCAGGGAATCTGGCCCAGACCCGCATGATCCTTTTCTTGTGGTTGCACACTAGCTGAACATTGATGGAATGAAATCCCTTGCAGCTGATGAATACTCCTGATTGAACTGGCGGTCCTCGGATTGCTCCGTGTTTGCGATCGATGACACCCTGTACCAGTGGGAAGCCAGCCAGAGATGCGAATCTGAGTGGCCGTTCATTCTGGCTATTGTCATCACATGGGAAGTTGACATAACTCGCAGCCCTGGCAAACAATCCATCCATCACCTGCCCTATGTATTTATGTGCAGCCAACTGGGAGACCTTCGATATGTCTCCGGTAGTGCCCTGGAAGGTGCCAGAGGCAAAACAATTGAGGATAGTGATGACTGGTAATGCGAGACCACCAGGTCCAGCAGAGAGCAGCTCTTCTGCTAGGAGGCTGCAGAGGTCTCTGTTGCTCCCCTCCCTGTTGATCTCCTCTCTGTTGCTCCCCTCTCTCTTGCTCTCCTCTCTGTTTCTGTCCTCTCTCTTGCTCCCCTCTCTGATGCTCCCCTCTCTGCTGCTCCCCTCTCTGTTCCTCTCTTCTCTCTTGCTCTCCTCTTTGATGCTCCCCTCTCTGTTGCTGTCCTCTCTGATGCTCCCATCTCTGATGCTCCCCTCTCTCTTTCTCTCCTCTCTTGCTCCCCTCTCTGTTGTTCCCCTCTCTGTTGCTCTCCTCTCTGTTGCTCTCCTCTCTGATGCTCTCCTCTCTGTTGTCCACCTGCAGCTCCCACCACAGCACGACCTTGCTGCTGTGGACAGTGATTGTCTTCCTCATCTGAAGTCCAATCTAAAGCAGCCATGGTGGTGCCACCCATCCTGATGCTCTCTTTGTGAAAACCTCCAAACTTCTCCAATACGTCTGTCACCACAAGAACTCTCAGCAAACCGTTTACCAGAGGGAAATGAGAAAGCAGCTGTGAGCACTGAGCCTTTATTCATATCGGGACACCTGACCTTTAACCATCCCCATGAAGTGCCGCTCAATCTCACCTCCGTTTTACTGCCGAGTGTCCCAAGTCCTGGGAAATCCGTGCAGGAGACGTTAATCTCAAATTGCTGCCAAAATCTCACGACAGGATCCTCATTAACATATTATAATGACGGACCCACCTCTCAAGAGCGGGTTACTCGGCTGCACCCAAACCCACCTCTGTTAAAACCGGAAGTGGGCACGTTGGAGGTGGGTTGGGGTCGGATTTCAGATTTGTGAAATTTTAACCTATCCCCCCGCCACTGTCCTGCCCATCGTGGGGGGTAAAAATTCCCCCCAAATAGTCCAACTTCTTCCAGGTTTACTGGCATTTGTTCAAATTTGAGCCAGCATGAAACTATCCACAGAGCTGGGTCTTTTTATGCTGGCAATCATTTGGAGCACATAAATAAACCTGAAATCAATCACACACAAATGCTGGCCAACCATTCCCACACCTCTGCCAAAAGCACCCTGATCTTGTTAAGTTGCTAGGCCAGTGCACATTAATTCAAATTTTGATTCCTCTTTTACCGCACTCACCTCAGTGTCTCCTCAGTGCACTTTCAGTGAGAATCTCAATATTGAAGTGGAACCCTTATTCATATTTGACCAATTATATACTGCCTTCATTTAATATTGTTGTTCGCACTTTTTGCAGACTTTCTGTGTGTGACTTCCTTTTGGTCTAATTCATTTGAATTATGCAAAGAAAGTTTGGGAAAAAAATAACTGTTTTAAGTTGAGGAAGTTTGGTTGTTCTTCTCTTTCAGATTTAGCCCTTTAGCCTTTTTCTTCCTTTTTCTACTATCTTTTCTAATATCTAAGTTTTTGGGAGATGTGTCTTACACACAACTACAAATGATCTGAACAGCACAAATCCATATTTCTTCCATTTGTCATGCAGAACTTGGAAGAGAAACTTACAGCAGACACCCTGTGCTGCACAGCTGGTGAGTATTTGATCCCTGCACCGTCTTTGTCAATTCCACAAAAGCAATTCTCACAAAATGTTTCACAGAACAAGAAAATTAAATTAAAACACCCCAGGATCAGTTTTGATTTTATTTTTTCTCTGCTTGTCTTTCTCTGTGTGTCTCTGTACTTTGAGTTCCCAGTTAACCAAATAATTTGAAGTTGTCTTACCAGCTCACAAAGTAGGATGTGAATCTAAAATGTCTTAAATATATTTCCACAGAATGCTCAATATGCAGCCAGCCAAAGGAAAATAAAGAATTTCTGTCCCTTCTGTTTCGCTGTGTTATTTTAGCTCGTTTGTCTTTTGATTTCTTACGATGACTTCTTCCAACTCACCTTCTGACTTTTGGCTTTCACCATAGAATCTTCATCCTTTGCAGTTTGTTTCTTATTATCTCCTGTCGACATCTTAACTATCTGTCTTCCATTCTTCACATCTGAAAAGTCACCATCACTGAAATATTCCTGTTTGATCTAGATAGAATGTCTTTTCTTCTTCACCTGATCCAGATTTCTTCTTGATTCGTCTTCACCTGATCCAGATTTCTTCTTGATTCTTCTTTACCTTTTATTGCACTGACCTCTGTCTGCTGCTAAGTTCTTTTCCTTTCTGTTTTCATTTTGTTATATCTCAAATTTGTTTTCCATGAAAAGAATTTTCAGACAATGGAAGTCCCTTCCCAGTTAGGAGTCTGGGTCTCGTTGACCACTACAGTGCAGATCTACCTATTAACCCATTCTTTGCAATGTCACTGTGTTGCAGTAGCAGACTGTACATTTAGGGATTTATACGATATTTAGATTACACCCTGCCACCAGAGGCAGTCCTGGCTCTGGCAGCAATGCTGTAATGTAAGCAATATAGCTCCAGTGCTACTGGTGACATGGATATCCATTTCAATAGATTTTTTTTCACCATCACCAGTAACACAGCGCAATGTATGCACAGCTCTGCCGAGGGGAGGATCTTGTCATCGGTATGGACTACAGACAATCAAGAGGAGCCAGGGCAGCCCACCCTTATTGTCCCTGGAAAACATACAGAACACCAATGCTTCAGTTATGCATTATCTGTTAGCTTTTCAGTTTTTAAACACATAAAAGCATCTGCCTTGTGTATAGTGATCTATACAGACCAGGATCAATCCCTAGTATGTGCTGAATTAATCAACTCAACAGGACAACAGTAGAGTTCACCCTGAGTTAAAATAACACAGAGAGGAACTCGGGTGCTAACAAAGGAAATGAAACCCCATTTTGTTTAATACACGGTTCATTCAGAGAATGCTGCGATGGTGTCATAATTCACTCTCTGAGTAAAACTAGAACACCATCAGAAATCATGTTGCCACTAGGATTTCAATAAAGTGTAACGTTGCCTGTGTAAAATTTTCATAATTTGCCCACTTGACTTGTGAAAAATATTCAACAGATTCTGTCTTTTCAATCTTGGCCTGTGCCTTTAGAGGGCTTTTTGATCAATGTAACACTAGGGTGAAGTGCTAGAGCTTAATGTTACTGGTGGTGATTGTGCTGGGAGCAATTTAAGGTGGTGAAGAACAGCGCACAAAATACATTGACACAAGAAAAAGAAACTTGCATTTATATAGTGCCTCAACAAGACTTTCAGACTCGTCTTAAAGCATTTCACATACTGTAAATTATTTTGTAAGTGCATTGACAGTTATAATGTCGACAAACGCAGCAGGTCTTCTGTGCTAACAGTGTCCTAAAATGAGATGAATGACTAGCTGATCTATTTTTTGTGGTGTTGGTTGAAGAACGAAAGTTGACTAAGGCAATAGCATCAGAGCCATGGGAGAGCTCCCCGCTCTACCAATAGTCACAGCGATCTTTAACATCCACCTGAGTCACCGAAAGAGGCAGATGGAGCCGTCTTTAATGTCTCATCTGAAGAACTGCACCTCCATAAATGCAGCATTCCCTCAGTACTTCAATGGAGTGAGCTCAAATTATGTGCTCAAGTATTGGAGCAGGTCTTGAACCCACAACCTATTAAGTGACATCAAATCAACTTTTCAATGTATTTTTCAGATATTGTCAAAATTGTGTTGGTAACTAGGATATAAAAGATTATTATATGCTTGAAATTTTTAAAAAACTGCTGGAAATTAACTTTGATACTAAAAATATAGGGGTATCATCCTGGGTACAAGCATACAAGGATATTGACTGCTTCGTACTTGATATTATTAAACTAAAACAATAAATGTTGAAGACTCACGTAGTTTTATTAACTACGATTGTCTTAGTTTATCAATATCAAGCATGAGGCAGTTGATATACTTGCACTCAGAATGATTTCATAGGATCATAGAAATTGTAGATGAAAAAAGACCAAGGTCCACCTAGTTCGCCTTCTACCATCCTGATAATCATATGATACAATGATAATGAAGTTGTTGACTAATCATAGCAATCAATCTCTATCAATTATTCTACAACAGACCCAGACATGATGTGAGGAAACCCCCATTGATGGAGAGCTTTGGGAATCATAGCTCCAATGTCACCTGTTCCCCCCAAGCATGCGACACCTACTACATGCCATGTCTCAAATTGCTCATATACTGTATCCCAAAATGTTATCCCAAAATGTTTTCCCCATATTTGCTGTGGAATTGCACCCTGTTTCATTCATTTTGCTGTGGAGATGCCGGTGATGGACTGGGGTTGACAATTGTAAACAATTTTACAACACCAAGTTATAGTCCAGCAATTTTATTTTAAATTCACAAGCTTTCGGAGGCTTCCTCCTTCGTCAGGTGAACGATGTGACAGAATCTTGCTGACAGAATCCCTCTTCTAGTAATGGTGGCTTACCCTAAACACCTGTGGAAAGTGATGAAAGACCTGCATTTACCTACAAAGCTTTTATTGTAATTTTTTAAGCTGTGCTCCCAATGAAGAAAAAAACCTCCCAACTAATCAAATTGTAGACAAAGAAGAAAATGAAATGCTGGAATTTTAGAAACAAAATAGAAAATGCTGGAAATACACAGTGGGTCAATCAGCGTCTGTAAAAGAAGCACAGGTTAATGTTTCAGGTGTGACCGTTTATTAGTCCACCCAATCAATCTCAACAAAAAAATCTTTTCACCAGGGCTTGAACATCCTTTTTAGATTTTTTTTACCAAAACAAATGGATTGGATATCCATGTTATTTTAAATAAGAAAGAAGAAGAAAAGAATTTAAAATTTATAGAATGCCTTTCAAATCCTCAGGGTGTTTCAAAGCACTTCACAACCAATGAATTTTGAAGTGGAGTGACTGTTGTTGTGTCAACAAACACAGCAGTCAATTTGATTAAACAGTTCCCACAAACAGCAAATGAATGGATGGCCAGATAATATTGATGGTTCTGTAAAAGCCTTTAATTATATCACTGCTCTTACCTTTCAGACACCTAATCCACACTGCACAGTAGGGGAGGAAAGTTTCTTGTTTTCCTGATGGATTAATTTGCTGTGACCGATAAACCTTGTGGACTCAGTTGCAACACCTCAAGAATAAACTGTATGTTTGAATCCTCTCCACATACATTTTAATGTTGTTGCTCAAAACAAAACAAAGGTCTGTTCTTTCCCTGTGAAATTGCTTTACATTTGGCCACTAATCTAATGTGCATATAATCTGAAGTCATCAGAAATCTCTTTGGATGACTAAAGGTTGCTGATGAAATCCTGAGTGCTCAGTAATTTAAGGTGAAAAACTGTAGACCTTTCATTTAAATGAATTTCTTAGCTTTTTTTATCGACACACTCAGTACATGACGTAGGAATGTAGGGGGCTTTGCTATTACATTTTAGGTCCAAATGTAAGGAATCTTACAACACCAGGTTATAGTCCAACTGATTTATTTGAAAATCACAAGCTTTCGGAGGCTTTCTCCTTCGTCAGGTGAGTGTGGGATTCCAATGAAGGTTACCGCATTTATAGTCAGAGAACAATACCTGGTGATTACAGATAATCTTTCCAAGGTCCAGATCTTGGAAGAGCGACTTAAGCATTGCTTTGTTACTGGAGGGGGAAATAATCACCTAGGGTTCCCACTCCTGATTATTATCCAGTGACTCCCCTGCTGGAAAAGGCCACATGTGTGGACATCAGGATGAGAACAACAACAAGCTCTGCTGTGATGCCTTCAACAGAAAATTAACCTACAACACTCACTGTCCACAACATTATTTTTCATTTGTATAATATCTTCAAAGTAAAAGAGTCTCAGGACCATCAGAGTATATAAAGGTGATTGGAAAATGAAAGCTGAGCCAGGAAAGGACAGATTAGGAGGGGTGACCAAAAGCATGATCAAAGAGATGGGTATTGAGGAGGGTTTTAAAGGAGGAGAGAGAGGTGAAGAAATGGAGATGCTTATGGGGGGAATTCCAAAGAGTTGGTGCCAACACTTTGCTGCTGATGTCTAGGTTCACATATGAAGAGTGGCCACTTGATGAAAGTACTGGAGGGCTGTTGGCACCATTGAGATTGTACCCAAGCAAAAGTCAGCATCTTCAGGAGAGAACCAACTGCTAGCCCTGTTACTGAAAACTGCCAGCACAGCGGCACCAAGTTCCAGCAAAAAGGGGAGATGGGACCAGAGCTAGAATTCTGGCAGTCACATATTTAGAAATTTTTGAAGGGGGACAGCAGCACTGAGATTAATTTTTGTGATTTTTGAAACTTTTATTTGGTGCATTTTGAGATTGCATTATTTGTCATTCTCTTTTGTCCTATTTCTTTCATGTTTCAGCAAATATGCCTGGATGAGTGCAGCTCCAACATCACTCAAGAAGCTCAACACCATCCAGGACAAAGCAGCCCACTTGATTGGCTCCTCATCCACCACCCTAAACATTCATTCCCTCCACCACTGGTTGCAGTGTGTACCATCTATAAGATGCACTGCAGCAACTCGCCAAGGCTTCTTCGACAGCACCTCCCAAACCCACGACCTCCACCACCTAGAGGACAAGGGCAGCAGGCGAATGGAACAACACCACCTGCATGTTCCCCTCCAAGTCACACACCATCCTGACTTGGAAATATATCGCTGTTCCTTCATCATCGCTGGGTCAAAATCCTGGATCTCCCTACCTAACAACAATGTGGGAGAACCTTCACCACACGGACTGCAGCAGTTCAAGAAGATGGCTCACCACCACCTTCTCAAGGGCAATTAGGATGGGCAATAAATGCTGGCCTCGCCAGCGATGTCCACATCCCATGAATGAATTTTTAAAAATGGTGATTTTGTGGAACCTCTTGTCCAACTCATTATCAACTATCGCTAGATAATCCTTACCCATCACCCCTGTGCTCGCTGACCTACATTGGCTCCCGGTCCGGCAACGCCTCGACTTTAAGATTCACATCCTTGTTTTCAAATCCCTCCAAGGCCTCACCCTTCCCTATCTCTGTAACCTCCTCCAGCCCTACAACCCTCCGAGATCTCTGCGCTCCTCCAATTCTGGTTTTTCATCGCTCCACCATTGACGGCTGTGCCTTCAGTTGCCTAGGCCCCAAGCTCTGGAATTCCCTCCTGAAACCTCTCCGCCTCTCTACCTTTCTCTCCTCCTTTAAGACACTCCTTAAAACTTACCTCTTTGATCAAGGCTTTTGGTCACCTGCCCTAATATCTCCTTATGTGGCTCGCTGTCAAATTTTGTTTGATAACGCTGCTGTGAAGCGCCTTAGGACATTTGACTACATTTAAGGCGCTATATAAATTCAAGTTGTTGTTGTTGTACTTAGTGGAAACCAGATTATCCTCCAGAAGTCTTCTGTTTCTTTTGCACTTGCAGTCAATTTTCCAAAAACTAGCCTTCAATACAGCCACAGTCTCCTTAAGATCAGTAATATATTTAATTTTCAATTTTGCTTTTTGCATTTCTTGGAGTTTTTCACAGTCCTCAGGAATGTTTTCTAGATTGGGCTTTTCACCCAATGCACTTGTTCCCTGCATTTCTATAATTTTGGACCTTCCATTCTTGTCTTTGTAATTTCCTTGCACAAGAAATCAGATCCTCCTCCATCATTCAATGGAGGAATGTTTGATTCACTGGTTTCTGAGTTTGTTTTCTTTCCTGATGAACTTTTGTATTTTCAATTTCTGACATTTGCTCCAAGAGTTCTTTGTTTTCCAGCTCACAGGTGTCAGTCTACAACTACAGGTACTGTTTCTCACCTAAACAGAGCAGCTCACCTAGAAGTCTGATAGAAGTCACAGCTAAATGTCTCCCTGACTCATCAACCTTCACAGCCTAATAGCATGTTGCTTATCTGGTACTTCCGACAGCTGTGAGACTCAGCTCCCAAACAAAGCTGAAAAATTACAATATTTTATCCAAAAGTGCATTTCTATAATGCATTTAACATAGAAAAATATCCCAAGGTGCTTCACAGAGGTATAAAGAAAAATGTGGATACCAAGCCAACGTAGATATTAGGAGAGGTGCCTAAAGATTGGTTGAAGAGATAGGTTTTAAGAAGGGTCTTAAAGGAGGTGAGAGAGGCAGAGGGGTTTAGGCAGAGAATTCCAGAGCAGGTTTACTAACTGAGTGAACTGCCAGTAGGCGGGGAGATTATTGAGTATGGGGGAGGCACACAAACAGCTTTATTTTGTTCCCTAGATTTGTGATGATCTAATATTTCAATATCCTGGTACAGTAACATAGTGGTTCTGTTACTGCACTAGTAATCCAGAGGCCTGGATTAAATATGAGTTCAAATCCTACCATGGCAGTTTGAGAATCAGATGTGGCTATTTTCTGCTGACAGTAAACCAACACCATCTACCCCTAATAAAGTTGCAACTGATATTGGTAAAATTAGATTATGAAATAGTACTACAGCGCTACATAGGTCGTGTGAAAAAAGAATAGCTTTAGCTCAGTGGTAGTACTTTTACCTCTGAGTCAGTCTTTTGGATGGATCATTAAACCAAGGCCCCATTTTCCTGCTCAGAAAGATGTAAAGGATCCTATACCACTATTTGAAAAAGAGCTGGGAAGGTATCATGGATAACATTTATCCCATAACCAAATATATAGATTACTTTAGATTAAAATAGATTATCTAGTTGTCTATCTTGTTATTGTTTGTGGGACTTGTTATATGCAAATTGGCCTCCATGTTTGCCTACATGAAAACAGTGACTACACTTCAAAAATAATTAATTGGCTTTGAAGTGCTTTGGGATGTCCTAAAGATGTGAAAGGTACTATTTAAACGCAAGTTCTTTCTTTCTCAAAAACTGCGGGTATCTGTAGCACTAATCTACCATCAGCCATGAGAGGCACCAGAGACCAGGGCCGGCCTAACAATAAGTGGTACAGTATAGCACCCAATAAAGTAAGAACTGGAATGGCATAATAGACCATTCTAGCCGACTTTATCACTGCCGTTCCTCTTCTGAAGATCCTAACTCATGAGGAACTTTGATTCCATATTTACCAGCAGCAGTCAGGTAGCTCATGCAAGCGCCCATTCTTCCTGTGTGAGCCTTGGCATTGACTGTTGGTAGACTATTCAAGTGTGAGGACATCAAATAGAGTTGTATATCCAAATTTTCAGATAACACTAAGTTAGAAGGCACAGTAAGTTGTGTGGATGGGAGCAGGAAGTTATAAAGGGCCATAAACAGACTAAGTGAGTGGACAAAACTATGGCAAAGGGAGGTCAATGTGAGGAAGTGTGAGGTCATCCATTTTGGATCTGCAAAAGACAAATCGGAATATTTTCTAAATGGTAGCGAATAGGAGCTGTGGAGGAGCAAGGGGATTTAGGTGTACATGTAGAAGTGGGACGGGTTACACCCGAGCAGGACCGGGACCAATGTCCTCGCGGGGGTGTTTGCTAGTGCTGTTGGGGAAGGTTTAAACTAGAGTGGCAGGGGGATGGAAACCTGAGCGGGGAGTCAGAAGGGAGTAAAGTTGAGAGCAGCAAGAGAGGGGAAGACCCAGGGGCAATTTACAATACAAATAGTACAAACAGTTGTTCAAGAACAATTGAAAAGGAAAAGCGTAGAGCAGCAAAAAGAAAGTGTACTTTAGACACTACAGATAAAGTGAAAACTAGAAGGCGTAAGGCAATTATCCCAGCATCAAAGCTGAAGGTCAGGCTAGGGTGTGTGGCCCAACTAAGAGTTCTATATACAAATGCACGGAGTATAAGGAATAAATTAAATGAACTACAGGTTCAAATTCAAATTGAAGGGTATAACATGATAGCTATTACTGAGACATGGCTGCAGGATGGTCAGGATTGGGAACTAAATATACCGGGTTAAAAGGTCTACAGGAGAGATAGGGAAAATGGAAGAGGGGGAGGAATAGCCTTAATGATTGGAGATTAAATCACTTCAATGATAAAAGAGGATAACGAGAGGTAAGCAGCCAACAGAAACCTTATGGGTTGAATTGAGAAATAGGAAAGGATCTAAGACTATAGTGGGAATTGTGTATAGGACCCCTGGCAGCAGCTCTGAAGAGCTAGATTGTATAAATGCAGAGATTAGGCAAGCGTGTAAGAAAGACATAGTGGTCTTAATGGGGGACTTTAACCTTCACATAGATTGGGAAAAACGGACGAGCAACTGTCGGAAAGGTAGTGAATTTCTTGAGTGTATCCGGGATAGTTTTCAACAGCAGTATGTCCTAGAGGCAACAAGGGGGAAAGCCATACTAGATTTAGTAATGAGCAATGAACCAGATTTAGTTAACGGCTCAACTGTACGCGAACATCTATCCAATAGCGATCATAACATGATCGAGTTCAATGTGGTGTTTGAAAGGGAAAAAAATGAATCAGCTGCTAAGATTGTAGACTTGGGTAAGGCTGACTTCAATGGGATGAGACAGAGACTGTCCACAGTAAACTGGGCAAATCTGTTAATGGGTAAAACGACTGATGGTCAGTGGGAAATGTTTAAAGAAACATTTAACGTGATACAGAATTGGTTTATACCTCTGAGGGGCAAGAACTCTACTTGCCAAAAAAAAACAGCCATTGACAACTAAAGAGGTAAGGGACAGTATAAGACATAAGGAAAGGGCATAGAAAAAGGCAAAAAATGGCACAGGTCCTGGCGAATGGGAAAGACACAAAGATCAACAAAGGGTCACAAAACGGATAGTAAGAGCTACAAAAAGAGAGTATGAAAAGAAACTTGCAAGGGATATCAAAACCAATATGAGGAACTTTTATAGTTATATTAGGAAAAAGAGGGTGGTCAGGAGCAGTGTTGGCCCCTTAAAAACTGAAAGTCGGGATATTGTCATTGACAATGGGGAAATGGCAGACATGTTGAACAATTACTTTGCGTCAGTATTTACAGTAGAAAAAGAGGATAGCATGCCGGAAATCCCAAGAAAACTAATATTGAATCGGGGACAGGGACTCAATAAAATTAACATAAGTAAAGCAATAGTAATGAAGAAAATAACAGCACTAAAGAGTGACAAATCCCCAGGACCACATGGTTTCCATCCCAGGGTTTTAAAGGAAGTAGGTGAGCACATTGCAGATGCCCTAACTATAATCTTTCAAAGTTCTCTAGATTCAGGAACTGTTCCTCTAGATTGGAAAATTGCACATGTCACTCTGCTTTTTAAGAAAGGAGAGAGAGGGAAACCAGGGAATTATAGAACAGTTAGCGTAACATCTATTGTGGGGAAAATGCTGGAGTCTATAATTAAGGATAGGGTGACTGAACAGCTCGAGAATTTTCAGTTAATCAGAGAGAGCCAGCATGGATTTGTGAAAGGTAGGTCGTGCCTGACAAACCTGATTGAATTTTTTGAAGAGGAGACTAAATTAGTGGACAGGGGAATGTCAATGGATGTTATTTATATGGACTTCCAGAAGGCATTTGATGAGGTCCCACATAAGAGAGTGTTAGCTAAGATAGAAGCCCATGGAATCGAGGGAAAAGTACGGACTTGATTAGGAAGTTGGCTGAGCGAAAGGCGACAGAGAGTAGGGATAATGGGTAGATACTCACATTGGCAGGATGTGACTAGTGGAGTCCCGCAGGGATCTGTCTTGGGGCCTCAATTATTCACAATATTTATTAACGACTTAGATGAAGGCATAGAAAGTCTCATATCTAAGTTTGCTGATGACACAAAGATTGGTGGCATTGTAAGCAGTGTAGATGAAAACATAAAATTACAAAGCGATATTGATAGATTAGGTGAATGGGCAAAACTGTGGCAAATGGAATTCAATGTAGACAAATGTGAGGTCATCCACTTTGGATCAAAAAAGGATAGAACAGGGTACTTTCTAAATGGTAAAAAGTTAAAAACAATGGATGTCCAAAGGGACTTGGGGGTTCAGGTACATAGATCATTGAAGTGTCATGAACATGTGCAGAAAATAATCAATCAGGCTAATGGAATGCTGGCCTTTATATCTAGAGGACTGAAGTACAAGGGGGCAGAAGTTATGCTGCAGCTATACAAAACCCTGGTTAGACCGCACCAGAGGGAGTGCAGCCTAGGTTTACTAGAATGATACCCGGACTTCAAGGGTTAAGTTACGAGGAGAGATTACACAAATTGGGGTTGTATTCTCGAGAGTTTCGAAGGTTAAGGGGTGATCTGTTCGAAGTTTATAAGATATTAAGGGGAACAGATAGGATGGATAGAGAGAAATTATTTCCACTGGTTGGGGATTTTAGGAGTAGGAGGCACAGTCTAAAAATTAGAGCCAGACCTTTCAGGAGCGAGATTAGAAAACATTTCTACACACAAAGGGTGGTAGAAGTTTGGAATTCTCTTCCGCAAACGACAATTGATACTAGCTCAATTGCTAAATTTAAATCTGAGATAGATAGCTTTTTGGCAACCAAAAGTATTAAGGGATATGGGCCAAAGGCAGGTATATGGAGTTAGATCACAGATCAGCCATGATCTTATCAAATGGCAGAGCAGGCTCGAGGGGCTGAATGGCCTACTCCTGTTCCTATGTTCCTATATACACAAATGACTAAAAGTTTGTGTGCACATGTATAAAAAGTAATCAAAAAGGCTAATGGAATGTTGGCCTTTATCCCAAAGGAGTTGGAATTCAAAAGTGAGGAAGTAATGCTTCAGTTATACTGTGCCTTGGTCGGACCCCATCTGGAGCACTGCGTTCAGTTATACTGTGCCTTGGTCAGACCCCATCTGCAGCACTGCGTTCAGTTATACTGTGCCTTGGTCAGACCCCATCTGGAGCACTACGTTCAGTTATACTGTGCCTTGGTCAGACCCCATCTGGAGCACTGCGTTCAGTTATACTGTGACTTGGTCAGACCCTATCTGGAGCACTGCGTTCAGTTATACAGACCCTTGGTCAGACCCCATCTGGAGTACTGCATTCAGTTATACTGTGCCTTGGTCAGACCCCATCTGGAGCACTGCGTTCAGTTTTGGACAGCTCAGGAAAGATATATTGGCCTTGGAATGGGTACAGTGCAGATTCATCAAAATAATACCAGGGCTTAAAGGGTTAATTTATGTGGACAGGTTGCATAATCCTGACTTGTATTCCCCTGAGTTTAGAAGGTTAAGGGGTGATCTAATCTAGGTGCTTAAAATGATAAAGTTATTCAATAGTGTAGATACAGAGAAACTATTTCCTCTTGTAGGAGAATCAAGAACAAGGGGGCAAAATTTTAAAATTAAAGCTAAGCCATTCAGGAGTCAAATCAGGAAGCATTTTTTCTCATAAAGGGTAAAGGAAATCTGGAGCTCGCACAAAATTCTGTGGATGCTGGGTCAATTGAAATTTTCAAGACTGAGATCGATAGATTTTTGTCAGGTAAGGGTATCAGGGGATATGGAATAAAGGCAGGTAAATAGGGTTGAGGTACAGGTAAGCCATGATGTCATTAAATGGGGGATAGACTCAAGGGGCTGAATGTCCTACTCCTATGTTCCTATATGTAAAGCTGAACCTAACGGTTTCTTCACCTTGCATTTCTACGGGTGCACTTCCAGTAGGGACCTGGATAATGATGAGCAGGAACTCTAACTGATTCCACCCCACCCCCAAGCCAATTGCACCACCTCTGAGGTTGACTAACAGCTCAAACCAGAGGTAGAAACTGAGACCTTCCTGGACTGTATGCATCACCATGTAGCGTAGCATTTAGTATTTCAGGCAAATTTAGATATTAAAATAACAGGTTTAGAAGCCAAGAGCAAAATAGCTGTGACTCTTTTCTGCTGACAATAAGCCAACACTGTTTACCCAGAGTAAAGATGTGGCTGATACTGGTAAAATTAGACTATAAAATAGCACTACAGTGCTGCACAGGGCACGTGTACAGTGTGAGGAAAGGAATAGCAAGCTGCTCTGTAATTGACAAAGCCTGTCATCCCCTTTATCTTGAAGTCAGATCTCTTGAATCTGAATATCGCTAACATGCTACTTTAATAAAACGTATTTTTCAGTAAAAACGCACAATATCTTAGAAAGAAAACAGATCAGATCAGGTTTCAGGAATGTATAGAAGAATTGGTGAGGAATTCCCAACACTCATTGTGTAGCAATCTTCACTTTGTAAGGGAAAGGTTCAGTGAAGTGTTGTCACTGTGCCTGAGACAGTGGATCAAATATACAGAATTTTTTTGCTATGAGGGTTGAATGAATGTAACCTTGGGGGGTGGGTGGGGGAGGTGGTGAGTAATAGCCTCAAGATGTATCCTGAGCCATACATTATCCAAAATTAGAACGTCTGAACTGAAAGATAAAAATGACTGCAGTGCAGTTACATGAACGAATTAAACAAGTTCAGTGAAGTTTGTTTTTACTGATCTATGATGTTATCTCAGTGTCTGATTCAAATTACTGACACCCACATGTTGTACAGACTTGTAAGACAATTGAGCACTGTTTATTCACTCAAGTTTATCTCCTTACACATTACAGACAATGAATGAGTTTGGGAGTATCCTGGCTTTCAAACCAACATTTTTAATCCAGGTTTAAACTGTAGCTGCTTTTATATTAGGTTAACTGCAATGTTTCCAAAACTGGGGTCTTACACAGCTGGTGGCAATACCTTGAAAACTTATAGGATTTGCTAACATCATTTGTTGGGAAGGCTGATCTTTTATTGGGTGTTCCTGGCAGCCAGCCTTAGCAAACCTGGCACGTTTACTTTTGGGTTGTCATTGGCTGCACGAGATCCAAGAATTGGGAGCTGGAAGCCCTAGAATATTTCTCATGCAAGTTAAAAGCAGCTTAAAACTTTGTTATGGATTAAACCTATCTTGATTTAATTCAATATTAACCAGAATGTTTGATTCCGGTGTAAAACTGGTACAAAAACCTATCTCAAAAGCTGTAGATTTGGTTTTACATCAGACTATTGATGATATGGGGCCACTTTTAAGTCACTGCTCCCGGCAGGAAAAGGGCAGTTTTCTTTTAAAGGCTGCATCTCTGTTCTTGGTAGATCAAGGAGCTGAGCTTGCCCACTGGCGAGCAGTCTCCTGGGCTTTCTAGCTCCTGCTCCTGCTCACTTGTGCTCTGTGATTCACCATATGCAGACCTTTGTAATTCACTATCCATCCCACCCGATTTCTGTGCTGGTGCTTGGTGGGGATGGATTGAGTGCCAATGCTTCTTCAGGAGGATTGTCCCCCTCCAAGTCATGTTCTGATGGGTCCAAATCTTTGGATTGCACTAAAAAAAGGGGGAAAAGGGACAAGGTTCAACATTGCATGGAAAGGTTAGGCAGGAGCAATTGGTTGGCATTACTGTGCAGCACCAGAATGCTTTGCTGCCTGGAGATGTGATGGTTTGAGGAAAGAGAAAAGGTACAAATAATAGGTAAACACCCTGCTGAGCACAGCCTCCAGCCATGCCATCGTCAATGTTCCTTGATCTGCCTGCTCCAATGATGTCCATGACTTCCTTCTCCATCTAGGTGAGGACCTGGTTTGAGGCTAGCTCTCCCCGCGTCGAGTCCTCTCCTACTTGTTGTGAGCCAGCTTCTCCTGCAGAAAGAGAGTGAGAGAGTTAGTGTGTGGTTCTTGTACAGGATTGTGCAGATGTGTGAGGCAGCTCCTTATAGTGTGCATGCTAAGAGGGAGAAGCAGCAAGATGTGAGCAGGATTATAGAGTCATAGAGTCATAGAGTTATACAGCACGGATAGAGGCCCTTCGGCCCATCGTGTCCGCGCCGGCCATCAAGCCCTGTCTAATCTAATCCCATATTCCAGCATTTGGTCCGTAGCCTTGTATGCTATGGCATTTCAAGTGCTCATCCAAATGCTTCTTGAATGTTGTGAGGGTTCCTGCCTCCACAACCCTTTCAGGCAGTGAGTTCCAGACTCCAACCACCCTCTGGGTGAAAAAGTTCTTTCTCAAATCCCCTCTAAACCTCCCGCCTTTTACCTTGAATCTATGCCCCCTTGTTATAGAACCCTCAACGAAGGGAAAAAGCTCCTTAGTATCCATCCTATCTGTGCCCCTCATAATTTTGTACACCTCAATCATGTCCCCCCTCAGCCGCCTCTGCTCCAAGGAAAACAAACCCAATCTTCCCAGTCTCTCATCAGAGCTGAAGTGCTCCAGCCCTGGTAACATCCTGGTGAATCTCCTCTGCACCCTCTCCAAAGCGATCACATCCTTCCTGTAGTGTGGCGACCAGAACTGCACACAGTACTCCAGCTGTGGCCTAACCAGTGTTTTATACAGCTCCATCATAACCTCCTTGCTCTTATATTCTATGCCTCGGCTAATAAAGGCAAGTATCCCATATGCCTTCTTTACCACCTTATCTACCTGTTCCGCCGCCTTCAGGGATCTGTGAACTTGCACACCAAGATCCCTCTGACCCTCTGTCTTGCCTAGGGTCCTCCCATTCATTGTGTATTCCCTTGCCTTGTTAGTCCCTCCAAAGTGCATCACCTCGCACTTTTCCGGGTTAAATTCCATTTGCCACTGTTCCGCCCATCTGACCAACCCATCTATATCGTCCTGCAGACTGAGGCTATCCTCCTCACTATTTACCACCCTACCAATTTTTGTATCATCAGCAAACTTACTAATCATACCTTTTACATTCATATCCAAGTCGTTAATGTAGACCACAAACAGCAAGGGACCCAGCACCGATCCCTGTGGTACCCCACTGGCCACAGGCTTCCAGTCACAAAAACAACCTTCGACCATCACCCTCTGCCTTCTGCCACTAAGCCAGTTTTGTATCCAAAGTGCCAAGGCACCCTGGATTCCATGGGCTCGTACCTTCTTGACCAGTCTCCTGTGGGGGACTTTATCGAAGGCCTTACTGAAATCCATGTATACCACATCCACTGCGTTACCCTCATCCACACGCCCAGTCACCCCCTCAAAAAATTCAATCAAATTAGTCAGACATGATATTCCCTTGACAAAGCCATGTTGACTATCCCTGATTAATCCTTGCTTCTCCAAGTGGAGACTAATTTTGTCCTTCAGAATTTTTTCCAATAATTTTCCTACTACTGATGTTAGGCTCACTGGCCTGTAGTTCCCCGTTTTTTCCCTACTCCCCTTCGTGAATAATGGTACTACATTAGCGGTTCTCCAGTCCTCTGGCACATCCCCTGTGGCCAGAGAGGTTCTGAATATATGTGTTAGAGCCCCCGCAATCTCCTCCTTTGCCTCACACAGTAACCTGGGATACATTTCGTCCGGGCCTGGGGATTTATCCATTTTTAGGCCTGCTAAAACCGCCAATACCTCCTCCAGCTCGATATTAATATGTTCGAGTATATCACAGTCCCCCTGCCGTATTTCTATGTCTACATCGTCCTTCTCCATAGTGAAAACAGATGCAAAAAATTCATTTAGAACCCCTCCTACATCTGCCGGCTCCACACACAGATTGCCATTTTTGTCCCTAATGGGCCCTATTTTTTCCCTAGTTATCCTCTTACCCTTAATATACTTATAAAACATCTTAGGATTTTCCTTTATTTTGCTCGCCAGTGTTATTTCATGGCCCCTCCTTGATCTCCTAATTTCTTTTTTAAGTATCCCCCTGCACTTTTTGTACTCCTCTAGGGCTTCCTCCGTCTTTAGCCTTTTGTATCTGCCAAAAGCCCTCCTTTTTTTCCTAATCCATTCTCATATATCCCCTGACATCCAAGGTTCCCTGGAGTTCTTGGAACCACCCTTGACCTTTACAGGAACATGTTGCCATTGTATGGTCTCAATCTCCCTTCTGAAAGACTCCCATTGCTCCGATGCGGATTTTCCTACAAGCAGCTGATCCCAGTCCATTTTGGCCAGATCCTGCCTTATCCTATTAAAATCGGCCTTCCCCCAATTTAGAACCTTTATTTCCGGCCCCACCCTGTCCTTTTCCATGACCACCTTAAATCTCACCGAATTATGGTCACTGTCATCAAAGTGCTCACCTACTAGCACTTCTTCCACTTGGCCGGCCACATTCCCTAGAATTAGGTCCAGTACCGCCCCCTCTCTTGTAGGACTTTCTACATGCTGGCTCAAAATGCTCTCTTGGATGCACGTTAAGAATTTTGTACCCTCTAAGCCTTTTACACTCTGAGTATCCCAGTTAATATTGGGGAAGATTAGGAGATGGTCACGTGCCAGAAAGTGGCTCCAGTGTGAAATGAGAAAGCAGTCAGCAGAGGAGTGAAATGCTTTTCAGTTGCTACTCGGTTAAAGCAGAATGCTGCTTGTGCCCGTTCTGAGTAAGCGACATGTGAGTGTGTGATTAGAATGAGAAGGAGAGTTGGTACAATGTCCCCTTGTGATTGGAAGAGACTCATGTCGAGCCGAGGGGAAGAGTTTGGTGCTGAGGGAGGGGGAGTACTGTGGCAAAATCTAATGCAGAGAAATAGAGACAGGAAGACATGATTCTCGCCCTTGCTGTCCAGGTCAGGTCATTGAAGTGCTTTCAGCACTGAACTCATATGCTGGGGGTGATGGTCCAGGCATTGACAATCTGCCACCTCTCTCCAGGCCTGCTGCAGTATCTGCTTGGGCACCCACCCTCCTGCCATCCAAAGGGGAACAGGATCTGTCTGCATGCCCTCACCTGCTCCACAAGCACCTCCACCACTGTGTTAGAAAATCAAGACACTCTTGCCTGCAACATGTTGCCCTCCATAAACCACCCAGGAGCAGCACAGATTTACACAGAGTTGAATGACACCTCGTTTTACCAGGTGCATTCACTTTTCAAATGGGCACCGGGTCTGCTGGAAATCCCATCCTCTAATTGGGCAGGATGCCCATCACCCATGGAAATGTGTGGGCAGCTCGCCAATGAAATGTAAATGAGGCCCAACCATCAAAATGGTTCAGGCCTCCTGCTAATGATATTGGGCAAACGGCAATCACCCACAGTGAAAATCTACCTCTATGTGTTTCTGGATGACTTAATAGGAAATGTTTGGATTTATGTAGCTGTTAACCGTGTCAGTGGTTCAATTCCTAGTAGGTCCATAGTTAGCTTCTTATCTGAAAAGAGCAAAGATATGGGATTAGAGTAACTATTTAAACTGTAGAACCAGTGCTGGCATTGGCTGAATGACCTTTTGAGCTCAATTGTACGCTATAAATTTTAGTGTTGGTGCAAAGTGATTTTGGTTTTGCACAGACACTAAAGTTACAGTGTGAATCTAGGGTCAGGAATCAGGATCCGACTGGGTTCTGGAGTGAAGCAGAGTAAGACTCCCTAGAGGCAGTAGTCTCGCACCAGTTTAGTTTGACACTGCAAGAAGTGTAAATCTAGTGCAGTGTTGAAACTGGTTTACGAAGTGCTCGGGGGATCTGTTGGATCCTCAAACCCCCCCTCCCCCCCCTGCCCCCTGCCCAGCACTTTTTTAATCTAAATGTTCAGAGCCCTGGAATTCTCTCCTCCCTGCTATCTAAATATAAATTTCTAGCTGTTGGTAGAGAGCTGTATGCACAGTGTACTTAGGCAGGTGTAGAGCTCTCTCCCAAATAGGGTAGTTAGGGGGTAATTTTCTGAGTATGCACTAGTAGTAGGGAACCTGGCCTACTGTCGGCACATATCAGAACATCGGGGATGCGCTGCCATGAATTTCCGATGCACGACTGGAACTCACTCAGATAATTATCCCTTTAAAGTTCCAGGCTGGCAGGAGTTAAATAGTGTAAACAGGGTTCTGCCTGGCTGGAATCCTAACATAGCGGCTATTGGCCTGAGCATTGTAAATGCACCCATAAAACTCTCTTCCTGCCCAACAATCTTATCTCATAAGCCTGGATGTTGCTTATTTGTGCCACAAAGTATATCGCTATTATCTTGCAAGTTTCCTCGTGTTGTATTTCCTGTGTATCTGGGTAGCCCCTCTTATCTCAACTACCCTAATGTAGGGGAAATGAGCAGCTTGGGTTTTGATCTGATGTATTGGTGTAAATTATTAGCAGTTTCACCGGTGCTTTGCTAACATGTTAATGATTCAGTTATACTTCCATTCAGTTCAGAGCAGGATGACACAAACTGAATGCAACACCTGTGGATTTATGGTGATGACAGTCTATCATAAGACTGGAGGTATTGACTCAGGCTAATATATCTACTGGGTTTTCACTGCCATCTAAAATCAGCAACCATTTCACATCAACCACTTATATTCCAATGTGACCTTCTGTTTTGCCGCACTAAATTCCCTTGTAAGCAAATCTGAATGTAGAGAATAACTGCATGATAATACTCTAGAATCATAAAATCATAGAATGATACAGCACAGAAGGGGGCCATTTGGCCCATCGTGCACAGAGCTATCCAATTAGCACCGCTCCCCTGCTCTTTCCCCATAGCCCTGCAAATTTTTCCCTTCAAATATTTATCCAGTTCCCTTTTGGAAGTTATCTTTGAATCTGCTTCCACCACTCTTTCAGGCAGTGCATTCCAGATCATTACAACTCGCTGTGTAAAATAATGTTTCCTCATCTCATCTCTGGTTCTTTTGCCAATTACCTTAAATCTGTGTCCTCTGGTTACCGGCCCTTCTGTCACTGGAAACAGTTTCTCTTTATTTATTCTATCAAAACCCTTCATGATTTTGAACATCTCTATTAAATCTCCCCTTAACCTTCTCTGCTCTAAGGAGAACAACCCCAGCTTCTCAAGTTTCTCCAGGTAACTGAAGTCCTGCACCCCTGGTACTATTCTAGTAAATCTCCTCTGCACCCCCTCTAAGGCCTTGGCATTCTTCCTAAAGTGTGGCACTCAGAATTAGATACAATACTCCAGCTGGGGCCCAACCAGTGATTTATAAAGGTTTAGCATAACTTCCTTGCTTTTGAACTCTATGCCTCTATTAATAAAGCCAAGGATACCGAATGCTTTTTTTAACAGCCTTCTCAACTTGTCCTGCCACCTTCAAAGATTTGTGTGCATATATCCCCAAGTCTCTCTGTTGAGCAGAGTGGCTTCTATTTCACTTTAAATTTGCAGCAATTTATAGCGTAAGCAGGTTTTAAATGGGACTCTAGCACTTTGATCCAGTGTTCCTAAGTTTGAGACACTTACAGCCCCAATACTTGAGCTTGGCTGTTGCAAGTTGGGATGAGTTTCATCAGTTCCTGGCTAGGCTGCTAGGTGGAGTACATTATGAGTGCTACAGTTTTATAAGGGAGGACAGAAAAACTGACACATGCTCAGTCTTACTCGAAATAAAGGGAATTAGGGGTTACGGGGAGCTGGCAGGAAATTGGACATGAATTTAAATTTGAGGTTAGGATCAGATCAGCCATGATCTTATTGAATGGCGGAGCAGGCTTGAGGGGCCGATTGGCCTACTCCTGCTCCTATTTCTTATGTTCTTATGTTCTTTCATGCTGTTATGTTACAACAACAAGAGCAGTATAATAACATCAATTGACTGAATGAGTTCAAACAGTGCCACTTCACCTTTGTGTTACACTAATTTCAGTTTGGGTTTTTCATCCAGAACATGCTAGGCCTAAGACCTGCTTTCTCTGTTGGGTATCGGAAGATCCCAAGTAATTTTCATCCAGACTCTTAATAGGTGTGAGTTCAGAACATTGCCTATGATTGGCACCTAAAACAATTGGCACTTTAGTTGCTACATTTCCAATAGTTTAAGTTTCTAGTAGTTAATCACTACTGTTATGTAATTGTCATTATAAGGAAATTATTGTCAAGAATAATGACAAGAAAAATGGGGTATTTTATATTTACTAGGAGGATGAGCTAAGTAACAAATGCACAGGTTTTGTATTATCACTTTAGATCTCTAAAAGATAATATCTGCCAGCTTTTGTTCATGTTTCTAATAATACAGACATTTTTCTTAAGATTCTTTCTGGTTTGTGGTTTGACAGTTTTTTGAAGTGGTCTGAGAACACAGTTTGAAATGGAGCCCATTAAGACTGTCTCCACGGAAAGCAAAATGTTCTCAGTGTAGGAATCATTGCCATATTCTTTCGAGTCGGACATTTTAAGTGGGAACATACTTGGTAATAAAACCAATGTGCGAGGACCCAAGTGCAGACACATTTTCTGAAATATTTCCAAAGCATAAATCATATATTCAGAGGGGAAACAACATTACAACAAACTGTCAAATATCTCCAGCACAATATCAATGTCCATGCCCAAAATTACAATTGCAAATGTACAAGGATATTGATTCAAGTTGTGATCTAATGCAGATTGTAAGTAAAATGATCCTGGCATTTACTGTTCATGCAGAAAGTAGGTTATAGACCCTAGACAGGTGAATATGGTGTATTTCCAGTAGTGGTAAAGGTAACGAAGACTAGATGCTTCCGGGAGTATTGCAAAGTGAAATCCTTTAAATATCAGCACTGCCTTTTAACTTTAACTAAACTTCACAAGGCCGAGTTTCGAACAAAGTATGACAAATGATGGGGCTCTTTGCTCAGCACATTCCCCTCTGCAATTCTTTCTGTGTGATCTGGAAAACAATATACTGGTTGTATTTTTTCAAGTTTATGGGGTCATCATATATTTAATATGCCGCAATATTTGCTATCAAATGCAGACAGTTATAAAGTAGATTGAGCTGAATGATGTATAAACTTCCGGTGACAACAAATTTGGAAAGTTCCAGCAAATTGAAGAATTTCCATTTTTTAACATTCTATTTTTAAATCTGCCAGGAATCCCACACAAGAACTGCTTAAAATTGTTGGGCAACCCTTCTTTAAAGAGCATAAAGTATTTTAAACAATACTTACAACAAACTTGGCCATATGCATTTAAGATTTTGTTTCTTTCCAATTTCCATGAAGCAAATTCTACCCAATTATACAAAATATTATGCAGGAAAGGAAAAAAGTTGTTTGAATGCTACACGGGTTCCAGAATTCAAGTCAATTAATGTTTCACCTGAGCCAACTCAGACACTCCATTTATTAGAAATGTTTGATAAACCTGTCTTCATTTAATAAGTACAGGATGCAATAAAGAAAATTGTATCAATGCAGAAAGACCCTGAAATTACGCTGGATAAACATGAGCATGTGAATTTGTAATTACAGTGGTATGAAATTCCTTTGTCTACTATTTTAATAGAGGCATTAAAATAAACGGTCATTCTTCCGTTATAAAGGACAGAAAAATTGCATATGGGCATATTAAAGATCTGTAAGCTAATTTTGTGCCTTGTTTCATTTGCACATGACTTTATTGTGACAAAATGGTCTAGACATTCGATCACACCTGAAAATGGGCATGCAGGAACGAGGGTGTGTGCTACAAGCACGTGTTCACATGGTCCCAAAGATAATGGGCTCGATTTTGAAAGGGTAGCAGGATGGTAGCAGAGGGGTGGTCAATGGGCGTGTGGGTATCCCGACTAATAACCACCTACCGTTTCCCACGCGATCGCAAGTTAATTGGTGGCCTTTTATGTGGCTTCCGGGTTTGCTGTCCGAAAGTGGGCAGACAGCGCACCTGCATGACAGGCTGTCAACTGGAGCGGCTCTATTTAAAGTGTCAGCAAACACCAAGAATTCACAATATGGAGCAGCACAGGGGCAAGGCTGCTCCAAGGTTCAATGATGCCTCTCTGCAGCAGCTACTGGCCGGGGCGAGGAAGAGGAGGGAAGTCTTTTACCCCGAGGATGAAAGGAAGTGCCCTGCCTCTGCCATCAAGAAGGCCTGGCTCGAGGTGGCAGAGGAGGTCACCAGCAGGAGCAACATCTCCAGCACCTGGGTCCAGTGCAGGAAGCGCTTCAATAACCTAACTTATTGATTCTCCTGCATTCCGTGTTCCATATCACAACCCCCCACCACCCCACCAACTCATTCTGCACTGCCAAGACTACTCCATCACATCACTCCTCACACCCACTTAAGGCTCATCCTCAACTTACCTGCACTTCCTCAGCACTTCCTCACCTCCCCATTAGTCACCCCAACACTACCCCTCACCCCAATCCTCATCCAATGTGATGGCTCTGACTCATACTCACCCTCTGTTGCATCTCTTTCACGGTCAGCCTCACCCAAAGCAATGCATTCAACAGCTGACCACTTCACCATCACTCATCACACGTCTGTACTTTCTCCCCTTGTAGGAGAAGAGAGCTCAGAATGCACGCGAGAGGGCGAGGACTGGAGGGGGGCCACAGCAAATAGTGGTCCTCACAGACACGGAGCAGGAGGTCCTGCAGATCAGCCGCCTCCTCGAGTGCCTGTCTGTCGGGGACGCCGAGACTGGCACCCCATAAACGTCTGGTGACACAACTTTCACATTCATTACACACAACATGAATTGATGTTAAGAATGCTTGGCATGTCGAACACCTCAGTATGCTCATCGCAGCATCACACATCTGTAATGATGTTTAATATTGCCTTCTGTTCTCTTACAGGCCCTTCAACGACTGCAGTGATGGCAGAGGGCGATTCCTCAGAGGAGGTCCAGGCCTCTGAGGGTGCACTGTCACATCTTAGCGAGCCATCCACCAGCGCAGACACTCAGACCTCGGTGGGTCCTAGTAGTCATTTAGTTGGGTTGGCACCTGGTGAGTCACCACACACAAGTGAGCACGAGCAAATATTGGTGGCAGGGGCAGCTGTGGAGAGTCTGCATCGATGGGAGCACATTCCTCTCCAGGCTCTGCTTAGCTGAACCCCGGGGGCCATCCTTTAAAAGGAGAATGATTGAGGGACAGCAGCACATTTGCGAGGTACTGGAACAGATGCCACGCACACTCTCCACAAAGGCACAGAAAATGGAGGAGTCCAACTTGTACATGAGTGGAATGGTGGCGCAGGTACAGGAGGGAATCTATGAGATAGTGTCGCAGAGACATGAGCAACTGTCTGAGATAGTGTCGCATGTAACTGCTGAAATGTCTGAGATAGTGTCACAGATAAGTGTGGGAATGTCTGCGATGGAGAGAGGGCTAACCTCTGTTGAGCTTCAAGCACGGCTTGCAAATGAATCAATTCAGGCCCTGACAACGGCCGTTCGGACTCAGGGTGAACAACATTCTGCTGCCTTAAATAGGCTGTCAGATACTTTAGAAGTGGCCTTCCAAGGCATCACGCATGTCCTCCAAACTGTTGTCCAGCAGGATGATAGGAATGATGTGGCGAAAGGGGACATGGAAGTGGGGACGCCACTCAAAGAGCTCCCGTCTCTCCCCCGTTGCCTCCCTCTCAACCAATACATTCAATGCTGCCTCCAGTCAAGGTGGACAAATCAGCCGCTGCACAGGTGCAGGTGAAGCAATCTTTGGAGGGGCCCCTCACGGGCTCCAAAACCCAGAGGCCGTAGGCCAAAAACTTCTAAGCAATTAGGGCATGAACATGAGCAACCTGCCACTACCTCTGCTGCAGCCACAGGGGATGCACCACGTAGAAGTAGTAGGAAGAGAAAGGCTAAGGTTTTGTGATCACGAAGGGTATGCACAAGGGTGTCTGACAGACTGTCATGTTTTTCATTTATATTTGGGGTTTTTTATAATCACATTAAATGTTATCATTCTCACCACTACTGCCACATCTTGCCCATTCTTGACTGGCTTTTGTGATAGCGCCCTTTCATGAGGTTCACCATGAACAGCGACACTTGATGCCACCCATTGGGTCATTTTACAGTGGGTGTATGTGTAGTTGCAGGACTGTTTTGTGCAGGGAGTGGGGGGGAGGGGGGCTGGTGTGGGCGCTGGTCTTTCCAGGTGGTGTGAGGACTGGATTCTTCACACTTTCTGATGTTAGGAGAACCGTTCACATATGAGTGAAGCCACGAGAAGCCAGGTGGGCTGCTGCTCTGGCTATGGGTTCGTCCTCCTCCTCCGCCTCCTCCTCCGCCTCCTCCTCCTCAATGTGGATGGCAGATGTGGATGGGGCCTCCTCAAGCGGCACCCCTCTCTGTTGTGCCCTGTTAACACACTACTATAATGCGTCCCACTCTGTCTGGTGCATATTGAAGCACTCCCCCAGAACGATCAAGGCACCTAAATTGCATCTTGAGCAGCCCTATAGCACACTCAATAGTGGACCTGGTGGTGATGTGGCTGTCGTTGTATCGACGTTGTTGCTCAGTGATGGGGTTCCTCAGAGGTGTCATGAGCCACGTGTGCAGGGGTTATCCCTTGTCCCCGAGGAGCCAGCCCTTAAGGGTGTTCGATGCGTGGAAAAGGCCCGGGATGTTGGATTCCCTCATAATAAGGAATCTTGGCAGCTGCCAGGAAATCTGGCGCAACCGTGAAGGAATCTTTTGCGGTTGTCACAAATGAGCTGAGTGTTGATGGAGTGATACCTCTTTCTGTTGATGAACAGTCCTGGCTCATGTGGAGGTGCTCATATTGCTATATAGGTACAATCGATTACACCCTGCACCCGTGGGAAGCCAGCCACAGAGTGGAATCCCACTGCCCTCTTCATCTGGCTGAGGTAATCCATGGGGAAGTTGATGTACTGTGAGGCTCTGCGAAACAAGCCGTCGGTGATCTGCCTTATGCGCTTGCGTATAAATGACTGAGAGACCCCGGCAATGTCCTCGGTGGCACCCTGGAATGATCTGGAGGCGAAGAAGTTGAGGGCAGTGGTGACTTTAACAGTGACGGATAATGAGATGCTGCCAGGCCCAGTCGGGAGCAACTCGACATGAAGGAGGCTGCAGATGTCTTTGACCACCTGGCAACTCACTCTGAGCCTCCGTATGCACTGCTCCTCAGAGAGATCCGGGAAGCTGAGCCTCGGTCTGTAGACCCTGTGGTGAGGGTAGTGCCTCCTGTGATGGGGCTCCCTCTGTTGTTGCCCTCTGTGCTCTTGTGCAGGTGCCTACGGTGCAGCACTGTGTTGTGGAGTTCTAAGTGGCGGAAGTGCACGCCGTGCCTGGCGAGGATGGTGATGTTCCTCGTCCTCCGATGTAGTGGTGAATGAAGCCATCGCGCCCCCCCATCCTGATGGTGTCAGTTTGAGGGGGTCCGAAAATTTGGTAAATTTGTGTGAACAGAAGAATTCTGAATTTTCAGTCTAAACACAAAGATCTCCCAGCCAAAAGTTTGTCTGAGACACCTGAGTGCCTTGCTGCAATAACTCACCTTTTATCCTCATCTGTCAAACAGGCATTTAAACGTCCAACTGGCTGCCGGCTGAATCACGTCTCCTTGAACATGGAGTGTTTCCCACAGCATGGGAAGCGCAGTGAGGTTGAATTAAAATCGCATCCCTGCCTCAATCTCCACAAAATTAACGACTTAAACAAGATTAACGATGGGAATAAGTGGTTTAAATATCATCCCACCGGCTTTAGTTGCCAGCCGGACTTCCGGATTCGTGAAGTGCGCACGCACACAGGTGCGTCTGTGGCAACCTTAGAAGCCGACGGGTTGGAGCCGGCTTCCGAACCCGTTCGGGAATTTTGCCATTTTCGTAACACTCCACCCACCCCCAACGCAACTGCAATTTGATTTTAAAATTGAGCCCAATGATTCAGGCATGCAACCAGTGCTATGCATGCATGTTTGGGGGGATGGGGGAATTGCGCTTCACTGACACCACTTAAAGGCAGCCAGCACCTCTTAAAGGGGAGGTGCACACTGGTTGCAGACAACAGGGAAACTTGAAAAATGGCTGGAGGTCCAGACAGGGCACCCAGGTTCTTTGATGCTGGGTTGGAGGCCCTGGTCTAGGCGGTGGACAGGAGGAGGGAGATCCTGTTCCCCAAAGAGAGCAGAGAGCCCTCCAGGTAATACCTCCACTGTCAGTAGGAAGAGGTCGCTGAAGAGGTCAATGCCAGGAGCTTAGTTCCCAGGACGTGGCTGCAATGCTGGAATAAGTTCAGTGACCTCACTAGAGTTGTCAAGGTAAGAATACTGCTCTCTTACTGTCTGCTCACAACTCCACCACCTCCAGCCTCACTACTCACAATACTCCCCTCCCCCGCTTCCCCTCACTCGCCTACAATCACGGCACCACACTTCACTCCACCTCCTTCTCCTCATACTCACACACTTACCATTATTGCAACCCTCACTTCCCCACACCTCACGTCTTGCACACTACATACCAACTATTCTACCATGACAGGCATTTTCTCTAAACACCTCAAAAGGATGTCACTAGCACAGTCCCTTCTTTCTTGCAGGAGTAGGTCGTGCATAACTTGCACCAGGAGGTTCCAGCAGAGGAGGCCTAGCCCACCTGCACATCCTCTCTCCTGTGGAAGAAACACAAATTTCTAGGCCAATGACTCTGGCTTCGTCTCCTTCTCCAAAAGGCTGGCAAATGCTTTTTTATGAAGCCAGTATTCTTGAATTTCCTCATGGTTCCAGTCGGTAATTCAGCACGTGTGTAACAGTGTCAGTTTGCCTCAGTGGTAGATCAGTGGAAGCACTCTTACCTCTGAGTCAGAAGGCTGTGGGATTAAGCTCCACTTCAGAATCTGTGCATATAATCCAGGCTCACATTTCAGTGAAGTACTAAAGGAGTGCGACATTGTCAGAGGTACAGTTTTTCAAATGAGACATTAAACCAAGCACATCTGCCTGCTCAGGTGGATGTAAATGATCCCATAGTACTTTTCTGAAGAACAGCAGGGAGTTCTCCCAGTGTCCAGGCTAATATTCGTCCCTTGACCAACACACCAAAATAGATTAACTGGTCATTTATCTCATTTATGTTTATGGGACCTTGCAGTCCAAGAATTGGCTGCTGTGTTTTCTTACAAAAACAACAGTGACTACAGTTTAAAGGTAATTAATTGATTGTAAAGCACTTTTGGACCACCTGTGGACATGACAGGTGCTATATAATTGCAATTTCTTTCTTTCTCTTTCTTAACTGAGCCACACAGGTCACAAATTCCAAGGTTTGATTCCCAGTTTGAGTTATTTGATCTCAGCCAAAGCACCATCAATGGCAGGTCTATTGCTGCTTCAGCTAAGATTAGATAACTCAACACACAACTCCTAGACCACAGAGTGAAAAAATCAGGCAGGGTTTCCACTGCTGGTTGATATTCAATGGCTCCTGATGGAAAGTGCAGCCAGGGGAGTAGTACTTTGTACCTGAGTTAGGGAAGGGAAAATCCTCCCAGGTGAATAGTTTGCCGAACTCAGTGTCTTTTTTAAAAATTCATTCTTGAGATATGGGCATCGCCAGCATTTATTGCCCATCCTTAGTTTTCCCTGAGAAGGTGGTGGTTAGCCTTCTTCTTGAACCACTGCAGTCCATGTGATGAAGGTTCTCCCACAAAGCTGTTAGGTAGGGAGTTCCAGGATTTTGACTCAGCGACGATGAAGGAACAGCGATATATGTCCAAGTCAGGAGGGTGTGTGATTTGGAGGGGAACTTGGAGGTGATGGTACTCCCATGCATCATGAGTGTTATTGGAGCTGCAACCATCTAAACAAGTGGAGAGTATTCCATCACACTCCTGACTTGTGCCTAGTAGGTGGTGGGGAGGCTTTGGGGAGTAACGAGGTGAGTCACTCGCTGCAGAATACCCAGCCTCTGACCTGCTGTAGTAGCTATTGCAATTATATGGCTGGTCAGTAGCAACCACCAGGCTGTTGATAATGGGGGACTCTGCAATGGTAATGCCATTGAATGTCAAGGAGAGGCGGTTAGGCTCTCTCCTGTTGATGGTTTTTGTCTGACAAAAGTTCAACTGATCTTATAAGATTTTGTTGCAATAACTATTTTTAAACTGATTTGAATGCTCCACTTGAGGGAGCGAGTAGTAATCAAACAATGGTAAATACTTCCAGACTTATTTTGTAGACTCATCTACAAATGTACTCTGTTTAGGACTGTGTTTAGGACATTAAATAGATGGAATGTATAAGGAAGCAATGGCCTATATTAAGCAACTATCCCCATACTGCTCAGCATTTTGAAATAGTTGCTGTTAGTGTCCACCTTGGTTCTCATGTGTTAGTTGTTTGGAAAGTAATGGCCCAGATTTCTCTGTATCAGGGCATCAAACAGCATCTGCCATTAGTTAGACTTGCCCTTGCACATTTAGGTTTTTAAATTTTTTGCCCACTAAGTTGCTGAAAGAGCGAGCTGATAACAGCACAGAGACGGGAACCGGGCATCTGGGACCTGAGTGAATAGGGCAAGCAACTGTGTATCTCCTTAACCAATCAGATTGAAGGATTGCGAAATAAACAGTGCAAGGAATGAGAAGGAGGTGTAAATTAGAGTGGGTGAATTCAATGTTAAAAAAAGGCACAGAAAGAGAAATAAAGAGGGAAAGAAAGATTGGATTAAGAAAGAGAGAAAAAAGAGACAGAAAGGAACTGAGAAAGAACTAGAATCAGCCTGTTCCATTGGAGGAAGCACTGAGGGTAGCAAGGGCACAAAATGTACTCTGGGTGGGGAACTTCAATGTCCATCACCAAGAGTGGCTCGGTAGCACCACTACTGACCGAGCTGGCCGAGTCCTGCAGGACATAGCTGCTAAACTGGGCCTGCGGCAGGTGGTGAGCGAACCAACAGGAGGGAAAAACTTACTTGACCTCGTCCTCACCAATCTACCTGTCGCAGATGCATCTGTCCATGACAGTATTGGTAGGAATGACCACCGCACAATCCTCGTGGAGATGAAGTCCCGCCTTCGTACTGAGGACACCATCCAACGTGTTGTGTGGCACTATCACCGTGCTAAATGGAATAGATTCAGAACAGATCTAGCAGCTCAAAACTGGGCATCCAGAGGTGAGGTGAGAGTGACTGCCCTTGACATCAAGGCAGCATTTGACAGAGTGTGGCACCAAGGAGCCCTAGTAAAATTGAAGTCAATGGGAATGAGGGGGAAAACTCTCCAGTGGCTGGAGTCATACCTAGCACAAAGGAAGATGGTAGTGGTTGTTGGTGGCCAATCATCTCAGCCCCAGGACATTGCTGCAGGAGTTACTCAAGGCAGTGTCCTAGGCCCAACCATCTTCAGCTGCTTCATCAATGACCTTCCCTCCATCATAAGGTCAGAAATGGGGATGTTCGCTGATGATTGCACAGTGTTCAGTTCCATTCGCAACCCCTCAGATAATGAAGCAGTCCGAGCCCGCATGCAGCAAGACCTGGACAACATCCAGGCTTGGGCTGATAAGTGGCAAGTAACATTCACGCCAGACAAGTGCCAGGCAATGACTATCTCCAACAAGAGAGAGTTTAACCACCTCCCCTTGACATTCAATGGCATTACCATTGCTGAATCCCCCACCATCAACATCCTGGGGGTCACCATTGACCAGAAACGTAACTGGACCGGCCATATAAATACTGTGGCTACAAGAGCAGGTCAGAGGCTGGGTATTCTGCAGCGAGTGACTCACCTCCTGACTCCCCAAAGCCTTTCCACCATCTACAAGGCACAAGTCAGGAGTGTGATGGAATACTCTCCACTTGCCTGGATGAGTGCAGCTCCAACAACACTCAAGAAGCTCAACACCATCCAGGACAAAGCAGCCCGCTTGATTGGCATTCCATCCACCACCCTAAACATTCAATCCCTTCACCACCGGCGCACAGTGGCTGCAGTGTGTACCATCCACAGGATGCACTGCAGCAACTCGCCAAGGCTTCTTCGACAGCACCTCCCAAACCCGCAACCTCTACCACCTAGAAGGACAAGAGCAGCAAGTACATGGGAACAACACCACCTGCGTGTTCCCCTCCAAGTCACACGCCATCCCGACTTGGAAATATATCGCCGTTCCTTCATCGTCGCTGGGTCAAAATCCCGGAACTCCCTTCCTAACAGCACTGTGGGAGAACCTTCACCACACGGACTGCTGCAGTTCAAAAAGGCGGTTCACCACCACCTTCTCAAGGGCAATTAGGGATGGGCAATAAATGCCGGCCTCGCCAGCGACGCCCACATCCCATGAACGAATAAAAAAAAATTCACATAATTTTCAAAATTGTGAAAAATTGTAAGCAATTTCTGACAATTTTAATACCTTTATTAAGTAATGTCTGGTCCTTTGGTCTTACGTGCAGCTGGAGCTCTACACTGTGCTAAGCCAATTTAATGGGAGCTGTGCTAAGGTGGACAGAATTTTGCATCCTTATTCCATGAATTTATTGTACATATAATATTAGAGAATCCCAGTCTTGTGTGTCTTCCTTTCAATAGTGCTTGAGATAAGTAATCATTTCCTTATAATGAGACTTCTTTTGTTTACTGTCCATTTATTTGACATCTTCACATTGAACATTCACTGAAGAATGTGAATTTTGCAGATGAATGAATATAAAATGCTTTTATCTGTATGTGCCTCAGGTGGAGTGAATTGAAACAAAAGATATGAAACTGACTCCAACATTTGTTCAAAGTAAAAGCTGAATGGGCACATGTAGGGGCAAAATGACTTGGATCAACCACGTAAAATACAGCTGTACACAATTGAATAATTCAAAGAGGATCTTTTTATGTATACATAGCTTTAATCTCCCATCCTACTTAAAGATTTAGAAACGACAGGCAATAATTTGAAACTAGAAAGGCCTCTAGCATAGTGGCCACAGGCCAATAGAAATATTGTACATGCACTAATCCTTTAATCAACATCTTTTTTATCAAAGGGGAAAATCCTAAAACTTAATTATTAGGACTTACTTGATTTTTAGCAATTCTACATCCACATTACTTGTAATCTTGTTTTGAAAATCTTTCACAAAAAATGAGTTCTGTAACTTCAGTAACTTGCTTAACTGCAAAAAATATCAAACACAAACCAAAGTTTAACATGCATTTTCATATTCTGATTCCTCATTAAAGCAAAGGATTCTTATAATTTGCTTACTTGAATATTTGTTTTATTTATTTGAAAAATGTAGCAATCATTCAACAATAGTAACGGCATATCCCTCTGAGGATGCATGAAACAAATTAAATTCATTTTTACATATTCAGTTGTTTCAATCACTTTGACATTTTTGCCCTTTTTTATTTTGGTTTTCTCTTAGTTCTCCTTCACGAAGGTCCATTCTCCAGTGAACAGTGGCAATCTGCTTCCAGAGCTGTGCCAATGTCATTCTTCAGCTATCAGCTAGGCAACACATTAAAGTGACCCAGGATGACTCAACCTGTAGGCAAGTGCCTAGCCTCCATTCTGTTCTTCCATGCAACAGTGCAGCTGAGATCAGAAACTCTCCAAGTAGCTTATGAGTATCAGTGGGAGGCCATATCCTGTCATCCCATCTTACAGTGAATCGGTACACAAATGAGCTACATCACCTGATCAGCCAGCCTTTAATGCACAAGGATCTGAAAACACATTGGAAAAGAATATTTGCCAGATCACATGTTGCCTTTCACGTTTAGAAATAATTGTATTGACATGAATGAGGGAAGAACCCTGAGATAAAGAGGACAAGACAATCTGTTGAGCAAGGGAGAAGATAAAGAGAAAACATGCTTGGTTGGTATTTCCGCTTCTGCTGGAAACAACAGCAGTGGTTGCTGTCAGAGTCTAGCGAGCCCAAATTATAAAATAGTGTGTCCTCCGACTTACCATGAGTAAAATCACAGAAAATCCACTAGTACATATAAAAACTATTGAGGAGCTCCATCAATGACTGAGTGAGTTTATCCAGTAAGTATCTGAACTACATAGACCAGGAAGCTCCAAGTTTAAGCCGTGGTCTATGCTGAGTTCATTGGCCAAAAGTAGGGTACTACAATTGACCTCAGTTGCCCTCACTTAGGAAAGAGAAAATTGTCGAAGGTTCCCACTCAGTCACCCCTGCTGGAAATGCACATGTGAACATCAAGTGAGGACAGGATCAGGCTCAGCTCGAATGGTCCTGTGGTGCATAGCTGCTGAAACTCACTATCAAGGCTTACAAGTGAATAATACTGCCACTTGAGCCAGTTATGAAAGGACAACCTGCATCCAGTGAATGACTGCAGGAGAGGAAGCGGTGGAAGGATCTAATGGATGGTAGGGAACAATTAAAAGGCTGTCATTTTCTTTCTGGGTTCAGATGACATCCCATAAAACAGGGCACTTGTGGTTAATGCAGACATCTGATTGCCTTCATTAAATCATAGCCATATTATTCACTACCACTATATTTATAAATATAGTTCAGCTGCTTGTGTTTTAATACAGCATAAAATTCATGTTCTGTGACAGTTTGAATGTGATACATGAAGACAAATACATTTTTTTAATTCAAAGGAACAGGAAACTTAACAAGAATTTGAACAGTTGGGAACTCTGCAGATATATGTGTTAGTAAAGCATTGGGAGTAAACTGAGGCAAGAACTTTAATGAGCAAAATAGCCGAGGTATCAGGAACTGAATATAGCACAACATCAAAACACTCGCATTGTCAGTGGTATTCCAATGTCCCATTGAGTCCCCATCATCCCTTTTTGACAGAATAAGGATTAAGATTTGTACAGCTTGTTGATGTATAACCCCTACTACCCATATTAGAGTGTTCAGAAATTCTCTCTGGGCCATTATCATCCTTTTAATCTACACAGTAAGTCTTGGAACTGTCAGTTAAACTATAGAGGTCTGATGGATCTCACCTCTTCAAAGAAAAAGGATCCACTTGCTAAAGATATAACTTTCTGAAGAGCTGCCATGGTTCACAGGGAACCTTTTCCATCATCATTGTCATTAATTCTATGGGTCTAACGCACTCATGGAATCTCGGTTTTAATGGTCTCTTAATAATACCGATATACGGGCCCCGATTATCAAATGAAATTGCAGGTGTGTTGGGGGGCGGGGGGCTACGAAAATCGGGACAATCTCGAGTGGTTGAGGAAGCCGGCCCCAACCTGCCCACTTCCGGGTTTCCCACAGACGTGCCTGCGTGCGTGCATGCTTCCCGAATGTGGAAGTCTCGTCGGTAATTAAAGCCGGCGGGATGATAGTTGAAGAACCAAATGTACCTCACTGAGGTACTTAAGGTACTTTATTTCTGACATAGTAGATAGTTAAAACAATTTTAAACTTACCTGAGCGGCTTTCCCACAGCTTCCAATTCACCCCTGGGTGCCCAGATCAGGCAAAAATAAAGTAAATAAATTAAATAAAAAACCATTGCACAAAGTTAAAAAACTTCCACCGATGTTACCTGCAATCCCCTGCTCCAATGTCCGATGTCCCCATCTCTGATGTGCTCCTCTCCCCTCTGATGTCTCCCTCTCCGATGTCCCTCTCAGCCCCCGATGTCTCCCTCTCCGATCTCCCCCTCTCCCTACCCTATCTTCCCCTCTCCCCCGATCTCCCCATCTTCCCCCGATCTTCCCCTCTCCCCCCCCAACCTTCAGTACCCTTCACTCTCTGTTCCAGTGTCAGATGACGTCTCCCTCTCTCTCTTTCTCTCCCCCCGCCCCTTGGCGTTGCAGCTCCTGTCAGCAGCCAGCCTGTCAATCAAGCTGGCTGCCGGGCGCGAAACCCGGAAACAACTTTAATCACCATCAATTACATCGCGATCACGTCGGAAAAGGTAACTTTTTTTAAATTCGGATTTGCCATGTGCACATTCACCGCCCCCCCCCTCCCACTCTGATATCCTGCCATCATTTCAAAATTGAGCCCAATATGTTATTGATTTTTTTTTAAGGTTAGTTGAACCCAAAATCAGGAACTCATTAAACTTTTCACTGAATTGAAATTCTGACATTTGCATATTATCATACAGCCTCAAAAGCTCAGAGGGTAAAAGCACAATGTAATAGAGCACTGAACTATACACCAGTTTATGATCTGAGCTGAATTAGCTGATTTTAGCTGGAGAGGCAATGCAAGCACTATAACTACCTGCAGCTTTCTTGGAGTAGGGAGGGAAAAAAATCAGCCAAGCTTATGATCTTAGTCACAATTCAATGGAAAGTGCATGCATGGACATTGAGTGAGAAGAGTATTGGGCTCTGTTGATGCTTAATAGACTTCTGGCAATTGCTGTCCAGTCTTACACATGAAGAATGGCAACTAAGGTGACACACCAGAAGGCCACTGCTGATCATGATGGCATAAATCACCCTATTCAGGAGAGGAGGGAAGAAAGGGAGGAAACTACGAAAAAGACCTAAACCATTCCTTTTTAATATAAACAGGATACATTAATTACTTGAAATGAGGATATTTATAGTCTAATGTGAAGTAAACCAATAATGAAGAATTACAAAGAACTCTAGTTTCAAGGTGGAATTGACAGTATGACAGTGAGCTACACATCACTTGACGATGCATTAACACAGGACAAATAACCACTTTCTGCTGTAAGTGTTTATAAAGAGCTACACTTATGCCCTCCTTATTGATTTCATTTGAGAACTTCTGTTGATTCACAAAGAAAGGTATGAGAGTAGAGAATTTAAAAGCTGTAAATCAAAAAGTGGAATTGGGTCTCAGAGGATGTAAGCTGATACAAAATAAACATTATGGATGATTTACAGGGACAGGATAATGACAGCATATACAAAGACGAGGCAAATGCATTTTCTTTTCAAGTAATTCGATGTTTATCCATTGTAAACTTAATAGACTGAATAGTTACATGACCCAACAGTAACTTGATGTAGATAAGAAAAAATTGTATTTAGTTTAACCCTTGCCAATGATCCCTAATGGTTTCTTAGCAAATCAAAATCCATCTGCAGCTGAGCTTTCAGAAAAGGGAGTTTACTAACAGTCTGAAAACATTCCTAAGTCAGGTGAAAGTATATGTTAGCAATAATAGTGCAAAGATGAGAAGATCATTATTAGCCATAAATGCTGTTGACAAATATACTGTTACACATTCATAAAAATACTCTGGGATATACAACACACATAGTAATTGTTGCCCAAGTGCAAGTGGTGTTTTCACTTTATAAATTATTTTTATGTCTATTGCTAGAATAAATGAAAGATGGAGCCTCCAGTGGTTCATTAAGTAAAACACGCTGCCATGTGTTACACAAACCCATCAGAAAGGCACCAGGTTTAATATTTGATCTGCGCTGACTTGGCTGACCTTCACCAGGGTAGTCAGTGCTAGAGTTGCTCTTAGCATCGCTGGTTTAGAGATGGGGATAAAATCATCCAGGGTTTCGATGTAGTTATTGGGTGAAGACAAAGTCAAGTTTGGCTGTGATGCCTCTTTCTGCTCTCTATCTTGCTGCACTCATTGTCTACAACAACTGCTTGCACTTCTATAGCATCTTTAATGTAATAAAACACCCCCAGGTACCTCACAAAATAGAGAGTGGACCAAGCAGTAACAGAGAATTAGGAGACTTTACTATTGCTTAGCAAAAAAACAAATTTCAAGGAGGCTTTTAAAGGTGAGCAGCAAGTCAAAGTGTTTAAGGATTGAGTTCCAGAGGGTAGGGCCTACATACCTCAAAACTCTGCCATCAAATGAGGAATGCCTTGAGGTGGGATGCAGAGTTGGATACTGTAGGGCATGGGCTGGGATGTAGGACTGAAGGAGGTTGCAAAGATAGGCTTAGACAATGCACAGAAAAAGTTGTAAACAAAGAAAAGAATTTTGAATTCAGTACGGTGGAGTACATTTTCTGGGAGGGCCTTGTGTGGGCAGAACTTCCTCCCATCCCTACGAGGCCATTGACATAAAGAGTGGCAGGGCCTGGGCAGAAACTCCCTAACTTGCAAGTTCCTGTCCCTGGGCCCTCAATCGGGAACTGGCGAAGCATTGGCGCAAGTATGCCTGGTCTCCTCTTGGCCAAAACCGATGGAAGTGGGGCCCACCCACAGGTCCGTCTGAAGATGAGGAAGGAGAATAAATTTTAATTTTTTAATTTTTTAAAGCAGCCTCCTGACACAGGGAGCCAGCTTCTGCCAGCATTTTGGGTGGCTTTGGCAGCTGGATGCCCCAGATGTGCTGCTGGAGGTCCCTCCCTTGAATCTGCAAACTTCAATGAGGTCACTGGTGGAGTTACATGGTGGGCGTGATCCCGACAAAACTTTGAGGATTGCACCCTGCAGATTTTCTGGGTCAAACAATCAACCAGAAAGAAATTATTTCCTTAGGTGATTTTTTGGGTTCAGCAAGGTGAGAGATGCCAGCACTGGGAAATGAAATGCTTTCTGATTTCAGGCAATCCCAGGTCAAGCTAGCTGCAGAGTAAATCTGCCTCTACTTTAGGAGTCATTTTCAACTTTCTCCTATTGAAGTCAATGAAAAGCAAAGGAAAATTGGGTGGGTGTATAACTGATGTCTAATCTGCTACTGGCAGTTTTCTGTCCCTACTGAAGTTGAAAACGACAACCCTTACCAACAACTTTTAAAGAAGTATTCCCGACATCACCAGTGTGACATTTCACATTTCCCACATCAACTGCTATGGCCTCTCCGAGTGAGGTTGCAGTAGGCACATTGGACCTATGCCAACAGGTACTAGGTTGAGACTTCCTAAACTCACCTCACTCAAAACCCTTACAGCTGACAGTCAAAAGACTTTCATTCCACCAGCCTAGACTGCATTTGAACTCAGGTTCTGAAGGTGAAAGGTCAACATACTAAACTACTGCATCATCCAAGTCCATCTTATTAGAAAAAGATTCTTATAAGCAGTGGTAGAAATTCAAGTTTTCATTGGTAGATTTTCATCTTTACCCCTGGGTGTTAAACACTGCCTGGATGGATTGCAAAGAGGAAACTCTTGCAGGGAGGATCTCACACACGAAACAGAACCAGCCTGATTTTGCTTCCATGTGTTACGAAAAGGAAATGTGAAATTACATTAATGAAGGAATGGTTATCTAAGGTCTCCTGATGGCTCAGCTGGTTATGTGATTAAGTAGTAAAATAGTCTGACAAGGATCACTCTCCAAGCTCACACACGTAGATTGCCCATGTGGCAAGGTACCAGAGGGCATCATCGAGGGTACCCTTGCAAGGAATCATGCCTCCAGAAGTGGGGGAGGGGAATAGTTGCCAGATAGAAGAGATTATTAATTCAATAAATATAAAGAAAAAATATCAGGTGATAAAGAACAGATTAAACAGGTTAACAACATAAACAGCTTTATTAATTGTTAGAATTTGAGAAATATTGCACCAGAAAGTAAATTCCCAAATTATTTGGGGACGGGAAAGAATGGAGCTATGGGAAGGTACTTCTTGCATTTATAGCATATATTCATTACACATGCTGACCTCCCACTCATTCTGAGGGACACTTCATGAAATCACCTTCTTGGCATTCAGTTATTCAGCTGGCATTATTTCTCCCTTGACATTGAGCAACAACAATATATAGATTAGGAGTGAACTCTGACCTTACATCGTGGCTACTTACATATCCACACACCTTCTAGGAGACTTACGTAGTCCATGCACAATTGTCAGTGATGGTGAATGATCAGTAAGATTACATTACAGTATGAACTGTGTGCCCCCACAGAGTCATAACCTTCAGCAGAGGAGGAGAGAACAACTTGCATTTATACAGCATAGTTGCCTTTAATATAGAAAAATGTCACATGGCACTTCACAGAGGTAAAATCAGACAAAAATTGATGCCGAGCCAATGAAGGAGATATTAGGAGGGGTGACCAAAAGCTTGGTCAAAGAGGTGGGTCTTAAGAAGGGTCTTAAAGAAGGAGAGAGAGGTGGTAAAATGGAGGGATTTAAGGAGGGGATTCCAGAGTGTAGAGCCTAAACAGCTGAAGGCACATAGAATCATAGAATCATCCAGTCTGTCCACGTAACTGAAGTCCCTCATCCCTATCATTCTAGTAAATAATGCCAGGATAAATAAACCACATATGCCAGTGGTGGGGCAGAGAGTGGAGCATGGAAGGAAGCCATTCGGTCCATCAAGTCCGCGCCAGCTCTACGCAAGAGCAATCCAGCTAGTCCCACTCACTTCCCTTATCCCTGTAACCCTGCAAATTTTTTCCTTTCAAGTACCTACCCAGTTCCCTTTTGAAGGCCATGATTGAATCTGCCTCCACCACCTCCTCGGGCAGTGCATTCCAGATCCTAACCACTCGCTGTGTAAAAAAGTTTTTTCTCATGTCACCTTTGGTTCTTTTGCAAATCACCTTAAATCTATGTTCTCTGGTCCTTGACCCTTCCGCCAATGGGAACAGTTTCTCTCTACTCTGCCGAGGCCCTTCATGATTTTGAATACCTCTATCAAATCTCCTTGCAACTGTCTCTGTTTCAAGGAGAACAACCCCAGCTTCTCCAGTCTATCCACGTAACTGAAGTCCCTCATCCCTGGAATCATTCTAGTAAATAATGCCAGGATAAATAAACCACATATGCCAGTGGTGGGGCAGAAAGTGGAGCATGCACAAGAGGCCCGAGTCAAATGAATGGGGAGTGCTTGGAAGGCTGTAGGACTAGCAGGAGGTACAGAGGTCGGGAGGGGAGAGGCCATGAAGCGATTAAAGCCAGAGAATGAGAATTTTAAAAATTTGAGGTGTTGGGGGGAACCAGGAGCCAATGTAGGTCAGTGAGCACAGAATAAGGGGTGAGCAGGACTTGGTGCATGGTAGGATATGGGCAGCAGAGTTTTGGAGGCACCCCTGATAATATGATCAGACTTATTAACTATGCAGCAAAAGGAAAGCAGATATGGATTCTAAAGTTATTAATCATTCAGCATTTTTATGTAATTCACAACAACTTGTATTTATGTACGGCCTTTAATGTGGAACAACGTCCCAAGGTGCTTCACAGATAACTATAATTTACTAGCTCATCTGCTGTTGAAACCCTCCTCCATGCCTTTGTTACCTCTAGATTTGACAATTCCAATGCTCTCCTGTCTGGCCTCCCATCTTCCACCCTCCATACACTTGAGCTCATCCAAAACTCTGCTGTCTGTATCTTAACTCGCACCAAGTCCTGTTCACCCATCACCCCTGTGTTCTCTGACCTACATTGACTCAAGATCCAGCAACACCTCGATTTAAAATTCATATCTCTCCATGACCTCACCTCTTCCTATCTCTGTAACGTCCTCTATGTCTACTACCCTCCAAGATCTGATGCAATTATATCGTGTTTTCTTTAATAAAGCGTGATGATTGCAAGTGTGACTATAATGCTTTATAATGAATATTACAATAAATTCTTTATCCAATTTTGATGGAGGCAATTTAGTTTACCACCAGACTTCAATTTAATGTTACTAAATATAGAAAAATGTAACTGTTTGACATATGATTCTCTAACAAGGTGGGACTTCATGGTGGCTGCGCAATAAACCAAAAACTCCCTTTTGCTTTTACTTCTGTGAATTTTATTTTATTTTCTGTGAAAGTCAGAAAAGCATAACATAAAAGTTTTGAAATGAAGATTTTAAACACATTACACTTTTTCATTGAAAATACATCTGTAACCTGCAAGGTTATTATTCAATACCTTTCCAGTAATCAATTCTGAAAATCTCCTGTAGAACTCTCCCACTTCCAGTTTTCATAGTGAAAATACGTGGCAGATGCAGTATAATGTGGATAAATGTGAAGTTATCCACTTTGGAAGGAAAAAAACAGAAAGGCAGAATATTATTTAAATAGTGATCGATTGGGGAATGTTGATGTACAAAGGAACCTGGGTGTCCTTGTACAGCAGTCACTGAAAGCAAATATGCAGGTGCAGCAAGCAGTTAGGAAGGCAAATGGGATGTTGGCCTTCATTGCAAGGGGATGAGTGTACTGGAGCAAGGACATCTTACTGCAGTTATACAGGGCCTTGGTGAGACTATACCTGGAGTATTGTGCGCAGTTTTGGTCTCCTTACCTAAGAAAGGATATACTTGCCATTGAGGGAGTGCAATGAAGGTTCACCAGACTGATTCCTGGGATGGCAGGACTGTCGTATGAGGAGAGATTGAGGCAACTCGACTTGTATTCACTCGAATTTAGAAGAATAAGAGGGGATCTCATTGAAACATAAAATTCTGACAGGGCTAGACAGACTGGATGCAGGGAGGCTGTTTCTCCTGGCTGGGGGGGGGGGGTCCAGAACGAAGGGTCACGGTCTCAGGATACGGGGTAGGGCATTTAGGACTGAGATGAGGAGAAATTTCTTCACTCAGAAGGTGGTGAACCTGTGGAATTCTCTACCACAGAAGGCTGTGGCGGCCAAGTCACTGAATATATTTAAGAAGGAGCTAGATAGATTTCTAGTCACAAAGGAATCAAGGGGTATTGAGATAGAGGATCAGCCATGATCATATTGAATGGCAGAGCAGGCTTGAATGGCCTACTCCTGCTCCTATTTTCTATGTTTCATAGAATCATACAAAGATTACAGCACAGGAGGAGGCCATTCAGCCCATGGAGGCCATGCCAGCTCTATGCAAGAGCAATCCAGCTAGTCCCACTCCCCTGCCCTTCCCTGTAGCCCTGCAAATGTTTTTCTTTCAAGTACTTATCCAGTTTCCCTTTGAAGGCCATGATTGAATCTGCCTCCACCACCCTCTCAAGCAGTGCATTCCAGATCCTAACCACTCACTGTGTAAAAAGGTTTTTCCTCATATCACCTTTGGTTCTTTTGCCAATCACCTTAAATCTATGTCCTCTGGTTCTTGACTCTTCCACCAATGGGAAGAGTCTCTCTCTATCTACTCTGTCTAGACACTTATGATTTTCCTTCTGAAGACTCAAAGTGGCAATCCACCTCCTTGCCTCAATTATTTTTGGCAACAATTATGACCCACTCTTCCCTGTCCCCTCTAAATTCCAGAATTGCCTCCGATGTTACCCTCCAACCCTTTATATGAGGTTGTACCCCCTGTATACATGTGACCATTCTTCATGAAATGGCCTAGGCTCACACATCACTGCCAAGCCCAACCCCATCCTCAACCGCCATCTATATGCTCACTTCTCACTGAATGGCAATTGAGTTTGGGGACTCTGGGCAATGCCACTCTCTAGCCGGTGATATTGAGGTCAATTGTACTTCCCCTATCTGAGACTGATATCTCGGCACAGGAAAAGGATCAAAACTAGGACTGTAGGGTCCTGTACATTATCTACTGAGTTACCAGACCAACTAAAGTGAGCATCTCATCTGTTGCTGCCTCAAGGGTAAACTCTGAAATAACCTTAGGTTGCAAATGCAGTCGAGTCAAACAGTCCATGTTGAAAATGCTGTGAAAGCAGGAGTGCTACTCTGCTGTAAACAAATTTATATAGAATTCTTTCTTAAAATGTAATTGTAATACTAGCGGTTTGATTCTACCACCTACGCCAATTAAGAAACATTCCCTGAAGACTCCCATCATATATTAATGTTCCAGTAAGCGTCTTCAGACTGGTGATCATAGCACATTCTTCTTTGGAGTAGATAATTTCAACATTCTCACACTCTGGTCCCAGTCAAAAAGTCTTGAAAACCTGGCATATTGATCAAACAGCAGTAGTATGAATAAATGAAATAGCATTTAATTCTTGAAACTGTAATTAGTTTCAAATTTCTTTCAAGATGAACTACTCTTATGATCCTGATTTTTCCACATAGGTGCCTTTAAGCTACTAGACTTCATGTAGACAGTTGAATTAATATCCAGTATCAGATCAGTGCTGCTTCTGAATGAAACCAAGTACCGCCCTGTAGAAAAATAATGCAGTTATTAATCTGGCCAAATTAAGTTCCCAATATTAACAAATGCTGCACTTAGTATCAACATTCCAGATTTTGCAGAAATCAAAAATGTTTGCCATCCGTACAGAAACTATTCAGAGGAGGCAGTCTTGAACATGTAGTACCATGCAATTGACTACATTCTAATTTATAAACTTTACCTAAACTTTTAAAGTAAACACAACCGTGAGCAATCACTATCCAGTTTAATTTGTGAAGACAGAAAAAACGTTAACTATCCCACTGGCTCTTTTCATTGTGAGTAATCCCACGAATGGTTGTAGCCCAGTAATTAATGCACCATAAATACATCTGAGCATGTGTGGCGGTCTGGCTTCTTGCACGCAAGAACAACATGAGCAAGCAGTGTAACCGCAGCTCCCTCCCTACGTTGCTTCTAAAGTCAATACTGCTCAGTTTGGTGCTAAATGCCCGGACCATAAATCTCCTGCTTATTTTTTAAAAATTAGTCAAGGAATACTATGATAGTCAATGACAGAATTGGAGGGTTTTGCTGAAAGTAAAATTGTTGTGCAATAGATGCTACCATATAAAAAAAAACTATGGGAATATCACGACTGAATATTTTTAGCAACTCCATCCATTGAATTAGTGAACTGCTCATGGGTTAGCCTCCAGTTTTGGAGGGCTGCTTTATACTGGCACCTCCAAAACCCAATCGGAGTTGGTAAAGATTTTTTAGATTCACATCATGGTGATGGCATAATGCATGTGCACAAATCAGTTCAGTTAATTTTGTGGCCATTAAAATATTTTATTATATCCAGTAGGAACAACCAATTGGGGAATCATCTTAGACATTAATGTTTTTTTCTCCCTTACCCTGGTTTGACTTTGCCCTTGGGGATCTCAACTGCAGACAATTGTGTTTACATTGCTGCCCGAGACCTTCACTTTGGGTTTGGAACCAGTTAGGTTCCAAAGTTAGGTTGGGAGATCAATTAGATCTACCTTTTTAGCTCAGCATCTTTAGTATTGCACTGAAGTAGGAACCACTTCGCAGCAATGCTATAGATGGTGCTATGAAACAGCTATATACATCAGCATATTATCAATATTGAATGTTCTTTTTCACTCATCTCCCATGTGCTGTCCCTATATCCAAAAACAATATTCAACTCCTTTCAAAGTCTCTGCTGGCTGTGTTTATTGTGTTGGAAGCAGTCATTCTACTCATAAGAAACTCATCTTAAGCCCCATATTCCCTATAATTTAATCCTATATTATATTTTCCACACAAACTTTGTTACAATTATGTGGATATGATTTAACCCTACATTTTATATGTTTATGCTATTTGCCAAGCTACTGTGCTAGGCCATTAAGGTAATTGGGTGCAAAGTCATAAAGTAAGTACTCCAGTCCAGAGTCATAAAACTATAATCTAATTGTATGCTCTATTCCTGCCTCCATTATATGGTTAATAGGTCCATCATTGCCTTTTCTGCTGCCAGCCTGTGAAACTCACTTACACTTAGTAAAGCCAATCCTCAGCAGTATATAAACTGTCAATTCATGGTCACAACTAAAACACATCCAAAATTGGGATAGTTCATTGCCTCCTGAATTTTTATGCTATTTGCTCTTTTAAAAAAATATTCCATCTTGTAGCAGCTGTCATATTAGTTTACCCTAATACTTATGTCATTCCAAATTCATCAGATTTTTCTGCGCTAGCACTAACCAGTAGAGCTAATTTCATGAGATATTGGTCCTTATTACAGTTGCCATCAGCTGCACCAAAGAGGAAAAAAATAACTGTACCAGACCATGTTGTCTGATGGGTAATAATGAAGCTTTGGCACTGTTGTTGAGAGTGGCAGATTGCTGCAGCCTCCTCTCTATTATAGACTGACAGCAAACAACCCTGGTGGTTGTAAGATGGCCAGCATTTGTAGTCAGTATTTTCTTGAATGCGAAATCCCTCAAATATCTTATAATCTGAAAGACAGTAACAGCAAAAGTGTTACACATTTTACCTTTCATGCATCAGCACAATTGAGCTTTGAAGTTACATCCAAATGTGAATTGAACAATGTCAGAATTCAAAACCTGAAATTGCTCTGGACTATAATCCATTTAGCACCTCCAAATGTAGAAGTCATCTAATTGTGCTCCCTTAATTTTAAGCAAGATCAGTAATAAGTGCAGCACATTAATATTTACAAATATCTGGTCAACAGGATAGGTTTATCAAAAATATTGCAAAGTATTGGATATCAAATTCCATTATTTGCATACTACATCTTGACCACTAGCTGTGATGCCACACACGCACCCCTACTACAAATTAAAATCTTTGACAAAAGTTACACACTTGTGATATAAATGGACCATTTAATTTAGTGATTTGATATAGAATTTATCCCAGTTGAGATATGCATGTGCAAATATATAGTGAAAAAAAATCACACATCTTCCAACTTAGAGTCACTGCAATACCACAAAGCCTTCTCTGCATGACATAATAGAGAGGCACAAAATACAGGTGGCATAGCAGCACTGTTTATCAGAGCACCAGCACATCGTTCAATTCATCATCTGAGCTACAATGGGCATCAAAGTGTCAAAGAGATTGTGTGGCATCTATGTGGAAAGGAAGGAGTAAGATCAGCAGCAAAATAGGTTTGTGTTGTCTGGATGGTACCTTTTGCCTCATTGTAGCCATCCAAACAGAATTGATACTGACCTGGAAACAAACTGCCGCCCTGTGCACTTGGCAGTGGAGGCATGAAAGTGAGATGCGCGTGAATTGAAAATACACTGAAAATATTGCAAAGAGTATAGAGAAAACCTGTTGAGTCAGTTCAGATGATTTTTTATTGCATTTAAAAAGAGTTGTATGAATTACTTAGATGGGGATGGATCAAGGTGAATCTCATTCTTAGAATTCTGTATCAAATGCTTGAACACAAAATATGTCAAATTATCCCCATGATATTGGGACCTACATTAAGATTTTTGTAGATGTTTCAAGTGTGTATTTGGCCAATCTATAATGATGAAAGTTCACATTAGTTCCATTACAAATAAAATATATTTTCTTTTCCATCTATATCTGTGCAGTGTGATATGCCATTAGAAGGCCTGAGTTATACTGCTAATTCATTCAGCGGGTCACACAGATCAGCTTTTTTTTTTTATTCGTTCATGGGATTTGGGCATCGCTGGCGAGGCCGGCATTTATTGCCCATCCCTAATTGCCCTTGAGAAGGCTGCAAGGAGGATTTGTATCCGAGAAAGACTTTTTGTCCCCGCTGAAGGAATAATAAATTGGGGGAAGGAGGTAAGAATATTAAATCTAAAGCAATACCTTCCAGCCAGGACTGAGAATGATTAATACGATACAGTCCAGATTTGTAAAGATGCAACACTTCTTCAAAAGTTTCTAGCGTTTTATTAATCCCATATCGTAGGTCTCCTGGGGGCAATATAAAAGAAACAGTCAATTGTCGACGTTACCACTTCTCCATGGAAAAAAAATGCAAGTAAAGACAGTCATTACCTGTTGCATTCATAATTTCATACAGGAGAGGCCTTAAGGCAGAGGGTGCACTGTAGGGCAGCAGGTATGTGAAAAAATACCTTTAAAAGGAAATGGAAAACATTAATGGAGCAAACGCAGACAAAACTCAACACAAAAATATACATGTGGAATGTATATGGGTAGAATACAAGTGAATTTAATCGTTATGTGAAAGGAAATTAGAATTTCAGTTTTAATGGCTGTGTTGAAATGACAGTGAACATCAGAAGTTAAAAATGTACAGGAAACGCGACTGTCATGGACAATGTCCAGGTTTGTAGATACCTGAATGCGTTGTAAAGGTTTCTTTTTTCGTTTATTCTTTGACATTTCCCTTCGGCTGAACATTGAAGATTGAAATTCCTGGTGGGAAACTCCAGTACACAGTCACTGTCTGTCTTGCAGGAAAGTTCTTCCGTGCTGACATCGTCCAAGTCCGTCACTTTGAGTTCTCCGTCCACAATGACAAATTGACGCGGCTGGAAATCCAACAGAAGCACCGACCCAAAAGGCGAGTGAGCCAAGTAATGGAGCAGCTTCACTAGACTAAGACAAATCTGAAACAGATACAGCGCAGCATAGTACAAGCACGTTATCCTGGAACCGATACAGTCTACCCCGAAAATATAGGAATCATGACACCTGTAAAACGCCCCGGGGCATTCATTAGCATCTAAAAGCGGAAGTGCTGCCCGAAATTTTTGGGGGTCAACAAGTGTACTGCTAATCGTTTTTGTTTGCCAAGCGTTAATATTAAGCAGTTGGACAACACATTATAAATTCTTCTTGGGAAGCCCTCGTGGCTCAGTGGTTACAGCATTTTTTGAGTGCAATACTGAGCCGAACAGATTAGGATAGTTGTAGGTTCCCATGTTCACCATGGAGGCTCACACATGTAGAATGGGCGGTCGGGTCAGGTACCCGAAGGAACCGTGGCCCTGCAGTTCTTTATAAAAAGGGGAGAAATTTGGTGGGAAAATATCCTTTTAGCATTAGAGGAATGTGACTTTAAAATATAATTCTAACAGACTGAATGTTTCGACCGCTTTTTTAATTGATTTGTACAGTTTTGTATTCTAACTCTTGAGTGACGATATTCCTTTCCTATGAGTTTTGTTGGTGTGTTTGCCTGACTTAGAAGCTATTTCAATAACTAACCTTCAGCCGGTGGGTCTAGCTCTATCTACAGAACGGGTCAGTTTCAACCGGACCTTGTGAAACTGACAAACGCCTTCACTCACTGTAGATTTAGTAATGGTGAATTCTCCCGTGTGACTCCTCTCTGCAATGACACACACACGCCAGTTTTGCCCGGTTTTGTGCCTAAGACCTATTGATAATTAGTTATCCCATTTGGAGTACTGCATTCAGTTCTGGCCGCATCTCAGAAACGATATATTGGCCTTGGAGAGGATGCAGCACAGTTTCACCAGAATGATATGGGGGCTAAAAGGATTAAATTATGAGGAGCAGTTGCATAGACTAGGCTTGTATTCCCTTGAATATAGAAGATTAAGGGGTTATCTAATTGAAGTGTTTAAGATGATCAAAAGGAGTTGAAAGGGTAGGTAGAGAGAAGTTATTTCCTCTGGTGGGAGGAGTCTAGAACAAGGGGTCAAAACCTTGATTAGAGCTAGGCCATTCAGGGGTGATGTCAGAGAGCACTTCTTCACTGAAAGAGTTGTGGAGATCATAACCACTGCTCCCAATTTTTCAGTCAGCAGGTGCTGATAATGGTTCTGCTGTTGCCATTTACAGCTCCTCTAGACCCATCTTTGAGAATCATATAAAGGTTACAGCATGGAAGGAGGCCATTTGGCCCATCAAGTCAACACTGGCTCTATGCAAGAGCAATCCATTACCTGTCCCATTACAACCCTCCTTGCCTTGCACCATCATCCCTTTTATCATTTAATCACTCCTGCTCTCCACCCTATCACAGACCTTCCCTTTTGTTCTTTCCACACCTCCCTCCACCCCCATTTGCCTGGCTCTGGAATTCTCACCCCCAAAAAGCTGTTGAGGCTAGGTCAAATGGAAATTTCAAAATTGAGATTATAGATTTTCAAAAGCAAAATACTGCAGATGCTGAAAATCTGAAATAAGAACAGAAAAAGCTGGGAATACTCTAAGTCAGGAGACATCTGTGAAGAAAGAAACAGAGTTATCATTTCAGGTCAATGACCTTTCGTCAGAACTGGAAAAGTTAAAGATAACAGTTTTTAAGCAAGTACAGAGCCAGGCAAATGAGTGTGGGTGGAGGGGGAGGTGTGGAAAGAACAAAAGGGAAGGTCTGTGATAGGGTGGAGGGCACAAGTGATTAAATGACAAAAAAGGGATGATGGTGCAAGGCAAGGAGGGTGGTAATGGGACAAGTAATGGATTGCTCTTGCATAGAGCCTGCGTTGACACGATGGGCCAAATAGCCTCCTTCCATGCTGTAACCTTTATATGATTCTAGAAGATGGGTCTAGAGGAGCTGTAAATGGCAACAGCAGAACCATTATCAGCACCTGCTGTCCAAAAAACTGGGAGCAGTGGTTATGATCTGAAATTGTTAATTGATAGATTTTTTGTTAGGCAAGGGTATTAAGGGTTATAGATACATATCAGCCATGATCTAACTGAATAGCAGAACAGGTTTGAGGGGCTGAATGGCCTACTATTGTTCCTATGTTTCATTTTCTTACCCTAAATCTCTCTTCCCAAGGAGTTTGCAAAAGCTGAATCATCTCCACTGGAGTTCCCAGTTCCATCACTGCAGTTATTACAGGCCCATCTTCCAAACTACCATAGTAGCACTGACCATATAACTATATGGGGACAAAGGCTAAATTAGATAGGAATTACATACCAAAAACACAAGGACACAAAGTCAATGTAATGCTTTCATGTCAACATCATAGATAACAAACATAAACTTGTCCCATCCTATGGGTTGTCTTCATCAAACAGAACAACAACAACATCTACTTGCATTTATATAGTGCCTTTAAACATAGTAAAACATCCTAAGGACTTCACAGGAGCATAAATCAGACAAAAAAGTTGACACCATGCCAAAGAAGGAGACATAAGGACAAATGATCAAAAGTTTGATCAAAGAGGTGGGTTTTAAGGAGCATCTTAAAGGAAAAGAGAGAGAGGTGGAGAGCTTAGGGCCTAGACAGCACACAGCCTAAACAGAGGACCAGCATTTCCAGATATTCCTGCCCAGTAACAAATTAATCTGGGCAGAATCAAATAGCACAAAAGATTGCAGAATTTTAAGCATAAGTGAGTTGCACCCATAACTACTTTATGCTCAAGTATCTGTGATCTCAAGCTAGTTCAACAGTCTCTTCACCCAAACCCATCCCCACTCACAAAACTACCCAAGTTTAGTTTTTAATTGAGTTGTATCAAAAACAGCTTTTTACTTTTTAAAAAAAACCACTCAGCTCAAAAGTGTGGGATGGAAGTACAGCCAGGTTTTTTCTGTGTGTTTTTAGCCCCCCCCCAAGTTGAAAAAGGCAAGTTTCTGTTGATGAACCTCCTGAATGAGCACAATCACATTGCATCAGATTCCCAGGCACACAAGCACCTGTGGTCACATTAATCCAGCCATAATCACCTGCCCAGCTGTCAATTGAAGCTAAAGGTCTTGACCTGTTGCAGCAGAAATATCAGTTAGTTAATTGATGACCAGCAGTCGTTTGGAACCGCTGCTGCTGTAATCATCAATTAATTAATTTAAACAGAAAACCCAGTACTGCTTCCCTTGTCATCTCCAGCCTCACTCTGAAGGGGAATTGTTTTCCTTTACCTTTTATATTACCTCACTCTAGCACCTTGAAGCCTCATTGGTCCTGTTCTCGCTTTTTGTCACTTGTCCGAATATCTCTTTATGTGGCTCGGTGTCAAATTTTGTTCAATAATACTCCTGTAAAGCGCCTTGGGATGTTTTATTACATTAAAGGCGCTATATAAATGCAAGTTGTTGTTGTTCCAGTCACCAATGGAATACCTTCGATTACACTACTCGATTGCGCTGATTCATGGGAGATTTTACATTCAGGCTTATGCTAATAAGATTAGGCACAAACTTGGGCGTAACTTCACCTTGGCAAAACCAGCGCAGTGTCGGGTGCAATTTGCTGATTGCGCCCCTAGCGGAAACTCCAGACCCTCATCCCATTAACAAACCTCTGACACTGCTTGTGAAGTTGAATTCTTTTGGAATACAATACTGCTCACATAAAAACGATCACAATATAAACAAATGAGGTATTAACCAATAAGGTTTCTAATAAAGACGTCCAGTTAAAAACAATCACAATTCAAACCCAACAGGAATAAGAAAGGAGTTGTGGATAGTGGTTTGTAAATAGTTTACTCCCGTACTGTGCAATCCAGGATGTGATTGACCAAAGTAACGTGAGAATACTGCAATAGGAACAACAGAAGCACTGGTCGAGGAGGCAAATTCTATCTTTATTGTACAGGATTCTTGGATTTTTCCGTGCCTTGGGGATTACAAACTTATTGTTTACAATTAGAGACATTAGTTTATAGTAACTGAATAAGTTAAATTCTGATTCTGCTGTAGTGCGACTTTTACCATATTTCTGGGATGGAAATCCGTGATTAGGACCATTTTTCTGTAAAACCCATAAATCATTCCTGAACATTTAACCTACGAATTGAAGGAATGCGAACACTAGCAACGTGTTACCCGATCTTTAGAACAATGATAAATTAATACATTCTTAAATGATTAGAAAGCGACAACTCTCACCATCCCCACTACTGAATAATACGAATATAGTTCTACTATATATAGATTATCTATAAACAGCAATCATATTCACTTTGAATTCTGCCAATTGCCTCGCTATTTTATTAAATTAAATGTTACGTCTGCACAATTATAAGTAAATTAATTATAATAACGAATTATATTTTAAGTGCCTTTAACGTAAAAAAAAGTCCTACAAATGGAGATGGATGGGTAAGATGAATTTTGTCAAGTATGAGCTACTGACTTTAATTAAAAGGAATCTGTGCCACAATTCAGTGGGAGATAGGGTTACCTGGATGATATTCGGATGCCGAAGTTTTTGGAGCAGAGTAATTTCCTTGATGATTTTATAAGCTGCCAGTCTGTAACAATCCCTAGCTTGCCCATAACGCCGAATACAACGCATTACTTCGTCCCCCTGGCTGTTAACAGCTTTCAGAGCGATGGCGGTGCCGTCCTGCAGATTCCCTCTGAGAACAGTTTTAGTATAACCAGAGCCCAGGAATTCAATTCCTGTGATGTTCCTAAAGTCACTACATCCGACAGTACCCCTGATCAGATTACCCGCAGCTCTTCTCGTTTTCTCCCACAAAACACTGAAGACATCGACAGCAGTGTGAGATCTTCCGAATGAGGATTCCCGAGCACGGTAGGAATCAGAAAAGCCCACAGGTTGTCCTTTAGGCAGTGGTTGGCGTACGGGTTCTTGATAACGAATAATTTCTTCTACTCTTTCTTCTATTTGGTCCACGAGTTCACGTTGCCGAGAGCTAAAGAGCGACTCATGATTGCCAGAAACCCAACTTCTTTCAGCGGCACCCCTTCGCCACTGAGAGCTAGTGGATAATTTCAGAATCAGAAGTGCTACAGTGAAAAAGAGAGCTGCAGAAACAAAAACGAAGTAAAGCTTTCTCATCATGACAATCTTGCGCCGGGCCATTGCTGAAATGGCATTACTGCATCTGGTTGTAACAGGCTGTCACAGCAAACCCAACTGTTCCCAATCCATGCCAGATATCCGATCCTTCCCACAACATCCCGGAGGCGTGTCTCTGACCTGCTCCTCCCTCCCGAATACTGTACATACATAATTACCTGGGCGCAGCCCACGGCGCATCATGAACTATTTTATTGTACAGTCAATTAACTGATGTGTAACTGTAATTTACACATTTCATTTCTTGCTATATCATGGTTACGTTATTTGGGGGAAGGGTTCTCTGTGCAGCTTTAACATGCTCGGTCGATTGCTATGAGCATGCCTTTGAAGATTATATCTTGTTTGTGTTTCACTGAAGAGTACGGTTAAAAACTTTAAAAAGAGCTTAATCGTTACTTTAAATGTTTAATGTTTTATTGATGTGGATGACGCCTAAACATGAAATACTGCCTAAACTGACATTAATCGTTTAAATGCAGACATCGTAACTTTTTGATTCCCTGGTTAATGAAGTAGTTATGGGCGGAATGCAGTTATTAATACCCAAATGCCATAACAATGGCTGTACCGAAAACAGAGAACACTTCTCACACCATATTGGCACTAAAAAGCATCTCTTCTGTATCTTTCAAAGGATGAGGTGTCCTAGTGAAATGCCCCTGGATTTTATGGGTCGTTAGTTTCTCCCATCCAACCAACGCCAATGGATTCCAAATCTTTAGGAGAGATTTATTTCTCACAGCTCTGCTCTCTGACCAACGCTGTGAAAAATGTTGGCATTCTGCTCGACTCAGCTAAGTTTCAAACTTACACCCTTTCCATCAACGGACAGCTTACTTTCACCTCTTTGACATTGCCCGCTTCTGCTCTGCTGTTGCTGAGACCCTAGTCCGTGTCTTTCGTAGCTCTAGTTTTGATTTCTCCTTTCTGGCTTCCCATCCTCCACTCTTCATAAAAACTCCAACGTATTCATAACTCAGCTGCCAGCAAACTGTCCCGCACAAAAATGTTTGCCCATCACCTCCATCCTTACTGGCCTCTGCAGTCTCCTTTAGCCTTATGTCCCCCACCTGTACCTTTCAGTTTTCTAAGTCTGGCCTTCTTGTACATCCCCCCACCACTGGTGGCAGAGCTTTAAACCACCTGGATCTTATTCTCTGGAATTCCCTCTTTAAACCACCCTGCCTCTCCACTTCCCTCTCCAGCTTTAAAAATGTTCTCAAAACCCTTCTTTCCAACTAAACTTTCAGTCACAATTCGTAATTTCTCCTCCACATGGATCATCATTCATTCCTTTTATCTATTTGTATTCTTGTTATTCTCCCTCCCCCATGTAAATCACCTTGGGTCATTTTCCACGTTAAAGGTGATCTATATATGCAAGTTGTCATTGCATTTAAAGATTTTTTAAAAATATATTTTTTTTGTATACATATGAAAACCTTTTTGGAAGAAACTTCTATTTTGTTCAAAGCAATTTTGGATTCAAAAATAGATTACTATGTAATCGGGGTTTTGCACGCAGTTCAAACTTAAATCCATTTATGGTTGAATTGTTTTGAGAATCTGCATCTCTGTCAACTACTTTTTCTTTTTTAATACATTGATTTTTTTTCCAAATGCTATGAATTTTGTGCTCATCAAGTGAGGGATGTTAGTGTTTTTCACTTCAGACACCTCATGTTGATTTTAAAAACCTCATAATATGTAGTTCATATTATGCAGAGTACAACTTTGACTGTGTCTCCAATAATGAGGCTCAGCCCCAACCTCAGAAAAGCCAGTTTGGCAATTTTCCAATTTGCCTTTCTGAGTGAGATTGCCAATTAGACACAAGTTCATTCTTGTGCTGTGGGTCCATACTCACTAGAAACAGGATTTCGACTTCCCAAACTCATTTCAGACAGGATCCTAAAAGCCAGCAGAGAAATGAGCTTTCATTTGATAAGCCTGGGCTAGATTTCTTTTACGTTATCTTGTATGATATTTTTGTTTTATTATTATTGTTTTGTCATCACAAATAATACTCTTATTGCAGTCATTTTGTAAAGACTAATATATTAGGCTATAAATGAGTGGTCTACCAAAACATAATAAAAGATTGATATCTTCTTGCCTTAAGTGCATTATCTTGTATCCACCTTCCTTGTCATTACCATGAATGAAAGATAACAAAATCTAAAGATTACTTTCTTTGGTGTTCTCTTGGTCGTTACACAATCTAATGGTTAATGTGTGCCACCTTTCCAAAACTATTGAGTTTCTAATGTAAGTTTAAATCTAATTATTAATAACAATGTTTTATAATATAATCAAGCACCCTAGTTAAGGTGTCAGCCTTGGCTCAGTGTCACATTCATATCGTTGGCTCAGAAAGTTGTGGGTTCAAGCCCCACTCCAGCACTTGAACACAAAATCCAAACTGATACTTCAGTGCAGAATTGGCAGAGGTGCAGTCTTTCAAATGAGATGTTAAACCAAGGCCCCGTCTGCTTGCTCAGGTGGGTGTAAATGATCCCATGGCACCATTTCAAAAAGAGCAGTGGAGTTCTCCTGGTATCTTGGTCACTATTTATTCCCTTAACCAACATCACTAAATCAAACTATCTGGTCACTTATCTCATTGCTGTTTGTGGGACCTTGTGTGCAAATTGACTGCCACATTTCCCTATGTTACAAAATGATCACACTTTAAAAATACTGCACTTCATTGGCTGTGAAATGTTTTGGGATGGCCTAAGGTCATGAAAGGCACTATATAAATGCAAATTCTTTCTTTAACTTCCATTTTTAGCAGTGCATTTGCAGAAAACTGGCTTTTGATGGCACATGAAGTAAGTTGTATTTGTGTTTGCCTTAATTTTATTCAGAAGGTCTTTTCAACTTCTTATCCATCATGCCTCTAACTGTGGATTTTGACTAAATACCGAATACGTGTTTTGCCTGCAAATTGATCAGTCAGACTGTTAGGAAACCCTCAGGCTCTTTTTGTACAGAGGTCAAATGAGTGCTTACTGTCAAATTAAAGCAAACTACATACTGCCTGTTGACAGTGTGGTGACTGTCATTGTGGTTCAGTAATTGTAAACAATTTTACAACACCAAGTTATAGTCCAGCAATTTTATTTTAAATTCACAAGCTTTCGGAGGCTTCCTCCTTCGTCAGGTAAATGTTCAGGAGCTCCTTGAAGCCTACGCATTTATACATCACAGAACAATACATGGTGTTTACAGACTGCCCCTGCAACTGCCCGTTGCCAAGGCAATCACCGTGTTCAGACAGAGAGGTGTCACCTGCAGAACCCCCGAATACACATTCAACAAAAAAACAAACAGGGAAAAAAAACAGAGAGAGGCAGAAACATCCGGAAGGCAGAGAAAGCCAGCAAATGACCCATTATATTAAAAACAGATAACATTTGTTCGCTGGTGGGGTAACGTGTAGCGTGACATGAACCCAAGATCCCGGTTGAGGCCGTCCTCATGGGTGCGGAACTTGGCTATCAATTTCTGCTCGACGATTTTGCGTTGTCGTGTGTCTCGAAGGCCGCCTTGGAGTACGCTTACCCGAAGGTCGGTGGATGAATGTCCATGACTGCTGAAGTGTTCCCCGACTGGGAGGGAACCCTCCTGTTTGGCGATTGTTGCGCGGTGTCCGTTCATCCGTTGTCGCAGCGTCTGCATGGTCTCGCCAATGTACCATGCTCTGGGGCATCCTTTCCTGCAACGTATGAGGTAGACAACATTGGCCGAGTCACAGGAGTATGAACCATGCACCTGGTGGGTGGTGTCCTCTCGTGTGATGGTGGTATCTGTGTCGATGATCTGGCATGTCTTGCAGAGGTTACCGTGGCAGGGTTGTGTGGTGTCGTGGACGCTGTTCTCTTGAAAGCTAGGTAATTTGCTGCGAACGATGGTCTGTTTGAGGTTGGGTGGCTGTTTAAAGGCGAGTAGTGGAGGTGTGGGGATGGCCATAGCGAGGTGTTTGTCCTCATTGATGACATGTTGAAGGCTGCGGAGAACATGGCGTAGTTTCTCCGCTCCGGGGAAGTACTGGACGACAAAGGGTACTCTGTTGGTTGCGTCCCGTGTTGGTCTCCTGAGGAGGTCCATGCGATTTTTTGCTGTGGCCCGTCGGAACTGTCGATCGATGAGTCGAGCGACATATCCCGTTCTTACTAGGGCGTCTTTCAGCGTCTGTAGGTGTCCATCGCGTTCCTCCTCGTCTGAGCAGACCCTGTGTATTCGCAGGGCCTGTCCATAGGGGATGGCCTCTTTGACGTGGTTAGGGTGGAAGCTGGAAAAGTGGAGCATCGTGAGGTTGTCCGTGGGCTTGCGGTAGAGTGAGGTGCTGAGGTGCCCGTCTTTGATGGAGATTCGTGTGTCCAAGAAAGAAACTGATTCTGAGGAGTAGTCCATGGTGAGCTTGATGGTGGGATGGAACTTGTTGATGTTATCGTGTAGTCTCTTTAGTGATTCCTTGCCGTGGGTCCATAGAAAGAAAATGTCGTCGATGTATCTGGTGTATAGTGTTGGTTGGAGGTCTTGTGCAGTGAAGAAGTCCTGCTCGAACTTGTGCATGAAAATGTTGGCGTATTGGGGTGCGAATTTGGTCCCCATGGCTGTTCCGTGTGTTTGGGTAAAGAACTGGTTATCGAAGGTGAAGACATTGTGATCCAGGATGAAGCGGATGAGTTGTAGGATGGCTTCCGGAGATTGGCTGTTGTTGGTGTTGAGTATTGATGCTGTCGCAGCGATGCCGTCATCGTGGGGGATACTGGTGTATAGTGCCGAGACGTCCATCGTGGTGAGAAGTGTTCCTGGTTCAACTGGTCCGTGGGTACTGAGTTTTTGTAGGAAGTCTGTAGTGTCGCGACAGAAGCTGGGGGTTCCCTGTACGATGGGTTTCAGGATGCCCTCGATGTATCCAGAGAGGTTCTCACACAGGGTTCCGTTGCCTGATACGATGGGACGTCCGGGTGTGTTGGCTTTGTGTATCTTTGGGAGGCAGTAGAAGTCTCCCACGCGGGGATCACGTGGGATGAGAGTGCGTAGGATGCTTTGAAGGTCTGGATCGAAGGTCTTGATCAGTTTGTTGAGCTGGTGGGTGTGTTCTTTGGTCGGATCTGCGGGTAACCGTCTGTAGTGCTCCTGGTTGTCCAGTTGTCGGTATGCTTCTTTGCAATAGTCTGTTCTGTTCTGTATGACTATGGCTCCTCCTTTGTCCGCTGGTTTGATGACGATGTTGCGGTTGGTCTTGAGAGCGTTGATGGCGTTGCGTTGTGCTCGGGTGATATTCTGGACTGTCTTCTGAGTGCGGCTGATGAATCTGGCATTGACGCATTTCCTGACAGCTTGAGCATACATGTCCAGCTGAGGGCAGCGACCCTCCGGAGGAGTCCAGTTTGACTCTTTCCTCTTCGGTTGCTGTACCGCGGATCCCTCTGTCTGCTGTTCCGGATCGTCGATTGTCTCATTGGGTTCGCTGCTGAAATCTTGGGGTTTGTGGTAGAATTCCCGGAGCCTCATTCTCCTGATGAATTCCTCTGTGTCCGCCGCGAGACTAGTGGGATCCATTTTGGTAGTGGGGCAGAAATTGAGCCCTCGGCTGAGAACTTCGATTTCGTCTGCTTGAAGGGTGTGGTCGGATAAATTGACAATAGACTTCCCTGTGGTTGCAACCGTGGTACCAGGGGAAGCTTGGTCGTTGCTGGTGGTGATGCCGAGTTTCTCAAGCTTCCTGCTCTTGGTTTTCATGTAGGCAGCGTAGTTCCGTTGCCTCGTCTGTTTGGCGGTATAACGTAGCTGGTCTGCTAGTTCAGTATAACGTAGCTGGTCAGTATAACGTAGCTGGTCTGCTAGTGCAGCTGGTTCAGTAAGGAAGCTCTGATTTCAAACACTATCTATGGTTGCCAACTCTGGTTAGGCATATTCCTGGAGGTTTCATCACATGACCTCCCAACTCCAGCCCAGTCAAAAGCCTTTTCTCCCATCTCCAATATTTTTTAACTAATAAATGAAAGCATTCAAAGAAAATGTAAAAAGCACACCGTTTTTTTTAATGCCCCAATGATTTTTCTGCCCGGTTGCTTGCAGCAGTGTCCAGGAAATTAATCTTTAATTCCAGGAGACTCCAGGACAATCCTGGAGGGTGGGCAACCATAACACTATGAGATAGAACGGTCCATGTGCGAGCCTGTCCAGAAATGCCTGAATGACCCAGGATCAGAAATAAGAACCTGGTCATAGCAAAAGATTTGATACAGCTGTCCTCTCAGATTTAAGAGAAAAGATTATTTAAACCCATTTGAGATGTTGGTTGAGAGTGTGCTAACATGCACCATATCAAAGAATGTAAGGTTGGGATGTGAACTAATGATGTTGAGTACAATTCCGAGAGAACTGCACTGATATTTGATCATTCAGTTCATCCTTGCTGTTACATCGATAGTTGGTAGCTGGTTGCCACCAGCTTTTATATTTAGGGAGTCTAAGGAAGGTTATCTGTTTTCCTTTAAAATTAGTTTGCTGAGTGTCCAACTTGCATCATTCTTTTAGACAGAATTTGTATTATATGGTTCCTTTCATGTTCACAGGACCTCCCAAGCCTTTCACAGACAATTAAATACTTTTGAAGTGTAGTCACTTGTAAAGTAGATACATTTCATTTTATTGAATGCTTTGGGAGAGTCTTTGAGAGATCCTTGCTGAGTTGATATTGGGCTAAAATATATCAGCGTTGTTAATTTGTTAATTTTTTTTTGCTAATATTCCCCCACCTCTCCGGCGGAAACCGAATGGGACATACCTACCGAGGTCCCGTTCTCTTCCCGCAGGTACCGATTTTAACCTGGGCCCCACAAGGAATGTTTAGGCTTCATCTGCCACAGGCTTCCCCCCTCTTCCTGATCACGAGACCCTTCCGAACTCCCTCCCTGCGACTCACCTGAGTGGCAGGAACTGTCCTTTTAGTTTCCTACGCCCGATATTGTGCTCCTGCCTGCCGGCCAGCAGCTGCTTCCCTGCGGTTTTGGGTGGGAGACTGATGGGGCCTATCAAATGATGCACTGGAGTTAAAATCTCATAGACCTCACACTGCCGAGGTTAGGATAGTTTGCTGCCTGCCTCAGCGCGCGCCCGCCCGACTCCCACGCTGAGTTAAAATCGGGGCTCATATATTCAATATGAGTTCCCGTAGAATTGGGATTATGTCACCAATGTTTTAGTGTTAAGGTCAATGCACAATTCTTTTTGTGATGTTTAAGGTCACAGCAAAATACCTATTTTGGCACTTGCTACTTCGTTCAAGCCAATTTGTTCTGTCATGACTGTTCCGATATTTAACGGCATAGACATTAGCCCAACATCAACAGCAGCAATAATATTATGACATGTTGATAAGGTGAGATGAAGTAAAGTGAGAGCAGGCTCGTGTGGAGCACAGACACCGGCATAGACCTGTTGGGCCTCGTGGCCTATTTCTGTGCTGTAAAATTCAATGTAATTCTATGTAATATTATGATTTTAAATATGGCTTATACTGTCACAAAAATAAAACATGGGCCACTCAAATATAATGTATATCTAAATCAAATACTTTTTTATAATTTGATCAATCAAAGGTTTTAATATCCAAAATAGCCTAAGGGACTATTTGGAATAAAATTCCAAAATGAATAAATAAATTGATAGGGTATTGAGGAGCTTTGAATTCTTATAATATGTTTGGCACTCACACAATCCTGCCTCTTAAAGTGTGCTGGTACTATCTTAGCTGAGATATAAGTACTCTTTATTCTCCCCTGTCACCTTTGTGCCCTTTACAAAGACCGTCTACTTCAACTTCTGTGACCTCGCCTTCCTCCACCCCTACCTCAGCCCATCTGCTGCTGAACCCCTTATGTTTGCCTTTAATAGTTCCAGACCTGAGTATTCCAATGCTCTCTTGGCACACCTCCCATCCTCCATCCTCTGTAAACTTCAACTCATCCAAAACTCTGCTGCTCATATGCTAACCTACTCTAAATCCCGCTCACTCATCACCCCTGTACTCACTGACCCATATTGGCTCTTCGGCCACCTATGCCTCAAATTTAAAATTCACATTTGAACCCCTCCATGACCTTAACCCCCACCCACCTTCAGCGGATTATTAGCCGAGGCTTCTGCCACCTAATCCCCATGCTCTAGAATTCCCTCTCTAAACCCTTCAATCTCTCCACCTTCCTCTCCTCCATTTAGACCTTCCTTAAAGCCCACCTCTTACATCAAGTTGTTGTCACCTTTCCTAATCTCTGTTTTGCCTAGGTGTCCATTTTCTTCTGCACCTCTGTGAAGCACCTTGGGGTGTTTTGCTACATTAAAAGCGTTTTATAAATGCAAGTTGATGTTGTTGTAGCAGTACTTGTAAAGATTTCTCTTGGGTTAAAGGTCCCATATTCATGGCAACAGCTATTTAAACATTGATACAGGGCTTCTATGCAAAATCTTCTACCAGTCTTCAAATCTGTGCTCTGAACCACAGTTAATTCATTGAGCTGGGCCACCCTTTTCAGATACTGGAGTCTCTTTACAACTGTAATCTCATTTGCCTCCTGTGCAGGTCACTCATTCAGCTTTCTGTCTGGACTTCAGAGTCAGCAGAGGGTACTTTTAACCATGGCAGTGTAATTTAGCCTTCAAGCAGTAGGACAAGGATCTGCACAGCCATAAGTGTCCTGCCTTATCCCCTCTGCCACTCCACCTCCCTCTCCTCCTTTAAGACCCTCCTTAAAACCCACTTCTTCTATTTCCTCATATTTGCATCATAATAATCTAATTCAGCATGTAGTATTCTTATAATCAAACATATTGATCCAAATCAAATCACGTGACAAACTAACAAATAATATTTGCATGACTTTTAGTACAAAAATAAAATCTCAATTTATCTTTACCATAATCTTTTTTAAAAATGTAGATTTGATGGATCTTAATGAGTATATCAGCCAATGCAGTATGTCATGTTAAAATCTGTATTGGACATTATTTATTCATCATTTCATTAATTAGATTACAGTTGGAAGGCAAAATATTCTCTTGATCTTTTCATTGTGAACTGCTGGCGTGACATCAGCCGTCTCAATTGCTCTACTCCCCTCACTCACTCTAACCTACCTATCTCTGAACTTGCAGCACTCCGGTCTCTCGGGTCCAACCCTAACATTGTCATTAAACCTGCTGACAAGAGTGGCGCTGTTGATGTGAGGCAGACAGATCTCTATCTTGCGGAGGCTGAACGCCAACTCTCCGACACCTCCTCCTACCTCCTCCAGACCATGACCCAGCCGCTGAACATCAAACCATAGTTTCCCAGACCGTCACAGACCTCATCTCCTCTGGAGATCTTCCCCTCCCGGCCTCCAGCCTCATAGTCCCCCAACACTGCACAGCCCACTTCTACCTCCTTCCCAAGATCCACAAACAGGACTGCCCTGGGAGACCTATCGTTTCAGCCTGTTCTTGCCCCACGGAACTTATTTCCTCCTATCTCAATTCTATTTTTTCTCCTCTTGTCCAGTCTCTTCCGACCTACATCCATAACTCTTCTGACGCCCTCCGCCACTTTTAAGAGTTTCCAGTTCCCCGGCCCTAACTGTCTCCTTTTCACCATGGACGTCCAGTCCCTCTACACCTCCATCCCCCACCAGGACGACCTGCGGGCCCTCTGCTTCTTCCTTGAACAGAGGCTCAACCAGTCCTCATCCACCACCACTCTCCTCCACCTGGCTGAACTTGTTCTTATGTTGAACAGCTTCCCCTTTGACTTCACTCACTTCCTCCAGATAAAAGGTGTCGCTATGGGAACCTGTATGGGTCCTAGCTATGCCTGCCTTTTTGTGGGATACGTGGAACATTCCTTGTTCCAGTCCTACTCAGGTCCCCTCCCTCACCTCTTTTTCTGGTACATTGATGACTGTATCGGTGCCGTTTTCTGCTCTCGCCCCAAACTGGAAAATTTCATCAACTTTGCTTCCAATTTCCACCCTTCCCTTGCCTTCACATGGTCCATCTCCGACTCTTCCCTTCCTCGACTTCTCAATCTCCATTTCTGGGGATAGGCTGTCAACCAATATCTATTATAAGCCCACCGACAGCTACCTTGATTACACTTTCTCCCACCCCGCTTCCTGTAAGGACTCTATTCCCTTCTCCCAGTTTCTCCGTCTCTGTTGCATCTGTTCTGATGATGCCACTTTCCACACCAGTGCTTCCGATATGTCTTCCTTTTTCCTCAACCAAGGATTCCCCTCCACTGTAGTTGACGGCCCTCGACCGTGTCCATCCCATTTCCCGCACTCCTGTCCTCACCCCTTCCCTTTCCTCTCAGAACTATGATAGGGGACCCCTTGACCTCAGCTTCCACCCCACCAACCTCCACATTAAACATATCATCCTCAGCCTTTTCCGCCACTTCCAGCGCGATCCCACCAGCAAACACATCTTCCCCTCCCCTCCCAGCATTCTGAAGGGACCACTCCCTCTGCGACACCCTGGTCCACTCTTCCATCACCCCCAACTCCCGCTCTCCTCCCCACGGTACCTTCCTGTGCGAGTGCAGGAGATGCAACACCTGCCCCTTCACCTCCTCCCTTCCCACCGTCCAGGGCCCCAAACACTCCTTCCAGGTGAAACAGTGATTTACTTGTACTTCTTTCAATTTAGTGTACTGTATTCGCTGCTCACAATGCAGTCTCCTCTACATTGGGGAGACCAAACGCAGACTGGGTGATTGCTTTGCTGAACACCTCCGCTCTGTCCGCAAGCGTGACCCTGACCTGCCGGTCGCTTGATTCCCTGTCCCACTCCCACTCTGACCTCTCTGTCCTCGGCCTCTTACACTGTTTCAATGAAGCTCAACGTAAGCTTGAGGAACAGCACCTCATCTTTTGTTTAGGCACTTTACAACCTTCCGGACTCAACATTGATTTCAATAACTTCAGATCACATCCACTGCTCCCATTTTTTTGGTCAGCTAGTGCTGGTAATGTATCTGCTGCTGCCATTTACAGCTACCCCTGATCAATCTTTTGTTTCTTAACCTGTCCCATTACCACCCTTCTTTCTTGCACCATCATCCCTTTTGTCATTTAATCACTCCTGCCCTCTACCTTATCAGAGAATCTACCTCTTTCCTCCCCTCCCCTGGCTCTGTACTTGCTCAAAAACCTTAACTCTTTTAACATCTTCCAGTTCTGACGAAAGGTCTTTGACCTGAAACAGTAACCCTGTTTCTTTCTCCACAGATGCTGCCTCACTTGCTGAGCTTCTCCAGCATTTTCTGTTTTTATTTTATATTAAATATTTTCTGATGTGGTTTTCCAATCGCATTAAACTTTTAGCAATTGTGACGGTTCATTGTTAAGTGCATTAACTCACACGCTCAGAAAACGCAAATTACACAAAAATAAAAATAGAAAATGCTGGAAATACACAATGGGTTTCAGCCTCTGAGAAGAGAAACAAAATCTTCATGTTTTCCGCATGCACTCTTGAATCCGAACTGGAATATTGAACATCAATGAGATTTTCCACTTCTGAAAAAAGTTTTACGTTAAACGTCCGTAGAATTTGATAAACCGCCAGAATTTTATGTTATCACAGACTTCAAGCGTTAAAGGTTTATTTTCTTCATTCTCTAATTCGAAGTACATGGACAATTCACTGTTCAGTAATTACTGCAACAGGTTTATTTTTTGATGCTGTCATGTGCAATATCACCACCAATCTACAGCGCCCGGCTAGCTCAGTCGGTAGAGCATGAGACTCTTAATCTCAGGGTCGTGGGTTCGAGCCCCACGTTGGGCGAATTGTTTTTTTCAACTTCTTCATATCAACATTTTTATTCTTTTAAATTACAAAAGTATAAAATCTAATATACAGGCAACGTTTTTAAATTATATTTTTTCGCCAAATGTTATTCTTTCACAGTCATTAGCTTTCCCCGTTTTAAAAGGTGTTTTAAATTTATATTAAAATGTGATCGAGAACGTCTGCTCACTGGTCCGAACAGTATTTTAGCTTTTACTGGAGACCGACACATCTCGGCTCCAACAGCCGCAATGTCACGCCGCTTTCGCTTTCTGCTCCCCGTCCAGCAAACGCAAACGCGAATCTTTACGTCATCCGCGTTCTTTTTAAACTTTGTCGGCACCCGTACTCCGGCTTTGCGCCATGTTGTGTCTACGCCCGTGACGTCCACATAACGACGGCTTTTTTTGTGGAAACGGATTAATCTTTTCCGCGCTGCTTTGACCGATTTTTTCGGTTTCAGTTACTGTTTGAGGGTTATTTTACCCAATTTCAATCTCGGCACCGCCTTTGGCGTGAAAAAAATCTCGATAGAGAAATTAGGATTCCCGTTCCCGACTCCCTCTGCCTGAAAACACGGACGCCAACATGGCGGACGAGGAGGAGAGCAGCCTGACGACAGATGAGGGGGCTGTTACCGAGAAGCAACATGGCACCAAGCACTTGGAGACTTTGGGACAGCAGGGACCTGAACCACACACTGGCTGTGCCAATGTGCCCTGCAAGCAGTTCGAGGTCCACCCTTGCCAAGTGCTGCCAGAATATGTGCAGGTTGCTGTGGAGGAAGGGGCGACTCAGGTGGTGGGCACGTTAGCCGATGAAGGGGACGGGCTCCTGAGTGCCAGCGGGATTATGAATTCCTTGGTGGAGGCACCTCCAACTGCTGGCACCATGGCGGCGGTGAGCACGGGTGACTTCTCGGTGGCGGAGGAGCTGGAGAGCATTGCTATCGAGTCCACCCCCAGTACCATTATTTACGTGCAGCCCGATGGCACTTTCGTGGAGGGCACGGGATTGACCCCGGAGGAACAGCAACAACTGGTCGAGCAGTTAGCGAAGCAACAGGGACTGGTAGAAGTAAGCGAAAGTGAAGCGGCTCAAATGTTTGGTAGTCATCACCAGCAGCCACACGCTCAGTTTGTGCAGCATGTGGGGCTGACAGATGAACTGCAGCAAGTCATCGCTCATGTTACTAAGTCTCAGCAACATGCGACACATTTCAGTAAAACCAATGTTGTGCAATTGAACTCCGAGCCTGCTGAAAATCAGATTCTGCAGAAAAGCAGCTTGATATCATGTGTTCCCCCAGAAACTCGAGGGCTTTCCACGGAGCAACATCAGATGATACAAGTGCCTGTGTGCAATGCTATGATGCAGCAGGTGCATACGAGTGTTCATCCGAGTCAGGTTGTCCAAAGGATTGATTCTTACAACCCGGCTCAAGTTCAGCAAATAAATATTTCTACTCAGTCTTCTACAGTGAACCGGCCCAGTCAATCTAAGATTCTAACGGCAGTTTCACAGCAGCAAGCAGTCTTTACTCAGCCGTTGACTATCATTCATAATGCAGCGCGACAGTTGCAAAATGCTGCTCACCAGGCTGTCCTTCAGCAGAATCTACAACAAAGCATTGCACACGTACAGCAAAAGATGGCCCCATTGCGAGTAACACCCTCAACGCAGGTACTGGTATTTCTAGGTACTTTAACTGTAGTTTTTTAAGTGAACATAGATGATGGCTGTGAATAACACTTTTTGCAAAGTGTATATCAATACTATTTATAATCTAGTTCTGTACTTTTAAATGAATAGAATACATTGTGGTTCTTGTCAAAATTTAAAGTTAGGACACAACCTGATTCCAGAGCAAAGCAGAATAATACCACCTCCTCTGCAGTCTCACCTCACTTCTATTTTTGTCCTTTTTCTTTGAAAGTAAAAGCTGTTGGGCTGAAAAACCACCAGCCTACACAAACACATGATGCTACATGCAATGCTGGCATGCTTATTGGGTACCAATCCAAAGTATACAACATTTGCATAACTCTAGGCCTAGAAGTTTTTGAAATACAATCTACCATAATGTAAGCGTAATGATCTAAATTACTGCTGCTAATCCAATGGTATACCAGATTGATTTTGCAAAAGTTCACACAAGACTAAATCAGATGTGAATCACTCAATACACCTCCATATCACAATCCAGTTATGGAATACAACTGGTAACATGCCATTATTGTGGTTATCCATACAAGTACTTCAGGACAAAAAGAAAACCACAGTTGCTGGAAATTTGAAATAAAAAAATGCACAAGGGGTCAATCAACATATGAAGATAGAACTGCTTCTGGTAACGTCATCACATCTAGCTAGTTCTAATGAGTTATGAGGAACCTGGTTGCAATGATCAAAACTACCACCACAATGCTTAGGTCATTGCGCAGTGCTTCACACCAAAATTAGTCTTGGTGTGAACTTTGCAAAGTTAACTGAATATATCTTCCAATGGATCTGTAGCAGTAGTTTTGATTATTGCTCGATTATAATTGCTCAAGTTGCATAGTGTTCTTTCTGACAACAGGAGGTGCAGAGAACTCAAAACTGAAATGGCTATACTTTCATCACATTTGTATTGTCAATGCAAAGCTATTTTGTTTTGCACCAGTGGTAAGGATTTGTAGTATAAATCTGGAATCAGGGCCTGGCTGTAGCATATATTGTTCAGTACTACAGGCAGCATTGTATGTTTATGCGCACACATGCATTTTTGGCCCTACAACAACTTTAAATTTACATTACTGGTCGTGGTCTGGTAGTGGTAGTTTTACTGGTAATCGACAGGTGTTTTTGTGACTGGAAGGCTGTTTCCGGTGGGGTTCCGCAGGGCTCCGTACTAAGTCCCTTGCTTTTTGTGGTATATATTACTGATTTAGACTTAAATGTAGGGGACGTGATTAAGAAGTTTGCAAATGATACAAAAATTGGCCGTGTGGTTGATAGTGAGGAGGAAAGCTGTAGACTGCAGTAAGATATCAATGGACCAGTCAGGTGGGCAAAAAAGTGGCAAATGGAAATCAATCCGGAGAAGTGTGAGGTAATGCATTTGGGGAGGGCAAACAAGGCAGGGGAATACACAGTAAATGGAGGATACTGAGGGGTGTAGAGGGACCTTGGAGTGCATGTCCACAGATCCCTGAAGGTAGCAGAACAGGTAGACAAGATGGTTAAGAAGGCACATGGGATACTTTCCTTTATTAGCCGACGTATAGAATATAAGAGCAGGGAGGTTATGCTAGAACTGTATTAAACACTAGTTAGGGCACTGTTTGAGTACTGCATACAGTTCTGGTCACCACATTACAGGAAAGATGTAATTGCACTAGAGAGGGTGCAGAGGAGATTTACGAGGATATTTCCAGGACTGGAGAATTGTAGCTATGAAGAAAGATTGGATAGACTGGGGTTTTTTTTTCTTTGGAACAGAGGAGGCTGAGGGGTGATTTAATTGAGGTGTATAAAATTATGACAGGACTAGAAATAGTGGACAGGAAGGACTTATTTCCCTTCAGGGAGAGGTCAATAACCAGGGGGCATAGATTTAAAGTAATTGATAGAAGGATTAGAGGGGAGCTGAGGGAAAAGAAAATTCACCCAGAGGGTGGTGGGGGTCTGGAACTCACTCCCTGAAAGGGCGGTAGAGGCAGAAACCCTCATAACATTTAAAAGGTGCTTGGATGTGCACTTGAAATGCCGTAATCTACAAGGCTACGGACCAAGCTGGAAAGTGGGATTAGGCTGGATGGCTCTTTTTCAGCCAGCACATACACAATGGACCGAATGGCCTCCTTCTGTGCCGTAAATTTCTATGATTACAACTTCTTATAGTCATTGAGAAGTGAAACTACTTTGCATCAACACTACAGTTGTGTAAGTGGAGCTTAAGATATATTTCAATGCATCTCTGATGAGTTTCAAAAATTCAGGATCTGAAAGCTTCATTTTGTAAGTAGACTGATTGCAGCACTCTTGGCAGGCCTACATTATTAGATAAGGAGTTTGGAGTGCAACTTGTCCGAGCACCCAGATTCACGGACCGAAGATTCACAGTTATCAGAAAGTTTACAGTGCCTTTTACGTCAAAAAAATGATGAAAAGTATGCAGGGGATCACAGTATGGGTTATTCCAGTGTAAGTATTCCTTGGAAAACTCAGACCTGAAGAGAAACATGTTTGCATAACATACAAGAATTGTAGTCAAATTTTTTTAAGGAACTGTAGTTACTTGCCCAGCATGAGTAGTTGTCTTCAGGAGAGAAAGGGTGACTCTGTGCATTGTTTCTCAGTACTTTGTAGTTTTAATTGTTAATTTTGTTCACTGGTTTACCAATATAATGCATGTTTGACCATATCTATTCCTATTAGTTTGCTGCTTCAGAAGCAGATCTAACTGAAACAGGCTTTTTTCCCCCTTGAGTTGGTTTCCAGATTTTATGTTAGATTCTAGGGATGTGGAAAATCAAATTTAAAATAATCACATTAATATAATGCAAGTCACATGACATTACTCTGCAGACATCATTGGATAACAATCTAAGAGTTTTGAAAACTTTAATGCCTTGTGTGAAAGTATAGCAACACATTTGATTCAAGTTTTCTTCTATAGTCAGTGTCAAATTTGCAACATTTACAGTTTGTGTTTATGCAGTTTTTTTTAAAAGTATGCTGGCTGTCTATGATGTTGCATTTATAGAATTTTGGAGCCAATCAAGCTGAAATTGGGTGCGAAAAGTTCAGTTAAATTAAGAAAAATGATTTAAGATTTAATTAAAATTTTGTGATGTATTTTATTTTCACAACATTGTATAATACTCCCGGACACTTCTTTAGAGAACATGATCAAAATTATACAATGTACATCTGTAATTAAAAAGTTTAATAACCGTATATGCATCTAAAATAACTTGTTTTAAAATGTGGAATTGTTTCTTTTGTCTTTGTCTCTGTTCAGATGAGTGACTTATTTTTGTTGCTGATCCACAAGTTATGTGCCCATAAAGTTGCAGCTATGTTGGGAGAGCAGGAGTGCTACTCAGCTTGTAACTTTATTCTACCAATTCAGGTTGAGCAGTTGTAAAATGAACTCTGTTAATTTTTGTTTGATCTTGAAAGTTGCCCGTTTTAGCTTTTAAGCATCAAGTTTGAAACGTATGAGAATGTGAAACTGACAGTGAAAAAGTGCACATTTTTTGAAGTACGATTTTACCTAAACTTTTTACATTTTTTTGTAATACTGTTTTTGATTTCATATTCCTAAAGGACCCAGCATGTGTTTTACTTCTCTCTTTCTCTTCTCTTTCTCTCCTCCTCCCCCCCCACCCCCCCACCCCCCCCCCCCCCCCACTTCTCTCCTCTACCCCCTTATTCAGCCTGGACTGCTATAAAGTTGTGCCATACAAGCTGCAAAATGTTCAAGAAAAGTGTATTTAGATTTTTGTATGAATTAAGATAACCTACTAAATTGTATGCTAATTTCTATATTGCAAGCATAGGAATGTAGAGGTGATTGTGCTGAGTTTAAAAATGTAACCAGCTGTACGGTACTTCAAAATTGAGCTTTCAAATACCGAGTGTTAACTCATGAAGTTTATGCCCCATTAATAATTATCTCCATGTAAGCTTCAAAATATAATAATCTTGATAATTATTTCTAAATCTATTTTCATCCCCATACCCCTTAAATGCTGAAACTTTTTAAAAATACCCCATGTCTAGTAAATGTTGTTCTTATGGTTCATGTTGATTCATTTTATCCTGTTACTGTGCAAATCTAACATTTATTTTTCCAGGAGCAAGTACTTATCACTGATACAGTTTTTTTTAAATCATTTTTTTTCTCCTCATCTCTTGAAGGTATTAACTCCTTGGTAGGATAATGTTCAGCATAAAATTGACACCATCTGGTACCTTGCCCATGTAGCTATTCTTATGAGCTAGATAGCAAATGTTAGTGGGCTATTTGACTTCAGAGGGCATCCATACAGTGCAGTTCCAGCAGTAGTTGCAGGAGCATGATCAGGAGTGGGAACCTGAGTGCCAATTATTTAATTTATTTTTCTTCTCTTCTTACAGGTGTGCTGAGGCCAATTGTAATACCACCTAATACCCTAGGTGGCTCAGCTAAATCAGCACAGACTATGGATCAAATCTAGAACCTTCCTGATCTATATGGCTCAGTGACTTAATCATTGAATCCTAGGGGGAGCCCATCCTAGTTTTTTATGCTTTTAATATCTCATACGATCATAAGTGGTGCATTTGTGCATTGAAATAGAGCAATATTAGAAATACATACAAAATATTGATCTAATGTACTGAAATCTTCTAACTTGCTCAAACTAATTTATTAATACTTGCCTTTTAAAGATAAGCCAATAATACAAAATTATTCTGTTTTGAAAAGGGCATTTTAATAATGTACAGCTAAATTATTATAAAAGTAACTAAAATTTAATGGTTGTGAATATCTTTTTATTTCCCCACCAATTTTTTCTCCTTCCCTCTCCTGAAGGCCTTGCCTAATATTAAGACTCCAAATGGCCATTGTTTATGTGCAAACCTTAACACTAAGCCTTGGCCTTTTGACTCAAAGGGGGAGGTGTCTCGCAGCCAAATCCTCTTCTGTGCTCACCCAGCGTCCAAAGGCACGCTTCTAGCAGAGGTCATTTGATGGCAATTAGCAATGGGAACCCTGACTGATTTTGCTCTCCAACACATGGCAGCTGAGGCTGTCTTATTCCTACCCTGACTGAAATCAGCTCACTCAGTACTCTAACATGGGAACTTTCTGAACTGTATGGCTCAACTACTCATTGAATAAACATGCTGTGGTTGTGAACTTTAAGTCAGTGTATACTAAGTTCTCTCTTTTTAAAAATTTTCTTGCAGCATCAACTAGAAACTGTCCAAGTTCACATACAAACAGTCCAGGAGGAAAAAGATAGGCCTATGCCACCTCTAGCAGTGGTGCAGCCTAAAACAACAGTATCTGGTCAGCTGGCTAACCAAAGCACTGCTCTTTCAGGAGGAGTTAATATTTCTGGACCCCAAATCATTAGAATCCAGCCTCTTTCAACATCTGGACCACAACAGTATATTTTGCATAGCTCTTCTGAACCCCCAATTCAGCTACTTGTTCAGCGCCAGCCTCCGCCACTTGCACCCGTAAACTCCATTCGTGTGATTCCTGGGGTAAGCATCAGTGGACAATCTGGCATTTTCACTAATACTGTAACCACCAGCACATCTGCCACTACAACAGCTGTAGCAAATTCAGTTTCCTCCAGCCATTCCAAGAAGCATGAAGCTAGTGATAAATCAAAGGAGAAAAAACCTGTGAAGATCAAAACTCGATCTGGTCGAATATCACGACCTCCAAAATACAAAGTTAAAGACTACAAATTCATAAAAACTGAAGATTTGGCAGAGGGCCATCAGTCAGATTCCGATGACTATTCCGAATACAGTTTTGAAGAAGAAGATATAAAAACAAAAGTAGCTGATTCAAGCCTTTCGTTGCCTTGTTCTTTCAAACCCAAAAAGTTTAAATGCGACACTTGTGAGAAGTCCTATATTGGAAGGGGAGGATTAGCCCGGCATTATAGACTCAACCCATCTCATGGACAGCTGGCTTCTGTCTCTGAGGAACAGAGAACCTCTGTGAAAAAATCCAATGGAAATGTGATTGTTGGGGACAGTGGAGGAGGTGGTGATAGAAATGGCAAAATAGCTCCTGGACTAGTGATATCATCTATAAATACTGACACCACACCAGTGATGGTGGGGAGCACAGCCCCATCTGCCCAAGACTTCCAACAGGTGTGTAATGAAATACTATTCAGATTTTCTTTTCTCTTCTCTCACTAAGGTGGTGACATGCTGGAGTATAGTCCCAGGGGTACTGGCAGTGCTCTGACTGGGTATGAGGCAGAGGCATCACAGCAAATTCTTTCCTTGCCGAGCAGTTCTCTTTCTGTTTACCCGCTCCTCCTTGCCACCAGATCCACATACTTTTCAACAAAGTTCACTGGTTAGCAGTCAGGAGGAGGAAGTGTAACTTTTATTTAATTTTCGTCCACCCTTACCCTAGAGCATTGAAGCCAATGTAATGCCCCTATCGCTACTCTGGCTGACTCAGCTTACTCAGCACAGACTAGTGATCTAACTTGGGACCTTCCTGGTCTATATGATTAAGTACCACAATATGCACTGCGTTCATTGACTGAGATATTGACAGTAAGCATGATTATTAATTTTCAAAACTGTATACTGTCACTGACTAGGAGGTAAAATACAACATGGAAGGTACATATTGTTCAGAATTATGGTTCAATAATTCAGTCAAATAGCAAAGATATGAAACTATTTACTGGTATCAGTTTTTTTTCTCTTAAAATTCAGGTTGTCACTTACTGCTCAAATCACTCATCTGTTTAGTGTCTTAGAATCTAAATTCTGGTGGTCTTAGATATTCTGTGCAATGTATTGATTTTTGAGTGAAAATTTTTTCAAAGGAGTATCATGTTTTTTGTCATTCAGTAATGTTTGCACACTGATCAACTTTATTCTTGTGGCTTAAGCCCTAATTTGAACTCATCTGAATGTTTCTGCTTTGTAACACTGATAGCCACTTCTTATGGCAAAGGCAGTAAATCCTCTAGCAATCATTTTAAACAGCAGTACTGGAGGGAGACAGGGATAATGTAACCTCCATGAAATGCTGATACTGTATTCTATGGAATTATACTAAAAAAGGATACTGTATAGGTTTAAATTATCGCAAGTATTCAGGAAAGATGCATTTTATTTCTAGTTCTATAAGTGGTTTTATATGTTATAGCTAAGTTGTGGAATTCCTTATAAATGCAACATGAAAGGGACAGATTTCTATCTATCGTCACTATTCAGCACCACTGCCAACTGACCACAGAGCTGCATTGGCAGAGGCAATGGAGGTATCTGTAGTTGATTGTTCTCTCTGCCAAGGTCCAGTGGATGGTCTGGGGGAATAAAGAAAACCAATCTCAATTTGAGATAACAGTTGCTGTATTGCCATTTTCACTAAGCACTTGCCTTCCTACCTCGTATTAAAATTACTAAAGACTAGGATTGAAAAAAAATCTTTGGAACGTTCATTACTTTGTTTTTAACTGAACAAAAACAGCCTTTGCTAGAAGCAGTTGCATTTTGAAACCGATTCCAAAGGAGATTTCAAAATTGAAGAATAGACAATATGGAAAAGTAAAATTGAGCGACAGCAGACTTTATAACCTACCAGCTTTGGGAGCAAATAAACGATGTGCTCCAGTGTCATTCAATTTTATTTTTCCATCAACAACCTTTGCAAGTAGTTTGATTTGTACTGCAGTGTGCTTACTGGGCTAACATTTTAAATATTCCTACATTGTTCTGAAATTGGATATTTCAGAGGTAGGTATTTGCAGGCTCGTAGCAGAGAGAAAGAAATCATTGTTCATCAGATTGCCTGTAACATTTTAAATTCTGACAGTAACAGCAGTCTGTGTTTGTCTGTTTCCAGCTGCATAAGTGACTGTCAGTAATTGCAGCCTAGCTGCTGAAATGCCAACAGTCATTGCCTTGATCTGTTTCTGGTATCAATGGAGGTTTTGAAGTGCAGATATATGCTAACCTTCTGCTCCAAAGTGAAGTACCTATTCAGTTTGATTCAGATGCAACCAAATGCTTACTACTTTTGGTACTTTGGTTCAAACTCTTTCCCCTAAGTAACTTATAACTGCATTATCAAGCTCCCAATTGCCTAGCCTTTGGCTCTCCATTTGCCACGATACTTCAGTTGTTGATCTGCTCAACCACTTCCTCATTTCCACCTTTGATGCCTTTGTCCCCAACAAAACCTTTACTCTCCCTTTCTTCTAAGATTCTTGAACATATTGTCACCTCCCAAATTCTGTGTCCATCTTTACCACAACTCTAGGTTTCAATCTCTCCAATTACATTTCTGCCCCTGCCACCGCACCGAAACAGCCTGAACCCAGGTCGCAAATTACATCCTCTGTGACGGTAGTGCATTAGTCCTCCTCAACCTCTCTGCAGCCTTCGATATGGTCAACCACACCATCCTCCCCCATTGTTCCTCCTCCTTTGCCCAGCTCGTTGAGAGTACACTCACTTGGTTCCATTCTTACCTATATGATCATAGTTGGAGTATCTCCAGCAATGGCTTCCCTTCCCACCAAGGATCTAGCCTGGGCTCCTTCCTCTTCTTCATCCTCATCTACATGCTGCTCCTTGGCAACATCATTCACAGGCATTAGGTCAGCTTCCACAGGTATGCTAACGAAATCCAGCTCTACCTCTCCACCACCCCTCTCGACCCCTCCACTGTATCTATGTTGTCAGACTTATTGTCCGACATTCAGTCTTGGATGAGCCGCAATTTCCCCCAGCTAATCATGGTAAGACTGAAACTATTGTATTCAACCCCACCACAAATCCCATGCTCTTGCCACTGATAAGTACCACATAACAGACTTATTCGGAAAATAGAAGCACATGGGATTAAAGGGATGGTGGAACGCAGTTGACTAAGGGATAGAAAGCAGAGAGTAGTGGCGAATGAATGTTCACTAGACTGGAGAGAAGTATGCAGTGGGGTCCCCCGGGGATCGATATTGCTCTTTTTATAGGTAAATGATCTGAATTTGGGTATAGGGAGTACAATTTCAAAGTTTGAGGATGATACAAAACTTGGCAATGTAGTAAATAGTGAGGAGGATAGTAGCAGACTTCAGGAGGACATACAGACTGGTGAAATGGGCAGACACATAGCAGATGCAATTTAAGGTGGATAAATGTGAGGTGATGCACTTTAGGAGGAACAACATGGAGAGACAGTATAATCTAAATGGTATTATTTTGAGGGGGGTGCAAGAGCAGGGGGTGAGGATGCATATTCTCAAATCTTTGAAGGTGGCAGGGTAAGTTGATAAGGCGATGAAGAAAGCATATAGGATACTTGGCTTTGTAAATAGGGACATTGAATACAAAAACAAGTAAGTCACGCTAAATCTTCACAAATCACTCAGCTGGAGTATTGTATATACTTTAGGAAGGATATCAAGGCTTTGGAGAGGGTACAGAGGAGGTTTACCAGGATGATACCAGGGATGAGGGACTTCAGTTATGTGGAGAGATTGGAGTGGCTTGGATTGTTCTCCTTAGAACAGTGAAGGTTAAGGGGAGACCTAATAGAGGTATTCAAAATTATGAGGGGTTTTGATAGAGCAGGTAGGGAGAAACTGTTTCCTCTGGCAAGAGGGTCGGTAACCAGAGGTTATAGATTTAAAATAATTGGCAAAAGAACTGGAGGTGAAATGAGACATTTTTCACACAGAGGGTTGTTACGATCTGGAAAGCACTACCTGAAAAGGTGGTGGAAGCAGATTCCATAGGAACTTTCAAAAGGCAATTGGACATGTACTTGAAGAGGACTAATTTGCATGGTTATGGGGGAAAAAGCTGGGATTAAATTGGACAACACTTTCACAGAGCCGGCACAGGCATGACAGGCCAAATGGCCTCTGTCCTGTATGATTCCATCTACCCCGTCCACTGTCTTGGGTTAAACCAGATTGTTCCAACCTCAGCCTCTTATTCTACCCTGAGTTGAGTTTCTGACCCTATATTCTCCCCAACATAGAGATCGCCTATTTCCATCTCCCTAACATGGCCTACTTCCACTGTGCCTCAACCCATCTGCTGCTGAAATCCTCATCCATGCTTTTGTCACCTCCAGATTCAACTATTCCAAAGCTCTTCGGGAGGTCCTCCTATCTTCCATTCTCTGTAAACTTCAGCTCATCCAAAACTTTGGTGCCTGTATCCTGCAGCAAGACTTGTTCACCCATTACCCCTGTGCTTGCTGATCTCCTCGGCATCTCAAATTTAAAGCTCTCATTCTTGTGTTAAATCCCTTAATAGGCTTGCCCTGCTAAACACACTGTTCCTCTGACTCTGGCCTCTTCTTCCTTCCCCCCGCCCCCACCATTGGCACCCATGCTTTCAGCCACCTTCGTCCCAATCTCTGTAATTCCCTCCCTCTCCTCTTCCTTTAAGACCCTCCCTTAAATCCCATCTCTTTGACCAAGTTTTGCTCACCCCTTCTAATAGCCTTTTCTTTGTTTCGTTGGGACTTCTTTTCTGCATTAAGGTGCTATGTAATGCAAGTTGTTCTTGGATGACATCCATTTATTGATATAAAAACCTGACCAAGTAGTTTTCAAATCCAAAAAAAGCTCTGACATTGTGATTGGTTTACATTAAATATACAAACTTAAATCCCTTTACCTGTGATTACACTAGCAGTAAAAAAAAATTACTTTTCTTTGTCAAGTCACAATTTTATTTTCTTTAAGAAGGGAGCAGGAAAGAAAAGTTATATTCATACATGTATTTTAAGTTGTCACTGTACATATCTATATTTAATGAGGCCAGTATACGGTTTATGTCCACTTTCATTTTATTTCCCAGTATGATTTTTATTGTGACGTTTTGGCTGTAATGTTCTTCCTTGTCCCCTATGTTTCTGAGTAATTTACTGTGTTTCTAAGATTTAATTCAAAGATTGCTTGTTGAGATATATTGAATATAGAATTCCACTGTTTTGAGAAGGATTGAATTCATAGGTATGAACGTTGAGCAGGTTACTCTGATGTGGGATACATTCTGTATATAGCTCTTTTTGGAGGAGGAGTTTACTGCCTCCTGTGTTGTTTTACATGTATTCTGCTTTTGTCTTTAGACTGGTAATAAATATATTCCACTCTGTTATTTACTGACCCAAATACAACATTTATTGGCAAACCATTTCATATTCATCTCTGTGCATTATCTCTTCGCCTTTTGTACCTTTATAACAATACTATGCTTTATTTATGATGTGGAGATGCCGGTGATGGACTGGGGTTGACAATTGTAAACAATTTTACAACACCAAGTTATAGTCCAGCAATTTTATTTTAAATTCACAAGCTTTCGGAGGCTTCCTCCTTCCTCATGAAAGTATTTCATTTCGTTCACCTGAGGAAGGAGGAAGCCTCCGAAAGCTTGTGAATTTAAAATAAAATTGCTGGACTATAACTTGGTGTTGTAAAATTGTTTACAAATGCTTTATTTAGTATTGGGTGTTAGCCATTGTCCATATTGGAAACCACTTGATTTCAGGTAAATAGAGGTAAAATATGCAAGTTTTCTTTCTTATAGACTGAAAAGGTTACATTAGCACGACATTTCCCTGGACGCCGGCGAACTGTACGACGTGGCCGACCTCCGAAACACCACAACAATACTTATCATCAAGAGCAAGTCATGAAGAGGAAAGCAAGACTAAAAGAGGTATGAGATTTTGTAAATGTGGCTTGGTTAAATTTAGGTGCAGATTTTAAATCTAGATTGGACCTAAAATTTACTTAATGACCATTTCAAAATGTTCGAGGTGCTGGGAGGATGTAAAGGAGGGCAGATAGTGGAGAGGGGAAGGGTGCTAATGGGGTGGGTGTTATAATGGGGAGGAGGGAATGGGGGAAAAGATGAGGGGGAGAGGGGAAGGGTGGTGAGCAGGGAAAGGGACCAAGTGAGGGCTGGAAAAGCCTGAGCAGGATTGGGGATTCTGAGCTTGAACTTTGACTCTGGTGGGGTGGGTGACGGGCTCCTATTTGTGTCTCGGGAAGGGGTGATCAGCGAGAGAAGGGGAGGAGTTAGAGTCTGAGGGGAGGGGGAGAGAAAGAAGGGAATGGGGTGCGAAAAGAGGACGAGACCAGGAGTTTACTTCAGGGGTGGAGGCACCTAAGTTTGAAATTTGCTTCAGCTAGCAGGGGGATGCAATGTCCAATTCCTATCAGTTCCTATTTGTGCCTGAACTTGGAGGGTGTGCCTACGATTTATGTCTCAGCCAGGGTTGGGGGGTGGTCGGAGTTCGATTCGTGCATTAGCAGGGAGGTTCCTTTTTGTGCCTGTGTGGAGGGAACAGGTACGTGGCAGCCATCAATTTTAGTCACATGGGGAGGGGAACGAGGACATATAGATAATTTTAATCTCATAGGTAAGTGGGGACACACCTGCAATCAATTTTACTTTTCGCAGGGGGAGCATGCCAACCATTTAGGGAACGGGGGCATGCCAGACATCAGTTTGTGTTTCGGTGCGGGGTGCCTGTGGTTGGTTTGTACCTCATCCTGTTTCAGTGGCCATGAGAGCTTCATTCCTCTTTGCCTATGGTTTGGTCGCCTTTTCTGTCAAGGCTGCCCTGCTTTCCTTCATGCTCAGCGATATAGATTACAAGCCTATGAGCATTTGTTTTCATTCTGTTTCGTTAAATTTAAGTTTTACCAGTGAATGCTGCGGACACCAGGGAGAACTTTATATTCTTTGCAAAGTACTGCTTCGTTCCCTTGTCCAGATGTGACAATACCATCAAAATCTTTTACGATGCCGATTTTGACCATGTGTTCCTTTCTTTTTGCTCCTATTGATTTTTTTTTTTACAATCTTTTTCAATCTTAAAAGGTGCTTCATACTTTTTTTACAATGTCCATTTGTTTTTTTTATGAACCTTTCCATTTTTTTTTCCTGTTTGGTTCCGAAGGTGGGTTTCCAATCTTTCCCTTGGGTGGCCTGTCACGTAACATTAGGTTACATAATGTTATATTTACCACGCCACCTATAGATGCAATACCTTTGGCATGTTGAGACCACTCACCATTTTTAATATATGTAGCGATAGTTAGGAGTTTTATCAACAGTGTGATGATAAAGTTACAGGAATGAATTGTGATATTTACTAGAAGTCTGTGCTAGATGCAAAATTTCTAATATTAATAGTAGACAGATTATTTCTTAACATTTTTTCTCCCCTGACACCCCAAAATATTTAAACAAAAGCAAAATACTGCAGATGCTGGAAATCTGAAATAAAAACAGAAAATGCTGGAAATACTCAGCAGATCAGGTAGCATCTGTGGAGAGAGAAACAGAGTTGACGTTTCAGGTCAATGACCTTTCGTTAGACCTGGAAGTTAAAGATTGAACAGTTTTTAAGCAAGTACAGGGGGAGGAGGAGGACTGTGATATGGTGGAAGGCAGGAGTGACTTAAAGGGATGATGGTTCAAAGTAAGGAGGGTGATAATGGGACAAATAAAGGAACAAAAGATGGGTCCAGAGGAGCTGTAAATGGCAACAGCAGAACTATTACCAGCACCTGCTTTGGAAAAGTGGAAGCAGTGGTTATGATCTGAAGCTACTGAAATCAGTGCTGAGTCCGGAAGGTTGTAAAGTGCTCAATCAAAAGATGGGGTGCTGTTTCTCAAGCTTCCATTGAGCCTCATTGGAACAGTGTAGGAGGTCAAGGACAGAGAGGTCAGAGTGGGAGTGGGACAGACAATTAAAATGACAAGCGACCGGAAGCTCAGGGTCACTCTTGTGGATTGAATGGAGGTGTTCAGCAAAGCAATCACACTATCTGCGCTTGATCTCTCCAATGTAGAGGAGACCGCATCGTGAGCATAAGAAGATAAGAAATAGGAGCAGGAATAAGCCATACGGCCCCTCAAGCCTGCTCTGCCATTCAATAAGGAATGGCTGATCTTTAATCTCAACTCCACTTTCCCGCCCGATCCCCAAATCCCCTTGGTTCCCTTAGAGTCAAAAAATCTATCACAGCAAATACTGTACTAAACTGAAAGAAGTACAAGTAAATCACTGTTTCACCTGGAAGGTCCTAGATGGTGGGAAGGGAGGAGGTGAAAGAGCAGGTGTTGCATCTCTTGTGTTCACACGGGAAGGTGTGCTGGTGTTGGGGGTGATGGGCAAGTGGACTGGAGTATCTCAGAGGGAACGGTCCCTTTGGAATGCTGAAACGGGAGGGGAGGATAGATGCACTAGGTGGTGGCATTGCGGGGGAAGTGGCGGAAATGGCGAAGGATGATCCGCTGAATGCGGAGGCACTTCTGACGCCCTCCAACATTTTAACAGTTTCCAGTTTCCCGACCCTAACCGTCTCCTTTTCACCATGGGTGCCTAGTCCCTCTACACCTCTATCCCCCAGCAGAACGGCCTGCGGGACCTCCGCTTCTTCCTTGAACGGAGGCGCAAGCAGCCCCCATCCATCACCATTCTCCTCTGCCGGGCTGAACTTGTTCTTACACTGAGCAACTTCTCATTTGACTCCACTCACTTCCTCCAAATAAAAGGTGTCGCTATAGGAACTCGTAGCGCTTGTCTGCCTTTTTGTGGGCTACGTGGAACATTCTTTGTTCCAGTCCTACTCCGGTCTCCTCCCTCACCTCTTTTTCCGGTACATTGATTACTGTATTGGTGCAGCTTTGTGCTCTTGCTCCGAACTGGAAAATTTAATCAACGTGGCTTCCAATTTCCACCCCTCCCTCGCCTTCACGTGGTCCATTTCTGACTCTCCCCTCACCTTCCTCAACTGCTTTCTGGGGGTAGTCTATTAACTAATATCTACTATAAGTCCACTGACTCTCACAGCTACCTTGATTACACTTTCTCCCACCCCGCTTCCTGTAAGACTCTGTTCCATTCTCCCAGTTTCTCCGCCGTCTTCACATCTGTTCCGACAATGCCACCTTCCACACCAATGCTTCCGATATGTCTTCCTTTTTCCTCAACTGAGGATTCTCTCCCATTGTTGTTGACCGGGCCCTCGACTGTGTCCTTCCCATTTCCTGCCCTTCTGCACACGCAACCCTTCACCTCCCTCCCAGAACCATGATAGGGTTCTCCCTTGTCCTCACCTTCCATCCCACCAGCCTCCACATTCAACAGATCATCCTCTGCCATTTCCGCCACCTTCAGCGCGATGCTACCACCAAACGTATCTTCCTCCCCTTCACTTTTCAGCATTCCAAAGGGACCGTCCCTTCCACGACACCTTGGTCGACTTGTCCATCACCCTCAACACCCGCTCCCCTTCCCATGGCACCTGCCCGTGCAAGCGCAGGAGATGCAACACCTACCCTTTCACCTCCTCGCTTGTACGTCTTTCAATTCAGTATGCTGCATTCGCTGCTCATGATGCGGTCCCCTCTACGTTGGGGAGACCAATCGCAGATTGGGTGATCGCTTTGCTGAGCACCTCCATTCAGTCTGCAAGTGTGACCCTGAGCTTCCGGTCTCTTGCTATTTTAATTCTCTGTCCCATTCCCACTCTGACTTCTGTCTTTGGTCTCCTACACTGTTCCTTTGAAGCTGGTAATAGTTATTTTGTTTCTTTACTTGTCCCATTACCACCACCATCATCCCTTTTGTCATTTAATCACTGCTGTCCTCCGCCCTATCACAGACCTTCCCTTTTGTTCTTTACTCGCCTCCACCACCCCCCATTTCTCTTTCCCTGGCTCTGTGCTTGCATAAAAACTGTTCAATCTTCAACATCTTCCGGTTCTGACAAAAGGTCATTGACCTGAATCGTTAACTCTGGTGTTCTCTCCACAGATGCTGTGTATTTCCAGCATTTTCTGTTGTTAACCTAAAATATTTCTGCTGAGTATTTCCAGCATTTTCTGTTAACCTAAAATATTTCTTCCAACATCTCATCTGGAGTAAAAATAACACTGATACCATTTTGACTCAGGGCCCACCAGTTTGTTTGTTACATATTTGTTACATATATATTGGTTATTGTAGGGTGGTAAACACCTTGGAAAATGAACTCGGGGCATTTAAATTTCAACGGTTGCCTTTGTCTTTGCAAGTTTTTGTGGAGCTATCCATCTGCATCACATAAAATCATGTTTCAGTATTTTTTATACGTAATCGTACCTAATATCTTATATAATAGACTTGTGATCTAGTAGCAATGACAAAGCATGTTTATAAAAAGAAGAAAGAAATAACTTGTATTTTATAGTGCCGTTCACATGCTCAGGACATCTCAAAGCACTTTATCGCCAATTAATTATTTTTGAAGTGTGGTTATTTTGTAGGCAAACACAGCAGCCAATTTACACACAGCAAGGTCCCACAAACAGCAATAAGAGGAATGACCAGTTAATTTGTTTCTGGTGGTGTTGGTTGAGAGATGAAATTTAGCCAGGGCACTAGGAGACCTCCCTTACTCCCCTTCGAATAGAGCCTTTTGATCTTTTATGTCAGGCACATTTGAAAGACATTGTGAATATATTATACACCAGGAATTTTTTTCAACATCTTATTCCACCTTGTGCCAAAAGAATTTCTGGCATAGTTATCCTCTTCCCCCTTTACACATGCCTTGTTGTTCATTCTTGCCTAATTGACCAATTATGTTTTGACTTCAAATGTACCTAATGTTTCATTTTTTAAGTAAAGAGTAGCCTTTTCATTTTGGTGCTGTGAAACTATCGTATTGAAATTGCAGTACTGTTTTGTCCAAAAGCTTCTTGCAGCTTTTAAACTTTAAAACAAAGGTTTGTGTGTCAAGGACATTTGAATAGTCTAAGAAATAGGATCATGAAATCTTAATTTGCAATAGCTACTTTAAGCGATGTTACTATAATTCAGTCAAAATATGTATATCCTAATGTAGTAATTATAGTACCTTCATTGCAGGATACTGACTATCATGTTTTCTGACCAGCACATTAATTAAAATTATGTTTTAACTAGCTCCTAAAACAGTGTGATGATGAGGAACTGATGGAATTGGCTCTCCCCAGGCTTACAAAAGTCATTACTCTCTGGGAATTTCTGTTGATGAAGGTAAGCCACATTATCCTTGGAGCAAATGTGGACAGCTGTATTTTGAGCATTAATACAGAATAATTTTTACATAACTAACCGATGAATATTCAGGTCCAATTCCTAATATTTCATCCAAAAACTAAATTACCAGAATATACTCTCAGCTATCAAGCCTGAAATAAACTCTTAACAAATATCTCAGAACTGTCAACTGTTGCAGATTTTCTGCCATTCCAATATCTGCACAAGTTGTTCTTCCAATACAATTGATACAGGCTGTTCTGTACATTTTATTGCTGAATTATACTTAGTTCAAAATTCTCCTAAAGCTATTGTAGTTTTAGTGTGGAAATGCTATAGCTATCAAACCAATTTGACAATTACAATATTTAAGCAAATTTGCCCACAAAACATGCTCTCTTATGCTAATTTATATAAAAGATTGATGACGTGCATGATAATAGTTTCACAATAGGCCAAGTAATCTGAAGCCATTCAGAAAATTATTAATCTGCAGTTGATCATTTTATTCATCCAACATTATAAATACAGTAACATGCAAAGCATGGGAAACTTTAATGGATACATTATGCTGTTTCAGAGACAATAACATTTTTTATATTTGTTGGATTTATTATTTGTAAAACTTGAATGTCTGAAGGTTTTCATGGTTGCTTAAAGATGCATTCCTTCCTGGCTCCACTAGAAATAGACAAATTAAATACTGCATGATATTGCAGACTTACCATGCTCTGGAGGACCCTAAACAAAGATCTACTTTTTATTTAAAAACCTCAAGTGTGCATGTGTATATATGTGCATGTAACATCCCTCAATTCACAAGTTATTTATAAATCCACCATTTTGCAAGTCTTTCCACCCCTGTCGCAAACTGGAAATAATGGTGACCGAAACAGAATCCTCGGTGAGAATTGTTAGCAGTACGTCAGCTGTGATGGTTTCATGAAAGCTGCCACCCTGTGGTGCTGTACTCAAAATGGTGGACCTAGTAATTAAGGTGAGGAGTTCTGACTTTTCTTCCTAACTACTTCTCTCCCCTCCCAAAAAAAAAATCTGCTAAAAGCAGAGGGATAATGTAGTGTGCAGTCTGTCTGTAATTCCAGTATATGACCTTTCCTTTGGTTAAAATATGAACATATTTCCTTTTACCTTGGCCTTGGATGAAAACCTATCCTCAGCCAAAATGGTCTGGATTGATTGCCAGTTTTTGTATTGCTTAAGTCTCCTTTCTTGTGGATGAATTTCTCCCATTCCGATAGCCCCTCTGGGTGCAAACCACTTTGTGGATTTGGCATTGGTACATAATTGTTCTGTAATGCTTTTTCTCTCCTCATACTGCCACCCCTTCAGCACAGTTTTTTTTGTAAGCAGTAACTTTTTAATATTGTGACAAGTTTGTGTTCACAGAAAGATAGGTTTTAAATGGCTTCTGAATGATTTGCCCTGCCACCTTCCCAAGTCTTTTGGCAGATGGAGCAAAAACAGAAATGCCAGGAATACGCAATAGATCAGTTATCTGTAAAAAGAAGACAAATTAATGTTTTAGGTGTAACTTATTTGTTCTGATTGGTTACACCCAAAACATTAACCAGTCTTTTCCCTTTACAGATACTGATTGATCTGCTGTACTTCCTGCATTTGCAGGTTTTTTTTTTAATTTGAACTCTTTTGAGAGGTGGAATGTTTAAGAGCACGACTTGCGTTTCTAGTTACGAGTATAGTGGTTGCCACGGTAGCAGCAGCAGCTGAATTATATGCTTCCAAATTATTAATGGTCTTAGTATCTAGGAGCCCATTATGAAGGAATGCTCCTTTAAGGTTGTTCATACATCTCCCAAGGTGTTATTTTAGTAATGAAAATACTTTGTGGGTTTGGAAGAAAATGTGCCATTAATCAGGAACGTTGGCCTGTTGGGAAACCAGTGCACATAACAGAATTCTCACTTGAACAATAACTTGAGCAACTATTATGTTGTACAATAGTTAGTTACTCTTTTGTATTGTACGCTATAACAATTATACAGTTGGATCTTTAGGCATTCAAGTCATATAAGGGATAGATTTTGTTCTCCAGGAGAGCTGGATTTTCACGTTTACTGCTGAATTCCTAGGTTGAAAAAGGACGGCCTGCCAGACCACAATTTCCAGATGTGTATAAAGAGTTTGAGATGCTGCATAAACATGTTAAGAAAATGGCTGAAGAGCACTTAAATAGTTCCATTCGTATGATAAATCCTCAGCAACCCTTACAGATCTCTTGTCTACAGGTAAATGCTTTTACATTTTTGCCTATAGATCAAATATTAAAATAACAAATTTAGTTCCTAAAATTTTTCTTTCACCTATTATGCCATTGCCCATTTTTTGCATGAAGGTAATTAAGGACCATCAAATATACATAGGAATAATTAATACTGAAATAAATCCCTCCACTCTCCAGATTTACTGGGGTTGCCTTTTATTGGTATCTACAGTTTTGTTGGTGTTGGATATTTTGACCTTTTTTGCCAGCTACTAGTGCTTATTTATTGTTTACAGGTATCTCAAATTCTAAAACAGAAAAATATTTTCTGCTGGACCATTTTGTGTTATAATAAAACCTGTGTAATGTCATTTTCCAGCAGTTCAAGCCTAAAACCAGTAACTTTAAAGAGATTCTCACTAAGCCCAAGGGTTATATTTTATGCACGAGTATCTCTGCACTCCTCCAATTCAGGCCTCTTGTGTATCCCCTATTTTCTTCTCTCCACCATTGACTGTTGTGCCTTCAGCTGCCTATGGCCTAGGCTCTGGAATTCCCTCCCTCTGCCTCTCTGCCTCTCTCTCTTCCTATAAGACGCTTCTTAAAACCTATCTCTTTGACCAAGCTTTTGGTCACCTGTCCTAATATCTCCTTATGTGGCTCGGTATCAAATTTTGTTCGATCGCTCCTGTGAAGTGCCTTGGGATGTTTTACTACGTTAAAAGCCCTATATAAATGCAAGTTGTTGTTGAAGCATAGGTTAAATGAAAATAAAGCACCTCAATCATTGTTTCAACAAGGGAACCTTCAGGTCTCTTTCAGGGTCATTTGACTCCCTCTAAAGCCACATTTTTGGCCAAACATAATTGAATTGCTTCAGAGAGCATTTATTAAGCTGCACTTGGAGCAATGCCTGTTCTTTAAACACCTTGGGGTATTTTATTAAGTTAAAGGTCCTACAAAAGTACAAGTTGTTGTTCTGAAACACAATTGCTTGGTTCTTTCTGCCAAAGAGGATTTGCTTTTTGGTTGATCCGTGCATTTGTTTTTCCAATTATTTCCCATCTTCTCCTGAAAGCAACGAATTACGGTTCCATGGGTACTAGTGCACTTCAGTCCCTCACCCAAGAAGCCACTTGTCATGCGTTAGTCTAGGCAATGAAGCAGCTGCTCAACTCAATCAGCTTTAAGCAGGCTGGCCAAAGACCCCAGAATACAGTGCCTTGCTATCTTCTATAGCTGTTTACCAGTTGCCATTCTTCCAATCGGGTCTTCTCCTACGCATTCCCACCATCTCAGTTTTAGATTGCCACTCAGTCTTTTCCGGTATGGAATCTATTCTATCACCTGCCTGTTGCAGTCTTCTCACTGTAGCATGTTCTGTTACTGCACTCCTGCCACTGTTTTATTCTCTTAACTTGGCTACTCTGACCCCCAGCTGATACTAAACATCTCTATGTAATGTTGTCCAAAAGCATACAGCCGTCGGTTCTGTCTAATTCTTGGGGACCAACTCGGCACCATCCAGAAGTATTGGGCACTATCCTCGTTCAAATTCCTTTTCATATCCGATGATAGGTGCCTCCTGCAGAATGGTATCTCTACTTCCATCAAAAATATTCCTAGGTAGAATCATAGAATGTTACAGCACAGAAACAGGCCTTTTGACCCAGCAAGTCTGTGCTGGATTTTCTGTACATGGGCTGTCTAGTCCAATCCCACTCCCTTGCTTGTTCCCCATTCCCTCTAATATTCTTCTCTTTCAAGATAGAGTAACATGACTGTACACTGTTTTCTTTTCCTCTTCACTCATTATACAACTTTCTAGGTAAATTAAAGTCACTTTCACCTCGATGTTACCTGGATGAACTCCCTTCAGTGGAACCATTCTGTCATCAGTATTAACTTTCTTCAGTGTTCTTTTATCCTTCCGAATTCTTATTTGTACTAACCGCATATCCTGGTCTTTGAAAACTGATGTGGAGCCCCACTTCTTTTCCTTAACACTAGCTCCTTAATCATCATGATGGAAGTAACCAAGGATCCAGCAGGGATATTTGACCACAGATCCTTAACAGATACCAGCCTATCCTTACAATTTAGGGCTCATTGGTTACATCCATTGTCTAGCTTAAAATATATGGTCCAAGACGTGTGATGAAATGCAACCTTGACAGACTTCTCTCTTCATTTAAACCATTCTGACACCTTTTCTTCATTCTTTAGACAGTTCTTGGTTACCTTGTTCATCTCCTCTAGTAGTCTGGTATTGTAGCTATTCCACAAGAGTTCCAGCAACTCCCAGTTACCATCTTTCCACATTGAGTCATTACACCTGCTCAAAGTCTGCAAAACTTAGCCATGGATATTTCACATGTTTTTAATACTTTCTATTAAAGATCTGCTATCTGCCACAATACTCACGGTGTAAAAGAGAACATCTCTTTACTTCAAAATTTAGCTAGAGTTCATGAATAGTGTGAGTAAGTGTATAGCATTGCAATAGTTTTATGAATTGAGCAGAAGGAAATTGTAGCTTTTTCATGTCTTTCTCTCCCGCAAATGTTCTAGGTTGCCGAGTCATTAGGAATAACTGAGTATATGAACAAAGAAAACCAGCAAGATGCAAGCATGTCTCTGACTTACAGATTAGTAACTGTGGATGACCAAAACCATCTAAATTCATCTGGAGAAAAGCATATCATGGAGGTACATGAAAATTAAACTTTCGACGTAACGTAGTGATATCTATATTGCCTTCCGTCTTCTAGAGTAGCTGCTACAAACCTTTTCCTCAATCAAACAATAATGACTGTGTAGGAAGAGCAATGTTAATTTATCAATAATCTTCCATCATTAAATATTAACCTGTGCTTAAATGGATGACATGAGGTTTAACATCTGACAAACAGGAATTTAGGTTCAGTGAAACAGCAACTACAAGTGAAAAGGTTAATGAGGGGAATATTCCAAACCAATAATAATATGGTTTTGAAAATCCCCTCTTAGTTAAAATGCATGTATGTTTTGCTTTGGCAATACCATAAAACAACCACCACTTGCACCAGACCGTTCAGTCTTGGTATTTTGAGTTTCGAAACCCATATCATTTCCATCCCAAAGACTACCTATTTCCACTTGCTTGGAATTGTGTGCATCCATCCCTGCCTCAGCCCATCTGCTTCTGAAACTCTCATCCATTGCCTTTGTTATCTCCAGACTTGATTATTCCAATGTTCTTCTGGCCAGCCTCCCATCTTCCACCCTCTGTAAACTTGAGCTCATCCAAAATTCTGCCCATATCCTAACTCACATTACGTCCCGTTCTCCCGTTACCTCTGTGCTCACTGACCTATGTCGGCTCCTGGGCCAGCAAAGTCTCAAATTAAAAATTTTCAACCTTGTGAACCATTCCCTCCATAGCTCCTCCCCATCTCTGTAACCTCCATCAGCCCCGACAACCCTCCAAGAACGCTGCATTTCTCCATTTCTGGCCTATTGTGTATCCCTGATTCCCTTCGTCCCACCTCTGGCGGCCTTGCTTCAGCTGTCTAGGCCCCGAGCACTGGAATTCCCTCCCTAAACCTCTCTGCCTCTTATTCCTCGTTTAAGACGTTCCTTGAAACCTACCTCTTTCCTGTCCTAATATATCCCTGTGCAGCTCGGTGTCAAATTGTGTCTGATAATGCTCCTGTGAAGTGCCTTGGGATGTTTTACTATGTTAAAGATACTATATAAATGCAAGTTGTTGTCCATTTTTGTCTGATTACACCTCTGTAAAGAACTGTTGGATGTTTTTCTACATTAAAGGCACTATATTCCATCTACATTAGCAAAACATCCCAAAACGCTTTCCAGAGGATCAAGGAAAAAATGGATGCTGAGCCAAAAATGGGATATTAGGCGGCGTGACCAAAACCTTGGTCGAAGAGGTGGATTCTAAGGAAGTTCTTGAAGAGGGCAGGAGAGAGGTTTAGGGAGGGAATTCAAGAATGTAGGCCTTAGGCAGCTAAGACACAGCTGCTGATGCTGGGGTGAAAGGTGGAGGGATGGCTCAAGAAGCTGGAATCAGAGGAATGGGGAGTTGTAGTGCTGGAGGAGTTGAGGGATGAAGCCATGAAGGGATTTAAGCACAAGGATGAGAATTTTAAATTTAGGCATTGGGAGACCAGGAGCCGATGTAGGTCAGCGAAATCAGGGATGACAGGTGAGTGAGACTTGGTGCAGGATAAAGTACAGACATCAGTTTTGGAATAACCGAAGTATATGGAAGGTAAAGGGTGGGAGGTTGGTCAGGGGAGCATTGGAATAGTTGAAATAAAAACAGAAAATGCTGGAAATACTCAGCAAGTCAGGCAGCATCTGTGGAGAAAGAAACAGTTAACGTTTCAGGTCAATGACCTTTCATCGGAACTGGAAGAAGTTAAAGATTGAACAGTTTTTAAGCAAGTACAGAGCCAGGCAAAGAGATGGGGAGGAAAGAACAAAAGAGAAGGTCTGTGATAGGTTGGAGGACAGGAGTGATTAATTGACAAAAGGGATATTGGGGAAGGCAAGGAGGGTGGTAATGGGACAAGTAAAGAAACAAAAGATGGGCCTAAAAGAGATGTAAATAGAAACAGCAGAACCATTACCGGCACCTACTGTCCGAAAAAATGGGAGCAGCGGTTATGATCTGAAGTTATTGAAATCAGTGTTGAGCCTGGAAGGTAGTAAAGTGTCTGAAGGAAAGATGAGGTGCTGTTCCTCGAGCTTCCATTGAGCTTCATTCGAACAGTGGAGGAGGCTGAGGACAGAGAGGTCAGAGTGGGGCGGAGAATTAAAAATGGCAAGCGCCTGGAAGGCCAGGGTCACGCTTGCAGACAGAGCGGAGGTGTTCAGGAAAGTGATCACCCAAACTGCGTTTGGTCTCTCCAATCTAGAGGAGACTGCATCGTGAGCAGAGAATACAGTATACTAAATTGAAAGAAGTACAAGCTGTTTCACCTGGAAGGAATGTTTGGGGCCCTGGATGGTGGGAAGGGAGGAGCTGAAAGGCAGTGTTGCATCTCCTCCACTCGCACGGAAAGGCGCTGTGGAAAGGAGAGCAGATGTTTGGGATGATGGAAGTGTGGACCAAGGTATCGCGGAGGGAATGTTCCCTTTGGAATGTTGAAAGGGAGGGGAAGATGCGTTTGGTGGTGGGATCGCGCTGGAGGTGGCGGAAAAGGCGGAGGATGATGCGTTGAATGAATGTGGAGGGTGGTGGGGTGGAAGGTGAGGTCAAGGGAGACCCTATCGTCGTTCTGGGAGGGAGAGGAAGGGATTAGGGCAGAAGTGCGGGAAATAGGACGGACACGGTCAAGGGCCCTGTCAACTACAGTGGAGGGGAATTTTCAGTTGAGGAAAAAGGAAGACCTATCGGAAGCACTGGTATGGAAGGTGGCATCGATGGAACAGATATGATGGCGACGGAGAAACTGGGAGAATCCTTACAGGAAGCAGGGTGGAAGGAAGTGTAATCAAGGTAGCTGTGGGAGTCGGTGGGCTTATAATAGATATTGGTTGACAGCCTATCCTCAGAAATGGAGGTAGAGAAGTCGAGGAAGGGAAGAGTCGGAGATGGACCATGTGAAGGCAAGGGAAGGGTGGAATTTGGAAGCAAAGTTGATGAAATTTTCCAGATTGAGGTGAGAGCAGGAAACAGCACTCATACAGTCATCAATGCACTGGAAGAGGTGAAGGAGGGGACCTGTGTAGGACTGGAACAAAGAAATATTCCACCTATCTCTCAAAAAGGCAGACATAGCTAGGACCCATAAGGATTCCCATAACGGCACCTTTTATTTGGAGAAAGTGAGTGGAGTCAAAGGAGAAGTTGTTCATCGTAAGAACAAGTTCAGCCAGGTGGAGGAGGAGGGTGGTGATGGGCCTCTGTTCAAGGAAGAAGCGGAGGGCCCGCTGGCTGTCCTGGTGGGGGATGGAGGTGTAGAAGGACTGGACGTCCATGGTGAAAAGGAGATGGTTAAGGCCAGGAAACTGGAAACTATTAAAGTGGCGGAGGGCTTTGGAAAAATCGCTAATGTAGGTCGGAAGAGACTGGCCAGGGGGAGAAGAGAGTCGAGGTAATAAGAAATAAGTTCCCTGGGGCAAGAACAGGCTGAAATGATGAGTCCACTGGGGCAGTCCTGTTTGTGGATCTTGGGAAGGAGGTAGAAGGGGGCAGTACGGGGTTGGGGCACTATGAGGTTGGAGGCCAAGGAAGGAAGATCTCCAGAGGAGATGAGGCCAGGGACTGTCTGCGAAACTATGGCTTGATGTTCTGTGGTAGGGTTGTGGTCCAGGAGGAGGTATCGGAGAGTTGGCATTCAGCCTCCGCAAGGTAGAGGTAAGTTCGCCAAACAATAACAGAGGTGTCCATGTCAGGGTTGGAATAGTCACATTGGAATGGCTGGGTCTGGAGGTGACAAAGGCATGGATGAGGGTTTCAGGGGCAGATGGGCTGAGGTAGGGGTGGAGGTAGGCAATATTGCGGAAGCATGTGGTGAAGAGGATCTGGAGTCATAAGAACATAGGAGTAGGCCATCCGGCTTCTCAAGCCTGCTCTGGCATTCAACAAGATAATGGCTGACCTTCAACCTCAATTCCACTTTCCCGCCCGATCCCCATATCCCTTGATTCCCCTAGAGTCCAAAAACCCTCTGAGTGAAGAAATTTCTCCTCATCTCAGTCCTAAATGGCTCACCCCTTATCCTGAGACTATGCCCCCTAATTCTAGACTCTCCAGCCATGGGAAACAGCCTCTCTGCATCTACCCTATCAAGCCCTCTCAGAATCTTGTATGTTTCAATGAGATCGCCCCTCATTCTTCTAAACTCCAGAAAATATAGGCCCATTCTACTCAATCTCTCCTCATAGGACAACCTTCTCATCGCAGGAATCAATATACTGAACCTTTGTTGCACCCCCTCTAAGGCAATTATATCCTTACTTAGGTAAGGAGACGAAACCTGTACACAGTACTCCGGATATGGTCTCACCAAAGCCCTGTACAATTGCAGCAAGATTTCCTTATTCTTGTACTCCAACTCCCTTGCAGTAAAGGGCAACATACCACTTGGCTTCCTAATTGCTTGCTGTACCTGCATGTTAACTTTGTGTTTCTTGTATAAGGTCACCCAAATCTCTCTGAACACCAACATTTAATAGTTTCTCACTATTTTAGAAATATTCTGATTTTCTATTCTTCCTACCAAAGTGAATAACCTCACATTTCCCCACATAATACTCCATCAGCCAGGTTCTTGCCCACTCACTTAACCTGTCTATATCCCATTGCAGACTCTGTGTCCTCCTCATAGCTTACTTTCCCACCTAGCTTTGTATCATCAGCAATCTTGGATATGTTACACTTGGTCCCTTCATCTAAGTCATTGATATATATTGTAAATAGCTGAGGCCCAAGTACTGATCCTTGCGGCACCCCACTAGTTTTTTTTTATTCGTTCATGGGATCTGGGCGTCGCTGGCGAGGCCGGCATTTATTGCCTATCCCTAATTGCCCTTGAGAAGGTGGTGGTGAGCCGCCGCCTTGAACCGCTGCAGTCCGTGTGGTGACAGTTCTCCCACAGTGCTGTTAGGAAGGGAGTTCCAGGATTTTGACCCAGCGACGATGAAGGAACGGCGATATATTTCCAAGTCGGGATGGTGTGTGACTTGGAGGGGAACATGCAGGTGGTTGTTGTTCCCATGTGCCTGCTGCTCTTGTCCTTCTAGGTGGTAGAGGCCGCGGGTTTGGGAGGTGCTGTCGAAGAAGCCTTGGCGAGTTGCTGCAGTGCATCCTGTGGATGGTACTGCAGCCACTGTGCGCCGGTGGTGAAGGGATTGAATGTTTAGGGTGGTGGATGGGGTGCCAATCAAGCGGGCTGCTTTATCTTGGATGGTGTTGAGCTTCTTGAGTGTTGTTGGAGCTGCACTCATCCAAGCAAGTGGAGAGTATTCCATCACACTCCTGACTTGTGCCTTGTAGATGGTGGAAAGGCTTTGGGGAGTCAGGTGGTGAGTCACTCGCCGCAGAATACCCAGCCTCTGACCTGCTCTCGTAGCCACAGTATTTATGTGGCTGGTCCAGTTAAGTTTCTGGTCAATGGTACCCCCCAGGATGTTGATGGTGGGGGATTCGGCGATGGTAATGCCGTTGAATGTCAAGGGGAGGTGGTTAGACTCTCTCTTGTTGGAGATGGTCATTGCCTGGCACTTATCTGGCGCGAATGTTACTTGCCACTTACGAGCCCAAGCCTGGATGTTGTCCAGGTCTTGCTGCATGCGGACTCGGACTGCTTCATTATTTGAGGGGTTGCGAATGGAACTGAACACTGTGCAATCATCAGCGAACATCCCCATTTCTGACCTTATGATGGCGGGAAGGTCATTGATGAAGCAGCTGAAGATGGTTGGGCTTAGGACACTGCCCTGAGGAACTCCTGCAGCAATGCCCAGGGGCTGAGATGATTGGCCTCGAACAACCACTACCATCTTCCTTTGTGCTAGGTATGACTCCAGCCACTGGAGAGTTTTCCCCCTGATTCCCATTGACTTCAATTTTACAAGGGCTCCTTGGTTCCACACTCTGTCAAATGCTGCCTTGATGTCAAGGGCAGTCACTCTCACCTCACCTGTTACAGCCTGCCAACCTGAAAATGACCCATTTATTCCTACTCTGTTTTCTGTCTGTTAACCAATCCTCTATCCATGCTAATATATTACCCCCAACCCCATGAACCCTTATCTTGAGTGGCATCTTATTGAATTTTGAAAATCCAAATCTACTGCATCCACTGGTTCCCCTTATCTACCCTGCTAGTTACATCCTCAAAAAAAAAAACACAATTTCCCTTTCATAAAACCTTGTTGACTCTGCCTAATCATATTATGATTTTCTAAGTGCCCTTTTACCACTTCCTTCACAATAGGTTCCAGCATTTTCCCGACGACTGATATCAGGCAAATTGGCCTGTAATTCTCTGTTCTCTCTCTCCCCTTCTTTCTTGAATAGCGGTGCCACATTTGCTACCTTCTAATCTACTGGCCCCTTCTAGAATCTAGGGAATTTTGTAAGATAACAACCAATGCATCCATTATCTCTGCAGCCACCACTTTTACAACCCTAGGATGTAGCCCACCAGGTCCAGAGGATTTGTCGGCGTGTAGTCCCATTAATTAATTTCTCCAGTACTTTTTCTTTACTAATATTAATTACTTCAAGTTCCTCCCTCATTAGACCCTCGGTTCCCCACTATTTCCTTATTCCCCATTATGATTTCTCCTGCTAAGTGTTCCATGTTTACTTTCTCTTCCTTTTTGTATAGTTGTCGAAGCTCTTATAATCTGCTTCTATATTTCTTGCTAGTTTACTCTCATTCTGTTTTCTCCCACCATCAGTTTTTTGGTCATCCTTTGCTGATTTCTAAAACTCTCCCAATCCTTAGGTTTACTACTCTTTTTGGCAACATTATCATTCTCTTCTTTTAATCTAATACTATTCTTAACCACTTTAGTTAACCACGGATGGATCACTTTTCCCGTGGAGTTTTGATTCCTCAATGGAATGTATATTCATTGAGAATTGTGAAATATTTCGTTAAATGTTCGCCATTGCTTATCTACAGTCATATCTTTTAATTAATTTCTCAATCAACCGTAGCCTACTCGTCCCTTATACCTATGTAATTTGCTTTAAGTTTAAGACACTAGTTTCAGACTTAAGTATGGCACTCTAGAATTTCACATTGAGTTCGATCATATTATGATCACTGACCCCCAGAGGATCCCTTACCTTGAGATTACTAATTAACACTGTCTCATTCATTACACAAGACAAGATCTAAAATAGCCTGTTCCCTGGTTGGTTCCATGATGTATTGTTCTAGGAAACTGTCTCAAATGCATTCCATGAACTGGTCCTCCAAACTACTTTTGCCAATTTGATTTGCCCAGTCTTTGTGAAGATTAAATTCCCCCACAATTATTGCATTACTTTTGTTACAAACTCCGCTTATTTCTCGATTTATACTCTGTCCCACAGTATAACTATTGTTAGGTGGCCTATAAACTCCTCCCACCAGTGTTATTTCTTATCTCCACCCATACTGATTCTACTTCCTAATCTTCTGAGCCAAGATCCTTTCTCACTACTGTCTTTGTTATCCTTTATTATCAGGGCTACCCCCCCCTGCTCCTTTTCCATTTTGCCTCTCTTTTCGAAAAGTCAAGTACCCCGGAATATTTAGTTCCCAACCTTGATCATCTTGCAACCACGTCTCAGCAATGGCTACTAGCTCAACTCTGGGTTGAATTGAACACCAAGGTTGCAAACTGCCTCTTTCAGACAGTGGCTTGGTGAGGGGGATGGAGTCGGTCATGAGAGTACAGAGTTTTTGATGGGGGCTGCATGAATTTGTAGCTCACCCAAGACAACCAATTTGATAGCACAAAGGCAATGGATGCATTGAGAGAGGTAGGGGAAGCATGTGGATGAGGAAGAGGGAGAGGGCTGAGGATGGATCTGTGGGGGATTCCCAAGGTGATGGGACGGGAGAGGGAAGAGAAGCCAATGCTAGTGATGCTCTGGCTATAATTGGATAGGTAACAGTGGAACTAAGTAAGGGCAATCCCATTGAGCTGGACAACACAGGAGAGGCATTGGAGGAGGATGGTGACGACACATTTACAGACTTTGGAGAGGAAAGGTAGGTTGGGATGGCAGCCTGCGAGGACAAAAGGGTCGAGAATATGTTTTTTGAGGAGGGGGTGTTGACAGCGATTTTGAAAAGGGAAAAATGCTTCAGAGGGAACAATTTATAACATCAACTAGCCAGGGGACCAGGCGGGAATTGGGTGGTCGGCAGTTTAATGGGAATGGGGTCAAGGAAGCAGGAGTTGGGTATTGTGGATGAGGTGAGCTTGGAGAGGGGAGATGGAAGGGAAACTAGAGAAAGGCATGGGTTCAGAGCTAGGGTAGGGGACCTGGGGATAGGTTTGGCTTGGTGGGGAAGAGGAAGGTGGGAAAGCAGCAGATGTAGCTGAAAAGACCGTCCCTATCTTGGTGATAAAGAAAATCTTGAGTTCCTCACATTTGATGGGCACAATTAAATCCAACAATGAGTAGTTGCAACTTTAACATAAACTGTCAGTATACAGCAGGGAGAAATTGTCTTGACTGTTCCACTCTCCATACTTTTTTAATCTCACCCCTCGCAGTGTTCCCCCCGCCCCCCCCCCATCTTATGCAGGATTCAAGAGAATTGTGCACATTATATGGGTAGGCTAAGAATAGCAGATGTATTTTACTGAGAATAAATGTAATACAATGCATGTTGGAATATAAGTGAAATGTTAACACTGCTAATAGATATTCATTAAGGAAGATAACAAAAAGGTTTTGTTATGGACTATTTGCTGGCAGTGTTCTGTCATTGTGGTGCTCTTGTGAACAATGCTGATCAAGTAGTGTGATGCATCTTGATTCTTTGTTTACAAAAGACCAAATTTAAAATATTTTGTGCAGTTTTGGGCACCCTGCCATCAAAAAGAAAATTAATATATTCAGGAGAGTTCATAGAGAGTGATTAGGTTGATTCAGGGACTTTTCACTCGAGTCAAAGAGACACTCAGAACTGAACTTGTTTTAATTGGAGAAAGAAGATCGAAAATTTGCAGACGACACCAAATTGGGGGTATAGTTAATACTGAGGCAGACTGCAACAAAATACAGGAAGACATTAATAAACTTACAGAATAGGTGTGTAATTGGCAAATGAATTTCATTATAGATAAGTGTGAAGTATTACATTTTGGTAGGAAGAATAAGGAGGCCACATATTCCATGGATAATAAGAGTCTACATGGGGTAGAGGAGCAGAGGGAAATGGGGGTACAGATACACAGGTCACTAAAAGTAATGATGTGGGGTAATAAGGCCATTTAAAAAAAAAGCAAACCAAGCACTGGGGTTCATTTCTAGAGGGATAGAATTGAAAAGCAGAGAAGTTATGTTAAACTTGTATGGAACCTTGGTTAGACCACACTTGGAGTGCTATGAACAGTTCTGGTCTCCATATTATAAAAAGAATATAGAGGTACTAGAGAAGGTGCAAAAAAGATTTCCAAGTATGATACCAGAACTGAGAGGGTATAATGATCAGGAAAGACAGAACAGGCTGGGGCTCTTTTCTCCTAGAAAAGAGAAGGCTGAGGGATGACCTAATTAGAGGTCTTTAAAATTATGAAGGGGTTTGACAGTGTAGATGTAGAGAAGTTGTTGCCACTTGTGGGGAGTCCAAAACTAGGGGTCTACTACAAATTGTATATGTGCACAAAAATTGGTTTAATAGTTTAAATGGCCTCATCCTCTTTCATGCTTTTTTGTGATGCATTTCATATGAACAGATGAATGAGTATATTGATTTCCTCATAAAATATGTCAACAATATGAAGGAACTTGCAATATAATGAGATTCATTTCCAATATGACTGATTAAATGATTGTTGTGTCACGATAGCTGGTGGTATTGTTTCTTTAAAACTTTAGTAGGAACAAAGAAAAAGCAAATTGTTCCTTCTGCGCCACTTTTAGACTTGCAAAACCTTTAACTTTTCTCTTTTCAGCAGCACAATTTTCTTAATTTGTTACAGAATTAAAATCTGTTTTATGAGCTTGTATACTCAGCATAACTGTTCTGTTCAGCATACAAGCACTAATCCGCAGCCTGAACAGTGTGCTACTGTTTTTTCAAACACTGTCTCATGATGAACCTCCCTTGAGAAATGTGTTGAGAAACTTTCAATTAATTAGATTTATTTCCTTTTAAAATGATCTGTTTGCTCTTTTTCAGAGAGATTTTGGAACCTTATCCCCTTCATCAAAACGAATGAGGATAGATGACTCTATAGCGGGAACAGAAAACAACTTTAACCAAAATGGAATAGAGAGAACTGGAGAAGTAGAGTCACAAAGCTTAACTACTGAAGCGGGTAACATTGCATATATTGTCAATAATTTTACATTTAGACAGTCATTCTGGTATAACATATTGTCATGCCTTACCACTAATCTGGAAGAGCAGGATATGAATCCCAGCTGCTGCTGATGCATGCACTTGGAGCTCAAGCCAGGTGTAGCAGCCCTCCTTTCTCAAAAATAGAGTTTTAGCACCTGGTCGCAACCATTTTATGGTTAATAGTCTGGATTTAAATCAGGACAGGCTAGTTTTCCTGAGACTCCCAAATTTTGAACACTGTCCCAGCTTCATGTAAGACACTACAAAGAATTACTTAGAATTACATTGAATTTACAGCACAAAAACAGGCCACTTGGCCCAACTAAGAACATAAGAAATAGGAGCAGGAGTGGGCCGAGCAGCCCCTCGAGCCTGCTCCGCCATTCAATAAGATCATGGCTGATCATCCAACTCAACTCCACTTTCCTGCCCTATCCCCATATCCCTTGATTCCCTTAGTGACCAAAACTCTATCAATCTCAACAACTGAGCATCCACAGCCCTCTGGGGTAGAGAATTCCAAAGATTCACAACCCTCTGAGTGAAGAAATTTTTCCTCATCTCAGTCCTAAATGGCTAATGCCTTCCCTTGAGACTATGACCCCTAGTCCTAGACTAGGCTATACCGGTGTTTATGCTCCACACGAGCTGCCTCCCACTCTAGTTCATCTAACCCTATCCGCATATCCTTCTATTCCTTTTTCCCTCATGTACTTTTCCAGCTTCCCCTTAAATGCATCTATGCTATTTGCTTCAACTACTCCATGCGGTAGCAAGTTCCACAAGTGCAATATTATTGCAGTGAACCTCGCATAGTTAACCAAAGAGATCAATTAAAAGTGGTTAACTTAGTGGGGTAATGGATTAAAGGACACAGGCCACCCATCGTATAGTAGTTTGTCACCTGACTTTTTTTCCAGAGAGGTTTCCTTTCAAAGCTCAGGTCCTTTCTACTCCAGCTCTTCGATTCATTTCTTCCAGTTCTCAAGTATTTATTTAGAGATTTTAATTATTTTATTTAGATTTTTTAGATATTCCACGGATTGGTTCTGGTTTTCTGTAATGATTTCCACGATGAACAATTGCGGTGCATCAATCTGTATGTTGGTGGGGGGAAAAAAGTTCTTCATAGTACAGCTGATATCGCAGCATGCAAGTGTAGAAAAAAAAGTTCTTTTACATTCTCTTATTTCTGTTACCTTAACTTTTATTCTAATCAGCATCCACTTTATATCTTCTCGTACCTTTTAATGTTTCTGTAGTAATGTCTCTATATTGGTGTTTCTGCTGCTCATTAGTTGTCAACAACTGTATAGGATGACTTTATTTTGATGTCTCAAAAAGAAGAATCTTAGCGCTTGGAAGTGAATACTTTTTTACGTTTTGCGCCATTGTCACTATCGAGCACTCCCAGCTCAGATTAGATGCAGGACAAAGCACCCACACTCGTCAGAAATAATTTGCCTTAATCCCATCCTCAGAAGCACACTACTAAATAAGTGTGACATCCTTAAGGGAGAATGCCAATTTGATGCAACAAAAAAAATCAACCATACTGGGGATTTGTGCCTACTTGGAGCTGGATTGAGGCAGCCCAAACTAATTACACCTGGGACCCTTGCACATTAAGTTGTGTTGGATTCTCCCAGAATATAAAAAAAAGTGTCATAACCCACTGTACTGTATCCCCTCTTTTATTTACTTTTTTTAAAGAAATGTTCTACATCTTTAAAAATGTTAGTGGTTGGAGTTACTTCTCAAACCAGACCTGAAAAACATTTGCCCTCCTAGACCTCGGCCAGTCTGGTATAATTTAATAGCCATTTTTACAAAGAAGGAAAGTAGTTTTGTGAAATTTCTAGCTTTTGCATTTCATTGCCTATAACTGACCAGGAATGAAATGCTGTTTCAGATGTAATAAGAAGCAAATACAGTTTGGAAAACTGGAATTTTTATTTGTTTGGGGGGTGGGGTTGGGGGGGGGGGTGGTGAAGGTGATAGAAGATTCATTCTGCTACCACAGTGACTTTAGTTATATGAACTTTATTGGTGTCATTATATACATGCAGCTATATTTGATTGGTTTACTTACACTAGTGTACATATGTTTTTTTTTGTAGGCCAGAAACGAACTGAATATCCTACACTGAATGCTTGTGATACACATACAATGTATGGACCGGCAGCTGTTCAGGTAGTAGATAAGCATACAGATGATGGAGTGTTACTTTCTGGGAATAACATTAAAAATTCCAGTTCCGTGGAACAATCTAATTCTGATGAATTGCGTTACCGGGTAACACAAGTAACCCTGTCGAGTACTCAACTCCCCCTGTTGGAGCCACACAATCAAGTCCTAAATAACACTATTCAGGGACAAGATGATGATTTTTTAGCTATGGACACAGATATTACCGCAGAGGAATTGGTTCAAGAACAGTTGTCTAGTCAAAATATGTCTGAGCAGCTGAATAATACTGAACTAACCTCCACAGTGCAATCAGAGGATGAAATGACCAGTCAGAATTCACTTCTTCCAGATATGGCTAAGGGCAACCAAAAAAGATCTGAGGCAAGCAACTCTGTTCAGGATTTGCAGCATCAGATGGGCAGCCAGGATCCACTTGGCAATCAGGAACAGACTGAGCAGCTCAATGATTCTGACATAGCAGACCAGATGCAGCAGCTTGAGAAGGCTCTGTCTCGGGATGTGGAGCCCATAGGACAGGTTTGTAGCACTGAAAATGACCATTTACAGCAGCACCAAACTGAACAGACTTTTGAAACTGAAATCTCCACTCAAGTAGATCTTGATAGTCAGTTACCTTCTGAAGAGATGAATGGATTGCAAGTAGCCAATCAGAATAAAATGATGGGTCACTTTGAACAGAATGCTGATCAGAGAGATCAGGAGGGTTCAGAAGATATTCTAGAAAGCACAGTGTCAGAAGATATTCTAGAAAGCACAGTTACAGAAGATGGAGCATTAGAATTTCAATTACCTGTTGGAAGTCAGGAATTGTTGGCTCAGGGACATGAACAGATCTTCATTCAAACTTCCGAGGGACTAATTGTGTCACATGAAGGAACTGCCGTTGTGTCACAGACATCTGAAGGCATTGTTATAGTAACTAATGCTGATGGTACTACAATGCACATTCGAACACCTGATGGTGTTCCCTTTGAAACTGTAGAAGCACTTCTTGCAATGGATTCAGAAGGACAAACTGAAGGCCTGTTAGTTTCACAAACACAAACTGAAGTGGAACAATAATTGGGCTGTCCTGACCCCCATCTCCAAAAAAAAAATTAACAAAAATAACTACAAGGAACTTTGCTCTTGTTCAGTGAATTGCTGAAATACAAAAATAGGGCTGTTCAGTTTTGTAAAAGAAACTTGATATTTTCTGTTCCCTGTTGTGTTAAGGTGAACATTTATTACTTAATGTATTTTGTGTTAAACTTTACCGTCCCACAAGCTAACAAGTCTGTGGTACAAAAGTGGGTGTAAGGTTTCAAGAGTGGTTTACCTGAATGTTGCAATATGCCTGGCAAGGTATTTGAAAGAGTGAATTTCATAAACTGAATGAATCCAGGTACATTTATTGAAGTTTGTACTCTGGGACATAGATGTGACTGCAATAGACCAGAAAATGTGATGTTGCTGCACTGAATTTGAATGTTTTTTTTTTGCATCTTTACCTTCTACTCGTTGCTTACTGGAGATGACTATTTTGCCAAAATAGTATTTGTATACATTCTACTGCCTATTTTTGAAACTGCCATTAAAAGATTAATTGTACTTCCATGAAAAATTTATAATAAATATAAATCTCATGATGTTGCTTTGTTAATTGAAATTTTTGCTAAAATTTTAATTATTTAACCTCTGTAATTCATCTCAAATAAAACAGGAAAATGTTAAAGCTAACAGGTACTTAAAATGTCTTTAGATTATAAAATATTATTTGTAAATGATACAAATCTTTTAATTCCTTTAAATTTGCAAAAGGCCTGCAAGTTGCATGAAGATACTTGGTAGTTTCTGATTTAAAACATTGAATTTAAATTGCAGTTTTGAAAACAATTCTGAAGTACAAGGGTGGGTTTTGTATTTGTTTCACTATATAAAATTTAACATTGCCCAATTTGATCACTTACTAATTTTAAGAACTCATGGCCAAAGAAATTGGAATTAAACCTCAAAGATCAAAGAGCACAGTACTTTTAATATCATTTAATTAATTAATTAGATAACCTGCTACAAAAGTTTTTTTTTAAAAAGCCTGCAGAAGGGACTATAACTGAAGATGAAATGTTGAATATTAGTTCTGAAATGCTTGGGTTTTACCGTAAGTAAAATTTTACAAAAAAATGTGGCACAAACACATTTTTGGGCTACAAATTTGTAATTTTCTGATAGGGTTCATAAATCTCTAATTGTATCTTCAATTCAGGATTAGTAGACAAGTGTAAATGTATGGTGTTTGCTGCTTTAATGAGAAATTCCTTTTAAGTACAGTTCTGCATTGCATTTCAATCATTTACATTTCCCTTCTTTCAGTGCAAAATGTGGGTTGGAGTCCTCTGCAGTTTCTGCTCTTTCACTTGGTTTGCAGTCTTGCATCCATAAGTTTAAAATGGAGGATCTGATTTTCTGAGATGCGACAGTTGCAGTCAGTAGTGCTGGAGTAATGTTAGTTATCACCCAATGTAAACTTTGAGAACAAAGATTAAAGTGAGCCCTTTAACCTCTTAGTTACAAAGCTGTAAATAGGGCATGCCCCCATGCAGCATGTTTTCAATAGTGCCCAATACACATTCCTTTTTTTCCTACAACTGGTGTGAGTGATGCATTTAATGTGAAACTTGGTGTCCTTTTGTATTGGTTTGAGAGGATGTGGAAATGGGAAAGTTACATTATTATGCTATGTACATATCAGCTCATTACCTGTGAAGGCTGTTCATCAAATATGTATTAAGACTGTGTTGTGCATGTGAGAGTAGTTTCCAGTTTCTTCAGTGTACAATAAATCTTTATCAAAGAGCTGTAATTTGACTATTGTAAATAATGAAACTATTTAAAGACTGATGATATGAAAATAGCAGAAAATGGAATTTATTTTCTATTTTTAATTATAATATACATACAGATATAAAGTATTTTGTAATGTCTTGCTTGACTTATCAGTACATTGTAATCTTGACAGACAGCTTTGTTGCCTTAATTTGATGGGGTGGTTAAATGTCATCAATATTTTTCAGTCCAATTGGATGGGGATCTGACAACTTCATTGATGGACTGGCGGTTAATCATCGCTTGCTTAAAACAATTGACATTTACTTGTTAGAAGTCATTACAAAATGGAACTGCTCTCTGTCAAGGATCAACTTTGTAACAGGCCAAAGGTTGGTTTGTACAGTGTATTATGAACCTTTGTTAAAAACTGTTATAAATATTTGCTGTAGAATTTAATGTAGAGCACTTGTGCTTTTTTAGCTACGTGGGTCTTTATATTTTGAAAAGCTGCCTTGCTGTTTTAATCGGGTGAAAAACTTACAATTCTACCATCAAGCTCCATTAAACACTAGCAATATATGGAACAGTTTAAAATAAGCCGCCACAACAAATTTTTTTGCAGTTTTGGTATTCTTCACATCGCTTGAGAGTGCAAGACAAATACAACTTTAAATATCTTTCAGGACCATTGTTTAATAATTTCAACAATTATTTTTTCAGCATAAGTATTTCAACAAAGTTTCTAAAAAAGGAAATAAATAAATATATTTTTTCTTTGCCTTTTGTCATAATCATTGTCTTACTGGATTCTACCCTACTTTTAAAGCACAAAATTTGATAATGGATGAAACTTCTAATGATTCTTTTGCTGTTAATGTAAGTTATGTTCAATTATTTACACAAGCTTTAAGGTTAAGCTTGCGTAGGTGTTTAAACTTGTGCTAAGCTATTTTTTAAAAAAACTGCATGCTTTCTCAAATCAGAACTACAAGTTTTGCAGCAATTCAGTGATTTCTCTCAGTACCAGTTATGTAAATGTCTTCTCTTCCACTTGTGATTTTGTTACAGAAACCTGTGTCCAGTCTCCAATAGCATACTTTCAATGAGAAGTCTGGCTTTTTCTTCTATATAAGGCTGATATAGCCAGGCAGACAACTGCACCATCATAAGATCACAGCTACTGGTGTGGGCGATCTCTTGAACAATTAAGCTCTTGAGTTGCAGTTCTTTTTTGTACATCTCAGATAACTGAACTGAGTTTTCATCTGAAACAGAAAGTAGTTACAAATGACTAATCTGTTGAGTTAAATTCTCTTACATGCTTTTAAATCTACAGCATTAGATCATATTTCCAGTCTAAGTACATAAATGTTAAATAGTTAAACTAACATCTTAATACTGAAGCACTTGCCTTATAGTTCAAAGTCATAGTTTTAGTCTTTTGAACAGTTACACAACCACCCTCTGATGATTCAGCCAGTCAAGACAATTAGTTGCTGAACCTTTAGAGTCAAAAAGTCCCTGGTCTGTGCTAGGGTGACGTTAGGAATGCTACTGTTAGCCTCAGTGCCTCTGGGTTGGAGGGGAAAGCCAGTGTGGATTTCTGCACCCGGTCACTATCTAACAATTCATACTGGAAGTATGTACGTGTGGTCATTAGGAGAGGGCTGTATTAGATTAAATTATAATTTGCCCCCCCCCCCCCCCTGCCACGGTCAACTAGCCTGCTGGTTATTATGGGCTAGGTCTCATGAAGAATAGTTGCTTCAAGTTACTGGAAGGCAATACTGCAACAAGTGGTCCATGTCTTGGAGCACCGGTGGGAGAAAACTCAGAAAAAGGAAAGGGATGAACAATTTTAAAACAGTAGGTTGCACCCCAATATTTACACCAAGCAGAGATGGTTTATTTACTTGGGAAGAATAATCTTAAATACTCATTCACTTTCAGGATATGCCTCTCATTCTCCACACTTTAAAAGTAGGGTAAGAATGCTCATTTAAATTACAAAATCAATAGAAACATGTTAATGCCCTATAATTCCATTTAAAATTGTAAAATAACCACCTTCCTATGAATCAACAATTTGCAATTGGGTACCATTCCTAGTGCAAAAGAATGAGCATGTCACAATGAAGTGGAAGCAGGTAGTAAGGAAACCATGTGACTTATTCAACAATTTATTATTCCAATATAGAGAACACTGATTATAAAAGAAAAATAAGACAGTGGCACATTTCTGGATTATGATACCTATTAAATTACCCATACAGAAATATTTTGTAGGCCATGTGTGAAAGAGGGGCATTTCCCTTCCCGTTTCACCATATTGATAGGTCTCTAGGTCATATATTCCCTTTGTGGTTGCACATAGCTTCTCCATCTTTAATACCAGTTTGATCTGAAAAAGATTATACAAGAATTGTAACATTTAAACTACACATTGGCCTTCATTTAGGCAAGTGGGTTTGATTTTACCATTGTTCTCAAACAATTGAGTTATTGATAATGGATACTTCACTATTCTCACTGTAGCAAGAATTTACTTAAATATCTGCTTGATAACTGCAATAGTAAACTTGTAAGATGTTCAAAACATTACTGCTGAATGGTTTATCCAGGAAACTTAGGAAAGTTATTTCAATTATATAAAAGCTGTCACAAGGCACAAGTTTATTCAAGTAATAAAATGTCTCAATTAAAAATAAAATTTGCCTTTCACAAAACATATCTGGAAAAGGTGATCTGAGGTCATTGTGGTAGATCATTCAGGGAGATATGTTACAGAAAAGTAATGCAAAACTGCATTGCAGCAGGTAGAAAGCTGGATGCAGGATTTTCTGACCAAAAGGGTAATTCTATGCCCATATCTTTTAAATGTATCAAACTGAGTAAAATGGTTGTTTAAAAGTACGTGCATGGTTACAGAAATATCTTTTTAAAAACTTTTTGCTGGAAGATTCTTCAAGTAGGTGCAATCACCTAGTTACGAAGAAATCTGCAACACTAATGTCACCTTGGTAAGGGGCACTTTCACTTTGCTATGTATGATCTTTATTCTTTATCTCTTCCTTAATTCTCCCATTATCAACAGTTTTTTAAAAAAAAGACAGGCATGTTCCCTATATTCAGCATTTTTCTGATGCATAAGGTGACAGGAATATACAGCTTAGTTCTATAAAATGTTTTTGGTTTTGAAAACTCATTGCAGCTTTTAAGCATTTTTGCCATTTCACAATTTAAAGATCTGCATTAAATAGGGACTAATCCCACCAATGCCCCCAAATCCAATTATGTTGCCTTCTGCCACTGTACGCTTTTTAAAATGTTGACCAAAGCCTATTCTAACACAGCAAAAAGGGTTCGGATAATCTGATTTACCAGACCATCCAAGGATTTTTCAACAATCACACCTCTGCCCTCGGTCAGAAAAAGAATTGGTTTTGATTGGATGTGCTTCATAAGCTGAGCAATGCTCTACACTCACAGGTCTGCAACCACTTTAGTGCTACCTCACACAGGAACAAGTAATGGCCTAGAAATTAGATGCACTGTGCCTGTTTTTCAAGCATAAAATGGGCACTCATCCCAGGCCTTAAGCGCACCACCCGCCCTATTGATTGGACTGCTTTGTAGATGCCCAGAGAACAATTTGGGAAACTCATTCAAAAAAGGTGTAGGACCTTTTTGTGAAATTGGCCTGCCCCAGCACCTGACTTGCCACGTGATGAAATCACCCAGCAACTCCTAGTGCTAAGTCAATGAGGACCCTGCAGGAGTGCTGCTTAATGGGCTCAATCCTCCATATGGGTTAGTTGCTAGTTTGTCCTCAGACTGCAAGTTAACTTTTTGGGCCTTTTTTTAAGGCTATTTTCTGCATTCCACAAGTGGATTTTGAAGTCAGATCAACTTTGTACTGGCGATGGACTTCTGTCTGCCTTAGAAATAGTTGATTCCAGTCCTTGATAGACCGGTGGGGCTGGAAGAGGAGGGGGGGGGAGCAGCTGAGAAAAGTGGTAGGAGGAGAGCACGGCCCAGGAGGCCATACCCACAGTGCATCTTCAAGGAGTACATCTCATACCTCAACTTCACCAACGAACAATGTGTGAGGCACCTGCCTTTCACCAAGGAGACTGTAACCGAGCTCTGTCACCTGCTGCAGCCATAACTGGAACTCCAAATCAAGGCATAGATAGCACTGCCTGGGACTGTCAAAGTCACCGTAACCCTTAACATTTACGACATGGGGTTGTTTGCAGCAGGTGACACCACTGATAACTCAGTTTGCTGTGCATCACTATGTTATGAGGTCATGGAGGCTCTTGACATCAGGAGGAACACATACCTGGTTGACAAAAAAAACAAGGGCAAAAAGGTGCAGAGTGTATGAGCAGAAGGAGAAAAAGGTGTGGTGCAGTGATTATAGGAGAGTGAAGGGAAGCTGGGGAAGAGTGTTGAGAGTAGTGGGGCTGCAACTGGTGCAGGTACAAGCAGAGAGTAATTGAGATGGGAAGTAGGATTCTTGCCTTAACAACTCTGCTGAGGTCATTAAAGTTCTTTTGGCATTGCAGCCATGTCCTGGGCACTAAGCTCCTTGCATTGACCTCCTCAGCCACCTCTTCCCACTGGCGACAGTGGTGCTGCCTGCAGGATTTCTGCCCGGCACTCCCAGCCCTCACCCTCCGCCCCACGTGGGGAACAGGATCTCCCTCCTCCTGTCCACCGCCTACACCAGGGCCTCCAAAGCAGCATGCGCAAACCTGAGGGCCCACTCTACAGGTCTTACAGCCATTTCTCCCTTCAGATTCATTCTCTCCTGTCTGCAGCCATAGTACACCTCCCCTTTAAGAGGTGCTGGCTGCCTTTAAATGGCATCTGCGAAGCCAAATTTCCTGCTCCCCCCCCCAACCAAACAGATGCTCAGCTAATAAGCAGCATGGGTAGCGCTGGCTGCACACCTGACCTATTACAATGAGTTGCCAGTACCAGGAACAGGCACATGCAGCATATGCCCCACCCCATGTGCCAATTTTTGGGCACAATTAGATTTGTAGGCCAATGACTTCGGCAAACTATGACAAAGCACAAGTGGTTTTATTACAATCAGAAAGCCCAGGATTCTCCTAGGGTTCCCTCTTGGACTTTTCGAAGGATTTGTTTACTACCACCAAGTCTTCCACCATAGGGAGCTTCTCAACCTGTGGTAAAGTTCCTGCAGATAACCACTACTGTACTTCCTGCAGCCTTGGTATTAACAGAGCACTTCACAAGCCCATTTGGGCTTTATCTCCATGTATTACGTGCACCGATACACTCCCTTTATTCTAACCACGCAGTAGCCGGCGGATAAATTATTAGTTTTAAGATCCTTTCTCTGCCTCAAGTTCAATTTCCACATAAAGCTCCTACCTGACTCAGCCCTTCATCTTGCTTATAACCTAGTGCTTGCATGCAGTCATTTATGTTGCTTACATTGTTGCAAGGTCTGTTGGCTGTTTTCTCCAGGCAAAGAATTAAGGATATGGATCAGAATGAGCCTTCTCTACATTAGAGTGAATAATAGCACCTAAACAAAAATGCACAAGTTTCTTAAGTATGGTTTTCCTTGTGTTCCTTTAAGTGGTTTTCCTTGGCTGACTGCAATTCCCATCATTAAGATGGGAATTGCAGGATTAATATAGACATTAAACTTCTTGCCAAGTATGAAAAATACCATGCCAACATAAGTATTAACATTCTGTTGTGGTTGATGTACTTATGACAAACAAAGATCTTTTCAGTAAGTTCCTGTAACAATGTCATATTTCTTTCTGTCCTGTGTTTATTTTTTGTCAGCCAGGTATGTCATGCACAGAAATCTATCAGCATGGTTAAGAGTCTCCAAACTGAGGTAATGAGAAATCTACACAGGTAGGGTTTTTCTTTGTTCAATATGGAGGGCACACTCTCTTACCCTTAGGGACATATTTCACTTATGAAACATAGAGACTTTAGACACAGATTGATAGGGAGAAGGCTCAAGGACAGCAAAATAAATGCAGCCCATCAGCACTAGCAAGCATCCCACTGCTCACAGCCAGGATCACCCTACCCATTAACAAATTTGCTTGCAGGCTTATCTGGAAATTAGTGGGAAGAATCCTATCCCACAAAAGGTCTATTCCTCCAGATTCCAACAGTGAGCCAAGCTGGCTGGTCAACCAGTAGTGCCCTGGAGTACTGCAGACCTGCCTAGTTCAAGTATCAAATTACTAAGTCTACCACAGAGGGTTGACTTGGTATCTTGGAGCCACCTCAACTCAAACAGATTCTTGTTAACCCATGTTCTCTTCCCACACCCACCCCCACCTTTCCAAACTGATATATGAGCAGAACCTATGGTGATTTCCTTCCATTTATCCCCTCTTCCTCCCTTTGCTCTGAAGAAAATAGTCTCAGTACACCACTCAGTACCTTTTTATGTGAAACCAAGATTAGACACATAAGGGATAGAGAATTATGGCTACTGACAGATTCACTAATTTGATGACTGAACCATCCTCAGCCTATTTTTCTTTTTTAAAACTTGTTCCTTCCTGGAAGTGGGGAGATGGTTGAGGCTACGAATTGCTCCATAGCCAACACTGATGCTGCTCTGTGATCATCCAACAGATTTAAACTTGTGCAGGATGACATTACTTTGCAAAGTCCAATTTTTCCTTCCCTCAAGCTGAACACTCCACTACATGGTACTGTTTCCAGTAGCCCTGCGGAGAACTGAAGGTTGTCTACTTTTGTGGGTAAACTAATTTAATTGATAATGCTGTGGTTCTAACTCATGCCTTCTGTTGGAAGGCCAAGGCTCCACCACTACAGCAACTGAGCCAATTGCAACCATACTTTATCTTTACCAAAATATGACCAAGTTTTTTCACAATTCATTCAAATTCATACCATTTTGTCATGGATATTGAGCAACTCAGTGCAACATTCCTCCAGTTCTTTGTTATACTGAAAGTTAGCCTTTCCATGATTAGAGCTAGTATCTTCTCCTTCTAGCTTGGCTTGACTTTCACGCCTAAAGAAATTAATACATGAGTAGAATATCAATATCATGAATCGTTTAAAGGCAATGCTCAGGTGGTGAACAAATTGTTCTGTTTAATACAGCTGAACAATAAACACTACAAATAGATAAAAGGAATAAATCTGGACAAATTTTGTTTTTATTAAGGGGCACAGAGTACACCTTCCTGTGGTCATTAATGCCTAGCTACCCAAGAATATTACTGATTTAGGATTTTCAACAAATCAGATCTATCATTATAAATACCAAACATTAAGGTCTATTGGTGCTTTTTCTGATTATGTAACCAACCATTGTCCTGCCTAAATGAGAATAATCAAATAACTTAGATTTGTTTGTCCAAAGTTGTTTCCTCATTAATTAAACTGTCTTGTGGCAAATATAATTGTTCCAGGACTTAAAATTAGATTGAGGAAACAATCAAGTCTTACTTTAGCTACCAGTGACAACCAACATTTAAAATATTAGTAATAATTCAATTATGTCATGTTTGTTATTTTCCAAAGATGCAATAATGGTGATCACTTTAAAGCACATCAGCTTAAACTAGAATCTTATACAAAAGAGAGGCATAAGATAAGGCATGCATTTTGAATAAATTCACCAGAGGGAATGTACTTAAAAAAATCTTAAATATATTTGATACATAACACAGCTAGATATAAAACTTTGCAAAGACAGTGCTTACTGGTTGCTGAGTTTAATGTTAACAATTTTATTCACTATTGAGAATCCTGCATCATTAAATGTTTCCCATTTCAGCATGAAGTTATGCCAGTCTGCAGCATTGTCCTTTATTTTTCTGGCACTGTTGTTAAAATCTGTTTTTCTTGGAGTTATTAAACATGGACTAGTACATGCACCTATTAAAAAGCACAAATACAATGTCATTTGAAAAAAAGTGACAAGCCAAATATTGTAATGAAATCAGCAAACCTTAACTGAGTTACCATAAATAAACTAATGCTTAACTTTGCACAGATGTATCCACAGAAACAACATTATTTTTATAAAAGTTATTTCACAAACATAGTCAGCTTATTGCATTCTCACATCAATTTATCACATATGACAAATGTTCAACAAGAACATACAAGACAGGGTGGCCTGAAGTCAAGCTTGGTGATATGTTTTCATTATTTCAGACTGGGGTAACAACCTTATCACAGGAGTTTAATAGGGTCTATGGGGGATCCCATTAAACAACGTGCTGGCTCCAGTTTAACAGCTGCATAATAGCCTGCATTTCCCTCAGCACATTTTGTCAATAAGGATGGATTTTTGGCCTTTCAGCTTCTCTGAGATTTAGGGATACCATTCCTTGAGCAGCCAGAGGGAGCTGATCTTAATCTGCCCATTGTACAGTTTACCTCCAATGAAGACACAATGCGCTGCCTCAGATATGATTTTTTACGTTAAAAGAAATTGAGCTTAATCAAGTACCGTCGAAATAATTGTTATATCCTCCAAAATAGAACACTTGTAATCAATCACTATATTTCAAAATAGGCCACAGTATACCAAGCGGATTGAAATGTGAGACGTGATAAATCGTAAATCTTTCTAAATTCTCCCTAAAATGTCGTACGAAAGTTTATCAAGTTCCAACACAAAATACTTCACCTTCCATCTTCAACACAGCCGCGCATCCCAACCTCCAATAACCGCTCACTTCCGCTCTACCGCCGACCCGCAAACACGCTGACATCACTTCCGGTACCATCAAGTCGCCGACCTGAATGGCGGGGTTTGATTGGTGGAATGGCTGATTGAAGGAGGAGATGCGTTTGATTGGTTGGAGAGCCTATTGCAGGTGGCGGTCAGTCGAGTCTCATTGGCGGAGCTGCCAGTAGAAGAGAATAAGCGGATCTGATTGGCGGAGAGGTCCAGTGACGAAGATAGGCGGCGATCTGATTGGCGGAGCGGGGTGAGCGGGCGGTGAGTGAGGCGCTGCGCGGTTTGTGGAGGTTCTGGATCCGAAGGGGTTTCGCGTCAGACTCAACATGGCAGCCGCACCGTAGGGGTGGGGGAGGAGAGCCTATGATGACCTGAGGCTCGAAGGGTCCAGCTGGGAAGACTGTAAGTGGTGATGGGAGTCTGTCTGACAGACATGGGGAAGCACATCACTCACTTAGGCCTTACGCGCGTTTGCGTGCAAAGGGGAGGGGCAGGAATGGGAGCCTGGATAAGTGGGATAGGTACCCCGTTACTGCTAGGGCCGGCTTAGGGTACAGGAGACTTTTAGTGGCGTCAGTTTAACTGTCAGTGATCGGTTGAACTGTTTACCAAGTAAGTTATTGTAAAATGTATTTAACAAAAACACTTTGTTACAATTCACAAATGTTTGATTGTAGACAGGAGGCTGTAGGTTAAACTGTTTATAATCTTTAAAAATAATTGTCGAATCATCGCATTCTGATTGACAGCTGTAAGGTTAAAGATGTCTTCCTGTGACATGTAAAATTGTTTATATCCATGTATGTCCTCCACTCCAAAATTTGTACAATAATGGGTGATATTATCTGCTAAACCTAAATAAATTACCCAAAAAGTCTTCCAGTGCAAAAGAACTATGTAATATTCTGGAAACAAACAAAACTGATAATCACAAGTTCTGTGGCTACTGTTAGATGTAAGTTTAAAAATAAGTTACTAAAAGTCTCCTGTATCCTACTTTAAAGACCGGACTCTTTGTTACTGCTTCTTACAAAGCTATAGGGTTGTTACAAAGTGGAACTAAAGCAATCCTGAAGTAACTTCAAACATTCTGGCTGTAGACAAACACTAAGTTTTTACTTTAAAAGGATAAGCTGTACTTTGTGAATATATTACGTTATAGAGAGTAAGACTGCAGACTAGGCTTTAAATATTCACTGAATTCTGGAGAACCAATTCAAACATAGAGTGGAGTGAAGAACAACAAATTAAGATCAAGTACAGATTTACTAACCACTTTCAGAAAGGCTGATTGACAGCTAATGGTTTTAAAAGACTCTTAAACAGATTTGAAAGTTTTGTCAGGTATATGTAATGGCATGAGTCAGTGGCTTCCCAAAATGGAAGGGAAAGCCATTGTATATGAGTGCTAGAAATCAGCAGGAAAACTGGAGGGATAATTATGGTCTGAAGTTGTTTGTCAGTGTTCAGGCCAGAGGTTGAAGAGTCTCCAGAAGTAAGATGAGATGCTGTTGCTAAAGTTTGTATTAAGCTTTGGGGTAGAGGAGGAGGCCATTGATAGAAAGGTCAGAGTTAGAATGTGAGGGGAGTCGAAATGATGAGTCATGTGGATGTCAGGATCGTGCTTGCTGTAAGATTACAGAAAATCAGTTGCCATGCTGGTCAGTTTTAGTTTTGCAAATTACTTAGTGGTATTTCTTATGCCTGAAATTAAATCTAAGGAAACCAGAAAATACCTCCAAGGAAGTGTAATTGAATAATCGAAATGTTGTGTTATACTATTGCAGGAAATTGAAGATAAAATGTTAGAATAAAGGACAAGAACTGTAGTATTTATCTTCAGTCCAGCTGTTAACTTTCAGTTCCTGAGATCAGTGCAAAAATAAAGTACTGTCTTCCACCCACCCATCCTCCTGTTTTGGGAAGGAAGACTGAAAGAGATGAGGCATTCCATAGTTTTAAGATTCTTGCAGAGAATGAGTTAAAACAAGAGATGGTGCTGAGAGAGTTACTTGCTGAACTTGACTGAATGAAGGCCTGAAATGGTGGGTCCCTTTTTCAGGTGGTCTTTTCCTCCTACAATCTGCAGGCCTTTAAAACTCAACTTCGGTGTAACCTACTCATTACTTCTTGATTTATCTCATCTTCTCTCCTAATTTTTGCAACCTTGGCCCATCATCTTAGTTTCTTAATTTTAAAAAGCACCATCTCTGGTCCTGGAATATGAGAAATTTCAGTACTTTCGGAAGTCTCCTATCTTGTAGGGCATACTTAAATATTTAAATTTGTGGTGAACAGATCCTTGATTAGAGTTTGCTGTTTTGTAAAATTGACATTGTGCTGTATTTTTGTACATGTAGGATTGCTTCATTAAAAATATTATTTTGGTGTAAAACTTGTGCTAATACAAAACTAATGGAAGCTGATATGCAGTTAACTAATTTTCTCCCTTCCCCTTCTGAATTTGTTCCCACAGGTACGTGGTTACTTGCAGTACCTAAGAGCCATGGACATTTTACTACGTTAAAGGCACTATGTAAATGCAAGTTGTTGTTGTTGAGGTGGTTGTTTTTAACATGTGAACCGTGACAGAGTGTTGGCAGGCTATTCAATCGCTGCTAAGTTCCATCCTTTCCTCACTGGATATTAACATATGGGGTCAATTTTAACTCCCACCACTTGGTGGAAACCAAGCAGGGGCACGTAGATAAAATGGAGCAGGGAACTTATCCACTCCTTTCCCGCCCTGATCTGGCTGACTTCAATTTTAAATTGCAGGCGGCAAGGTCACCCGCCCCAAGCCGGGGTCCTCTCTAAATATGCAGATCGGGCTTCAATCTGCTACTTTAAACTGAGGCCTGAGCAGTGGTGGCTTCCCTGCCAGGCCAAACCTGCTGGGAACAGCAGTCAGTGCCAGAAGAGGCTCAGCAAGGTGAGCCGCCTGATTTTCACAGCTGGGCAGCCGCTTCCAGCCGAATTCCTGGCTGTTTTGGTTGAGAAGTCGGCAAGTGGCATGTTAATGAGGCCTGGCGGAGCCTCCCTGCAACTGCTCCAGGATGGGCCCGCCGCTCGCCTTGCAGCGTTCCTGCCCAGGAGTCAAAATCGAGCCCATGGATTCTTCCAGCACGGTTCACTGGATTTCCATCAGGAGCAAAAGCTCTGGCTAATTTTCTCCTCCCAAGCCCAGGGGCAGTGAGGCCAATTTTAACACCCATACCGATGCCCTGATTAAGTCAGCTAATTCATCACAGATGGGGAAATCGAACCTGGGACCTTTTGTGGCCTATTTGATTGATCTGCTCACTGTATAAACCCACTGACCTATAGGGGGAGCAGGTCATCTATCTAATATCCAGACTGTTGCAACTCTTCCAGGTTCACATACTAAAACCTTCAGTTCGACATTAGTTAGTTTTTGTTTTGTTGAAAAATCAACATATAGGGATCCTTTGGTGCTGGAGTTTTTTTTTAAGTTCTGAACGGTACTGATGAACTATTTGAAGTTCCTTTCATCTTTGTCCTCCCCTCAAACTTAATGCAGTAATGTTTTTCATGTAGTGCATCACAGTACAGTAAAACATGTAATGGTAAATGCAGTAGTCTTTCACTAGTTTAAAAGTCTGTTGAAAAGAAAATTGTATTTCTCTAAATTGGTAAATACATCAGATACCTTTGGTATGTCTCAATTTGTCTTTTGATACTCTGTTTTGAAACTGCTTCCAGGGATGGCCTGAGAGTTAATGGTTTGAGTAAGGCGCGCCTCCCTGCCCCCAACTCCTCCCTCCCCATAGCATAAATTGAAAGTCACGTATTGTGGGAATCATTACCTATTCATGATGTCTTGAGGCAGAACAGATATGTACGAAAATGCCTAATCACAGGCTATTCTGACAGTACCTTTATGAAGTACCCTGAAATGTGGGAACAAGGGTCGACAGAACAGTACTAGTATGTGTGCAGCTTTGCTATTTTTATCCCATGTGGGGTCTCTATGCTGATTTAAAAAAAACACCTGTTGCATAGGATTTTTGCGAGGATTATTTTAATTCTGTACATGACCATGTGATGAGATTAAATGGCTTGACGGTTGCTAGCAGTCCCCTATGAATCACTTCAATTCAGTGTGCTACAAGTACAATTTCCTTCCATCGCTACTATAGCAATATCACTTTTGTTTAATGCTTCTCTTTATCCCCAAGACCATTTCTTTCATGCATGCGATCTGGATGAATGCATTGCTATGCTATTCCTCCTGCAATGCTGTCCCTACATCGAATGAAATCTACCAAAACATAAGAAATTTTGAATTATATTCTTATAGCAGAAGTCTATTAAAAAGTGTAAATCTGGATACATTGATGTTTGTCTTTACTTTCAATAATTTTGTGTCCTTTGCAAATATTAGGTCATTGAGATGTTTCCTGTTCATTGCACAGGTCTCATTAAGCTTATTCTTTTGAAAATGTTTTTCAAAAATATCCTGTCTTACAACATATATTTTCATTAAATTCAAACTTTTAAAAACAAGGATCTGCCTTTTTTCTTTAAAAGGCTACTTTAAACAGTTCATTTGCCGCACCAATTAAATCAATGGACCCAATCCATTTAATGCCTTAAGTTTTTTTTAAAAAACTAAGTAAATGTAAAAAAATTTACAAAAAGTAGAGTTCCAGCAATGCTAACCAAATCTGAAAGAAAACTAGCTCAGACACTGTGGTAATTGAAATCCTATTGTTTTCTGACCCAGCCAAATTTTATGTCCACATGTTCTGAAAGCACCCACTCTTCCTATGGGTATGATTCCATAAGCTCTGGCAGCTTTCTGGTACCTCACCAAAGTGGCCATCTTTCATGTATGAACATGGACTGAGAGTATCAGTAGGCTATTCAACTGTGGAGATTATCACAGTGGAGCAGATCCTGTCCTCATTTGATATCCATGCACACACATTCGAAATGGGTCATCGAGTAGCAATCAGAAGTGGGTACCTTGGCCGTGTGACATTTATTTTGAGCCTAAGGGTGTCGAGGCAGTTCCAGTTCTGCAGCTGCTGCCTTAACTGAGATGAGCTAACTCGGCACAGACTTGAATATAACCTTGAACCCTTTGATGTAAACCACTTTTGAAGTGCAGTCACTGTAGGAAAAAGTACCTGATTGTTCACAGGAATGTTTTAAATGAAAGGAGTACCATTAGCTGCAGATACATTGTTCTCACACCATCAATGGCACTCTTAAACATAAAGCAGGGAACCGCTAGTGGTCCACCGGTGTCTAAAACACACGTTATTGTAGGTCCTGTGCGCTCTGGTCAGGTTTCACTTATTCAATGCTAATTTTATTTAGGAGTGGTAGCAGCAACAACAAACAATAGAGATTCTTGAGTGTCCATTTGGATGTTTTCTGATGCTGTATATTTAATATAAAAGTGCCTATGGAGGTGGTGCCAGAAATCCTGACTCTAAAGGCCTTTGTACATTATGCTGCTGCTGATAGAAGCCTAGACTTTGACAGTGCTCTAATGTAAATGTGGTGCCGTACTGCTTCTGGAGGTGCAAACCTCTAGATGGTTTTCCTTGGCTTGTATGGAAATAGCAGTTCTTGTGGAAGTAAATAAATGCCCATCTCCCATTATGAGCAAGCATTGCTGTTTTCTGCTTTCTGGGTATATCTGCTACAGGCATCAGGGAAGATTTGTAGCTGGAAATGTAAATTGTGATTTGTGGCTTTTAAACACGTGCATTGTGTACAAAATAGTGCTTGCATAGTTTTGTTGTTGCTAGTGCCTTTAAAATTTGTCCTGCAGTGTAAATGGGATGGGTTTCCTAGCACCAGGAATTCCAGCATATTACATAAACACATGAAGTAGGAAAAGGCCTGTAATATAAACCGGGTATAACAGTTTGCTCCTCAGCTATGAGAGCAGTTGGAGCTCTGGCTCCAGATTCTTCCTGTGATAGGCTACCCTAACTGGTGTTCCATGGGGAGCTAGCTGTTGGGCTTTGCTCAGTATGGTTTGCATTTTAAGCATTGGTTTGGTGTACGAAGTACTTCAACATTGCAAGACGTACTAGGGCAGTGTTCTGTTATTCATCTTATACTGCGTTGCTGCCTCCAGCCTAAATGAAAATGATCCTAATTCTGGCCAGCTCTCGTACATGGGACAATGGGATGATCTCTGTGAACACCATGTTTCAGGAGCTGGCACCTCAAGATTATCTATCAATTTTTTTTTTTTTAAATTGCCTTCAAATTTCAAGATTCTACACCTGTAACCATTTCCAAATGCTGTTTTACTTTAGATGTTTATCCCATGGTGGTTTTATGATGTTGGCAAACTTGTGTATGTTTGCTTACAGTACAAGCTGCTTCTAACAAACTAACCATTCAGTTAAGATTTTGCCTATTATACATGGCTGCTGGTATGCCCATTAATGATTTGTATTTTCTTGCTGGTACAGGTTTCTCTATACCAGCATGCCAGGTTTCAGTTGCAACTGTGTCATTGTGTTTGTCACATTATAGCTGCAGTCAATAATCCTGTTGTGCTATATCAGATCCCACTTCTGATTCTGGTGTGCATATCTTGGATCCCAAAATGTTCCATAGTAAATTAACTACTTACAGCAGCTAATTAAAGTGAAATTAACATCCATTATTAGCAATTAACTTACTTTTGATCTTTACCTCCTGAGTTTGGAATTTGTGATATTTGTCTGAGATAACTGACTATCAACACTATCCTTGTCAGAATCTTGACTATCCAATATAAACATGTCTGGTGTAGGTGGATTGTACCATGTATGAAGTTTGTTTGCCTGGTGTTAGAGTATTTCTAATTACATTTTCCTTTTTTTTTTGTTTTTTCCATATAAACAGTGTCTCATTGTTTGCCATGGCATTAGATGTGCGCTTCGCAACTTTTAAGGAGTTCAGTCCTTTATATTACCTACTTAATGCTATCCCTGCAAAAGTACAAAAAGGATTTCGAAATGTACTCGTGCATCTCACAGCGCTTGATGCCAATAAAGACTACATTGCAGTGGGCAGCAATATTGGTATGCTTTATCTCTACTGCAGACGGCTGAACAAGATGACAAAATATAATTTGGAGGTATGTTTGGGCATTAGCCTGTTGCTGTAGTTGTGTGAATAAAACTGTTGCTTGGGATCAGGTGATACCTTGGGTTAGATATTAACTTTTGACTGCTAGGACTTGGGCTGAAATTCACAGATCAGTGTGATGCAGTGAAAGTGTCCACTGTATCCTGCTATTAGGGCCTTCCATGCAATTTATTTTGACAGTTTCAATTCAGTTTCTAATGGGCATGGACTCACAAAACAAAACTGCCCCTAATTCAGTACTAATAGTAACTAAATGAGCAATTTTACTTAAAGACCACAGGATGACTGGTGTTGGAAATGGAAAAATGTCACACAAGTAGGAGCTACTGTGCAGAACTTGAAAGTACTATTCAGGCACATTGGAGTAGAGGGTATTTTTATCCTAACCATGCTACACCTGCCTTGGAGAGCTAGATGCTGACACTGGGTGCCCAAAATGGAAAGTGCTCCATTTCCCACTGCTGACATTCTTCACCTTAATGAGCACAAAATTCACAAAACAATTTTGTTTCTTTTATATAAAAGTGCTCAAGCTACTTAACAACCTGGCAGTATATGAGAATTGTATGATTTATATCAATGAGTGTTAATTGTATTCAGGTGGTGGGTATCAATTGGGGGCGCTCTGGTATCCTTTTTATAGGAGAGCTTATCTAGGGGGTTGTGTGTGTAATCTCCATGAATAAAAGCTTGGAAACAATGAAAAGACCAGGCTTGAGTATTCTATCCTTCACCACATGGCTTTCCATTTATAACAATGCAGTGCATTATAATTAAGACTTACTCTGTTTTGCAAGCTCACTTTTTTAAAAAATCAATCTAAAATCAACTATATGGTCCATATCTTGTTAAAAATCTTTCCTGTGTACAATTTCTGTCTGTTCAACTTGTCTCTGTATTTTATCAACATTTAGAATGGAAAACAGCGTATGTAACTTGTCACGCTCTAATTATATCCTCCCCCCAGTGGAGGCAGTTCAGTACCTCCACTGGCAGAAGGGTGTAATTATAACATGTCAAATTTACATAAGCAGTTTCCATTCATAAACGAAATATAAAAATAAAGGCAGAATGACTTGAAAATGGGGACTAAATTACACCTGCACGCTTGTGAACCCTGCTATACTTGGTCTTGGCCTTCACTCCCTGTGTGCAACACCACTGGAGATCAGCTAATGGTAAAAGCAGATCTTTTGAGTTTCAAACGTGTATCTACAGGAAAAAAAAACAAGTATGTTGATAATTGCATTTTATGATTCTGGTCTTTTACTGATCAGTTTCAAATGAGTGTGTTTTATTTAGCAGAGTTTTAAGAATTAATGTTGGGCTATTCTAATGCACTTGTAGGTAACTGAATCTAGTGTAAGCCACACAGACCAGAAGGGTCCTTGGTACATAGTAACTGTAGTAGGATAGTTGGGCCGAATGGCCTGTTTCCGTGCTATGGACTATGTAATTCTGTGTAATTTGGCCCATTGAATCTGCTCCACTATTTCTCTAGCCTTGGTAATTCTATATCTTTTAAAATCCATACCCTTGCTCAACATTCCTTAATATCCGTACTTCCCAAGGAAATATCTCTTTCCTTTTAAATACTTCAGTTTACTTTGTATCTATGGCCTTTTAGGGCACTGCATTCCACATCCTCTTAACCCTTAATTATGAAGATTTGCTTTTAACTGGCTTTGCTGTATTTGCTTTTAACTGACTTAATTCTAATTGTTCCCATGTTCTGTATTTCCCCTACTAGTGGAAAGAATCCTTTCATTATTTTAAACATCTTTATCAGATTGCCTTTATACCCTCATCTTTAGAGAATATAACCTAAGTTTACCCACTCCTTTATCATAGGTAAGCCCCTTCATCTCTGGTATCATTCTGGCAAATTGCCACTGCACTCCATCCAAAGCCAGTACATCCTTTCTATAACATGCTCCTGACTGTCTTAGCTCTAATTTTAAGATTATGACCCCTTGTTCTTGATTCCCCCACTAGTAAATAGTTCTTCCATATCTGCGCTATCAAATCCTATTAACATTTTAAACACCCCTCAATCTCCTATACCCATGGGAATTCAAGCTAACTTCATGCAACCTTCCCTTGTTTTTACATCCTCTTGTCAGAAGGCTAACTTCCTGTTAACCATTTTTTTAGCATCTGCGACTCAGCTTTGAATTAGTTTTGTATCTGAACCCCCAACTTCCTATATTCAGTTTCCAATCTCTGCTGTGTTAGTTAATTACGACCAGGGCAGTAATTAGGGTTTTATTTCAGATTTTCAGCATCCACAGTATTTTGCTTTTATGTTGGGGTACTGCAATTGGCATCGGTGACAATTGACAATTGAAGGATTTTGCTCGCAATTCTTTATTGTTGGTGATATTTTATCATTAGCCAAAGGATTGAGAAGAATGTCAATGACTCGTCAGTCCCACTGTTTTGAGATTCTGGTGTTTTTGTGGATGTACCCAAATATACCTTAAGTGTATCTTCAAAATAAATTAAAATGAGCAGACTTGTATGTTTCATAAAACTTGTGATCTAGTTTCTTGTTAAATTCATTTTTTGTTTATTAAGGGTAAAACTGAGATTATCCGAGTGGTGAAATTGTTGGCCTGCTTTGATGACCTTGTTGCTGTTGGGACAGCTTCGGGAAGGGTGGCACTTTTCCAGTTGGTTTCCCCATTGCCTGGAAGAAACAAGCAGGTAAATTATACATGTAAAGCTTTGGAATCAAAGTTTATTTTCTTCATAGCTTCCAAAATTTTGCTCTTGTGTGTGATAGACACTTGCAGATTTTCTCCTTTTTCAGCAAAAGTAAAGAAGTTATTTTATCATCAGTTTCTGTAACCACCAAAGCAGTTTGATACTGTATTAGGTGTACAGTTTTAGTTGGGATGAATACATTTGCTCTGGTGCTATTTTTTTTCTTTTGATGGGTAGATTTCCTTCCAGTTTTTTCCTTGTTTATCTTCTCTTTTGGAGGTCTGTACAAGCTAGACGTTACAGCTGAAAGTGCAATTGGATAACCTGCTTCCTGGTCTCTTGCAATGACTGCAGCTTTCAGCTGCTGATAGGAAGTGTATGAGTGGCCTGACTTTCTTCTGATTTTTCCTCCTTTCCTCCTCCCCAGTGAGTTACTAATGTGGGGAAATGAGATGTTATTCACTTTGGTAGGAAAAATAGAAAAAAGGAATATTTTTTAAATGATGAGAAACTATTAAATGTTGGTGTCCTTCTACATGAAACACAAAGTTAACATGCAGGTACAGCAAGCGATTAGGAAGGCAAATGGTATGTTGGCCTTTATTGCAAGGGGGTTGGAGTACAAGAGTAAGGAAGTCTTGCTGCAATTGTACAGTGCTTTGATGAGACCACACCTGGAGTACTGTGTACAGGTTTGGTCTCCTTACCTAAGGAAGGATATACTTGCCGTTAACGCGGTGCAGCGGAGGTTCAGTAGATTGATTCTTGGGATGAGAGGGTTGTCCTGTGAGAAGAGATTGAGTAGAATATATTCTCTGGAGTTCAGAAGAATGAGAAATGATCTCATTGAAACGTATGAGATTCTGAGGGGGCTTGACAGGGTAGATGCTGTGAGGCTGTTTCCCCTGGCTGGAGAGTCTAGAACTAGGGGACATAGTCTCAGGATAAGGGGTCGGCCATTTAGGACTGAGATCTGAAAAAAAAATTTCACTCTGAGGGTTGTGAATCTTTACCCCAGAGGGCTGTGGCTGCTTAGTCATTGAGTATATTCAAGACTGAGATGGATAGATTTTTGGACTCTAGGGGAAATCAAGAGATATGGGGATCAGGCGGGAAAGTGGAGTTGAGGTAGAAGATCAGCCACGATTGTATTGAATGGCGGAGCAGGCTCGAGGGGACTACCTCTGCTCCTTTTTCTTGTGTTCTTACTAGGTTGTGGGTTCAACCTCTACTCCTGGACTGGGGGAGTGCTGTGGTGTCAAAGATGCTGTTTTTCAGATGAGATGTTGTTAACCAGGTCCTCAGTGCCTGTTCAGGCAATATTAATGATCGCATAGCACTCTAAGGAAGAGCAGGGGAATTTCCTCACCGCCACCACCACCAATTACTCGGCATTACTGTAATTACTGTCTGTGAGATCGTACTGTGTGTAAAATGGCTGCTACGGTTACCTACCCAAGTCGTTGCACTTCAGAATAATGCGTTGTATGTGAAGTGCTCGGAGACAAAGATGCTCTGTAAATGCAAATCGTTTTCTGCCATTTATTAATCAAAACAAATTTCACACAAGAGCCTGATTCTATGGAAAACGTTCACCATATTGCCACTCTACATTTAACGTTGCATTTTGCATAAGCAAATTGAGTTAAACAGATGGCTTTCAGTGGAATGCAACCTTTTGTTTTGTAATCCTCACTAACAAAATTTGCTTAATTCATGATGTCTATTGGTATATTTAAGGAAAGAGGAATGCACTGATGAATAATTCATTTTTCATAGTGTTTTTTATTTCATCCATGGTCTGCCAAAAATGTTGTGGAGATGCCGGTGATGGACTGGGGTTGACAAATGTAAGGAATCTTACAACACCAGGTTATAGTCCAACTGTTTTATTTAAAAATCACAAGCTTTCGGAGGCTTTCTCCTTCGTCAGGTGAGCGAGTGTGGGATTCCATGGAAGGTTACCGCATTTATATTCAGAGAACAATACCTGGTCGTTACAGATAATCTTTCCAACTGCCCGTTGTCAAGGCAATCAAAGTGTTCAGACAGAGTGATGTTACCTACAGGAACACCGAATACACAAACGGCCAGAACACAAAACAGAGAGAGAGAGAGAGAGAGGGAGAGAAACATCCGAAAGGAAGAGAAAGACAGAGAATGACCCGTTGTGTTAAAAACAGATAACTTTTTTTCGCTGCTGGGGTCACGTGTAGCGTGACATGAACCCAAGATCCCGGTTGAGGCCGCCCTCATGGGTGCGGAACTTGGCTATCAATTTCTGTTCGATTTTGCATTGTCGTGTGTCTCGAAGGCCGCCTTGGAGAACGCTTACCCGAAGATCGGTGGCTGAACGTCCTTGACTGCTGAAGTGTTCCCCGACTGGGAGGGAACCCTCCTGTCTGGCGATTGTTGCGCGGTGTCCGTTCATCCGTTGTCGCAGTGTCTGCATGGTCTCGCCAATGTACCATGCTCCGGGGCATCCTTTCCTGCAACGTATGAGGTAGACAACGTTGGCCGAGTCACAGGAGTATGAACCATGTACCTGGTGGGTGGTGTCCTCTCGAGTGATGGTGGTGTCTGTGTCGATGATCTGGCATGTCTTGCAGAGGTTGCCGTGGCAGGGTTGTGTGGTGTCGTGGACGCTGTTCTCCTGAAAGCTGGGTAATTTGCTGCGAACGATGGTCTGTTTGAGGTTGGGTGGCTGTTTGAAGGCGAGTAGTGGAGGTGTGGGGATGGCCTTAGCGAGGTGTTCGTCGTCATTGATGACATGTTGAAGGCTGCGGAGAACATGGCGTAGTTTCTCCGCTCCGGGGAAGTACTGGACGACGAAGGGTACTCTGTTGGTTGCGTCCCATGTTAGTCTTCTGAGGAGGTCTATGCGATTTTTCGCTGTGGCCCGTCGGAACTGTCGATCGACGAGTCGAGCGTCATATCCCGTTCTTACGAGGGCGTCTTTCAGCGTCTGTAGGTGTCCATTGCGTTCCTCCTCGTCTGAGCAGATCCTGTGTATTCGCAGGGCCTGTCCATAGGGGATGGCCTCTTTGACGTGGTTAGGGTGGGAGCTGGAAAAGTGGAGCATCGTGAGGTTGTCCGTGGGCTTGCGGTAGAGTGAGGTGCTGAGGTGCTCGTCTTTGATGGAGATTCGTGTGTCCAAGAAAGAAACATATAGACACAGACATCAAGTTTTTACAGAGCTGCAAAAAAGCAGACAAGATCCCGAAAGGACTACAGATCACGAACCCACTCAAGTCGACCTACAACTCAGATTACGCTGAGAGACTCTGCCGTCGTACCTCTCGCACACTCCGCAACCATCTCGTACACCAACTCTACAGCAGACGCCGCAACCTCGAAACCAAGATAGAGTCCATAATCTGAACCTGTACTCAGGACACAGCAGACCAGCTACGAAACACCGCCAAACAGACGAGGCAACGGAACTACGCCGCCTACATGAAAACCAAGAGCAGGAAAATCGCATAGACCTCCTCAGAAGACTAACACGGGACGCAACCAACAGAGTACCCTTCGTCGTCCAGTACTTCCCCGGAGCGGAGAAACTACGCCATGTTCTCCGCAGCCTTCAACATGTCATCAATGACGACGCACACCTCGCTAAGGCCATCCCCACACCTCCACTACTCGCCTTCAAACAGCCACCCAACCTCAAACAGACCATCGTTCGCAGCAAATTACCCAGCTTTCAGGAGAACAGCGTCCACGACACCACACAACCCTGCCACGGCAACCTCTGCAAGACATGCCAGATCATCGACACAGACACCACCATCACACGAGAGGACACCACCCACCAGGTACATGGTTCATACTCCTGTGACTCGGCCAACGTTGTCTACCTCATACGTTGCAGGAAAGGATGCCCCGGAGCATGGTACATTGGCGAGACCATGCAGACACTGCGACAACGGATGAACGGACACCGCGCAACAATCGCCAGACAGGAGGGTTCCCTCCCAGTCGGGGAACAATTCAGCAGTTAAGGACGTTCAGCCACCGATCTTCGGGTAAGCGTTCTCCAAGGCGGCCTTCGAGACACACGACAATGCAAAATCGAACAGAAATTGATAGCCAAGTTCCGCACCCATGAGGACGGCCTCAACCGGGATCTTGGGTTCATGTCACGCTACACGTAACCCCAGCAGCGAAAAAAAGTTGTCTGTTTTTAACACAACGGGTCATTCTCTGTCTTTCTCTTCCTTTCGGATGCTTCTCTCCCTCTCTCTCTCTGTTTTGTGTTCTGGCCGTTTGTGTATTCGGTGTTCCTGTAGGTAACATCACTCTGTCTGAACACTTTGATTGCCTTGACAACGGGCAGTTGGAAAGATTATCTGTAACGACCAGGTATTGTTCTCTGAATATAAATGCGGTAACCTTCCATGGAATCCCACACTCGCTCACCTGACGAAGGAGAAAGCCTCCGAAAGCTTGTGATTTTTAAATAAAACAGTTGGACTATAACCTGGTGTTGTAAGATTCCTTACATTCCAAAAATGTAGTCTGTTTTTATTTGTCTGTCGATCACAGAGTTCAAAGAAAACGTTAATTTGTATCTTGTCTTGCAGTTCTGGATTAATTTTCTGCAAATTTGAGAAGTAGATTATGAAAAATAAAGTCTCTACATGTTCTACAATGTAGATGTATAGTTTTATTTGGGTATTGATAAAGTTTTAGTAGTTATTACCTTTCTATTTTGTAGATTCTTTATTGTTTGTTTTTCTTGACTTTTATTATGTAATTCTTGCTCCACAGTTGCGCCGATTTGATGTTGTGGGTATTCACAAAAGTCATATTACAGCACTAGCTTGGAGTACTAATGGAATGAAACTATTCTCTGGGGATGATCAGGGCAAAGTAGTGTATGCTGCGGTGGATTTAGATCAGGTATGAATATTAAAATGATAAATTGTGAACCTGTAGGCTTGCTGATAGGATTATAGATTTGTAAATGTATGGTAAATGCAACTATTTGGGGAAAAAACTGCTTTGGAGTTTTAATTTTTTTTGAATTTTAATACAAAAGTAAAGGAAAACTTTGAGAAATAGTGGTCCTGATGGTGTCTGCAGTTAAAAGAACGACATACTAGGTTCACAAGTAAAGAATCCTGGCAGTTTGCAGTTGCCAACACTCTTCAGTAGCAATTATTTTACTGGACTAGCAAAGTTGTGAATATTATTAGTATTTGAATAGTCAGATGGTGATAAATCAACCACTGAAATGTTTATTGGCTAGAATAGGGGCATTACAGATGAATTGTCCTCACCCAACATGTGCAGTTTCCAACAAGAGTAGGATGTGATCCCAGGGATTGGTACTGGGGCCTAATTTTTAACCACATATATTAATGACTTGGATGAAGGAATGGGAAGTTGTATATCCAAGGTTGCAGATAACACAAAGTTAGGAGGCACGATAAGTTGTCTAGATGGGAGCAGGAGATTACAAAGGGACATAGAGAGACTAAGTGAGTGGGCAAAACTATGGATGATGGAGTTCAATGTGGGGAAATGTGAGGTCATCTACTTTGGATCTGAGAGAGAGAATTCAGAATGTTTTTAATAGTAAGAAACTAGGAGCTGTGGTGGGGTAAAGAGATTTAGGTGTCTATGTTGACAGGTCACTAAAAGCTAGTGCAAAAGTACAAAAAACAATCAAAAAGGTTAATGGAATTTTGGCCTTTATCTTCAGAGGTTTGGAATTCAAAAGTGAGGAAGTGATGCTTCAGTAGTACAGAGCCTTGGTCAGACCACTTCTGGAGTACTGCATTCAGTTTTGGGTACCTAACCTTGAGAAAGATACATTGGCCTTCGAGGTGGTGAAGCACCGATTCGTTAGAATGATAGGGCTTAGAGTTAAATTATGAGGCCAGGTTGCATAAACTTGAGATTAGAAGATTGAGTGCTGATCTAATCAAGGTGTTTAAAATGATAAAGGGATTCAATAGGGTAGATGCAGCTAAACTATTTTCTCTGATGGAGGAATCCAGAACAAGGGAGCATAATAAAATTAGAGCTCGGCTATTTAGAGGTGAAATAAGGAAGCACTTTTTCAAGCTGCGGTGGGTGGGACGGGGGGTGGTGGTGGTGGTTTGGAGAAGGGGAAATAAATGCTCCTTGCATGTTCTCTCATATACCCATTTTTTTGGTCCATCTGTGAAAGTGATTGCCATTAGAGAAGGCCTTTTACCATGTTGGTGAACATGGGATCTGCTGTGAAATAGCTGCAGCCAACATCTGATGTTAACCACTGTCATCTGAATTGCAGATGCCAATATAAATCATATTCCCCTCATTTTGATTTTGTGCCATTTTGATGCATGACAATATAACTTGATAGCGAACTGTCTTGCTTGATTTTTACTGTTGGATGCCTGCCCTGTGCTGTGTGCCACAGCTGCTCTGTTTTTCTCACCACTAACTGTGCACCACTTTTCCTGTTTGGACTGCAAATGCACCAATACATGCATGACTTACTATCAGGAAATTTACGAACATTCCTACAAATGTAGGAACTAAGAGCAGGAGTAGGCCATTCGGCCCCTCGAGCCTGCTCTGCCATTTGATAAGATCATGGCTGGTCTATTTGTGACCTCAACCCTTCTTTCCCGTCTACCTACTATAACCTTTGACTCCCTTGTTAATCAGGAATCTATCTAACTTGGCCTTAAAAAATATTCAGTGACCCTGCCTCCACCGCTGTCTGGAGAAGGGAGTTCCACAGACTCATGACCCTCTGCAAGAAAACATTTCTCCTCATCTCTGTCTTAAATGGGAGATCCCTTACTGTGGCCCCTGGTTCTAGTCTCTCCCATAAGGGGAAACATCCCCTCAGCATCTACCCCTTCTGGTCCCCTTAGGATCTTATATGTTTCAATAAGATCACCTCTCATTCTTCTAAACTCCATTGTATACAGGCCCAACTTGTCCAACCTTTCCTCATAAGATAATCTCCTCATCCCAGGAATCACTCGAGTGAACCTTCTCTGAATTGCCTCCAAAGCAATTATGTCCTCAAATAAGGAGACCAAAACTGCACATAGTATTCTAGATGTGGTCTCACCAATGCCCTGTACAACTGTAGCAAAACATCTCTACTTTTATATTCCATTCCCCTTGCAATAAATGACAACATTCCATTTGCCTTCCTATTCACTTGCTGTACCTGCGTACTAACTTTTTGTGATTCATGCACTAGGACACCCAGATCCCTCTGTACCTCAGAGTTCTGCAATCTCTCCATTTAAATAATATACTGCTTTTCTATTCCTCCTGCCAAAGTGGACAAGTTCACATTTTCCCACATTATACTCCATCTGCCAAATTTTTGCCCACTCACTGGCAACCATTAACCTTATTCACTGAAGAATCGTACAATTTAATTTTTGAATTCAAGGGTAGTTGATGTTTGTTAGTGAAAGTAACTGCCGAGGGTTGTGTGTATTTTGTGTATTCAATTTTACTTCCTTTTCAAATGTTTTTCTTGATTTTTTTACAATGGGCCACAAATCGCTCCTGAAATAACGGAGGAGCTCTGTTTTTAATGCTGAATCGAAGGAGCAAATTCCTGCGTCTGCACTAAAACGCGGAAATCGTGAACTTGCTCCTATTGGTTTGCTGGCGATTTGACAGTTTCGAATTAAAGGGCCATCGCACACTGCAATCATAGAAATCATAGAAAAATTGCAAACTTGCTCATCTGCCCAGCTGGAAAGTAACTAATTACGCCACCAAACAGACATGCTTAAAAATACCAGGTCTAAACGAAGTTTTAAAAGTGCAGTTAATGACTGCCAAACAACCAAAAATTAAATTTTAAAAATGTGGAGTCTCATATTACTCCTTATTTTAATAATTTTTGGTCATTAAAAACAAATTTAAAATTTTTTAAAATTTTCCCTTCTGTCTCTTTAATTCAATTATTTCTTTGGCTTTTTAGAGAAAAGATTTAAAATTTTTATTTACAATGACATCCAAAATACTAACTTTAAATGAATGAAGTCTGCTAGACTGCTTGAGCAGTGTAGCCTGAATCTGTGGGCGTGACTTCTTTTCCTGACAGATTTTGTGAGCATGTCTTCTATTCTTGCATCAACTCGCGCTACTCAGAGGCTGGGTTGATAGCGCACAATTTTTTTAAAGTTTAAAATCAAGCAATTCGAACTTCACAGCCTGCAGGAAGTATTTTCATTAATTTAATTTGCAGGAGCTGCAGTGAGCGTTGCCACGCCACTCAGAGATTTGTGGCCCGTTGATTCTTCAGTTTGCATATGTAATTCTTCTGGTGAAATTTTGTGAAGTGAGATGAATGTAGAAAGGGAAAATTCATTGAGATTATTTCATAAGCAGCTGCAATAGCTTTTTGATGAGCAAAAAATGAAATTATATTCTGGCTGTATTCTTCGCTATTGAAGGACAAAAAGCACCAACATGGACCAGTGAAGATATATTTATTAATCTGTTTGAATTAGGATGTGGATTCTGTCCTGTATACTTATCTAACTGCTGTATTCTGTTTTCTTATAGGGTGTTTGTAATCCTAGTGTGATATTAGAAGAAACATCTCCTATAGTACAGTTGGACTATACTCAAAAGGTTCTGCTAGTTTCAACTTGCCTGCACTCTGTTCTTTTTTATACTGAGCAAAACATTATCAAACAGGTTGGAACCCAACCAAGAAAAAGGTAAGTACGTTCAATTTTAAATAATCAAACATAATAGAGAACATCAAGTAAAATTGCTTGAGGCTTCTGAGTTATCAAAATCATAACATTGTACACTTAGGCTTCTTAAAGCTTCCATGTTGATGGTAATGTCTGGACCAGAAGTATAAAAAAATGTCATAAATGTTGTAAAAGCAACATTTTAGGCTGCCCTGCTAGCTCAGTGGCTAAATCGAGTTGTACAGATAAGGAAGGTCCTAGGTTCCTACTCTGTGCTGAGTTAGGTGATCACAGCAGGGGACTATAGTTAGTTTTAGTGTCCCCCAATTATGGAGGGGAAAAATTCAGTTCCTGATTGTCATCCAGTGAACCTTGTTGGAAAGTGTCTTAACAGGATTGGGGTCAATTGTAGTGTCTCCTGTCCTTGAACAGACATTTTGCTATCCAGGTTTATATATAAAGTGTGCCTATGGATAAGGACTGCAGCTGCCCTGGAATGTTACTCTTGCATAAGTCCCTGCCTTCTGGAGAGATGAAAGGAGAGAAAATTGTAAGAATGCAAATTTCTGTAATGTATAAAGGAATGAAGGCATTCATCTGCAGTGTACAGAAAAACACCAAAACTGCCAGAGCTAGAATGTCTACAGCTTCTTAATTGTGCTGGCCATAAATGAAGCCAAGATTGTGATCTCCACCCTGAATAACAATCAACCTTTGAATGAATTCACTTTTTATACATCTGCAATTATTTTATGACCTAAAGGGATACAGCTCCACTTTAGCAGCATAATACATTTTTGTATTAGGTGGCATAATACTTTTGTCCTTCTAAAACAGTATGTCATCCAATTTACTGCAAGCATTGACGCAGGACATCTGCAATTGAAGTCTTGCATCTGAAGGATGACAAATTATTGTAGGGTGTGGATGATGTCTGCAAGGTTTAAAAAAAATGCTGAAAATAGCCAAAAAATCATAGTGGCTAAAATTCTGCTCCTTTGTGCTGAGTACATACTGGACACAGGAAGAGGAAATCCAAGAATGCTAGGCCCAGATTTTCTGTGGGGCCTGTGCTGGCAGCATAGCTGCTTTGTTGCACAAACTTCAACTGTGTGTGTGTCTGTTGAAACCAGGAAATTCTGATGCATGTGCCATAACAACTTGGAGCAGACATACCAGTGCATAGCCACTGGAAACTGTTGAAGGTGAACTCCTTGGATTCGAGTTTGTTCTCCGTTTTGGCAGTTTATTTGATTTTCTTCCAAGAGTCTGTGAAATTGGTCGACTTATTTTTAATTTGGAGTGGAGCATGGATTTGGGGGCATTTATTTCTGAACTTTACTTCTCTATCCCAAACTACCCAGCCATCTTGCCTGACATAAGTAAGTTCACTCACATCAGGGGCATACCTTTTGGATATTCTGCTGGCTCTTCATGAAATAGAGGAAGAATTCTACCAGCAGGTACAGAGGCAAATACTTCTGAATCATAGGGAGGTGCGGCACATATTGATCTATTTCAGGCCATGTTTACAGGCCAAGACCATTTACTGAGAATGTCACAAGAGCTGTGTCTCAGGCGATAGAGGTTCACCAAGGAGGCAGTATAGATCTGGCCACTTGCTACAAAAAAGATTTCCAAACTATCTCCAGGACCAGTACTGCTTGGCTTATGTCAATAAAGATGACTAATCATAGAATCATACAGCATAGAAGGAGGCCTTTCGGCCCATCTTTGAAAGAGCTATCCAATTAGTCCTACTCCCCGGCTATTTCCCCATAGCCCTGCACATTTTTCCTTTTCAAGTGTAGATCCAATTCCCGTTTGAAAGTTACTATTGAATCTGCTTCCACCACCCTTTCAGGCAGTGCATTCCAGATCATTACAACTCGCTGCATTAAAAAGCATCTCCCCTTCCCTCTGGTTCTTTGGACAATTATCTTAAAATTTGTGTCCTCTGGTTACCAATCCTCCTGCCAGTGGAAACAGTTTCTCCTTATTTGCTCTATCAAAACCCTTCATCATTTTGAACACCTCTGTTACATCTTCCATTTTCTCTGCTCTAAGGAAAACAATTCCAGCTTTTCTAGTCCCTCCACTAATGCCTAAAATATTTATACTACTGGCTCCTTTCAAAGTACCACAGGGGATATTTGCCAAATAAATCAGTATGGAATGCAGCTGCTTGAGTGGAAAGTGTATGCAGGTTGCAGGTGTGCCATTGAAGACCACTGCAAAGATGTAAGTACATCTTAACACTTGCTTACTATAGCAAACTTCTTAAAGGTTTTGAATTTCTTCCTCATTTGGAAGACTCCCTTAATTGCTGAAACTGCATTGTCCTGCCCAGCCACCTCTTCTCAGTCAGCTGTTGTATACAAAAATGGCTTGCGGGCCTTCCTTAACATTACTTCTAGAGTTGTCTTCACATATCTTCCAAATCTTCTCTCTCCCCCTCCCCCCCCCTGCCCCGGCACCCCTGGGATATTGTTAAACTTTTGACTCATTTTCTTAAGACATTCAGCAATAGCACAACAGGAAGTGTTTTCCCCACAACAGGAAGTGCAAGTACTACTTTACGGTGCTGCTCTTGCACTTTTAAGGCTCTGCCCAGAAAATCTGGTTCCCCCATGACTCCTGGTCTCCCAGCGCATGTTGCAAATTAAGCTGGGAGTGCACCTGCCATATGTTAATGAGGGGATCCCAGAAGACACTTGAGGCCGCCTCTTTGCACCAGTGGCACAAATTGCTCTGCACCAGCCGTGCATTGGGAGCAGAATTTAAGTCCAGAATTTGAACCAATCAAAAAACACTTTGACTCTAACTACGCTGTATCTAAGTAAATCACTTTAAAACTTCTTTCCGGATCCTTTCAGGGGCCATGTTCCTTCCAATGGATGTTTTACAACTAAAATTTGTAATCCAAGATAAACTGCTCAAAAATTAAGTCACAAAGGACACAAATTCATCAAAGCATTTCCCTCTCTCCACGGGCCTGCTTCTCCCTCAGGCTGGAGATCACAACCTTGATTTTATGTACTATGAAATTCCTACACTGTTTCATCTGAGGCTTTCTCCATTCATTCTCCCTCATCTGCACATGCCCCTCACCTCCATCTGTGCTCTTCATGTATGCCCTGTCCACCTCACTTCTTTTCTCATGCTGCAAGGTCCTATGCCTGTTCTTCCTCTTTTCCCTCCACCTTCAAATCTTCCAACATCTACACTTTCACAGTGTCTCACCATTGTCGGTCATAAATCCTGCTCTTATTACTGCAGAATACATTTTTCTCCAATTATGTATTTCTATTTTGCAATGAAGCTTTGCATTTTTTCATACTGTTTCATTTCACTCTGGATGAAAGGAATGTTACACTTAATTTCATTTCAGTCCTTGCATCATGTCACACTTTTGTACCCTAATCCTCAGCAATTGCCGGTCCAATTTCACTCAGATCATTCCAACTCCAGTTCCTCTGAATTCCTCCCAGGCCACGTCACTCCGCCGCATAATTTCTGACTCACTGTGGACATTGCCATGGCCTGTGTGTGTGTTTTTCTTGTAGGATAAAACTTTTATTGTATTTATACAGTATAGTGGTAAAGGATCAAGTTGATTCAATTCTTATACATTTTTAGAGGGTGCAATATTTCCCAAAGCCACTTGAAATGGATTTTCCTTCTCTCTGAAGGTGTTTGACCACCATATTGAAAATCTCCTAAGTAAAAATTTGAGCAAACAAATTTGAGTTATTCAAGTTATTCATATTAATTGCACAATAATGCAGCACAATTTTTTTCTCTGCAACACATGACTATCAGAAAATGTATTGCATTCTCAATCAATTATTATTGATAGAGAATGCTACATTTCTCACTAAAATGCAAATATTATAAGTATTAATGTTGAAAATTAGCTGTACATATAATCAGGAAACAATAATACATAACATTTTATATGGTAGATTTCAATTTTACAGGAGATTCATTTCATACTCTCAGGAAAACAATAGGCTGAAATATCTTTTAATCTCCCATGTCTCTAGTGCTGGCAGATTTGGAGCCTGTTTCCTACCAGGCCTCTGTAAACAAAGCGATGTGAATTTGTATGCTTCAAGACCTGGACTTCGGCTGTGGAAATCAAATATACAAGGGGCTGTTCAGTCAACTCTCATTTTAAAAGACGTATTTGCTAGTGGAGTGAAGCCATTTGAACTGTTTCCTCGAGTGAGTTTGGCAACTGGAAGCAAAGGTGTCATTAAGCCAACTGAGAGAAACCTTGGGCTGTTGAAGTGCTTCCTACATGATGGATGGGTGCTGAGCTGGAATGAGACTAGTATTTATGTGATCGATGCAGTCAACCAGGTATGCAAAAGGCAAAGCTGGTATAATGTAGGCAGCTGCATTTCTGTAGTTTTGTAACATGAATGATAAGTTGCTTATTATTGTTTGATGTTCCTTGATCAATTCTCATTCTGTGTAGTTGAAAATATGTATTTTAAGGCAATATAATCCTTGGGTACTAATTGAGGACGATAAACATAATTCCAAGTCAAGATATTTAATGCAGCTTTTTGTTAGTGACTACACCATATAATGCAGGCTTTTCTTTGCAGTTCTAGAATGTAAGATAAGTAAACTAAACTCTTGTTTGTAATAGCTGTCTAGCATGTGTGACAAATAAATTTATCTGCAGTAGTATCCTTGTTATAGTATAAATTTCATTAAATAGTTCTATCTTCCTGGGAAAAGGGACACTGGTTGTTTGCAGAGGTGGTTCCTCTTTTCTGATGCTTTTCTAGAATTCTGACTTCTAAAACTTTTTTCATATTTTACTACTGGTCAACTATCAGCATATAGAAGCATACAAACACAGTTTGTGAAAGTACTGTAAAAATACAGATTCATTTCAACTAAGATCTCTTATACCTAGTGATTTTTATAAAGGTGTGTTCAAATGATTTATTTTGCTTTGGAAAACTAGTAGATAAATGAATAGACTTCCGAAACATGGCTAAAATTGTCTACTACTTCAACAACGTAAAGAAAAAAGCTAAAACTGTTCCATGTTGCATTTTTTAAAAAAAGCAGACCTGTCACCATGTTACTGTCAGCTGCAGATCTTCCTTCAGCTCTATTCTGTAGTACAGAATTTGACAGTGATGTATGGTCAAGTGAAGTTTTGATCATTAAATTGGAAATCTTGTGACATTACAGGTAAAGGATATAATTTATAATGCATTAAAAATCTTGTCTGCCCTTACCCAGTCAGCATTTTTCCATTATGAATTCCTATGTCCACATTTATAATGAAGAACTGCTTACATAAACTTATGACACTGTGATTACACCCTCCTGCCAATGTCAACACTAGGGTGGAATAATTAGTGTAACAAGTTTACAATGGTAGTTCCCATTATAAATGTAGACAGGAATTTTTAATGAAATATAAAAGTAAGGACAGAATGTATGACTTTAAAATGGGGACTCAATTACATCTGCAGTCCTGAATCCAATCATCCTCACCACCACCTTCTCTAGGGCAATTAGGGATGGGCAATAAATGCCGGCCTTGCCAGCGACGCCCGCATCCCATGAACGAATTTTAAAAAACCTTTAACCCCATTTCACCTGAAGACTACGCTTGGTCTGGACTCCCATGTGCAGAGCCAGAGGAGGTTGACTGACTAGTAACGTATTTAAGATCTTGCATATGTTGCACACTTTCTGTCCACATTAACCTTACTTCCTGTGTCACAATTTTATGTGAACACTCATAATGGTCAAACCCTTAGTAAACATTTTGTAATGGGACAACCTATTTGCTTGTAGTTGTAGGCATCCCATCACCAGGTGGTATCCAATATCTGCAAAAAGAAAAAACTTTCACCTGGTGCTTTTCTTGTCTTTGGATGCACAAAAGCACTTCACAGCCAATTAATTACTTTTGAACTGTATTAATTGTTATGTTGGCAGATGTGGCAAGCTGTGTGCACACAGCAAGGTTCTACAAACAGCAGAGATAAAATAACCAGTTAGGAACATAGGAATGGGAGTAGGCCATTCAGCCCCTCAAGCCTGTTCCAACATTCAATTAGATCATGGCTGACTTGTATTATAACTCCATCTACCCATCTTGGTTCCGTAACCCTTAATACTCTTGCCTAACAAAATCTATCAATCTCAGTTTTTAAATTTTCAACTGACCCAGCCTCAACAGCTTTTTGGGGGAGATAGTTCCAGATTTCCTCTACCCTTTGTGTGAAGAAGTGCTTCTTGACATCACCCCTGAATGGCCTAGCTCTAATTTTAAGGTTATGCCCCCTTGTTCTGGACTCTCCCACCAGAGGAAATAGTTTCTCTCTATCTACCTTATCAAATCTTTTAATCATCTTAAATACCTCAATTAGATCACCCCTTGATCTTCTATATTTAAGGGAATGCAAGCCTAGTCTATACAACCTGTTCTCATAATTTAATCCTTTTAGCCCAGGTATCATTCTGGTGAATCTGCGCTGCACCCCCTCCAAGGCCAATATATCCTTCCTGAGGTGCAGTGCCCAGAACTGAATGCAGTACTCCCAGGTGGGATCTACCAGAGCTCTGTACAGCTGTAACATAACTTCCACCCCTTTGAATTCCAGCCCTCTTGAGATAAAGGCCAACATTCTATTTGCCTTTTTAAATTATATTTTGTACCTGTCCACTAGCATTTAGCTTGGTGGTGTTGGTTGAGGGACACTGGGAGAGTTTTCCTGCTCCTCTTCGAGTGGTGTTATCAGATTTTGCCAAATATCTTTTTTCATAATGCATTCTTTATCTACTGCCACAAACCATTTAAATCAGCTGCCAGTAGAAAACAAAGCAAGCAGACTACGTTAGTGAGCAATTAGAAAATAAGCTAGCCCACTTTATTCCCAGTGTGTCATGTTAGCTGATCTTGGCATGGATGCCATTAGAAGTGCAACAATGGGCTTCAAGACATGAGTTAGGAAAAGAGAAATAGGCTAGAGTTGTATTACTGATTGCCATCTGAAGATCGCTGCTGGACGTTCACGTGTAGACATCAGGTGAAGTCTGGATAGAGCTTGGCCGTGAACCCATTCCCCACAGTTAAATATTCTACCAACTAGTGTCAAAGCTCATTCAAGAATGATGGCCACTTATGCACTATACCAAAGGATTGCTGGTGCTCAGAGAACCGTATCCTGACAAGGAGTGAATGCCTTCAGAAAAAGGGAGGAGGGGGAAAGTTGGTGAAGATGGGGGCTGGAAAGCTAGCAAATTAAAGCTGCTGTTGAAAAAGATACACGTGGTTTCTGTCTAAATGCTTAGGTTGAAGAAGTCATAAAGAAAGCTCTTGACTAAGATAGCAACCAAAAACATTAACGGGATAAAACAGCTCAACTCTCCAATTTAATAAAGCAGATTTGAAAACACAAATAAACAAATAAAAAAGCTAGTTATGACCTAAATGGACAATAACCAAATATCTTTTAAATTTGAGTACAAAGCTACATAGAAGAAAACAATGAAAGCTGAGGGGAAAAAAATACTTGTTTGCAAGAAAAAATATTTAACCTTTTTGATAAAGGGAAGAATATAGGTCTACCTGTATTAGAGAGCTAGCCTGACCACTGGGTGCAGTAGATCATACGTCTACTTTAGTTTGTTGAAAGAAGCACCATAAATTCAGCACATTCTTATAAATTTCAGACCATGTCAGCAGAATACTGAATAGTACACAGGACTTTAACCCTTAAAGTTAAGGACAGAGTGGAATGAATTCTTGAAACCACTAATAGTGCCTATTATAAAAACAATTAAAGGTGCTTGAGGCATCTCTAACTCTGAGTAGGGGATCGGGCGGGAAAGTGGAGTTGAGGTCTAAGATCAGCCATGATCTTATTGAATGGCGGAGCAGGCTCGAGGGGCAGTATGGCTTACTCGAGCTCCTATTTCTTATGTTGGGTCAGAAATGCCTAAACTCAAGGACTACCAAGTTGGAGCACTGCCCTCTCATCCTCAGGATCTAGGTTCAAATTCAATTCAGACTGACTGGAGTGAAAGTCTCCTTTTCTGTAATGGCTTTAAGGGTAGTAAGTGAAAATAATTTAGGAAGTTCCTACTGGGTGTGACAGCACAGTGCAAAATACTTATAATTTGGTACTAAGTTGTCATTGTCCCTCAGAGGAGGCAGGATGTAGAAAATGAAAATATCACACTGGTGCAAACTTGGAGCAGCTTTGTGATGAGCTGGTGCCCACTATAAACTGGATTCAAACTAAGACTTATTTCAGCTAGCAATCAGAGGAGACTTTTACTCCAGTGTGCTTGTTTTTGAAATGGGTTTAGACCATTTTAGTACATGGGCTTAAACCATCCCAGGACCAGGATAGCTTTCGGCCTTAATTGATGCAGTTGGTGGCCATTTGGGGGTTTCATTTTTAAATTGTATGGATTTGGGGCATATTTGGCCGAAAAATTCTAAAGGCAAAGAACTAACAGGGCCTTGTACTGTATTGTTCATTCAAAGCACCATATTTTAAAAGTTAGAATATTTACAAAGTTGACTACTATTGTAATCTAATGGTGATATTTTACAGAGCAGAGAATTAAGAAATATTCTATGATTTGTTTTTGAAAGATACTTAATTTTTGATACATTTCTAATGCTGAAGACAATGTTTAAGTTCTAATGTTTACAGATACTGTATGAAAATGTGTTTTTCAAGCTAAAATGTTTTGTCGTGCTCAAAGGGGTTAAGTTGATGAAAGACAAGTCAATCAAGTAACTATTTCACTTTAATGTTTAATATATGACATTTGCAGGCTCTGATTGGTGGACTAGAAGGATTCAGTGGTATTGTGTCTGTTTCCTGTACAGAAGATGAGATTTTCATGTTGACCAATGAACGTGATATTATTCGGATTTCCAGCAAGCCAGAAGGTTTGATGACCACAGGTAAGAATGGAAGCTTGATTTAAACATAATTTCAGGCTAAGTAGGGAAATCCGCCATGTGGCATGGTACCGAGTCATGCAGATCAGAATGATACCAAATTGGATGCCTGGTCTCCGTTTAGTTTGTTGACTGTTGGGAATTGAAATTGGCCTTGTTGTCTGTGGACGATCAAAGGGGGCGGGGGTGAAATCAAGCAAAATCCCTGCTTCTGACTGCAACCTAGTACCCCTTAATAGAGAATGTCTAGATGGCTGGTGAAAACAGTAACTGAATTCTACTGCTTTTGAGGCTCATGACATTCATTGTCTAGACCAATGCATGAAGAGTGGCCATGTGGTGAGTATGAGAGCGCTGATTTCCAAGGAATTGTACCCCAGCCTTCAGTAGAGAAGAGGATAAAACGGGGTGGAGGTGAAAAGAGAGGCCTAATTTCAGATTCCTTTTAATAGAGATGCATTGTGCTAAAACACATTTTGAAAACATTTTCTGGGGAGTGGGGGGTGAGAATGAGGTTGATAGTGCAGTCCAAAAATTGCTGAAGGTTTTTGTAACTTAAATCGTGAGTTTTCTTCTTTGATATAGCCATACATATATATAAAATCATATTCCTATTTGGCTGTGTTTCCTAAGTTCGTAAAGGTTTGCACATGATACCTGACATGTCAACAGGTTTTTTTCCTCCGATGATTATTTACTGTGATAATCAAAGATCATTTTGATTTTCACATTAAAAGGACTGTGTTTGGCATATAAAAATTAGAATTGGACTTTTTATAAGCCACATAATCAGTGACTGTGAGAAAAACCTTTCTGAGGAAAATTTGTAAATGTCCCTACTTTTATTTCGTCTTGATATTCTGGGACTCTTATCTGCCATTTCCAAATGACGCAAGAGAGAAACATTTGACGTGATTTTTCCAGATAGGTTATTGGCGCCTTGAAGAATGACCCCAAATAACTTGCAATTAATATGGCCTGGGCGCAACCCAGAAGTTCGACCTGAAAATGTGCCCATTTTGCTGATGTCAAGTATCCTCCCAATCTCATTAGAATACACCTGAATTTAAAATGAGCATAATTCAGTGTAAACAATCGGGGCCCAAGGAAACGCTGAACCCACACCTGTATATTTTTTCTTTTGAGTCTTAAAGTTTAAGTTTCAACTCATTTAACCATCATTTTTAAGAACCTGCAATTGGGGAAGCTTTTCAACTTTTAATGTCACTTATACCAAAAAATGCATTAAAAGAAACAAAGTTCAGAGCAGGCCTCAATGAAGATAATTTTTTTTTAAAACGCTCAAAAATGACAATTAAAATACTAGAAAAAAGACTTGCTCCCTGCTGTGCCTGAAAATTTGGTTGCAACATTGAAAGACCCCCTGAACAACTGCAATTGAGGGATACTCACATTTGAGTCGGGGACGTGGCCAGTTCTATGGGCGGCGATTCATTCCGACGGAGGGTTTGACGGGCAGACGTAAAAGATCAAGGAGACTTGGGCATATTGTAGTTACACGCGTGACTCACTTATGCACAAAATTCCACTATCTTTTAAGCTAAGTAATTTGTTTGCGCCCAGATTACGGGTGTATCTGGGCATAAACTGCGGAGGAAACGCCAAGCCTATGTGTCTGATAGATCATCAATGTAAGATACTGGGGGTGATTTTAAACCCCAAAAACGGGTGGGTTGGGGGCGGGTGGGAGTTGAAAATAGTTTTTTTTGGGTTGCAACCGCAAAGTTTTCGGACTTTGCATTCTCAGTGGGAAGCCTGTACTTTTACGCTCCGACATTAAACCCGGAAATAAAGCCGGGTTGCGGTTGCGACCCAAAAAACAACTATTTATAACTCCCACCCGCCCCCAACCCACCCGTTTTTGCAGTTTAAAATTGCTCCCTCTGTCAGTCTTGCCCCTGCATCATTAGCATCTTTGGGTATTTAAGGGATGTTGGAATCTATCGTGGGGTTGACTGTCTTCTCCAGATATGTTAGACATATCTTTTGATTCAGACATACTGGGAAACTATAGCCAAGAGGATTAACACACTTCATTGTTTACTTGGGTACCCTTTGAACATTCTACTAGATTCTGGGATGAGCTTTTTCTTAATCTCCTGTCCTACACTCTGATGTGGAGTATTTTGGTGATGTGGTATCTATTGAACCTATTGTCATTTGTAATCAATCTGGATTCACGTGTTGCAGAAAGTAGCCCAATCAGGAGATTCTTTTATTCTCAAGACTAGATAAATTTCTGAAGAGCTGGCTCCTTTTTTCTGGACAACAGCACTTTAATGCAAGACTTCCTTTGCTAGGTCCAATCCATTAAGCTTTCCGAAAGACTGGTTCTGTGCACTGCAAGAGTGAGCATCAAGTAGCCTGTGCCTCACTTCCTCCAATTTTGGGGGTGCTTTTCCGACACCCATCCTACACATAGTCAGAAAATTCTATTATCTGCATTCTATTACAGCACTTAGAAAAATAATTGTTATGTTTTATTTATTCTTTATCTCCTTTAGACTTCATGTTGCTACACTATTAGATTGACAGCAGTGGTTTAACTAAGGTGATGGTTGTAATTGTATTATTAGAATAGTTTAAATGGTACCTTATGACATCAAAGTGCCACTGAAGTACATTAACACCAGGAAAATATCCCCAAAAGCAATTGAATAAATAACCTGTTGATGTTTTTGGTGGTATTGGTTCAGGGAGGAATGTTGGCCAGGCCACTGGGAAAACTTTCTAATTTCTCATAGTGCCAGAACAGGAAGGTGGGACCTCTGTTTAACCCCTCGTGTCTATGTTTCTGTTTAACTTCTGTGTTTCATTAACTCATTACTATTATGACTTGTACAACCATTTTGCATTGCTATTTTTCTGTATATTGTTTAAAATATTAAAGTAAAGAAAGGAATTTTTTTTATTGCACCACTAGACTTTTTTGTATATATTGCACATTTGGTTTTATCGATATTTTCAAATATAAGTGTATATGAAAATCTCTTCAAAATCTGGTTCTTAAAACATTTTCTCACATAACATGCACCAATGTTTGGGCCTATTTTTCAATATATGGAAAAACAATGCAGTAATTGTGTCTACATAGTAAAAATGGGAGCCAATTTGAGTTTGATGTTTACAGCTCAGTGATGGGAAGAGGAATGAAAGTCCTAGTGCCTATTTTTTCCTGTTAGCTGATTGGCCCATTTCCAATGGTAGCGTATTTGCAGTAGGTGTAGTGTTGCAAGATAAGTGTGTGCATGCAGTAAGTGATAGGTTGAAATTGATAGTCCGTGAAGCTGTTGCATTGGACTATTTCCAAATTAATTTTAATTGAAAGCAAATCATATGGCTTATGTAACTATCAAACAGTTGGTTTTTAATGTGTATGCATTTTTAATTTAATTTATCATTGATTAATACTGTTTACTTCTCCCAAAATATGTTCTTGAAGTCAGATTGGAAAGATATTATCACATAATTTAAACTTTTCTCACTTCTGCTTTGTTGACTGAACTAATTTTTTTTACCTTTGCTTGATCTCTCTTTCTGTGCTGACCATTCTCACACCACTAATACTCTTGTTTCATTACCAATTTGATGCTGAATTTACATCTTCAGTTTTTTTTAAAATGCTGATTGTGGGCTCCTCTGATGAATCAGCGAGTAATTGAGCCATATGGATCAGAACAGTCCCTGATTTGATCGTGTTCTATGCTGCATTAGCTGATCTCTGCCCCTGGATCTGCGGAGAATTATCCAGGGTTCCTATTCTAATCACTGCAGCAATCCCAGCAGTGAATGAACGTGTATGGACATTGGGTGAGGACAGGATCCGGTTTGGCTGCGTTAGCCTACTTACGGTCACCATGGATGCTTACACATCCATGGAACTGTGTCCAATGAGGAGTCAATGTCTTTGGGGAGAAAGGGGGAAAAAAAATTAAAGAACACTTTTTGAAATACTGTTTGTGGAGACTGTCCTGAGTAGCAGATTTTTTCCCCTTTTTTTTGGTGCAGTTTCTAAATCTGATGTAAATTTAATACAGATATAATTACATTTTCAGGTGTAAATTCACAATTAAACTCCCTGCTGACAGCCACCTCCAGTGAATCAATTCAACAAACAATAATCTCAACAGATTTGAAAGAGGTGCAAAGTGAAAATAAAACTTCAGGAACTGGTACTTTTGAAGTGCAACATCCATGGACTTCAGAACCTGAACAATTGCAAAGTTTGACTACAAAATATGATGCTGAAAGACACACCTGGGACGAGACAAGAGAAGGAAGATATTCACTAACCAGTGAGCCAAGGAGCAGAAGCAGTTCTATAAACAGTGGTATTAGTGTTTTTAGCAACATAACAACTCCAGAACATCAGGTAGGAGCACTTTCCTCATCTGTGGCATTAACAAAGATTCCAGACTCTTCAGGAAGGTTCAGCACAATAAACATGGAAGAATTCAACCAACAACTTGTCGTTGTTTCCTTAAAAAAGAAGAAGAAACGAAAGAAAGGTATTTTTCAAGTGACCTTTGCCTTTATTAATTTCAATAAAGTTAACATCGGGACGTTTCCTTTAAATGTACAAACCACCATTGAGATACAGGACTACAATGACTACCTCTGAAAACCTGAAGTGATTATATTGGTGTTTGGTGACAGTCATTCAAGTTAAACTTTAAGAGAAAGTCTGAGAGGCATATAAGTTTTTGGGGTAGACAAGAAGCTGTTGCACTCTCTTTTAGCCTAATTCTTGGAGTAGTATTTCTGCAGTAAACTTGTTCAGGTGGTTTTGCTATTTACTCTTCATGTGACCCAAATTCTCATAACTTCTAAAAGTAGAAAATTTTGATGTGATAAATAAGGGAAAACTATTTCCACTGGTTGGTAAGTCAGTAACTAGAGGGCATACATTTACAGTCACAAAGAGCAGAGAGAGGTTAGAAGAATTTTTTTTTTACTCAGGGTTGTGATTGCTCTACCAGAAACAATTATGGAAGCATAATCCATAATGGATGCAGTGGACCAAATGTGTTGTAAAATTCTACGGTTCTGTTCTAAATGTACATGGCCCCTTTATAATGGTAATACCATAGCACAACTATATATTGTAGTTAAATGTGATATTAAATTGTCTGTTGATCATAGAATAGAATCATAGAAAGTTACGGCACAGAAGGAGGCCATTCGGTCCATCATGTCCATGCCGGCCGAAAAAGAGCTATCCAGCTTTATCCTACTTTCCAGCACTTGATCCGTGGCGCTGTAGGTTACGGCACTTCAAGTGCACATCCAAGTACTTTTTAAATGAGTTGAGGATTTCTGCCTCTACCACCCTTTGAGGCAGTGAGTTCCAGACCTCAGTCACCCTCTGGGTGAAAAAAAATCTCCTCAGCTCCCCTCTAATCCTTCTACCAAATACTTTAAATCTATGGAATGATATGGTATGAACTGATTTCCTGTTTCCTGGATAAAGTTTCTTATGTTTTTCAATAATTGCCTGTAATCTCTGTTGTACAGCAAGTTCTGCATCAGAAGGCAGTCTCATAAAACATGAAATTGACTGTTCCAATGGGTCCCAAAGTTCAGAGCCAGCACATTTGAGTGACTTTGCTATTGATGGCTCCATAACCACAACTTGTGATTTGTCTGATCAAATGAGTTTATTGAGCAGCAGCCTGGATCGCTTGACCACCGATTCTCCTGAAAGAGAGAGCCAGATTAGTACAGACTGGAATAATATTTTGCAGGAAGAGAAGAATTACAACCTTTTTGGCTCCATGCAGCCTCCTGAATCTGTACCTACATTACAGGATGATCCTCTCCCCTTAGACTGTTTACCTGAATCTTTGAGGAATACAAATACAGTGAATGAAATGATATATTCCTCCAATCTGAGTTTAGCCGAATGTTTAGATCCTGTATCTTCTGTCAAATTAGAAATTTTAGACAGTTACTGCAGTGAAAATGAAGATTGCAGAGGCATGGTTTCGCTGTTGAATTGTTCTGAACCAGTAGCTAGCCTGCAAGAAAATTTAGATGGCACTATGCTTGATGTAGCCTGCAACAGTGAGCCTTTTGAATTAAGATCTCAAAATCCAGAAAATGTTGTGTTGGCTGGTAACCTTAATTTGCAAGAATCTTTAAGTGAAAGCTCAGAGTCTTACTTGGATGAGCGACATGCACTACTGATGAGAATTCTTTCGCCAGATAGAGATCAGAACAAACAAGAAACAAAAGCATTTTCCCAACTATATGTTTCATACAATGAACCGCATTCATTAGACCCAACTGAAACTGAACAAACATTTGAGACCGTTGGCTGTAATGACAGTGGCGCCACTGGAAAAAAGTGTGTCCAAGAACACCATTTATCATCCAGTGATGATGAAGATATTTATGCTCATGGAGCACCTCATTCGTTATCTGAGGCCAACATGACCGAACTCCATCACAGTTGCAATGCTAAAGAATCGCTAGGTGCAGTTTTTCAAGATTTGAATAATTCTGTTCAAGATGAAATAGAAATTTTAAAATCTGATCAGGTGAAGCAAAAACTAATTTTGTTTTTTTTAAGCTAGCAGCTACTGTTAAGTTTAATTTCTTAACTTGCTTTTTTATATGTACTGTTTTTCAGTTATTCATCTGCTCTTTAATGTAACTTTTTGTTAATAAACAATAATAGATGAATAGTAGTGAAGTACAAGATAATTGATAGAGAGCTCTGATGTCAATAACAGCATAGCTTGAACTGCTTTGGATGTCCGAATTCTGTGACTCTATTACTGACTTAAATATGAAACCTGCAGAATCCTGAGTTATTGAATTTGGCACAAATTTTTGGAAATGAGGATTTAGCTAATGGAACTTCTCTTGAAATCCATGCAAAAAACAGGCTATTGAAATTCATTGACTTGTTTGTTTATCTTGTGTTGATAGTTTGCTGAGAGCTGGATGGGTTACTCTGGCCCTGGGTATAGCATCCTCAGCCTGGTAGTCTCCGAAAAGCATATCTGGTGTTTAGATTACAAGGGTGGGCTGTACTGTAGCCCTTTTCTTGGTACAAGCCTGCGGTGGCAGAAGTTTGAAGATGGTGTCCAGCAGGTGGCAGTATCGCCATCAGGTCAGTGAAGATGCGGTGTTGTCATTCTGATGTGTTCTGAATTACTGCCAGTAATTATACAGCTAAAATTCTTAAATGTTCATTAAATTCCAGTCTTCAATTTGTGCAGCTTTCTCATTGTAAATTTTTACTTCTAATAGAATATAAATGATGTACAAATAAAACTTAAAACGTGCGTTGCAGAATGTAAAGAGGAATAACACATAGTAATTATGCGATAAACACAGTTTCTGTATACACTGTTCTTGTGCCTTATTTGCAAAACAATTGTTCAAATTGGAGCTTTTAAAACCTGTTCTTGTTTTGATTTTTAACAACCTTGGAATTATTTTAACTTTCCAATACACAGGTGTGTTGTTGTGGAAGATTGAACAAAAATCAAGCAAAGCATTTGCCTGTGGTAAAGTGACAATGAAGGGAAAGAGACATTGGTATGAGGCATTACCACATGCTGCATATGTTGCTTTAAGTGATGACACTGCATGGATCATCCAAACCAATGGAGAACTCTATCTGCAAACAGGTATTTCAGGAATACACTTATTATTCCAATAATATGCTTGCAGCAGAAAGTGTTCTCGTGAGTGGGCACAATTAATATTATAAAGTTTATTGCACAAATTGACAAAAGTTTGGTGTATTTTAAAAGAAAAGAAAGACTTGCATTTATATAGTGCCTTTAATAACCTCAGGAGGTCCCAAAGTGCTTTACAGCCAGTACTTTTGAAATGTAGTCACTGTTGTAATGTGGGAAAATTAAAAAGATAATGCTTGTAAAATGAAGTGAAACTTTGACTTTTTTTTTAAAATGAACATTTACCAGGTCTGTAGTATTTCTATAGAGCAGGGCAGTGGAACTAATTGGATTACTCTTTCAAAGAGCCAGCACAGGCACAATTGGTTGAATGGCTTCCTCATTCTGTGCTGTATGATTCCATAGAGGTCCAGTATACATCATATTTTACCTAGCATCTGCATTTCCTTTGGTGATGAGTGCTAAAATGATTTCAGACTAGACTAAAGATTGTAGGAAAAGCTTGAGCCTGTCAAAAATTAGATCAGGGCCATCCATACAAATTTACTACAAGTACAAAATACTGCAGAAAAAAAGGGAAAATTAATTGTCACAAGTTGTAAGAATTATAAAAACTTATTTTGAGTTAAAAATGTTCAAAAAATCCTCAAATTAATTAGAACCAGCTATTGATTTGGGACAAACTATTCCTTTGCCCATTGCATTTTTTCTCTCTGCTCTCTGAAGAAGATGCTGTTGGAGTATACTTTCACAGATGCCAGTCATGACCAGTTCCAAACCCAAGTGAGCCGAGATGAGTGTCAGCAGGCTTTTGGGAGCATCACCTAATATCCCTATACATGCACTTTTGGACAGTAATCTGGATCAGGAATCCTGGCTACTTTGTTTTCCTCTCCCTATCTAAGGGGTGTTGAAGCAAATTGTAGTGTCTGGCTGACTACAGTTAACTATGCACCATAGATACACATTTAAATTCCTACTTCACATTTGCCTTCGCTCTTCCTCCTCCTTTCTCTGGGTGAATTTTAGCTAATCATATAGAAAATCACAAGGTATATATGGGGGAACATATGATGTTGAAATGTAGTATTTTTGCGCTCTCTTTGTAATGTTATCTTCAGGTTAAGACCAAGTTCACATCAAGAAATCACCAAATATTAGGCACATTCCAGTTTGTAAGGAGTAAGGGTTCACTTACAGGAGTGATCTTCGGCATTGAACTTTAAAAAAACTCAAAATGGAATGTCTTCTAAATTCTCCATCTCCAAGAGGTTTGTGTTGTGTGGCTGCACAGCAAGTTTTTCTCATGTTCATAAATTGCACATAAATTGAAGATTTTAAAAAAATCTTAAAGCTTTGCAAACTACACACAGCTTTAATGTGTTCATTCACTTTTTAATAAACAGGTAGATGTACTTGTATTTGTAAGTGATATCATTCAATGTAATAATTCTGCAGATTTATGTACTTCAGTTGCAATTTTAGATAATGGCTTGGCACATAACTGTTTCCAACTTTGCTACTTTTCTACTTGATTTTCCGTCTATCAAATATGCAATACAGACCTATTACAATCCATTCTTAAAGATTATCAATCTGTGAGCTTGACTACCTTGTACCTGGTAAACTATATTAAAACATGATGCTGCATATGAATGTAAAACTCCATTTTTGAAAAATTGGTCCACATTGTGAAAGACTTCAGAACCATTCACATAAGCCACAGCCTATCCCATTCGCATGTATATTTTAAAGATTTGCATCTTCCCGTTTGCATCGTACTTGTTTCCTGTGTCATTGTCAATCATGCCTAAGTGTTACTTTGAAGCTGTAAGGCGTGTGTGTATATGTGTATATGTACACTTTAAGTCCTCCTGAAGGTGGGTGGGGCTGTGCACCAAATCACTTTCCCTCCCCATTCTTCAACCCCACATCATGGCCCTGAAAGCCAGCCTGTATCCTGGCTTGATACCACTGCAACCCCCCCTCCCTCAGCTTAGCCGTATCCTATCCCACCTCTCAGCAAAAATGAGAAAACAAGACAAGGTACAGAAGAGAGAGATTATAGGTTAGAAAATAAGACTACTTTGACTCACTATGAATAGCATCATGGGAAATCCAGTACTTTGATTTTTATAAATTTTGTCAGACTCCATCTATGGCAAAATTGACTTTAAAAAATGTAAATATTTGGATGCAGTACCTGTAATGCCTGTTGGTTGTGTTGTGATGGGGATTTTCAATGTTAAATGTCACATAATAGCTAGTGTACAATATATGGAGAGTTAATAGTCAAAAAAAACTGGTTGAGGCTGCATATGGTTGCAGGCTCTGGTTACCAAATGCCAAACTTTCTGAGCCTCTATTGTGTTAGCCACCATCCGTGTTGGTGGAGGTAAGTAAGAGCATTTACAAAGAAAGTAAACTTTAAAAAAAAAAAAAAAATTTTGTGCCTTATAACTCTCCAGACTTTCTCCTCAACATCCTCACTGACGTTCTTTGTGATATCCTAACTCCAGGCCCCTGTGGCATATGCTCCTCTAGAGCCCTCTCTCGACAGCTGCGGACTGAATCTACTGCTCCTGCTGATGCCCCTTGCAGCCAATGATGAAAAACAGCCCTCCACACCCTTCCCCACCCACTACCTCAGATATAGGCAGCCCCAATCAGCTACGCATCCACTAGTTTTGATTCTCTGGCAGTTTCCTACCGCCCCCTCCCCCTTCGATTGCTGTATTCTCTTAGCCCTCTTTTCCCCATGGGCTTTAAATTCTGCCCCCTCCACAATTGCTGTCTACATTTTACGGCCTTTTATTTTCTTCACCCTCTTTTCCCCCCCCCCCCCCCCCCCACCAACTACAAGGATGAATTTTTCTGCGCCCCACACCCTCCGCTCGATGGTAGCATCTTCTTTCCACACAGCCATAAAAGCAGACCTTCCCCTGCCCATTGACGTGATTCTGCGTGACTGGCCCAGACGCAGGGTGCAATCCCATCCTCCTGCAGTGAGCTGTAATATGGCCTTGGTGTGAACAGACCCCCCCCCCCCCCATGAGCAATTAGTCCTTTGAACTCCCCACGCCACTAGACCTTGGTTGCCCTTACTGAGGATCTTTCAGTTCTACGGTATCCCCTCCCCACTAAGCAGCATTTTGCTTCCCCTCTGACCCTCTCCCTCCCCCTGTCCCCAGTCTAATTATCTCCGTTTGACCAGGACAATAGTGGACCACCCAGGTTAGGTATCTGATCACCATGACTTCCACAGAGCAATGACTTATTTCCATTCTTTCATCGCCAGACATGCATCTTGTAGCCAACTTGACTAAAGAGCCCTGCTTGCGTTTCCACCAAGGAGCATAGTCACTAGTTGGCCAGTGGTCAAACTTCACTCAAATAGCCATTAATGAGCCTCGAAGGTTAATTTAGGCTATTTGGCTGTGGAGAGCATCACAGCCAAGGCTACTTCTGACCTCCAAGTATGCATGATTTCCAGGAGGGGTCACAGGAGCGCCTTTAGGGAAAAGGAACTTGGCTTTCTTTCCCCACCTTCCCCCATTTTAGCCATGGGGAACTGTGGCTAATTGTAGTGTTCCAATTGCTGTCTTAGGAACTCCAAACAGAGTGGGATTGAACCTCTGACCTTCTGGTCTGTGTGGCAGTGTAATACTAAGCCATACAGTCCAGTGAGCTTAATGGGAGACTCTGATTTGACCTGCCCTTTCACAAGTATTTAAGATAAAAGCAATGTGTGTCATCATGTTACTATTTAAAACTGGATGAAGGGAACATGTTGATCGTAGTATCAACTTGCCCTTTACGAGAATGACAGGAGGCTGTTAGCAGCTGGTAATACTAAGATACAAACTGTTAAAGCAGTATTATGTTTTCCAGGAAAACAGTGACTGGACATATATTTGAATGTGAAATATATGCACTAACATTTAGTAAAGGTGTTGCGAAAGTTTTGAACAGGAATACTGGGTAATACGGCTAGAGGAATAAAATATAAAAGTCAAGATATAATGGCGAATCTATATAAAATCTTAGTATGGCTGCAATTAGAGTACGGTGTGCAATTTTGGGCTCCACACCATAGGAAAGATGTTGAGGCAATAGTGAAGGTACAGCGCAGATTCTCTATAATACTGTCTGGTATAAGGAAATACAAATACGAAGAAAGGATTGAAAAATTGTGGCTGTTTTCATTTGGAATAGAGGTGTTTAAAATGATGAAGGAATAGGACAGGGTAAACTGTTTCCAGAGCCCGAGGAGTCTAGAGTAAGGGGACATAGATATAAAATCAAATGTAAGAGATTGGCGGCACAGAGCAGGCAAAATTTTTTTTTTACACGAGGGTTGAGACTGTGGAATGCACTACCAAACTTGGTGGTTGAGGCATAAATAGGTGGTTGAAGGAAAAAGAGATATTGGTGTTAACATTGGATAGCCTGGTAATGAAGGATAGAATACTAAAGCCTGGTCTTTAGTTATTTCCAAGCCTTTATTCAGAGATTCCCTTATATACACACACCACACCCCAGCTAAGCTCTCCTACAAAAGGGATACAAGAGAGTCCCCAATTGAGGCAGGAACCCTCACAACATTCAAGAAGCATTTGGATGAGCACTTGAAATGCCATAGCATACAAGGCTACGGACCAAATGCTGGAATATGGGATTAGAGTAGACAGGGCTGATGGCCGGCGCGGACACGATGGGCCGTGCTGTATGACTCTATGACTCTATGACTCTATGATATCCACCACCTGAATACAATTAACACTCATTGATATACATCATACAATTAACAGAGGGAGGGTGTGAACATGGGATTAGGACAACTGCTAATATGGAGAATAAACACCAAAATGGTCTGGTTGGGCGGAACGGCCTGTTTCTGTGTTGTAATTTCTATGTAATTCTGTACATACAGAAAATGCATATTGTGCGAAGTGCTACTCTGTATAGTACTTCAGTCAGCGAATTGTATTTTTATTTTGGAAAGAGTGGTCTGATTTATTTTAGGCATTTGAACCTTATCTATAAGTTCTCTTCTCTTCCCATTTACAATTTGTAGTTTATGTATTTGAGCAAGAAATAATGTAGTTCAAGTCTTTCTCAAAGGCCAGGCCATTTTCATTGCATACCATGAGAATGTTAGTTGGAATTATGATGCCTTTTCTTCACTAGTACAGATGTAGAGAATAATACCTAGTCACAGGAATGATGAAAAGTGCAATAAAATAAATTGAATTGAATCTTTGTCTCAGAGGTTGACATATGTTGGGTTGGAGTACAAGATTGGATTTACTGGCTGTAGAGTGAGATGGTAACATGTAAAAGTTTGTTCTCTGAAAATTCTGGCAGATAATTGGAGCATGGATAATGAAGATGTAATTTTTTAAATAAAAGAATGTTATATTTTAGAAATATTCTTGCTGTGTAATCTGGTGGCTTCACTGAGCATGGTAAAGACAGCTAATGTAGGTGAATGGATAATGAAACTGACTGTGATATAAGATGTCGTGTATGACATCAGAGGTTGGGAAAGACAGAGATTGAACCTGTAATGGAGTGCAGTGCTAACGGAGTGAGGACATTCAAATGGGAATTTGATGTGTGGGGGAAGGAGGTGCTAAGTGATTTAAACCAAAGCACTATAGACTAAGACTGGGCGGAGCATAAAGGGAGCCACACGAGGAATCAAAACAAGGCAAGGAGGAGCGCAGAGGGTAAGTCAGTAAGTGCTTAGTTCGTTGGTTGGTGGTCTTTAGTGGTTGGTTAGTGTTATAGTGTTAGATAAACAGTAAAGTGCCTTAAAGCTAAACAAAGTTTAATTAACTGTTAGCTTACATGGCAGGACAGCTGGGCCCACTGCATGCACATCCTGTGCCATGTGGGAACTCCAGAACACTTTGTGTGTCCTGGAGAACCACATGTGCAGGAAGAGCCGCCAACTGCTCAAGCTCAGGGTTTCTGAGTTTATGGGGTGGCTGGCGTCACTACAGTGCATATGGGAAGCTGAGAGTTTCGTGGCTGGCATATTTCAGGAGGTGGTCACCTCGCAGCTACAGAGAGTTCAGGCGGAGAGGGAGTGGGCGTCCACCGGACAGACTAGGAGGAACAGGCAGGCAGTGCAGGAGTCCCCTGGGAGTGTGGCACTCACAAACCGGTATTCAGTGTTGAATACCAGAGAAGGTATTGACACCTCAGGGGAGTGCAGTCAGGAGCAAATCCATGACACCGTGGGAGACTGCACAGGGGGACAAAAGAAATGCAGTTGTTATAGGGGATTCAATAGTCAGGGAGATAGACTGACGTTTCTGCAACCATTGATGTGAGTCCTGCATGGTGTGTTGTCTCCCTGGTGCCAGGATGAAGGACATCACTGAGAGGATGCAGAACATTTTGACGGGGAAAAGGGAACAGCCAGAAGTCGTGGTCCATGTGGGAACCAACGATATAGGAAGGGAAAGGGTTGAGCTCCTGCAGTCAGATTTTCAGGAGCTCGGGAGGAGGTTAAAAAGCAGGACCTCAAAGATAGTAATCTCTGGATTACTCCCAGTGCCACGCGCTAGTGAATATAGGAATAGTAGGATAAGACAGGTTTAATGCGTGGCTGGAACAATGGTGCAGGAGGGAGGGCTTCAGATTTCTGGGGCAGGAGGGATCTGTTCAAGATGGACAGGCTGCACTTCAACAGAGCTTGGGACCACTGTCCTCGCGGGGAGTTTAACCAGTGCTGTGGGGGAGGGTTTAAACTAATTTGGCAAGGGGGTGAGCACTAAGATGAAATATTAGAGAGGAAAAACAAGGTGCACAGAGGACTGGGAGGGACAAGCAGCACTAGAGTAAAGAATGGTCCAGAAATAGGAGGGATCAGATGGAGCAAATGCAAGGCAGTCCGATGAGATTGGAGTGCATAAGTGTAAATGCACAAGCGTGGTAAATAAGGTTGGTGAGTTGCAGGTTCAAGCCGCCACATGAGACTATGATATAGTGGCAATAACAGAGACATGGCTCAAAGAAGGGGAGGATTGGGCACTTAATATTCTTGGCTACAAGTTATTCAGGAAAGAAAGAGGGTGGCTGTATTGATCAAAGAAGCTATTATAGCACCAAAAAGGGATGATGTAGTTGAGAAGGTCAAAGACAGAATCTATTTGGTTAGAATTAAGGAACGAGAGGAGCTATTGCGCTACTAGGTGTATACTATAGGCCACCAAATAGTGGGAAGGAGATAAAGGAGAACATTTGCAGGCAAATTACAGGAAGATGCAAGAACTATAAGAGTAGTGATAATGGGGGATTTCAATTATCCCAATATAGACTGGGACAGGAACAGTGTAAAGGGCAAAGAGGGGGAGGAATTCCTGAAATGTGTACAAAAGAACTTTCCAGAACAGTGTGTTTCCAGCCCAACCATGAAGGAAGCAGTGCTGGATCTAGTTCTGGGGAATGAAGTGGGGCAGGTGGAGCATGTTTCAGTGGGGGAACATTTGGGGAACAGTGATCATAATATCATTAGGTTTAGAATAATGATGGAAAAGAACAAGGAACAATTAAATGTGAAAATGCTTAATTGGAGGATGGCAAATTTCAGCGAGTTAAAAAGGGATCTTGCCCAGGTGAATTGGAATCAAAAATTGATGCACAAAACAGTAATTGCACAATGGGAGGCCTTCAAGGAGAAGTTGGTTCAGGTACAGCGTAGACACATCTCTACGAGGGGGCATCCAAAGCTAGAGCTCCCTGGATGACTAAAGATACAGAAACTAAATGGTACAATTTTAAAGGGGGTGCAGGAACAGAGACCTGGGGGTGCACATACACAAATCTTTGAAGGTGGCAGGACAAGTTGAGAAGGCTGTTAAAGAAGCTTATGGGCTTTATTAATAGTGGCATAGAGTACAAAAGCAAGGAAGTTATGCGAAACCTTTATAAAGCACTGGTTAGGCCTCAGCTGGAGTATTGTGTCCAATTTTGGGCACCACACTTTGGGAAAGATGTCAAGGCCTTAGAGAGGGTGCAGAAAAGATTTACTAGAATGATGCCAAGCATGAGGGAGCATAGGAACAGGAATAGGCCATTCAGCCCCTCGTGCCTGCTCCGCCATTTGATAAGATCATGGCTGATCTGTGATCTTGCTCTATATACCTGCCTTTGGCCCATATCCCTTAATACCTTTGGTTGCCAAAAAGCTATCTATCTCGCATTTAAATTTAGCAATTGAGCTAGTATCAATTGCCGTTTGCGGAAGAGAGTTCCAAACTTCTACCACCCTTTGTGTGTAGAAATGTTTTCTAATCTCGCTCCTGAAAGGTCTGGCTCTAATTTTTAGACTGTGCCCCCTACTCCTAAAATCCCCAACCAGCGGAAATAGTTTCTCTCTATCCACCCTATCCGTTCGCCTTAATATCTTATAAACTTCGATCAGATCACCCTTTTACCTTCGAAACTCGAGAGAATACAACTCCAATTTGTGTAATCTCTTCTCGCAACTTAACCCTTGAAGTCCGGGTATCATTCGAGTAAACCGACTCTGCACTCCTTCCAAGGCCAATATGTCCTTCCGAAGGTGCGGTGCCCAGATCTGCTCACAGTACTCCAGGTGTGGTCTAACCAGGGTTTTGTATAGCTGCAGCATAACTTCTGCTCCCTTGTACTCTTGTCCTCTAGATATAAAGGCCAGCATTCCATTAGCCTTATTGATTTTTTTCTGCACCTGTTCATGACACTTCAATGATCTATGTACCTGAACCCCTCGGTCCCTTTGGACATGCACTGTTTTCAACTTTTTACCATTTAGAAAGTACCCTGTTCTATCCTTTTTTGATCCAAAGTGGATGACCTCACATTTGTCTACATTGAATTCCATTTGCCACAGTTTTGCCCATTCACCTAATCTATCAATATCGCTTTGTAATTTTATGTTTTCATCTACACTGCTTACATTGCCACCAATCTTTGTGTCATCAGCAAACTTAGATATGAGACTTTCTATGCCTTCATCTAAGTCGTTAATAAATATTGTGAATAATTGAGGCCCCAAGACAGATCCCTGCGGGACTCCACTAGTCACATGCTGCCAGTGTGAATACTTACCCATTATCCCGACTCTCTGTCGCCTTTCGCTCAGCCAACTTCCGAACCAAGTCCGCACTCTTCCCTCGATTCCATGGGCTTCTATCTTAGCTAACACTCTCTTATGTGGGACCTTATCAAATGCCTTCTGGAAGTCCATATAAATAACATCCATTGACATTCCCCTGTCCACTACTTTAGTCAACTCTTCAAAAAATTCGATCAGGTTTGTCAGGCACGACCTACCTTTCACAAATCCATGCTGGCTGTCCCTGATTAACTGAAAATTCTCGGTGTTCAGTCACCCTATCCTTAATTATAGACTCCAGCAATTCCCCCACAACAGATGTTAGGCTAACTGGTCTATAATTTCCCGGTTTCCCTCTCTCTCCTTTCTTAAAAAGCGGAGTGACATGTGCAATTTTCCAATCTAGAGGGACAGTTCCTGAATCTAGAGAACTTTGAAAGATTATAGTTAGGGCATCTGCAATCTGCTCACCTACTTCCTTTAAAACCCTGGGATGGAAACCATCTGGTCCTGGGGATTTGTCACTCTTTAGTGCTATTATTTTCTTCATTACTGTTGCTTTACTTATGTTAATTTTATTGAGTCCCTGTCCCCGATTCAATATTAGTTTTCCGGCATGTTATCCTCTTTTTTTTCTACTGTAAATACTGACGCAAAGTAATTGTTCAACATGTCCGCCATTTCCCCATTGTCAATGACAATATCCCCACTTTCAGTTTTCAAGGGGCCAACACTGCTCCTGACCACCCTCTTTTTCCTAATATAACTATAAAAGTTCCTCATATTGGTTTTGATATCCCTTGCAAGTTTCTTTTCATACTCTCTTTTTGTAGCTCTTACTATCTGTTTTTTGACCCTTTGTTGATCTTTGTATCTTTTCCATTCATCAGGATCTGTGCCATTTTTTGCCTTTTTGTATGCCCTTTCCTTATGTCTTATACTGTCCGTTACCTCTTTAGTTGTCCATGGCTGTTTTTTTTGGCAAGTAGAGTTCTTGCCCCTCAGGGGTATAAACCGGTTCTGTATCTCATTAAATGTTTCTTTAAACATTTCCCACTGATCATCAGTCGTTTTACCCATTAACAGATTTGTCCAGTTTACTGTGGACAGTCTCGGCCTTACCCAAGTCTGGAATCTTAGCAGCTGACTCACTTTTTTCCCTTTCAAACACTACATTGAACTCGATCATGTTATGATCGCTATTGGATAGATGTTCACGCACAGTTAAGCCGTTAACTAAATCTGGTTCATTACTCATTACTAAATCTAGTATGGCTTGCCCCCTTGTTGCCTCTAGGACATACTGCTGTAGAAAACTATCCCAGACACACTCAAGAAATTCACTACCTTTTTGACAGTTGCTCGTCTGCTTTCCCCAATCCATGTGAAGGTTAAAGTCCCCCATTAAGACCACTATGCCTTTCTTACACGCTTGTCTAATCTCTGCATTTATACAATCTAGCTCTTCAGAGCTGCTGCCAGGGGTCCTATACACAATTCCCACTATAGTCTTAGATCCTTTCCTATTTTTCATTTCAACCCATAAGGTCTCTGTTGGCTGCTTACCTCTCGTTATCCGCCTTTATCATTGAATTGATTTCATCTCTAATCACGAAGGCTACTCCTCCCCCTCTTCCATTTTCCCTATCTCTCCTGTCGACCTTATAACCCGGTATATTTAGTTCCCAATCCTGACCATCCTGCAGCCATGTCTCAGTGATAGCTATCATGTCATACCCTCCAATTTGAATTTGAACCTGTAGTTCATTTAATTTATTCCTTATACTCTGCATTTGTATATAGAACTCTTAGTTGGGCCACACACCCTAGCCTGACCTTCAGCTTTGATGCTGGGATAATCGCCTTACGCCTTCTAGTTTTCACTTTATCTGTAGTGCCTAAAGTACACTTTCTGCTGCTCTACGCTTTTCCCTTTCACTTGTTCTTGAACAACTGTTTGTACTATTTGTATTGTAAATTTCCCCTGGGTCTTCCCTTCTCTTGCTGCTCTCAACTTTACTCCCTTCTGACTCCCCGCTCAGGTTCCCATCCCCCTGCCACTCTAGTTTAAACCTTCCCCAACAGCACGAACAAACACCCCCGCGAGGACATTGGTCCCGGTCCTGCTCGGGTGTAACCCGTCTCGCTTGTACAGGTCCCACCTTCCCCAGAACCGGTCCCAATGTCCCAGGAATCTAAATCCCTCCCTCCTACACTATCCCTGCAGCCACGCATTCATCCTGTCTATTCTCCTGTTCCTATACTCACTAGCACGTGGCACTGGTAGTAATCCTGAGATCACTGCCTTTGAGGTCCTGCTTTTTAATTTATCTCCTAACTCCTTGAATTCACCTTGCAGGAACTCATCCCTTTTTTTTATCTATGTCGTTGGTACCGATATAGACCATGACTATTGGCTGTTCAGCCTCCCCCTCCAGAATGCCCTGCAGCCGTTCCTTGACCCTAGCACCAAGGATGGAAAAATATCATCCTGGAGTCACGTTTACGGCCGCAGAAACGCCTATCTGTTCCCCTTACAATTGAATCCCCTATCACTATAGCCCTGCCACTCTTCTTCCTCCCCTCCTGTGCAGCAGAGCCACCCGTTGTGCCACGAACTTGGCTCTTGCTGCTTTCCCCTGATAAGCCATCTCCCCCAACAGTATCCAAAGCAGAATATCTGTTTTAGAGGGAGATGGCCCCAGGGGACTCCTGCTCTACCTGGTCCTTTTACTCTGCCTGGCGGTCACCCATTTCCTTTCTGCCTGCGTAATCTTTACCTGCGGTGTGACCACCTCACTGAACGTGCTATCCACGATAGTCTCAGCATTGCGGATGCTCCACAGTGAATCCACCGGCAGCTCCAGCTCCAAAATGCGGTTTGCCAGTAGCTGCAGTTGGACACATTTCCTGCATACATGGTCACCAGGGACACTGGTAGTGTCCATGACTTCCCACATAGTGCAGGAGGAGCATATCACGGGTGTGAGCTCTGCTGCCATGACTTGCCTTAGATTTACCCTGCGTTCACCCCTCAGACTCTCCTACCGCTCTCGGTCTCTCCTTTTATACTGTCCTCACCTCTCGGACTCACCTGCGACGTTGCACAGTCGTCTCTTGTTGCAGGTCTGCTGCTGCTTCTATCCCCACTCTCAGTCTTCTGCTGCTCAGGTCCGCCGCCGGTCTGCGGAAAAAGTTAGGAAAAGCAAGGCAAAGCAGCATCTCCTTCCCCCACTTCACCGAACTCCCATACTTACCAAACTCTGAAGTGATCACTCTGTGCTCCGCTGCACTACGTGCTCGATTAGCACTAACAGGCCCCTGTTTTTCTACAGTTTGTGACTCGGATGAGTCAGGCCTGCTCCACCTTCAGGAACCAGTTTAATCTAGCTAACCAATAAACTAACTACAGCAGCTCTCTCTGCTGAAGCCTGACAGAAACTTAAAAATTTAAACTTTAAAATTGAACTTAAACAGTTGATAGGGACTTCAGTTATGTGGAGAGATTGGAGAAGCTGGGGTTGTACTCCTTAGGACAGAGAAAGTTAAGGGGAGATTTGATAGAGGTTTTCAAAATCGTTAACAGTTTTGCCAGAGTAAATAAGGAGAAACTGTTTCCAGTGATAGAAGGGTCAGTAACCAGAGGACACAGATCTAAGGTGATCGGCAAAAGAGCCAGAAGCAACATGAGGAAACATTTTTTTAACGCAGCGAAT